>NC_046316.1:57402971-58652971 GCF_009819535.1 Lacerta agilis
CAGTAGCCAATTTAAGAGTCAAACTATGTGTTACATTAGCTATGTAGCCGTGCTTTTAAGTGCAGTTAAACAACAAAGCAACCAAATTGCCATTGTGGGAATCCCGGTAATGTCCGGAAGCATGGCAGCCCTAGTGGTGGTGGTGGTAGGGGTAGGGTGCTTTAACTCTCTGCACCCCTGTATGGCCCCAATCCATGTCAGGGGCCCTACATTTTCTATTTGCATAGGAAGAAAAGCTTCCTATGCATCTGCCACGGGTCATATGCACAGACCTTTTCAATACAGGTGCACATTCATTGAGAAATCCCATCACCATTTCTGCCTAAAGCAAGAGACATACCATTGGGCCTTAACTGGAAGGAGATAGGATGTATTAAAAAATGGGTGTGCTCACTTGGTTTTTATAAACTTGTACTCCACCTGAGCACATCACATAGTACCTTCACATGAGCTCGTTTTGCTGGGCCTGGGAAGGTGAGAAGCAAAACAAACAAAGGGGAAAGGCCCTTGCTTAGCTATGCTTTCCTAGGGAGACCCACAATATTATCTAATACCGTACACAAACTTTCACACGACATATTCCTTTTCAGTATTGCCTGTTATTTTTTTGTTAAGAGAGTGTTGCAAAAGTTATTGTCTTACTTGCTATTTGTGTCTAATTCTGTGGGCATCATGTCACATCAGCAGCAGTGAGAAAACATGGGAGCTGATGCTAATTCTTGGATTTTACTTTCTTAGTAAATATACTGGTATACAACCCCGTTCCCACAGTTCTCACCTTCTCGACATCCTTGGGAGCTGGCTGCAAGCATACTGAGCAAGGTAGATAGTTTGGAAACTGTAAGGGTGAGAAAGACAAAAGACACTGGACATAGGTCATTCAACTACATGCTACAGTTAGTTTAGCTGCTGCAGAAGTTTAGTTCTTGAGGGACAGCTATATTCTCCACTGTCAGAAGCAGCAGGCAGTCTGCCTCTGAATGCTATTTGCTGGGAATCACAAGTGTAGAAAGTGCTTTTGCACCCAGGTCTTGCTTCCAGGCATCCAGTGAGCACCTGGTAGGCCATTACGAGAACAGGATGCCTTTGGCCTGATCCTGCAGGGATCTTCTTACATTCTTAAGGTGTTACAAAGCACACTGCCTTAGGTAATATGAGAGACCCAGCTGAAGGTCAAACCTTACTCAAACCATCTCCAGAATTCTGCCCACCTCATGTATTCTGCTGCTAGATATGAAGTAAAGAGTTAATATTGGGCTGGGGGGGGGATATGAATGTATGGAGACACCTAAAGTGAAAATATGCTGTAAAGCCACTTTCTAACCACTTTCCTATCAAATTGTCAAGTCCAGAACATAACAATACTTACTGTTAACACAAAAGGATGTGCGTTTTTACCCAGTTTATTCAATAGGCTTTCCTGCAAGCTGGAGAGCAGTCTCTGTTTTTCTAGCGATGGGTATACCTGTACCATGCAAAAATATAGGTCCTTCCGAAAAGTCAGGCCCATTATATCAATATCTTCTTGCCCATACCGAAAAGCACAAGTGAGTGTCACATACACTAGGAAGAACACACAACGAATGTTACAAACACTGTGCTAAGCCAACTAGGGGTATCATCTGCTCACATGGAAAGGCTGTCGTTAAAGGTCTGAGAGTGGGCACCTGCAAGCTGAGGGCCTGGGACAAAGCTCAAGGTTAAACAAGTTTGCTTTATGTCTGTCTCAGCTAGCAAAAGACAGTCAGAAGAAGCTGGGTTAATTTGGTGGCTGCGGTTTTCAACTGCTCTCTTGGGGAGTGCAAGGTGCTGGGGTCACTAACCTTTTTGGGCCAGTGGGCACATTTGCAAACCAGCTAAAGTATCATGGGCACAACAAACACATGCTGCAGCCAGGAACAATTTGCAATCTGTTATACTGGCTGCAATACAATGCTTCTTTCAAGCCTGATTTTAATAAAGATTCTGTCAGCAGGCATCTAGGAGCAAACAGAAGATTGTATAAAATGGGCATGTTAATGCCTAGGGCTTGCCGATCAGAAGGTCAGCATTCAAATCCCCGTGACAGGGTGAGCTCCCGTTGTTCGGTCCCTGCTGCTGCCAACCTAGCAGTTCAAAAGCACGAATTGCAAGTAGATAAATAGGTACCACTCCGGCGGGAAGGTAAACGGCATTTCCGTGCACTGCTCTTGTTCGCCAGAAGCAGCTTAGCCATGCTGGCCACATGGCCCAGAAGCTGTAAGCTGGCTCCCTTGGACAGTAAAGCAAAATGAGCACCACAACCCCAGAGTCATCCACAACTGGACCTAATGGTAAGGGGTCCCTTTACCTTTACCTTTACTGTGGTTATACTAACATTTGGGACTAGAGGAATTATATATCTAGTCCAGTGACATAACTCTTATACACCTCTGAAAACATACTTGGTAACCAACAGGGGCCTCCTCCCCCCCCCCCCGAGTGGAATTTATTTGTGTAACTCTAGAGACATTTTAACTTTAAAGCTGGGTGTTAATACTTAAATCTGTAAAACACCAATTAAGTCATCTGACCTTTTTTCTCCTTTACAATATCAGGATCAACCAACACCACACCATCTGTATTGAGAAAGCACAGAAAGGAGCCACTCTGGGACACTGAATACTCAAGCTTTATAAAAAGAAGTGTAAAAAAGATTTTAAAAACTTGAAATCACGCTGGGCTTACCCACAGGTTCCACCTCATCTACATGGTCAATGAAATCTCGCTTGCCTATGTAGATTGTAACCTGGAAGACAGGGAAACTCATGTTTGGACAAGCCGCTTCATAGCTCAACTTAAAGATGTGATTCAGTTGTAAACCAATGCCAAGCAAAAAGTGCACCTTCATGGCAGACAAGACTACTCAAACCTCTTGATGCACCAGGACTCAGAAATGTAATAGAAGCAGGGCTGTCTTAAGTATATGAGGCGCCTTGGCGCGGCCGGTGAACTCACACTCCTGCGCTCTGCTGGGCAGCCAGAGGGCATGGCGCGACCAGCCAGCTTGCGCTCCGCCAGGCAGCTGGAGGGCGCGGCCGGCCAACTCGCGCTTCTGCTTCGCCGGGCAGCCGGAGGGTGCTGCCGACGGGCACTGCCGACGAGGCTGGAGGGCGGAGGCACCCTCCAGGTCATTGCGCCAGTAGGCTCAATGGTTAAGACGGCCCTGAATAGAAGTAGAGTGTCCAGATGCATTGTACAAAACAAAATGCCGTATTTTTCCGTCTATAGAATGCCCCCATGTATAAGACCTCCTCCCTATTTTTACGGACTTAATTTTAGGAAAATGAGGGGAGATGGCCCAAAGTTGTTGAGCCTCTCCCCCTACACTCCCTATATTATTTCCCGTGCACAGCGGCATCGGGGGAAGTTGTGCTCCCAGGAGCGCATCCTCCCCAGATGCCATGATGAGCGGGAAGCGACCCAGGGAGCACCCGTTGCACGCAGCGGCATTGGGGAAATTTGTGCTCCCCTAAGAGCGCAACCTCCCCCAATGGTAGCGCACATGGGAAACAACCCAGGAAGTTCCCACCGCAACCCCCTCCAATACCTCTAGCGATGGAGAGAGACCAATGGCAATGCTGTGCAGCACAATGTTCTGCTGCCACTGAAGCCTCCCTTACCTGGATTGCTTCTCTGGCGGCAACAAATTGGTGTGGCACCATGTCTTGTGTTTCTGCCACCTGAGGTGGCTGCTTCACCCTGCCTAATGGGCGAACCGGCTCTGGTTATTGTCATTGAATCCCAAAATTGCCCTTGCATTTGGCAAGGCAGCATCACATGTACTTTTGTCTTTTAGAAAGAAGCACTTCTGTATCAGAAGCTTACCACTGAAACAACATACTGCTTCCAGTCCAAACCAATTGCCGTGCTAAGTACTCACAGCTTTGTCATGAGAGGTCTTCCTGTAGACATGAGTCTTAAAAGGCATAACATTCTTCAGAGAAATTTCAGAAACAGAGACCATCTTTGGAGTGTCGGGGCAGCTCATCAATACGGTTACGTGACCTGGTAAGAAGGAATGTTTCTTGCATCAAGGGATCATTAGATCAGTGACACACAGCTACAAGACAAGCTGAGGATGATTTGAAAGCATACCGAGAGCATGCAGAAAATCTTAGTAACCTTGTGTGGAGCATTCAGAAGTGGCCCATGAGTCAAAATAGCATATAGAGCAGGAGTGGCTGAACTTTCTTGGCCTGAGGGTCACATTCACTTGTGCCATATCATGCCACCCCACCTCATTCTTGTATACCTACTTGCATGCACACAATTCCCTCTCTGCTCCTTGGATGAGCAAGCAGATCATCATAAGGAGGCAATTTATAAACCTGCCATGATGCTGGGCTCCACCAACCTCAGCCCTCTGATATATATACAGAAAAAATTGCTTGGGAAGTTGGATCATATTCCTTCCCTGGGATTAGCCAGCCCTGTATTAGAGGTTCATTGAGATTTGAGTGGTGCTGTTGAAACGTTAATATAGGCTGCTTCCAGACTATCACTATTTTGCAGGACGGATTCAATAAAGCCGGCCAATGTAGGTTTGTGCCATTAAACCCGATTCAAAAATATTTTTATTTTCCAGTAATGCAAGTGACAGGTGGCAACCAAATGTCCTTTCTGTGGTGTATTCCTGATGAATTGTGCTCATGATGGTAATTGGGTGGTTATACGCAATCCCACTTTCAATACTGGTGGTGCTTGCTAATACACTATTATTGCATCAATGACATGTTGCAGAATACGCCCACAACTCCCCACACCCACCCCAATGGAGGGGCTGGTAGAAATGCACTTGACTGTGTGGAATGGCAATTGAATAATGGGGAGTTGTAGAACTTCTGTGGCAAGAAATCTTAATAACTGCTCAATAAGCAGGTAATGTGGAAGCAACCTTAAAAATTCAGATTCAGGTGGCACCTTAGAGACCAACCAAGTTTGTTCTTGGTATAAGCTTTCGTGTGCATGTACACTTCTTCAGATACTACTTCAGATATTTAAAAATTCATTTATCCTGCAGCACTTATGTTCTGCTCCAATACTACATGAGCACTGTCTGTTTATAGTCTACAGTGATAGCCCAGTTTGCAGAATGGCTGGAACTTGCTTTGCCACAGTGAGAAATTTTATCATCAGAATAATGCAGTTGAATAAGGCAGGTGACTGCGCAACTTGCAAATTAACCCCTCCTCCCAAAGTGGTGTGCGCGCATGCGTGTGTGTGTATATGCACACACATATTTTGGAAGGGCAACATACTCAAAACAGCTTTTGAGGAACTTGTGACTGCTTGCTGGGATCTCACAAGGAACCATCCAACAGGAGTGCTATGACCCTTGTGCCGCCGCTCGGCACCAAGGGAACTAACTGCAGTAGTCAGGACAGAATACTGGAGCTAGGAGCTGCTGTTTTCGCTATTGGCTACCAATGATTTGTCTAACAGCTATTCCACCTTAACGGGAGCTATTTCTTGAGTGATGTCATCAGGCTGGCTCAACAATTATGCTCCAATTAAGGTCCAATTATGATGGAGAAAAACTAATGAAGCAGTTCTGAACACATTATCTTTCAGTTACAATTCTATTAATTACAATTCTGATACGATTACATAATCTTATTAGCATACAACTGGTTAACCAAACAGTGTTACTGTCACAGCGATAAGAAATTGTGTTCGCTTTTAAAATGCATTTATATGCGTATCTCATACCAGCCCCATATATATTCTTTATTGGATTTAAAAGCAGTTTAGATAATATTATAAAAGATACTCTTTTTGAAAAAGTGAAGTACAATGATTTACAGAATACATTAATTCCCATTCCTTGTGTCAATGTCGTACATTCAGTAGGGGGGTGGAGGGAGAACCATTAGTACCTGTATACATTTATGTTGTCATTTCCCCCCCCCTCTCCGTCCCAAGATGCAAGCAATATTGTTGGTTATCAAGGGCACAATCCTCAAAGAATGAAATGAGCTTCTCACCTCCTTTCCATCTGTCCAGGTGAGCCAGACAGGGGTGTCTCTGTGGGGATTCCTTTGGCCCGACTGATTCTATATTCACATTACCTTATAAATCAACTTCATCACAAGATTTCTTACAGAAGCATCCCATGCATGCTTCTTCTGAAGTAAAGGTGCTTCCAGATTACCTATTTAGAGAATTCATCCTCATTTGTTTGCAGGGAGGTTAGAAGACGTTGTTTCAAAGCAAGCGTTATCCCACACTTCCCATGCATTTTCCCATCACTTTTCTTTTAGCAAAAAAGTCCAACCTTCTGGGGAAGCGGGATTGTTCCACAAGGCCTTCCAAGCAACTTTAATAGCACAAACCTGAATTTGTTGGTATGTGGTTGAATGCAAATGGAAAATGGCAACAGCCTGGAAGCCCCCCAAGTCTCAATGGGTTCACTGGAGATGAGCATTGCTTGCACCAAAGAAATCAAGAGGACATTTACACGACAATCGTAAACATTGCTTACTTAGAAATAACCCACTAAATTCAATGGAGGCCTTCTTAGGAATGCTGCCTTAGCTAGCAAATTTGCAACAACAAAATATCATACCTGGTGGAATTCCAAATATGTACCCCAGTGGTTGAGGGAAAGAGAAACTTCCAGGAGCAGTAAAATGAAGACCCAACCTAACCCAACATACAAAACAGCATAATCCAGGCCGATAGAACTTGCTTGGTCTTCTGTTCTCTAAGAAGGTGAAGCATTAGGCCCTTTAGAGGCCAGGATGGCAATTTGTAGCAGATCTGGAAATGGGATTTTAGTGCTTAGGGGGCCAAGTTTCCAATAGCGAATCCAGAGCCAGAATGTTATACCTGGATTATCAGATTGGAAACTGGTTAGATCAGCGGTGCTGGGCATTATCTAAGGGACCTCAATTCTACAATGTCAAGCTTCCCGATTTCACAATGCATATAGACAACACACAGAAGATTTAGCAAGCAGGTTATTGAAAGCAGCTTTATTTTAAACCTCTTTATCCATCTCTTCCTTACTAGGGCTGAAAATCATCCCAGCCTGCTAATGAGCTAAAGATAAGCACTTGTTTGTGCATTACCGATTCTGTAATAGTTATAGCATGCCTTTATAAAATGCAAGCACCTTACAGAACTGTATGTGCCTCACTACCGGACTCTCCAAACCAAAAATTCCTGCCCTTAGAATAAGACTTTTAATATGCTGCGTTGGAGATGGAAGACTCTATTTTGTTTCTGTTTCTCATTTTTCCAATCTTAAATTCATTTATCCACATTTCTGCAGCAGTTTGTTATGGGGGGAAAAATCTTCATGGAAATTATTTGCATGTTTTGTGAGTTTCTCATAATAAACATATTTTTATGTTTATGTACACATTTATGCAAGCAATTCCCCCCAATACAATATACTGGTACCTTTCTATGTTATTTTCACACATATTTTCATTTTTATGCACACTTGCCTATAATGCATGTATTTTTGTGGACAGTGTTTGATTGGAGAACTGCATCATAACATTTGGATAAGTGTGAATTTTGAAGGGTGACCATGATTTGGTTATTGTTTCAGAAAGTATTAATTTGATAAATTTGGCTATAAATGCAAACCAAATAAAGTTTCTCCCCACATACTAGGCTCCTGCCTAGTAGCTATTATTGTAAACCTAGCACAATGTTCACTAGTGCAGTCAGGTGTAATCTAACCTCCAATCTCCAAAGCTGCCATCTATGCACACTTTCCTGGAATATTGTATTCCAGATATTGAAAATGTGTCAGGATTCTAGCATATGGAAAATGGTTGAACTAATATATGGGATTATAAAGTGGCTTTGTATGAACAAGCAAACATGCCAAATGAAATATAGCTGCTGTGCGCCTCTTCTGGTCCTACTGTGGCCACACGACCCAGGTCTGTTCCCATGGTTAGGAGGATTTAAACAGAAGCCAAGAACACAATTCTTGCTGACACAATTGGGGAAGGGCTATAGCTCAGTGGTATAAAATTTGCCTTCCATGCAGAAGGTTCCAAATCAAAAGTCGGTCTATCCATTCTCAAAGAAATCAGCCCTGAGTGCTCACTAGAAGGACAGATCCTGAAGTTGAGGCTCCAGTACTTTGGCCACCTCATGAGAAGAGAAGACTCCCTAGAAAAGACCCTGATGTTGGGAAAGATGGAGGGCACAAGGAGAAGGGGACGACAGAGGATGAGATGGTTGGACAGTGTTCTCGAAGCTACTAACATGAGTTTGGCCAAACTGCGAGAGGCAGTGAAGGATAGGCGTGCCTGGCGTGCTCTGGTCCATGGGGTCACGAAGAGTCGGACACGACTGAACGATTGAACAACAAGCTTAGTGTTGCATAGTGTAGCAGAAGCAGGATGGAGCAGCAAAACGGCCACAATATTCACTTCAGAAACCCGCACATTTTCTTGCTTGCAATAAGAAACTATGACATGTAAGCTAGGCCAATGGCTTTGAGTGCTTTGCCATACACTTACTGAATTCTCCAACAAAATGATATTTTTTTAATTATAGGGAAAATGCCTTTTGGATGTTATGAAATGAAAAAAAAATGTGCTAAGTATGTATGCAATGCATGCAATAACCTTTTTCAGACGCAGACATAAAAACAGAGAAACGTGAAGCCCTCAGGGACAGGGAAGTAAGGCCTGAAGGAGACAGAGTCATCTAGTGTCAGATGTGAATGGCCAATTTCCTCCCACTCCAATGTTGTCTCCCATTACAGTATTTTTAATTTCCTCGTATGAGAAGATAGCAGCCACCTACCTAATATGGGAGAAAGTAAAGCAGTGCGTTTGTGGGGACATCAGGGCAAGAACTGTATGTACCTCATGGCTCTGTGTTCTCCCTGTTCTAATATGACAAGAACAGTAAGAACATTTCTCCTTTACAACTCAATGGGTGCTATGGAGAGCAGAAGTCAGGCTCTATGTGCTAAGCCTACAATACATTCCATTTCTTTGTCTTGATAGACTGTTACAGAAGAACGTGACAGAACCTAGGAACTGTTTTTAGTATATATATGAATGTGGCATGTTTCTCTTTGAATAACTGATAGAGCATTTTGAATCATATGCAGCCTGCTTGATATAGCTATCAGTTTGCCCACGCAACAGTGGATTTGGAAGCAAAGAACTGCTGCACATGTGTGGAACTGTCATTAGCTATGAGCCGGGGGGGCGGCGGCAACGGAGAGCACATTCTGAAATACATCTTCTGCACGTGCTTATTGGAGGCTGCTGTGCACGTTAAGCTGAACTACAAAAATAGATCTGGGTGTGCTCAGCGTAGACAGCATTTCTCCCTCACCCCACATCATCTCATGTGGTCCCCGTTAACTGCCCCCTCTGGATGAAGGTGTGCATCCACCTCACAGCCTAGTCAGAAACACAATCTACTAATGCACCTTTAATAATGGCCCAATTTTTCACTAAAAGAGGTTGCAGTGACATGTTTAATTTCTAATATTTATAACTGCTCGAGACAGTGTGGAGCATTCTGAGGAACAGAATGCACAGAAACTGTAAAAATATAATTCACTATATTGGGGATTAGCTGAAGAATAGCTAGCAACCCAAAAGTGATGATTGATAAGGAGGATGGCACATCTGAGAAGTACATGTTAAACTCAGCAATGTGTAGTTTAATCAATTTTCCGGTGGCTGGAGTAGTATTTTGTATTGCAAACAAATTGGAAGTGGCATTAATGTTCAAATATTATTTTGAGATTATTTCGAAGGAGTCTTTCGCTTTAAAACCCTACCCCCACCCCCCATGTCACGGCACTTCCATGGAAGGCAAATATGACTTAACTCATGGCAAAAATGTATTAAGCCTGGGGATGTTGGGAGGGAAGCTCCTTCTAATTAGTGCAAACAGAATTTCCAAAGGGAGGGAGCAATATGACATACTGTATTTTCCGGCATATAAGATGACTGGGCATATAAGACGACCCCCAACTTTTCCAGTTAAAATATAGAGTTTGAGATATACTCGACCGCAGATTCTCCACCCGGCGTATAAGACGACCCCCCAACTTTTGAGATTTTCCTGGATTAAAAAGTAGTCTTATACGCCAGAATATACAGTATTCCTAAGCATTCAAGTTTGTGCAGACCTCAATTCTTCTGAGTTTTATTCCAGGGCTTGTTGCTGGTATTTAATATAATTTATAATTCAATCATAATAAGACTAAACAATAATACTGAACAATAAAATATGCTCAGTATCCCCTTCCAGTTTTAACTTTCTCTAAAATGAAAGCCGCAGCTCCTTAGTGAGGTGGTGTGTGGAGGCAGGACGGATAATCATAACTCTCCCTGTGGAAGGTTGCATTGGGCCTCCATTTCACTAGATCCTCAGTTTTGTAGCACAAGACTAACCCTGCCTAGTTTATTACATTACACCTCACCACTCCCACCTCTGCCTGCACCATTCTCCTCCTTTGGAAACAATGCATAATCCTTAAATAATCCTTCATCCCACTGATTCAGCACTAGGAACTGTCCTGGGTATTTGCTAGATCCCCAAGGTCAACTATGCAGAGTGCAGATGATAAAGGGCTGTAGCTCAGTGCTGGAGAACATGCCTTCCTTAAAAAAGGTCAAAGGTTCAATTTCCGGCACCCCCAGCTAGAACTGAGAGAGCCCCCACCCATCCACACGAAACCCCCAAGTGCCACTACCAGTCAGTGCACAATAGCTAGATGGAGCAACGGTTTGACTCTGTATAAGGCAGCATTCGGTGTTGATGCTTTCTTAACCAGGATATGCAGATGTCAGATTTTTACTACATGAGGCATCAGGGCACCAAACATAGATTCCGTGGAAAGGAGGCAACTGCAGTCATTTTTTAAAAATCCATCTAACATTGTAACAGGTCTGTTGTCAGGGCTTGCACAGCTTCTGTGCAATGCACTTTGCAAACCCTGACAATCCACTGAGTACAGAGGTCTTCCCAGGTGACTGCATCTCCACCTGCTTCCTGCCTGACATCCTGGTGGTATTAGGCTCTCAGGCCCAACGTTCCCACTGCTCCTCTAGCAGGAGGAAGATGGAACCCCCCAACCACACCTCAGCATGTTTCTCAGCAGCAGCATGAAACATTGCACAAAGGAGAAGTGGGGGGGGGGAATCCTCTTGCTAAATGGGGAAGACTGGTATTTTCTTTACTACTGCACAGCAGCTAAGGGCTCTGTGCACAATGGAGAAGCAAAAGGCAGCCTGTTAAGCAGGTGAAAAGACAAAGGAGTCACATTGTGGGAGTCCACAGCAGCAACTTTGTTCCCCCGCTGTTCCTAGCCCTTCCTCAACCTGGAGGGTTTAATTCTACCAGGTTTAACTCTCTCCACTCCTAGCAACTGTTGCATATGGAACTGCTGTTGTGAAAAGAACCAGTTAGGTGCCCACCAACCTCGCTTACAGGCCAGCTCGACCTTTTTTGCAGTGAGCAGCTTTTACTCTGGATGCTGCCATGTTGATGGACCTTGGAAGAGGATGTGAAAATAATTTGGCAGCTTTGCTATGGAAACCTGCTGTGCTCCAATTCGTAGACAAGAGGCTGCGGAGGTTTGGATCAAGTGAAGGTGCTCCAGGCTCTGTGTGTGGAATTGTCTGTACCAGTAGACCTGAACTTTGTCACGAATTTGTGTCAATTGTTAAATATCAGCTGTGTAGACATGAGGGAGAGAAATGAAAAAGAGCCACAATGTGTGCAGACTACACTGAAAGGATGCTAAACCCCTGCAAGCTGTGATGTGAACTTTCCCCTTCGCAGTATTAAACAAAAAACTCATTTGACCTCCTTACAAACAGATTCCCGGGTAGAATGCTTAGCTAGGCTGTTACATTCAGGTGAAAATTACCTGAGTCATCCCTTCTTCTGCCTCCACCACCTTCCAACAGCAGCAAGACACAACGGTCAACAGCAACAAGCAGAGCCCACATGTAAAGAGCTTCCTGCTTCCCACCACCATGGCATCCCACCACAGATTTGCAAGCCACAATATGGCATTTGAGAGAAAGCCTTCTGCCATCTGTTCAGGCACTTTTCTCCACTTCCCCTGCCCAAACTGGTTAACAGAAGAAAGGGAAAGCAGCATGGATTTAGAAGCAGGACACAGGTTTATTTATAACCGGTCAAGTACTAGTGGGCGGATTAATACAATAAATAAGATTTTTGTCCCGTGTCCTGTTTTCCTCTGCAGAAGTTGTCAAAACAAGAGGGGTCCCCTGGCAAAACCCCCGGACATGAATAATTCCTGCTCACCTCTGCCATTCAATACAAATACTTCCCTACAAAAACAAGCTTAGGAAGGAAGCAAAATTAAAGTGCAAATTAAAAGGCAATTAAATGCTGGTGGCTTGTCTCACAGCCCACTGGATGTGGAAAAAGTGTTTGGCTGCATCAATGTTCAGTGCCACAAGCTAGCCCCTCCCCAAACCATATTGTGCATTTGAATGCCGAGGGGCACAAGCCAACCACTCTGCTCCATGGCAGAGGCAGAGAGGGGGGGGGAGAGGGAGAGGGAGCTTGACACAGGAAGAATATTGCACATTTTCTCAGCGGCAAGTGATCGGAATTTGCCAGCACCAGGACATTTACATTCAGGGCTCTATCCCTCCACCTTTGCTCCTCTGCACTCAAGAGGTTCCAATACAAGGAGGACAGCAGAAGTAACCGTGTATTTGGTTTTGGTGCTGAAGTCTTGCTAGTTGTACATTCTTCATCACAGCAGCAGCGCTTATCATTCTAGCTCACAACTAAAACCCAATACAAACTGGGTCACATTAAAATGCTTCCGTTCCACTGCCACCTGGAAAGCCATTGGAGGATGCAGCATCTCTGAAAAAACAACAACCCTAGAACAGACAATTCCCTCAATGGCAAGTTAAGATGATACAGGGTGCTGTGATTTAGTAAATGCTAGTGTCTTCCTCGACCCAACTGCCAATGTCATGGGCTTGTTCACGTGAGATTACAGCCAAGCCCCCGCCCTTCCTATGTTTCAGGATCCTTCACCTTGCATCTTAAGCCAGCCCACAGAAGAGAACACAGGTGACAGTACATGCATAACATCAGGACAAGCAGGAACTTTGCTAGAACACTCCAGAACTTGAAGTGCCACTGGAAATTAAGGAATTGTTTGGCACTGCTGTCTGGTGTGGAAACTCTTTCCAATGCAGAGATGGTACATCTTAAATGACTCCACCCAATGCAGTCAATCCTTGACGGAGGTTGAATGCCAGCAACATACTTTCGATGGGAAGGGGGTTTTCTTCCTTGGCTGATGCATAAGCAGCTCTTTCCTAGACCCAAACTTTTGTGTTTAGCAAAAGACTTTTGCCTGAAGTTAGGCACTGGACTTCTGCCCTGTCCAGACAGACAGGGACCACTGCCCTCCCATGCAGGTTTTTGGCATGCTGGTTTTTGTGCTTTCAAGTCAAAATTCAGACCACAGCACAGCCTTGTTTCCTTTGTCCACACTGACCACATAGGCTCCAGATGGTGACCATGCCACAGCATTGATTGAGTTGCTGAAACGAAGCATGAAATCAGTTTATTAGATTGCGGAATACACTCAGAGTCCAGGTTAAAGAAAGAAATGCTATTCAGTCTCATTTTTTAAAGCGTGTGCAGCAACTTACTTGAGCCACTCAAGTTTGCTCAGATGTCATTTCTTAATCTCAATGCATACTAATGATACACTGAATTACAGGGTGATCCTAACCAAGTCTACTCAGATCTAAGTTCTACTGAATTAAATGGGGCTTACTTCCAGGTAAGTGGGGTTAGGATTGTTGCCTTAGTCATTAAACCAATCACCGAGGGAGCGTTAAACTTCATCTTACAGGCTTCTATATAACTACATCACCATCACACAAGATCTGTGGCATTCTGACAGCATCATCTTGCCTCACCTGTGATGCTTGGAGAGTATCCTCTCCACTTTCCCAGTAAGCACATTCCAAATATAGAGTGACCCGTCTGCTGAGCCAGCCGCCACATAATTTCCATCAGGGCTGAAGAATCATGAGTTTGGTTCAGGGAAAGAGCAGAAAAAGATTCATTTATTTACCTTTTTGTCAAGATACTGGCCTCCACCACTAATTTATCCTGTGCTCATAATGCAAAATCACCATGTAAGCCCAGCCACCCAAAGCCTCCCAGAAATGCAGCACAATAGCCATAGTTTAAACTAGAGCTTTGAAATCATAAGCTAGACAGACTCTCTTCAGAGAATCAGAAAGGACTAAAGTAGTGGTGACAACACAAATTATTCAACACAAACTGCAGTAGATGAAAGGTGGAAAGGTACCCATGTTGCAGATATTTGGCAATTAATCTGCACTATTTCCAAAATTCCACCCAGCAACATGACTATAGTAGAACAGCTGCTTGTCTAGCCAGGTGGCAAAGTGTCATAAAGGAATAGAATGATGGGAACACCCCTTCTGTCAGCTTGGGGAAGTAGGGGAAAGCATACATTTAGTTGCAATGCAATAAAGAGTTGGTGCTAAATTACTTTCTTCTTGTCTAGAGCACCATAAAGAGTGCTCCACTCACCAGCACTGCAAGCTAGCTTAGGGGATCTATAATTCATAATTTTTTCAGGAAAATTAGTCCAGTTTAATGAGACACTCAACTTAAAATCTCTTCTTACTAATCAGTGGGAACAGAATCTTGAGCCCAAAGCTTCATACAAGCACAGAACCTGTTATCTACCTTGAAAGGAGAGTACCAAGCTCATCTCTCCACTTTTGCTAATAAGTTTTATTATGTTTTTATATACAGTGGTATCTCTGGTTGCGAACAGGATCCATTCCGGAGCCCCATTCGCAACTAGAAAGGTCCACAACCTGAAACACCACATCTGTGCATGTGCGCGACGTGATTTGGCGCTTCTGCGCATGATGTCATTTTGCATGTCTGCACATGCACGAATTGCGGAACCCTGAAGTAACCCGTTCCGGTACTTCCGGGTTCAGCGCGTTCGTATCCCGCGACAAACGCAACCTGAAGCATTCGTAACCAGAGGTACGACTGTATGCCAGAAGTTGCCCAGAGTGGCTCGGGCAACCCTGTCAGATGGGTGGGGTGCAAACAAACAACAACAACAATTATCATTATCATCATCATCATCACCCATTGATCAGATCTTTCACTATGTAGAACCTATCATCTGCAAAAATAATCACATTCACACAAGGAAGCTAAAGTTCTGAAGCTTAAACTGGATACCGTATTTTTTGCTCCATAAGACGCACTTTTTCCCTCCCAAAAAGTAAGGGGAAATATCTGTGCGTCTTATGGAGCGAATGGTGGTCCCTGGAGCCAAATTGCCCAGGGGCCAAAAGCAGATGCTGCTTTTTTTTAAAAGAAAGAGAGAGAAGGGAGTGTTGAAAGGACCCCGCTCAGCAGCTGATCAGCAAGAGATCGGGAGAGAAATAAGACTCCCGGCTCCCTCTGGGCCCCGCCCCCTTGCCCAGGCCTCCATTGTTGAATGTGCCTGCAGAGAGAGGCTGTTTGTTTCCCCAGTCACATGTAACTGGCTGATTAGATTATCTTTCTGCAAACTGTAGAAAGGGCTCCTTAAGAATCTGCAGAAATGTGAGTTGAACCCCATAAAAATGGGGCTTTTCCTCTTGCCTTTCCCCCTTTGCAAAAAAGCTTTGCTTTTCCCCCTTTGCAAAAAGCTTTGCTTTCCCCCCTTTGCAAAAGCTTTGCTTTCCCCCCTTTGCAAAAAAGCTGCACAAATCTGAGCTGATCCTCAAAAAACCAGGGCTTTTCCCTTTGCAAAAAAAGCTGCACAAATCTGAGCTGATCCTCAAAAAACCAGGGCTTTTCCCTTTGCAAAAAAAGCTGCACAAATTTGAGCTGATCCTCAAAAAACCAGGGCTTTCCCCCTTTCCTCCTCTAGAAACTAGGTGCGTCTTATGTTCAGGAGCATCTTATGTTCAGGAGCGTCTTATGGAGCAAAAATACGGTAACTTAATTCCTAGAATAAAAAATTATTTTGGAACTCTGGTTACTTGGACATGAAATTCAACATTACTTTTAATAAAGAGGATTACTCAGGATCTTGAGTGCATAAAAATTGAAAGTATCACACATCCCTCTCAAGTGCCCTGTAGTTCAACCAACACTGCTGCTTACCTGAATACAGCTCTGTTCCAATCAGACCCGCATTTAAACCCTGGAGCACTGAAAGAAAGAAAAAAGAAAAAAAAAATGAAAAAAAATGGTTAAATAAAACTATCTTTCACATTTTACTTTTAGGGCAGCTATGAAATAACTGAAATTTCATTTCTACAGATCCAAATATTAATAACCCAACAACAAGAGCACTCCTCACAGCACCCCCTTTCATCTTAGATACAGAAACTTGGACCCCTTCTGGATTTGACAAGCCTCTATACTACTATGAGATGTACAAAATAGAGGTTTTCCAGGACCAGACTAACCTACTTCCTACCTTTGCCTGTTATTATCATGGCTAACCCTGCAGTCCTAGTAGCAATGCTACACATACAGCAGGCTTATAACTCCACAACCCACTGGTAAAGCAGTACTCACTTGAAAGTCTGTTTGATAGCACTGACTCTGAGATCAATAATATTCAACAGGTCATCTCGTGAACAGGTGAGGAGTTCTGTTCTCTCTGGGTTGAGATCTAGAGCTGTAATCCTACCAAGCAATTCCATTTCCTGTACCACACACTCAGATCTAAAAAAACAGAAGGTGACAAGAGTAGCATTTCTTTTAAGAGTACTTTGCTCGGTGCTCCCAGGTATATGAGAATGCAAAGCCTCACTAATTAGCAGCAGCATACAATAATAAGGGATGGAAACCAGGTATCATAGTTCACATGCTATACACAGGATTCTGCGCTGTACCACTCTCAGTCTGGAACAGAATTAGTTTTTCCAAGCTTGTGAGCAAGAATTTAAAGACAATCATATTTCTAATCTTCATGCATGCAGAAGAGTATTTTAAGTAGTGGTAGCGGAGCTTATCTCAGTTTGTTTCAGAATTGGCTCAGCATCTATGAATTTTCTTGGAGAATTCCAGAAAAACTCATCTATTTTCCAAGGGTTCTCTCCCTAGATCATGTTGTTTTCAATAAAAATTATCACCTCCTTTTCATGCAACCCCTGGCATTAAGTACAACTCAGACACAGCTGTGCAACATCCTGCAGGGAACTGTGCAGTCTGAACTATTTGCATAAATCACAGCTCAAGGAATCACCCATGCCCTGGAAACAGTGGAACTTCACTGACCACACTGCCAGATACAAATGAACCAAAGCTAAGTCACAGGGCCATTTCAATGTCCCCTTATCCCAGCACATCCTCCATCTCAAACTTACCTAATATCCCAAAAGCGAATTTTCTTGTCAAAGTGTCCACTCATCACACACTGTTCTGTGCAGACCAGATCATTGCAGCTGGAGCCAGCAAACACTGTTTTTATACCTTAGATAAAGAAGACAACGACTATAACCCCCACACTCCAACCATACTCTTCTCTCAGCAAAAAAACCCAGTTAAACCCATCACTCATGCACCAAACACAATTACTGTCTTAATCCAATTTCACTAGAACTGTAACTGACCAGTAAGAATGCCAGCCCCATAAGCTAACCCCTCTAATCACAAGCATAGTAGCTCCAAAGAAGTTGTGAGCTACTTCACCCTGCCACAAGAATCTCAAGCAGAACGATGATGTGGTGCCCTCTTGCTGAGCATTATGGTAATACAACCTGGTAGAACAAACTACCGTAGTTTTGATTCCAAGTAGCTATCAGAATCTTAATAGAAGGGTAATCAGTACCAAGCCTGAACACTTTTGAGAAATAACAAGTCAATAAAAGTTCTGCTCTTGTGCCCTTCAACACATGTGAGACACACAAAAAGCAAGGGAACTGCTATTGTATACGTGGAATAGCTTCCTTACAGACTTTGCTGCGCAGGTCCCACAGTTTGAGGGTTCTGTCGTGACTCCCAGATACAATGCGCGCATTGTCCAATAGGAATTTGGCCGACAAGACTTTTCCACTGTGCCCCGTGAGCGTGTGCTAGAAAGAGATTGACATCCTATCAGTGAAAAGGCTTTGCAACAGTTGCTCTCTCTAGCTATGTCATCCTACCATTTAGCAAGAACAGAACTCTGAAAATGTTACCCAGACTCAAACCCGATTTGAGATCTAAACAATCCTACTGTAGTTTGGTTTGCCAAGCACCTGCTGTACAGAAGACCACCTCTGCATCTCTTAGTTGGATAAGGTATCAGCAACCATAGAGGATGGACCTATGATCCATGATTGCTAAATGGAAACTCAGCGTTCAGTGGTAGTATATCCCAAATTACCAAGTGCCAGGGATATACAACAGGAGATGGCTTTCACCACTTTCTGCTGCTACCCAGAGACATATGGCTGGCCATCTTTGGAGATGGAGTACCAGTCTAGCTAGACTTTTGTCTGATCCATAGGGAACAGTCTTATACCAAGTCAGACCATTAGTCTATCTAGCACAGTATTGTCAATACTGACTAGCTGCAGCATAGCAAGAAACTTCTCCAGCCCTACCAGGACTTGCTGGGGATGGAACTCGGGCCTTTCTGCATGCAAGGCAGATGCTCTACCATAGAGTCACAGTCTTTCAGCGAAGCAATTCCTAGAATCTTGTGTACTCCCCCCCCCCAAGTTCACACATATTAGTATTTACAGTTAAATGAAGCTCCTTCTACTGGGTCCCTTGGAGCCTCTAGTCTACTGTCAACTCCAACTAACAGTGGAGGCTTTTCCAGCTATCCTATCCTAGAAGCTTTTGAACTGGAGTTGCTGGAAGCTGGACCATATGCATGCAGTTCGCATGGCAGAGAGGGAGCAAACTAGAGAAAGATATGAACGTGAAGTGTGTCTTTATGCTTGCAAAGACCAACTTCAAAATGCAAAGGAAAAACAACTACTTTTATTGGTTCACCAACCTAGAACTGGTCTGCTTCCACCAAAGCCAATATCATTCTTCAGCAGCGTTTTAATATTAATGTTAAGCAAAATTCTGCAAAGTATAAAATTTCTCAGGAAGGTTCTCCTTCAGAACCTATCCTGGTTTGCTGATCTCTCAAACAGTACATTCTACCAGTCTGTGTCAGAGGTATCAGCAATCTGCATCTGTCAGGTTTACTGCAAGAGCTCTTTGTAAATAAAAGCAGAAAAGAGATTAGCTAGCCACACAATTTTGAAAGATGTCAAGAGCTGCAGTTAAAATCCTGCAACACATCCCTACAAATTTCTAACACTTTTTGATATTTAGAAGACAAGTGAGAAGCAGGCATACATGCCACACGTGTGGGGAAAAGATACTCACCCGTAACCGGTGATCATCCACAGTCCAGATCCTACTGGCAAAGTCATTTGAAGCCGCTAATAAATAAGAACCCTGAGGAAACACAATTTAAAACTCTTTCAACACGATCTTTCTTCTTGTAGAACAAGGAAGGGGAACCTCTGGTCATATGGACTACAACTTCCAGGCAACCTAACCCAATGTTCATGCTGGTCCATCACCAACTGGAGGGCACCTGGTTCTCTCACTGTTGTAGCAATGTTTTCTAGAACCACAACCACCTGCATGGTCATTTGCATCGAAGGAATATTGTATCCGTCTGTCACCATCTTATTTCAGATCACTGCCACATCTGCTACTTCTTCTTGACCTCCTATTAGGTCTTTTCCTGTCCTCTCTTTTGATACTGAGACAGTGAGTACCCTTATCACTAAGATTCTGTATTGTCTTTAAGCTGCTTTCTGTCTCACCTTCTTGCCTGAAGTTAAAGAACCTCTCACCCAATTTTATTTACTTATCTACCACTGCTCAATCTTTTCACACTTAGTGCCCTACCCCACCCCACTCCTTCTCCCACTTTCTTCCTGCCACAGCTGATAACTTGACAAGAGCTCTTGAGAAAGATGTTTTGCTGCAAAAGAGGTCTCAGCTAAAAAATTGAGATCATATACCCATAAAGTGGCTCCAATACCTCAAAAACTCCATTATCTGTTTATGTTGGATAACAATGTCAGTCACGTCTACCCAGTGCTCTAGAGTAACACAAACTGAACGTATCTCCATTTATCAGCAAATACTCTCCCAATCATACCATGTCTAGAGTATGATGGAAGAGAAAAAGCTGGGAGCTGCGATGGTAAAGGAGGCAAAACCACTGGGCAAATCAGACCTTTTACTGTTCATCACTGACCTCAGCAAAACACTGTTAGATCTCAAAAGAAGCAGAGACTTATGCCATGTGCCTCACAAGTTATGAAACTGTGACATTTCATACCTTGGCAAAAAAATCAGTGCATGTTACATACAAAAGGCATAAGCAAGTCAATCTTATGAAAAGGACAGTATTAATCAGTGTTAGAATGGCTCTAATTTTGTACCTATTTCTGGACGATTGTGTCATTCCCCCCCCCCCCCCAATCTATTTTGTGCTTACTTCAGAGACATGGTTTGGGAAGTGCGGTGGAAAACAGTTGCAAAAAAGGGGGGGAGGGCTATAATAAATACTCACCGCACTATCAAACTCTATGCTTGTAATCCCTGCATTACTGCCAGTTAGAGAGCCTTTAAGTTCACACTTCTCTGTGGTGCAAGAAAAAAGAAACAGAAGTTAGGAGGCAGGAAAAAGATTGAACCCATGTCTATTTCATTCAGCCAAAGGCAAGAGTAACATGTATTTATTTCATTTCATTATTTTCTTAGAGGATTTAAAACTAGTTCTTCATTCAAAGAAATGTCAGGGCAGGGTGCAACAAAAATATACAATAAAACGGCCTGAAAAAATATCAAACCATCACAATAAATCAATTTATCAAGTCATGTATCATTATGGAGTGATACTTTGGGATGATTTCTGATGTTGTTATACAGATATTGAAGGAAAGTATTTGAAAAAAGCAGCATCATAATGAAAAGACACAGATCTGATATTTCAGGATTAGCGACATACAACTGTAAGTCGTATACATTTTCTTGATGATAGGAAGCTGATCTGCAAACAAGACAGACTACTAGTCCTTCTGACTTACTGGCCCACTGTCTGACTGACAGTGATTTCAGAGTCTTGGTCAAAGAGACAGATAGACAGACAAGACAGACAAACACTCTTTCCCAGTTCTGGTACCCAATAGCCTTTTCACTAGAAATGTTCGAGACAAAACCTGGAACCTCTTGCATCCAAAGCAAATGCTGTCCCACTGGAATTATGAGTTCTCCCTTCTCTGAGTAACGAACAGTTCTGGAGAAGACATTTATCATCACAGCTGAGTGGGGAGTTGAAGATGAGTTTCCTACATCCAAACCCAACATCCTAGTCACCATATGAGAATGTCTCTTTCAAATGTTCTGCACTATAGCTGCAGATCTTCACAATTACTTTGAAGATGTCAACTATGGAATCAATCTTAGGAGGAAGCTAATTTGTACCTATTTAAGGAACTTACCTCCGCAAACTTCCCAGAGTTTGACTCTCCGGTCCAAGCCTCCTGTCGCCAGTAACCGAGAGCCAGGGCTGAACTGCACCGCATTCACCTCCCCATCATGTGCATCCTAGCGGGGTGGAAAAGAAACAGGACATGAAGAGTTATAGATGGTATCAAGAGACACTCCGGTCTACGAGAGATACTGCAAGCTTGAAGCATGAACCACACTCACACAGTGTAACACCAAGTGGATCATTTGTCAAAACTACTATTTTCCTGTTTGATTTCAACTACATGAAACCAAGCATATATAACAACCAGATCTTTAGAATAAACACCCCTACAACAATGGCTGTGGTCTCTCAACCAACTAAGATGGTTAGGGGACTCCTGCCCATTATATTTTAAATGGAACAAATTTCTCCTCTATTCACAATCACGAGGTCTCAGCTTGAAAACTAAAGATCATGCACATTAAGACACATCCCAAAACTACTAGCTCCTTGAGTCACTTTGTCAGATAGCAGTCGGTGCCAAGCCACTTACACTTTGGCAGCATGCACTGACTTTATCCGCATATTGTCAGCAGCCTCATAACACCTCACAGCATTACTAAAGTGTGGATGGGAGATAGAAAGCATGAAGCTGCTGGGAGCTGAGAAAGTAGCGGGTGTGCAATTCACCAGTGCAATCAGAGATTTATGACGTCATCACTGACCTCAGCAAAACATCTATTAATGAACAAGTTTGTGATTTGTTTTAGAAAACTCTAAACAGGGAGGGGCCCAATTTCGGACTGCCCTTGTCAGCCAAGACAATTATTGTGGGCATCAGGACCCTGCCTCTTCCTCTGCCATGGACAATCACTTGGCTTTTCTCCTAGGCTCCAGGTTTGGAGCTGAAAAGGGTGAGGGGGTTGCTGAATGGCCTGTTTTGCACAGCAGCCAGGTTAACCTCTAGCCTTCCTCCCAACCTTGGAGCTGGGGAGGGGTCAGGGATTCCCTCCCACTTCTGCTGCTCCAAAGTTGCAAGAAGGCAGGCTGAAACAGGTTGGGCTCACCAGCGGATGGTAGCACACTCACCCCTGCAACCATGGTGAGTGAAGATGTGAAAGCAAGAGAGGGACATCTGCATAAATGGTTACAATTACATAATGATGACATCAGTAAACAAAAAGAGATTTACCTAGAAGTTAGGCTACTAAGTTCTACACCCAAAGATAATGTCTCTCAAATATACTTACAAAGACAAACAGAGCGGTGGTAGGGACTCGCACCTCTTTGCTTGCGCCTGGGTGTGCCTCCACATTATCTTGAGGGGTGGGGCATGAGGATAAAGAGCGTCTCCTGAGAAAGGGCACAACCAATGCATATAGTTAGGCACAGGTGGGAACCAGCTCGGTCTTCAAATTATAGGCAGGGAGATGATCCCGACTACACAATAGGGTAAGAATGGGAAGGAAGGGGCAGAGAGACTTAAGCCCAATTCAGGTATATCAGCAGTTGGGTGGTTACACCCACAGAGATGGCTTTGCATGGTTGGGACTCCCCTGGCTGCTATAATCTTTGCAACTGGCTTCTCCCATGGACCTGTTGGATGGCATGGTAACTTGAGGTTGTGGGCAGCCTGGGGAAGCACTCACCAACATTACAGCAGCCTTATGGAGTCCTGAGTTAAAACAAACCAATTCAAAGATCACTGCTAAGACAAGTTCCTGCAGCTTTTCAATTTATTTTAATGAAATGTTTATTTTCCTCCCATATAAAGTAAATCCCACTTAACTGAAAAGTACATACTACAAATACTCCTCAGTCTAAAGCTCACATTGCATTTCTACACCTAGACATGGATCCTCAGCTCAGTGCAGGAAGGAACTACAATGAAAGGCCACAGCACAGTCATTGCAACTACAGTTAACTTAGCAATTAATTTTGCTCTCGCTTTTAACCCAGCCCCCATCTAAGAGGGTAAAGTGCACCTTTTAACAGGGAAGTCTTTTCACTGCTACAGTTAACAACATCAAAACAAGGCAGTTACTTCAACATCCCTCACTCACATGCTGGATTAAGTGTGAATAATTTCAAGCGAATTTTCACCTGGCAGTATCAGAAGAGTGATGTCCCAAAAGGGGAGACTCAGACAGACTGGAGGGAAAGATCAGAGGTCAGCACACAGCAGATGTAAGGAACAGGAAGTTGAAAACGAAAGAAAAAAAGGGGGCGGGGAGGCAGAAGCTAGGAAAAAAGGCTGAGATAAGGACAACTGTTTGCAATCCTTGCATCACTGAAATATTGGTGCATATTGTACCGATATGTAACAAAAGAGGCGAATGTATTCTAACCTACCCAAATATATTAGTGATAGAGTCCAGAAGGCCTCCAGCTGGCTGGGAGTGTCGCTTACTAAAGAGGAGGGGAGGACAGATTTAAATCTTGTTGTTCAAGCAGAGGTCAAAAACACACATAGCCCACAGCATGCAACAAGGAGAGCATTTCTCCTTGAACCCCAACTTCAAGCAGGAAATTCAAATTCAGGACAGTCAAAAAAGTCACCACGTTGGAACTGAAGAAATAAAAATGCTCGCACCACCAATTATGAATTGAGCGCAATTCATGTTGGCCTAACAGCAGGAAGAGGAGGCACCTTACAGAGGTTTAAGCCGTTTAGACTTTGAGAATAAAATTAAGAATTTGTATTAAGAAATAAGTTTTCAGAGGTAAACAAAGCAATCAGATGGTTATGATCCACAAGAGGAGTTTCTACAGAAATATTTTCATAGCCAAATATGAAACTGAAAGAGTAGCTTCATAAGAAAAGGAGATATTTATATTTTTAAAATAAAAATTGTGATAAGAGCTTTGGCCCACCAAGGATAGGGGAGATATAGACCTGTCTCTATCACTCTCTCTGTCTATCAGTCTTCCAAATACTTAAAGCCAGCCTGCTTCCTTCTTCCCTTCCACCTGCAGTTGCTGCCACCATTACTGGGCTTTGCCACACCCAGACACAGAGTGATGAGTTAATTACAGCTCTCCAAAGCTGTGAGAGCCAATTTAGGTAGCTTTGCCATGGTCCTTTCAGTCAAGAGAAGAACTGTCTGCAACAGCTCCCCTCGATGCTGGCATTTGTAAGCCAAGAAATCACAAATACATCCACACTGGAAATAACAACTCTCTCAAAAGTATTTTCCCTTTCAGGATACAATAGCAGCAGTTCTCAAACCGCTGCACCATTAAGGATATGTGCAATTCCCCCCCCCCCTTGGAATTCTTTATTAGCTTCTTGTGGGTTAGGGCGGGGGATCCATTATTTTATCCCCATTCTTCTTACCTGGCTGTTCGACTGACAGCGCGCACTGGAGATGTCTCATCAGCAGGGTCAGAGGTTTCATCCGCCAGCACTTCAATATCGTCATCCCTGGAGGACAGGATCATGCCTTTTTTGAATCATTTGAGAGTTGAAGGACATTCAGGCATTTGGGCTAAGCAACTCCCCGCCCTCTCAACAGAATTCATAAGCTTGCTACCTTATATGGCTAAAGGGAAAGTGCACTTTTACAGCCACCTTCTTTATGCACACTAAGGAATTATGGGAATAATTAGCCTAACGGTAAGGAGAGTTTTGCCACTGATGTTTTATTTGTTTTTATTACCTTTTGCTTTTCAGAGTATTTTTAGTGTGAAGCATTGGTTTTACCCAATCCAAACCTATGTTGCCTTGAGTGTCTAAGTAAGGTGGGATTCTACCCATTCTTTTCAGTCAAATTTTGCCTTTGAAATTCAAGCTGAGCCCGCATACAACATTGTTTGCATTTTACAAAGTGCGATTTCTGTGCACTCCAGGGATAATAAAAGAAAATGAGAAAAAGCAAATTTGGACTCTATGTCGACGTAACCTCAAGCACAGAACTGATTAGCTTTCACATACTAGTAATTTAGATCAATATTTAAAAATATTTTTTGTAGGGTTGGTTGTTTTTTTTTAACTGTAGTAAGTATAAACTAACAGCAGCTTTGTTACTTTCCAGGAAAGTAGGAAGTTCAATTTGATGTGGAAGCCTGAGGTGTCTTCCCTACCACTGTCTTGTGAATTCTCTCAAATCAGCAAGCCAAGGATAGCCCAGAATGGTTGGCTGGGGGTTCAGAGGTGTGCATGGACCACAGGTTAAGGACCCCTGATGTAGTGGAACATTTCCCTTTTCCAAAGAGGCTGCTGAAGGAGGAAAGGCACCATAGCAACAGTTCGCCAGCTTCCTTTTTTCCTGGTCCCCCACTGCATTCCCTAATGCTCACATTGCATGGACCTCCAGTTTCTTGACATCACAGGGAAACCCTCCCCATCTCTTATCTGTCTCATCCCTTTCTACAATCAAGTAATGCAACACTGTCAACTTAAAAGTTGTGAACTTATTTTGCATTCCTCCGTTCTCTTACAGGTAAAATTAAGAACCTTTCCCACCACTTGACTGCACATTTCAAAGTGCAGAATGCTAAAGCCAAAATTTAATGAAGAACATTCAAAGCTTGAACAGACCAGTAATGTTCATTGTGGGGTCTGTGTCTGCTTCCTAGGACTGGCGCATGGAGTCATTAGAGAAGAATGAGGTGAGGGAAGACTTACTGTTCAATTGGCAGTGGCTCCTTTGCAGCTTCTGCTAGTTCCTTCTGAAGCTTGGCTTGCCGTCTTCTACGAGGAAAAACAGAAATGCTAGGAAATCCTGTCATTGGCTGACATTCTCTGAAGGAATGTGCAAATGATTCAAAAATATCAAGAGTCCAATAATCAGAGGCTGAAATCCCAACTGTCTTACTGAATAAAAAAATTCCTTCCAGTAGCACCTTAGAGACCAACTAAGTTTGTTATTGGTATGAGCTTCCGTGTACATGCACACTTCTTCAGATGCACAGAAGTCACCAGACCCTTATATATAGTGAGAGGGTGGAGAGGGGTATTACTCAGAAGGGTGGTGGGAATAGGTGATTGGCTGATAGATGTGGTAAACCAGTTGACGACTGTTAATGACTGCAATTGGTCTTACAGGAAAAAAGCAAGGGATGAGATGGCCAAAAATAGCTTTATCGTGTATAATGAGATAAGAATCCAATGTCTCTATTCAGACCAGGTCTCTCCATGGTTTTAAGTTTGATAATAAGCTGGAATTCAGCAACTTCTCTTTCCAGTTTATTTCTGAAATTCTTTTGTAATATTACAGCTACTTTGAGATCTTGTATAGAATGTCCTGGGAGACTGAAGTGTTCTCCTACTGGTTTCTCTGTCTTACTGAGTTCAGTACAATCACCAAGAAGTGCTTCAATAAATATCTCTATGTCATATTAATTTCTACTGCCTTTCAAATGCTCTCCCAAAGGAGAAACAAAATCGAAAATTCTTTCTAGTAGCACCTTAGAGACCAACTGAGTTTGTTCCTGGTATGAGCTTTCGTGTGCATGCACACTTCTTCAGATACCATAGTCAGTTGGTCTGACTATGGCAGACCAACACGGCTACCCACCTGTAACTGGAACTCCCAAAGGAGGGTCAACTGATGTTCAAATTTTTTTGCATTGTATCTTAGATGTTTGTAGTTAAGTGTCACAGAAATTGTTTAAATAAACAAATAAAAAGTACTCCAAGCAACTGAAACCATGTGGACCACCAGTGACATAGCTAGAACCAAGGATGCACCCAACCTACATACTTGCTCTTTCAGGTAGAGTTCAATCACATCTACAGAAGGTCACCTACCCATTTCTGGGACATGAGAATCACCAACCCACAAGGATTCAGTCTCAGTTTTTTGTCCCACCTCCAGCCCATTACAGTACCCAGACATCAGTTCAGTATTCACACAGCCTTCCCTAACTCAGACGGCGCAAAGAATACAACTGGGTGTCATCAGATGGTACCCAGCTCCAAACTTCACCCAATGCTTTCACACAGGAGACAAGATTAGCATTACAAGCATGCATGCAAACGAGGCTAGTGAGGACCAGTTGAACAGACACAAGCTGTATTACATAAACCATTCTTAAATTGCTCTACATTTAGATCGACTTCAATCTCAAAAAATGTCCTTCGCCATGATTCACCGAGTCATTAAGTGGCCAGGATTACTGGAAAAAATACTGAGATCTACACACATACACACAGAGTTTCTATGTTCACCTAGAAAAGATGGGGATAACGTTTGGGGAAATAAATTTTGGGGAGGGGCTTCTATTGCATATTTAAGCTCAACTCAAAAGGTTTTAACTGGCTGGTATCATACCTGGAATCTTTCTCATTTTCTGCATTGAGCCGATTAGCTTCTTGAGCTTTCTCTGCCATCCAGCGTGTTACCAGCTCTTGGTTATCTTCCGTAGTTTTTCTCAGTTTTTCCTCAAGGGCAGTAAAGGTAATCTGGAGTGCATCATACTCATCCTTAAGAGTCTGATTAGCTCTTTCAAGATCTTGTAGCTTGTTCCGCAGGTCCTGGCACTCTGTCTCTAGTTCAGATATCTTCTGCAAATATTCTATAATCCTTTAAGAGAGGCAACCCACATATTTATTATTTAGATACCTCTACCCCAGGCTAATGCTTAAACATGCCTCAGGCAGCTCACTACACTTAAAGATCAATTCTGAAAGAAATAAAAACAGTCAGGCAGGTAGATAAAGCACAGTATTCAGAAAAGCCACCAGCTACCTGTCAGGGCAAAAACATGTCAGAATAAAAAGGTACTGTCAGGGAACTGTCCCAGGCTCAGCGCAGGGTGGAAGGGATCTCAGGATGCTACAGAGAGCCTCAGCCCCACCTGGACAGTAGGACTTCCTCTTCCAGCAGAGGCAGCGGCGACATCTCTAGTGGGGAGGGGCAGACCGCCCAGGGGCTGAAGAGCCGAGGCTCTGGGGATGTTGGAGAGGCTCTGCACTCCCCTCGCTCAGAAGGCGAGCAGGGGGACACGCCATTTTTGTCGCCCCGAATGCGTACAGGGGTGTAACGCAAAGGGGAGGCGGGGATTCTGTATACCGAAACTCTTTTGTTGGGGTCAGAACTGGAAGGGGCCATTCCCGGATTCTGCCATCGGTTGATACAGACATGAACTTTTAGCTCTGCAGTGTACATAGTATGCACAATAAAACTACCAAAGGAAAGGTCGGAGTCTTGCCTGTTTACTCATGAGCAACTACCTATGGACCTTACAGGTATTCACCCACCAGTGATAGCAGGAGAGGTGGGCATCCAAATTTCATGAGAGCAAAATGCTCCACAAAGTTGGTGTGGCCACTGAGAAAACCCTCTGACATTATTACAAACCATGCTTCTGCTGTGGGATATAAATAAGGGCTTCTTCACCTGTTCATAGAGAACAGGCAGGTAAGTACAGAATAAGGCAGTCCCTTCACTTATGATGGACCCAAGACATTTAAGACCCTAAAAGTAGTCACCAACACTTTTAATTGAGCCCAGAAGCAAAATGGTAGTGAGTGCCAGCTATGCAAGGCAGGTGTAATAAGATACCAAGGGTACCCACCCACCAACCTCCTTGCTGCCACATTCTGGACTACTGAAGCATCTGAATACTCTTCAACGGTATCCATATGTAAAGTACTTTGCAATAATCCAGTGTAACCAAGGCATGTGTTACCACAGCCAGGTCTGGCTTCCCCGGGAAAGGGCAGAGCACGTGCACCAGCCTAAACTGGGCAAAGACACTCAACTATAATGAGAATTCAACCAAAAATTGGCATCCAGCACCAAAATCAAATTCTCTAAGTAGTAAATGGGTTCTACTCACTTTGCATTATTCGTTTGCATCTCACTGTCCTTCTGTTGTATTTGGTTTTTCAGGTCAATCACAGACTGGGCCAACTGTGAAAGAAACTATGTTACTGAGGGAAAGCAACTATTAATACAGTCTACTTTTTGTGTTTGACTTTCCTCTAACCTCAGTGTTTCATTCCCCCCCCCCCGAACACTCAAGTATACATATACCTGCCAACTTAGCATAACATTTCATGCATGCTGAAATCGTACTATTATTTATTTAAATATTTATTAAAACATTTATTAAAAATGTTTACTCTAGTCTTTAAAAACATATGGAATAGTCTATCTGCTAGACCCAAAGAGTTGCATTTAACAAACTTTTACTTAGAGTACATCTACCAGTAAAGTAATAACTATGACTTAGGTCTGTTGATTTCAATGCGTCTACTCTGAGTAAAAGTTAGCTGAATACAACCTAAGTATCTTTATTTTTTTTCCTTGAAGAGATATCTGCGTAATTATTAACCAATGTTATAATATTAGTATACAGTCAAACCTCAGATCTCAAAGAGCTCCATTTTTGAATGCTTTGGCTCCCGAACACCAAAAACCTGGAAGTAAATGCTTTGGTTTCGAACGTTTTTTGGAACCCAAACGTCTGACGTGGCTTCCATTTTGAGTTTCCTTATTGAACTGAGGCTTCCGCTTTCAGTTTTAGACTGTTTCGGAAGTCGAATGGTCTTCCAGAATGGATTACCTTTGAAAACCGAGGTTCTACTGTACGTAAGTTAAGACACACCTCATCTGAAGTACATGACACAATTAAGGAACATAAAAACTAACCTTCTGGGCACAAAGTGCGATAAGAAAAGCTTATTAAAATCCCCTTTTGGAGATCAATTTTCAAACTTCTGAATCCCACAGTAAGCCTATAATTACACATGGATAAAATGGGTCTCCTAACCTCGCCACGTTTCTTGTGCAGCTCTGTCAGCTCCTCTTGATGCTTAATTCTAAGTTGGGCTATTTCTTGCATGTGAGAATCATTCCTTGCACCATCATGTCCTGGACTGGAATTTTCCAGAGGATGAGAAAAGAAAAATTCTGAGTTTTTAATTCACAAAGCATTTCAATCTACTTTTTATCCAATTCCCATAATCCATTTTTCCATCAAAATTTTTGTTTCAGATGGCTATCCCTATATTTAACAAATTTCACTTCATTTAAAAGAGTAAAATTAATATTTCAATGTAGAACTTAGATTACATAAGCAGAGCACCGTATCTCCATATCAAATTTTCTTTTTTCCTGTTCGGTACACCAGTGATTTTATGTACTTTGTTGACCATTTTAGCTATGGGTGAATTGATCTCCAAGATAAATGGCCACAATTCCTGCAGATATAGTGAACATCCATTCTCTCTTCATACCTATCCTATATGGCTCAAAATAATACTAGCTAAACTTTTCAAAAACCTAGTATTACCAACACATTTAGCATATCATTTCTATCACTGGATATTAAATAACGTGCACCCTTCCTTGGGAGTAAGCCCAATGGTATTGAGGAGTTACATCCAAGAAAATATGTACAGTGGTGCCCCGCTAGACGAATGCCTCGCTAGACAAAAAACTCGCTAGACAAAGGCATTCGTCTAGCGGAAGGCTGCCCCGCAAGACAAATTTGTCAATGGGGCTGCCTCGCAAGACGAAAATTTTTTTTTTTCCATCTAGCGAAAACCGCGATTTGCATTGGTGCTTCGCTAGACGGAAAAATCGCTAGACGAAAATACTCGCAGAACGAATTATTTTCGTCTAGCGAGGCACCACTGTACAGGGACCAGACAATAACCATTATAGCAGTTCTTACCAGTAGTTTTAATAACTGCTATACTAGAGAGCCAAAATATATTCATATATTAAGAACATAAAAGCCTTGCTGCATCAGACCAAACACCCATCAATTCCAGCATTCTGCATTCACAGTGATCAGCTGGAGGTCTATGGGAAGCCCTAGAAGGAAATGCATGCAACAGCACTCTCTCACTAATACTGGAAGCAGTACATAGCCATTATGACAAATAGCCATTGTTGGTGGAAAGGGAACAACACCAGACACAGTAACCATCACTTGTACTGATTCAGCAAGTACCTGATCTCATGCCGGCTTGGCAAGTCATATTTTTCCACTTGTAGCTTGTCAGCAAGCACTGAATGGAAATCTGACTTCTCCAGGAGCTTGTTATCTAATGAGGAAGAGTTCAGTTAAAAACAAAGCAAAAGAAACCACCAGTTTTACAATCCAGCAATAAGATGATAATGTTTTAGTTACTATAACCTTTGCACCGGAAAACAACATTACAAAAGCAATGTTCTCCATACATGCTCTTATAAGTATAATGCAATTAAAGCAGGGCTGGCTACTTCAATCTGACTAAGAAAATTTCAAATACTCTCATCCAGACGACAAGTTGTTTACAATTCAGCCCAGCTCAGGAACCTGTGTTTGCAAGAATAACCTTCCTCACACACTATGGCCTCACACACACAATCATTTGGTTGGGGGGTCAGTTTTTAACAATGTATGCTGTTGGGGCTAAACTGGAGACTTTCAAACAGCCACCAAAACCTTTACTTACACTGCAAAATAATCTCTTCAAAGGCCTGTCTCTGCAGCCGGTCCCGTCGCCTCAATTCGTCCAGGATGTGCCGCTTCCAGGCGGGGAGGCTCGCTGCCCTGAGTCCAGAAGACATCTTGCCTTATCAGCCTCCCCAAGAGTTGAGCCGCTGGCCTGGCAGCACCTTCCCCCCCCTGCGAGGGGCTCTATGAAAGCGAAACGACGAGCCCTAAGAAACAAGCAGCCAGCAGAGGAGAAAATGAATCAAGCGGGCGCGGCGGTCGGTTCCAGGGAAAGAGAGAAAACGAAAAGCGAACAAGAAGCACCAGGAGAAGGCGGCGGGATGGGCTGGGGAAAGCATGGAGGGGAAAGGGAGGCGTCCAGCTACCCTGAGCCGACTGGGGCTGGCCGTGGGAGAGGGACGGGTGAAGAGCTCACCGCCGGCTACTGAGGAGGAATGGCGCAGCCGCGGAGCTTCCCTCCTCTGCAGGGGCCCTTCGCCATTCTTCCCCCGGGCCGCAGCCCCCATCCAGACCCACGGCAACTTCCCGCAGGCGCTCTGTCGGTCCCGTTCGTATAGCGTAAAGGGGGACCTTCCCCTCCGGAGGCGCAGATTAATGACGTCAGCATGCTAGTTCGGTGCGCCTGACTGACTGTCTAGTTTCAGCGCCATTAGCAGTCATCCCGCCGTAGATGCACGCCCCTGATTTTCTCTGTTACTGTGTTTCCTCCTCCACGCGCTCTGCCCATTGCTGAGACTCTGCCTCATTTAGGAGAGTGGATTTAACAGACTGGCAAATAAGAAAGTCGACTCTGTAAAAAAAAATGTCCGCGGGAAGAGGGCTTCCCTAAGCCGCTCCGTTTTTTGTTTTCTTTTTTAATAGTCTGTGCACCGACCGCCTTCTTGGGAAGGGATCCTGGGAAGAGGCGTTTCCGAAGCCGCCATCTTAGGAAGGGAATGGGGGGGGGGCGCAAAACAGATTTTGAGGGAGTGGACAATTGCGTAGTAGGGGAATTTCGACACGTTCTTCGCCTCGCCCGTATTCTGGTCGTCTGCAAATGAAAGCTGTGCTTTGTTCATCTCAGCTGGGCCAATTTTCCCCATTTCAAAACATGCTTCAAAGTTATCAGCTCCCCCACCGGCGCCTCCCAAAGGCTCAGAGCCCAGAAAGCTGCTCCACTAATCCTCCGCAAGAGAAGGAAGCAGCAGTTTTTCCACCCCCACCCAGGTCATTACACATTAGCCACACACTCCGGATGAGCACTAGTAAACCCTAGTGAGTTTCATGGGACATAGTGCCAGGTAACGGACTCCGAAGGGGTGACCACCGTGTTAGTCTCTCGCAGCAAAAGCAACAAAGAATCTCACGGCACTTACAAGACGTAGCAGGACTGACGTTTTCGTCGACTATTGTATACTGCACTTCATCAGATGTATAAAATGTTGTCCTGAGTTGCAGATACATACTTACACTAGGGAAGGGGGGGGGGGAGAGAGATTGTAAACAGTGTGGTCAGAAGGAAATGAAATGCCATAAACGACAGAGATGGTACTAACAGTGGCATTCACACAAAAACAGTACAGTTGTATCTTGGCTCTTGAACGCCTTGGGAGTTGAACGTCCCAGCTCCGGAACAATCGAAAACTGGAAGTGAGTGTTCCAGTTTTTGAACGCTTTTTCGGAAGCCGAACATCCGTCGTGGCTTCTGCTATTGTTTCTGGTGTGCCTGCGCAATCGGAAACCAATCGGAAGCAGCCGTGCCTTGGTTTCTGAACATTTCGAAGTCGGAACAGACTTCTGGAACGGATTCTGTTTGACTTCCAAAGTATGACTGTAATGGATAACACAGGCAAGCTAATGAACACACAGTGGAATAAAAACCTACTGTGCCAATTCAAACCACAAATTACAGCATTGAAACCAATGGTGCACTCAATGGTTTCATGTCACAGTCTCTCACTTTAATTTTTCTTTGTTCTAGGTTGGCTACCTTAAGGTCAGTTACAGAGGGGCTGCTAGACGGTAATGCGTATGTATACAAAAGTATACATAAGTTCTGCATTATTGGCCTGAGGTTCCTGTGTTTTTAGGCCAACAGGTGTAGGGCTACCGGGCATGACTTGGCCTGGAAGGCCTGGTTAGGCTCATAAGGCCAGAGGTTCCCCACTCCTGCATTAGTGAGTGAGGCAGTCATCTCAAGCTGCAGAAGCTGAGCTGCAGATAATGGTAGTGAGATGTTGGAGGGCGGAGCTGTGGGTTCCTTGAGTTAGTCTGCTGCCCTCAAATGTGGTGGAGAACAGTGTCCCATTGCCAGTATTGAAAGAAGGTTCAGCTGCCAGTATTGTGGATTTCTGTATGTGGAATGGAGCAAAGGCACCATCTTGTTCTTTGCATGGTATACTAGAATTGTATTGTGCATGCATTTTTAATTTGCCAAACAAAAAGTTACCTTAAACAGAGGAAAGGGTGACACATTTCTAAGAGCGTTGCCAAGTGAGTCTGAATGTTGCAACAGGAGCTGCTCAAAATGAGTCCTGTGATGTGCAAGGAAATCTTAAAGTTTGTCTGTTGTAAAGCAAGCCTCATCGTACACCCGGGTGTGGATGAACACACTTGCTCCCTATACTGATTTTGAAATCTTTGTAATTTCAATAGGACTCTGAAACAATGAAAATGTTTCCTTCCTCCAAGGAGCCAAACAGTGAGGGCATGCAGTGGCTTTTGTAGGAATTAATGATGCTTCTAATTTTTAATAGGTGGTGAAAGAACACCATTTCAAGAATCATGACTCAGAGTGTATAAATAGCTCTTCTGAGAGCACAACAAAAGCATTGTCACTGTCTTGCACAGCAGAGTCAGAGTACATGACAGTTTAATGGGTGTTTAGTGCAATAAATAGCTAATGCATGTGTACCATGAAGCATGTGCTACTTTGCATGAGTTTCCGAGGAGCTGGGGATTTTTGTTGCTACCTTTAGTCTATAATATTAAAATATGCTCAAAAATACTTGTAGGCAACCTGCAAATAAAAGTCCCACATTTTTTTAAATGTCTGGTTGGTATCAGAAGAGAGAACCTCACAGGTATGCCCACCTGTGTGAGGAAAGCAATCTTGCTTCCTCCTAAGACATTGCAAATGTGGGGAGACAGAAGGGCCTTGTCAACACTGACACCATTTTTCTGGATATTTCTGAAGCTCTAACATGCATGTTAACCTTAATAGAAGCTGCAGTTTGTTTACCTTCGAATAACTCCAAATGAACTCAGTGGGACACAAATAGGAATGACTGTGAGTTACTTGGGGGGGGGGGGAATTGATTTTGCTTGCTGTTAGTAGCTGAAAGCAAGGGGTGGAGGAAATTTCTTTGCCTATGGAAGCTTGCCAGGCTCCAAGTTTGTATGCTGGTGGTAGGCAGGGGTGCCAGCTCCTGGGGGCTGAGCCCTTTTGTGACCCCAAATATTTTTGGAGTAGGGGCTGGGCCCTCCCAATGTCCCCAAAGTGCAGAGGTGAAGCACACAGGTGAGCTTAGTACAGCTCCAGTGGCTGGCTCCTCCTCCTCCTGCCACCAGGCTTATGAGAATAAGTAAGAGAGGGAGAGGGAGAGAGAGAGAGAGAGAGGTTAGCCAGTGATGCATTATTTTAGTTTTGATCAGTTTTTTATTGTATATATGTTATGCTCTGATTCTCCCCCCCCCCTGAAATTGCAGTACATATAATTGTTTTTATAAATTAATTGTGTGTGCATGATTTGGAAAGGCTGTTTGGCCATCTTTTCTTCTTCCCCACATTGTTTGGGTCTGGACAACAAATCTTGCTTGGTTAGAGAAATGACATGCCCAGCAGTCATGGCACTGGCACTGGAATCAACATTACAGCAGTTCTGGGCAGATTTGGAGAGGGGGTAGTGTGCTGGAGGTGGAAAATTAAGCAAGGAAGCAACTCTGTTCATAGAGTCACAGCATCTTCCCCTTCCACTTCTACATTTCATATTTTAGACTGCAGCTAGATGAGTCTTTGCATAATTTCACTATAAAAAATAGGTCCAAGAAATTATAGACCTGTCAGCCTTAACCCTAGGGCTAGTGCTAGGAGGGGAAATCTAGATAACTAAAAATAAAGCAATTGCAGATTAGAAGTACAAGATCCATAATTTATTTGTAACCAGAAATGAAGTGCTTTAGGGAAAAATCTTAAAACTGAGGGCTTGCCTTACAGTTAGACTTCAGGGCACATGGACTCATCACCTCTAAAGCAATGAATGGATCTTTCCCCAAAACGTCTGCTATATATACATTATTTACAAAATGGGCCCCATGTGATTGGCTAATTCTGGGCTGCTCCTGTAGGCCAATCAGGTTGCGGATTCACTTCCTCCAGGAGCTTGATTGGCTGCTCTTGCAGGCCAGTCAGGTGGCTGATTCACTTCCACATGGAGCTGGATTGGGTGGCTCCTGCGGACCAATCAGACTGCTATTGTTCTAGGATTCAGCTCAGTACATAACAACTATGCTGATGACATGCCATGCCAATTAATGGACTGCAAATAGGATTGTAAATTCTCTTTTTTAGCCAAGTTCCTTAGGTGTACAGGTAGTCTCCACCATTATGGAGCTCTGATTTCACCAATGGATCTAATGGTAGAAGTGTAATGTTCACCATTTCTTTTTAAATGACAGAGGGGTGTGTGTGCATGTTTCAAATTTATTTATTTAAATCAATGAGTAGCACAAATATGTTCGGGCATGATGGAGTGCTCCATATGCTTGCTTATATACAGTCTAATTCTGTAAAAATTTAAGTGTTTTTTAACAACAGCTTTGAACTACGCTTCCTTTTTATGTTAATTGTGTAATATTGATGATACTGAAGCTGTTGAGTGCATGATATCCTTAATTGTGTTACTTGGGGCAAAACTGCTTTTTCTTGTTAGGAGCTGAAACAAAAATAAAAACAGAGAAAGAAAAGAACAATTGTAATTAAGCATAAATTCATGCATATATCATCCCAAGGAAGAGGATAAATCTGTGTGAGTGAATGGCTTGTATTGTGTGAATGCTTTTATTGTCATTCTCACAGCTTTTGTTGTGCTGCTTATTGAATCCACTGTAAATGTGAATTGTAAATAAAATTTACAAGGAAAAGAAGAACAAATTAGCAATTATAGTGTGGATTGGTTTTGTGTCCTGGCCTATGTTGTGCTATACTGACTATATGCTTCTGCACTATTTGACGCAGAGCAAGAATACACTTTAAATTAGGGCGGGGGGGAACAATGCTTTCACAAAGACTCTCCTCTTTCCGGAGGGGAGGGGTTGCGAGCGGGAGCCATTTCCTGCCTGTGCAGGGTGGCGTGGTCGACCCTCTGCCTTAGCCCCTCCTCCCTGCCACGTCATGCCCCATAGCCAGCCAATAGGGCATTCAAGCAGCCTGGCAAACGGCATCTTACTCATTCTGCTCCCTGCTCACATTGGATGTCCCTCCCTCCCTCCCTTTAGCTCTTACTAGGCTTTTTGACCTTGCTATGGACTTCGGTTGGTTGCCCAGGGGGCCTGGTAGGAGTTTTTTATCCATTTGGCAAATTGGCACCAGCCTCTTGGTTTTTTCGCCTACCTCGTAGCACTCGTCACAACTTTATGGTATTGGCGGTTAGGCATTGGAATATTCAGTAGGTGATGTAATATGTGTGGTGTGTTGGAGGTCTGGTTGCGGACATCACCTACCTCCTAGGGGTATCCCTTTAAAGGGATCCGGCAGTTGTGGATCCTGTCCGATGCCCTGCTAGTGGCTAGGGTCATGGCACGACCCCTGGTGACGTCAGGGGAAGCTTCCAGATGAATTTGCATCAACAAGCTCCTCCCACTGGTTGTTAACCCTAAAGTGACCCCCCGCAGGGTGGAGTCTGGTGTTGCGCTCTTGTCCAATGCCTAATCCAATACCGCTCACACGGCGTAACCAATAAAGTTTTGGCCTTATTTTACCCATTAACCTAAAATCATGTGTCTGTGTGTTTTATTTACTCCACGTGGGTGATGGGTCAGTGACTCGCAACAATATATTTTGAACAAATGTGGCATAAGATTTGTCTTTTAAATTATGTCAGGGTTTTCCACATGCCTAATAAAACTCTTTCTTCACCAAGAGGAAGTCTCTAAAAATTACTGAACTGTTATTATGAATAATTGCATAGCTTCTTGAGAGAAACTTTAAATGGAGCTCTTTACTAATGGAGAAAAGGGCTTGCTAGTAATGGAGAAAAGAAATACTTCAGCAATCAGCTAGAAACAGTGGCTCTACATGGCTTTTAATATAGCACATTATTAATATCTATCTTCATGTCCAAAATCTTTCTATAACATTTTCTCGTATGTCTCATTTAGCAAAGGTCCCCTGCAACTTTAGTTAGAAGCTTCCTCCTTCCAACTCCAACTCATCTGATTTCTTCTGTTCAGCACAGTGTTACTAAATTTTTCTGTAACTTGTCAGTTGTTTCTTATGGGGTGGGGCGTCAATTACTAGCTTGCAGGTTTTTTTTTTTTTAAATCATTCATTGCAAAACAGTACTAGTGATTAAAGCCCCTCCCTTCCCCTTGCACTGTTTAAGTCTCACAGTAATAGCTGGTGACATGAATGCTTGGACTGGGCAACGACACTTGCCAAATATGGGAGAAAACGGGTTTACCATCAGAAGAGTTTACCTCTTCCCCATTAGGGACTCTGAAGAGCACAGAATTAGTAAAGTTACAGGTGGGTAGCCGTGTTGGTCTGCCATAGTCAAAACAAAATCGAAAATTCTTTCTAGTAGCACCTTAGAGACCAACTGAGTTTGTTCCTGGTATGAGCTTTCATGTGTATGCACATCTGAAGAAGTGTGCATGCACACGAAAGCTCATACCAGGAACAAACTCAGTTGGTCTCTAAGGTGCTACTAGAAAGAATTTAGAATTAGTAAAGTGAGAGCCAGTCTCTTTTTGTCCTTGTTTTTAAGTTCCACCTGTGTATTTGTAATGGGATGGATAGAGATGCAGAAACGGATCTTCCTACATGTATTGGATGAAAGGGTAACAGTGTGGCAGATTTTCTTTATTCTCTCATAACCAGCAATTTCTTATTTTGAGAACTTCCAAAATTCTCACTAGGCCTGAGAGTGATCATGTGCCAGTCCAATAATAATATTTTTTTAATCACTTGGACTAATACCACCAGTGATAGTTCCTACTGATACAGCAGCATTGTGTGTGGTAGTGCAGATGGGCCACTGCTGCTGCCTGGCTTCTGACCACAATGTGTTGCTGGCCCTTAACAGAGGGGAGGGACGAGACATGGGGCACTTGGTGTTGTGTGGCATGGCACAGCCCGTTTGACTCTCTTGCTGTTATGTGTCTGCACAGCACCTCACTCCCTACACCTTGCCCCTCTGTCTCCAATAAGCGCCAACAACGTGCCATATTCAGAAGCCAGCAGAGCAGTGGTTCCCCCACCTACTTCACTGCATGGGCTGCTACTGTTCAGATAATCTGAGTCCAAGAAAGCAAACAATTGTGTTGAAATAGAAAAGTGGAAGAAGGAATAAACTAACTTGCAATGTTCCCCCAGGATATTTTTCTTTGAGAACCATTTTTGACTTACCTGGGAATCTTTGACACAATAACACAAATAATTAGACTCTTCGTGGTTATCACTAAAGCTGCCTACCCAGTTAAACAAAATGACGAAAGTGTGCTGCTCAGAAATACACTTTAGCTGGAGCGATAAGGAAATGGGGGCAAGATGATTCGCTAGAAAATGTCACCTACATACATGTGCAGAGTGTATAAAAATTCCTTGCAATCTACAAGGGATTTGATTTAAATCTTCTAAATTCAAAACATAGCCCCATGCTCTACAACTGCTTTGTCAAGTCAGATATCTGATTTGGGGGACCTCTGGCATGCAGGGTCTCTGAAAAACTGAGTGGGTGTGGATATATCTCTGGAACTAAAGACATGAGATGGAAACTGGAGTTTGCTTGAGTGGGTAGAACAGTAAGGAATTCCCACAAAATTCCGAACCTGAAGAAAACAATGCGCCAACTGTGGCACCTGTTGTCCTATAAAGGGAATCAGAAGTGCAGTTTTTACACTTTTGAACCCTACAGTCCAGATATGAATGATGCTTCCGTCTACGTTGATCCACACAACTTACAGTGAAAATTGTGGCAGGCTCCTACAGCGATTGCAGTGGTGTCCTAGGAAGAAGGTACCTGACTTATCCTTGGGACACTTCCTGCTTTTCCTGCCCTACATGCAGCACTCAGCCAGAAGTCTGGGCAAATAGATATCTAGATAGTACCTTGTTTAAGAAGACATATTCTACCTAGCACCTCATCCTTGAGTTGTAGATATGGCTATAAAATCAGGCAGCTCACAGATAAAGCTGATGGCACTGCTCAAATAGGAAAGGGAGCATTTAAGTGTTTCAGATTGACTGGCAATCAAATCTGGGAACTGCATTCTTTAGGACTGACCTGAGAGTGACAGGTAAAGCTGTGCAAGCGATCTCTGCTGTGGGGAAAAAGCAATCATGCTTTTAAAATGTCATTGCATTCTACATGTTACAAACTGTAGCTGAAAACCTTCAAGCATTCCTGACAGCTGGATCTCCATGGAAATACGGCACACTGAAAGAACACAGCTATTTTAAGAACTGGGCTAAAGTTGGGAAGTGTATCTGTGGGAAACAAACTGCGTTAGAGCACTCACAGTAATTTAACAGGGAAATGGCTGGGATAAGTGGTGGGAGTGCGTGGCAAAAGCAGCGATATTTGATCCTGGAGTCTCCTCTCAATCAGATATGACCTTTCTAGGCAAAAAGCAGCAGGAAAGAAAGAAAACTGATTGTCCTTAATATATATTTCAGATGGCACTTTGAAAGAGTCCTAATCGATCTGTCAGTTGGCTGTTTACCTTCTTCTTTTCAAACCCAACAGCATATTAGTAGGGCTATTTATGGATATTATGTTACTGGTACTGAGCCTTTGGCCCAAACTATACGTTTTGTGAGAGATCCATGGTTAATACCTTTCTCAGAAGAGCTGACTTTTGTGACTGGTGGGGTCTCTAAGATTCCCCATACCCCTCATTCCTACAGAAACTACCTCCCCATAGCTCTACAGTTTATTTCCCCATGCTTTCCCCCCAAGTTGTGTAAGCAAATGAAATAAATTTTAAATGAGTATTGATCACCATCATGGTGGGTGGGAGTCAATTAGTTTAAGAGCCATTACTTAGGAGGCTTATGGAGATATTAAATAATGAGTGCTAGCAAGAGGCTGCCGTCTTTGGGTCTGAGGCTCAAATGCTCAGCAGGGCTGGGAACTGATAGCACAGGTGACAGCAGGTTTGTTGAACCATGACGATATATAGCTAGCTGTGATCTTGATGCGTTCAATTTATTTTGAAGTGGCATTCCATTTACCTAATTTCCCTTAATTTCAACACAACTTTTGATTTCCTCCAAATCAGCTAGAAGTGCTATGCTGTCAAGGGGCTGGCTAGTCAATGTTGGTCCCACAAAAGATGGCATTCCTGTTTTCATTACACTCCCTCTGAAGGAACAGATTTGTAGCTTGGGGGTCCTTCTGGATCAATCACAGTTGCTTCAATCACTGAGTGCCTTCCCTTAATTTTGGCTGGTGGTCTAGCTATGCCTGAACAGTGATAGACTAATTTATGTTGTCTATGCTATGGTAACCTCTAGGTTAGTAAAGCAAATAATTATTATTATTCATAATTTTCATGCCAGTCATTTAATTCCTGGTGGTCACACTACATTTTCTATTAATGAAACTTTTACATAGCCCATTAGGTAAGTTAACACACTCTGCATGGAGGAGAGGGAAGATCACTGCCTTTTCCTTTTCCTGCCTTGGCCCTCACATCCTCTCTACCAATATGGGGGCATGGCATTAGCTAGTACTATGAGTCTGCCCCTCAAATGCTTTACCTAGAAATGTCGCTGTCGCACTTAACAAGGAAGACTGGCTACAGGGCTAGGTCTGGGGGAATCACCTGAATGATGTGGGATAAGAAAGAGGGACAGGAAACTGTTCTCCTGTGAATTTCATTACATCGCGTGCCTTAGGATGCAAGCCAGTCCATTTCACAAAAAGTTGGAGAAGTGCTCCAGGGATAGGTTTATGATGGTTAGCCAGATGCCTGTTGGAAATCCACAAGCAGGACCCATGCACAAGAACACTCTTCCCTCCTTTGGCTTCCAGCAAGTGGCATGCAGAAGCATACTGCTTCCTACTGTAGAGGCATAGGTAGCACAGCTATCATAGCCTTCAATAATCCTCTCCTCTATGCTTCTGTTCCATCATGCAGAACCAGCTTTTCTCAAGTTCAGCCATGGAGAGAAAATTCATTTGGATAGAACATGGCAAGTGTGCTTCCCAGCACCTAAATAATGCTACATCTGCATTTACTTACTTGATCATTCAGTATGTTTTATATCCAACTTCTCTCCCATTGAAGAACCCAAGGCAGTGCATCCTGAGCACCCAGGTGGCAGCTGCAGACCCTTTATAATTATCAGCACATAAAAACAAATTATATATTTTTTTATTTTAGCAACACATTTTAACAAAGTAGACATCAGAAACTACTCAATTTTATGACAAAGCTGTGCATGAGAGTCTGAGAGAGACAAGTAAAAAGAAACTAAAAATTATAGCTGATGTCATGTTCAATGAAGTCAGCATGTATCTAATGCCACTAAAAGAACCAGGAAGGCATTCTACTCTGCAGTAGGATTGACTTTTAAAAAAATGCTAGACTAACTTCTAGTGGTCATTTTAATTTGCTTCACATTTGTACTTAAAATTATATTTTTTAAAAACTCCACATTTTTTCCTACTTACTAATTAAAAAACCCACGAGGACAGATCAGATTGCTAAGGCTCTTCTGGTATTAATACCTAGGAATCTTTCTGTACCTAGTAAGGAGCCCCTTTATCCCAATCCATGCTACCCATCAAACTAATTGGAAGAAAAACTTGGTGGCAGATTACTATTAATAGACCTGCAGTTTCAAGGGACACACATGCTACCAGAAAATCCATACTCTTTCTGCCCTAATGCTGTGAAAAATACAAAGTTATAGCACTTTTGACAGCATTGTTTGCTCTTGCTTTTCCACTCCACTGAGAGGAGGAATGCCATGAAGCTCTGCCAATTTCAAGATGGTTCCTGCTGAGAAAGAATTGCCCTCTTTCAGGTTTGAAATACAGTAACCTACAAGCTTGTGTATGCAGAGCACTTTTTGGATGTACCTAACTTGTGCTTTTCCCCTTTTCCCATCCTTAGTACCTTTTGTAACACAAATGTTCACAACTTCTTTGCTCTCAAAAGAATTACTAAAGCTGCAATGTAAAAAAATCTATTATTATTATTATTATTATTATTATTATTTTAACCGTTACGGCATTTGATGGTATCGGACATCTTCGTGTATCTTGGTCTAAAGTAGTCTTGCATGATGTCTCAGGAGATGTGTACTGATATATAGAGATTATCTCTTTCAAAAAAGAATTCCAGAGCTTTGTGAACCAGATCAGAGGATATAGACACGAACTCTCGGAAATGTCCATGCAGTTTCACTTCAGGACTCGTTTCAAGGTCTCATCTGTGAAGCTGCTGTTCACTGCAAAGACAAAAAGAACATCCACTCTTCAGCTTACCTACAGAATAATTATATAGCATTTACACTGCCCAAAGACAAGGAGCCTACATCTTAACTTAATTCTAAATGTTAAGTCAGTCCTTCCACCAAGACATTGTTTGCCTCAAGCAATATCTGTCTTGTAGATGACACTGGGAGCCATTGTTGGTAGATGCATTTTGCATTACGCCTAAGTTACTGTTTGCTTTGCAAATGCACTATCTGCATCTGTTCTGGTGATGCTCTTGTGCAATACCTCAGCAGGTATGGTATCTCTGTGCAAAGGGATCCTCAGATATAAGACTTCAGCTCCTAAAGTTTTAAGCAGCCAACAAATACTTAACAGTTGTCTCTGGTGCCATTGAGGCATACAGCTAAAAAGTATTCTCCTTTATCTTCTTCCCAGACTGCCCATTACCCGAAAGCTACCAGTGCAGCAGAAGACCTGAAATTGATTATCTTGTAATCAGGATCTTCTCTAAAATCAAGGAAAGTATCCAACACCAGCAGTTTAGCAGGGTTCATTATCTTGTCCCTAAACTCACTGCCTGTTACTACCAACATGTTGTTCAAAATAAGTTTTAACCATTTTGTCTCCGGTTATCAGTCTAATATTTGCATAACCCAAAACCACTTTGTTCTTTGGTGGTAAATGAATTGGACTCTCATTTACCACCCAAAGGATTAAGTGGGATTGGTTTTAGGGAACTGACTACTTTTAATGAAAGGGCAGGTGTTACGCTGTTTTTATTGTAATTATTTGTATGGTTTTAATAGGCTACCAACATGAGCCTGACCAAACTGCGGGAGGCAGTGGAAGACTGGCGTGCTCTGGTCCATGGGGTCATGAAGAGTCGGACACGACTGAACGACTGAACAACAACAACAACAACATATGCATATAGTTTTACTTCTATCAACTTTTTTCATGACCCCCCCCCCCATTTTTAGTGGGGTTTTTTTTAAAAAACAACAACAACACTGTAAGCAGCCTTGAGTCCTGACATGGAAAAAGGCGGAATAAATATATAATAATTATTATAAAGTAACTAAAAATGCAAACATTGGTGGTAAATGAGAGTGAAACCTTTTGGTTCTGTGTGGCCTTACAGCAAAAGTAATCACCAAAGCACTGCAGCATCCTGCCCCAGTTAAAATTTGGCCTCAAAACTTCAGCAGGCTGTTGAAGCACATTTCCAACAAATGGTAAGTCCCTTTCACTACAATGATACGACACTTCTAATAATCGCAATGCATCCTGCTGGCTTACAGCAACAAAAAGCAAAGACAGTAGCTCAGCGGCAGAGCACCTGCTTGTTATGCTCCCCTTCATCACACACACAGCACAACAAGACAATGACAAAAATCTACCGACAGCATACAAATCAATATGGCTAACCTGACCAAAAACACTCACCCACCCCACTCACGCAGGAAACCAAAGACCACCACAGCCAACCACAAATGAACAATCACACCCTATGCCAACCCCGACCTCTCTTACCACCAAAGGAGCACAAGTGAACAGAGAACCTGCACAAACAACGCTGACACCAAACCCTACATATATTCAGTAAAATAGAAACATTGTCACACCACACCACCCATCTCCCCATCCTGCTCACCTCTTTCCCCCTTTTCTTCCTAATGTCTCAACAAACAAAATTGATTTGTAAAAATGTTACATGGAAAAAAATACGAGAGAGACATTACACTACCTTTGTAAATCAAGAAAATCTTTAATTTAAAAAAAAAGCCCCAGGTTCAGCCCACAGCATCTTCTTGTAGGGCTGGGAAAAATCTCTGCCTGAAGCACACTGCATAGCAGCTGCCACTTCCTGCAGTCCTATCCTAAACGTACCGGCATTGTTGTCTGGCTTACAGGTCCATTGTCATTTTGGTGCTTTCTGTGGTGTGGAAGTTCTGAGCTGTCTCGATAATCTTTTCCCTTGGTGTTCTGCATGTCAAGCACCACTTGACTCTTGGATGGAAGAGGTGGTTTGCTGTGTCCTACTTCAGACCTTGAGAATTTGACAGGTTTCTTGAATGGTGGCACTAGGGGGTCTAAGTTGGAACAGGGCTTCTGCCTGCCACAAGTCTTTTCAGGCACTGCAGTCTTTCCCTCGGATTGGTTGGAATAGGTGTGACAACGAACTCTGGATGCAGGGACTGGGAAGGGTGGGGAGGACTGCTGCTTGTATGCAGATTTGCTACTGTCAGGCTCCGGTAACTTGGGAAAAGGGAAGCTCTGGTCAGGGATATTTGGGAGCTCTTTTCGAGACATCTTGGAGAATTCCTGCTCTCTCTTGGACAACACTTTGTCCTTGGATTTTGCAAAGTCATATAGTGGGTTATCAATCATCTCTGGTTTAGGATACACTTCATCTGGTAGAAATGGCTCTATCATGCTTTTCCTCACCTCGGCATACCTGCAATGGGAAAGGAGTGGGGGAAATATCAAAGGGAAAGCACTGACAGGTTAAACAAAAGAAATTAAAAGAGGTGGGGAAGTAATCAAAATGACAATCAAAAGTGATAAAATACATAAGAATAAAATGCTCATGAATGCTAATGAAGACTGAACTTTATACAATAGCAGTGGTATTAAAAACCTGTTCTCCACCACAACAGTGCTCAGATTTTAAAAAGTGCCTTCAGCTGGGCTGGAAATGATTTGTTGAAATTAGAAGTACCAACTATGCACTTCAGAGAAGTTACTGTGTCTGCCTACCAGGAAGGTGGTGATGCTGGTGGCACCTCACTTAATATTTTCTAGTTTCTATGGTTCACGGGTGGGGAATCTGATGTCCTCGAAATGCTGGACTACAGCTTCCTTTATGTGCAGCAAGCATAGCCAGTTGTCTGGAAGGATAGGAACAACTGGAGTGTCGTAAGTTCCCAATCTCTGTTAACACCTGGCACCTACAACACAGCAAATCTCTCAAACGCTGATGAATTACTCTGCTAAAGATCAGGTGAATGAGGAGGAATTGGAACATCTCTAGAGGGTGTGCAAAAACTCACACTTGATCCTTTCGATGAGTTGTAGACTGAGTGGGTGCTCTTGGAGATATGGGTGACTGGGTGGAAGGCGTGGTGGGAGACTCTAGTCCCATCAGACAAGTACTGTCTTTGGATTGTAGGTCATAGTTCCACGCAGCAGGCAGTTGGTCTGGTGAAGGGATCTGCTTAAGTTGGCCTGTTGCAGAGAATTGTTGAGAGGCAGCCGCCATCCGTAAGTAGCTGGGATTATTGATATCTGTGGCCACTGTACTTCTGAGGATAAAGAGTTGTGGAAGACAGAAAATCAGTCAGGACCATAGAATACAGAGTTAGAGAAGCGAAACCCAACCCTTAGCATAGAATATAAGTAGCTGGGAAGTGCAGCTGGGCATGTTGCGCTCATGTCCAGTTTATAAGCTTCTCACAAACATCTGGCTGGCCACTGTGAGAACAGGATGCTGGGCTAGATGGGCCACTGGCCTGATCCAGCATGCTTGCCTTGTGTTCTTAATACAAAGTTAGAGAAGCAAGGTTTTTATCTAGAGCAGCTTCTCCCAACCTGGTGCTCTCCAGATGTCCTGAACTCAGCTCCCTATCAGCCCCAGCCACCACAGCCAATGGTCAGGGATGATGGGAGTTGAGAGTCTAGCAACATTTGGAGGCTGCCTGCATTTCCAGCCATTTCTCTTCTAGGCAGGAAGAATTCTTTAGTGCATACAGCAAAGCACACTAAGGTAAAAATCACTACCGCAAAAGATCAGTCTTGCTCGGTTCATCTAGAGAAGTTGTCGCTGTTCCTCGATAGCGGGCAATAGCTGCTGCTTCTTTGGCCATTATGTGAGTAGATTTTCTGTTGGAACAAGGCTCCCTTTCAGGGGAAGGCAGTGCGTTAGAAGGTTCCATAATCTGATAATTTTCAAACATAATGGTAGCATTTTCTCCATGCAGCCATTTCTCACATCTGTTACTTTATTTGGAGATAGTTTTCAATGCTCTTATTATATTCTCTTGGTGTGCTGGGGAATAATACATGTAAACAACTTTCTTGTTTATTCTGCGATGCACACCACCTCTGGCAGATCCAGATCTGCCTGAGGGCACGTCACCAGCCAACATGTCAGTCATCTTTGCACACATAAATTAACTGCCTATATCCTACCTATTCACTGGCTCCCACTCTTTGGCATAGTCTACACAGCTTGAGACCCTCACTGGTTTCTGGCCAGCAGCCTCATCCCGTTCAATCTTCACGAAGTCTAGAGGAAAGACACAAAAGAAATAACAGTGCTTAGGGCTGCAGTACAAGTTTGTAACATTTAGGTTCTAAATCCCTGAGGCGCAGTCTCCAACTAAACGGTTCCACAAGCGCAATGAATTTTAGCCATGCAATGGAACTTCCTCAGCCTCTCCTCCTTCTGTGTGACCCCTAAAACTGTTCCAGGGGTCCCAACAGGCGGGTTTCAAGACCAGGCCCACCTGCCTAATTCTCTAGTAGAATTTGGGTGGCTAGCTGAATTCATCTCCCCTCGCTGCCTACGTAGGCCTGAGAGGGTCTCTGTACTTGTTAAGAGTTACATAAATGGGAGAAAAAATCCATTCATCCTAGTGTAACACAGAGGTAGTTCATGGGGGTGGTATGGTGTGGACAGTGGCATTCTCTTGGCAGTACCAGGGCAAGGATGAAGCAATGTAGTGAAGGGGGCTGGTGAGCTCCAGGGCTGGCACTGCAAATGTGGAGTTCCTTAGCCCTCACCTCTCCTTCCCCCATCTCTGTCATGATGAGCACATTTTTGCCAGGTAAACATCACTGCCTCCACTACCCCTCACAAGCTACAGTAACATTGTGAGAACCACAACTAGTGAAATGGCTCTATGCTGGAGCCACTGGCACTACAGGGACAGGAAAAGCTGCACCTTGGAGAAAGTCCCCTTCCAAGTATCTCTTGAAGGTACAGATTGAATATTCAAAAAGGTTTGATATCTGCAGGTCTTTCCAAGCACTATAAGGCATTAAAACAGAGATATTTCTTTTTCTCAAGAAGCAAAGCATAGCTGCTTCTCCTCCATGAGTGATATTTGATACCCATGTTTTTCTATCAGGATTTGAATTCTCTTTCGATTATGTTTGACATCCAGATCAACAATGCCAAAGTCCACTAACGTTTTCCAAAAGAAAACAGCTATCTTTGCTTTTTTGGAGCCAGCCTGGTACCCATTTTTCAACGTATCTGATGAAAAGGAGAGGGAGAGGGAGAGGGAGAGGGAGAGGGAGAGGGAGAGGGAGAGGGAGAGGGAGAGAGACCTGCCCCAGAGCCTGATCAGCAATCCCATTTATTTATTTTTAAATTAAATACTACACCCTGGAGCGGAGTGCTGATTGTGATTGTGATTGGCACCACAGCACATGGGAAAGTTGAAGCCTTCCCGCCCCAGCCAAATTCTCAGTAAAAATCACACACAGCTCTTTGCACTTGCAGCAATTAGTATTGGGGGTAGGGGAACATAGAAAAAAAAATCTTTTCAAATGCTTATTACCAGAATCATTCTTCAGGATTTTCACAGTGGTTACGGCTCTTCTCTTTCACACATTGATATTCCCATTACAAGGAGATTATCTCCATATCTCCTCCAAATATCAAAATGTATAAAGGGCATTGTGGGTTTCCCCCCTCGTGCTAATTGCTGTGCATGTGTGTGTGTGTGTGTGTTATTTTTTTTACCAATATAGGTGCTGGGGAGGGAAAATTTAAGCCACCCCTCCCTTGTGTACTGTGATGCTGATGACAATCCCCTGCACACCCACCCCCAGCACATGCCTGATATTAAATTTTTAAAAGCCCACGACATGGTTGCTAATCACATCATTCATATAATATAGAGTGAAAATGAAGCAGAAGCATGTGAAATCTATATTGCTGACCGTCAGGTAGAGGGCTCCCTCTCGCTGTTCATTTGGTTGGAAGCAGGAAAGAAGAGCTATAACTGTATTCCGTAGATCTCCTGTATATTTGTTTATACCACAGTGTGGGGGCGGGAATTACCGGTACTTTTCAAATGCAAAAGCCACAGTGGTGGTTTTTTTTTTTAAATGCTTAAACACTCCATTATCAGAGTCAATCTTCAGGATCTTCACAATAAGGCTTCTTCACACACTGATACTCTCCTTACAAGGAGAATACCTTCACACAGGAAAACAGCTCTCCATATCTATATCTATATATCAAAATATATAAAGGGCAACGTGAGATTCTCCCCTGCCACGTATAAGCGATTTTAGCAGACAAAGACTCATGCTACCCGTCACATTATTTTCTGCTTATGGATGTAGCACACAAACAATGGTTTACCACTGTTTAGGGTTTGGGCATAACACTAAACTATGGTTAACTGAAAATGAAGTGAAAGCTGATCTTCTTGCAGACAGGCTGAAACAGGAGAGGGGGGAGTCCATGAGCCCATTGTTTGTTCATGTAACTTGCCTTACTTACCATATAGTTTTTCTCTCTGTTTCCCTTCAGATGTTTGCAGCTTAAATTCACCTTGGAAGATGCCTGTCTTTTCCCCATGATGTGTTAGCATAGTTTGGATTGGGACTTGGGATTCTGTAGCTCCACTTCGAAGAGCAATGCAGCCTTCACCTAGAGAAAGACAAGGGAACAGATAATGCCATAAGGACAGGTTTGCACAGGCAACTTGTTGGAGGGAGACTGGATAAATCCATAGCGATTATGTTCCTTGTGTAAATAACCATAGTCCTCAGCAATACTTAAAATTACATTTTTAAAATATATGTGCTGTTGTAAAATGTTGCTATTGTAGAAAAGAGATCCTAGAAATCTAGAAATTCATACACGCATTTTCTCCCACACATTAAACAACTTTGTGGGGAGGGGGAAATGTAAGGAGAGGTTGACTCATGTATAAGCTTTAGAGACAAAGTCTTACCATAGGATTCATCACTATCTGATGATTTAATGCTGATCAGAATGTGCTGGTCTAGCAGGTACTCTGGATCTGAAATAATTGGAGTCAGCTGCAAGAGAAAGCTCAGAAACGTCAGCATGTGCACTTCTGATATCACAACTCTAAAGCAATTGTAAGTTAAATTATAACATTTTCAATGAGACAGATAATGCTGTGATAAAAGAATGTTAGAATTTCCCTGATGATATTACAACACATGTATTAGCAAAGGTAGAAACAAATATTCCAGTTGACCAACAGTGGTTTTCAAGGAAGAAATCCTTGTTATTTGAAGCCACATCATATAATCCCTTTCATCTTGTAGCTGTTTTAATATATTCTTCAGGTTTTTAGAACCTCTGGTTATAAATAAGGGTTCTGTATCTGAAAGCAATAGCCAACTCCAGTTTCTGAAATGAAAATCTGTGAAGATGAGACCATGTATGGCCATCACAGGGTGTCATCATCATAACATCTTGTTAAAGTAGAAGGGAGAATCAGCCATAAGGTCTTGTCCCTTCTTATGCTTGTTATGTAGGAGTCTGGAATGTAACACACCACAAACGGCTAACTGGGGCTACTAGATTTCTCTTGGCAGCCCTTAGCTGCAAGTCCTTTTAAGGACACCAGCTGGAATGTCATTTCAACATGTTCTTCCAAACTATTTAATTACCCATATGTTCATTTAGTATAAGTATTTGGAGCAGGGCCCCTAAGAAAGCATTCTATAGCCTATCTAGAGGAGAGAGAAAAATTCAAAAATTGGGGAGTCTGAGCTTTTCATTATGTGGAATCATAAAACGTTATGTGTTAGAATGGATCTGCACTGTGGGTTGTTGAAGAAGACCTAGAAGTTTTTCTCCCAAGTAGGACTCCTGTTTTGGGGGAACTGCATTTTCACAGCACTCAAATCTCAAAATGTTGGTGCAAGGAAAATGCAACTTTCACCCCAACCCTGTCATCCCAACACTTAGACGCACTGGGAAGTGCTCATCAAGAGTGACTCGTGACGTAATATCTCTCCCACATGATTTCATGATTGTGTGTGTTAATTTTATTTATGTAACTTTATTGTGTACCTTGTTGTACCTTTTATTTCAGTGTACCCTCCATCTGGCCCTGCAGTCTTAAGAGGCAAAATGCTTCTCTGCTGTAGCACTCGAGCAACGGGGAGGTGCTTGCTGAACTAGGAAAAGTGGTGGTATACACTCAGAGAAAAACAACTACAGTGGTACCTCAGGTTACAGACGCTTCAGGTTACAGACTCCGCTAACCCAGAAATAATACCTCGGGTTAAGAACTTTGCTTCAGGATGAGAACAGAAATCGTGCAGCAGCGGCACAGCAGCAGCAGGAGGTCCCATTAGCTAAAGTGGTACCTCAGGTTAAGAACAGTTTCAGGTTAAGAACGGACCTCCAGAATGAATTAAGTTCTTAACCCGAGGTACCACTGTACCAGACTTTTAGAAGACATCTGAAGGCACCCCTGTTTAGGGAGGCTGTTTAATAGATTATTGCATTTTAATGTTCTCTTGGAAGCCACCCAGAGTGGCTAGGGAAACCCAGACAGATGGGCGGGGTATAAATACATTGTTGTTGTTGTTGTTGTTGTTGTTGTTGTTGTTGTTGTTGTTGTTGTTGTTGTTGTTGTTGTTGTCAGCAAAACGACCTTGTAATTTTGAGGAATTCCCCCCTAATAATTTTTTAAACCTCCTGTGCACCTCCTCCTCTGTTGCTGAATGTTAAAAAAGAATTTGGTCAATTCCACTTCCCTGTTGTTCAGCAGCAGGGAAGTGAAACTGACATAAACATTTCTGTGCAGCAAGATGATTCCCTTGTCTGTATACTGAGTACTGGATGTAGCACAATCAGAGACATGGGGAAGGATTGTACAAGCAACAATGGTGACCGAGGATGAACTTTACACAATCTTTTGTGCTTTTGTATAAACTGTAGCAAAGCTACAGATGGAAAACATTTGTTAAAATAAGCATAAAACATACTGCAAGGCTACCTTAGGAAGGGCTTCAACAAACTTCACCACTAGTTCGCCTTCATTTCCTTCCTCATTTTCTCCCTCCTGGCTCTTTACAAAGCCTGCAAAAGTGTTAGAAAAGAAAACCATTCGCCAGCTGAGAAATGCACAACAAGCACACACATTTGCAAAACTAAAATAAAAAAAACTTGGCAGCAAATGGAAACTGCTAATTATTCTGCTTTCTGGACACAAAAATGGGAAGCATTTGTGTGTACAAGAATCTGATTCTATCAGAATGTTTGCAAAGTCCATTTATTGAGTCCACTGAATGACCTTACTATCTTGTATTTTTATTATTTCCTTCCATTTAATAAAGGTGTTAGAAGTCTCAGTGCATGCGTGGACAAGAGGATAAGGAGAACATAACAGCTCTTCCTACGCCACTCAAGATAGCACATTTTTGAAATTCTAATTTAAGATTCCTAACACATGGTTTCCATAGAAATGTATGCAAATCTCTGTATATTCCCCCAATTTTTTTTGTGCGGAGCTGGATTAATTGATCTCTGTGACATGTGAATAAGAGTACAGTAGAGGCATGCTATTTTTCTTTGCAGAGGAAAGAATAGTCAACAGACTTTGGGCATGTACCCTCTCACTGCATAAATTCATACAATTTCCAGCATTGATGTACAGTTCTGCTTACAAAACAAACAAAACGATTGTCTCCCAAGGCATCAACTGTTTTTATTGGCTGCAATTCACAATGTGATTAAGCTGCAGCATTCCAATTTAAGTTCTGATAAATAACAAGGCAGTTCTCCCAATCTTGGGAGAATCCATTTACATGGCTACCCCTAATATTTTTCTGCCCAAGTTGCTCTGTGATTGTGACAAAGGAGGCTCTGAATTGCTTGTCATGAAGATAGAAAACTGATTTTGCATGCCACTGCAAGCCTTCCAATTTAAGGTAGAGAGGTTTTGTGCAAAGACTATGCAATCTGGAGACAAGAAAAGCAAAAAAATGACTTCACTCTCTCTCTCATACACACACGAAAGAGAGAGAGGGGGGGGGGAGGGAGAGAGGGAGAACAAGTTCATTCTCCTACAGTGAATATAGTCATTCCACTAAATGCTGTGTACTACTATTGTACAACACAGAATTAGGTTTAGGACTAGATATGACATCTGTTGACTGCACTATGCTACCGTGAATGGGTTCAGCAACTTGGTATATGTCCAATATAACATAGCAATGATGGACTACATCCACATCACATTTTCTTCCAAGCTCAGAGCAGCATGCATAGTATTTTCCCCTCTCTTCTTAACCCTCACAGTAACTGTGTGGTAAGTTCCACAGCATGGTCTGAAGGTGCATGATGCAGCAACCTTGTTTTTTTAAATATATTTTTTATTAAAGATTTTCTTGATTTACAAAGGTAATGCAATGTCTCTCTCGTATTTTTCCATGTAACATTTTTTTCACATCAGTTTCATTTGTTGAGACATTAGGAAGAGAAGGGGGAGAGAGGTGGGTGGGATGGGGAGATGGGTGGGGTAGGGTGACGATGTTTCTGTTTTACTTAATATGTGTAGGGTTTGGTGTCAGCGTTGTCTGTGCAGGTTCTCTGTTGTTCGCTTGTTGAAGCTAAGTAGGTCTGGTGAGTGCCAGAATGGGAGGCAGCCCTCTGAGAGCTCTATATGTTATACCATAGAAGGTGATATATAAATTAAAATACGTGATTTATGGAGAAATATAGGGATTTGCCATGCAGCAGCAGCAGACTAAATCACCGGGTCTGTGCCTGGCTGGCTTGTGCCCTTTGGAAAATTGTAGGGCTTTTTTTAAAAGGTATACTGTATGTATGAAACTTAAGCGGTAATAAGAGAAACAGCCCTGATGATGAAATTTCAAGGGAAAACAACAAATAAAAATTGGCAAAATACAGGAATTAAGACCAAAGAGTTACTACAACAAAGAATGAAGTCTTTCAAAAGACAAAGTGGATATATTCTGATTCTTTCCCTCTCTCTCCCCACTGTTGAGTTTGTCAATAGCCCCCCTTCTGCAATATTGTCCCTTCTTGATAACCTAAACATCATTAGAGCTTCTGTATAATAAAGACAAAAGGTGAAAGAAACACTACTTTCTAGGCAGCTGGAGTAGAACTCAATGTAGAATTTTGTCTGAGACTTCGTCTTAAGGGTGGCACTGCAGCGCAGGAATTCAATCTGTCCCAGGGAGTCTGTGTACTTATCATCTGGAGAAAGGAGGACACTTGTTCAGGTTAAAGATAATAGTTTTAAAGCAATGAATGAGATTATTTTCTTTCTTTATTAAGGGCAGGGAAAGCTTGCATTGCATTTGCTTACCATTCTTTGAGACAAACTGAGAGGTGACAGCAACCTCAAATGTAGCAAAGACAGGACTGTGATCACTTGTCATGATGTCACTGGTGCATCCTAAGAGGAAAGTCAAATTCTAAGCATCTGTTTTTCTTGATCTCCCAAGGATGGAGAGAATAAAGCAATTGTCTGTCCTATACTCAAGAGTTATCTATGGAAACAAGAAGCCCCATCTCTTCAAGGGGGTTGTGTACTAGATGGATCAGTCCATCTAGATGAATCAGTCCATCTAGTACACAAAAGTTTTCTGACACCAGGCTTTGGACATAGTTACTTGAAACACCACATATTCCTGAACAAATCAGTCCAGGTGAGCCTTGGGGACCTTCTTCAGATTTCACCCGTCTCTGAAATAAGATAGGTGGTGGTGGTCAGATCGAGTGTTTGCTGTAGAACTATAGTTTTACAGTGTTTCATGTTGTAGTTTGCTATATATCATGATTTTGATAAAATATTTCCTAACTGTGATTTTATTTTATGTGTGTCGTTTTGGTAAGACTCTGACAGCATTTGCCGAAGAGCTGCTTATAAGCATCTGATTGGGAACACATTAAAAATACATTTTAAAGACAAACAAACCCAAAGGCCGGAACTGGGAGCCAGGATTAAAAAACACTAAACCACCAGCAGCCCTCTAATGCTACACAGCTTTTGACTCAGGGAAAATGGGATATTCTACAGGTTACTGGCGGTAGTGAGGTTCTTCCTGCTTAGTGACAGCGGGCTAAGAAGGTGTTCTAACATCTGCAAGGTGCATTCCCAGTTATCACACAGCCCATTCTCTCCCCACTACACATCCAAGTTTTAGGAGCAAGCATTCCAAGCCAGAAACGACAGGGTGCATCCGTTGCTGAGAACTTGGCAGCAAAAGGCAATGCTACAGATTCAGCTCTGAATCATTTCCGTTTAAACCAGCTTTGCTGCTATTCCCAATCTGTTCTCTACCCACCATAAGATTGACACACCACATGCACCAGGGGATATGATTTCCAGAGCACTCGATCACACCAGGATGGTAAATTGTATTTCACCTGCAAATAAAAGGAGAATCAATATCGAGAACACATCACTCCATAAGAAGGAAAGCTCTGGTGCCAAAAAGCCAGCAGCTTGTTCCCAATTAGAGTTCATTCACTGCGCTATCTATAGAAAGAGGAGCAGTTCTGGCAACAGACACCATTTGAAACATCGTAATATGCTGGAAGATATGGCATACCCCTGTTGCTTTCTGCTTGGTGTAGACATAATGCTCCCGGGTGTTCCTTTCAAAGCGATAGGTTGGGGCAAATGTTATTTCTTCCTCCTCTGAAAGAGACAGATGGCTAGTTATTGTTTTAACCAAAACCTGGGTACACACATCAAAGCACATCATGTAGGTTACTTCAAATCAATGTATGGGGCAACTCCTAGAACACAGTTAGCTGTTAGTATATGGCATGGGTAGGCAAATTAAGGCCCGGGGGCCAGATTTGGCCCAATCGCCTTCTAAATCCAGCCCGAGGACAGTCCGGGAATCAGCTTGTTTTTACATGAGTAGAATGTGTCCTTTTATTTAAAATGCATCTCTGGTTTGTTTGTGGGGAATAGGAATTCGTTCTCACCCCCCCCTCCAAAATATAGTCCGGCCCCCCACAAGGTCTGAGGGACAGTGGACTGGCCCCCTGCTGAAAAAGTTTGCTGACCCCTGGTATATGGTCTCTCACCATATGGATCGGGCAATTTTCTTAATGCAAAGAAATCAATTGCATTGCAAAGGGGAGGGGAGGATTGCCACAAACAAAACATTTACCACATGTGTCCGTTTCTATAAAGAGCAATTTAAAGCAGGCAATCACTCTCTCTACTGAGATTACTCTCTCAGTGATTACCCCTTTAGAAGTGTGTTTTTCAATGGCAGAGTAAAAAAGGGCAAAGGAATAGAAGCAGAACTTACCAAACTGCAGAAACACCTTTTGATCCCTCTTTTCAATGAGAAGCTGGTCGTAAGGCAGTAGCTCTGTGTACTGCATCTGTTTGATCTTATGGACGATATTGTCTGCTTCCTGATAACAAGGAAATGTCATAATGGCAGATGTACCACTCTCTTTTCTTAAAAAACAAAAACAAAAAAACCTTCCTGGTTAATAAATAGCACACTAGCGTCTGAGGCCACAAAAATCTGCTACAGAGGCCTAACTACATCTGATACGCAACTGGATCTCCTGACACTTTGATTCTCAAAACTGGTTGATAGGATTGGAAAATGTACCGCTGCTATTTACATATGTTTTTCAAAGTTGCTGCAAGGGCTAAGAGCAACTTGGAACAGGAGTGATTTAGATCAGGAGAACGCCATGAGGAAAAGAGGATTTTTAAGGTTTTTTTTTTTAAAGGATTTTCAAAAGCCACCCCAAAGTGTTCCTGCTCTGATTCCATTTGAAGCTTCCTGTAGCAAGTTTTAAATAACGAACTAAGAACCTATCAGTTTTTCCCCTGCGTCTTGTGTAGTTCCTATCCTTAGCTGCAAATACACCATCAAAAATGTTATCACCCTGGAATAGAGGCTTCAATGGAGCTTATGCCCGGGAAAGTGGATTTAGGATTTCAGCCCTCAGGTGTTTAGTTTCCTATGACCACCAAAATGTATTTGCTATATTGATCTCCTGATTACACTGCACCCAGTATCAGCACCCATTACTCCTATCGTAACACCCCTAACCATCCCTTGGTGCTTTCCCCCATACCCCTAACAGTCTTCTTCCGGCTTTTTCTTCCTGCTTGGTTACTCAGCAGCTGCAAATAGCCATGCTTTCCTTTAGGCTCCATGATACTTGCTTGCTTCGACTTCAGTAGCAACCACATATGCAGAGAAAACTCAAGTCTGATTATTGGAAGAACAGGTTTCACCCAAGCTCAAGCTGGGGTGGTGGTGGTGGTGGTGTATGTGTGAGCAAAATGTACGGAGAATGATTGTAATGTAGGTTCATCACTAAAATCATGAATGTCTGCATGAACCCTAAGAGTGTGACCTAATTCAAATCTCATCCCACCCAAAAACTCATTAGGTGACAAGGATTCTCTCATTTTCAGTTCTTTGCTTGCTATATGAGGATGCTGTTATATGTTGGGGGAACCTTGCTAAACACCAGAAATTAACAAATTGATTATTTGGAGTATTGAAGGGAAGATTGTAGGCCAGTGGAAAAATACAAGCAGTGCCTCACCTGGGATAGAGGGATTAGCACTACGAAAAGTGTTGATGGCCCATCTAAGAGGAATCTGGGGCCTGGGCAGGCGAAGATTGCCAAGGTGATGTGTGGGTGTGAGGTGACAGGAAACGAGTGTCTTTAGCAAGGTTAGCTGGGAAGAAGAAGGAAGAGAACAAAGAGAGAGATCCATCTTGGGCAGGCTGAGAGAGAGATGCCTTTGGCTCCAGCACTGCACTGCTGTGGGGAACAAGCCGCTCTTGAGGTGACCAAGCTGTAAGATGGGAACTCCCTCCATGCAGAGTGAAGGTGTAAACATATGGATAAATGATATTTCTTAAAAGTTTCAACCATCTCCGCCACGTCTTCAATCCTCCAAAATACTATTAGCTAGTAGCAGAGTGCTGGACTAGGACTTGGGAAACCAGGGTTCAAATCCCCACTCAGCTATGAAGCTCACTGGGGGACCTTGGGCCAGTCACTCTCTCTCTCAGCCTAACCTACTTCAGAGGTTTGCTGTGATGATAAAACTAGGAGGACAAGGACCATGTACACCACCTTGAGCTCCTTGGAGGAAATGTGGGATAGAAATGTAATAATAAAATGCAATAATAAATAAACAAACAAACAGGCTCTCTAACCGCTGTGGGCAACTCTAGGCGATAGTTCAGGTCTCCCAGCCAAAAGAGATGAGTAAACCGGTGGGTGATGTTAAATGGACTCAACTTCTTGTCTCCCAGCGACAGAAACCGCAGAATACTTGTGTAGTTCTGGTTCCGCCTATTAAAACACAAGAACAACGTTCAGTATACCATTTTATTATATGGCCTCTCACCAGCAGCATTATCAGCAGAGACATTGCTCATCCAGCTCGGGGAAAATGATTTGGCATATCGAAAATCGGTCGAATTGAAATGGACAATCTTCAAAGATCTCGATGAACTCTGCGCTGTATTCCCAAGCACCACACTCATTTGGTCATCTTTGCTGCAAAGGCGCTATTGGCGCGATGGGCATTGTGCCATCGCTTTGAACAAGGCTAGGAGATTATTGGACAGTGCAGTGATGCGTCGGGTGATAATGCTGAAGGGTCAGGTTATCCAGCACCCCGACATAAAGCGCTGCGAGGCGCATCTCTATCGCGATGACGGCGTGCATCTCTCAAGCATGGGAAACGATATTTGATATTTGAGCATTAGGAATTGGTTGCGGGTGTGAGGGTATTGGCGGCGAGGCCTTTAGGCTCGATTGGCAGTTTGGCATTGGATAACATCAATAGAGGTTAAAAGGGGAGGTAGCGCCATCACCTGCCCCTCATTGGAAGGGTATTCCGTTAAAGGTTTCCGGGGGTGTGGTCCCGTCCAAAGCCTAGGGAGGTCAGGGCCTGAGCCATGCCCCAACGGTGATGACGGGGGCAGTTCCCCTTGATATGCTTCAGGGGTGCTGCCCTTCGTGGTTAACCCTTCACGGACCCCCAACACCCGGGTTGGGGGTCAGATATAGTGGTTAGGATCCAATGCCTAAGCCAATACCGCTCAACATCCGTAACCAATAAAGTTGTGGCCTTTACGCCCATTTAATTCGATAAAATGTGTCCTGTGTCATTATTTACCTGGGAGGGAGGGATATAACCACGCAACAGTGGACTAGATAAGCCCATGATCTTTCCCTGTCTTGGCTCTGGCTGAAGCCTCAGCCTCCCAAAGGCAATATACAGCCAGACAATCAGTTCTGTATAGCTATAGGAGTAACTTGTCTCTGTGCATTACTATGGAACTATCTGATCCAACTTTGGCCACTAGCTTGGCATTGTGCACATTTAAATGGAAGAAGTAGCTGCTTGGTTGCCAGAAGAAAAGGTTTATGGGTTCTGTTTTTCTGTTTCCTACTGATAGTTAACCGGCTGGTGAAACTGGTCTAAACTTGAAGGGTCAGCAGCTTGTGGTATAGTCCGTTTCCTCTAAAGGAAAGCTTTTTTTTTTTTTTTAATGGCATTCACTGTAGAAAAAAGAGAAAGCACATACTATTTAAATGTATTGAATAAAAGTGAGAGCTATTTAAATGCCAGGGAGAGAAGGGAACCTTGTGCTATTTTTGCAGTATTTTAAAAGGGGCATCTTTAAGTGGATATATATACACACATTTCACTGTAAGACACACAAAAATTAAGAAAAACCTTGAAAATAGCTCTGTGTGTATATGTATGTACAGTCGTACCTTGGATCCCAAATGCCTTGGTACTCAGACGTTTTGGCTCCTGAACGCCGCAAACCCGAAAGTGAGTGTTCCGGTTTGCGAACATTCTTTGGAACCCAAATGTCTGACGGGGCTTCCATGGCTTCTGATTGGCTGCAGGAGCACCCTGCAGCCAATCAGAAGCCACACTTTGGTTTCTGAACGTTTTGGAAGTCGGACTTCCGGAACGGATTCCGTTCAACTTCCAAGTTATGACTATATGTGTGTATTTGCCACCAGTAGCACTTTACAATAGCTGTCTTAAAAATCTGCATACAATGCTGCATTTCTGAGAGCTTCTTGTATTTCCCTCCTGCCGGCTTCCAGGTAAACCTTGATTTAAACTGACTGACCAGAGAATATGGTACAATGCAAAAAGAAATGCGTATAGCAGCAATTCAACATTATTGCTTCCAAATCTCTGAACAGTTGTTGCCTCTGCACAACCAAAAGGGCTCTGGGAATAAGATCCTCAATTCAAATGCCCCAATGCAATCAAATCTGCAGAAAAAAGTGGCAGCTTTAATTTACCATACCTACTGTCTCTGTGTGAATTTATTTATTATTTATTTTATTTATTTTCTGCTAAGTAGTCAGGAGTGCTTCAATGCTTTCAGAGCTACTGCAACATTGGGCCTTGCCCAAACAAATAATACGGGACAACCACCAAGCCTGGGGTACCTTGTTGCAATCTATGAGTGTGCTGGGGGACAGAAGGAAGACCTTGAAGTATGTGTTGCCATGGGAATTTGCAACTGCTTCAGGAAGCAAAAATTGGGGCATGTGAAGATGGAAAAGTACTGTGATATAACACAGCTCGACTCTTCTGCTTTATATTGGCATGTTTGCATGGTTTCTATTTCTGGAGCACACAGCAAAGGGAGGGCTATACATTGAGTCAACAAACAAGCGAGACCTGTAAGCACAAATAGTTACAACCCCTCTGTTCCTGTTTTACTGGAATGTTCCCTTCTAAACCACAGGAAGAAACAACAATGGAAACCCAGTCTTCAGCTATTCACTTGTTGTTTTTAGAGAAAGAAGAAATTGAACAATCACAGTTACAGATTCTTCAACTATCTAGCTACAGTTTGTAGCCTGTGTCCATGCCCATGTGTGTATATTACTGTTAAATTGCACGTGGTGGGGAGATGCTGTGTAGCAACTCTTTGGTGCATTGAAATTTTCACTCCAGAAAAATGAAGACATGCTTAAGGTGCTTAGGTAGGGCTTACTTATCTGCCAATGTTTGTGAATTTTGTTTACATCACCAGCAGGACTGCAGCCTCAGGTCTTTGTGCCAAATAACCATCTGGGCTAAGATAAATAATCTGTGCCCCTTTGTATAGAAAAAAAGCTTTTTGAATACATTCTATGTGTTCCATACTTCAGTGGGGCTTCTTGTTCCAAAGAATGCAGCTCATGGTCATTAACTGTTAGTATTTCACCCCCTCCCTTTGTGAGAATCGTGTGACTTATGGTCTGAGAGAAGGGGGAGGGAACTGAGTCTTTGATCTCTTAATTAACTTCTCTCTGCCAGACAGAATGTGACCTTCACTGTGTGTGTTAGACAGGGTTCGTTCTGTAGATAAGATGTGTGGAAGAAACCTTAGCCACACAGGCTGTATAGTTATGTATATATTGTAGCTTGTAGAAAAATAAAGAAGAACTGTTTCAAGTTAAAATAGCCAGCGCTTTATTCGACCTCTGAGGAAGTGAGGGTGCTCATGACAGACAGTCTTGAGTCCAGATATTTATGATTGAGCTGTAGGTGTTCCAGTCTTATCGCCTGGCCCAGTCGGGGCACGAAGTGGGGCACAAGACCTGGATAGATCCTGGCTTAAATCAACATATGGTAGCAGAGGCGGATGGCTTCGTTCCTCCTATGGTGGCAAGCGGCTGGTTGGCGTTCCTCCTGTGTTGCAGAGCGGCTGGTTTTCGTTCCTCTGCAGATGAAGGCTGCTGAGACGTGCTGCTGCTGTGTTTGGTGAGACAGTTCGGCTGCTTCATTTCGGAGCTGTTTTCAAGCTACAGAATTGATTTACAATGGTATGCTGTTTAGCTGCCAGAACAGATAGCAGAGACGCTTTTCCAGATTCTTGCTAATTGCGCTGAGTTTGGGGGAGTGAAGTTAAAGGGAGTTAAGGCTTATTTTGTTGTATGAAGAAGTGGTGTTTGCTACAGTTAAAAACGCAAGCATGTCTTCTGCACAGTTTGGCCAGATATCTCTCTCTTTTCCTCCTCTCACGCCAGAGACTTACCCTACCTGGCAAGTTAGAATGAAAGCGCTTTTACAAAGGGAAAGGCTTTTCCATACCATTGAGGATGATCCCCCACAGGAAGATGATGATGAATGGCCTGCCTGGCATGAAGCTGATCAAAGAGCCAGAGGGACTATTGTTCTGGGCGTTTGTGATACCCTGTTGGTTAGTTTAGAAGATGCTGAAACGGCAAGGGCTGTTTGGGACAAACTTCGTAATTTGCATCTTAGGCAGGGAGCAGGGAGCAGTATTCTTTTTTTCAAGAAATTGTGTAGACTGGAGTTGCAGAAAGATGGCGATTTGCCCAGCCATCTGTCCCAATTACAACGTCTTAGACAAGACCTCATCCAAAGAGACTTGACTTTTTCTGATGCTGTTTTTTCCATGCTAATGATTAATAGCCTGGATGAGTCGTATGATGCTATTGCTTCTCAGTTATCAGCATTGCCTAATGATCGTTTAACACCGGATCATGTATCTAGTGTGCTCTTAAATGAGTTTGACCGCAGACAGACTGTTAAAGAAAGCCGGGGCAAAGCTGCTGAAAATGTTTCTAAGCCTTCAGCAGGAGAAAGTGAAACTACTGCAAAGGCACTGAAGTCAGTACGTTGCTATGGCTGCGGAGAGCTAGGTCATTATCGGAGTAATTGCAAGAAAGCTTCAAAGAAGAAGGGCAACTTCAAAGGTGGTGGAGGACGACGCAGACCTCAAGGGCCAGCTGCACAAAAGGCTTTGATCTCTCGTTGTACTGATAAGGACGCATACTCTGTTTTTGTTGTAGATTCTGGGGCGACGCGCCACGTTTCTAATGATAAAAGCATTTTCATTAATTTGCAGAGGCAAGAAGGCCGAATTCAACAGGCCGATGGGTCAGAGATAAAGTCTCCTGGCCAAGGAACGATTTCTCTGCAGAATCTTAATGCAACAGTTAAGAATGTTATGTATGCACCTCATTTGCAGGACAATTTGCTGAGTGTTTCTCAACTTACTTCTCAAGGTCTCAAGCTGGTGTTCACAAAGTCCCGATGTGACATTATTAGAGACAACAAACTCATTCTTTATGCCAAATGTGTTAATGGTTTATATGTATTGCCTTTTGTTACAGGTGCAACAGCTGGTACAGCTAAGAAAACTAAACAGGCCCACTGCAACATATCAATTGATAAGAATGAGAAGTTGCATAACCATTGTATTCATGATTATCATCGCTTGTTTGGCCATCTTCATTTTCAGGCTTTAACAAAAATGCAAGATTTGGTTGATGGTATGAAGGTTAAGAAGTGTCCTTACCACATGAAATGTATCTCTTGTGCAGAGAACAAAATCAAACAGGCTTCCAAAGGTGCAGAATCAGGAAGGGAGGTTACAAAACCTTATGAAGTAATTCATGCTGATTTGGTGGGACCTCTAGCGCCCTCTAGAGGAAATTCACGGTATTTTCTAGTTCTGATTGATTCATTTTCCAGATATGTCTGGGTTTATGTGTTGCAAAAGAAATCAGAGGCTTTTCAGAGATTTAAGCAATTCTGTGCATGGCTTAAGAATGTGCACAATGAACATGTACGCTGTTTTTTTACTGACCGAGGTGGTGAGTTTTGTTCAGAAGAATTTGAAAGTTTCCTCTCTGAACAGGGAATTGAACACTTGACCGCCACACCCAGGTCACCATGGCAAAATGGCCTGTGTGAGAGAATGAACCAAACGTTGCAACAAGGGATAAGAACTCTGTTGCATGATTCAGGCCTCTCTAACCTTTTTTGGGGGGAAGCTCTGTCTTGCTTCACTTATGTCTATAACAGGAGATTTCACTCAAGTATTAAGAGTACTCCGTATGAGATGCTGTTTCAGAAGAAACCATTTGTAAAACATTTGAAAATTTTTGGTTCAGAAGTCTGGGTACACACTGTGAAAAATGACAAATTGAGTAAGTGTGGTCAACATGGTATCTTTCTAGGATATGAGAAAGGTTCTTATCGTGTTCTGATGACAGACACAAAAGCAATAAGGTTGACCAGGAGCATAGACTGCAATCCTAAATGGGACACAGTTGGTATTTTCCAATGTTACCCACTGTCTGATGATGGAAATGTAAAACCAAAACCAGAAAAGAAAAAGGTTAAGTCTGATGATGCTGATTCTAGTGATGGTGGAGAGTCTGATCAAGATACAGACCTTCACAGTGCCCAAGCCTCAGTTAAAGATGAGCCAGAGGCTGGTGCAGATGAACAACCTTTGTTCACAATAGATCCTCATTCTCCTAAAGAGGAAGTGGATCCAGATGATCAAGAGACTGTAAGAAGGTCCGAAAGAACCACCAAGGGAAAACCACCAAAGCGTTTTTCCGTTGAGTTTGCCAAAACTGCTGTTACTGCCAGTAATTCAGATTCTGTGTTTGAACCAACCAGTTACAAAGAGGTTCAAAACATGTCAGCCAAAGACGCAGAACCTTGGCTTAATGCTATGAAATCTGAATTGAATTCCCTCAAGCAGAATGAAACGTGGGAATTGGTTCCACAAGAACCAGGCATGAAATTAATAGATAGCAGGTGGATTTTCAAAGCCAAAACTGACAAACATGGTAAAGTGGTCAGACACAAAGCTAGACTAGTAGCTCGTGGTTTTTCTCAAATTCCTGATCAAGACTACCATGAGACATATTCACCAACAGTTAGGTTTGAAAGTGTCAGACTGTTGATGAAACTTGCTGCTGAGGAAGGCATGACAATTTCACACCACGATGTGAATACCGCATTTTTATACGGTGTTCTAGATGAAAACATTTATATGCAACCACCAGATGGTGTACAAGTAAAGCAAGGAATGGTGTGCAAGTTAAAAAAGTCTTTGTACGGCCTCAAGCAAAGTTCTCGCTGTTGGTATACCAAACTTACTGAAATACTGTTTTCCTTAGGTTTTGAACAAGGAAAGGCTGATTCCTGTGTTTTTGTAAAGGAGCACAAGCAACAGAAGTTGTATTGCATCTTTTACGTTGACGATCTCTTATTCTTTTGGAAAAATGTAAATATTTACAAAGACACACTCACGAAGTTGCAGAAACATTTTGATATGAAAGATCTGGGAGATGTGACTAATTACTTGTCATTAGAAGTTGAAAGGAATGACAAAGGTGATGTTCTGTTACACCAGACATGCAAAATTAATGATTTGGTCCAGAAATTGAGACTCACTGAGTCAAATGCAGTGGACACTCCCATGGTCACAGGGTACCAACATGACACAACTGCTACAATGTTTCCTGATGTCACATTGTTTCGGAGCATATTGGGCAAGCTAAGTTTCATAGCTAGATGTACCAGGCCTGATATTGCCATTAGTGTAAATCTGCTCAGCAGATATTCAAACAATCCCACAGTGCAAGACTTTAAGGCGCTCAAACGCATTGTAAACTACCTTAAAGGTACTATGCACTATCGCTTGTGTCTTTCTAGCCAGAAGTCAGGTGGTCTAGAAATTTACACGGATGCCAGTTTTGGAAGTGACGCAGTTGATGGAAAAAGCACTTCAGGTATCTGTTATATGTACAACCAATGTGTTTTTGATTGGGCATGTAAAAAGCAAGCGACTGTAAGTTTGAGTTCATGCGAAGCAGAGCTCAATGCATTAACTCACTCACTTATGGACATTGAGTGGTTACTGCAGCTATGCCAAGACATTAGACTGAAAGTTACTTGTCCAGTTAATGTATACCAGGACAGTAAATCTTGCATAGCACTGATACATTCTGAAGGTTGCAAGCAAAGAACAAAGCATTTGCAGATAAAATTACAACGCGCCAGAGAATGTATTCAGAAAAATGTTGTGAAGGTTTCATATGTACCAGGGAAGGAAATTCCTGCTGATGTGTTGACTAAGGCTGTGAACAAGGAACAACTTGGTATATATGTTAAACAGTTACAGTTATGTTAGATTCTCCCAAACCTCGGGATGAAATGGGGGAGTATGTTAGTATTTCACCCCCTCCCTTTGTGAGAATCGTGTGACTTATGGTCTGAGAGAAGGGGGAGGGAACTGAGTCTTTGATCTCTTAATTAACTTCTCTCTGCCAGACAGAATGTGACCTTCACTGTGTGTGTTAGACAGGGTTCGTTCTGTAGATAAGATGTGTGGAAGAAACCTTAGCCACACAGGCTGTATAGTTATGTATATATTGTAGCTTGTAGAAAAATAAAGAACTGTTTCAAGTTAAAATAGCCAGCGCTTTATTCGACCTCTGAGGAAGTGAGGGTGCTCATGACAGACAGTCTTGAGTCCAGATATTTATGATTGAGCTGTAGGTGTTCCAGTCTTATCGCCTGGCCCAGTCGGGGCACGAAGTGGGGCACAAGACCTGGATAGATCCTGGCTTAAATCAACAGCATGCTTAGCACTGGCCACTTTCCTTTGTCAGAAAAAGCAGCTGCACAGGGCCCCAATCCAGATTGGGACTGCGGTGCATGGGAAGGAGCTTTTCTTTTAAAAAAATTATTCCCTGTGCAAAATTCCACCCCACACCCTGGCTGCTGTTTGCTGTCCAAATGTGCTATTTGCAGAAACCAGCACCTTTAGCGGTGCAGACCTTTGTGAAGAGGTAAATAGAGGAAAGGATTCTCCCTTTCCATTGGGTTCCTCATCCCTGAACTAGATGGATTGTTGATTTGCTCCAGCTGGGCGCTCTTTATGCTATTATATTCTTAAAATTGGCTGCCGGTACTAAATGCCTGGAGATAAGACATGCAAGGGGGACTATTTGAAATCCCTCCCATGTGCTTCTTTTCTTGTTCAAATAGTACCCACCACCACTACCAAGCTGTCACGCTCATTTGAATATTTATACTGATAGGAACCTTTCTATCAGCAACTGCAAGGTTCTCCAATGGCCCTCAGAATTTTACCTGTGTTTCTTCTCACTTCCTGAAGTCAAATGGCTGTTCACAAAACCAAAGGAGGTTCCATTAAACATGAATGACACCCCAACAGCTCCTTTGTTGCCTGAGAGGTAAAACAAAACAAGAAACAGATTAAGAAATCAATCCAACCCCCAGGGCTAACTAGAACAGCAAAAGACTTCTAAAGTGGTGTAGCGGATGCAGAGAAGAGGAAACCAGAACAGCAGGACTTCACATGTGTAATGCAGAGTTCCACTGAATGTTTTATTCCAAAAGCTTAGGAAAGAAAGTGAAAGATTAATTTTCCCCTGCAATTGAACAAAGTTCTATTCTTGCAGTTACAGATTTTTCAGCAGAGCAAGAAACCCTACAGTTTTCATTGATAGGAGAGTTCCTGCAAATTATTCCTGTGAGTACAATTGTAGTGGAAAAAGGATTTTTATATATTTGCAAGGATGCAAAGCATTCCTGAATTCCCATCATACTCGCATCTGATCTGACTTATGACAGTATCAATGGAATGATTTGTGGGAGCACATCAATGAGCACGCCTTACAAATAGCGGGGGAGAGAAGGCAAGCAAAATGCGAGGGAGATCGTGAAAGATACAGGAAATTGAATGCAGATTTCCAAAGAATAGCAAGGAGAGACAAGAGGGCCTTTCTAAACGAGCAATGCAAAGAAATAGAGGAAAATAACAGAATGGGGAAAACCAGAGAATTGTTCAAGAAAATTGGAGATATGAAAGGAAGATTTCGTACAAAGATTACCACAATTAAGGACAAAAGTGGAAAGGACCTAACAGAAGCAGAAGACATCAAGAAGAGGTGGCAAGAATACACAGAGGAATTATACCAGAAAGATATGGAGGTCTCATACACCCCAGGTAATGTGGTTGCTGACCTTGAGCCAGACATCCTGGAGAGTGAAGTCAAATGGGCCTTAGAAAGCCTGGCTAACAACAAGGCCAGTGGAAGTGATGATATTCCAGCTGAACTATTTAAAATTTTAAAAGATGATGCTGTTAAGGTGCTACACTCAATATGCCAGCAAGTTTGGAAAACTCAGCAGTGGCCAGAGGATTGGAGAAGATCAGTCTACATCCCAATCCCAAAGAAGGGCAGTGCCAAAGAATGCTCCAACTACCGCACAATTGCACTCATTTCACACGCTAGCAAGGTTATGCTTAAAATTCTACAAGGCAGGCTTAAGCAGTATGTGGACCGAGAACTCCCAGAAGTGCAAGCTGGATTTCGAAGGGGCAGAGGAACCAGAGACCAAATTGCAAACATGCGCTGGATTATGGAGAAAGCTAGAGAGTTCCAGAAAAAACATCTACTTCTGCTTCATTGACTACACAAAAGCATTTGACTGTGTCGACCACAACAAACTATGGCAAGTTCTTAAAGAAATGGGAGTGCCGGATCACCTCATTTGTCTCCTGAGAAATCTCTATGTGGGACAAGAAGCTACAGTTAGAACTGGATATGGAACAACTGATTGGTTCAAAATTGGGAAAGGAGTACGACAAGGCTGTATATTGTCTCCCTGCTTATTTAACTTATATGCAGAATTCATCATGCGAAAGGCTGGACTGGATGAATCCCCAACCGGAATTAAGATTGCCGGAAAAAATATCAACAACCTCAGATATGCTGATGACACTACCTTGATGGCAGAAAGTGAGGAGGAATTAAAGAACCTTTTAATGAGGGTGAAAGAGGAGAGCGCAAAATATGGTCTGAAGCTCAACATCAAAAAAACTAAGATCATGGCCACTGGTCCCATCACCTCCTGGCAAATAGAAGGGGAAGAAATGGAGACAGTGAGAGATTTCACTTTTTTGGGTTCCACGATCACTGCAGATGGTGACAGCAGTCACGAAATTAGAAGACGCCTGCTTCTTGGGAGAAAAGCAATGACAAACCTAGACAGCATCTTAAAAAGCAAAGACATCACCTTGCCGACAAAGGTCCGTATAGTTAAAGCTATGGTTTTCCCAGTAGTAATGTACGGAAGTGAGAGCTGGACCATAAAGAAGGCTGATCGCCGAAGAATTGATGCTTTTGAATTATGGTGCTGGAGGAGACTCTTGAGAGTCCCATGGACTGCAAGAAGATCAAACCTATCCATTCTCAAAGAAATCAGCCCTGAGTGCTCACTAGAAGGACAGATCCTGAAGTTGAGGCTCCAGTACTTTGGCCACCTCATGAGAAGAGAAGACTCCCTGGAAAAGACCCTGATGTTGGGAAAGATGGAGGGCACAAGGAGAAGGGGACGACAGAGGATGAGATGGTTGGACAGTGTTCTCGAAGCTACTAACATGAGTTTGGCCAAACTGCGAGAGGCAGTGAAGGATAGGCGTGCCTGGCGTGCTCTGGTCCATGGGGTCACGAAGAGTCGGACACGACTGAACGACTGAACAACAACAATCAATGAGCACACCTCTAACACTGAGAGTACATTATTGCATGCGAGTACACTAGCACAAATCACTGTAGGATTATATCAGCTACTATAGTACATTTCCAAAGGATACATACCATACAGTATCAGTAATTTTGCTGACAAAGCTGAAAGAGGAAGCAGTGACTTTCAAGAGTGGTCATGAAAAGAATCATATCTCATATTCGGTTTCTGTCTTTGGCTTCCTCTCATTTATTTGAATGTATAACCTTTGAGATCCAATGTAGGCTATTTATTTATTTATTTAGAAAAGAGGATCTATGTGGCCAAAAAAAGGTAAGCCTACCCTCCAAACCTTTTGCCCTGGTAAGCCAGCAAGGGTTGGGAAGTGGTGGCGCCACTTCACACACAGAGACAACCCCAAATGGCACCGCTAGAATAGTGCACAAATGAACCTTGGGCTCGGGTACATGTTTTAGGGCAGGAAATCCTATCGCTGGGAAGCAGGTACTGAAAACACCTCTCTGCATATCTTTCAACCTTGGGAAACTTGTTGTGATGAGAGTGTCTGTTAAGTACATTTTGTCCAAGCCTTACCCAGTCTGTTTGCAATTCCTGTCTTCACGTTGTCAATGCAGAGGTGGCTTATGCGATTCTCATGTTCTGGCTTGGCCAGGACAACAATTCTGATGTTCCAGAGGGTATGGATTGCTACCTAATCGGAAAAAAAGGAAGTCAGCTTTCACATAGTTTGATACAGATGAACTGTAATATAGCCTAAAGCCATAGAAAAGGTTATTTGTATTATGACAGACAGAGATCTATACTAAATCCTCTTTAAACATACTTCTGGTTCTCATTTTTGGGGAACGGCTGTAGTGCATTGACAAAGTACCTGCTTTGTATGCAGAAGGTCCCAGTTCAACCCCTGGCAGCTCCAGGTAGGGGTGGGAATATCCCCTATCTGAAACCCTGGACAGCTGCTGCAAGTCAGTGCAGACACTACTGAGCGAGATGTACCAATGGTCTGATTCAGTATAAGGTAGTTTTCTAAGCATGCGACCCAAATGAGAACGCTACTGAGTTGTAGGCCACATCCATACTAAAGCACATTTAAAGCACATGACTTCCCCCAATATAAAATGTGAATGAGAATCGTAGCTCTTTGAGGGGTAAACTACAGTTCCCATTATTCTTCTGGGGAAACTTTGCGCTTTAAATGTGGATGTGACCCTCATTGCGTACAGAAATAAACTACTGAATGGAAGTTGGGTTCAAGATATGCCCTGCTTTTCGATAACAACTGGCACAGCATATTCCTGCTTATGGGGAACAGCATTTATAGCAATAACATAAATTCAAGTGAAGCACAGGGTCCCCCCCCCCACATTAGTCCCAAACTATATTTTACCTAATATTAGAGATGAGAAGCAGAATCAATTTTGATCTTTAACATCCAGCATAGAATGATAATTAGTGGCATAAGATTTTTGACCCCAATAAAATATGTGCTGTAGAGTGGCTGGGGAAACCCAGCCAGATGGGTGGGTTATAAATAAAATAATAATAATAATAATAATAATAGTAATAATAATAATAAGACTAATATATCTAACAGCCTTCAGAAACAACATCTAAATTTTCTTCAAGAAGCAAGTATGCAGGCAATGTGGATGATATACATTGCTAGTGAAGTCTACTATACCTGTTTTGCTTTAAGCGTCAGAATAAAAATGTCTTTCCTTACCACTTTGAAGCTGATACTTGTAATCTCTTGCAAGGATTGTCTTAGAATCTCTTGCCATTCTTTCTCTCCCAGGGAGTCCTCCTGTGTGCCAATCACATAGATGTCATGTGGAATGTAGTCAGCTGTGTCATCTCGGGTCTTCCCCTGCCCCTTAGAGAGAAACCAGGAGCTGATCTTCTTTGGTGGAGGAGCATCACCTACATGGACAAATCCAAAACCAATATGAAACTGATCCATCTAGCGCAGTATTGTTTACAGGAAGTTTTCTCAGCCCTTCTCAGAGGTAGGGACCTTCTGCATGCAAAACAAGAGCTCCATCAATGAGCTGTCCTGCAAGTCTCCACTAGCCCATGAGGAGATAGCTTTTATATGGTTTACTACATGCAGAATCTGACAGGGACATACACACTTGGATAATATGCTTTGTGCCACATTTTATCTGCATTTCTCTGATGGACAAGTCACCACCTCCTTTCCTAGCAGATGTTTAATTCAGCAGAAAAATTACTGTGGGGAGGGTTGTCCTTGTTGATTTCCCCACCCTGTCACCCAGCTCTTAGAAATAGGATCCTCTGTCAGAAAAGGAGTAGCCATTGAGGTGCCCTTGAGATGTTGTTGAACTCCCAACTTCCATCAGCCCCAGCGACACAGTCAATGGTCAGGGATTATGGAAGTCCCACAACATCTAGCAAACATCATGTTTGGATATTCCAGGAATAGATGAATCTGCCTATCTGATGATTCTCTTATACAAAAGAAGGCAATACATTAAATGACAGAGATGTTCAAGCAATAAAGGAGTATAGCAATGAGGGTAGCAGGCAAAGCTGTGATATGGTTTCTTTTGAACCAAGCAGCACAACCATGCTAAACTTCATTGGAAATTAATTGAGACGAAACCTGTAGGAATCTAAACAGCAAAGATTTGGACACAAAACTAAAATGTATACCCAGGTTCCAGGTCCCAATGAAGATGGTGATCATATCGGGCTCCGGCTGCTCAGAATGCTTATTCTTCATTTGCTGTAAAAGTTGGCAGAATCCTTCTCTCTTCTAAAAATGGAAGAGCAAAATACAAAGAAACCTAGCTAATAAGATTACACTTGTTACACGGAGGCTGGAGCAAATTCCTCCCACATGGTGGCGTGCCATGTGGCAAGGACTAAGCATGCTGGTGCTGAATTTTGAAAAATTCAGATTCTTCTGAAGTTAAAAACCAGGATAAGTATGCGAATGCTTGGGCCTGGGGCAGCTAACATGGTGCCCTCCAGATGTTGTGGAATACAGTGCCCATCACTGCTGGCCACTGACCATCCGGCAGAGGTCTAATGACTATTATAGTCTGCAATATCTGGAGAGTACCACATTAGCTATGCATCCGTTCCAGTCATTCTTTTACTTAAACTACGTGAAGATTGAAGGCAGTTCAACTAATTTTCACTAAGCTGCTCCAGAGCTGAAGTTTGTATTCTCCTTTCATCTATTACAATGAATGACTGAGATCTAATCTGCCAATTTCCTTGACCCTACGCAAACACAAAGGATAAGCATGACTCATATTACTGCATAATTTCTATTACAGACACACTTATGCTTAGGAAACGTTCTCTGGATATATTCTAGCTTTATTTGAACTGAATGGATGAGAGCCCTTAAAAGAATTCACTTAGTTTTCTCTTTGATATAGGGTAGGGGGAGCCAATGTGGTGCCCTCCAGATGTTGCTGGATGACAACTTCCATGAGCCCAGCAAGCATGGCCAATGGTCAGAGGTGATGGGAGAGTACCATGTTGCTGGCACAGGGCACAGGCACACAAAGAAACTCACATATGGAATATGTTATTGAATACCATGTAGGGGTGCCATCTCCTAGGAACTGAGCCTTTATTGGGGGCCCCAATATTTTTTGGGAAGGGACCAGCCCCACAATGTTCAAATGGGGTAGAGGAGACCAAGCCTGGAACCAAAAGTGGTGTGGCTTCAGTGGCAAGCTCCTCCTCTTCCTCCCAGGCACTGGCAACCGCCGCTACACCACTAGCCAGTTTCTCTTACTGAGTATGGGGACAGAACTTGATTATTTTCTCTCTTTACATTTTCCTCTTTTTTTAAATAGCAATATAATGTCATAACTAGCAAAGCCTTGCCTGCGTTAAAGAGTTCAGTGTGCACAAGTATCCATAGGGAGGAATTTACCTTAGAATCAGCAAATACATATTCTTTTCGGTGTGTTTTCTCTTTTTCTGTTTCCAATACTATTACGAGCTTGTTAGGAAACTTCTGAGACTTGATGAGCTGTAGAACTAAGAAGAAGCAAGAGAACACTGGTTCTGGCTTCACAAATTCTGAAGCGAAATGTACTGCAATGCTGATATATGTCTGTGTATTTGAAGTTGTAAACTGCAGTGCTATTTATAACCTCCTAGTCTATGATGAATAAGGTTAGATTTTAAAAAATGACAACAATTTAAGACTGAGCCTGAGGTACAAGTTTGTTATGGTTTCAAGGCCTAACTATTGCTTGAACACTTTCTGGTCATGAAACACTGAAGCTGCTCAGCACAAAGGAATATTGTGTAGGCTCTATGGCCCCAAACACTTGAAGGGCTTGCCCACACTAGAGTTTATTGAGTGTTTGCTGCTGTTTACTGAATGTTTGCATTCCTCTTTAATTTGCGTAGTCCACATGACACCCTTAAACAACCTCAAACTCAACATTTCGCCCCTGTAAAATTGGGTTTATCTGATATGCAGCTAATCCAATAAATTGGGGAAAATCAAGTGCTGAAATGCTCTATTCAGTGTCACAAATTATTTGTTTGGGTGGGGTGTTGGGGACGACTCCTCAATATTCCCTTTCTGCTTTCCCCTTTCCACTGCTTCTTCAAAGCTTTCATTGCTTTTCCAGCTGTGTTTCTACCTATTTCCTTTGGACTTATGAATGGAGGTGTATGTGTGTGTCCCCCCTCAGATTTGCTCAAACCCAGAAAACTCACAAGAAAACGGCTTTTAAAAATGTGCACTGAGAATTTATAATTGCCATTATATAACACATTTCCTGTACTGTTGGCTGCCAGATCTCTGGAATATCGGCAAAAATATTCAGTGAATCTCAGTGTTCTCACCCATCTCAAATGAGTCCAGTATCTTACTTTTATTGTGAGTGTAGAACTTGTCTTCAGGGCCATCTTTAGCTTTCTTGATAATGAGTTTTCCTAACTCAACATCAACTTTAAGATGTATTTTGGATGGAATTCCAAGAGAATCAGTTTTCACCTATGAGAAAAGAAAAACATTATTCATAAATGATCCCCCCTACCATTTTGAATGAGATAACTAGCTCTTAACACTGCATAATTACATGCAAACATAAATATATATATCCAGTATGCAGATTTTGCTGCGGCACTGCACTGTATTGAGGAACTTTGGAATTAAAAAAAAAAATTAAGGAGAGCACTGTACCCATGAAATAAAAACATGGGGTTATAGTCAATTTAGGGCTAAGCAGATTGCTCCATCAGCACACAGATTTCTCATTATTCTATAGGATGGCCTCCCCCTCTTCTCCCACCGCACCCTCTATTTGTTCTGCAGTTTTCTCCAAGCCTCCAGAGCAGATTTGGGTCTAGCGCAGGACACACATCCTGGGGGAAGCAACGGTGGGTCCTCTTATGCTTATCCTAATTCTTGCGCTGGCCCACAAATGACATTTAATACCGCTCAACGTGCTGCTCTGACACTCATGGTGCTTCTTTATAGCATTATAAAAACTTACTATACTACTGGAGGGGGAAAATAAAATTCACCTCAAAAGTTACAGGAGGGATAAGCGAACGTCGATGTGTTGAGTCGGGCCCTTCAATCAACAATTTTTTCACCTGTAAAAATGCAAGCACACAGATTTCTATTTGAAAGTCCTAAACTGCAGTTGGAAAGATCCCAGATTAAGACAATCCATTTCATAATGTGGCAACGATAAATAAGCACCCCGATTTAGCGACAGAAATTCAGATTGTCAAATTAATTAGGAAGAAACTGAGATTATTATTACTGAGATTAAATTACTATATTACCCTTCATCCAAGGTTCATAGCAAGGTTTACATTATACAAGCACAAAAATACGTAGCACAATAACAATTAAAAAAAACAATTAACCCCAGTTTAAAAGGCCATATACAAAAATACATACTAATGTATAGTGTGCATTAAAATGCATCTATTAATGAAACTAGAATACAAAAATTCATTACATTAGGGAAAACTGCTTTCCAAAAATGTATACTGGTATATTACATAAAATGTATATATTAAGAAAAAATTGCACTAAAATGTTGATGAATTTTCATGAGGACTTTAAAAATAATAGCGATCAACTGATGTAGAAATGTGGATAATTGAACATAAGATTGGGAAAAATGAGAAACTGAGAGTCATTTTCTAAGGATGCTAAGAGTGGTTAGGGGACCCCTATTCCATTCACAGAGATGCAATACCCAGAGCGGTTTTTAACCATCTATCCCTTTTTCCATGGAACTCTTGTAATTGTATCTCTGTAAGAGGATCAATTCTCAGCACCCTTTAACGAAGTACAGCTCCCAGGATTCTTTGGAGAGAAGCCATGACACTTTAAGGTGGTATGATACTGCTTTAAATGTATTTAAATGTATGGTGCAGTTGGGGCCCAGATCTATGGGAAGGAGAAGACTGGGAATTTGACCAATGCATTGTTCGAAAGGAAGGAGTCTAGACACCTTACAAGAGCTTTTAGTTCTTGGCTAGCAGAAGAAAATAGAATTTCATGTCAAAAGGTTTCTGGCCTCCCCACTCCCACCCTATTTCCCTCAATAAGTGCTGGGATAAAGAAAACATAGACATAAGAATGACAGGTGTGTGAATAAAGCTACTGGAAAATAAAGAGGGAGCGATGTAGAATTATTGTTTCTGGTGTTGAACTCATTACTTGCCCTTCAGCAGCTGGTCCAAGAGTGGCTTACAACAGTTGAAAGTTCAGTATTAAAAGCAGTTAAAACAAACATTCCCATACCTTGTCTTCAATGGAAGAAAGCAAGCCAGTCAACTGGACAAGTTTTCCACGGGTGGCGTCACAAGATGGCTAGTAGAAATAATGCAGAAGAAGCAATGTGTTAGGTGCCAGTGAAGTAACTCCCTCCCTCAGTGGAAGCTTGAAATTGTACCACAAGCACAGATACGTGTCAGAAAAAAAGAAAAAAAAAGCCAGCACAGGAATGCCTTATATTATGTCAGCAAGTTTCCTGCATCCTGAAACACTGCAGCCTGGGATTTAAGTGCATTTGCTGAACAGATAAATCAAAGACAATGCATTTCAAACTTGGCATGTTGGGCAGGGGAGGCTAGCGAGTGATGCAAAGGCAATCTAGAGCCGAGCCATGTAGGAAAACTGAAATGGTGACATTTACAGAGCCACTGGTGGAAGAAGTACTTGGAATACCTGATTTATGTGGGCTGATGGAAGGAAAGTCTTGCCAGAGGAATGCAGAGGGCCCATCCAGATAACCTGCTTATTTAACATGCATCCTGATTTGCTTACACGGAGGCTGGACCATATCTGAGGATGCCAGGGATTGGATCCAGAACCTTTTGCATGTGCTTTGTGTAGTCTCCAACTGCCATGAAAATGCCGGGACCGTCATGAAAACCCTTAAGCCGCCGTGGCATCTCACTGTGTCATGCAGAGTCCAAAACTCTGCAAGCGGGGAAAGGGAGTGGGAAAGGGAAGGGGCAAGGGGAGGAGAAGGAGGTGGCCTGGCCCCTCACAGTGGCAGTGGTCATAGCCGCCAACCGTAGAGACTACGTTGCTGATGGAAGCCTCACAGTTTTAGCATATATCATCTAAGGCTCCTGCATATAACCAAGACATTTGCTGGTACAGTATTGTTACATACTCCTCTTGGCAACAGCCATTGGGGCAGCTCAGCCAGCATACCCTTTTCCATTGGCAGTACAGTGGTACCTCGGCTTACAGGGAACTGAGAAAACAAATGCTAGCGCAGTGCAACTGACCCTGCTCCAAAGCTTGCAGTGTGCTCCCTCCCTTGGAGTCAAGAAACAATGTATTTGGCATAATTATGCAGTAAGTGCTTTCCCACATCCCCTGCCAGTTTGATGCTCTCATTTCCACCTGCTCCGCCTCCTGCCTCCTCCAGCAGATCATACCTGAGAATGTCGATGGATCCCTGGAGGCAGCTGCTGGTCAAACACCATCTGTAAGGACTCTAGAGAAGGAAGAGTCCGAGATACCTCACTGAAAGCAGAAAGATATGAATTTGAGATTTGTGGTCATAAGAACCTCTCTGTGTAGTGCTAGACAGACAAGCTGTTGCTAATCACCTCAAAGGAGTCTGCTTGAAATTATGTCATGCTGATTTTCTATATCACCAGCTGAAAAGGCCAGTCTTTAGAAACTTGAATTTAGTTCTAGGATGCATTGCTAAATAAGCAAGAAGCTCTAAAAAAAATGCAGGTCTTCAATACAGGATGTCGCTGTGTGGGTAGAGCTGCAGAACTGATAACAAGAGTTAAGCTGATAGTAATTCCCATGTGTGCTCAAAAGGGAAAGGAACATCTATATTTGTCAGTCAGATTCTGCAGCAAACAGAGTAGTCTCCCACCAAAAGGGACATGGTTTGCAGCAGGATTGCTTCAGTAAACTAGCCTTCAGTAAAGGCTTAATTTACAAAATCTGTACATGCAGAATTTCCCTGTTAGCTACCAAACTAAATGTGCCTCCAGGGTCCAGACTAACTTGTGTTTACCTGAAGAGTCCTTTGCAAAGTGTTGCAAGCAATTTCTTCAGCTGAGGGAGATTCCAAGGCGCTTGCTGTACTGTCTCAAGATCACTGGTGACATGAACTCGCAAATAATCCTGGATGAGTTTGAAGTGCTCTTCTGGAATACTGTGAAGGAAAGGAGGAAAACTGCTTGGAAGACCACTAAGGCTTATGAGCTTGCAAATGGACAAAATATCCTAGTGAATGAGAGCTAGTGCGATATCAGATATGAGAAGAAAGGGGAGGGAGGGAAGCAGGGGAGGCAGCTGTGGCAAGGAGACGGTCCCAATTCTGCTGCCTATCCTTTAAAAATTGATGGTTTTTTTTCTAAGGGAGCTGTCTGGGAGGAAAGCTGCCAACACCACTTCTGTAATAATAAGTCACAATCATATAGTGATTTTGGAGTGTTCAAACTACTTCGTTAACATTCTTTTTCAAGGTAGGTAAATATTGCAGATAACAGGGGCAATAAAAAGTGAGCAAAAAACTTTTTTAAAAAAACTTCATGCTGCAGGCAAGAATCAAAGCAGGGGCAGCTTGATTTGTAGCTCAGTGTTGCACAGTTTGATCCTATGAACCTTGATTCAGAAGTAAGCTCTACTGAGCCCAATGGGACTGACTCCCAAGCAAGTACACAGGCGACTGCAGCTGTGACCATGATGCTCCACCAGCTATTTATCTCTTTTTTGTTCATTACTATGTTATGTATGAGTAACTCCTTATACAGAGGGAAGGAAGGCGTCCTTCCTGTCTGCAACCCACACAAAAACAACCCTTCTAACCTTTTCCTGAGAGGACTCCCAGCCAGCTCATTTAGCTGCCATCTGCAAAATAATTTTGAGCCCCACCCTCTTATCAGGTGGCAGATATTTGTGTTTGCAGTATTAGGGTTGACAGCCTCCTGTACGTTTTAGATATGGACAAAAAAGAGAATTCCAGCACATGCAACTTCTCCTGTTACTGCAGCACCTAGTAAAAGGATCTCCATTGGGGGCCCTATTCAAAATGGCTGTGATAAGCAAAACATAGTAAAATATGTTTCTAGACTTACTGTTTCTACTTCCTCAAATAAATGAATGGCTAGATCTCACCTGCTGGTGTCTTGGTGCTGTAACCGCTGGAGCAGCGTCTCAGAAAGGGATGGTTTGCTCACTTCCACCACCTGGGCATGTTCATTTGGAGAAAGATCTTCTTTTGCTTCAGTTACCAGAGGTGGTACTGAAATGCTGCGTGGAGGTAATATAGGCGGCACAGGTATAGAATCTGTCACAAAGGGGAAGGAAAGAGTAAGATCCAAAAGCTCTCCAGCTGTCTTTCCATGCTACTTTTAAATGGCTTTTTAAATTTTCAGTTGGGTGCTATTCTGAGGGTATCTATGGTGTACTCTGTAAATCAACAGAATTTACACTGGCTTAAACTAAGCCAGCATATGTTGCCCCGATGTCCTGAGCCTGGCAGAGGGAGAACAAACCTTTAAGAGTTTTACTTATACAGGTACCACCCTTTTGGCTGGCCTAAGTTCTGCTAGGTTGCCAAGTCACGTGATAGGACTGAAAGAGCTTTGAAATAGGTGTAAGTTTCTCCTTAACCTGCCCCACCCTTGCAGTTACAGCCATCGTTTAGCCCGGACACTGAGGTCCAGTGCCGAGGGCCTTCTGGCGGTTCCCTCGCTGCGAGAAGCCAAGTTACAGGGAACCAGGCAGAGGGCCTTCTTGGTAGTGGTACCTGCCCTGTGGAATGCCCTCCCACTAGGTGTTAAAGAGAAAAACAACTACCAGACTTTTAGAAGACATCTGAAGGCAGCCCTGTTTAGGGAAGCTTTTAATGTTTAATAGACTATTATATTTTAATATTTTGTTGGAAGGTGCCCAGAGTGGCTGGGGAAACCCAGCCAGATGGGCGGGGTATAAATTATTATTATTATTATTATTATTATTATTATTATTATACCACAGGCTTTCATTCCACTGGCTAGGCACTGGCTGAGCCAGACATCCCAGTATCTGTCTATTCCAAACTCGCTCATCCTGGAAGATCTTGGGTTTTGATTACACTGTTAAGAGGATTCAAATCCCCACTCAGCCATGAAAATCACTGGGTGACCATGGGCCATTCACTGTCTCTCAGCCAGTTTATGCCACAGGGGTACTCTGAGGCATAGGAGCCAACTGCTAGGAGCCAAGGTCCCTTGGGCCCCCCCATGAAATATTTGAGGGGGCCAGCCCCCCAAAAAACGTTGGTGGGTATTGCCACTGAAATGGTGTGCATGTACCACACCATGTGATTAATTATTTGGGGTGGGGCATACCCGCCCCCATATTTTATTCAAGTTGGTACCCCTGCTCTGAGGATACAAGGACTGGGGGGACACCCCATGTACTCTTGAGCTTCTTAGAGGAAAGGTGGGATATAAATGAAATAACTCATTTTACATCTCATGGTAGATTGACATCAGCAAACACATCCACCATGCAGTGGAAAAATTTACATCCTTGCAAAATACATTCTCTTGGGAACCAAATATCAATGAAGAATTCACAAATTTCACAGCCAGAGCTAGTGTGGCTTTGAAGAGGTTTCATGTACAATGTACACCTTCAGACCACAGTGGACCTTAATTATCAGCTTCCTTTCTTTATGCTTGCAGAGCAATCAAAATACAGCTGGCATATTAAGAAACTGAACCATTTAAATTTATGTAGTAGATTAGAATTTTCAGATTCTCTCCCCAGCTAACTTTGTTGCTTCTACCTTAGCTGTTTTGTCATCAACTGCCAAGCTTCATTTATACACTTTTTACACAGAATCTAGATGACCCATTTCATGCCAGGTTTTTCTGTGTTGTTGTTTTTCAGACCTGATTTGTGGTGCTTGCTAGCACTTTAAATGCAATAGCAGTGTCAGCATCTTCATTACAGACTGGCAAACTGTTACTGGTTTTTTTTCCAGAACTACTGTGCCTTTAACTATATAAGCTTTCTCTTCGTGACTTCTGATCCTGTAATTGCTTTCTGTTCCGTGAGGGCACAGCATTACTGAATTGCCTCTCAATTAATCAGTTTCTCTTCATGAAGAGGGAGAGGTGTGTGTATGATTGAACTATTGCTTTCCGTTTTTTTCTATTCTTATTATTTTGTTTTAAAATGGTGAAATAGTGATTCAAGGCCCACATTGGGAGGACACATAAACAAAATATTAAACAGCATTTGAAACAACTGTTTTAATTGCAGTTCCAAATGACTGTATAAAAAACTATGTATAAAAAACTGTATAAAAAACTACAGTGTATCTGAAGAAGTGTGCATGCACACGAAAGCTCATACCAAGAACAAACTCAGTTGGTCTCTAAGGTGCTACTGGAAAGAATTTTCTACTTTGTTTTAAAATACTATGCTTTAGCAGTACTAAATGACCCTGGTGTGGAAGCTGCCTTCTGCAGCTTAGAAGCACAAAAGAACATTTAAAACTGAAGTATGAGACTTTAATGAACAAAGAACAAAGAATGAGTGTGCTGAGTGAATGAGAAAAATCGGAAATAGGAAAAGAATTATAGATGCAACAAAAGAAAATTGAAAATGACACCTCTGTGGAAGTACTGAACTAAATATGCCTTTGTTATAGATAATTTAAAATGCACAGCCAATGAACCTTAAATCCATTATAGGATATGTAGCAGCTTATTCCTGTTACTTAAAGCAATTAGCTATTGTATAACATTATGTATTACCCTAAGCAATGATTCCAAGCAATGGTCAAGAGGGCAGATATTTAGAAAATTAAGAACAGTTTAAGCTGTTGTCCTGCAAACTTGTAATAATAATAATATTGCCTAGACCTGCACAAAACTTGTGCAAGGTGAATGCAAGCAAGCAGCAAAATCAGGACATTTATTGAGCCCCTAAGAGGCTCTGGTTCGCCAGAAGCAGCTTAGTCATACTGGCCACATGACTTGGAAGCTGTCTGCGGACAAATGGCGGCTCCCTCGAGTTGTCCGCGACTGGACCTAACGGTCAGGGGTACCTTTACCTTTAAGAGGCTGGTCACCATACATGGATGGTAGACTACCTTTAATTCAATGAGTCAAAATTTCTGCTGGCATGGCTTATAGATTTGTGGTACTGCCCACCTGCTCCTTGAATATTGTGTGTGTGTGTGTGTGTGTGTTTAAGAAAGACAGCCTTTATAGTGGGGCAAAGGCTAAGCATTTACAATTCCTTCTTCAACTGGCAGGTTTTATTGATTAGGTCTGGACAATTTAACACTGTTATTTCCAATAAACTGACAATCTTGGGAGCACAAGCTTCTGTGTTTTGAATTTCTTACCCATATCCTCCTCTGTCTCCTCTGCTGCCTCCTCCTCTTCCTTCTGGACTGGAAATTTAAGGCTGCGGATCAGACCCATATTCTCTTTCTTGTAAAACTCTATCAGATCATCCAGGTTGTTGAAATACTGCACCGGAACACCTTCAGATGCCTGAAAACACCCCACAAAGCACAGATGTCAAATATTGCTAAATATCATTCCCACCGAAAGAAAGAAAGAAAGAAAGAAAGAAAGGGCATATAGTGGTGGACAATAGTAAATGAAAGCTCAGTCCACACAATGTCAAATCCTTTGTCATCTTTCCAATTAAGTCTCTGGCACTACAGCAGCTAGGGATGATCAGAAATGGAAACAGAAACAGCCACTGCCACAATTCACATGTTCATCTAGAGTCAGGAATGGAAATCATGCAAATGAATACAAGCAGTATTTGCTATCGTTATTTTTTTTTTAGTCCATAAATGTTATGTAACCAATTATCTGCAGTTTAAGAGTTGCTCTGTGAGGGGTAAACTACAGTGCCCAGAATTCTTTAGGGGAAGGAATGTGTTTCAAATGTAGCCTACTTTAAAGGTATGGTGTGTGTGTATGCAGACCGAGCATGACTATTATCAGCTATAGCCCATTGCCTCCCGAGGAACAGTTTTAAACAATGGACAGCTGGTCAACTTACTTACATACAGAGGAACTCTGTCTTCACAAATGAATAGCAAGATCAAGAGTGTACCCCTTTTCCCTCTTTCCTTGGCAACATAAAGCCCCATTAAACTCAGTGGGGCTTATTTCAGATGAGACATGGGTAGGATTGCACTGTAGGTACATCAGACCAGACAAGCACTCCTGTGTTTCAAATGAGACAAACCTATGCAAAAGCTTTTGTTCAGATGTGTTAGGCTACATACACAACAAATATCAAGCACCCCAAAGAATCCTGGGAATTGTAGTAGCCCCCCAAAGAATTGTTAACAAACTACAGTCCCCTGATCCAGCCTAAGTCAGCAGTGTACATTTCCCCCTCTCGCTTGCCTATGCCTTAAAGGAGAAAAAGTAGAGGTTGCCCATAAAATTTTCTGGTACAAACAGATTATGGAACAGCCTTTATGTACAGTGGAACCTCGATTTACGTACGGCTCTACTTATGTACGATTCCAGTTACGACCTTTAGTAGGTGCTTCGACTTAGGAACTTTCCTCTAGATACGAACAGAGGCCTTGCCAGCAGCCTGGAGCTCACCCAGCCAGCTGCGGAGCAGTGCTGGGGTCTCCGCCACCGGGGAGAGGGCCCCCATCCCACCCCCGAAGCTGTGGAAGAGGTGCCGCCTGCAAGAGGAACAGCAGGGCGCACTGCAGCCCCAAACCCTGCTGAGGAACTAATCTGAGGAAGTCCAGAGAAGAACCTGGCCTGGCAAGGGGAAAAAAGTGACCCTGGCCGAAGTGAAACAGCTCTTTACTGACCCTTACCTCACCCCCAGCTTGTAGCCAGGTAAGCCCACCCACTCTCAGTGCACGTAAGGGAAAAAAAGAAATGTTAATTTTTTTCATCTACAATACTGTCTTAGTTATTTTATAGTACAGTACATTGATTATTGCCTTCATTTTAAGGATCTATGGTCTCTTTAGACAGTAAAATCCATGTTAAATTGCTGTTTTAGGGGGTGTTTTTCATCGTCTAGAATGGATCAATTCACTTTTCCATTACTTTCTATGGAAAAGTGCGCCTCTACTTACGTACGTTTCTAGTTATGACCAGACCTCCGGAATGGATTATGGTTGTAAGTAGAGGTTCCACTGTATAGGCATTTCATTTGAGACAACAATCACAAGAGTTTCAGTTTCTTCAATTCATTGAGAAGGGATTTACTTCCTTGTCCCTTAAATCAGATCATTGTTGTCCTTTCCTGGCTTTCCGCAAACAGAAGTTTATAATCTATGCACTATAATCTTTCTATTCTGGGGGGGAAAGTGCTGTGGCAGCAACCAATCTGGGCTGATTTCCATTTACTGCATGCACAATCATTTACTGGTTCGCCCTATTCTCCCACACACACACACCCTCTGTTTAGCTTCCATTTACTACTACAGTACTAGCATGTTCATTCCCCTTCCTCCATCACTTCTTTTAGACAACCTACTAGAAAAATTACCAGAGCTAAAGCCAGGAAGCAGGTCCAAAAAGAAATCACCTATTTCAGCCACTTCACACCAATATTCTTGGATCCTCTTACATTCCCACAACAAAAGAAAATTGTCAGCATTTGTACTCATGCATCTCCATCAGGTCTTTGCATTCATTCTGCAAAACGTAATTAATTTTGTAGCCAAGAGCTACCATCCATATGAAACCTTAAAAGAATTGTCTCTCAGACTTGTAGAAACTGAGCAGCTGCTTTCAGTGTGTGAAAATAACTTGGCACATTTCTTATGAAATTACTGGTTCACAAATATTAACCCTACTTAACCTTCAGTGTCAATCCCTTTTCCTTGCTTCATCATTACATAACAATAGCTTGTAGACTGTTGGCAAAGGCACTTGGGGGGATTTTAACCTCAACAATATTTTTTTATAGCACACATTTCTGATCTGCTTATGGTGTGTGTCTCCTATATAAATCACTCCAACAGCAACCCATCTATTACGGAAAGTGGGGTACTGCTCTACCAACCTCAACCAGCCCCCATCTATCTTCCTTTCTTCTTACCTTCTTCCTAGTCCCAGTGTTACCCTTGTAGAAGGGAAGAGGATGGGGACAAACTAGGATTAGTTTATTCTCTCTCTCGTTAAGGCCACATTCACACCATAAACTTAAAGCACTGTAATACCACTTTAAACCACCATGGCTTGACCCAAAGAATTATGGGAGCTGTAGTTTGTTAAGGGTTCTAAGAGTTGTTAAAGGTACAGTCATACCCCGGGTTGCGCACGGTCCGTGTTGCATACATTCGGGTTAAGAACGGCCGCAACCTGGAAGTGTTTCTGGAGCGTGCGCAACCTGCGCGCAACCCCCGGATGCGCAGAACGCTTCTGCACACTTCATGCATTTGCAGAAGCACTCAAATCGGGATACGCCCACCCGCGTTACGTATGGCGACCCGGAACGGATCGTGTGCGTAACCCGGGGTTCCACTGTAAAGGTAAAGGGACCCCTGACCGTTAGGTCCAGTCGTAGATGACTCTGGAGTTGCGGCGCTCATCTCACTTTATTGGCCGAGGGAGCCGGCGTACAGCTTCCGGGTCCTGTGGCCAGCATGACTAAGCCACTTCTGGCAAACCAGAGCAGCGCACTGAAACGCCGTTTACCTTCCCACTAGAGTGGTACCTATTTATCTACTTGCACTTTGACGTGCTTTGTTAGGAGACCTCTATTCCCCCTCACAGACCCACAATTTCCAGAGTTCCCTGTAAGCAAGATGGACTTTTAAGAGAATTGTAATTTTGTGACAGGAATAGGCATCTTGTAAGTTAACAACCCTCAGCACCCTTAACAAGCTGTAGTTCCAAAAATTCTTTGGGGGGAAGCCATGACTGTTTAAAGTGGTATCATGGTGCTTTAAAAGTACGGTATGAAAGCGGCCTGAGTCTGGCTCCACCTCCTGTTTGGGCTCCCTGCCTTGTACCCAACCAGTCACAGTGGGCACCAGCCACCCCTGAATTCCCACCCCCACCAGAGAGATTAGTCCTTCCTCAGTATGGCTTGGAGACTGGAGTGCACATAACAGTATTTATCCCATACAGACCCAGTGAAAATACCAAAAAGTGCTATTAGTGTCATCAGGGCTGCAGCAAAATCTTGGGGGAAATATTGATTACATTTAATATAAACCATCTATGTAGGAATGTGGAAAGTTGAGGGGGGAAAGTGAACAACATGGATTCTGGCTCTGGGTGTTTTTGCTTTTTTAAAATTTAACGAGGAACAGAAATGGAAACAAGCAGTGGAAGCAGAAGTGAGAAATGCACTACCGCAGAAAGCAAGCTGGGATGACGGCTGAGGTCCATGAGAGTCACTATCTTTAGCAGTCAAAAATCACAGTTTCAAAAGACAGCCTCTTTTCTCCCCCCTCTGCTCATGTTTGAAATGCAAGCCCAAATACATGGGCACACAGCACACTTGCTCAATGTGTAGAATAAGGCTTAAAGCTAACACAGAGAAGCCGATCAGGTTTTCCACATCATACATTTAAAAAGCTCATGGCTTCCATCAAAGAATCCTAAGAACTGTATTTTACGGAACTGTAATTCCCAGCACCCTTAACAAACTAGAGTTCTCAGGATTCTCTGGGGAAAGCCATGTGCTTTAAATGTATGTTTTGGATGTGATCTGACTTACTTGGGCTAGCCATGCGTGGATCACTATATAACTGTGAAGGTCCATACTCCTTACCTAAGACATGCATAGGAATATAGGCCACATGGAGCTGGGAGAAAGCAGCACCACTGATTGACAACTAAAAAAAAACTTCATCAACTGCCCACTCCCAACTTCATCAACTGCCACTCCCACCACATCTTGCCTACTAAGAGCTCTTCAATAGCAGTCCCAGGTTTCCAGCTACATACTATGTAACACACACCCCTTCTACATGCCACTCCTTGCCCTCCAAATTCCCCAAATGCCAACATTTGATTCACCGGATCCACTATCCATTACCTGGAGACCTTTCAATCTGACTTCAAACCGGGTTTTGGTACAGAAACTACCAATCAGTGCAGATGTAAAATGCATGACTCCACACATTACAGCACATGCCCCCCCCCAACCTCAGAATATTGGAAACTGTAGTTTGTTAAGGGTGTTGGGAACTGTAACTCTGTGAGGGGGAAACTACAGTTTCCAGGACTCTTTGGGAAAGATATGTGCTTTGAATGTGCTTTAAATGCATGGTGTGGTTCTGCCCTTGTGGTCACTGGGTGGATGGCAGGGGGAATTCCACACTCTCTGTATATCATTGAGACCTGCACTGTAAATTTTAATAGAAAGGGGTGGGGAGTTGATGTTGAGGTCCACTAGCAGCCAGTTTTCATGGCCCCAAATATCATCTCTGTGGAGTGTAGCTAAACTGCCACAGACAATGATGCTGTCAGAGCAGGACTTTGGAACAGAGGTCAGGTCCTCCCCTCAGCAGAATAAGCAGGAGGGATCCCAAATGCAGCAGAGCTGTCATACGATGTTCTGAAGTGAAGCAATACACATAAACTTGGGGGGGGGGGGTCCCTTCCCGAGTAAAACCATTGAGTTTAAAATTATCTTACTGCACCACAGGCCAGAGAATGCACTTTAGACCTCAGTAAGCCCCTTGGGCAGAACCCCAAGAGCTGGAGAAGTGAGATCTCACCGAAAATAGCTGTCTTAGCCGCTGCTTCGCAAGCACCACCCGCAACTCATGTCTTCGGTGGTGGCAGGACAGTGGCGGGATGGCAGCTTCCTGATTCACCTCAGGTCGTCTCTAGGTGCAACAAGCTCTGCCCCCTACTGTGGGTGGGAAACACTTGAGATGCCATTTGATTGGAAGTGCTCATGTGTGGGTGAACATGGATGAACATGCACAAAAACACACATGCGCATTAGTAGTCTGGTGTGTGTGCGGCCTCAGTGTGTGTTTGAGTGGGTGAGGGGGAAGGACCTATAGCTGCCTGTTGAAGCAAGGAAGCTTGGGGGTGGGGAGAGAGAAAGCTGTTGGGGAGGGAGAAAAGGTTATGCAGGCCCTGCTCCCCCCCCCCCCGCCAGATCCAGCCCCGCATATGAGTTTGCAGCTCCCCACAACCATATCTGGCAAAAAGCTATCCACTCCCAATCTAATGAACACAGCATGGTATTTTAAAAGTACTTAAGCTTTTGTAAACATCATTTACTAAATCTAAAAGCCCTGAAACCCACTCTGGGCAAAGCAGTTCCAGAAGCCTATCACAGTAATGTGACCTTAAGATGGGACTTACAGCTGGAAGAAAAAGCTGTTTCCCAAAATACAAGCCAGCCGCAAGTTTAGACTATTTTAAATGCAACTTTGCGGGTGAAAAGGAAAGTGGAACTGAGTGAGGATGACAGGGGGAGTGTGAGCTTTGTTAGTGTGGCTGACAGCAAGCTGTGCTCATTACTTGTACCGAGGTTTAGCTGTTCATGAAAGCCTGTGTGTCGAAATCTCATGTTCATCTTCTACAAAAGTTCTCACTAACAGTGGATGAGGTACAGTACCAGTAAACCTGTTTCTGGGCTGTACCACTGTAGACTGGAGGTGCCAGTTCTCATGGCTGAATGCACAAAAATGTCCCTTTAGAGAGAAACCTAGCTTTCTAGAAAGAAGTCTAGGCTAGAAACCTTTCCTTTGACATCTAATTTTTCAATAGGGAGGGGATTTTTGTATGCAGGAAAAGTCTGTCATATGAACTCCCGACCTGCATGTACAACCTGAAGAGGGCACAGATGGGAAGCGTTTTTTACCTCCTCTGCTGTTTATGGTAATTGGGATAAAACTAAACACGATGTTTCCTCACAGTGCAAAAAAAGCACCAGGGGCTGGGGGAATGTGATTTTAACTGGGACCATAACTGGGGTGTGGGTTGGTAAGAGTTAAACTCTTCCTCCCTGTTCGCTGTGGCCCCCAGTGCTCCTAGGATCCAGCTGTGATGACTGCTTGCATTTTTTTTTTTTGTAATGCTCACATTAAAGAAGGATATAGGCAACTGCCTTATACCAGTAAGACCATTGATCCATCTAGCTTAGTACTGTCTACACTGACTGGCAGCAGCTCCCAAGGTTTTCTGATGGGGACCTTCCCAGCCCTAGTTGGAAATGCTGGGGTTGAAGCCTGGACATTCTGTGCATGAAACATATACCAAGCTACAGCCCTTCTCCATTTAAACATCATATATAACCTGGGCCTGGTTTAGCCTCAGAGCTGCATTCCCTCCCTTCCAAAGGGCAGATGCCCGTGGGGCGCAAGGTCAGAGGCAAATGTGGTCTGAGCAACAGATGTGCCTCCCACCTTTGCACATTAGGTACCTTTTAGCCATGCAGAGGTTTCTATCACCCACCCAGGCAAGTAAAATGTATTATCACAGTTCAAATATACATTGTAGCCAGGTGAGATCACAGAGCAGGGATGGTGAATTGCCTGGGGAGATGAGACATGATCAGGGGAGAGTCTTGAGGGCCAGATTGAGAGGCTTGGAGGGCCACATCAGAACCCTGATGTTCCCCTCCACTGCTTCAAGCCTTCATCAATAGCACTGAGTGATATAAAGGTCTATAAATAACATTTTTGTTGGTAATTTTCTTCAGCTCCAGGGTTGTTGTTGTTTTTAAATGCAATATGTGTTTCTTTAAGGCATCAGCTCCTGGGTTTTGGTTTTATTTGGATGCAATGGCAGTGTGGACACTCTTATTCCTAAGTCCTTATAGAACACAATATTGAAGACACAAGCCATTGAGATCTTAGAGAAAGATAGAGAATGCAATAAACTCCCTTTTGATTTTGTTTTGATTTAAAGGCAGTCACATTAATCTATGGATGCTAGTGCTGTTTTATTTCTTCAGGTATTCACAATAATCTTGTTCACAGGATTGTGTACAATGAAGCTACACCATTAGTGCAATGATTTCTACCTGCACAATAGGAGTTCCTCTCCCATTCCTCTTCCCATGCCACCCCCGCCCCAGAAAATTCTATTCTAGTGGTTCCCCCAACCCTCTGGAGCAAATCTGGGGTGTGGGGTGCGTGTATGGAGAATGGAGAGGGAGAAGTCCCATTGCACATGGGGTTTTTTTGCTAGTGGGAGGATTTTGTTGGATACAAACCATTGTTTCCTACTAAAATAAATTGCATGTCATAATCTTTTATCATTTTCAAATTTCCTATAAGAGTTCATCATGTAAAATATATATCTTAGCTAATTTCTCTTTTCACAGTTTCTCTAATATTGACGATTACCATCATTGCCTTTCCTTTTCCTGACGTTAGAGATGCCCAAGGGGTCATCCCCAAGTAGCCACATGCAGCTGTTGTTAGTGGTACACACTGCATTTCCTCCCCATTCATAAATGCCAGAAATTTGCTTTTAAAATAAATGTTTTTCACAGGTTTCCAAATAACATCCCGTTGTTTATTAAAATGTTCTAGTTGCCCTGGGTTACCAGGAAAATGGGTGCTTGCATGCTTCTGATAAGCACCTAAAATTTGAAAATAAGCTATTTAGAACACTCTATTCTGTGTATGCCCTGAAACAGTTATGCATGAGACTATGTGTGTAGTTGAAAAATAATTATCTGCCAACATATGCATTATAGTACAAGCGCACAGCATTTACAGAACATACCATGCCGACATTGTCTAAAATACTGTACTTAGGGAATGGGTAATTAATTTTTAAAAAACATACTGTAATTAAATAACACATGGTACTTCCTCTTTCCAACAAGTGTTGGCATAAAGACAAGTAACACCACTCTTTGCGTTTTCAAGCAGTTCTGTCATTTGAAAAGCTAAAATAGCAGTGGGGTGGGGTTTTTTTTGGCATGCTGTTAATCTGAACTCCTAAATGCAAGGCATGAAAAGATTTATATGTAGTAACAATAGCTGTAATGCACAGTGACATATGTAATCAACTGGATCTCCTAAAAGACAGAAGCATCTTCCAAAAGCACTTTGAGATTATTTACACAGTCAGTATCCAGAGGTCATTATTGCAAGATTGTCATACTGAAACAGCAGCCTAAATCTACATGAACCAGGAATGTTAGCTGTGCAAGGTTTTCTTTTCTTTTCTTTAGTATATCTATACCTAGGCTCCAACTGCACTGTGCATTTAAAGCACTATTCCATGACTTTAAGCAGTCATGGCTTCCCCCAAAGAATTCTGGGAACTGTAGCTTGTTAAGAGTGTGTAGAGTTGTTAGGAGACCCCAGTTCCCCTCACAGAGCTGCAGTTCCCATAATTCTCAGGGATTGATTGTTAAATCACTCTGAGAATTATAGCTGTGGGAAGTGAATAGGGGTATCCTTACAATTCTCAGCAAAAAAAATCCCATCAAACCCAGGTTGGAACAGACCTATGATTGAGTGTATGCAGAAGTAACACAGAATGCAAACAATTTGATCCATCTATCCCCAACTGACAGACAGGCTCATGGGGAGAAAGGCAATCCTCTTTGTATTCCTGCCTTGGGTCATGCAAATCTTTAAAAGACAAAATCAACCATGCATTCTCTTTGGCCATTAGCAGGTCACTATGTTCTTCTATGCCTTCTATGTCTTCTGGGACACGGGTGGCGCTGGGCTTGCCGATCAGAAGGTCGGCGGTGAGCTCCCGTTGCTTGGTCCCTGCTCCTGCCCACCTAGCAGTTCGAAAGAATGCAGTGCAAGTAGATAAATAGGTACCGCCCCTGCGGGAAGGTAAACGGCAGTTATGTGCGCTGCTCTGGTTTGCCAGAAGTGGCTTAGTCATGCTGGCCACATGACCCAGAAGCTGTACGCTGGCTCCCTCGGCCAGTAAAGCGAGATGAGCGCCGCAACCCCAGAGTCGACCACGACTGGACCCATTGGTCAGGGGTCCCTTTACCTTTACCTTTATGTTCTTCTATGGAACTGTGCATCACCCACCAGAGGGATGGATCCTACTCATCTTTTGCATGGCTATTTCCCCCAGGACACCAGAGAGATAAGCCAGGGGTTCTTGGTCTTGCTAAGAGTAGCTGACTTTCTCCACTTAGTTCAGTTCTCCTTTGCTCCTTCAGCATGTAAGCAAATGGGCATAACTGGTAGCTGTGTAAAAAGGCTTTCAAATGTGACATTTCCAAAAATGATGGAACAGAATGCCAATACACACAAGCTGAAAACTGAATGAACTCTTGGTTTTCAATACTGAAAATATGAAACTGGTTAACACAGTGCTTCGGCTCCCCATGGGAGCATACCAGAGTTGTCTCCAGGTGTTTGTGCTCATATGGGTAAATATTGTGAAATGGAATTGGTACAGACAGCATTCTTGCTTGCCTGGGTGCCTTATTACATATGTCACCATGAAGGTGTGGCAGGAGAGAATCAAAACTACTTGCATTAACTCAGTTACTGCTCCTACATGCTGTAAGGTTACATAGTGTTGCCATATTTCAAAAAGTCTTTGAGCTACCTCGGTTTACGAACTTACCAGTAATCCATTCTGGAAGTCCGTTCTTAAACCAAAACTGTTCTTAAACCGAGGCACGCTTTCCCTAATGAAGCCTCCCACCGCTGGTGCCCTTCCACCATTCAGATTCCGTTCTTAGACCGAGGTAAAGTTCTCAAACTGAGACACTATTTCCTGTTTTGCAGAGTTTGTAAACCAAATTGTTCTTAAACTGGACTGTTCTTAAACCAAGGTATTTTGAACAATTATTTACAAGAATCGGCAAAAGTGGCACTGCCAACATGGTTTGCCATATGTCTGGAATTTCGTGGACATATAGCCCTGACACTGCTTTTGACCACAGTATTCTGTGTATGTCTGGGAAATTCTGGACGTATGGCAGCCCTACAGTTTCTCATGTCAAACAGCCATCAGCTGTGTTCAGGATAAGTCACATAATTTTTAAGCAATGGAAGGATAGCTTCCTAAGGTCATTACCAGATTGTTAGAACAGCAAGCTAAGGAGGGTGGACTGGCAAAAATTCCAGTTCAGGAACTGGCATATTTCCCAGTACAGCCCTTATTCCCATTTCCACATAGAACTGACACTGGGAACCTGACACTGTGTCTCATTTGCACAGGAAAATAAAATAAAATTCTGTCTATGACGTCAGTGACAAGGCCAGTTGCAGGAAATACAGGATCAATTCCAAGCTGCCATACTAATCATACTAGGGGAATATACTGTACTACATATATCTGCACAGAGCAGGAGGGGAGAAAACTGGTGTGATTGTTGACTGAATCTTTTTACTTAGGCAGGAGCAAAATTTTATATCTGTTTTGTAAGTTATGTTCTGTATGTTTTATATTTATAATAAATTGGAAGGGCCATAGCTCAGTGGTAGAAGGTCCCAGGTTCAATCTCTGACATCCTACCTAGTGGATGCTAATATGCGACTTGCAGCCTGGCCCTGTTAGCATGTAGCACAGTTCTTATGTTTTCAGTGGGGACACCAACAGGAAAAGCACCTTCATGTTTATCAGGCCCCATCAACTCTCCAGCAAGCTGATAGCTTCTAGTGTGATAAGAATGCATAAGCATCCTACAGTTTCAGCTTCATCTGGTGAGCAATGAGTCACAGTTGCTGGGCTGCTTTCGAACTACGCACTGTGTGTCATCGATTTCCTGTTACACAGAGTCCCGACCTCAGAGGCGGAGCAGGAAAAAAAGTGACCAGATGCGCAAAGCTTTCATCAGTCTGGGCAAGGCCATAAACTACCGTGGAATCTTGAGGTCAGGAAGTGCTGAAGGAGAGCAAAACCAGAGCCCCTTTATGCCAGGAATGGGAAGGATATCCTTAGACGACATTGGATAAATGAAGTGCTTGTGAATAATGCTGGGCATAAAAGGCAACTATTCAAGGGTATGAGCAGCCCAGTCAAATCCCTGCTTTAGGTCAAATGATGCAAGAAGAACGATGCATGGCAACAGGTAAAGTAGTTTCCCCATCTCATATAAATGGACCACACGTCTGCAATTTTGTCATGCTTGCAATTAAAAAAGCACACATATAATTTCCCCCTGTACTCAATCACAGTATAGCACAGTATGGGAATGCCCTTAGGATGTGCCTAAGGCATTCTCCTTCCCCCAGAAGACTCACTGAGCAGAAAAGCTGGATTATATAAAGGCCTTCCCCAAAGGGAAGAAAATACTGCATCTGGAAATCAGAGGCCAAGTGTAGTCAGTGGTTTCTGATGTCCCATGGTGGGGAAAAGGTAGGATTGTGGGTGGTTCTACAAGGAATGGTTGAAAGGACTGTGTGTGTTTAGCCCGAAGAAGAGAAGTTTCTAGGCTGACACTTATTTATTTTAGACATTTATATACTGTTTAATTATTTGAATTTCTAAGTGGCATGCATAAAAAATAATCCACAGAAAATGAGAGAATAAAGCAATACAGAGTTATCACAAGACCAAACACTACTTTAAAATGCCAGCTGGAACAAGAAAGGTTTAGTCATTCACCTGAAGGTCAGCAAGGAGGGTCCCTGCTGTCAAATCTCAGTTGGGAGTTTGGGCCCAATTCACTGAATGCATGGCTTCTGGTAGTTATGAGCTGCGTACCTGAGCCATGAGGGACCACCATCAGAGACTCCCCTAAAGGTCTCAGTGGAACAGGAACAGGTGTCCCTTAAGATAACCTGGATCCATACAATTAAGGGTCTTGTTAATCTATACAAGAATGTTGAACCTGGCCTGGTAACATCTGGGCAGCCAGTGCAAGGTTTTAAGCGCCAGACTTATGTGCTGGTGATTGTCTCTGCCCATCAACAGTCCAGCTGCAGCATTTTGTCCAGTCCTAAAGTCTTGAGGTTACCAATGCATGAATCACCACAGCTGGGCTATTCCATGATAGCAGTCTTTCTACAATCATAAAATTATAGAAATGTACAGCTGGAAGGGACCCCAAGGGTCATTTAGTACAACTCCCTGCAATGCAAGAATGACATGTGAAAGACTGTCCTGCAGAAGACAGAGCTGTTTCACAGGGGAACATACTGCCTCAGAAGGTGGTGGGCTCTCCATTGCATTCTGCACTGAGCAGAGAGTTAGACTTGGTGACCTCAAAGGTACCTTCCAATTCCACGCTGTGCAGTAGAGTGTAAAATGAGACTGCATATGGCTTTCCTGAGTAATCAGCAGCATTTATTGCATAGCCTAGGAAACATCTCCATGGTAATCGGCCGCCCGCAGTTAGGGAATCCACTGTGAATAAATTAAAAATACCTGGAGCTACTGACACTAGGGCAACAGTGCACTTCCACTGCACTCCTCAACATTTTGTTTACCAACACAGCACTCACTATTGTCACTGGTTAGTATCATATTTGAGATCTCTCTGCAACAAGAATGGTAAATCTGTGGCCCTCCAGATGTTCTTGGACAAAATCTCCCATCATCCTTGTCCTCCTTCTTATGATATATTTCTCATATAGAATGTGAAACTAAAGTGCCATATTTAGCATTAAACAGGGGCTTACCTGGATAACTAGCTTATGTTCTTTATTTGGTAGAATCCTGTAGGTATACACACAGTTCCGATACCTGGGACACATAAGAGGAGAAGATGTTAGAAGAAGAAAAGGTAAGTCTGGCAAGATACATTGACCACAGTGTTTATTGTTGTGTTGATAGTCTGTAGGGGTAGACAACCTGTGCCTCTCCCGATGTTGTTGAGCTCTCATCAGCCACAGCCAGCATGACAAATGATCATGGCTGATGGGAGTTATAATTCAGCAATGTCTAGAGAAACAAAGGTTCCCCGCTTCTGGTCTGAAGCATACAAAGCCAACTTGATCAGTCTGAAAACTTAATTTTTATTTCCCCCTTGATATCTAACTGCCTCGCCCCATTCCTGACTCTTGAGGTTGCAAAAATAAGCTTGAAAATGTCATGTCGATACGTAATCATCAGGAAGGTTGTACAGTGACCCCACATTTATTGTGTTTTCAAATGTCACTATTATTCAAGTCCATCTTGTAATTTCAAAGGCTGTTTCTGGAATTCCAACATTCTTAGTATACCTGGAATATTGAGTCTGAGGGCCTAATAAGACTCTACAAGCAACACATAGCTGTTCAGTGTTTCTCTTTCTCGTTTCCACTGATAATGCCTAGCGTTACATCAAGTAAGAGTGGATGTCATTCATCAGGTTTCTCCTATGCCACAGATGACAGCTAATGAACTGAGCTGGGGGCAAGGAAATGTTCAGCAAGCTGTTAACAGTAAGAGAGGAAAAGAAATATGGTGTTGGAATGGCTCCATATGTATTAGTTTTAACATATTTGAGTTTTAACATCTAGTTGGCCTGGAATTCTATGAATTGGGGCTTCCAGGACTGATGGAATGGTTTCCGCTTTTTGGCTTGGACTTGACATTTATCTCTCTCCATCCATTTCCTTCTCTTTTAAATTTTCCATTTTAAAAAAAGAACCCCTGAGGGCTTGTGCCTTTGATTGCAAAGCTATGATGCCCACAGACATGGGAGGGGGCAGGTTTCCATCTTATCAAAAAGTAGAATTAGCAGAAAGACAGATTAATTTACAAAAATCCAGCAAAGAACCTAAGATCATTTTTGCATCTGCCACTTTTTTGGCCATGGTCATGCTGAAGGATAGAAGTATCAAATCACAATGTCACTTAGGACAGAAACTGCTGTTTAGCAAGGAGAGAGGAGGTTATTCGTTTCAAAATGGGAAACTAATCACTTATGCAGCAGAGACTTGGCATAAAGTACATCATCTGTCTCCAGCCATAATCACATATTTTGAAAGGCACTGTCTTCTGCAAAATTTTCAGAGGCAAAGCAGAATTTCTGCTGAGAATGACTAGCTGTTCCGTAAGAGACCATTCTATTTGCTTCTTCATCACTTCCAGAAAATAAGAGCAAGCAGATCATCTCAGGATTTGTCAAGACGGTTTTCAGAAATGTCAAGGGAAAACATTCTACACAAATATTTCTCCAACATTGCTGCTCTCCCAGTGTGATCGAAAACAGAAGCAAATCCACCAGGCTGAACACCTCAAAGCAAGGAACCCCTAAAAATGAACTACTGTAGTGGGTTTCACTTTCTGAGACACAGGTAAAGAAAGGGCTTCTCACACAGAAAGCATACCCACGCCATACATTTAATGCACATTTAAGCACATGGCTGCCCCCAAATAATCTTAGGAACTGTAGTTTACCCTTCACAAAGCTACAATGATCAGCACTTTTAACAGACTACAGTTCCCATAATTCTTTTGGGGGAAGCTATGTGTTTTAAACATATGGTGTGGATGTGGCCTTAATCCCCACATGAACAACCGCAGGCTCTAAGCTTCTCCCTTTGCTCACTACTAGATCAGTCCCATCTGTCTGTGAGCAGCTGAGGTAAATGAGGGGAGAAGTATGAAATGGTCTGTTGCTGTATACACTGGGAGGAACTAGAATGGCATTAAAGACTTTTGTCTCTCTGAGGTGCCTAAAATATGAGAGCTTAATTAAAATCTCTGGTTGTTGAAAATGAAAGGGCCAGAAGTCCTTTGAATAAGGAGCTACGCAGGGGCCAGAGGAAAGCCCTGTGTATTTGTGCTGGTGCTTATTTTCTTTGACAAAGCCATTTTGCTTCTTGTTCTTTTTAAAAACCTCTCTAAATTCTCTAAATTCAAGCATTCTTTTCCTTGGGATTCACTGTACATCTCTGTTTGTGATTGCCTACAATTATTTTCCTTGCTTAAATGTGCTTTAAAGTAATGTTTTGCTCCACTCAGGAGTCTATGTCATTCAATGCAGCAGGGCTTATTTCCAGGTTTACAACCTTAGGCTGAGAATTAGAAGTAATTCATTTCATTTAAATTATTTATCTCATACTTTTATGCCAAAGAACATACATACAAAGTGGCATACATAGTTCTCCCTGCGCCCCCCTCCCCCGCATTATTCCCACAAAAGCCCTGTGAGGTAAATTATGTTGTGAAACAGTTACTGTCTCAAGATCAAAACAAAATAAAAAATTCTTTCTCACTGGACACTTATCTGAAGAAGTGTGCATGCACACGAAAGCTCATACCAGGAACAAACTCAGTTGGTCTCTAAGGTGCTACTGGAAAGAATTTTTGATTTTGTTTTGACTATGGCAGACCAACACGGCTACCCACCTGTAACTGTCTCAAGATCACTCAGTGATGGATCTCTAGCCTCCATGATGCTAGTCTGACACAGTAACCCATCCTTGAGTCCCCAAATGTTGTTGGACTACAACTCCCACCATCCCTAGCTAGCAGGACCAGTGGTCAGGGATGATAGGAGTTGTAGTCCAGCAATAATTAGGGACCCAAGGTTGGGAAAGTTTGCTCTAACCACTACACCACACTAGAAGTGGATGAATCTGTCGATCTCATATTCTCTATTTCTCTCTTTTTCTCAATCTTAAATTCAGTTCTCCATATTTCTGCATCATTCTGTGAATTTATTTTTAAAGTCCAAATGTGCCAGCATTTTAGTGCAAATTTCTCCCAATGGGCACATTTTTGCAAGCAATTTCCCCTAATAAAATGCATTTTATATGCTATTTTCACTTTTATACACATTATTTGGGTGGAGAATTGCATCATAAAATTTGAAGAAGTGTGGGTTTCAAAAGGTAGCTGTGTTTCGGTTTGCATATTGTTTCAGAAACTGCAAATTAGGCAGGTTCTTCTTATTGAAGTTCAAACCAAACCCAGTTTCTTCCCCATCCCTACTCCCCACCAGCTCATCAGTTATATGACTGAAGAGTTGAGGACTAGGGAGGGAATTGGTTTGCCCACAGGCCAAGATTACTGGTAATTCTACCCACTGCTCTTTACCGAGAAGCATCCAAGTGTAAAGAACAACATGGGTGTGAAACAGCATTACCTCATCCAGATCCAAAGAGTTTGGGCTGTTTCTGCAACTTCAAGAATAATAAAATGTGGATTGTGAGATTTTATGGATGCAACTATAGTATAGCCATTGGAAACTTTGTAAATGTCTACAGAATTTCATATAAATATTTTGGAAAGACCTTTACTTGAGTCATTTGGGAGTAGAAGTTTCATTTTTCACAAACTTATTTCAACCCTAATGAGAAAATTCAATTGGGTTTATTTTTGTGGTTTTTAACATCCCTTTTTTAAACAAAACATTCCATATTTTTAAAACACACCATATGTTTTGCATCCCATATTCAGGTGCGAATTTATCACATCAGCTAGTGAGCTTCTTGGTTGGTCTTGAACCACTCTCCCCAAATATGCTGCTTGATTCTATGCATGTCTACTTAGGAGTATGCCCCGTTGACTTCTTCTAAGTAATTAGGTATAGGATTGTAGCTATTTTATTTATTTTAGGCTTTGCCTTTCCTCTTGCGATAAATTCAGGTCTCATTAGGTAAGTACACTGAAGATGTAGAAAATCTTTCATGAGTCAGTTTCCAGAGTTTTTAAAAAGAGGATGTTGACTTATATTGGCCCATAACCCTAAGCACTTTTATCCCTGTGCAGTATACTTCCCAGTATCAGCACCAGACTGGGGGAGAAAAGGATTCAGAGAAATGGATTTCAGGGATATAATGGGGGCAGGGGATCATCTCCTTTCAACCACAGGACACTTTTAATGTAAAAATCAGACCTATTACCACCCTCCCTATATATGCAATCCTGGCAGATAAGTGATTCAACAAATGCAACATTTCACATCTATTTAGGCTCTGAATGTGTGAGACTTAAACTGAATGTGTGTGGCTGCACTCTGTCAATTCAGATGCATTCATGCTTTTGAAAAACTGATATACCGGTAGTGCCTCTGGTCTGCATTGTTATAATGGTTATTTTCCTCGATGGATAGCCAAGTAATTAAATGATCCTTAACTGAACACAGAATCAAAACACTACCCAAGAGTATTCCCCTTCTGTTCTCTTTCTGTTTATTATTTCTTTAACTCAGGGAAGAAAGAGCAGAAGATAGAGTTTTATCTGAAGTGCAGAAATAATCAGAAAGAGCCATTAAAAAAAAAAAACCTCAACAGCTTTTCCGCTTAATATGCAGGCTTCTATAGTAATGGGAGTGTTGGGAGTTCCAAGGACATCTCACCTCCAAAAATGACAATTAACTGGATGCTTTCTTTGGGGCTGGAACTATTGAACCAGCATGATTAGAATATCTGAGGGATTCTCACTTCTGACTGTGGGCTTTGATGCAGACAGTTTTCTGAAGGTATTTTCACACATGACAATTACCAGTAAATATCTTTGCAGTTACTGTAGTTCTGTTTTAAATGTAAACCCTCCATATGCCCTAGAATGTCTGTTCACTTTCAGATGTGGCCCTCTTCCATGCTCTGTTCTTTCCTGACAGCAGTGTAGTGAAAGTGCTAATGAATCTTAAGGGCACTTATAAATACATTAAAAAAAAACTAACAACCTTATTTTATTTAGCTACAGGCAGTTCTGTTAAAGACAGGAAGAGGTCAGAGAACATACTAGTGCAGCTATCTGTCTCATCTGTCTTTATTCAAATTTTTATTTCCATCTCAGATCATGCTAGGAAAATTACTACTTCTTCCTTCACGGTAAGCACTATAGGACCTTTATTCTCTCTTATAATTTAGTTTGTTGTAAAGCTTTGAACACTTTAGCTAGACAAACTAGTCCATTGAAAGGGTTTAGTTAGCAGGCTGCCTCATCCCCCCCCTGAATTCTTATCAATAAGCTATTTCGACGTATGTTACAAAACCACATTTTTAGCTTACGCTTTGCTTGTGAACTTTTAGAAGAACTGCTGCATTCAAGCATGATTTACGTCACAAACTGTTAAACACTGAATGTCCAGACAGTCTGTTCAGTTCCAAATATATTTGTGTCACTCATTTGCTATAATGATAGAAGTTGCCTACCTAATTCGCAGTTTCTGTAACAATACGCAAAGTGAAACACAGCTACCTTTGAAACTTCCACTTCTCCAAATTTAAGGATGCACTTGTTTAACCAAATAATGCATATAAAAATGTGTGTATTGAGGCAAGATGTGAATAAAATACATATGTTAATGAAAATAACATATAAAATAACATAATAAAAAAATCAAGCCTTGCATTCAACTAAGTCCTGCACAAAGTAGACCCATTTAAATTCATGAACCTGATTTAGACATGTCTGCTCTGAGTAGAGCTATTGGCCACAATCATAGATGTAACCTAAAAGATCATATATATCAAGTTCCACATGGGTCACCACATGATCACCCAGAAATTGCTGTTATGGTTGCACAGCAGCCAAGGCAAACATAGACACATTTCTGTGACTTCTTTGTTGTCATTCCAACTAAAATGCTAATTCCTCTGATTTTGATCAGTTGATGTGCTCCTTCAACAGCAGGCAGAAGAAGCTTTTCTCCTGCTTCCTCACCACAAACACAGCATGTTAAATTACATGGGATATTGTGATGTCCCATATCAAAAAGTAGAGGGCATAATACTGAAACATAGCAATGCATACACTTTCCTTAGTGCTAATCTAGACAGATCAATGAAATAATTTTGCAGTTCATGGTGAAGCTATCAGGAAGCACTCTTAACATTTGCCGTTAAATAAAGATCACCAAAGAAAGATATCTCCCACCCACATCTTCAATTCCAGTTTAGCAACTGACACATCAGAATTTAGAAATCTAGATATCTAGATAAAAGTAATATAACCTGACCACCTGACTAACACTTAAGCAGTATTGGTTGCACAATACAATTGAAACTGTTTGTTAAAATGATTCCTTGAAAGCTCACCCCGGCCTTCCTCAATCTGGTGCCCTCCAGATGGCTAGAGTCCTGGACTAGGCTGGAGGAGATCCAGGTTCAAATCATCACTCAGCCATGATACTCACTGGATATCATTTGGGCAGTTACTATTTCTCCATCTAATCTATCTCACATATGAAATATGAAATATTTTAAATCTATAATATTAAAAGTGACATAATCATATTCTTATATTTACTGGAAGTACTCGCTGCATAATATAGCTAATGGGGGTACCCCTTGAGTGCCAAAAATTGCGTTTAGAACCTTGTTTTGATTGAAATTATTGAAATGGTTTCAAGTCAGGAAGCCCATCAAAAGCCTCAGACAGCCTTATAGATTCTGTGGGTTTAGTTTAAGCTGCAGTTCTTAACACATATATTAGGAAGTAAGCCCCATTGAACTTGGTGGGACTTGCTTCTGAAGAAACATGCATAGGATAGGTCTTTTAGTTTACAGGATCTTTTTAAAGAATGAATTACTTACAACCCCCCATATGCCCTCTAATATTTCAGGACCCCACTAATATACTGCTCATTGGATCAAGTTTTTTAAACATAGATACCTAAAGCTGGGTCTCTATATCCACATTTAAATGTTAGTATGCCAATAAGTGTTGATGCGTCAAGCAATTTGTAGATCATATGCTTATATTCTGGAGTCTATAAATGGATTTTGGCTGCTAATTTAGACCTTTTTCATATTTTGCCTGGAAATTTTTGTTTCAATGCATGGCTATAGCTGTACTGCAAACAGGGCTGTCTTAGGGAGATCGGCCGCCGTGGCGCAGCAATCCCTCTGGCGGCCCCGGCGTGCCGCCTCTCTGCCGCCTCCCACACTTGCCGCCCCTCAGGAGGGGGGGTGGGCGAGTGGGGGATGAGGGGCGGGGCGCTGGAGCAGCGTGGGTTTCTGCGCGCCCTTCCAGTGCTCCCGGGATGGGAGGCGAGGGCGGCCAACTGGCAGCCCACCCGGGAGCGGCATGGGCGGCAGTGGCCACCAGGCCGCCCATGGGGGCGGGGGCGGGTTGGGGAGGGGGGCGCCCGGTATGCCGGCGGGCTCGCGGGGGTGCCCCTGGGGGCCGGCGCCCTGGTGCGGTGCGCCACTAGCCCCTATGAATGAGACGGCCCTGACTGCAAAACACAAGCATGGTTCCCGAGAAGCCCAGTTTTCCTTTTTTAGGCTTCTACATTTTTGCAGGTAGGTTTTAGAAGGCATCTGGGGAGGGCCCACTTTGCAGACGACATTCCACTCCTTGAAAGAGTGCCCAGTCCAAGTGCAGTTTAAAGTTAAATAGCCATAAGGAAGGAGAGCAGGGACCTTGAAGTTCCTCGCTTGGACAGTAGACTGGACAACTCATCACCATTTCCCCCCACTGTGGTAAGATATATTTGTAGTTTTATCATAACAATCCTTTCTAAATTTGCACATATGCACACAAATTAGCATGTGCACATTTTATGCAAATCTGTGTCCTCATTCATCCTTCTTCTTTTTCTTGTAATGCATTTCCTCTTCTTTGGCAATCTGTAAGTGGCAGCTCTAAGGAGATGTGGTTATGCTGACATTTAAGATAGTGTTTTCTCCACTTCCCCAATGCTACAGTGTTGTGTTTCATACGGATGAAAGAAAGCTTGTGGTATTTTCTAATATTTGTTTTACGTAGCAGAGCATAGTGGAAGCCAATAGGCATCTGCAGCAGGGAACAAATCTACTGACTGATCTCAAGATCCCCAAAGCAACAGTGTAGACTCCTCACTTCTAAACTGCTTCCAGTCCAGCTAAATTCCAGCTCAGAAACTGACCAAGAGAAATTGATGCATGTTCTTTGTTGTGAGTAGCTGCTGAATTAGGGATATGAAAAGAATAGGAGAGATCAAAGGTGGGTCATCTAGGTGACTGCAAACAGGCCCTTCACGGAGCAGCTGATGATCTGTCAGTGTATGCCATCAAAGAATATTCATATTTCTTTATGATTGTCGATTTCTCTCCTAACTTCTGAGGCGCTACCTTCCAGTTTCCAAGGTCCAAGAAATTCTTAATTCAAATGTCAAATGCCAAATGTCCCATTCATGTTAAGCCTTGGGAAGTATCTGTCTCTGCAACTCTAATTTGAAGTGCCTGTGATTCATCTCCATGCTTCAGCCTTTGCTGGTCTCAACTACTTTGTATCCCTGACAGCGACAGTCAGTTGCACAGCCCATATACCCAATTTCCCAGTCACACAGTAGGGTCATATCCAAAACATTCATTTAATGCATTCTCATGCCTCTTTAATAGACTTGCCCCCCCCCAAAGAATCCAGGGAACTGTAGTTTGTTAAGGGTGGTGAGAATTGTAGCACTGCGAGGAGTCTCCTAACAACTCTCAGCACCCTTAACAAACTATAGTTTCCAGTCTTCTTTGGGGGAAGTGCTTTAAATGCATGGTTTTGATGTGACAAATAAATGGATTGCACTCAGGTCCTGCTTGCAGGCTTCTTGCAGGCATCTGGCTGGTCACTGTAAGAACAGGCCTAGATGGGTCATTGGCCTGAGCCAGCAGGCTCTTCCTATGTTTTTATGGATGATCATGAGGTAAACAGATTTTCCCTTCACATCTTCCCAGTTGTGCACTGCAGCAGTGGTGGAGCGTATACCCGCACCACAGTTCAGGGTAGGAGACGGGTGAGGAAGCTGCTGCCCAATCTCCTCCTCCTGTCCGCTATCTGGTCAGGCCTGACTTGGGGGCAGAGCTGCGCCAGGCACAACTGCCGTAGCCAAGGCACCCCCTCTCAAAATTATGCCCGGGGCTGCAGCAACCACAGCACCCCTCACCCTATGTCTCTGCACTGCAGTAGCCTCCAAGACTACATACATCCTCTAAATATGTCTGAGGAGTTATTCAGAAAACCAGCATGTTTGTAGTACCCCTTATGCAGAAAACAAAAACAAAAACCTGTTATGGTTATATTAACTAGAGAGACAGAGAGGGAGAGAATGAACTGGTTCCAAATTATCAGTCAGTCCTGTACATGCCTACTCAGAAGTAAATTTCATTAAGTTCAATGACACTTACTGTAAAGGACTGCAGCCTCAGTGACATAATGGAAACCTTTAAAAAAAAAAACCATAGGTGCAACAAAATGAAACCTTACTGCTACCTACATAATTGTTTAAAAAATTGTACTTTTGCTACTGTCTCTCTTTAAATCTGATCATGTGTAGCAACTATTCTCATGTAGCTTATTCTGTCATGCCAGCCACACACCCAAGTTCTTTTGCTGCTTCCAGTTGAGCACAGGCTTCACCTGTCACATACAGAGAGATCAGATCATACTTTAGCTCCATGCACGGCTTGCTGCAGAAGGAGGAGAGGAGCCGCTGAGTACAGTGGAGGCACAAGCCATACTTACAGCAAGCACAGGGCGTATGCTGAGGGGATGGACTCACTGGCCCGCACAAGGAAGCTTCCATCCTTGCCTACTTTAGAGAGCAGGTCCTCAGCTCTTGAGCGGGTGATGGTTCCATGGTACCAGCACTGATCCATGCCTTGACTCACGGGGGAAGGCGTCCGCCCCGAAACGAAATGAAAACAAATGTCAATTTAAAAATAACGATAACCACCCAACTGGCAACTTGTGTGGAGATCCCAGAGCTGTCTGTGTGTAGTGCTCAGAAGCAGAAGCAGCTGCTCACTCAGCTTCCTGTTTCAAATTGTGCAGAGAGAGGGAAAGGAAACAGAGCTGAACTTCCTCATAGAAATCGAGAGAGAGAGAGAGAGAGAGAGAGAGAGAGAGAGAGAGATGCCACGCACACTTCCCTGGCCCCTCCCTCTGTGCCATGGCACAGCCCACATCAGACGGAAGCCCATTCTAGCCACCAGCTTTGCACAAGTTTGATGGGTACAGTTTGGATTGCAGCCTCATTTGTCCAAAAATGAATCCAACCCCAGTCAACATAGCATTCTTCCTCCTTTCCCTCCAGTCCACCCCCCACCGCCCCCACCCCATTTGCATGTCTCCCTGTCCTCTGACACCTCTGACATAAAATACAATTGTCTTTTATCTGCTTTGCATGAAGAAAGGCCCAGTTTCAGTTCCTAGAATTTCCAGGTAGGCCTGAAGGAAACTTCTGCCTGGAACTCTGGAGAGCCATGGCCAGGTCAGTATAAAGCAGGGGTGCCAGCTCCAGGGGGCCAAACCGTATTGCCTCCCCCCACCTTCGCATGGAGGCAAAGTGTGGAGCTGACCATGGTGTGGCTCCAGTGGCCGGCTCCTTCTCCTTCTTCTCCTGCCACGGGAGGGAAGGTTTGAAGCAGCCTCCTGCTGCTGGCAGCGCTAGAGGAGGAGGAGCCACCATCTCCTCCTGACATCCTGATGCATGCGTGTGACATTGGGACGTCACAACATCACACATGTGATGTTGCCCCCTCCCCCCAAATTGCCCGAGTACGTTTGTGACTCTTGGTATAGACAATACTGACTAGATGGACCTATGGCCTGACGGTATAAGGCAGCTTTCTATGTTCCCTCAGTGCACCACTGTACTGAATATCAGGGAGGTCTCAGACTTTGCCGCAGCTAATTGTTGAGAGGGGAGAAATAGTTTAATCCTCCACAAATACAAGCTGTTGCTCGTAGTGGGGAAATTGTGCAAATGATTCTTGCCTTTGTCCCGAATATGTTGGAGGATTTCAGCATGTTGGTCAAGGCTGATATTAGAGGGCAATCTCAGGACCTTCTGGCTTTTGTGAGAATTGTGAATTATTCCATATAATAAATGGAGTGACATATGTGACAGAACATTCATTAAGTTGTGAACGTGTGCTCCAATGATAGGGATGGGTGAATCTGACTATGTTGGTTGTTCCCAGCTTTTTATTTTTCACAGTCTTGTTACATTCTCCACATTTCCATATAATTTGTGGCTTTTTTAAAAAAAGTTCTCATGAAAATTCAGCAGCATTTTAGTGCAAATTCCTCATGTTTTGCATGCAGTTTCTCCTAAAATGATGTTATTTCCATGAATACTGTATATTTTTATGCACAATTTACCCTAGTATATGCATTTTGTACACAGCAGGAGAACTCCCTGCAAAATTCAAAGAAGTGTGATTTTTTTTAGAGGGCAGCTGTATTTTGCATCACATATTGTTTTGAAAAGAGCAGATTCTGCAGGTTTGCCTTTAAATGTGAATTGAATTTGTTCCCTATCCAGTGACTGAGAAGACACTATTGTCAAGATCAAACTATGACCTTGTGAAAACATAGGTCCCTACTCTTCAATGGCCCTGTTAGCAATGTACGGACTCTCTTTCACCCCCATGCCCAACCATGCCTGTTTGAAAATTTGGAGGATTGGTAAGAGGCCTTTAACTCCTTGTGGTCCCTTTGTGTAAGCTCCTTATATTTCTAGCCGGCTAATTTTTATGTATAGCCCAACATGGCTGGCATATATGAATATTGTTATGTATTGAAGTTCTCACCCTAGACCACTAGGGGTGTTGTGTATATAGTTTCACTCTGCCCACCATGACTACAGTTCTAACTCAGGTCCACAACATGCAAATGAAGGATTGAGAGTGCCATTCACGGATTGGGTATCTAGAGGTAGTTGTTACTGTTGCATGTTACGGAGTCCTATATAAGCAGGCTGGCTCAGCCCTTCAGCTCAGTTCTGTTCCAGCCTGAGAATAAAGAGAGCTGCTTGGAGAATCACTGTGTCGTCTGCTATGTCCACCCACTACTTAATAAATATTAATTATTATACAGCATTAGCAAATGAGCCTTAGATGTAAAACCAACATCTGCCTTCTGTGATGTACCTACCATCCACTTTTTAAGGCAAAATTGCTTGTATATGGCTTGCCTGGGAGCTGCTTAATTACAGTATTAGTATTTGAGGTATCAGCCTTGCCTTGTTTTTAACCAATTAGTTTCAGCTGGTGCACTTAGAGGGCTATCTGAACAACCACTTATGAATCAATTCCAGAATGTCCCTCCTACTGGTTGGGGTAAACAATGCATTTCTAAGAGTACAGTGCCAGGCAGTCTCAAGTGGATAGTGGATCAATGTATCCATCGTCTTGTTCAAAAAGCCATATCATTATATAAATTCAGCAGCCATTTCATGTCTTCTCTCCAACTTTCCTTCTTGGGGGAGGTTGTGTTGGAATTAGAGCTCACCAGGTTACTGTTCTCATTTAGATCTGGGCCCAAACATAGCTTGTGGGTTTTGGTTGGTGGTGTCCACCTGCCCTGCTAGATCAGACTAAGGCCTGTGCAGTCCAAACTTCTGTTCTCACAGCGGCCTACAAGGTGCTTATAGGCAGCCCACAACAAGACATGCATACAGTTGCACTCTCTCTTTAGACTAGTCTCTTGCTTTCAGTTCTCTGAACCATGAAGCCTTGGTGACTTGTCTGCAAGAACTAGCAGGTGTTTATAAAGTCACTCTTGAGTTGAGAGGTTCCACAGTTATTCTTGGTAGAAACATCTCAGGGTTGCTGAAGGCTGAATACTCATCCTCTCCCAGCAATTCCCCAGGGAAACTCAAGAGGCCCCATCTTATCCCTTCTCCTGTTCAGTGAGTGTATAAGGCTGCCAGGCAAGACCAGACATGGTGGGAGCTTTGACAAATAGGTTCCATAGTGTGCTTTGATTTTCAAGCAAAGGTGCTATCTTGGGTATGGACATAGGCAGATCAGTAGAATTCATGTGACTGTAAATCTGAAGCTTCCCGGCAGATAGCAAAGACTCTGTGCATTATTTAGACATGTGTTTCAAACAGTGGTTCCACAGCATAGAATAAAACTAGCTTTAAAAATGCTAGGGATAATTTTGGCAAAGTATATTTAGTATTATCTCTGAGATAGTACAGCAATCTACCCAAGCCTGATCTGTCATTGACTCTCCTGTCAGTCACTTAGAACCCTGTAAAAATATTTTCCACAGGGAATTCACTCTTCTGTTTAATCGCTGCTACCAGAATGGAGGTTGCAAAGTATGTATGTGTTTCTGCGCCTGCATGTTTGTGTATGTGTGAAATGCCGCAGTCACTATAGATTGCTCACTGTTTTTATAGGAAACAGCACTGTGCAGCAACAGACCAGAGACAGTGATCCGAAACAAGCATAAAGCAGAACACCAGATTTAGTTCATCATAGCACCTGTAATATTTCATTCTGATTGAGGGAATTAGGCCAAACCTAGAGGCAGGGAAGCTCAAAACCTTGGGATAGTCTCTTTCTGCAATTCAATATGAAGTCTCCATTGTCTGTTGACAAGAGCATAATGTCCAATTACTGTACTCAGAGAAAATGTGCAGAGCAGAGCAAGCTCTTTGTCAATAGCATCTTGCTGTGGCTGTCACAAGATTTAATAGACAAGATATACCTATGTGTATATGTATGTGATGTGTGCATGTATACCGGTACACACACACACACACACACACACACACACCCATATATAAATAGATACTTTTAAAGGAAGATTTTAGAATATTTTTGGTATTTTATTTTAACAAAATATTTACAGAAGCATTCTGATGCTGAATAACTATTCTGGTACAGAACACCTTTTAAAAGTTGAAAACAGGCTTTGCGAATTTCTGCAGAGTGGGACATCAACACAGGCATGACATCTGGCCACAAGAGGGCGTTCATACCTTTGCCCACATATGGCGAACTGTCATCCATCCAGCAAAGCACCATGTGTTATATGATGTTTTTATCACCTAGCCCAGATTATAAATGGCTTCCTTGGGGAGAAGGGGTGGGGGCAGACTGCGGTGAGATTAAACTGTTATTCCAGGTGGCATAATAATGTAATGGTTGTAGTGCATCCAACAGCCTTGCTCATTCTGTGCTTAGATTTTGCTTTGGTTCTTTGGTAGATTGTCAACTGTGAGGCTTGGTCCTATAGCTGTCCTTTGTGGGAGTATAAGGAAATTTTTAAGGGTATTAATTATTACTATTATTATTATTATTACAGTTAAAGTGAATATAATCCGATCAAAACCAAAAGGGGGAAGGGGGTGGGAAAAGGATCCCGCAGAGTCTGCTGGGATGGGAACTTCATGCAAACAATAGTAGATAAGTCTTCTGACAGCTAAGCAGTGGGGAGGGGGATATAGGATATAGGTAGCAGCAGTTAGATCATCAATTAACAAATTATAATGTCTGCACATTAAACCTTTGTTAAAGGCAGAGGAGCTGGCTACGCTGCATATGTCCCATGCCATTAAAGCACACACACACACACACACACACACACACACACACACCCTGAACCCTGGGAACTGCAGTTTACCCCAGAGACCTGCTGCAGACTCCAGCACCCTTAGCAAACTACAGTTTTCAGGATTCTGTTGAGGTGCTTTAAATGTATACTGTGAACACAACCATCTGTTCTTTTTCTGGCCACCTGGCAATCCTGGGCAGAACTGGAGTTTTGACTTTTGTATTTTTTGCAATGCTGTACCTGTCTGTCTAATCAGAAGTAAGCTGCACTGAATTTAGTGGGATTTAATCCCAGGCAAGTGAGTATAGGTTTGCAACATCAAACTGCCGGTATAATCAGTTGAGTGTTAAATGTTTTTTCATTTTTGCTTTTTGTTTCTGCTTTGATTTGTTAGGATTTTATCGCATTCTGCTTTTTTATTGAGAATGCACTGGGAACCGTTGGTTGTAAGGGCAGTAAAATATGTGAAATAAATAAATAAATAAATAAATAGGCAAAAAATAGATCCAGCAGCTCTTTTATAACAGTTCTCCTGGTTCAAACATTGTCTTTCAAAATATATGAATGTAATAAGAAACAACGGAGGAATAAACCCAAGTAAGTAATGTTGATTTATGTACACTCAGACTTATCCCACATGGAACAATTAGTCTTATGTGTGGCATGAAATGGCTCCCTGTGCAGCAATCATGCTTCTTCATGTTGCAGAAAAGCAAATACATTCCCTTTTCCTGAACTTCTACTTAAGCATGTGTTATTTTAAACCATTCCGGGGAGGGTTGCCAAATCAGAAATGTAGAAGAAAAACTTTGAAAAAAACAACAGTAGGCTCCCCTCTCCCCACTGTCTCTGGCACTGAATGAAACCTTATCTCAATTCCAACCTTTAAATCCCTGTAGCCAAGAATTTTCGCAGTTTGTCTTCTCATTGTCTCTAGCACACACCTGTATTTTACTCCAATTAAAACCCAATTCGCAGGATATCCCCTGCTTCCAGGAATGGATGGGGGGGGTCACAGCAGTGGAGTGCTCCATGCACCCAGTGCCTTTGCCTGCCCTCGCATTCCATAGGGAAGCAGGTGCCAGACCGCAGGGCAATCCACAGGTGAGAGCCCATTCCTCTCCCACCCAGAGAGGAATTAAAAAAATGAGTTTCCCCATCATTCTTTGTTTATCATCTGTCTCTCTATGCAATTTCAAGGGAGACCTCCATTCCTGGCGCAGGCAGAACAGGAAGCCCAGAGAAGGGTAAATTTTGAAGGATGGCTGCGTGTTTCAGTTCATCTGTTGTTTCATACCTAACCCCAAGCCATGAAAGATCTTAAAAGCCACATACAATATCTTGAATTGGAATCCACACTGGACCGAGAGCCAGAGAAGATGATAAAACACTGGCATGAGGTGCTCAATATCCAGTGGGGAAAGGCAGGAAATGGAGCCAACTTTTTATCCCTCACCTGCATCCTCCATTTCATTTTAAAAAGAAAAAACAATATGCACCCCTTTATATGTGAACAAAGAAAACATATAAATCTTATAAAACATTGCTGAACCTGGCTATGTAATTCTGTGCCAACAAGGAGAGGCTGATGATCAGACTGGAGAAAGGAAGCACATCAAGGTCCTCTATAATAGCTTTCTCTAGTCTGTGGTTGTTCCTTTCCATTGGCCATGATGACTGGGGCTGATGGGAGTAGGAGTCCAAAATGTTTGGAGAGCTCCAGGTTCAGGAAAACTGCTCTATAAGGTTGCTGCCTTTGCACCACATATTTTGTTTGGTTGCTATTGGCTGCTACACTCCCCAGCAGCAGAGTAAAAAGAAGGCTTAAGGACTACTGGTCAACATATGCACAATATGTTGGTGCTCAAAGTCAGATATTGCAAGAGGACAATGCACACAGGACTCTGTAAATATCCAGGTTGGTCACTAGATGCTTCATTTTTTCTCAAGCAGGATTTTTTTTTTTTGGCTTATTTGTAAACCCAGGTCTTTTGAGCAAAGCATTGATGCTGCTTCTATGAGAAGCTTAGCTGAGCAAAATCCATAGTTACATGCAAAATATTCCTCCTCTCTCTTTTTATGCCCAAAGAGATGTTCCATTGGGATTAACTAATTCTAAAAAGAGGAAGGCATTTTAAAATGTATTGTGAGCAATTAGAGCACTAATGTGCATCTGTAATGGATAGCTTGAATAAAACAAGCGAAATGGCTCTGTTAATGGCTAACATTTCCAGCTGGGATAATTTCCTTTGTTCTCCTGTTCTTTTCATATGAATTGGAATGTTTGCTTAGTCTAAGGCAGCCTTTCCCAACCTTGGGGTAACAGATGTTGCTGAACTACAGTTCCCATCATCCTCAGTCAGCAGGGCCAGTGGTCAGCACTGATGGGAGTTGTAGGGTATTTACTCACTCTTCCAAGTAATCTTTGGTGGTTTTACAGAATTTTTCTGAATTTTGGAATGTTAATTTGGAAGTTTCAATGTCTCCTGTAGACCTCAAAGACCCAAGTAAGAGACTCTGGAGCTTGGAAAGATTGAATTGATTGTAAAAAAGGAGCCATTAATATATAGACTGGAGTACCAATATAGCAGGAATTTCTGTTAATTAGCGCCACTGTCTAAAATGAACAGAGCTATTCAATAGCCTTCCCATTAGTTTTAATGGAGTTTGCACATAACTTGTTCCCTGGAACTCTAATTGGATTGTGACCTGAGGATCCAATTTGGCATTCAGATATGGATATGAGCTTCAAAAGAGTCCGGTGGGGTATATTAGAGATAGTTTTGGACTTTGGCCAGGGTGATCATAGTTCAAATTCTCAGTAAGTCACAGTGAATTTGGTTCAGCCACACTCTATTTCAGCTTATCCTACCTTACAGTGCTTTGTGTTGATATAACAGGGGGCGCCATGAGCAATTTTGCAAACATGAGAAATCGTTGGGTGGGGGTATCCCTTACACACCACAACCACACATGCAGCCCAACCATGTGTGTATGCATGCATGCACACACACACACACACACACACACACACACACACCTCTTTCCTCCACCCCTCAGCATTTAGGCTTGAAAAAATGGAGCAGATTCCCACCCACCCCCCAAGCCTGGGGAATAGGGGGATGTGTGATTTTCCTGGACAATAAAATTGGGGAAGCAAAAGTTAACTTTTCTTCCCCAGCCACAATCTACAGGATGATGCTTCCTGCTCTCTCCTCTGCCTGCCAGCAAAAATCAGGCTTAGGGAAAAAACCTGTTGTAGCTAGTAAAAATTCCTGCTGAAACTGCAAGGGGGGGGGGGGCTGATAGCAGGCAGTCACAACTGGAGAGGATTTGTTAACCATTCCCTCTCCAGTTGTGACCCCTCCCTCTGAATCTATCCCCACACTGTATGTTCCAAATGCAGTTCCAAATTCAATTCAACACAGTTTCAAATTCTACCATTTTAAAATCGAAGATGAAGAGTTCCACACATTTTGTCTCTCTATGTTAGTCAACCATTATTTATGGTCACCATTGACCCCTCTCTTACTTTGAGTCATCCAGAACACACAAGAGGAGTCGGGGAAGCATCTTGGTCCATCCTTCATCACATGGAAGCAACAAGAGAGATTCTGGTTCCCCTCTGAATGTTGACAAAGCACAATGCAAAATGAACATCTGCATGTGCCAGCAGAAAAATCTCTGCATGTGCCAGAAAAATCAGGGGAGGAATGGGGGTGGTCTGTTGCTGTGTCACCAGTCATGTAGTGAGAGACCCAGAGAACATTGGCAGAGATGCAAAGGGATTTCGCACTGTGCTTAACATTCACAGGCAAATGCACACTGAAAATAATTACTACTACTACTGGGACACGGGTGGCGCTGTGGGTTAAACCACAGAGCCTAGGGCTTGCCAATCAGAAGGTCAGTGGTTCGAATACCCGTGACGGGGTGAGCTCCTGTTGCTTGGTCCCTGCTCCTGCCCACCTAGCAGTTCGAAAGCACGTCAAGTGCAAGTAGATAAATAGGTACCACTCCAGCAGGAAGGTAAACGGTGTTTCTATGTGCTGCTCTGGTTCACCAGAAGCAGCTTAGTCATTTTGGCCACATGACCTGGAAAAACTGTGTGGACAAACACCAGCTCCCTTGGCATATAAAGCGAGATGAGAGCCGCAACCCCAGAGTCATCCGCAACTGGACCTAACAGTTAAGGGGTCCCTTGACCTTTACCTTTACCACCACTACTACTACTATTCAGTTTATTACTTGCCCTTCATCAATAGGTCCCATCTAGATTCCTGCACATACACCTGAGTAGCACTCCAGCAATGGAGTCGCTTGCCTTCTGAAAGGCTCATCCATCCACATTCATCATCTACTCTATTAAAGAGATGAAGTGAGTCTGCATCCCCTTGCCTTGTACACAAAAGGAAATGAGCAGCTAGAATTTACAGAGATTCAACAATTTCCTTTGGAAGACCACCGACAGCATAAATCATCCCCCGTCAACAAGTTACCTTTCCTGCAAAAGAGCAACATGCTGAATGCTGTAATTAGCCCTAAACTGTTACTTAAGCTGCTGAAAAGCAGATTGGGCTTTCTGCTGTGGGCCTGACTCCCCACTTGCTTCATTGGCATAAATCAGGAATGAGTCATTTGGAGTTGGAAGCCAAGTAAGTGAGGGCAGAATCAAGCCCTCCAACGTCAATTTGTTCCTCTGTTGCTCTTACATTATGGTAGTTCCAATGATTCCCCACCCCCCACTTATAAAAATGCAAATAAGATGCGTGGGTGCACTAATAAAGGGATTCAGAAATAATCTGGAACGTAATATAATGACAGCACATTGAACAATGAAGCACTCATTTGGAATACTGTGTTCCGTTTGTAGTGTCACCTCTTATGAAAAAGGTATTGGTAGCTCCCAAAAGAAAGAAGTGGGCTGGGGTATGGATGTAAAGTATTGAAAAGCGTCTGGAAATACAATAGTAACCTATTTAGAGACATAAAGCTATTTAGATCTATAATACTGTTTAGATCTATAATGCACCATATCCCTCAAGTTGCATTGACTTATTTGGATTTTTCTTGGAACCTTTCAATGCTACAGATTTCTGGATCTAAGAGATAACCATTACATATATTTACTCTGATTGTATTATTGTGATGGCCATGTTTTCCAGACTATTGTAGCACAACAGTCCCACACAGAGCTACAGCTGCCAGAGTTGTTTAACAACCCATCCCTCTTCCCATGAAATTCTGGGAAATGTAACTTTGCGAGGGGATTAGGAGTTTCCTAACAATTCTCAGCACTACAGTTCCCAGGATACTTTGGGGCATTTAAAGTGCCATGCTACTGCTTCAAATGTGTAGTAGGGCTCAAGAGGCACAGGTGGGTGGCTCCAGATGGGTGCTTTTTGTGTGGGATCAGTACCACTCACCCATGCAAAATGCCTATACCCCCCCCCCCATTTCAGTTTAATCTGGGTTTATGATTTCTGCGGAAAATCCACAAAGTGAAAACAATGCGTTGTCAACAACCTGCTTGTTGCATCTGAATGACTCAGTTGTGATATTAAAACCTCCATTTGGAAGCATGCAAAAGAGTGAAGCACTGAATGAACCTCTTGAATTTAGCTCAGTTGCAATGATGCTTACTCACTTCATGCCCCTATTCATAAAACGATTTTTTTTTTTAAAAAAAGCAAAAATCCTAAATTTAAAGGAAGGCCTGACCATTTAAACAATCTAACTGCATAACTGTCACATGGCATAACAAATTAGTGGCATTTAGCCAACACTTTGCCACACCATAAAGCTCTTTACTGTTTGACTCAGTCATTTTGCAGCTGTCTCATGTCAGCACAAAGGTTTCAGGTCCTCACCCAGATATTTTTACTATGGGTGTTTGTCTTGACTAAGCCTTGTGGCTATACGTTCAAGCAGCACAAATGACACTTGGCATTGTGTTTGCATTAACGTGCCTGAATAAAAGAGATCTGTTGCTTTAAATCATGTTTGCTGTGACTCTGGAAACTAAGTAAACATTATCTTGGTAAAGCCTTGCATTCTAACACAGCAGGTTGGTGACAGAAGGTGCCGGGGCTGAAGGTCGGGGCTGTTTCAAGCAAGGATTTTCCCAGTCCAGGCCTCAGAACTTCACTGTAAGCTCCCTAAATCACTGTAAAGACGGGGCAGAATTTGCGACTGCGCTGTACTGGATACCCTGTTGGTAAAACTGCCAGGCTAAGAGAGTAAACCAATCGTACGACAATAGGTGAGTAGAACAACAACAAATGGAAGAAAAGGTAAATAATTATTTGTTCTCTGGGGGGAAAGAATCATAGGGCAGAGGATGGAAAGAAGGATATAAATCTGGAAACCCTGGCAGAACATTTGGTGAGGTAAATGGGGCCACTGCATCTGATCCGGCACAGAAAGCCACTGGGAGTTATTCAAGCTGTGGAAATGCCAGATAAGCGGAGGGGGCACACCACTGGCAAAATTATAGTAACTGGGTCACCATGACAAGTAAGTAGAAGATCCAGTATTCACAAACTGGCCGGGATAACACAGCTCACCAGTTCATATGAAGGAGGGGCAAACATTCCTAAAGAAACATTCCAAGAAGCAATCTGCCACATTATTGTAATTTTGAAGAGACAACATGATGGCAAGCAGTGACTGTTCTTGGGTGCTCTTCATCGCATCTCTTTTTCAAAAGAAACAATTGTCCTTTTTGTTACGGAAATTATCTGTTCCATCTTTTAAAAAAATATATTCAGGGATTACTTGGGTTAAAATAAATAAAAAATGGTTTGTTTGTTTTTGTCAAATGGGCTGTACTTTCAATACCTGAAAGCAGGATTTAGTATAAAAATAGAATTTTGAGAACATGGTTTTGAACCTGAGGCCAAAGCAGTGAGTTGAATCCAGATTCATTTTTGATATATGGGAGGGAATAGGCATACAGGTACCTTCAGATTTCCCCCAAATGTTAGCACCTACCCATGCTATTAAAGTAGATTTTATAGGTACAGAAGGCCATGTATGTTAACAATAACATGTTAACTGACAGAACAGACAATGACAAAGATATTTTGAGAACAGAGTGTTCTGACAGCTCTATGAATAATAGGGATTTTTCAGTCCACGCCCATTAACATTGTTAAATAACCCAAAGCCAGGCGTGAAGAAAGCCACGCCTTTGAAAAGCATTTGTCTGAAAGCAAAGCAATTTAAATTTTTAAAAAGGTCATTATTACTCAGATTGAGATTTTAAAACTGCACTTGCTTGGACAAGATCAGTTGCCAGCACCCTCTTAACTGTACCATTCATAAATCAAGACCAATGGATCAGGACCACATAAAAAGGGTGCCCTTCCTTTGGGATCTTGCCTAAATTTTAAGCCCAAATCCTTCCCTCACAAATGCTTCTAAGTGGCTTGTCTGGACAGAGTTAAACCATCCTGGAAGCATTTTAATTTCTCATACCTTATTATATTTTATATGTGCATTTTATTCTGTTGGGATGAAGTATATTTTAAAAAAAATCCAAATCATGAGATAAAAATTGCCCACTACTATGCTGCTGCTTCCTTCTCCCTGCCTACCTGCCATGTGCCATCTTATCATCCATTTCCTTCTCCCTGACACATCTCCCTGTGGCTGTGTATACACCATACATTTAAAGCACATGACTTCCCCCACATGACTGTCATTTGTTAAGGGTGCTGGGAGATGAGGAGTAAACTACAGTTCCCAGGTTTCATTGAGGGAAGCCATGTGCTTTAAATATATGGTGTGTACAGTCCCCCCCTTCCATCCCCTTCTCACTCGATCTTTTTTTCTCTCACCTCCCCCTGTCTTCCTCTCACCACACTGTCTTCTGCCTGACCTCTTTCCTAAGTGATGTGCTATTTGCAGCAAGGTTTCATTGCGACAGATGAAATGCAGTATCAGAGAGATGACACAGATCACAACACAATGTAATCTAAAGTCTTGTCACATGAACTCAGGCATAGGCAAACTCGGCCCTCCAGATGTTTTGGGACTACAACTCCCATCATCCGTAGCTAACAGGACCAGTGGTCAGGGATGACGGGAGTTGCAGTCCCAAAACATCTGGAGAGCCGAGTTTGCCTATGCCTGCATTAATTGATCTTAACAAAATAAAAATAAAAAAAATTCCTTCCAGTAGCACCTTAGAGACCAACTAAGTTTGTTCTTGGTATGAGCTTTCGAAAGCTCATACCAAGAACAAACTTAGTTGGTCTCTAAGGTGCTACTGGAAGGATTTATTATTATTTTTTATTTTGTTTTGACTATGGCAGACCAACACGGCTACCTACCTGTAATGTTAACTGATCATGTTCAGTTTCACAGAGGGCAGCCTGCATTCCCCCCCCCCCAATTCATAAATTTAAGGTGCTGCTTATTACCTAAATGGCTTGGGACCACACTACCTAAAGGACTGCTTCCTCTGGCATGGGTCAGCCTGCCTTAAAAGATCATCCGAGGGGGCTGTTTTGTGTGTGCCACTGCCTTCCAGGGAGAGTCAGTGGTGGCTACAACGGGGAGGGACTTTTCCATTACCGGTAATTGGAACCAGTAGTTAGAACTCTCTGCTATGGAAGGTCATTGTGGGGCAGCCGGCATTCAAGCTGGTGTTCCATCATTGCTTGGAATTTTTTATCTTTTTCAGCAAGCTTTTACAGCTTACATTTCTATTTTAGTCTGGCTCTTTGTTGATTGTTATGTTACATTCAACCCCAATCTTGATGAGTAGTGCGAGATGTCCATAAAGTGGTGCAAGATTCTAAGAAAGACACACCTGTTCCAGATGCACATAAGAAATAAGTTAATACAGTAAAGGCATTCAGAACAAATCATCAAAGCAGATCACAACACAATGACACCTTTTAACTCAACACAGCCCAGTAACAGTCTTTCATTTTCCAGCAATTTCCAGTTCATCAATAATTAATCAGGCTTTCTTCTACCTTCTTGGTGCATACTCCAGCCAGATCTGCATTTCAAAAGTAGCTTTCAAACACACCAACAGCAATTCTAAAAAAACCTTTAAACGACAAAGCTGCAAAAAGCACAGTGTTTCAAAATCCATTGCTAAGCCTTGCAGGAAGAATCCCTGCAGCAAAAGTAAACAGTCAGAAATCTGACCCAAACCACTGCCTCTCCTCCACCAGGCAGATGCCTGCATAGCCCTTTTTTCTGGGGCTTCTGGTTTTCATAGAGTTCTCAGTTCAAGTAAACCAAACAGCTACACAGAATTCCTTGTTATGGAATCGTTCAAGCAAATTACACAGCTATTTCTGGGCTCCACTCACAGGTTCAGTTTCTCCGGTGCCTATCTATTTCGCTTTGGCCTTCCCTTGGGTTGTGGGTTAGAAACTACAAACTCACACCCCATTCCCAAAACAGTTCCTGTAGCAGAATTCCAGAACTAGATATCTCGTCTGTCGCAGTCGGCGTTTGGTGCCAGTGTCTGGGGAGGGAGGTTGGGGCACATTCAGGCACAGTGCACCCCCCCAATAGCAGTTCACCCTCAAAAGTTCAGCATCGGAGGAGGGCTTGCAGGCCTTCTCTTCTCGTCTCTTGACTTGACGTCCGCTGCTCCACCCTCTGACAAGTGGAGACTGTGGCGTCTTTATGATAAATTGCACATATATACAATCTGAGTCTGTGATGGAGGGGCTCACAGCATTAACACTCCAAGAGGGTCCTGTTTCTCCCATTGCGGCAGCAGTCTTGAATTCAAAAAGAAATACACCACGACTCTCTGTGCCCCCCCCCCCGCCCCTGCTCTAGCTTGCTGCGTTTTACAGACTAACAGCCTTTTCTTCCAGTCAACTGCAATCGTAAACTCTCCTCTGCTTTGTCTCTGCTTACTAGCTCAGAGCTGAGGGAGTGGCCCTCCCATTTTTTTGTCAGAGACAGAGTTCTTCACATCTTTCTTAATAGCTCATCACCTTGCTTGACCAGTAGGCCTACTTAGCAGCCATTATCAGGCTGGCATGGCTATTCCAGAAATTTAATCCCTGCTGGATCCAGGGATTCAGGGGGCTTGATTAAATTATTTAAAAAGGTAAAGGTAAAGGACCCCTGACAGTTAAGTCCAGTTGCAGACGGCTCTGGGGTTGCAGCGCAGGCTGAGGGAGCCGGCGTTTGTCCACAGACAGTTTTTCCGGGTCATGTGGCCAGCAAGACTAAGCCGCTTCTGGTGCAACGGAACACCGAAACCAGAGCAGCGCACGGAAACACCGTTTACCTTCCCGCTGGAGTGCTACACATTTATCTACTTGCACTTTTGGGCGTGCTTTTGAGCTGCTAGGTTGACAGGAGCTGGGACCAAGCAATGGGGATTCGAACTGCCAACCTTCTGATCAGCAAGCCCAAGAGGCTCAGTGGTTTAGACCATAGTGCCACCCGCGTCCCTTCAATTAAATTATAGCACTTACTAAATCCAGGAATTATGGGGAGTGTGGCATCTCCAAACCCTGGCACCTACAACTCATAAAAATTTTGTATTGGGCATCTCCAACTGGACCTGGAAAGCAGGGCATAAATTGTGTTACAAAATAATATAAATAAAACATACTGCAGCTATCGTTTGAAAAGCCAAATATGACACTAGGATAAAAAAATGTGGCTATCACAACAACAAAAGCTAAAAGAAGAACCTCATATTTCCCCCATATAGTTCCTTGTGTTTTGTAATCAAAATAGCACGCCATTAAGATGACTCAGGGATGGTAGTTCTTTGAAAATCTCCTCCTATTACGCTGCTGTGCCCTTTGTCACAATAACAATATGACTATTCATGAGGCTAGCTCAGGGTACTTCTAGCTTTGCAGTGTTACTGATAGGAAGGTTTGAAATATAATGTGTGACCCCCTCTCAAAATGATCATAACCCTTTTCTGGCAAAAAAGAAGAATTCCACTGCCGAACAGCTCTCACTGTCAGGAAGTTCTTCCTAATGTTTAACATTAGGAAGAACTTCCTGACAGTGAGAGCTGTTCGGCAGTGGAATTTGCTACCAAGGAGTGTGATGGAGTCTCCTTCTTTGGAGGCCTTTAAGCAGAGGCTTGACAGCCATCTGTCAGGAATGCTTTGATGGTGTTTCCTGCTTGGCAGAGAGTTGGACTGGATGGCCCTTGTGGTCTCTTCCAACTCTATGATTCTATGAGGAGACCATATCTATGAGGAGACCATAAGCCAAATGCAATATTTAAATAAGAAGAAGAGTTTGGATTTGATATCCCGCTTTTCACTACCTGAAGGAGTCTCAAAGCGGCTAACATTCTCCTTTCCCTTCCTCCCCCACAACAAACACTCTGTGAGGTGAGTGGGGCTGAGAGACTTCAGAGAAGTGTGACTAGCCCAAGGTCACCCAGCAGCTGCATGTGGAGGAGTGGAGACGCGAACCCGGTTCCCCAGATAACGAGTCTACCGCTCTTAACCACTACACCACACTGGCTCGGTTTGTGTGATCACAGTATAGAAAGGACCCATGTCAGACTGGAGCTTCTCTGTTGTCAATGCATCTTCCTGCAAAGGGGTGTTGTGGAGATAAATGAGATGACGTCCAGGGGGGATTTCTGAAAGGCAGCTCTTTGTCCTAGATCTTAGGCAAGTCAATCAAAAAATCGTGAAAGCTCAAGAACTTTTGGGTTGTCTAAAAACAACTTTTGGGTTTTCCTTAAAAGAGTGCATCAATTCTGTGGGTTCCCTTAAAAAGGCACAACAACTTCTGCGGTGTCCTGGTTTTTACTCTTTGAAAATTAGCAACCCTAGGATATGGTCATCACCAGCACTTATGCAGCACATTTGAAATTTCACAGTGCTTCACATGCATTGTCGCAGCAGTCTTTACAACCACCCTGCGAAGTAGGCCAACACAATATCCTCATGGTGCAAATGGGCTAAAAATGAGAAGAGTAAGCAGTTTGTACACTAATAATATACTACATAAACTACTATTGCCATTGAAACCTTTCACAGGCACACATTAAGGATCCTGTGCTCCTCTGCAGAACAAGGAGCACAAAACAGGAGAGAAGGGATGCATATGCCATTCCCTAAAGGCAACTGAGGCAGAAAGAGAGATTAAGACACTTTCTGTTGCTCCCAAAGGGTGCCAAACTGGAAAAATATCCACAATTTACAGGCCAGTGTCTTAATCACTGAGTCTTCATTCCTCTCTCCCTTCATTTCTTATTATAGAAGAAAGTACAGAAGAAAAATAGAAACTGAGGGTGTTTCTCAGAGGAACTGCCATGTGCTAAAAATAGGCTGAGACAGCTCCTAGAAATGTGCCGAAGAAATGACAGTAAAAAAGAAAGAAATGAGAGGCTCACTTGCAAACCTCTTGCCATTTGGGTGTCGGACTGGCAGTACAAATTCTGACCTTGGGAAATAACCCAGCATGACATTCAGTGGGTTGACACTATCAAATTTGATGCAGTCTAGCATCTCTACAGTGTGATCTTTCCACCATACTGAGCACCAGTTACTAAGACAATTCTCTGCCAACCTCATTAAATTTCTACAATAGGTCACAGAGCCATAGATGTTTGCTCTGTGACTGTGGCACTGTAATACAGGATGCTAGTTATGTCTATCCACCGATGCCTGTAAAATACCTGTAGATATATTTTCCTTCAAATCATATTTGTAACACTTTAGATATAGGCAAGCCTACACAAGAGAATTGTGCAGAATAATCTTCCAGGCCTCAATCAGATTGGGGTGTGGGGTGAATTATTTCACAGAGTGGCTGGAGAATAAAGCCCCCCTCCCCTGAAATAGCCCACAAACCAGCCTTGCCTATAGAATGCTGGCATGCACCAAAAATATCTTCAGCTACACCAAGGTCTAGGACTGGGATAAGCAGCCCGGCCCTCATATAACCAACATACTTAAGTGTAATTAATGTATGAAGGGGTTAAGACCATAAACTGTCCTGCCAGGCTTAACTCACCTTGGGAGGGACTAGGTAAAGGTAAAGGGATCCCTGACCATTAGGTCCAGTCGTGGAGGACTCTGGGGTTGCTCATCTCGCTTTATTGGCCAAGGGAGCTGGCGTACAGCTTCTGGGTCAGGTGGCCAGCATGACTAAGCCGCTTCTGGCGAACCAGTGCAGCGCACGGAAACGCCGTTTACCTTCCTGCCGGTGTTCATCTACTTGCACTTTGACGTGCTTTCAAACTGCTAGGTTGACAGGAGCAGGTACTGAGCAACGGGAGCTCACCCCATCGCGGGGATTCAAACCGCTGGCTGACCTTCTGATCGGCAAGCCCTAGGCTCTGTGGTTTAACCCACAGCACCACCTGCGTCCCTCTGGGAGGGACTAGGACCTAGGTAATTAAGCCTTTGTTCCACCTCAGTCTACCTATGAAGACACCTGAGCTGGTTGCTCCAAGCTCAGACTGCATGCCTCTCACAAGCCACTCTTGACTTCCTATACCAATAATTTAGGAACTTTCACCACTGTGACTGAGCTAGGTTTTACTGCCTGTCTCTAAATGTTGTATTTTTTTTAAAGCACAAGAACTTGACCTTTGGATAATTTGTAAGTAAACCATTTTAACTTACCAAGCACCTTTTTCTATGCTGGGGATGAGGGCAACTTTGGAAGGAACTTGGAATGACATATTTTAAAGGTCTAACAGCCTATATTTCCACACTTTACTTTGCTGTATATTTTGTGCTTCAAATCTCTGCTGGGGTTCTCTCACCAAAGACTACTTGCCCCAAACTTGGATCTTGGCATCCAGGAATTCTCTTTTTGTACCTATTTTTTCCTTGAACCAACCTGGTGCCCTCCAGATGTTTGAGACTGCAACTCACAGCAATACAAGCTAGCAAGTGTAGTTGGTGAAGGCTGGTCTAGAATAGAATAGAATAAATCTTTACTGTCATTGTCCCCTTGCGGGAAACAACGAAATTCCTTGGTTGCTATATCAACTCAAATAAGGCACCCCACATAATTTAAAAATACTTATAAACACAATACAATACAATACAATACAATACAATACAATACAATACAATATAACAAATAAATAAGATGACTTCAGAGTCCAGAGTTTCTATTTAAGGCCAAAATTGCTCTAGGAAAGAAACTGTTCTTGAGACATCCTTTCCTGTGGTTCCCCCAGGAGTATACAAAGATGGGAACCTCCCATTTGTCAGACACTCTTAGACAGCTCAAAGGGCTTGGATGCTCCTATGTATGTGCACTATATTCAAGGACAGGACCATGGGAACTGTATATGTAGAACCCACTAAGTCTGTAGAAGTATGTGATGATGACAATTTATCATTTATATGCTGCTCATCTGACTGTGTTACCATATAGACTACAGCAGCTGTAGAGAAGAGGTAGCCAAAATGGAGGTGCCTCCCAGATATTTTGGACTCCAAATTCCATCATCCCTAACCATTGGCCATGCTGCCTGAGGCTGATGGTTGGGAAAGGCTGATCTACAAACACCTGATTCTTTTGTTATGGTACCATCATTGCTATTTAACATAAACTTAATATGCACTTTCTGTTGTGTTTCTATGACTTCCCAACCTTATTTTATCCTCAAAAGAAACCATGTGGAATAGGCTAGGTTGAGAAATAATGACTTGCCCAAGGTCACCAAATGAATTTCCTGTATAAACAGGGATTTGAATCTGGTTCTTCCTAGTCCAGTGATTTATCCATTATATCATTCTGGATTTCCCAGCCCCATGTGTGCTCCCAAAAAACTGGAAATTCCTAGAAAAGCATTTCACCCTATTTTAAACTACATTGTGGACATGTAGATTAGAAGCACTGTACATAGTGGGCCAACTCCATGCCTGCTGGAAGTTGATCTTTCTTGTTGATCTTTTGCGTGTGGTTTGGTGATTGTGTACAAACCCATCCAAGCATGATCTTTACAATTATGGGTGCTAGTGGGGGTGCATGGTTGCCGAGCTGCTTTAATTAATACAAAAATGGAGGCAATTGTGAAGAGTGCAAAGAGGAAGTAAAACAAGCATATTTGAGTATTGAGTAATCAACTCATAAATATTTGTGTGGTAGAAAGGAATGATGGGCGGTCAGGTACACACTCATATCCAAACTAACAACACTTTTTTTATCACAGGGGTGTGGACAGGGTGATAAGCAATAAGACAAAAGCATAAACTTTTAATACTTGTTCTACCCAACTGCTACCAGACTATGTGGAAAGAGAGAGAAAAACCAGGTTGAGAATACAACTAAACCTGTATAGATTTATATTTTTTAATTCAGTATATTACCTTCTTATAACAACTAGTCTGATTTTACATGTTGAGGACCATGCTGAACTAAACCAGCAAAACATTGTAAACCCATAGTTTCTGTTTGGTAATAATCAATATTAACAATATTTGATTAAATTGTAAAATGTAGTTTACTTTCAGGTGGAGTTCTTTTCTTTTCAAGTACTCTTTAGATATGCTGTATGGACATACCTAATTCAATAAATGATGCTCAGTTTGGCAGTTGAACTAATCCAATTAGTCATCAACTCAACCTGTCTTTGTTCTTTTAGTCCAGCTTTCGCCAGATTCCTTGGACTACAAGGCCCCATCATCAGCCCCAACACAGGTGATGGGCATGATAGTCCAAAACATCTAGACGGCACTAGGTTGGCAAAGGCCTCTCTAGCCTAATAAATTGTGTTGGTTCAGCCATTATGGCAAACACCCACACTTTATCAAGCCATTTTAAGACATAATATTACTGACAATCTCCACTTCCCCACAGAAATATGCCAGCAATTTTTTTTAAAAAAACTTCTTTACATTCCCACCTCACCAGGCCTTCAACTAGTTCACTAAAAAGAACACCAGAGCTAAAAAAAATCATATCCTAAACATGCTTAGATGTTGCTTCAGAAGTAGCAAGAAAGAGAAATAAAGTGACAGTTAATAACATACCTGTCTTCAGTTCAGAGATCTATGCCCTCTCATCAGATGTCAAACAGATAAACAACTTTTTGACTTTTAGAAGATAACTGAAGGCAGCCCTGTTCAGGGAAGTTTTAAATGGTTGATGTTTTGCTGTGTTTTAATATTTTGTTGGTAGCTGCCAAGAGTGGTTGGGGCAGCCCAGTCAGTTGGGTGGCATATTATTATTATCATTATTATTATTACTACATTTAGTTTAGCTTCTTAGAATTCTAATTCTAATTATTGCCTATACTTTCAGGGGCTCTTGCAAGCTGAGAGTATTGTTGCATTAAGGCTGGGGTGGTGAACCCCAGGCCTTAAGCCAAATGAAGCCCTCCATTTCTGTCTGTCTGACCCTTGGGCTCTATCCAGGCCACACCTCTTCTTCCCCAGGTTACACCCCTCAGCAGCACTGCTTCTTATCCTCGAGAGCTTTTGCATTGCTGGAATGTGTCATTGAACTCCAATAATGCCTTTTGCTTGCATTCATGGAGGATAGAGAGGGGTGTGCAAGTGTGTACAAAGGTAAAATTTGCATTAGTTTGCACTGCCCAGTTTTGCCTCTTGCCTCTCTGGTACTGGCATCTGACCCTTGAAAAGGTTGTCCTGAAGGGTATATGACCTTCAGGCTTCAAAAAGGTCCCTCACCCCTGCACTTAAGGGACAAAAAATCCTATTTAATTGTGTTTTGACTAGATCTTGGGCATTGGTGATGTAAGCTAACAGCAGCCGTATGAGAAAAAGGTGTTAACGTTTGTCCCAGTGAAATCTGGAAATCACCTTGAAGTGTGTAAGATTGACAGCTGTGGCCAATTTAGATTGATTGATGTTTATCCACACAACAAGGAAAGAAAGAATGACATGGAAGCAAGCTGTTCTCCTGACAACTTTTTTTATCCCTCTAAAATGGAAGAGGCTTGTGCTACTGTAGAATGAGCCAGATCTGGGCTCTGGAATGTGATCATGTTTTACACTGAACAATAGGCAGAGGAGGTCAAAGCTTCCTTTAATCCGTCTTTACATTTCATGATAGAGTCCCTTAGGTATGGGAACTCTTTACAGAGAAAAGGACCTTCAGTCTTTGCTTATGAACTAGCTTTAGGAATGTGAATAAAATAAGGTTAGTCTATAGTTTAATTAGTTCTGAAATCTTATAATGGCAGTGAAAAGGCCTTCTGTTTTCCTTAGTTTTCAATATACCGAAGGCTGACTTTTCCGACATGACAATGACTGCTTAATAGCCCCAAAGGAGCAATCCTTCTCTAAGATAACTGCTTTTAGCTGCTTCTCCTCGATGAGACCCATGAGACATAGCACAGATTTGTGCAGGATGTGAATGATCTAAGTGAACTTTGATGTACTAACCATTATTGCAAACATGTTTTATGAACCCTGGGCATCTGCTTTTATTACATAATGTATCAATAACAGAAGTGTGAAAAAGTAGTACTGTGTTAGCACAAATAGAGCAATTCTAGCTATAATTTTACCTTTAAATATGTAACACTTACATGTTCAATTGTTAGCCACATGTTCTAAGATACGGCGTTTTAAGAATTCAACATTTTAAGATGGATTTTTAATGTACTTCATACTACTGTTTACTTCCTTTGATCTATCAACTATGACAATCACAGGCACTCATAACTGGCCTAAAACCCTCTCAAGAAGAGTATGTGAAGCACTTTTACAACAGGCTGTGTAAAGCCGTGTCTGATCCATAGGCAGCACCATGGGAAAGTGCTTTCTCTGATCCTCAATAATCAGCCCTCTATGACTTCTCTTAAACTGCAGGGGAAGTAAAGCTCCTAGTTTAAACCAGGGGTTGGGAATGTGCGGCCCTCCAGAATGTGTGTTGCTGGAATCCAACTCCCATCAGTCCCATTAGGGATGACAGGAGTTTAGCAATATATGAAGGGCTACATGGCCTCTACCTTTGACAAAGTATCACAAAAGGGCAAGGAAAGTTTGGGGTTGTGTGCCATGAGGTGTGTGTCCGCAGACTCTAATTCCCTGCCACTGCACATATTGGAGACAGGTGTACCAATCCACTGGTACTTAGGGTTCCTGCTTAATCTCAAACTTTAGAAGTCAGGTGTCTCATGCTATGGTGCTATGTAGGGGGTGGAATTCCCCATTTTTTATACCTTCCAGGACCCCAACTTCTACATTCCCAGGGATGGTATCCAAATAAGTCATTTTCAGAGCAGACCCTCTGAAACAAATGGAGTTGAAGTAATTTAAATCCAGTGATTATAATGAGTTGTACATCAGACATAGTGTTATCATATGAATGCAATGAAGATCTTCTAGTAACTGAAATCCAGCCACTTTCCTCCCCCAAAAGCACATCCATGCATCTGACTTTGTCTTTCTTCAAGGGCTCCTTTTGTAGAGTTATTATAAGCCTTTTGATGTTTTAACTGATGGACAAGAGGAAGCCAATTGAAATACAGCAATACTTTCATTGAACAGTAAGGCATATACATTCTCCACATTCTTCAAATTCCTCATCCATTGCCTTTCCAGTCTTCAGCACTGCATTAATATTTGACCTTATTAGCCTCTCTCTGTATATTCTAGAATAACAACAAGAAGCATTCAGTATGACTGTCAGCACACGATTGCTAACCTAAATGCAGTGTAAGCAGTAGAACACTCCATACGCTACCGGAGGAGGGGGTTCAGTTCATTCTCTTAGCAATAAAATAATGCAGCCATAAAGTTCTGATTCTGCTCCTTGTATATTAACACATTCTCTGGAAAAATTAGTCATATTTTCAGGGTGCAAAGGGAGCTCTGCCTTTTTTTTAAATGACAAATTTCATTACTTTTTAAAGTATCAGTAAATAAATAATACCTTTATTGTCAACGTACAACCTGTGCAATGAAATTAACCAATCCTCCCCCCCCCCACACACAAACACTCAATCTCTTTGCACTCTGTGTGCTTGTCACACAACACACCAACCCCGAAAGTCAGTTGCACTATATTATTTTCCGTTCAGCAGCCTAACAGCCCATGGATAGAAACTATTGGTACGACTGATTATACTTCTATATCTCCTGCCCGAGGGTAGAAGATTAAAGAGGTGCTGGCTGGGGTGTGAATCTTCCCTGAGAATTTTTCTCGCTCTCCTAAGGCAAGGATCCCCTGCGATGTCATATTAACTTGAGTTATATTGTTTTTCCAAGTGAGGTCTTCACTAAGGTAAACTCCCAGGAATTTGAAGGAAGAGACTCTCTCCACACAGCCCCCCCCATATACAACTGGGCTGGTTCCCCCCTCTTCCTCTGAAAGTCCAACACCATCTCCTTTGTCTTGTTAATATTTAGGTGCAAGTTATTTATGTAGATACTTTTTGAACCTCCCCCCTGTATGCTGATTCATCTCCACCTGTAATTAGACCCATTATGGTAGTATCAACTGCAAACTTAATAATTACAGTGGATGGATCAGATGAAATGCAGTCATATGTATACAACGAGTACAGGCAGGGTCTCAGCACACATCCCTGTGGGGTGCCAGTGCTGAGCTTCAGGGAGGTAGATGTAACAGGCCCCATCCTCACTGTTTGTGTCCAATCCCTCAGAATGCGTGATTAATTACATGAATAATTAATTACATATCCCAAAGTGTAGACATCAAATTACGTCTCCCATCCCTGGCCAGACCTAACTCAATATCCCACCAACATCAACAACAATAGAGGAATTTGAAGTGGGGGAGGGAGGGAGGGAAAGGGCTTAGCAAAAAGAAGTGTGAGGCTAAATCAGAACCACAGTTTAATGCTGCTTTCGTCTCTTGTTCAAATAGCTCAAAAAATGCCTTCCAGATTTCCCCTGCTTTCATATCTATAATATATATTTGCTCACTTATTTCTTGATCCAGTATGTCTTCTGTCCAACATTCTATTGTTGAGCCTCCTTAGATTTCCATTGTTCCTATGACCTGATCAATTTAGCATTTGCTCTGGTAGTAGCAAATGAACCCTAGCTAGCAGGATCAGTGGTCAGGGATGATGGGAATTGTAGTCTCAAAACATCTGGAGGGCCAAGGTTGAAGAAGCCTGATTTAAATGAAGCTTTCCAGGAAAACAGATCTAGGCAAAACGGATGTTGAAGGAGCGAGACCTTTACTTATAGGTCTGTTTAGATTATTTCATATTTTGTAAGATGTTGAGCCTTTGACTTCGAATGTCTTATGGAACTGTTTGGATGTATCATTGGATGTTTTAATTCTGTTGTGAATAAAGTTCTGCAAGTAAAGTTTTAATAATATTTTTATGAGTCGGGACAAAGTTTCCTTCCAAAAGGAGTCGGTTCTTTTGCTTCCAGTCGCTTCAAACTGCACAATATTTATATCTGCAACAGGGCTGTGGTGATATAGATAATGGAAAAAAGAGTTCAGTACCCCTCTTCTGCCCTCCCTCATTTTTTACTGTTGTTTGACAGCAATCTGCATTTGAAGATAAAGATCTTGCATCATGTATATTTCCACCCCCAGAAGGCTAATGCTTCCAAGTCTTCCAAGTTTGAATATTATACTGGTACTCCCTTCAGCTGTGCCCTGTTGTTCTTCTTGCTGCATTTCTCCTCACCTCTCTTGAGAGCTGTTACACTGTTAATGAGTCATCTTCTCAATTTCAGCACTATTTGTTTCCTAGAGGTGAAGCAAAATGTCTCTTCTGAAAGCACATCATTCATTTTAGTCTTTATGTAGCACCTTCATGCCAGTGCAATTCACCTACTCAATCAGGCGAGACTGTATTGCTTCCTATGAAGACATTTTGGGGCTACCATATTCTACAGCCGCTCTTAACAGGATGAAAGCCACCACAAGCTGACTGATGGCATGGTGACTCATCCTGTGAATGCTCCAATAGGTTCCATCAACTGATGCCTAGCTACTGTATGAAAGCCCTCTCAAAATGTGAGTGGAAACAGGAGATGAGAGATTATGGTCTCAATAAAGAATAATATTCACAAGGCCAGTCACAGCATTAAAAAATTCAGCTTGAGTGGCTTCAACAAATCCCCACTTTGCCAAAATGGTTGCATAAATGAGTCTTTTACTTGCTTTATGTTCTTTTAACCATGGCTTCCTAGAGTACTGAATGCAGTGGAAATTGACAATAAGCTTGATTACTATTCCAAAACGCCACAATCTGGTTTAATTAAAATAAATAAATCACTGAGTCGTATCCAACTTCAGTTCTACTCAGAGTATATCTATTCAATTAAATCGACTAACTTATGTACAGAATGTGGTTGGATACAACCCACTATGTGCAGAGCATTAATATGACAATGGTGGTAATTGTTTGTCACAATAAATATTGTTTTGGGAACAAGGCTGGCCTCCCTGTCCTCCATTACCACAGTCACATGCAGTTTGGAAGCTTTTCCTTCCATTTACTTGGGAGTAAGCCCCACTGAACTTGATGGGACTTGCTCCAGAGTGAGCCTGGATAGGATTGCACTGTTAGACTTCCATCACATTTGCACATTCTTACTACTGTATGTACTTGGGGCTGTACACTGTACACAGTCCTCTTGTTTTTTATGCCTATTCAGGATATTGACTATCATTTTTGTTTTGTTCTGCTACATAAATGCTGCATAGTCCTTGATTAAATTTGATTTTAGTCTTATAGGGTTAGGCTGCCAATGTTGTAGTATGGCCTTTTATATCTCCCAATGAATTGTTGTGATCTGTAATTGTTCAGCATGTGAGTGTGGGTGAATGTGTGCAGGTGTAGGTTGACTGAGGTACAGAATATCTGCTAACCTGGGGCTCTGGGGGAGTGGCATTTGCTGCTCAGCATGGCTGTGGTTGATCCGGGGGTGCCACCATCTTCCTGCATGGCTGGAGGAGGAGATGGTCACTTGATGCCACCCACCTCTGACCACACCTGTTAAATCATCAAGACAGGAGTGAATTTATGAAGCTGAATTAAAAAAGAAGAAGCAAGCAGCTTTATACCATTATTTACCTAATGCATGTAGGGAAACTCAGACCATTGATCAATCCTAGACTATTTATCGTTAGCTGAAACCACAGCTTGGTGTGATGTCTGAAATGTGCTATATTTACATACAGGTCCAAAAAGAAACAAGTTCTGCAGACAACTGAACATTGGCAAAAGTTAAAAACAAGACTGGCTGTTTAGATTATAACTGGATTTAAAAGGTAATTTTTAGTAAAAGTGTGTATTGTCTTAGGCAATTAAGATGTATAACTGATGTAATTGTATACTGAGCTTTTTCTTGATGTTTTATATATTTACTGGAAATGTGTTATATTTAATTTTCAAAAAAGATAATTGAAAAACAGAAAGGGAGTTGTCAGAACCAGCATGGGTGGGTCTTGTTAATAAGTTAATTCATAACTGTTTCTTGTTTGTATCTGGCGCTTTTGCAAGGTACTGGACGAACGACAACAAGTCATAGCTAGTCAAGGAGGATATTTATTTCATGCATTGGTGGGGATATATATGGAAAGGGTGGACATACAGCAGACATTAAATAGGCCTGTTGTTGCAGATTCAGTTTTAGTTAGGAGCTATGAATGGAAACAAGAGAACTAGCTTGATTTTTCCCATCTTGTAAAACAACAGCTTCCTGTTTGCCCTAAAAAAACTCCAGCAAAGCTCTGAGAAATCAATGACATCTTTTTGCTTGGGGGTGGGGGTGGGATTTGATAATGACATTGAATTAGAAATGTGCTAAATTTCTTATCCTTGATACTGAGGCTTGACAGCTTCTACTAACGATTCTTCCTAGAGAATGGCAGTTACAATAATATATCCACCCCACAGCATTTGGAAGTTGTGAATAAGCTAAGAAGATCAGACATGAAGTTCATTGTATGACCAATCTGAACCTCTCACGGTCTTGGTCTAACCCTCTCCACAAGGTTATCAATGATAAAACTTTATTTTTTATTAAATTTATATTTCACCCTTTCTCCCAAAGGAGCCTAGGGCAGCAAACAACAAGTGATAAAGCTATAAGAATGCCTTAAAACAATTCTAATAGAGATGCAAACTGGGAAAGAGCTCAACTGAAAAGGGTTGCTTAAGAAGGAAGGTCTTTAAGAGGCACTGAAAAGACAGCACTTATTGGCACTTGTCTAATATTTAAGAGAAGTAAATTCCAAAGGGTAGGTGGCTGTCAGGGAGTCTTGATAACAAACGAGCATAGTTAATTAAATAGAAGATTTATTGCAAAAACAAACAGAGTTCACCGGAGTGGCGATCACAGCCGTCTGTCTGCATAAATCAAAGATGTCCCTTCGAAGGAGGATGTTTCTGGCAACACCAGAAACAGCTGAACTTCCTCTTGTGACGTATTCTGTCCCATACACCTAGACCTTGGACTAAGGGGGTCAGCTCCTACTGTAGTGTCTCTCAGGGAAACTCTGGACCTTGGCAATGAGGAGGAGTAGTCTTCACTGGGCAGCAGCAATAGTTTATTAAACAAATACACAAAGCAGCGACATTGCGCCACAAGGAGGATGAGAGGGAGTAAAGAGAGAGTCCTGGGGAGGGGAATAGAGTACAGCTTAAATACCTGTATCCCAGCTAATGGGATACAGGTGTGCACAATGAGATTCTCCACTCATTCCCCACTTAAAGATACATACATCACATCTCCCTTTTACAGAGAAATTAAAACAGATCAAAATTACAATGATAAACAGACATATTAAAATTACAATGATAAACAGACATATTAAAACCAAGGTCATGACATATATCTTTGAGGCATATACACACACCTGCCATATGAGGTCACATACCTGGGTTGCCTTGCATCTATTTGCGCATCAGGTATTCTCCCAATTCCTTCTCCATTATTATCTCTTTGCCTTTCTTTACTATTCTCAATCAGTCTACCTCTTCTCTCCTCAGTTTGTACACTCCTAGGCCTTATTCTTCGCCTGTTACGCCTATACACCCGTCCTGATGAAGTGACTACCCGGTATGTACGTGGCTGATCACACTTTCTTGTGACTACCGCTGGGGACCACCCTTCTGTTGACTCAAACCATACTGGATCTCCCTCTTCCAATGGCCTAAGTGGCCTCGCAGTGCTATCATAAAAATACTTTTGCCGTTCTTGGTTCCTTTTGAGGCTCTCCCTCGCCCCCACAGGTATTTTAGGCCGTAACACTTCCTCAGTCACTGGCAACTTACTCCTCAGAACTCTACCCATCAACAACTGAGCAGGAGAGTATTCCAATCCAGTCACCGGTGTGTTACGATACTCCAATAATGCTAATTGGGGTTCTTTGTGTGTTTGCTCTGCCTTTTTTAGGAGTAGTTTTATGGACTGTATTGCCCTTTCCACCATTCCATTTGACTGTGGGTATCCTGGACTACTGAAGCGCTGTTCAAACCCCCAGCCTTGGGCAAATTGCTGGAACTCCTGACTTGCAAATGGCATGTTATCAGTGATAACTATCCTTGGAATACCATGCCTCGCAAACACTGCTTTCAGTCTACTAATTACTGCTCCTGCTGTTTTATCTGGGAGACCCACCAGTTCCGGGTATTTTGAGAAATAATCTATTACCAGCAGAAACGGTTGCATCCTGTACTCAAAAATATCTACTCCCAACTTTTCCCAGGGCAGTTCTGGAATTTCATGTGGTATGAGAGGTTCTTTTTGATTTTTTGGTGCACATCTCGCGCATATTGAACAATTTTCTATGAATGTTTCTATCTCCTTGCCCATACCTGGCCAGTACATTATTGTCTTTGCTCTCATTTTTGTTCTTTGCATGCCCTGATGTGACTCATGAAGCTGCTCCAAGACTGTCCGTCTTTGAGATACGGGAATAACCACCCTTTCATCAACATATAGCACACCATCCTGACAGCGCAGCAAGTCCTTCACAGCCCAAAATGCTTTTGCTGCTGATGGTACATCTCTCAAATGCAGTGGCCATCCACGTGATATTAAAGATGCCACCTCCTGTAACTGTATGTCTTGTTTTGTTGCTTCCTGTATAGCTCTTACCCCTGTAGGGTGCATTACTATTTCACCTATTTCATATATTACTTTCTCATCATCTATGGGTTCCACATCACTCTCTGGAGGATCTACCGTGGCCCGAGATAATGTGTCTGCCAAGTACATTTCTTTCCCTGGCACATACTTCACCTCCATCTGATATCTCTGCAATTGTAACAGCATCCTCTGCAGGCGAGCAGGTGCACTGCCTAAAGCTTTCTTACAGATTGCCTCTAGAGGTTTATGATCAGTCTGTACTAATACTAGCTTGCCAAACACATACTGATGGAATTTTCTTATTGCATACAGTACAGCCAACAGTTCTTTCTCTATTTGAGCATAGTTCTGCTCTGCCATGGTGAGTGCCCGGGATGCATAACATATTGGCCTCCCTTCTTGAAGGAGGCATGCACCCAAACCATTCTTTGAAGCATCTGCTTGAACCACCAGTGGCTTAGATGCATCAAAATATTGAAGCACAGGTGCCCGACACAGTTGCTGTTTTACTATTTCAAAGGACTTCTGATGTTCGGGCATCCATTGAAACAACACATTCTTTTTTAATAAATTCCTCAAAGGTGCCGTCAATTCTGCCTCTCTTGGAATATATTTTGATAAGTACTGCACCGACCCCAAAAATCTTAGCACACCTTGCCTGTCCTGCGGGGAAGGCATTTCTCGAATTGCTTTAACCTTCTCCTCATCTACTTTGACACCTTGAGCAGTTATTATATGCCCCATATATTTTACTGAATCCACTTTAAATTGGATTTTCTCTTTATTAAACTTGATATTTTTAGCCCTTGCTGTTTCAAACACCTTACGCAGTATTTGGTCATGTTCCTGAGAAGTTTCTGCTGCAATAATCATATCATCTGCTATCATGTGCACTCCTTCTATATGCCCAAATGTCTCTTCATTTTTTTGTTGGAAAACCTCACTAGATGATTTCAAACCAAATGGCATACGATTGAAACGGTACCTTCCCCACGGAGTATTAAATGTGCACAGCAACGCTGACTTCTCATCTAACTTCACTTGCCAATAACCATCCTTTTCATCCACTATTGTGAAGAATCTTTTACCAGCTAAAGAGCTTAATACATCATCAATTGTGGGAATGGTATAGTGCTGTCTACTAATTGCCTTGTTTAAATCACGAGGATCAAGGCATACACGCAGTTTTCCATTTTTTTTTTCAGTAATCACCAAACTGCTCACCCACTCAGTAGGGCACTCTACTTTGGAGATTACTTCAGCTGCTTCCATCTGGCATAGAGTCTCTTTCAATCTATCTAAAACTCCATAAGGCACTTTTCTGCAAGCATGAATTACAGGAGGAACACTGGGGTTCAGCTCTATATGGTAAGAACCTTCAAATTCTCCCAGTCCCTCAAAGACATCAGAATACATTGTCACTAACTGCTCTTTTGACACCAATTCAGGTTGTTGTACATTATCAACTCTGCATACCAAATTCAAAGCCTCACAAGCCACCCTTCCCAATAGTGGAGTGGTTGATATATCAGTCACATAAAATAACAGTTCCAAACTCCTTCTGGTGGTGCTGGTCTCAAGGGCAATTGTGCCCAACGGCACTATTCGTGTCCCTCCATAGGCCATCAATGTTGTCTTTGTCTTGGCCAGACTCTTCTGCCCTGGGATCTTGTCGTATATTTCAACTGGGAGAACATTTGCCTCAGCTCCCGTGTCAAGCTTAAATTGCACTTTTAACCCTCTCAAAAAAATGTCCGCAAACCATCCTGGAGGCTGTACAGCTACAGTGTCCATTTCCTGAGATAGTACTCCTATAAACAGGCTGTGTAAGTCCATATCATGAACTTGGCGCCTTCTTTGGTCTTTAGTGACTCCAGTTGCAGACGTCTTACACATCCTGGCAAAATGGTTTTTCTTGCCACACTTATGACAAACTTTTCCTAACGCCGGACACTTCTGAGGTTTATGTGTACTCCCACACTGAAAACATCCTTTATAACCACCATAGTCTTGTCTCTGCCCCAAACGGGAGTTTACATTCCCAAGAGTCTGTACTGGGACTTCAAAGTTCTCTCTTATCTCTGCCGTTTCATCAAACTGTTTTGCCATAGTAGACATCTCACTGAGCTGGTTTGCTGTTATTTGTTCTATTTGGCAAATCTCTACAGCCTTTTCGAGAGTAAGGTCAGACTCCTTTAACAACTTCTGCTGCAACCTCTCCGGCGCACTAAAAACAAGCTTATCTCTGACCAGCTCATTAAATGCCGAACCAAACTCACATCTACCAGCTCTTAATTTCAGTTCAGTTACAAAACGTTCAACAGTGTCCCCCACCTTCCAAGGATAATTCCAAAAAGAATACCTTTCAAATATCACGTTTTTTCGAGGAGTGCAATACTTTTGAAATTCTTCCAGGACCTCATCCACAGTCTGTGTTTCGTCATCAGGAAAACCAAATGTCTCATAAATCTGTACTGCCTCTTCTCCCACACAATTCAACAAGACAGCAACCTGCCTCTTTGCCGAAAAACGGTCAGCTCCAGACGCCGTCAAATATACACGAAAAGCTTGCTCCCATCGCCTCCACTTCTCTGCCAGGTTTCCTTGGAGCACAAGAGGACACGGGGGTCGAAAAGAGTCCATCTTCTGACACCATGTAGTGTCTCTCAGGGAAACTCTGGACCTTGGCAATGAGGAGGAGTAGTCTTCACTGGGCAGCAGCAATAGTTTATTAAACAAATACACAAAGCAGCGACATTGCGCCACAAGGAGGATGAGAGGGAGTAAAGAGAGAGTCCTGGGGAGGGGAATAGAGTACAGCTTAAATACCTGTATCCCAGCTAATGGGATACAGGTGTGCACAATGAGATTCTCCACTCATTCCCCACTTAAAGATACATACATCACACCTACCCCTTCCTCATTCTCTGAAACAGTACTTTTGTGGTCCTTCCTGCTCTCTGAGCTGCTTTCATTTCTGGCCCCTGCATTTTGTCCTTCATTAGTGTGCTGGCAAGCTGCCAGCCGACTCTGCAATTCTGCTATCAGTTGACATTCCTAAGGGCGGGGGAGTTGGCTCTCGGCTATAATCATCCTGTCTTGCAGTTAACTCTTCCTCGCTACTTGGCTACTTCCTTCACTGGGAGCTGGCTGCAAACTTTCCCTGAGGGCTGGCTCATTCATGACAGTGGCACAACAGAAAAGGCCTGATTCCTATGCTGAGCAGAGAAGAACTCCTGATATGATGGTATCTGCAGGGGGTTCTCATCTGAAGGGCATAGAGATCAATTCATTGAGATTGTACATTCCCAAAAGAAAGAGGAAACAGATCAAACAGGTTGGGGTCCTGGGCCCCACTGACAAAACTTTGAAAACAAAACTTGTCTCAGCTAATAGCTGGGGTCATCCAAGACTTTATGTAATCCAGCAAGGCCTATAGAGCAGTTGCCACCACCTTACTGAGGAGCTGGCTGTGGCAACTTAAAGGGTCCTTGTTCAGTTCTGCAGGTGTCAGGCTTGAGGGAAAGGGGAGGTGCCAAAGGTCCTTCCTGAGTAGAGCTGCTTGTATTTTCCTCAGGGTAGCATAAAGGGTCAGGTTCTGGGATCATTGCACTTACTAATCTCCATCTACATCCCTTTTGGTGCTTTCTGTTTGTACCATATGAATAGACAATTTAAATGAAAGTGTAAAATTGTGTCTTCAAGGGCGTGAGAGAAGACCAAATGTTTCCCATTCAAAAATAACACTATTGCAGAGGAATTTGGAGTTTAGCTTGAATAGTTTTTTAAGGTAATCATGACATATCATGGCCCAATGCAGTTTTTTGAAAGCATGATAACTCTAATATCAACATTTAAATTAATGTTTCAGACAGTTTGATAACACCCGTGCCGATAACAATGAACCATAATCAGGAACATCCCCTAACCTTCACCCTTACCACCCTGTGTGTTTATGTATCTCCAACTGAAGATTACACTTCCTGCATCTGATGAAGTAGACTTTAGTCCATGAAAGCTTGGGTCATAATAAAATTTGTTAGTACTTAAGGTGCCACAAGACTGTTCATTTTGCTGCAACAGAATGATTAATATGTCTCCCCTCTGGAAATTCTACATTGTTATAGATGAAAATTTTCCTTTTACTGTTTAAATAAACTTTCTTACACTTTGTTTTTGATTCTAAAGCCAAGAGACCTGATGGAATTTATAAAGGTTCCTCGTTGTCTGCTTTGGTGTTATTAAATAACCCAACCTGTTGCCATGGAGACAGAAGAACTAGAAGAGGTGGAAATACACAGTAGGAAATCAGTCCATGGTCATAGGAAGGATAGTTCTTCACAGGCAGTATCATGCGTGGACTTGATCTGCGATGATGAGTCAGAGGCTTCTGACCATGTGACTGAGAAGGAATCACAGGCGCACTACATTCCTATTCGAAGAAATTCCAGGTACTACCGCTCCATCAGACTTCGGAACAGAGGGAAAGGGAGGAGCAGCAGAGAAGTTCAAACTGAAAACGTTGAAGGTAAGTAGCTATCTAAGTAGTTACTCTCCCTTCTTTGCCCACCGAGATTGAGAGTTATGGGTAAAAGTAAAGCAAGGGTTGGGGGAGAGGGTTTACAGGAAGAACAGTGACAGACTTCTTAAGACTCTAGAATCTGGGTCCCTCCCTTCACACACCGGCTGCACCTACTGGATATCAAGTTGCTGCAAGTCTGAAACTGCAAAAACAAGAGAGAAAGCCAAACGGGATGAGATCTGATGCCATTTCACTTACAATGAAGCTCTGTTTGGTTGGCAAGACCCGCAACTAAAGAAGGAACAAACAGCAAGAACAAGCAAAATATTTTATACAAATGGAGCAAGAGACATATTAACAGCACAGTGCTAGACAAGTTTACACACAAGTCCATTAAGTGCAATGGAACTTACTGTTTAATAAGTGTGTTTAGACTGCAGCCTCAGAACCAAACACAACAAGATTATTGTTGTCTAAACCACACAGCAAAGTAATTAATAATACTTAGCATGTATATAGCACATTTTAACCATTTAAAATTCTTCCTCTACATTATCTTGATGATTGTCGTGCTTCTGCCAATAAACTTTTCTTTGACGCCAGGTAAAGACAACTTTTGTCGACAGCAAAGAAATGGGTTTCTCCCCAAAGAGATAGCTGTTTTTTGTTTCTCCTTTTGGAAATTAGATAACAAATTACCCCATCCTAATGCCCTCTCACAGAAGACTGGGCCCATTCTTTCTTGCAATATAACACACAAAGTACCGGTAAGTCTCTTCCCTTTCTCCAAGCAGATATCACAAGACTAAAAACTTCTACTTTATATGCTGCTCCAGTCATCATAGTATGGTTTATGGACAAAATGAGCTCTTTTGTATGCTAGGGCAGACATTTCTCCACCCAGTGAATGCAGTATGCAGCAAGGCTAACAAAACAGATTTTCTCATCGAGTCACCTGAGCTCAAGAGAGCCTCTGCACCAAGCCTGGTGCAGATGAGGAGAATCTGACCTACACACAGCACAGATTCATAACAACTGTAAAGAAAGACATCATTGCCTATTTCAGTCCCAGCAGAATCTATTTGAAAACAAGCTGATCTGCTACAAGTTACAACTTAAATCTGTGTCGTCTGACCAGTTGCGGTCCTACCCACTCTCTGCTGTTCCATTGCTGAAGCAGCAGCTGCTCACCTAAAGAGCTGGAAGAGGAATTCATGACGTCTTCAGAACGTAACAGGACTTTATGAAGAGCCACGGAATCTCTCTTTCACCTAAGCTAACATTTATTCAGACAACTAGCAGAAAATTATCTTCAGCCTTCATACCTCAATGGGTACTGTGTGTCTCTGTAAAGCCTAAATGTTGGGCATACGGAGAACCTCATCTTGCAGCATTAGCTAAAGTACACGGACAGCAACGATGGGTGAGCTCTTTTATCTTACATTTGAGATCACTGAGGTATTGTTTGTTTACAGAACTGAGCCAAGCTGATCCTACTCTGTTTATGTAGAACTGGGTCTGAGCATTTGCCCCTTGCACATGGGCTCTGTGTTCACCTGCCCCCTCTCTTATTTTGGGGTTCTGGTGAGAGAAAGCAGTCTGGAGCCAATTGTGGTTATGGGTTTGTCCTCCTATCCCACCCACCCAAATGAGCCAGCTTTGGTGTGAAGAGGCTGAAAGGGCAGAAGTAGCAGCAAGATTACGGTAATCAGCTGCTTCCTGGCTATATTGTGCCCTAGTATCAAGGTCAAATGTCTCATACATCAAATTGCAGACTGGCTCAGGATTTACACTTCTGCAGGTAGAAGAGGGTAGAGAAGGGCAGAGAGGGAAAAGCTCCATAATCCATTGGTAGAATGAAATTTGTCACAGAAAAAAAGGCAGAATAGTAACTAGAAATTGTATGTAAACTGAATATAGTTATATATCAAACAAATTGCCAGGGAATGCTGGGCTGCTTATCACTAATTTCATCACAAAAAAATATTTACTTGGTCCCCATTAATCCCATGTAAAAATGCTCATACAACCATGTTCAGTGCAGCAGCCATAATAGCAATCAATGCACTGTCTGAGAGAAATGCTACATTTTCCAAATTAAAAATACTGCATTTGCGAAATGTGACATTCTTGCTGCATGAGTGTATCCATCAAACGCGAAAGTGTGCAACAAATGAGGGAAAATGCATATTAACAGCAAAGTACATTATGCTGATAAAATAGTAAAGTGCATAATTTTCATTCCCATCCTCCCAAATTTTAACAAACAGCCATGAATCAGATGAGATCATGTCTGGTTTCTTGTGGGAACTTTTTTTGGCTCATTTTGATGGAAGTAGAAACGCTTTCTGCAGCATGTAGGACTTTTGTCATTCTGTTCCTGGAACAAAAAGCAAATTTAAAGCCAATGCCTGAGCCTTCTTTCTCAATAATGAAACTAAGTTCTAGGAAAGCTTCCAGGAAACTAAGGGCTGGGATTTCTGCAAGGTAACTGCCACAAGCTTACATATATATGTATCAAATAGTCGTGTTTTTGTTTAAAAAAAAAAAAAAAACACTGTGAAGAAATGAATCAGCCACAAAACAAAACTCTCAACCTCTCTTTTTTCTTAATTGCAAATATTTTATAGAACTGACGGAAAACATTTATTTCTTTATTTCAAAGCCTCACTAAAAAATGGTAATGCTAGAAATGAGCTTCTGAACAAAGATGAATTGTTACGCATATTTCACAAGGGCCTGTCTCTACATGTAAAACGAGATATGACAGCCTCAGAAGAACAATGGTTGCAAAGGTAAGGAAGAAAGCAATTTCCCTTGAGATACAGAAGGCAAAAAAAAAAAAAAAGATAAAAAGGGTTTTAAATGAGTATCAAATGGATTGGTCAAATTGCATGCAGCACTTTCACATTTATTACTTTATTCCGCAGTTTAATTTTTCCATTACTCTATAAATATGTACAGGCATCAGTTGCTTGTTGTCTTTTTTATGCAGCGCTTGTTGGATAATGATGGCTATAGGCTGTTGTAGAGCTCTTTCTCGCCAGTTAAGAGAGGGAGCACAGGAGCCAGAGGCCTTCCTGGTACAGCTATGGAAAGCTCTGTGAAAAGTATGGGACAAAAATTGGATTCTGGGCATGAGGGAAGACTCCACAAGGAAGGGTGTTTGAAAAAGGGTGAGGGGGCTGCCAGCTCTGCGGGTAAGGGTTGACATAACTGAGCTCCTACTGTAAGCTCCACAGGGGTGCCGCAGAAAGAATGTAGGTGGTCAAGGGAGCCATGAACTCAAAACAGTTGAAAACCTCTGGTTTAGGAAGTGGCAGTTCCTTCTCAATGGACTATCCTCTCCTCCCCAACCTCTGTAGACCACACACATTGCAGAACAAAGTGCTGGCCACAGACAAGCCTATCAACTGTTCAAGATCAGAGAATGTTAGCTTTCTATAGTCCACTTTATAGCTCGATGAAAATGTTGACCCAGTGTGTTGCAGCTGTGGAAAAGGCAGATCCCATGCTAAGAATCATTAGGAAAGGAACTGAAAATAATACTGCTGATACCATAATGCCATTATATAAATCTATGCTGAGACAACACTTGGAATAATGGAATCCTCAAAAAGGATGAGTTTTCCTCACTTCCCTTGAATAAAGCCATTTGCCCACCTAATTTCTAATTCCTTTCGCGGAAAAGGTCTAGAAAAAGGCAACCAAAATGATCAATTCCTCTATGAGGAAAGGTTGCTTTGGGAATGGGAGACGTTCCATGTGCCCAGTCACTTGGTGGGTGTTCTATGAGTGCAAACAATACTCTGCTTGTTTCCCTCCACACTACTTCTTGGCTGTTATGGGTCATGGAGTACAATCACCTTGTATTAAGATTTGTAAGCTGCTTCATGGCTAAAAGCCACCAAAGTCGCATACAATTAGATAAAATAATGATGCCCCAGTTATCTGTTTAGTAAGGGGAAGTGAAGGGGACTCTGAATAATGCTACAACAGAGGGTGGTGGTATTAAGGCTACTGTATTCTTGAATATTTGTTTGAAAAATAATTACTAAAGATTACAAATATTTGCAAAATTGTCACACTGTTACAGTGCAGAAATCAAACCATTAACATACTGGCACACTAGGTGAAACTATTAAGCCTAAAGTTAAAATACAGCAAAAAAGAAGCAAACAATAAACAAAATTCTGCCCACACAGCTTAAAGATAAATACACAATATATATCATACTCTGAAGGTCAGCACTTAGGCTTTATTGAATTCACAGGGGGCATTAATCCTAAAATAAAGCATTTGTAGATAAAAAAAATACCATGCAGCATTTCCTTCTCCATTTCAGATGTCAAAAGATGATTGTCCGTGACCACATGAACATGTTCTGTCTTTAAGCTGCTTCATCTTAAAGATATCTGATCCCCGTCACATATAAAGTTTTGCTTTGATTTCAAGATCAAGGCTGGGTTGGCATTCTGCTTTCTTAAACCTAATGCCAAATGATGATCAAAACTCCACTTCCCATCTGCCTCACCTCTGTTCCCTCCATCATTTTATTTTAAAATTGTGTTGCAAATAAATGTAATCTTAACTATACTCTTCAGCATAAATGTTCAAACTGTTGCCAGAACATGAGAGAAAATCACTGCTAATTAGATTTGAGTGAACCCATGGATAGAAGTAATCACACCAGTCCCCAGAGTGCTTGCAAAGCTATGGGAACAGGAAATAGGAAACTAGGAGCTAACTTCAAATTTGTTGCAGTTTTTGTCAGAGACTGGAGAGGTGCAGGTGGAGAGACTTGTGTTTCAACAAACTGTGAACACTCATGTAGAGTGTCAGTGACCAAATGCTCACAGCCAGAGACAGCTTTGCCATACAGGAAATTAAAGTGTCCTGCTTCAGACAGCACCATAGTGGGAGGATAGGTGAAGGCAGAAATTGGTGTCTGAGTGATCAAGCAAAATCTTTGGCCCAACCCAAGCAGGCAGATGGATACATTTGGGCTCTGCTTCTGGCAGCAAAATGTATTGATCTGGCACTGCACACACAACTTGTTTTAAATGACTGGTAGTTCTGTATTAGTCCTTATAAGGAAGCCCTATAACATGCTCCCTAAAAATCTTCTGTTCCTGATTCACTGATTAGTTACAGGAATAAACAGTCCAAAGTTCATACATACTTGGCAAGCCCAGAGAACTTTAGCTGCATGTCACATTTACTGCAAATCCAGCCCAGTAACCGCCTGTCCCTGCCTTGAATTAAAGAAAAAAAAAAAACTCAGTGCCTTCAAAAGCAAAAGCTGATTCCTTCTGTGGTGTTTTTTTAATAATGTATTTGCCCACAAAAAGTAAGGACAAGAAAAATGCTATTAACCATATAAAATTCTTGCATTTTATTTAAAGAAATGGCAATGCCACAATTAAGTATGCAGGAATCCTCCTTCCCAATAAAGTTATGCTGTATATCCCTAGCTAAATGTTTCCTTCCACATAATTCCCCAGACATTTTGCAAAAGCAGGAGTCTCCAAATTTGACTTGAACTTGAAGGCAAACTTCAGTGCCAATATAGGGTTATGAGTTGACCCACTCCCCACTAAGGAAGTTCATTAGACTAAGGACTAAAGTACACCGTCTTGGCAAATCTGCTTCTAACATTTCCTTTCTTGCAGGGGGAGGGGGCTCAAGGATGCTTTCCTCCAGCAGGGTTTACAGTACTTCAGGTTTCAGAAACAAGACAGCTAGGAGGAATGATTAAAAATGGCCTAGGGGCAACTGAAAGGAGACTTGGCAGGCAGGGAACTGCCTCCCACAAGCTGATTCTCCTCCGCAGTTTCCCTAATCCAGTCCCTATATTAGCATGAAAGGGGGGGAAAGGGGCTAGGAATGTGCTGTAGCATCCTTCAAAATCCCTTGATTCACTTGATTTGGACTGTCCAAATTCACCTCCAAATTCTGCTTTCAGCTAACTTTAGTAATGATCCTTGTTACATGATGTAGATGGAAATGTTCTCATTTAAAAAATAACCAAAAAACCCAACACAAATATTTTAGCATAATCTGAGGTATATATTTCCTCTTGGTTTGAATAAAAATTCCTTAAAGGAAGTTTTAAACACCTTGTAGGGCGTTTTTTCCACCCCTTCTAATCCCCCCCCTATTATATCATGACAGATATAAACGAGCTAACCTCAGCTGCTAAGAGAGCTACAGCAAATTACATTTAGCAAATGTAAATAGGATTTTAAAATGTAAATAAGCTGTCAGTTTCACTTTTGCATTGGAAAGAAAAATCCCACATACCTGAAATACACAGGAACTGATGTCAGAAGTAACCGAATTGTGAAGGAGCTTAAGGACTTGCATACAATCATGGGGGTGTGTGGTAAATGAAGATTTTAAAAATACGTATTAAGAAAATTATTATGAGACTTTGAGCTTCTCTGCTGAATTATTTATATAGGTCATATTTAAGCAATTGTATAGGACAGAACCCAAGCAAGAACATCATAGCTAGTCCAGCTTTCCCACCTCTGCCTTACTCTGGAGAGCTATATTCACTCCCTAAATCTATTATGGATGGGTAGAATATCACATTATTGTCACTGACAAGTTACTTCATATATCATGTAATTGTGGGATAAGTCTGTTGATCATGCAAAAAGAGATGCCTTTGGCTTTGCATAAAAGGGTAGGGAAGATCTGGAGTCAAAGACAATAATTCTTCTAGAAGCACTAGTTATACCAATTTAATTACTTTTTTGAGGTGACTGCTATCTAACCTGCAATATTTATGTATAATAGAATTTTAACAGAAAAAAATACATTACAAAACCGTAAAAAAGGTAAACCAATTTAGTAGTACATAAACCAATTTAGCAGCACATTGTTAAATAACTGGCCAGATGCACTGAATTGTTATAAATATAAAAAACTAGGCATCAGTGAATTGAATTTCCAATTAAAATGTACTCAAGTGCAGAGATTAAAGTTAACTGATCACTTTGCTCAAAAAATGTGTTTCTGGATGATAACACTGGAAGAAATAACATCACAATTCATTATTATCCATTTGTGATACAAAGGAGTAATAAGGCATTTTAGAAGTAATTTGTTCAAATGCAAAGACGGGATAGAATCTTTAAAGAGATCAAGTTTCCAACGTCTGAATAATTAGAAAAATTAGGTATTGGAAATGATCCTGCTGTATTTTGCTGTATTGTTTTTCAACAGATACCTGGGTAGTTTCAAATTCAATCTTCTACTGTGCACAATTTTATTTCTTCTTCTTTACTGTTTCTTCCCTTTTAGCTGGCAGTCCATTAGCACACAACTTCTGTTACTACTTTGCTTAATCAAAGTCTTCCTGCTTTCTTTTACCTCAGAAAGGAAGTGGTATACACACCTTTTCCCCTTTACTCTATGCAGTACTCCTCAAAACCCAAATTCAGGTAATAGACATTGAATCCAGGTTATGCATTGCAGTCAGGTTGATTGCTAGTTCATATAGTTGGTTCTTTGGTTTATTCATTTATTTAGAAGAGGATTCCTTTCTGTTTAGATTCTACATAACCTTTGCACAGCTTCACTCATGCCTATAATCTGAGGTTGGTTCTAATATCAGGATCAACCCCCACAACCCTCTCTTCCATCATACATGTGACTTGGCATTATCTCTGTAGCCATTTTCAATGAGTGTACAATTCAGTATGTGCTGCAAAGTAAGTAAATACTTCCCAGTCAGAGAACCTTTGATTACAAATACAGAGATTCATACAACCTTTTCCTTTGAGCCACCTTTTTCAAATACCGGTATTAAATATAGTGGAAATCTGGCTCTGTTCTCCTGCTGAGGGATTGAGGTTTACCACCACAATTTGTCTCAACCTGTCCAAAATTTACATAAGAACAGCCTGCTGGATCAGGCCAGTGACCCATCTAGTCCAGCATCCTGTTCTTACAGTGGCCAACCAGATGCCTGTGAGAAACCTGCAAGAGGGATTCCAGCACAAGAGCAGCACTCTCCCCTCCTGTTGCTTCCAGCAACTGATACTCAGAAGCTTTACTGCCTCCAACTGTGGAGGCAGAGCATGGTCATCTTAGCAGTACAAGACAAATACCTTTATTGGCATTGCAAGTTAAGACTTTCCAAATCCGTGGGATAAATTTAAAAGGGACAGGAGTGAGGCTGTTGAAGGTCACAAGGCACTCGATTGTTCTGCTTCACCCCGTCTAAGAGGGATAATTCATTAAGAACCCTTTCGGGTAAGATGGAGGTTAAAAAGGAAACCACTGAGGCAGTAACGTCATTTTCCCTGTCTGCTGAGGAACCTAATTTGACTTTCTCTCGGTGCCATGGGTCGCAGGTCCAGCATCTTGCTCAGAATCTGTTTGAGGAGTTTGCGGCCACCTTAGCTAGCATTCACCAACAGCGCTCTCCTCCATGAATTTGTCTAATTCTTTTTTAAAGCCATCTAAGTTGGTGGCCATCACTGCCTCCTGTGGGAGCAAGTTCCATAGCTTAACTATGCGGTACGTGAAGAAAACCTACTTTGAATCCCTGGCCTATTCATATTCTGTCCCTCATACAGGGGGAGTCCTTTAAAAGAGGCCCCGTGGATACAGAGTACATGTTCCATGCTCTTTTAGAAGACTCACCCTATAGCTACCCACAAACTTGGGCATGCACATATGCCCCTCTATACATAATGCTTCAACAAGTAGGCAAATGCACAATGTACCCACATGCTCGTGTTTTCTGTTTTTCCTCAAATGCCCCTCCCACCTTACCATGTCCTAGGCCTAGGGTGAAGAATTTCAAGTTTCCCATCAGCAAGAATATTACTAGGACTGCCTCACTTAAATTTCTTCAACTTAACCATCCAATATTTACTTCCATCCACTAAAATTAGCTGACTGGAACATAAAACTTATCCAGATGCCCAACCCACCCTGCCCTGCCCCTTTTATTAGCTGCCAAACCCCTCAAGTAGCAAAATCATTTTAACCTCACCACCACCCCTTATTTCTCAATTGCACATACAATATGGGTCAAACTGTGTGCTCAAGCAATACAGCTAAATTGTTCATGTAACTTGACCCAAGTGGATACCAATTTAAGTGAAATAATTTTATCCAAACTGTTCTAATACTGTGTGTGTGTGTGTGTGTGTGTGTGTGTGTGTGTATCTAAAATATTAAAATATGATTGAAAAATAATTGACTTTTCTTTAAACCCAGGAATACAGATATAGGTTATGTAACACTATTGCCTATATTTCATAATTATTTCCTACTGTTTGCATAATTTCCAAAGAGGCAGATGAGAACTAGCCTTTATACAAAATGTGCCCCATTTCTGAGTTTTTCTTTCAGTTCTCAAGCTTGGCATAAATATCTAGAGGAAGATGTGTTTGCTCCAATTTGGCACATGAAATAGAAATTCAAATGCTGATGTTTGACAAATATCCCTAAATCAGAACATATAATATTGAAATCCAAATCAAGAAGGGTTTTTGTAGCATGTATTATTTTCCTGTGTTTGTGTGGAATTTCTGCAGAGCTAGGAACTCAGAGGTAATGAGGGAAGAGACTGCTGAGATTTTCTAAAATCCCCAGAATTGACATGTCTTTCTGTAATTTAGATCTGGTTATCTTTGTATCTTTGGATGACAGTGAATTCAATTATTAATTTTCATTCTGTAAAAATAAGTGCACCAAAATAGAAAGAAATAGAAGAAAATAACTCTCCTCCTACACTCCAGCTTGCAAGAGAATGCAAACTGGACATCAGATGAACATTGTAATCTCCTTGCTGGATCACAGCTAACATCCTTATTATAATCCAGCATTGTGCCTTCAGAGTGGTCAGGCAGATAGCCCTGAGAAACTCATGAGGAAACCTAACTATTGTTTGCCTGCATGCAGATATGTTCTCTTGGAACATGGATGTCTCATTTTAGCTGTCAATTGACTAATAACCAGTGGTAGACTTCTATAAATTGTACAGTCCTAATAAGAGGCTAACTTCATTCAGGATGAAAAGCCATGTCAATTCATGTGAACGGTATCATTGGTTGAACTGCTGCAGTTGGAACATTTTTATATGTAAGCCACCTTGCATTCCATCAGGGGGAAAGGCAGGGTATAAACAAATATTTAATAATAACTACGATTATTGCCTGCTTTTCCACACGAAAATACAAAGGGGGATCCTGAACATAAGCTTGCAATGAAAGGGAGGGGGAACTAAAACCCTTCCTTTTACCATTCTGAGTGTGACTTGTAAAATAATCGAAGCCTTTATAGGGTTAAGTGTTCCCGTTAACAGCCTTATACAAGTTGTCTGTTGCACAGGAGAGCTCTCGGGTCCAATCCCTGGCACTACAGGATCTCAGGTGGCAGAGCTGACTGTACTGAGTGAGACTTTGGAGACAGTCTGCCAGTCAGAGAGGACAATAATGGGCTAAAAGGGTAGGCTAGTTTCTAAGGAACACTTACTCACAACCCCTCCCAAGTGTTTTCCAGACTTCTGGGGGGAAAACAGGTGCCCGCTCTTCTGTGTGGAGATTACCTGTTTTGCAGCGGTGCGCGCGCCTAGAGATCTCTTTTGGGGGGGTGGGCCGGGGGTCTCGTTAAAGAACAGTGCGCGGGGGTGATTGGGCGCAGCTGCGAGGGACATCTCCGCATGCTGTTCTCCACAGTGTGCGCCCGAGGGGGGGGTGCTTTGTGAACAGGACAAAAACTGAGAGGTATGGGGAGGTCACTCGAGACATTTCGCCTTCTTTAGGAAGGTGGCTGTTTGGGGAATGAGCGGAAGAAGTGGGCGCTCGGGAGCTGCTCAGGAGTAATAAGGCAAGGGAAAGCGCAGAGGGGGCGGCGGCGGCCTCCCTCCCCCTCGCGCGCCACCGACCTCTCTCTCTCTCTCTCTTATTTCCCCCTCCCGCGCAGACTGCTCCCTTCCTACCCCGGTTACCGTGGCAACCGCCCGGACTCCCCCAACCCCGCGCTTGCAGCGGAATCGCTCCGTAGCAGCAGCAGCAGCAGCAGCAGCAGCAGCCGCTCGCTGCAGGACTCGCTGCTACTGCCGTCGCTTTCGCCGCCTCGCATGGAGCTCCTAGCTGCTGCGCTCAGCGCCGCCTGCGCCCTGGACCATGAAGGCTCCGCGGAGAGCGTGGCCGGAGCCCGCCCGCCCGGCAGGTGAGCTAAAGAGGAGGAGAGCCGTTTGCCCTCCAGAGCAGGGGACTCCCCCTTAGACGTCGACCTCAGCTTTGCTGCCGGGCTTTAAAGACTTGGGAGCGGGAAGTTCGCAGGTGTTTGGGCCAAGCCGCGTGCCCCGCGTGACTGCCAGCCCCCTGTAGGGAATGTGGGACAGAGCTGCCCTCTGGACTCCCCCACAGGCACCCTTCGCCAAGTCCGGACTCGAGGCTTAGTTTCCGTGTCTCCTCGCGGCTGCCCTCCTCGGCTGGACCTCCATTTCTCTTCCCGTCCATTTCTCGGAGGAGCGAGCGAGGGTTAAAGCAGCCGCTGCCCGCCCCGCCTCGGCTACTCACTCCCGCGCTTCTGAGTCGGGGCGTCGAAGTGGTTCCCTCCGCCCCTCCCCTTGGTGCTGTGAGGGACCAGAGACCAGGACTTTCCGAGGTGGAGGGGGGTTATTGCACACCATGGAGTGTGTGAGCCCCGGCACCTCTCCTTTTTGCAATGTTATCATTGGCTTGCACCTCCCTAGGAAAGGTTGGTTCCTCATTTGCCCTCCTTTCGGTTGCCCCTCCTGAACCCCATCCTTCCTTTCCTTTCGCCTGCTTCACTTCAGGAGGGGCTTACTGGATTTCTCCTTTCTTTCTGGGAGGGAGCCCAGTGTGCTCAGTTTCCAGGGACCGTGGCATTGAGGGCGTGATATATCCCGGAGTCTTTTAAGTTTGGGTTTATTTACCTTGGTCCCTTTAAGAGCACTTGCAGCCCATGTAGTCGCTGCTGTTAGCCCGAACAGGTGGGAAGGAAACAGAGCAGGCATCCATACTCCTTGGTTTGTTGTTGTTTTTCTCACCCAAAGTGAGTCTCCTTCCATGGCTGGACCAGTTTCTAGTTCCGAAGAAAGCCCTGTGCATCCCGACTGCCCTGCTGCTTTCCCCGAGGCTCTGCAAGTGATTCATCCCATGACAGCTGACTCTTGGAAAAACTTCATTGAGCAAATAGGTAAGACAAACACTCAGGCTGCGTTCCTGTGTGCTACTAGTTATAGTCAAATGTTCCTCCTTCTGGGAAAGTTATTTTTCTTTTTCTTTTAAAATGGTATTGGAGGTTCTAGTGTGTGCAAATGAATCTCACATGACCTTAGCCCCTAAGTCATATTCACCTCAGTAAGACTTATTACTGCATGAACATGCACAGGATTGTTGCTGTAGTATATATAGCAAAACATAGAGGCAGAAGAAGTTGGCTGCACATTTCCCATTTTCAATAAAACTGGATAACAATCTTTGTTTTCCTATGAATGAAATTAATGAGTATGTGTGCATATGTCATTAAGAAACACAATACACACCAGAAATAAATTTGAGATCTGTAAAAACACCTTCCCCATCCCAAAGACCCTTGACACTTATGAGCAGTATTTTTGGAGGACAATTTTTCCTCCAGAAATAGGCCATCTAAGCAAGATCATTTCAGAGCATTATTCCTGAACTATTTAAGGCACCACCACCAGCAGTATATGGTATCGTTTCTCATAAAAGAACTGAGCTGGCTGTCTTTGCTAGCATCTTACTAGCTCTCATCATCCTTATGCTTCTTGTTATCACTTGCAGTGCAGTAGCGTTCATATTGGATGGTGTAAATAAAGGGGGCTTGTGAAGTGGGGACCAAAGCTTGTCCTTCCATGACAGCCGTATAAAAAAAAACCCATCCCATTTTACATTCAAGAAAATGATATCTGGAATATCTGAGCAAACTGATCGCATATATGAGTAGGTTAGATCTTGCTTTTTGATGATCTTCTGGTTGCATTCATACAATTGTAGAACTGGTAGGGATCCTAAGAATCATCTAGTCCAACTCCCTGCAATGCAGGAATATGCAGCTGTCCCATAAGGGGATTGAACTGGCAACCTCAGCACCATGCTCTAACCAGCTGAGCTATCCATATCCCTATAGAGGCATAATCATGTCTTTTCAACATTGTGACTTGTTTATTAGCTCTCTTGAACTTTATACTGCCTGACCAGCAAATAGTTAAGGTATATGCTTCGTTCAGAAAAGAAGCCGTCTTGTAGTCACTTGATAAATATAATTACTGTCTCCAACCAAAATCACTAAAGTATTATTTCCCCCTATCCCATTCCTTTACCATATTCATGGTTTTGTTTAAGCATAGCCTTGATTATTTACAAAAAGAAATAATCAGCTTTTGAAAATATGTAATGACATAGTTCAAGTGGAATTATGCAAGTATAATTTCACTAGAATGGCACAATACATTTAAGTGTAATCTCTCATTTTCAGTTAAGTGTGGGAAGCTGACAGGAAAGTACATGGTTTCCAAGGTACAGTTTCTCCTATTGCTATTTTAATCCCATTCTGAATAGTGTTCCAGAAAGAAGCAATTACTGAATATACTTACACTATGGGAAAAAGCTCGTTCCTTATACCACTTCCCCATTATAAATCATGTGCATTATCTAAGATTATAACCTAAATATAGTTTAGTATACAGAAATATTAAAGTACTTGACACAGAGGTATGTGAAGCAGCTCATGAGTTACAATTTTGATTTTCGTTTCATTAGATAAAGTGTAAAATTGTACTGAAATAAATATACTTTTATAAAAGTCCATTCTTTGCTTACTGTAGCTGAAGGGGAAAGCAATTTTAAATTGCATTTAACTTTCAAATGAAGGGAGTAGCTCGCAAGAAATTAGCACAAACTGATGTTTTGATTTATTTAAAATAGGATTTATAGTTTTATCTGGCGCAAGATTTTATTCTCTTCTTATAGGTCAAGCCCAATGAAAATCCAAAATAATTTTTGTCAAACACTGTGGTATTCTTGAAATCCCACAAGAAATAGTAGGATTTGGTTATTATTGTTACTATATATTATTACTATTTCCAGTGGCCTTTTATGATTCTAATTGTGAAGTATTCCTCATATTTCTGCACAACCTGATGCACAATTGCAGGAGCATTCTTGCACTGTTAAAATTTGTTTTTTGAAGGTAACATAGTGTATTATTGGAAGACCTTGTCATTGTGAATTGTGGGGTTCTACAGGTGAATTTTGGGGTCCTACAGGTTTCATTATATATTCCTTCATTGTCAACAAGTTGGTGAAGTTGCTGGATCAGATCAAGTGACAATCTGAAATTATGTGCTCTCAGTAGAGTCATGTCCCTTGCTTCTGTGACCAGAACATTGGTTAGCAGAAACTAAGAATGCTTCCAAACTATGATTTGCAAAGTCATTTCAAACCATGGTTTAATATAATAGTTTAGAGGCAATTCCTGTTTAGAACTAGCCAGAGTTTGCCCAATTTAGACATTACAGCAGGCTATGATATTGCAAACCATGAAAGGAAAGAACATAAAAGGCAAAAGAGGGAGAGGACGATGTACCCATGTGTCCAGCTCATTCCTAATCAGCGGTGTAGGAAGCCTTTTCGCCGCCCGGCGTGGAGGCACCCCCCTGGGGGTGGGGGGCATCACGGCGCATGCGTCGTGACGACACGACACGTGGCATGCACTGCGCATGCCCAGAAATTCCGGGCATGCATAGTGGATCCGGCCGGCGCTGCTGCGTGCCGGCAAACGAGCGGCGGGTTGGGCAGCCCCATGACCCGCTGCTCGCTCACTTGTTGGCCAGCACTGCTGCGAGCTGGTGAGTAAGCAGCGGGTCGGGCAGCCCCAGGAGCCGCTGCCTGCTCGCTCGCTCGCCGTGGGAGCAGCAGTGCCGGCCGGATGCATCTGGGCCAGCACTGCTGCTCCCACGGCAAGCCGGCGAGCAAGCGGCGGCTCCTGGGGCTGCCCTGTCCGGACGGGTGCCGGGCGGCGGGGGAGGGGCCGGGGAGTGTCACCCCCCTCCCCTGGAACCCGGGGCGCAGCACCCCCTATGCCCCGCCTTTCCTACGCCAGTGTTCCTAATCTCCAAATTATGCTGCAGATTTTGGACCAGCATGACAACTAACCTTGGCCTAAATTGAGCTGTTCTTAATTGCTATTTGGTGGCTTTAGCTAGTATGCAATATTTAGCCCTAGCCATGTCTAAGAGACTAGAATATTGCAGCCTAAATGAGTTAGTGTTTTCATGCTCAGAGTTAGATTGAGCATCATATTTGGGACTGGGGAGGAAATTCCCCAGGTTGGATAGGCTAATGACTTTAAGTTTTGGCTTTTCTTTTGCTTGCATCAAATAGAGCTATTTGTTCTGCAGCGATCTTTCAATGGTATGATGATACTGATTTAAAGCACAATCCTGGAGACTAGGTATTTGGAATCACTGCTCTAACATTGTTTCAGATTCCAGCTCCCCTTTTTTAAGCTGTTCTGGCTGAAGCAGCCAGGATAAACAATATTCACAATTTGTGCAGTAGCAACTACTGTTGCTCGATCAGAACGTGGCTCTGGAGGAGTAGACATTCAAAGAACAAATCTGTGTGCTTTGTAGGGCTCTTGTATCAAGAATATCGGGATAAATCTACACGTCAGGAGATTGAAACCAGGCGGCTGCAGGATTCACAGACAGATGCAGAAGAATGCTCAGCTACTGAAGACACAGCATCACAGACAGAAGCCACAAATACCGAAGAAAGCAAGGCTGTTCCCCAGATATGCTTGCTCAGGAATTCCACTTCCAGGTTTAATTTGTGGCAAGATCTTCCAGAAGTCAGGAGCAGTGGTGTTTTGAATATTCTCCAGCCAGATGAGATCAAACATCAAGAGGTAATACAGCTTCAGGGAAGGGTGGATGAAAGGAGCATTGCACTGCTGACATTTTAGTGGAAAACTCTGTGGGTTGACTCATTTAATACAAAGTGACACAGTTTAATGTTAATCTCATTGATATGATTAAAGCGACTGTTTTGTGAAATCTTTAATTTACTTTCTTTGCTTTTGAAAAGTCATGGCCATTCTGTTTTTTCTCAATCCCTGCCTGTTGCTGCCTCTAGAACAGGGTTGGGCTGCTATAGTGACATTAATGGAAGACAAAGCCAGGACTAGAGCTGCTAAAACTGATAATGCAAGTGTCTTTTAAGTACACCAAAAGCAATAAAGCAGACAAAAAGGCATAAGAGAGCTGTAATAAACTCTACGGAAGTGTGACTGAAGGACCATTGGATTATCTGTATATCCTTCTCCATGGGAGATGGAGGCCTTGTCACTGTGGTATAAAAAAGCTCTGCTGTCAGTAGGCTGTTGGGGCAAGGGATGGACACACTCCCATTCTCCTGGCACAGCCTTAAGCAAGAAAAACTGCACCAGCCCTGAAGGTGGCATAGCAACTTTGCTTCCCATTGAATGCAACCGGGAGTGGTGGTGGCGGGGAATGAAAGAAAAAACCAAAAATGATAACCGGGTGCAAAGAAGGAGAGTGGAAGGAAAAAGCTGCCTCTCAATTTCTGTCCTGGGTGGTATGGTATTGAACTTGAACCTTCCCTTCCCTCTTCAACCTCTATACGATTGCTGTTAGAAAGAGAGAAAGAAATTGCAGGGAATGCAAATTAATTAATTGCATCAGTCCTTATTGTGAAAGATGTTGGAAGAAGCTCCCTTTCTTTTATTCAGAAATGACAGTTTTTAGATGAACTGAGAAACTAAACCGTAATTTACTCATTCACCGGGAATGGATGGCTTTCACCAAAGAGTCCTTCAAAATCTCAAATGATAGAATTGTTGACCTTATAATCAGAATACTGTACATAACTTATCACTTAATTATTTAATAATTGGGAGGTAAACAATGTCATATCAATTTTTTCAGAAGCATGTCAGAGGCTCCAGAAATTTCTGTGTAGATTGCCTGAATAGTTCTTTCCACCAAGCATCTATTTATTAGTTGTTCATTTTGGGCTATGCAGCTTATAATCAAAGTAAAAGCAATAAAATGTAAGCTATGCAGCAAAATAAACAAGACAGAGAGCTAAAAATAGAGCCAGCCAAGAGAAAATAATAGAGCTGTTAAACGTATACAAGAAAAATCATTACTGGGGGCGGGGGGAATCAAGGGTAAGTTTTTGTTTAATGTTTTGCTCTGTTTTTCATATTCTGTTAGGAGCTGCCCAGAGTGGCTGGGGCAACCCAGTCAGATGGGCAGCATGCAAATAATAATAATAATAATAATAATAATAATAATAATAATAATAATAATAATAGTAATAATAATAATGTAGCAATTTTAATACCTGTGTGAAAGATGCAGTTACCTCTCTTCTGCATAACTATTAAAGGTGCAGAAGCCCTGTTTTGTTTTGTACCTCACCACCTGTTATACATTGAAGTACATATGCTCTTCAATACGGATAATCCAGTGAGCACATTTGGAATACTCTGTATGGATGTAGTCATCTGAAAAAGAATATTTAATCTCACTGTAAACATGTGCTACAGTGACAATAAAGTATTTCTATTTCTAATATTTAGGAGTTGGAGAAAATACAGTCTGCAGGCTTTTACTGTGGTACAACGAGTGCTGAGCTAGACAGATCTTTGTTTTGATCCAATGTGGCCTTTATAATGTTCTTTGTTTTGATTCAGTAGAGTCTTTTTAATGTGTAGAATCATACATAGTGTAAATGTAGAACAGCACAATGCAATTTTTGGGAATTCAGAATTCAGCATCCTGAATATTTCAGCTGCTATGGTGGTTTTTAAAGGAAATTTCTAATCTTTATAGTTGTACACACACAAAAAGGCTTAAAATGGTCAGAGTTCAGCTTTTCTGGGCACAGTATTTTGGTTACCTTGGTACATTATTTTTAATGGTGGAGAATATGCATACTTCCACAAGGCACAAAACTGGAGCAATCACTACATATGTCCTCATGGTTGACATATAGCTGCAATCCTATATGCAGTTACCTGGGCATAAACTTCATTGAACTCAATGAGGGTTATATTTGAGTAGTGGAATATGACTGTGGTGTTCGTCTGATGTTATGCCTTCTGCCAAAACCGCAGCATTCTTGCCATAGGGACCTATTTTTCCCTGTTTTTGGCTGATTTTATTGAGTTTAAAAATAGCTGAAGAGTTGTAGGAGTAATGACAGGCTCCTAGCTCCAAGAAAGGATTTTAGCTCCCAGGAAAGGTCAACCATTTCTTATTAACACTTTGTACAACCAGCCTGAGCATTAGTATCATTTCCTATTTAGTAATTCTTAGTCTATAGCTGTTTTAAGTTCGAAATCTGAGAGCTTTGAAAGGCAGATATTACGGAATTAATGATGGTGATTATTTTCTTCGCCTTGCTTTCATATCATAACTGGGGCAGACTGAGCTGAAATATGGCTTAATTTAAATAGCTTCGTGCCTTATGCTTGTTTATAGTATGTGCTGCAGTTAAAATAGCAAAAAAATTAACAAGTCTATTAAAGTATAGCAATTCAAAATGAATAGATGTCAATAGAGGCAGAAGAGATGCTAGAACCATTTGCAATAAATAGCAGAGTAATATTTGTAAAATAAATACGTATTATATAAAGATACCCAAAAATGCAGCAACCCAAAAATGGTTGTTGAGGTGTTGATATTGTTTTAAAAAACAAAGTTTAAAGATCTTTTAAAAAGAACTTGACATAGAAGTATCCTTTTCAGTGACATCATGCATAACATGTTGTTCCAGCCTAATACATATGTCAGTCAAGAGACGTAGTTATACAGGTCCAACTTTTTTCAAGGCCATAACTTAAGACACTGTGATGGTCCACAAAGAACAATGAAACTAGAATGGTGGCCTATAGCAACTTTAACAATTTTTTGTTCTAAATCAGGCATAGGCAAACTCGGTCCTCCAGATGTTTTCTGACTACAACTCCCATCATCCCTAGCTAACAGGACCAGTGGTCAGGGATGATGGGAGTTGTACTCCCAAAACATCTGCAGGACCGAGTTTGCCTATGCCTGTTCTAGATAGTACATGAGAGCTTCGTAAGATGGAGGATGAGGGCTGCTTTTTGTTTCTTTTGGGGGGGGGGAAGAGCCAACTTTGAAGATGAGCAATTGCAACGAAGTGCAATAATCAAGGGTACTGTTTAAGGTTTCATAGGGAGGTGCACATAGTGATAGGGGAAGTGGGTAAGATTCACAGCAAGGTGCAAAGGTATATATATTCATTATTCAGGATTAAATTAAAATTAAAAGCATTTGTTATTTTTTATGCCTCATAATAACCAGATGTGGTTGCCATATGTAATCTGGCACATATAGAGGGGAGCTGACCCAAATGTTGGCCCTAATGGCAACAAGAAAGGTTCTGGCTACTCTGAAATGGGTCAGCATTGAGTCCAAGTGGCATAGTGACAGCACTGGCACAAGGGGGCTCTGGAACTGACTAAAATGATGGGAAATGAGGGGTTTTTTGCAGTGGGATGGCAGTTTGCTTTCAAGCCTCATACTAAGGTTACCAGGTTTTTTTTTCAAAGAATCCGGGGACACTTTTTTTTGAAAAGAGAAAAATTTATTAAGAAATGTTTATTTTTTTAAAAAAAGTTTTATCTTCTCTTTTGTGGTCTCCTCTCTCATGCAGCCTTCTTCTGGACCCCAGACTGCTCTCTTAAAGCACTAGCCGCCGTGGAGTAGGCTTGGGCCGGGCCTGGGCTCAGCCACGTGTCCTTGCCCTCCCGGTGCTCTCCTACTTCACCTCAGTAGTGGCAGTGGCACGGCAAGGTCGGGGCTCCCCCTCTTTTTTTCTCCTTCCTCTTTCTCTCTCTTCCTTCTCCTTTCCTCCTTCTCCCTGCGTCAGCTCCAGGGGTTTTACTGGCCCAGGAGCGCCGCTGGGCAGTCAGCTGGGTGGCCAGGCGCTCTCGCACCCGGCTTGATTTGGGCCGCGGACTTGCGCGCGCGCGGGGGGGGGGGTGTCAGTGGTTTCCCCAGTTGATGCACTGGGCATCCCCAGTTCCCCCTTGACAGCAGCAGTCTCAGCAGCCCGGAGCCAGCCTGGTAGCGCAGTTGGCTGTGGCTGGCTTCAGGAGCTGCTCACTGCCGTGGCACCCGCCATTTTGCCTCACTGGAAGCCCCCATATGATGTGTCTTGTGCCGTTGAACCAATCACGCAACATTCATTCCCTACTAATAAATCTACAACACTTAAAATATAAATCTGGGGACATTAAATGAAATCCGGGGACATTCCGGGGACAGATTGGTAAATCCAGGGACTGTCCCAGGGAACGGGGATGTCTGATAACCATATCTTATACCCTATCCCACTAGAAAGTGCTGACAGCTTCTAATACTGCAGCTTGTTGTTGTCGTTCAGTCGTGTCCGACTCTTCGTGACCCCATGGACCAGAGCACGCCAGGCACGCCTATCCTTCACTGCCTCTCGCAGTTTGGCCAAACTCATGTTAGTAGCTTCGAGAACACTGTCCAACCATCTCATCCTCTGTCGTCCCCTTCTCCTTGTGCCCTCCATCTTTCCCAACATCAGGGTCTTTTCTAGGGAGTCTTCTCTTCTCATGAGGTGGCCAAAGTACTGGAGCCTCAACTTCAGGATCTGCCCTTCTAGTGAGCACTCAGGGCTGATTTCTTTGAGAATGGATAGGTTTGATCTTCTAATACTGCAGCTACTGGGAACTATTTACCCTTGTTTTACGCAGGGTGGCATTGAAGCAATTGTGGCTCAGGCCTTTATGCATACTGCAACAACTACAGAACGAGATAGAATTAGTGTGCCCAACAAAGATTTATACCTAAAACAGTACAGGCCATACTTAAAGCAACATAGGCAAATTTGGGTTGATCAATGCTAAGAAAAGGGAATTATATAAGTGTTCTAAGTTATAAAGCGACAAAAGACCATAGGCAACGAAAAATGAATTGGAATGGATGTTGTGTCCTCAAGCATGGAAAAGGTAAACTGCTTAGAAAGTAAGTGATAAAGTTATTTTGATAAGGTTGACAGAGGTGAATCTATCACTGTCCATATTAGATGAAATAGTGAAACACACACAAAGGCTGAAAGAATTGACTATGCATCTGTAAAGAAAGAAAGCAAATGTCTGCTAGTACAATGTTCCTAAATCTAGATCTGGATCATCATATTTCTGTTTTTAAGCCTGTCCAAACAGGTTTGGGTGTGAGACAAAGCAGGGGGAATTAGTTAGGGATATACTGGTAGGTTTCCAATAAACACAAATGCTGGTTCCATTTGAAAATTAGAGTAACAGCACAAGATAGTGGGCTGAAATATTTTAAACTGTTAGGGGTTATAAGGAAGGAAAAGGAAAACTAATGGAATACTGATAAAAATGACTATATCACTGATGGATAGCTTTAATTATCTAAACATCTGTTGAGAATGAATCACCAACGTCATTCTTGAGCTATATGGAAAATAATTGAAAGATGCAGAGGAGACAAGCCAGAGAGGAGACATTACTCAGGTTCTTGTACTGGTCTGGCATGGAGAATGTGACTGTAATGGAGAAGACTCAGAACATCTACCTAGCAATTATATGAATTCATAAATCTATTACTATATCATAAAAATACTTATTCATGATGATGCTAAGCATTGAGCTGTTCAAAGCAGTGAGTGAGCTTGAAGGCAATAACACTTATTTTGGTAATTCTAAATATATTTCTTCCTTCTTGGTGATTTTAGTCTTAATACTTTGTTCACATCCAAACTCTGGTCTTTGCTGTGTGCATTGATTTAAAACCTAGTCTCATCCTGGACTTGCAGCATTTTTTTTTCCTGCCACATCCTTGGAGGAACACATACATAAGATACATCACCGGAATTAAAATCCAAATAGATTTTTGCAGGGAAGTGTGTGAAAATGAGGCTACTAACACAGATTCCCCCCCCAAAAAAAGTCATGTGCATTTTTCACCAGTATTTCACTACAGAAGACAAATGTTATGTAAGAATTGGAACCTCAGTGTTACATTAGGAGTTGGGCTTTGCTGCTTTTCCATGATTGAATGCAGTTATGCAAGAAACTGATTAATATGAACATTTATTGAACATTTTTGGAAGACAAAACTACTAGGGAAAATTGATATATTCAAAATGTTGCTTGTAGTGTTGTACCACATTTTTTGCACACCACTATTTGTTGAAGTGGAAAGTCAGGTGTCAAAAGCAGTTTTTTAAAATGTCCTCCCTTAGTTGTTTTTTGCAGTTTGGTACCATTTTTCCACCAGCAAACACGATAATGACGCAGCACCATATAGCCTGTCAGATTCAGCTGTGTGACAATGTCACTGGCATAGTCTTTGCAGTGTAGTCACTGATTGGAGAGGAAAGAAGGAATGAATCCCTGTTGTTGCCAAGGAGATTGGCAAAATTCACATTCCTTGCTTGTGCTCAGTTTTGCCTCTGCCCCCCCTACCACTGGCATGCGGCCCCCAGAATGTGGTGGCCCAGGAAGGAATGTGGTGCTCGAGTTCCCGACCCCGTTACAGTATCTTCTGTACAGTTAGAACGTTAAGTATTTCAGGTAGCATACTCCAGTTTCAACTCTTTAGAAAAAGCATTCTGAAGTGGTTGTGGTTGTTTTAAACTTACATGTTCTGATTCAGCTGTAGCTGTACTTTGATTAGCAACTTCAGATGGGATGTTCAGTCCCATCTGCATCAATTCTGCATCCCAAAGTTCGTTGTCATCCAGATCCATATGGTGTGGTCTGGCTTGGTAATCGGGGTAGTAACTCTATAGAGCTGTGAGCTTCTGCCCTGTGACTGTAAATACTAGACTTGTGTACCTGTCATTGAAGCTTTCAGAGCCTCCATTTACATTATGCATCATTCATATACAATTTTGGAATTCTTCTGCAGGCCATGTTTGAACTGGTTACCTCAGAAGCTTCATACTACAAGAGCCTGAACCTCCTGATATATCACTTCATGGAAAACGAGCGATTGAAAAAAATTCTACATCCTTCAGAGGCTCACATCCTCTTCTCCAATGTCCTAGATGTCATGGCAGTCAGTGAGCGGTAAGTCTTTTAGCGATTAATATGTGTAGGAATTAAATCTCAATTTTGTTGTTGCTGTCCCTGGGGAGGCATAGGTGGGCCTGTTCGTGTTTTCAGCTTCTGTAAATTATCTTTATAAGTTAATGTTTCCCCTTTTATACTGTAGAGAAATGTACCATTGTCCATAACAACTATACTGACTTAAACAGCATCGTTGTTGTATCCCATACATAATCCTTTATTTTGTACCAAAAGCGATAAAAGGCCTTAAAATCAGGTGGAAACACAGTTCCCTCCCTATTATAGGGATGCGATTGTCCTGGGTGGAAGATGTGTGGTTGTCATCGTAGTGAGCTGCGAATTTGACTGGTCACTGCTGCTCTTCAATATTACAACCATGCAGCCTTGCCTCCCATTTCAGTCCAGTGCTACAGGCCTCTCAGAGCAGGCAAGATATAGAGGAAGGATGCCAGGATCAGAGGCCCAGGCATTTGTTGTGTCATATTCTGTCCTGCTCACCTTTCTTTGGTAAATAGTAATGCCTATGAATGCACTCATTTTGTGCTGTAGTGACTGGATAAATATGCCAGGGAGAAAAGAGTACAACTGATCCTTCACGTAGCAACAACAGTGTCATGGTTATTATTCAGGTTTGTCCTCATTTTTGGCATGATAGGTTTTGTGGGAAATCTCACCCTTTTCAAGGTAATAATACAGTGTGAATTCTGTGCATACAAATTCTGCTAACGTCTTCATTAATATATGTTTTCAGTGTATATTCTGCTAGTTAGTTGAGGACGAAATTAATTTCAGATCAGTGCTGAATTAGAGACAAGCCATATTATTTATTGCTGTTATGACATGCAAAAGGCAAAGGACCCCTGGACGGTTACGTCTAGTCAAAGGCGCCTATGGGGTTGCAGCGCTCATCTCACTTTCAGGCCGAGGGAGCTGGCATTTGTCCACAGACAGCTTTCCGGGTCATGTGGGCAGCATGGCTCAACCGCTTCTGGCGCAACGGAACACCATGACGGAAACCTGTGCGCATGGAAACACCATTTACCTTCCTGCCGCAGCAGTACCTATTTATCTACTTGAACTGGTGTGCTTTCGAACTGCTAGGTTGGCAGGAGCTAGGACAGAACAACGGGAGCTCACCCTGTCACAGGGATTCAAGCCACCGACCTTCTGATCGGCAAGCCCAAGAGGCTCAGTGGTTTAAACCACAGCGCCACCCACGACATGCATACCACAGTCGCTTGCATGCATTTGTCTACATGCTTATTCCCTTCCTCACCTATATATAAGAAAAAGCTACATTCTCTTCCTGGAAATCAGGCACTTTCTGTCTCATGTATACATTTAACTTAAGAAGAGCCAATGGCTCATCTAGTCCAGCATCCTTTTCTCACAGTGGCCAACCAGACACCTGTGGAAAACCAGCAAGCAGGATTCAAGTACAAGAGCACTCACCCCTTCTGTGGTTTCCAGCAACTGGTATTCAGAAGCATTGGTGCAGGGCAGAACATAACCATCATAGCTAGTAGCCATGGTGTGTCTGCAAAAGCGCACACTTATAGCCACATATCCCCCATTTTGCCTGATCTCCAGGGGGGGGGGGAGGAGGAATAAAGTTTTTCTTCATAAAATGTCTTCATTTGGTTCATAGCCAAAAGTATTTCAGAATCTATTTTTTATATATAAAAGTTAAAAAGAGGGGAAGCAGAATGTGGCAGAAGCCTACATTTTAATTATTTGTGTTTGTGTGGCTATGTCTGTTGCGGACACTGATGTCAATGATTAATTCTGGGTTTCTTATTTAGTTTCCTCTTGGACCTTGAGAAGCGAGTAGAAGAGAACATCGTGATCTCAGATGTCTGCGACATTGTCTATCAGCACACTATTAATCATTTCTCGGTGTATGTAACCTATGTCTCCAACCAAACCTACCAGGAGAGAGCTTATAAGCAACTTCTGTGAGTGCAATTATTCAGTCATGGCTTGCTTATTAAAACCAATCAACAGCACATCAACTGAGACCGACCAATTAGACAACAGATGTCAAATGGTTTAGCACACCGGGGTGGGGGGAGGGAGAATTTTCACCCATGCTTAATAGGAACTTTTCTCCAAAATGTGTGTGGGTGTTCACAGTGTAATCCCATTCCCCACTGGAACGGAGATAACTACTGTAGGCAGAAAGCTGGGATTTGGTATGCAATCAGTTGTGAGTTATTTTTGTCATTTTGCACAATTTTCAAACATGCATCTTCCACTGGGTGACTACGTCTAACCATTATAAATGATCTATTGCACTGGAAGGATAGCTCTGGTTGATTCCTTCATTACAATACAAATGTATGAAATTAACCATAGTTGTGTCTGTTCTAATGGTTTTCTGTTGGGCAAGATCATTTTGAAGCATGTGAATGCATTTATGGCATGTGCAATTTGTTTAAAGATTTCTCAGTGTTGAACTGCCAACCTTTTATGTCCCCCTTGCTTATGATGAAGTGGAAGCAATTTAAAATTACATTCCACTTACAACCTTAATTTATTTCAGCAAATTCACTTCCTCCAAGTTCCATTCAAAGCCTTAAAAAAGGTGAAAAGAGGCAAAGTTTCTTACAATAAAGGGAATAATTTCTGATCCGTAACAGATTTCAGATGTAAAACTCCTGGAATTCTTACTGAAAGCTAAGGTTCCTCTTTGAATAATGAAGAATCTTGAGCAGTATGATCCTGTGCATGTTTATTCAGAAGTCTTACTGTATTCAGCACCGTTTACTCCCACCAAGTAAATGTGCATAGAATTGCAGCCTTTCTCCTTGCCAATGCAATCCTGTGTGTGTTTACTTGGAAGTAAATCTCACTCTGTTCAATGGAACTTACTCTCTAGTAAGTGTGTTTAAGTTTATAGTCTAAAAATTAAAAATGCTCATTCATTATAGTTCTTGTGTCAAGTGTAGCTGAATTGGATTAGGGAATCTGCTTTGGATGTCTTCATAATTTAAATTTAATTGTAGTAGTCTGCTAGGATTTGTAATGAGTCTTCTCAATGTACCCGCATTATATATTTGGTTCCTTCACAAAGGAGAAGAAGGGGTCTGGAAGCCTCCAAAGCATTAAGATAAAAATACTTTAAAAGGATCATGAAAGCTGGGAAATGTTTAGCTGCTTACTTGAATGCTCTGAATGTTTCAGAAATTTTCCACTGTTTAGCTCAATACTTTTTCTTTTTCATGTTTATTTTGGCCACTTTGTCTCTTCCAAAAAAGTGAGCAGAGTTAAGTAAGCTATTAAGCTACAACTATTTTAGTAAGGTGTGGGGAGGGGGGGACCTAATAACTCATCATGCAATTTAGTCATTCCTAGCTTTCATTGTATAGATATAATTTTAATATGCTCAAAGGAAGAGAGATAAATCCTTAAATGAATTAATTCCCTATAGAAGCAGACCTTGGTGACTGCTTCTAACCAGCAGCTAGGCTGTTTTATGAATGCTAGGAAACGATAGCAATCTTGCTCCTTTTCTTCTCCTCGCCATTCAGTCTCTGTTCTCGCTAAAGGAACTCCTAGTCAATTATTTAATAGTAGGTGACTAGATCAGCATACTTAGAGGTCTGTGATGACAAAGGATTAGAATCCCATTTGCCTTCAGTTCATAGCTGTCAACTTCCCCTTTTTTTGCGGGAAATTCCCTTATTCCAGCGCCGTTTCCCATTGCAAAAAAGGAAGGTTAACAGCTCTGTTTCAAAACGAAACAAAAAAATCCTTCCAGTAGCACCTTAGAGACCAACTAAGTTTGTTCTTGGTATGAGCTTTTGTGTGCATGCACACTTCTTCAGGTACACAAAAGCTCATTCCAAGAACAAACTTAGTTGGTCTCTAAGGTGCTACTGGAAGGATTTTTTTTTATTTTTTATTTTTTTTGACTATGGCAGACCAACACGGCTACCTACCTGTAACTAGCTCTGCTTCAGTTTGACAGACTGAATATAGACAACACTGGAAAGGAAGGAAGCATGGTGGGGAAGAAGGTGTCCATAAGACCAAGCACAGACTTAAAAGTTAGCACAGTTGCAAGTGCTTCAGCACTCTTTGACATCCTGGTCAAGGCACTAAAGGACAGTGAATTGATTTTCAGATTGTGAATGTGAGAGGCACCAATCTACTATTGGGAGCAAAGCAGAAATTCACCTGCGTTCCACTGTTAATAGAAGGCAATAGGACAGGAATGTGGAGTCAGCTTGAACTCTTTCAGAAAAAGCTAATGTAGAAGTTTGGTTCAGTATTTTCTCAGTCACAGTTCCAGGGCCAATTCATAGGCCTGTTGCTAGTTCCATTCTTTCCTCCCTCTGCTCCAGGAAAAAAACCAAAAACTTTAGCTGGACCACACCAGGAACAGCATGCTAAGTGGTTATTGCTATGCTGTTAACAGTCTTGTGTGCCTCAGGACCACAATATCTCTTCCCACATGAACCCAGCATTCATCATTGGAGGCCCTTCTTCACGTGTTTCTTCTGAGGGAGTTGTGGATGGAGGCAACATGAGAACAGGCATTTTCAGTGGTGGCCCCTTGTGGAATGCTCTGCCTAGGGAGGTACTCCTGGCACCATAATTATCTATTGTTAGGTGCCAGGCAAAAAGGTTTATTTTCCCTAGACTTCCAGCCCTTAATTTGGAGTGTATTAGGCATACTTGTGCCCTCTTTGTTGCTTATTTTTTAGTGGGATGTGTTACGTCCTTTTTATGTTTATTATGGATAGGGTTTCATTTCATTTCATTTTTTTCATACTTGGTTTTAATGTTCGTAGCATTTTGTGAGTTGCTTTGGGTCACTTCTCATGGAAAAAGCAACTAATACATGCAGTAAATAGAGCTGGAGTCTGATTGTGGCCTGAGTTGTTTTATCATGCTGGTTCCCGGACCTGTATGCTTCTTTCTATGAACTGTGTTAATTAATAATTTGTGGGTAAGGGGGTGTTCCTGAGGCTTCTAAATATTTGGTATTAGTTATGAATATTGGTATTAGTTATAAATAGAAAGTTCCCGCACCTTAATAGCCTTTTTGTCAGTGAGAAACCAAATAATCTGAGCTAAAGAGTGTGTGCCTTTCTGTAGCACTGAATTCACACTAGCTGTAGCTGTGACAGATCCTGGCAGGTCTCCAGTAGTCTGAGATGCTTCCAGTTTATACCAGATGAGTTTTGCCTCTTGTCATTTCCAGCTAGGCCTACCTCGGTTAAATCAATTGATGGAAGGCCTTGTTCCTATGACTATATGTATTTCACCTTACTGCAACAATGCAACTGTGTAAAGATATATAATTATGCCTCTGACTCATCTACTTGGACACACACCCCATTCACACCCACCCACACACCCAGCATATGCTGCTAAGTCTGTATGTGCTACACATGTAAAAGCATTACTCTGGCTTGCACATTAAAAGCCTATTTTTCCATTCCCAAATACTATTAATAGACCCAACTTTAAACCAAAATCCACTTGGTGCTAATATGCCCCTCCCCCCAATTGTAAAGAGAGAGAGAGAGAGAGAGAGAGAGAGAGAACGAGAACAAAGCCAAATTCCAACCCTGAGGGGAAGGTAGCGTTGTGAAAATTAAAACACACATAGAACATGTCGGTTACTCACACAAGTTTAAAACTCAAGGAAATAACAAAACACCACTCTCCATCTGTCTCTGTTGTCAGCCAGGACAAGCCAGCTTTCCGGGAGGTGATCTCACATTTGGAACTGGATCCGAAATGCAAAGGCCTGCCTTTCTCATCGTTCTTGATTTTGCCTTTTCAAAGGATCACTAGGCTGAAGCTGCTGGTACAGGTATAACAGGGTTTTACTCTTCCCGTATATCAGTACCACCTTGCCATGTCTTAAATTGAGGTCACTGAGAGACTGAAGAGCTTTAATGGGGAGGGAAAAGCCACCAAGGAACATTCCTTGTGGGGAAATGTATCCTTTTATAATGTAATTGTCAAAAGGAAGAAGATTTTGCCTCCTCTCTCCATTTTTCTACATGTGTTCAAGTAGAGCCTGTTCAAAAGGAGCACCAACAACCTACCACTTAGTAACAGTGGAGTAAAACAACATTATTTTGATAGCTTTCTGAACTGGAATTTGAAATATATATATATGTGTAAAGTATCCTGTTAAAAGTATCCTAACCATAGTCTTAATCATTTGAGGATTATGTTGACTGAACAACTCTCTTATGGAAATGTACAACCTTCCTTCATCTTGTACAGAATATCCTGAAGAAAGTGGAGGAAAAGTCTGAACGTGAAATCACTGCCCTTGAGGCTCACAAGGAACTGGAAACAGTAAGTCTCATCTGCTTTGTCAGAATATTTAGGATTTTTCGGAGCAAATGGGACTTCTTCTCTGCCTCTGTGCAGAGAATGTTGATAGCCATTGCCATTCAAATGTGTGTGTGCCGTGTCATGTGATTGATTATGCAGGGTGGGTATTTTATTTAAGCTGACACCCCTGCCCCCCCCATGTGTTTTGAAGAATCCCCCTACCCTCCAGAGTGGATTTGGGAGTGGGACATGTGGGGAAAAGAGAGGGAGAGGTAGTCCCACTGTGCAGGCATTAGTCCTTGCATTAATAGGATGACTTTGAATTTAATGCTTAATCCTGTGTATCTGGTATCTGGAAGAAATAATATCCAAGGAAGAGTTGCCTCATAATTCAGAGTGCAAAAGCTGTAGTCAGACACTTGAAGGTGATAGATTCCACAGAGAGCAGTGATTTAATTAGCTGCCACCTGAAGCAGACTGTTAGTAGGTCAGACTTTATCCAAGAGTACAAACTTATTTTTCTGACCCAAAATCACGTGTGCCATAATATACCTTTTTATTAGTGTTTCAGCTCCTTTTGAACTCCATTTCTACAAGGCTTCTTATCATGTGTGTTGCCTGTCTACTTATGTATTTTGAGGTTAGGCCAAGTACAATATACTTTTAACATGAGTCTGAACCAGTCTGTCACATGCAGGGGATTGCATCAGCCCACACAAAGAAGCCACCCGACCTCCACTGTCCCTGTGTGTTCACATGGAGACAGAAGATCTTCATACAGCCAATGCACCTAGACCAAACTCATATGATCAATCCCATGGAAATAATCTGGAATGGACCATGTAGTGTGTAGGCTACACTCAAATGTATACTGTACTTGGTATACTCACAAATGCAATTAGAGGGGCAACACACAAAGATGGTAAACAGATGTTCCCCTCCATGAAGTGGGCTAGATCATAAGTCCTGTCCAGTGTCATTGGGATCAAGTGGACCCTGATTCCTCTCAAGCCAAGTTTTAGTGGACCCTCATTTTCTATGACTACCTGTCTGCTGAATTACATAGGCCCCAGTTCCAGACATGAACCTAGTAGAATTGTTCCTGAGCCTTCAATGATGCAGCAAGCTGGGGTGGGAAGCCACTCGGAAATGTACTTCGAAGTGAAGGCAACGCCTTCACCTTCCTTCCATCTGATGTCACAAATTATGCCAGGGGTGGGGCAGATGGACATGGTTTAGGGAAAACTATATTGTGAGCTAAATTAGGGCCCCTGTCTGGTCTCATTAGGTCCATGGGCCAGAGGTCCCCCGGCCCTGCTGTGAGGCTGCCGAAATGTGATGGTGTCATCAGGAATTGATAGCACAAATACCTCTATGAATGTGAAACACAACCACCTGCATTGTTGAAAGCTTCTGAATTTGTGATAGAACTGACCAGTCTAGTAAATCTGAGTTCCATTCTATTTTGGCTTGGTTCCACCATTAGGACTATAGTAGAATTTGAAAGCTTCTCTAGGGTTTATGTTAAATCAGAAATGTCTTGACTGTATAAAACTATGAAATCCACTGAGCTATAGCCCTTTCTCTTTCTAACCAGGAACCAAAGTAAGCCTCACCTCAGGTGATTCTTGCTTGCTATTTTATTAATAGTAATTAATAATAATCACTTATTAAGTAATAATAGAGTTGGAACCTATTTCCCTTCATCCATGGGTGCATGCCCCCCCTTATCTTACTGGGGTGAACAATGCTTTGATTTCCTTCACATGAGGTCTAGCTAACTCCTCGTCAGTGACACTTTGATGTGAACAAGTTTGTTATTAAAATCTTGTCGAAGTTGTGCTTTTATTTACAGAACTACTTCTAAATGAAGTTAAACATGCTTTTCTACTTCCACCTCATTCAATCTGTTCTCGGTGGGCTTCCAGTTTTCAACCCTGAGACAAGGAATCATGTTTCTGATATACTCTCATTTCTTGGTCTCTTCTAGGTGGTGAAGGCATGCAACGAAGGTGTTAGGAAGATGAGCCGTACAGAACAGATGATCAGCATCCAGAAAATGCTAGAATTTAAGATCAAGGTAAAAATGTAGGCTAAGTCCTAAGGAGAGGAACAGATATATGTTGCAGGGCAAAACCATTGCCCCTAATGATTATATTAAACAATCACTGATCTAATTTATTCCTGAACAGATCAGTCCTAGCTTTGGTACCCTTTTTTAAAATGCAAGTCAGGGTTCAGTCTGCCTGGCTGCTTTACGGACACCAAGTTACCTGGCTACCCGTGTCTCCTGCTCCACTGACTGGATCAGGCATAGGCAAACTTGGCCCTCCATATGTTTTGGGACTACAGTTCCCAGCACCCCTGACCACTGGTCCTGTTACCTAGGGATGATGGGAGTTGTAGTCCCAATACACCTGGAGGGCCGAGTTTGCCTATGCCTGGACTGGATCATACAGAATGCATCCAGTGATTATGCTTGCTGAGCCATTCCCAGTCATTTGTATTATTTGTAACTCAGTGCTGACTAATATAGCACTGTGGAGCTCTCCTCCAGCTCCTTTATCTATTTTTTATTTGTATAATTTTCTTACCAGTGCTACAGGCCAGCTGTGTGGTGTGAATTTTGTTGAAATTAACCCTAAAGAGGCTCTTGAGGCAAGATATGCCAAAACATATCCCACTCGTCATTATTGTCCTTTTGCTTAGAATGAGACTTTAAAGTTTCCAATTGATAATTTAATTTCCTTTGATGATCTGCAACGACCATGTATTTTATTCCCATTATATACATCTTCAGAGAGCCAACTTTTAATGTTACTTTTATTAAGCATTTCACAGGGTAATAGGAGAAAAGGGGGGGGGAATATGAGCATGCCAAAAAGTTATAACTTTTACAATAAAGAAAAGACAACTTGCAGTTGGCTGCTGTCGTTAAACTTCTCATTGCTGTATTGAACAAACATCATCCACAAAATTATCTACTTGGCATTACTCCCTGAGCCTAATATAATTTGTAATTTTGGCAATCTCAGCTATTCGCAGATCCTCTTTAAACAGATTTTAAGCCAAGGAGTGACAGCTTTTTTGAAATTCACTGCTAAACTAATTTTGGCTATGCACAGATGATTTGTAGTAAGTTCTAGGTCACATCTCTGTCTTTACCTTCAGTTAATACTGGATCTAATAATGTTTCATATACTTTAATTCATATCTTTTTAGTTGAATCTTCTCTTCCAGTACCTTTGTATTGCCTGATAGATGCTGCTAAATAGGAACGAAGTTGTATTCTTCTTTTTATATATGAACAAAGTCCTTTGCAATAAAGCCACTTCTCCAGACTTTGACAAAACCACTTTCTCATATTTTGGTATCTTAAAGGGATGTTAAATACTGCTGATCAACATTTTACATTTTTTCCCCAGTTGACAGACACAATTTTAAGAGAACACTGACAGTTGCTGGGAACCCCAGGAGAGGATAGTGCTCTTGTTTGTGGTTTCCCCACAGGCATCTGTTTGGTCACTGTGAGAACAGGATGCTGGAGTAGATGTGCCATTGGCCTGATCCAGCAGGCTCTTATTAGGTCCTACCTGGAACTATAGCTTCTGTGTAGTTTATATTTAAAGCTTTCCTTTGCAGTGAATTCAGAGGGATTGCCATAAGATGCTATGTTGCAGTGCTCCTGATTATTATTTTATTTCCTTCATTAGTCTGTGCCCATCATCTCTCACTCCCGTTGGCTGCTAAAGCAGGGAGAACTGCAGCAAATGAATGGCCCCAAAACATCACGTACCCTCCGCACAAAGAAACTCTTCAGAGAAGTCTACTTGTTCCTCTTCAATGATTTGCTAGTGCTCTGCAGACAAATTTCTAGGTGAGTTTGAAACAGAGAGAAACAGAATTTGAGCTGTACTATGTTTATTCAGTCTCAGTTGAATCGGTCTCAATCCTGCCAGAGATAGTTTCTGATTGTTAATTTAATCTATTGATGGGCTGCCCAAGTAGCTGTAGACGAATTTTCAGCACTCATAGTAAAGAATTAAGCAAAGGCAGGTGTTTATTTTGTTGTTCTGGGTTTTTTAAATAGACAATTCTTTACCTTTGCCTGTCTCCCCCCCCCCTCAAATTGTTAGGAAAGGACTAAAGCAGGGATGAAGAGCTTATGACTCTGCAAAGGCTGTTGGTCTCAGCCAGCAGGGACACTGGTCAGGGTTGATTTCCAACAACATCTGGAGGTCACATGTTCCTCATCTCTAGAATAAAGATACGATGCATTCTGTCCTTGAGAACAGAAAACTTGCATCAGAGGAGGGTCATGAGGGAAGCGTGTGCCTAACTTTCCCCCTTCTAATCACTACATGTTTGTAAAAAAAAAAAAAAAGGACTTTGGAACACTGGCAGGGGGTTAAACAGCTGGCTTGGGGAAAGTTTCAGAATAAAGTATATGACTCAAGAAGAGTTAACCCCTCCTATCTCTGCTGTCCTCTTTCAGATGCAAAAAAATCTCTTCCCAAGCACGCTTAACAAGATTTTGTTATACCCAGATAACAGTTTCAGGTGTAGTTTACTCCTTTGTCACTAAGCCATCCATTCTTCAGAAAGAATATTTTGCCTATGAGAAATGTAGTCACCTATTTCCCTGCCCCATCTTTTAGGCCCTGCTTATACCCCAGCCTAGGCTATAACTAGTGTTTCTGACACCTTTCTTTTCTCTCTCAGTGACAAATATCAGGTGTTTGACTCTGCACCCCGAGGACTTCTACGGGTGGAGGAGCTGGAAGACCAAGGACAGAGCTTGGCAAATGTCTTCATCCTGAGACTGCTGGAAAATGCAGATGACCGCGAAGTCAGCTACATGCTAAAGGCATCATCACAGTAAGCATAACAAGGCAGTATCTGGGGAAATTGTAGATTGTGTGGATGATCTCATTGCACTTTCTTACAATAGATTCTGAACTATTATTGCTCTTGGGATGACCTTACCTATATTTATAAGCAGGCACAGGCATTGTTCCATAGGCATCATATTTGATGGGGACTGTCTTCTAAATGACAGTGTTGATTGTGAGTTCATTTGCCCTTTGTCAACATCCTGCAACACTTTAGGGTAATTTGTTTCCTACCACAATTCTTTACTTATTCTTTACTTACTGGTGATTCTGTCATATGGTCTGCTTCAGTGGCTGCTTGTGTACAGGAAATGCAGTCTCCAGTCCTTCCCACAGAACTAGAATGAATTTGCCCTCCCTACTGCAGACAAAGAGGGAAAGGCAGGCGGATGTCAAAGGAGGCTTCTTGTTTGTCCTATGAACTCATACTGTAGCCATGAACAAAATATTCACGCATCCACACACACTCCAGTGGTGGAGAAAACACCCAAGGGATAGAATATGTTGAAACACCCAAAGACTGAATTCTGTCCCATTGAACTAATGACAAAAATATTGCCACAGGTATGTCGACTATAGATATCTGCTCCAAAACTGCATTCGAATTCTGCCTTCTCTCACCTCTGTCCTCATTTTGTCCTGTATGAATGACCATTTGTAGATTATTAAATGCATGGACCCTAGGAAATACTGCAGTACATTTTCAAGTATTCCTATGGGAATATAAAATGTAACTGCCTATTTGCTAAGCACAATAAATGTTACGTACATAAAAGATACCATTTTGGAAGGTACAGAAGTTTAGAAACATGGTAGTAACTATCTTGTTAACTGCCCTGAGATCTTTTGATGAAAGGTGGTATGCAAATATAATTAATAATAATAATATCCATCCCCCCCAGTGTGCAGATGGCATATTCAAATGGGTTCATCCTTCATACCGTTACCCCAAATCCTGCATGATGCAAAACTTTTTATTTCTTTCCAGTACTGCTTCTTCTTTGCAAAATTTCACACCTAGCAGTGCGGGAAGCACTGTTTCTGCTCCAAATTAAGTATGTTGCTAACGATAGATTAAGAAAAGTTGGCACTCGAAGTGTTCTTTCTAGTTCAACACCCATTTGAGCAGAAAATTTATTCAGTTAACGTGCATTACCGACAAACTGTTGTAGATGGAGGACATGGTAAATAGGAGAAAATATTTCTTCCTTTTGTTGTAAAAACCTTGTCCCCCGCTCTCTTCCTGGTTCCCTGGAGTAAGCGACAAAGACAACTACAACCTCAGCAGCCCCTCTGCTTAAACCTGGAAGTGCCTGGCTTGAGCAGAGAAGCAGCAGCAATAGCTGTCCAGCCTACGCAATGATTCCAGGAGACTGAAGAGGTTTCCCCAAGCTCCCCCCACTTCTTTTGACCCTAAAGCTTCTCTTTAACTTAGAGAATGAACAAGGAAGGTGGCTTCACCCCTTGAGCTCAAATTTCATGACTCCAAAAGAACATGGAGAACATATTCCTTCTCACTTTTGTCCACAAAGCTATTACTGGAAGGGGAATTTGGCTCGGTAAACCCTGCTGTCACCGAGACTAATCAGAGTCCCCAAACCTATTGTTCTTTAAACTGCAAAAAGGGAGACAAAGAGGGGGTTAAAAACTGGGCTCTTTCCTCCTGAACCCCTGTTCTTCTCAGGGACATAAGCATCCCAGATCTCCCATATCAAAACCACTTTAACCCTAAGAAAGGGAATGACTGTTCCAGGTATTTATAGAAAACAATACATGAAAAATGAAGGTGAAAAATGGGATAGAGGAATGAGTCTTCTGTCAAGGGATTCTGAAATATGGCTGAGCTCTTTCAATAGAGTTCATGGATTTGCCTTGAACTCCTTATTGTCTTAGGTTGTGCATGACTTTCTAACCAGTGGGTGGGAGCACATGAGTCAGGATGTGTGAATGAGTGACACTTAACTGACTTGGTTGACGGGAGAGGGAACACATGGATTTTACCATTAAAGTAGGGGCAGGGGCAGTAAGACAGAAATGCAGGAATGGCACAGTATGCAGAAAGTGGATTTATTTATGCTTTATACTTGTAGACTCCTATGTGGCAAGTCACAGATTCCACTGACCCTTTCCAAATTACATGGAAAACACTGATTGCCATGCTCTCTCCTGCTTTATTCCCAATGCAGAAGTGAAATGAAGCGCTGGATGATCTTGCTGGCTCCAAATCGGCGAACCAAGTTTGTTTCCTTTACATCCAGGCTCATGGGTAAGGAGGGCAAGGGGGGGGGGAAGGAGGGAATGATAGAAAGCTGTCATCCAGGTGGATTTTAAGAGCACATCACTGCTCTTGGTTGGGTTCTAGCGATGTCAGTTCTAGGATACAAAGGCAGATCAGGTCCTAATTACAGAACAAAATTCCATTCTAAGCTTCACTTTTGAATTGTGCGCCCTGAAGCAAATTTTTGTGAAGCCAAGAAGTCAGCTTCTTATCCCTTCACCAAAAGATTCAGTAAGAGATTACCTACCCTATTCTTGTCTACAGAATTTTATGCAACATCACTGTTCCATATTTGTCTGCTGCCCAGTCATCTCAGTCCCCCATCAGTACCATTACATGTTACACCCAAGTGCAAGAAGCTAATCTGAGATCCCTTCCCCTCTTGGATGAGATTCTATGCATTTCTCAAAACCTCTGACTGAGGATGCAACTTGTCCCCAAGATCAGCCACTGCACTCACTGGCCCATTGGTTGAATTATTTGCTGAGATGACACAGCCTAACTAGCTTACCATTTTTTCTCCAAGGTGGTTCCTTTGTAGCTACAGTAGTACAGGCATTATCAATTATGCTACAGACTTTTGCTATTCTAATGCCTTGACCAGAGAGGCAAAAGGTCACTATATATTACAGCAGTTGGACACTCACACACACACACACATTTTAGCAGCAGACACCCTCCCATTTCTCTCTTATAGTATTCATAAAGGGTTCTGCAAACTAGTAATTTCCCTTTTCCACTTGCAGATTGCCCTCAAGTACAGTGTGTCCATCCTTATGTGGCTCAGCAGCCAGATGAGCTGTCGCTGGAACTGGCTGATGTACTTAACATCCTGGAAAAGACAGATGATGGTAAGAAGTGTCCATATTTGGGTTTTAATGCAGGCACAAATGCACAACAAAATCATAACGGGGGAACTGTGTAGGAAGTTAATATCTTGCAGCATTAAGGACTGATTGTACAGTATGATCCAGTGCTCCTCACTCAGATGGTGGTATATGGCCTGTTAATTGGGCTGTCAGGAAATGAATGAGGGCCAATGCATATTTTTTGTTATTTTTCATACTCTTTTTCACTCAGATTGCCAAAGCATTGCGGTCCCAGTGAAGCAGAATTCTTATAAGCCTTTGTAAATTGCAACATCTGCTTCACACAGAAAATATTACGTAACCAGCTTCCCTTAATATATTCTGATATGATTGTTGTATAACTTCCCTTCTTGTACCAGTTTTGAACCTTACTTGCATTAACTCATCGCTGCTTTGCTGAGCTGCCACTATTATGCTTTCTCCACCCACAATCATCCTTTTTCAAAAAAATCTAGGTTGGATATTTGGGGAGCGCTTGCATGATCAAGAGAGAGGTTGGTTCCCCAGCTCCATGGGTGAAGAGATTATGAACCCCAAGATTCGATCTCAAAACTTAAAGGAGTGTTTCCGGGTACACAAGTCAGATGACAGTCAGCGGAGGAAGATGGGCAGCAGGAATAGACAATGATCACTGCACACCGTTCTGGGCAGTTGTATTTCAGAAACAATGAATGTCAGATGCTGAGACAACGGAAGGTGGCACAAGTATCGTTTTTTGTGAAGCATGTCCTCTCTCCTCCAAGCTAATGAACTTCTTTGCATACTTGATGCATCATGGATAGTATCTCTGAAGACAAACTTGAAAAGAGGTGAGGCCGCCATGTGCCTGTACAGAACTAGGAGCTGTAAAATGTAATTTCCTATTGTATTGCAAAGAGTGTAAATCTCTTAACACTGCATGGTAAGGAAACAGTGAATGCTGATCAACTGGAAAAAGTACAAGAAGGCCCAAGAGGTTAGCAGCCTGATTCCTTAATACTCCATCAAGTGGCACAAGGTGTAGCATTTGATTTTCCAGTGCGCAATCCAGGCACACAGGAGCGCACCACCTTTGAAAGTGTGTACAGTATCGGTATCCACACTTCTACACTCAGGAAGTTTTTCTGTAGGAACTGAGTCTGGAGTACCCACACAGGCACACCAACAGGTATCCCTTATAAATAAACACATTGGTGATTCTTTAAATGCATTGGTGATTCTTTAACAGAGGTAAAAATAATAATAATGGCAGAGCATAGTCTTCTGTGCTACAAAATATTTCACAGAAATATTTACACTGTACTCTTGGGCTACCCTGTAGGAAACTGCAGAGGAGAATACTGACGTAGAGAAGCTGCATGGTTTAAAACAGGAGTGGGAAGCCTATCCTAGCTCAAGGGCAGTATTGCTTCATGAGCAACTTGCAGGGGGCCATACAACAGAGATGAGCATGGCTATAGACAAAAGTGGGCAGAGCAAAAGCTGGGATGAACCTACATTCCAACTTTACAGAGGTCAGAGGTCCCCTACACATGCTTCTCTCCATTCAGGCAAGGAAGAGGAATTACCGCAGCAAAAGAACATTTCAAGCCAGGCAAAAGCAGTCAAGGGGGCCATGACAGGCGAGAGTCCCAAGGGTACAGAGGTATTCCACACACACACACACACCAAGCATGAGGTTCTCCACCCCGACCTAAAATAGGAAAGGACTGGAAATTCACTGTTTCTCATAGCTGTGCAGTTCACCACCTGGACCCATATCCTAAGTGCAAACTATAATAATCACTAGCAATGCAATCCTAGAGCTGTCTTTTCAGGAGTAAGACCTATTGAGTTCAATGAGCCTTACTCCCAGGTAAGTGCATGTAGGATTCCAATCTGACTGCGTTTAAGTTTTACAACAAAGTTCTTTGAGAGGGCTAAACTATGTCTAAATATTGAGAGGGTGGCTGAGTGGATAGTACAGGCTTAGGCCCTGAACAAATGCACTGACAGTATCCCATAGGTATGTTTCACTACTCAGCTCTGTTGCACATACTAAAGAATTTTTCGGGGGGACGGGACCAAGAAAACAAGGAGTGGAGAGAGTCAGCTCAAGGCATGCATGACATTCTATAGTCATGCTAAATCAGCAGAGCTACAGAACTCAGCCAGGGCCAGCAAATTTCTGTGTTATTTCCCTGGTGTATATATGGACAAGGATAACAGTATTTCAAATAATATTTCTGTCCAGTTCAGAGTTTTGAATGAAATGCATCCTTGTCAATACAAGTGGGTTAAACTGATTATGGACCAAATGCTCATTCAAAGAGGAACTGAGACCACTAGGCAGCAACAACAGCAGGCTTGAGGGACAAGATGGCATGCTTTTGTACTAAATGTTGTCTGCAAAAGTTTTACTAAAGCAATAGGAAGGCCTGTTGCATGTCAGTTGAGCATTAATCCTCAGCTGTACACATGAACTCTATGTATAATACTTTCAAGTTGGTGTATATAAATGCTTACAAAGCCAGGAAATAGCTTCTACTTTGCTGCAAAAGATACAACTGGCAAACAAGATGCTTCTCTGGAAGGGAGAGAGAAGATTCACAATAGAGAGAATTTGACTAAGGACCATTATATAGTCAACCATGAGACAGAGATCAAGAAAATTGAAGATTGTAAAGCACTTTGCATATTAAAAGCGTTACATAAACAATAACGGATAAGGAGTATTTATTTAATAGCAACACTCCCCAGTGCTCTGTGTTAAGAGGCTCCTTGCACAAGGGCCTATGTACACTGCATTTTTCTTTTTCAAGCTAGTTCACAAGGCTATGAATGTATGAATCACTTATTCTTATACTGTCTTTATACTGAGTCATACTGTTCTACCCAGCTTTGTACTATCTGCTCAGATTGGTCACAGCTCTTCAAGGTCTCCTACATACCTGCCTTTCAGCTGGAAATGCCAGGGATTGGACCTAGGACCTTCTGCAAAAACCTTTGATTCTGCTCAACTATTGCTATGTTTTTTAAAAAGATTGCCTTTCATCCCAAATCAGGCCTACAAGGCAACTTGTATAAGTACATAAACTGAGAAATAAAGGTGCTATTTAGATTTGTTCACAAAAAATGTAACAAAACAGTCTTCCCACATCTTTTTGGCCCAGGTATATAATCACCATTTGCCCAATGGATAAAGGCAGCTGCTAGAAAATGGCAAAGCAGCCAAGGACACGTACCTTTTACCTTGTTAACTTTTATTGGGAACACTTTTTGAACCTCTTTCAGCTCTTACTTACAGGCAACTAACTTAATTTAAACTCAATCCAGTGTGGTGTGTTGGACTAAGACCTGGGAGACCAGGGTTCAAATCCCCCCTCTGCCACGAAGCTCACCAGTCACTGCCTCTCAGCCTAACCTACCTCACAGGGGTGTTCTGGATATTAAATGAGAAGGTGGTGAATGAAACCTTACGCTCCTTGGAGAAGTGGTAGGCTAGCAATGCAATAAAATACATAACAATTAGCAGTAAGACAATGATAGTAACTAACATTCCTGATCATTCAGTCATGCACAGCTTTCACTTACACTGGTTCAGCCATGCCCCTAGCATTACACTATTGCCAGAAATTGAGATTTTTAAAAAATGAATTTTTAACACCCACAGCCAAGGAGTAGCATATTGAACTGTACAAGGCTAAGGTTACCCAATAGCTGAGTTACGGAAAGCAAAAAGCTCCTGGCATTCACCAGACTTAACCAATCCTGCTAATTTAACAAAACCTCTCAGAGAAACGCAAAAGCAGATTGCTGTAATTTTGAGTGCCAAGTTACACAGTGTACCAATTAACTTCCTCCAGTTACCAGAATTAGGTAGCTTGGTGTATTTTTACACACAAGCATAGACCTTGGGATCACAGGCCATTATGACACCACCAGAACGAAATGTAGGAGAGGGAGGTAATATTTTTTCTTACTATGAAAACAGCAATGGCCAAACAAGCAGCTTTCAGTACTTTGATTTCTCCAGCAGCTAGCTCTCACCTACTCCACACCCTGTAGTCATAAACATGAATGTACTAATTAAACACATGCACATACTGACCACAGATTTAATTACATTGTTTGGGAACGTGGCTTGTTTTCCAAATCCGCTTCTTACATTCAGACCTTTAAAATAATATTTTATTGAAGCACAAGTGTACATATTGCAACTTGACAAAACAAAGGTGGGTAAGCACATAACACAGATGACTGCAGCCACAAGTATTTCTAGACTAGAATGCAATGTAATTACATTATAAACTTTCCAAAAGAATAAATACCATGATGGAAAAAGAATCCCTGGCACATATTTTTTTGACTTGAGAGATGAAAAGAAACCATGTTTTGAAGGAATCTCTCTAACTGTGCCCTCTCCTGCTGGTCTATTTCAATACATTAACATTTTCAGTTCGGTGGATTCAGTTCTGGATTGAACATCTAGAGAAGCTTTTCCAGTAACTATCAGCCTTCATTCTAGTCATGTAAACAGAATAGGATGATCTCCTAGTAGAGAAGCTGCTGCTAATCCTCTCGATATAATACAGGAAGAACTACTAACTTTTGAGTCATGCAGGGTGATCTATATGTACAATGTGCAATATATAATCCCCAAAACCTCTTTGCAGAATGTTGTAACAGCTTTACGTGTCCACATGTTTATCGGATAATTTCTTTCCTTGCATCACTCTCTATTAATGTGATGAAGATGGATGGGGGTAAGACACGACTCTGTTCAGCTCGTTAACAAAGGACTGTGGAATCACACCTTTAGCCTGGCCCCCTTGTTGTACTTGCTCCTTCTGGCTTCGAACATACTCATAGCAAATGTGGTGGCACAGGCTGTACTCATGTAGGCTCCCCACACAAGAACCCCGATTGCACAGGGAGCCTGCCCATCAACAGGGCTGAAGGCAGGGCCACACTGGCGCTTTGTACTTGAATGACAACTGAACAGGGCTCTATATATGAGCTTCAATAAAGCTGAGCTGGACCTGAGCAGCTGCTTGGTCCATACAGGAGCCCAATGATGTTCTGCCTTTTCAAATCCAATTGCTGTCTGCCATTGGGCTGGTTTTTTAAAAAAAATATTTACACTTTATTTAAACAAACATAGATAAACAATAGACAATATATTTTGCTACCAAAAAAGCAAGAGCCATCCATGCATTTTTCCTCTTGTAACCTAAAAGCCATTCCTGACAGTGTAATATACGGATAGCAGGGCTATAGTTCCTGAATTCTTAGCTATGTAGAAAATGAAACAGTGCCAAGCTTCTCCAAAGTCATTGTTTAGCCCCTGGCCTCTCTGATTTGCTTCGTGAGTGTGTGTGTGTGTGTGTGTGTATTGGCAATGCCTGCTTGCCAAACATAACCATCCCATTTATCCAGGTGAAAATCCTCAGACAATTTCCCTGTCTGCCATCATAAAAAACACACAGTAATTTGCTTTGTTGTTATTATTATTATTTTTTGCTAAGGTTGATCTAGTTGAGGCAACATGTTCCTCAGCCACCCCTGTACTGCATATTTGTATCTAACTAAGCAGAGGTGCCTGCTTAACACAAACAGGAGCTTTTTAATCTCACTTCCCCCACCTCCCTCAAATATTATATCCAGGTCATACTAATAAGGCTTGTTGGTGGCATGAGCCATTAAATGAAAGCCAGAGCAAACAGTATGTGTGTGTGTGTATATATATACATACACACACACACACACACACACACACACAAGACCAGGCATTCCACAAATAAATAAAATATACCAGGCTCCCACCCCCAGCTACTGCTACAGAAGCTAAAAGTCAATAATCTGATTACAGTTTTATTCTAGCCGTAGCAAGAGCTTGGAAAGATGCATTTGAGCACATGTGCCAAGTTAATGTGACTTTTAAAACAATGCACACAATTTATTGCGTTTGGATTAGTGGCACAAATACACACACACATATATATATTGGCCAAGAAACTCTTACTTCACAGCAACTTCTCAATTTGTGTACACGTGTCCCTCAGTCCCCACTCTAAATACCACTTGTGCCATCACTAATGTTTTCAAAGTATTTGTATTAGAAAAGGGGATCTGATCCCAGGAGGCTCCAAAAGCAGGCTTTATATCCTGCAACATTTGGAAAACGCAGGTGCTAGAGGAACTTGTTTTTTCCCTTTTCACAGACAGAAAGCAGTAAGTGCAGAAGAAGGAAAGGGCTCAGACAGGTGTATATTAGGAAAAAGAACCTTTTTTATTGATTTCAGGAAGCAGAAAACTTTCGCAGGGTGATGACGATCAGGGCCACAATCACAGATGTGCCCAGCAGAGCAGCGATCACTATGGCACCAATGGCTCCAGGACCCAGAGACCCTGCAGGTGACAAAGAGGAGGGGGGAAAGCAGACAGGTTCAGGAGAACAGAAAAGTGCCTCTGCAAAACATGTGCAGGAAATACACAGTCTTTCCTCCCAGCATACATCTTTGCTAACAAGTACAGCACCAGGAAAACAACACTGGATTGTACTGGATCATTCTCTTAAGTAATGCTGTGTATAAAGCCCATGTGCTAGATCCCCTAAGCCAGTGGTTAGCGGGTGGGCCAATCTAGGTCAGAGTATAAGGATAAGGGGCCATATATGGCTCTTCCCCTTCTTGACGCATTTGCTGACATCATGCATACTCTCAATTGCTGGTTGAGGGAGAAAGTCCGAGACTAGAATGCTGCACTGACATTCCTTGGGGAAGGTAAAGAAATGGCTCTGTTGTGTCATTCTTTACATCTACAGAAGAAACAGATTTAATTTTGGTTGCAAGCAGGAGTGAACAATAGATCCCTAGTTACACCAGGAGTTTTAAGAATTTAAGGCAGATATGCAGCAGATCGCTGGGGTTGTATGTGTTTTGTTTTCTCCATTTATCAAGGATCTTACATGATTTATTCAGAAAAATCCAAAATACTAAGCCAGATTTTTTCTTTTGTCAATGTTCTGGCTTTTATCATGCATTTTTTGGTTTTATCCTGTAATTTTTCTGCTGTGAATCGCCCCGAGATCTTCAGATGGAGGGCAGTATACAAATTTAATAAAAAATAATAAATAAAAGTAGTGTCAGCTTTAGATTGCTTGTTTCCTTATGCTATAGTTAACACGAACCACAGTTTGGCTGGGTTTAGATATAGTGAGTAAGTGTGAGTCATTTAAAGTGGCTGAGCCAGAGGAGGTGAAAGAAGAACCCGAGGCTGAGATTTTTGCACATGAAGGATAAACTATGATCTAGCATTGGCACCCCATGTCTCTTGGGCTTGCCAATTGGAAGGTTGGCAGTTCGAATCTGCACAACGGGATGTCAGAGAAGTTCCTTCACTGACACGGGGTAAGCTCCTGTTGCTCTGTCCCAGCTTCTGACAACCTAGCAGTTCAAAGGCATACCAGTGCAAGTAGATAAATAGGTATTGCTGCAGCAGGAAGGTAAACTGTTTTCACGCACTCTGGCACTCGTCACAGTCCTCCATGCACCAGTAGTGGTTCAGTCACGCTGGCCACATGACCAAGCATTTGTCTGTGGTCATCCCAAGGGAGCTGGCGTTTGTCTGTGGACAAACACTGGTCTGGCTCCTTTGGTATGAAAAGCGAGATTAATGCCACACCCCATAGTCACCTTTGACTGGACTTAACCATCCAGGGTCCTTTACCTTTTTATCTTTGGAGAAGATGAATTTCTTAAATGCCAAAGGAATGGTATTGTTTATGGTGCATCAATAAAATGGAAATCTGTTTTGTTTGTATTTCTCCTTTACAGAGCAATGCAAAACTGCTAGTGGTTGTTGTTGTTTTAGTCATCCATTGCAGTATTTCATGAGACATTTTGCTACTCTTCCAAAATTGTGTTAAAATTTGTTTCATTTAGAAGGAAACGATGGCTGCCAATACAGCCATCCCAACATAACAAATTTTTGTGAGCTGATACAGTGCCCCCCCACCCAAAGCCGTGTTGTTTAGCACCCCATCCCCAATAACATGTACCGTTCCCATTATCCAGTTGGTGCAGATGGGTTGTGTCCTCTGGTTCATAATCAGAAGTGTAAGGTGGGAATCCTGGAGAGTCGGAGAAGCGGGCTGTGGTGGTGGTCTCTGAGGGCCCTCCTCCTGATGGCAGCTCTGGTGGGTCATTCCATAGCGTTGGGAGAGGCCCTTGGGGGTATTCTGCTAGAACAACACACACAAAAGCCCAGTTAATCATTTCAGACTATCCTGACCACAGCCTCTTAAATTCTGGCACTAGAGATTCAACAGGAACCCTATTTCAAATTTTGAACACTAGCTGAAAGCTATTCTATTCCATTAGACTTATGCAGGCTTTATCTTTCCATAACAGTCAATTTCTGATTTTAACTATTTAATATGGATTTATGCACAATTATTGTAAAAAAAAACCCCAAAAAACCCTGTGATAATTTTTTTAATGAACAGTGGTATATAATTAGGTTTGTAAAATAAATAAATTAATTAACACTGGGATGCTGAAAGGCTCATTAAGGCTTCCTCTTTCCCTAGGCAATAACAAGTACATCTTAATAAGTGGTAGCAAAAGAATGGGTTGCATTGCCCTCTGCTGGATAAAGTCGTCAGAGCTGTTCAGTTCTCCCTTGGTTCTGAGCCTGCAACCTCCAGCCACACCTAATGGTGCTTTGAAATATTTATTCTAAACTTTTCATCATCTCTGCCCATCTTCCTTCTGTTTGCTGTATTGACAGTTTGACCAAAATTGGCCCCACAAGGCTTGCCATTTGGGCACAGTCAGTTACAGCAGTTCATGTGGTTTCATGCTCTGCCTTTCAATTACAAAAATATGTATTAGCATATCTGAAGAAGTGTGCATGCATACGAAAGCTCATACCAAGAACAAACTTAGTTGGTCTCTAAGGTGCTACTGGAAAGAAATTTTTATTATGTATTAGCATGATAATCTTACCCATACATGTTGGGGGGGGGGAACCTTGTTGTACTTGTGTTTGCTTTTTGCTTAAGTGGAAAAATGGAGAAATAAGCATGGCAAAGCTGAAGAGGGGAGTACACAGTATTCATATACTTTAAAAATTCAAACCATCTTTTTAAGGGATAAAAGGAACCCCAAGTGGTCCATTTACTGGTCACTAGAAACACTTAAGAACCATAATCCTAAAACGTCTTCTACCATGACATATCATGCTATGCCCACAAAGTTTTTAAAAGCTAGGAAAAATAAGGCTGCAATAAACAGGAAATAAGGAAATAGGATTGGATAGAAAAGGGTACAGCTTCAGGTAGTTTTGCAGGCTACCTAAACTTAGGTTGGGGGCTGCAGGTTGCCCCACACCCCCGTGGCTCATTTTATGGTTGTGCTGTTTAGGCTCAACTGTTCAATGTCTTGCATGAGTCCTTGGAAATCTAGATGGAACTGGAGGGCTTGAAATACACCTTTGATTGGTGGCAAATGTGTTTTTCCACAGGGAGGGGGCATATTTGTCACAACTTTTTTCACGGCAAATGACTTGAGAAACTGGGCCCAGTCTTTCCATGCAAGGCCTATTTGCAATCTAGAGCCTGGCTCTGATTACCTTAGCTTCTCAAGTTTAGACGATACAATACAACCAATTCTTCTTTTGATTTTTGCTCTTGGAGGCTTCTGCCCACTGAAGAATTTACAGATTGAAAAAAGCTTGCAAATATTTTAAACATCTGGTGAGTCCAAGGAGAGGCCAAGCACTGAGCACAGTTGCAGGATTAATGGAGCCTTTGCGTTGTTGGCAATCTTCTCCCTGCCCACAATGTTAGCTTCTCACTCTCCCGGCAGACTTTCCCTGCCAGGACTTTCACAGGCAGGACACACAGCCCTGGAACCAGGATAGACAGGAACCCAGACCCTCCCCTGACGGTGCCCCTCAGATGCCTTCTCAGGTGAGATTCCAAGAAAACTACATTTTCTTTGATGTTGCCATTCATGTCCTGTTTTTTTCCCCCTAAGCGGGCTCTGGAGGAACTCAAAAGGCCCTTTCTGTTTATATGTGGCTGGACCCAGAAGGCAGCAATCAATGCTCATTTTGTCTGAGCAGGACGAGGCAGAGGCCCCAGCAAGAACCGGAGACATTCTGCAGGGCTCTGTCAAAACCACTGGAAATGTCACACCAAACTGAAAATGTGGAGCAAAACATTCAAAGCTATCTAATCGCATAAGATGATCCCCTGGCCTGAGGGGAAATATAGCTGAGGGCCAAAGGTTGCAGTAGTTTGCCAGTAGACAAAGAATGTACAGAAGTTTTGCTTTAAAAAAACGAAACAAAAATGCACAACACTCTATAAGAAAAGTGGGATCAGGGTAAGTCTCACTTCAGGCTAGTAGATAAAAAGACTTATCAGTGATAGGACCAGTGCTATTTTTCTAGAAAAAGAGGTTCCAAAGCTCACCATTAACTTATCTTTTGTTCTCTTAGAATGGCAATGGCACCCACCTGAGCTTTGGCTGGAAAAAAGCCATAGGTAGGACACTCAGTCTTCATGTGTGGAAAAGCTTCAGTCCACAGCATTGCTGCTCGAAGACTCTCAAGTAGAGGGCTAACCGGTCAGGGTTGATAGCATAGGCTTGCATGGATTGCTGCCTTAGTGATCCTCATAAAGGGGTCATTTAGTCTGCCAACAGGACAGTCCGATTTGGTGCACCACATAGTCAATAAGTGTGAATTATACCAGTGGCATTTGGATCGTGCTGAAATTCCATCTGTAACCTACCTTGCTTAGTAGGGAAAAACATGCACACCACTGAGTATAAATAAAGCTGTGGTCAGCAACTGGCCAAACTGACAGCCACGAGTCGGCCTGCAAACTAATGCTGGCCCCTTCTAGATTGTGCCTCACACCTTAATGAATAAACTGCTGTGGAGACAAAAATCACAACACATGAAAGAAAGAAAAAAAAAGTCATCTCTAAAATCTCGTGGATAAAGTTTCTTCATAGTTCCCCTCACAAACAAGTATTAAGGTTACTGAAGCCATGTGTTGTGCAGCATCTGTAATAACGCTAGACTGAGGTGAGGAAACTGTGCTCCAAGGAGCACATGCGGCTCTCGGTCTCATTTTGTGTGTCCCTCAGCCTAGTTTCAAAACTCCACCCACTGCACAAACCCCGCCCACTTTGGCTCAGCCCACAACACCTATGACTTCAACCACTTTGGCACTGCCAAGCGATGTAAATCTGATTACCTCAAAGATACAGCCCTTGGGAGAGGGGAGGTTCCCTTCCCTGTGCCTTAGGCAATAATCCTCCAGCTAGTTAACAAAATCAAATCCTACCACAAATGATGTAAAATGCCTGTTAACTTGGTTCTTAAAGTGAGTAATATACAGTACTCACATTTGGAAAGGTGCCATTTTTTACAACCTGGTGAAGGATCGCCTTACCTCACATGTCTGATTGACTGCTTTGATCTGTGGAACTGCCACTTTTGCCAGTGCCACATAATGTTTGTTCTGCACATGCAAGGAATTAGTCCTTCAGTGTGGCAGCCCCTGCACTCTGAAACTCATGATCAGTTAATATTAGGCAGATGTCTTCACTGTAATGCTTTCAGTGCCTGCTAAAAACTTTTTTGTTCAAGCAAACCTACCCAGGTGTGTAATTTTTACATGGCATTTTATCTTATGCTTTTTTAAAAATGCTGATGTTATGTTTTGAAAATTCTTAGAGCAGTTTGTTTTAAACATCTGATTTTATCAGTATTTTAATGTGTTTTTTATATTGTTCTATGTAACTTGCTTAAAGGTTTTGATGATTAAATCTTGTTAACACCTATGTTTTTTCAGATTCTGCCATAGGTTGGAGATAAGTTCTCATTGCCAAGGAAAGACATCCAAGCTAGGTTTTCCTTAAAGTAGGGTATTTGCTTGAAATATTTTCTCTGCTTTATTAGAAAACTTTCATTTAAAAAATCTGACATAGCTTCTCTCTATGTTGTATATTATCTCTCTGTGCTGTATAGAACATAACATTCACTTTAAGGATGTTCCTAGCAATGTTTCCTTCAATCCCAGTCATATGACATGATTTGCCTTATATTTACTTGCCCCGTGACTAATATATTGGCATAATTTTTGGTAATGAAGATTCATATTCTTTAAAACACAGTATCAACTGTCTACTTAAGCATCCAAACAGTCCTAGCATTTTATTCAAGGCTCCTGTTATCGGTTTCATTCAAGATAAACTTTAACTCACTCAGGAGCAACAGGTTGGAGCTGAAGCCTCAAGTGCCTTGGCTAAAAAATCTTCACCCAAAGCAAGCAACAGCTGGTTTCAGGCAAATTGGTAGTATAAAGATGCTTGCCAGGCCACTGCTGCAGTTACCCTGAGGTAAAAGGTAAAGGTAAAGGTACCCCTAACCGTTAGGTCCAGTCGCAGATGACTCTGGGGTTGTGGTGCTCATCTCGCTTTATTGGCCGAGGCAGCCGGCGTACAACTTCCAAGTCATGTGGCCAGCATGACTAAGCCCCTTCTAGTGAACCAGAGTAGCGCACGGAAACGCCGTTTACCTTCCTGCCGGAGCAGTACCTATTTATGTACTTGCACTTTGTGCTTTCGAACTGCTAGGTTGGCAGGAGCAGGGATCAAGCAATGGAAGCTCACCCTGTCGCGGGGATTTGAACCACCGACTTTCTGATCGGCAAGCCCTAGGCCCTGTAGTTTAACCCACAGCGCCACCCGCGTCCCTCAGCCTAAATTTCCTGCCTTTCCTTCCAAAGGAGCCCATGGAGGCAACAAACACCTGATAAAGACATTGCAATGCAGCTGTAGACTGTACTGTTGAAGAGACAGTACCTGTCTAATATTTAAGGAGAAGGAATTCCAAAAGGTAGGTGCCACAACACTTAAGGCCTGATTCTTTACATTGTGTGGGGCAGATCTCCTGCTAAAATGGTAGCTGCAGGATGCCCCCAGTTGCAGAATTCAGTGTTTGATTGGGTTTATAAGAAGTGAAATGATCTTTCATTAACCCTAGTCCCAAGCCTCATACACCAAAACCAGAACCTTGAATTTAGCCTGGTTGGCAGCCAAAGGCCAATGAAGAACCTGAGCTAAAGCCTATTACAGTACTGACAAAATGCCCTTCCCTTGAGAACAAACAACTGTAGTCTGAGGTTGGGGGCTTGAGATATTCATAATCCTCTCCAGAATTGTCAGGGTGTTTCATTAAATAAAAATTATACCCACTTGCTTAGGAAGTAGCAATCTGACTCCTCCCTTTGAGTGATCTGCCCAGTTTGCTAAAGTACTCATATCCTGCTTGCATCCCTTCACTGCATGCTCCAATGACCAAAGGAGGGGAAAGCAGCTGGAATGCCTGTGCTTTCCTCCCTTGTCAATTATAGCAATAGTTTTGCTCAAATTTGTAATAGTTGTACATTGATTTTCCTGGATTGAAAACAAATTGGTCAGCAAATTGATTGTTAGGAGTCATCTACACCCCTCACAGAGCTACAATTCCCAGAGTTCCCTGGGAAGAGGGCTTAATTGTTAAATCACTCTGCAAATTGTAACTCTGTGAAGGAAACAGGGGTCTCTTAACAACATTCAGCACCTTTCAAAAGCTACAGCTCCCAGAATCCTTTGGGGGAGAAGCCATGACTGTTTAAATTGGTATCATAGTGCTTTAAATGTTTGCTGTGAATGTGGCCTTTAATTTGTAGACTTTCAAATGTAACAATGCTTAAATCACAGTGCTGTGAAAAGTTTTGACTTGTGATTTCTCCTATAGATCAAGCTGCTGCTGTTCAAAGCCCAAGGCCAGGCCTGTTTCCCATCTTCATCAGTTGACGTTTTCCAATTTGAATGCTGTGAATATAATTTTCCTTCAACCAAAGTGCTACTAACAAGCGACAACTGCAACAACAGGTGGTCTACTTGCAGTTTAGGCAGCATGTTAGCATCAACTCTCTGATCTTAAACAACCAATCTCTTCTCTCTACCATCGCCTCATCTTGCCCTGTGCTTTGTGAAGTGCTGTGATTGGCATTTATAAGCACAGGATAGGAACATAGAATTTGTGCCTAAAGTCTGAAAAAAATATGTTTTTGTTAAAAATGGCCAAAGCCCACCAAAAGATGACATTTCCAACTCAAATTGCACCCAGGAAGAAATTATATCCCACATAATTTAAAAGTAACAGAGTGGTTGGGATAAGCAAGAACCCACACTCTCTCAAAGACTTCCTGATCAACAGGGATTGGTGTTTAATTAGAGTTGTTATAATCTCCCTTTAATTTGAAACTTGCCACAAGCCTCAAACACTGATCTAAGTTAATGTAGCTTGTCAAAGAAACTTAAAACTGGGATGACAATTTAATAATGCTGGCAAAGCGAACAAAGTGCTAAAAGGTCCAGGTTATGTAATATATACTCTGCTGAGAAAACACCACAGTAGTCCCCATAGGTATCAGTTTCAAACCAACCATGGTACAAGTAGTCTCTGAAAATGAGGATGCCTCTGAACAAACTGACATATTTTAGTCAAAAATGGGGGTGCTGCAACATACCAATGAATCATTTATTCCATCTTGACACATGAACAAAGGGGAAAATAAAATGTCTGAGAACACATGCTTAGAGAACCACTGTGGCTCAGATATGTTTTATTTTCACCTCACTTCTTTCTCTGGATTAGTTATAGGCTATTTTTTTTAAAATGAGGATCACTTTGCAGCAGCTCCTCTGGAGAAATCAACTCCTCTTCCAAAGCGCATCCTATCTCCACAGCCACTAGTCCATCATCCATTTGTACTGGGATGAGTGAAAAAGCCAGCATGGCTATTTTAACTGGGGCATTAGCAGGCAATATGACAGTGCAGAGTTGTCTCAGGCCATCTTGTCCCTGCTCTTGCAAACATTAACGTCCCGGAAAGCTTGAAACCAAGCTCCACTGCTGTCTTGCAAGTGGCCTGATTTAAACATGATCCATATGCAGAGTTCAAATAATCAGTGTTAGCCTTGGTTCAAATCAAGAAACGGAAGCCTCCATCTGCAGCAGAAAAAACTGATTGATTCTATGCTGTGTATATATGAAGAGAAACATCTGCATGGACTCCTGATTCCATCACTTTCAAGAAGGTTTGCAGGAAGACTGAGGGGTTTTGACTGTTCTTTCCACATGGATAGTTGTGAGGTGAAGGTGGTCAGGGACTAATCGCTTGGGTTGATTCTCAGCTACTAAAGATTTAAAACATCAGTAGTACTTGGGGGCTGAGATCAGTATCTCCCTGCTCACTTTGGAGGTTGCTGTTGTGGAAAGCCAGAGGCGCCAGCACAGAAAAGCAGGGACCCATAAGTGCTCTCAGAGACCAAGAGTGGGCTGTACGGACTCAGGTAGCCCCAGTGGGCATGTGGCCAGTGTGTGGATGAAAGAAGCCCTTCTTCAGAGGCACAAAGGGAAGTCTGTGATGGTACAAGCTCAAGCATGGGTCTACACAAAGCACCATGGTTGCTCTGGATGCTAAATAAACTTGTTTACAAAAAAAGGCCAGGGCTATGTATATAGCTAAGCACACAAGGGGACTGGCTGTACCCCTTTCATCATTTCGTTGGGACACATGGCAAGGAGTTTTCGTCCTGACTTGTACATTGAAAGGCAAATTTAAAAACAACCTCCAAAAGGCACAATGGGAATAAAAATGAATCTTCTTTCAGAGTGTGATATCCAACACATATGTCACTTTTAGATTTTGCAGCTTTTATCTGGTATGCTTCACAGAAAAGATACAACCATATTATAGTATGTTCATTCACTGCTCCTCCTCTTTCAGAGGCCATCGGAACCAACTGCCTTGTGAAAAAGAGAACGTTGGGTTGGAAAGCTGTTTTTTTGGGAGGTCCACAAAGACCTGTTGCACAACTGTGAGCAGCCAACAGCAGCAAGTCCATATGTTCTTGCCTTGTAACCAAGATCTAGTGCCCGTTTGCTTCTCCCTCCCCAATCCTTTTTCCTTTTGTGTCACATCTTTTAAAATTGGAAGCCTGGGGGCAGAGACTGGCTCTTTTTTTGTACCCTAAGAAGAGCGAGGTAAAAATGCTTTACAATTATAAGTAATAAATATTATATGTTGACCTTCTAAGTCACCCTGTTTAGCTTTTTAAAGACAGGATAAAAATGATCAAAGTAAATAAAAAATGGAATTTTACCTGCATTTCACCCATTACCTTTTAAAATGCTATTTATGTTCTAAGGCAGTTTTAAGGTAATAGGGAAATCTAAACAGTCCAATGCATTAACTGCCTTGAGATCTTTTGATGAAGGGTGGGTTATTTATTTATTTAGCAAGCAGGCATCAGACTGGGATTCAAATTTGAGCTCATCTGCAAACTTATAAGGCAGAAGTTTCATCCTGGATAAAAGAAAAAAAGGGCAGGTTCCTTGATGCCTGTTCATTACATCAGAAATACAATATTCAAATGATGAATGACTGAGCAATCAGATAAAATACAACAGAGAAATTAATTATCTCCTCCAGCACAAAGCACTTCCAACGGTCAGCTCATACATACAGCTGTGAGTCAAGTGTTGAAAAATGCAGGGATAAGACATCAAGGGATGTACCAACAATATGAAAAGAGAGAGAGAGAGAGAGAAAAGAAGAAGAAGAAGAAGAAGAAGAAGAAGAAGAAGAAGAAGAAGAAGAAGAAGAAGAAGAAGAAGAACACAAAGATGACTGTGTAAAGAAAAGTTAAGGGATTGCCTGTGCTGAAAGGCTCATTGCTGGATGCAGAGCTAAACCAAGAAATAAACTGCACTTTAAAGCAAAATGAAAATGCTAAAATCAATAGCAAGTCCCTTGGTCAACACTTCCAAATATTATCAGTACTATGGAGACAAAGAAATGCAATGTGGCAGCATCAAACAATGTTGTTGCAACCATTCTGCCAAGTTCCAATAAGGAAAACCAATGCAATTAAAATACTGCAACACACTGTAGAGAAAATGATTAAGAGATTTATCATGTATGGGATTCTTCTACCATCTATGAAAGCCAGGACTCACATTTTATGGTAAAAATATAATACCCTTTTTGGTCTCATAAGCAGATGACTTTTTCTGCTGCTTCTGGAAGCGAAGAGTCCTCACACATTAAAACAATATATTTTATTGTATGAAGGGGTACTGATGATGTTCCTAAAGAGGCAATGTTGTTTGTGCCAAGTCCAAGATGGGGGTATCATCTCATCTTCCCTGCTGTTAGTTAGCAAAATATACGGTATATTGACACCTTTGATGCAACCTACCAAAGACAAAGCATTGCCACTAATGCTCATGGTCAGGAATTAAGCAGCTTTATAGCTCCAGTAGTGTCAATCCAAATGCAACAAAGATAGAATGAACATATTGATAATGGCTTCACATTAAGGCTTTGGAAACTCATTAGTATTATGTTACCATTTATATTTTTAAGTGAAACACCACAAGCTTCTAACAAGCCCTGTGTAGCTTTTGTATGGCTTGTGTGTTCCACGACTGTCTAAAATGTACTGCAAAGGTTGAGAAGTTTTCTGCCCCTTCACTGGGCAAAGAACTTTCGAAGTTTGTAATGAGCAAGCTAATGGTGGAATCCTAGGCATGCATGTCTACTCAGAAGTAAGTCCTATTCAATGGAACTTCCTTCCAGGTAAGGGATATAGGATTGCAGTCTATGAGCCTTGAAACAACATTATTAGCAGCATTTGTACAAAAATCCCCCTCAATAGCAAGGATGCATGGGCCCTTGCTGTGGGCAGTGGTAGCTGCTTTTGACTCAAAAGAGGTCCAATTTCTTTTAACAATCCAGTTAAAGGATCCCAGGTACCTTATTATCACACATATGGCTTTGTCCTGCTCCAGGGGTCCAATCTGGGGCCTTCCAGATATTGTTGGACCATGGCTCCCATCACCTGCAGCCAGCAAGGCCAATGGTCAGATAAGACAGGAGTTGTAATCAAAACCAACTTTAGGGCCACAAGTTAACCACCCATTTTATTCAGTTGTCACACAAACAGATTGCCCAATCCAAGAGTGTTTTTAAAAGGGATTGGGGAATTGCAGTTAGGTTACTTTTAAGCTTACACTTTTAAAATCGTATTTTGCATAAATGTTTTTCTGACACTGAATTCCACTGGTATTCTCAGCATTGAACAAACAGGCACATGTGGATCTTGCCAAAGGGAGCACACTGATTAGGACTTGTGTACACACACTATCTCTCTCTGTGTTTAATAATTAAAATTTTATACTGATGGCTCAAATTCAGCACAAAGAAAAATGATGCCCTACAGTTTATGTATGATGCAAGTGGTGTGTGATGCATCTTGTATATATGCATCTTGTGATGTTTGCCTACTTCACATAATTTCTTCTACGAATCAAGGGTAGGGATAAAGACTTGGAAAAGACACTAAAACCTGTCTTCTGGGCCACTGAATCTCTTATTCTGCCACTTGCCTAGAGAGTTCACCAGTACAGTATTCCCATACAATTATCTTCAGAGACAGGACTAAAAACTTCCTTAAAAAACAAACAAACATAATTCTCATGGTGCTTAATTATATATACAATGCCAAATTCCACATTTGTATGGTGCCAGCACAAGATATACAGTCCTAAAAATGATAATTCAAGCCTAACTTTGCTGCTGACAACTCTTCAAGGTTTTAGGGCACCAATGTTTTTCCAGGTGCACATGAACTCACTGAAACCTACTCCTCAGTTCATAAAATGCTACCCATAGCCTCAGTTTTGCCTAGATTTTAGATACTTCTCTTACTCAGCACTAACGATCAATACTCCAATTGAATTCCACTTTGTTTTACTGGAGAAGGAACACAAGATGCTTGGGAGAAGTGAGGAAACAAGTAAAGAGGTCAGGGCTGCAATGGTAATTTGGAAAGAAGAATTCCAACTTACCTGTTTCCACAAAAGGGACCAGAACTCCAGACAGTGTCAGCAGGATGAGACGAAGGACCTTGGTGTGGGGCATTGCCTCCTTCGGGAAGTAATATGTCTTTGGGAATGCTCAGACTCTCTGAAGCCTTTAATGAGGAAGAAACTTTTCCTGGAGCTAATGAAAACCTTGTCCAATTCGCTCACAAGCCTTTTCACATGTGTATACGACACAGAGAATTGCAAATACTCTGCAGAGGTTCAGCTCATTCACACACACAGATTCAGACAGACCTACCTCTTCATGCCAGAAGGCAGCTCCACCCATGTTGTCTTCCACCCCCCACCCCACCCCAAATTCTACCGTTGGTCCTTGGAAACCAACCCTCCCCACCAGAGCAAAGCCCACACCCTCTGGCAGTTAGCTGCAAAACCCAAAAGGCGCCAAGGACTGCACCGGGTTTCTAACAACTGGCGTACACATCTAACATCACCATATGTTAAGGACAGTGGTGAATAACAGCATTCATTAAAAATGCTAAACCCGAAGTAGACACATATTTGGATAAGCTGTAGCATACATCCTGCAAGTATTCAGCCCAACATTTAACTGGGGAATAATGATGACCACAGAACCGTTTGGGTTATCAGAACTGTCCAACTGAACACTAACACACTCTCATGGCAAACTGGGGTGAAAACAACTGATATTTGCTGCATTTTATGAAATCCCAATTGATTTAACTCTCCTCTGATGCAGGTTTCTGTAAAGGTTTCATCTTAGTTCAAACAACTGAACAGTTTCTTCAGCCAGAGACATGGAAAGATTTGTACAAAGACTTGAACATTTCAGAGATCACTCACTGTTGCTTTGAGATACTGATAGGCTAATGATCACACACATTCACTTTGAAGTTAAGCACTACTGATATAAGTATTTCTTATTGAATGAACACTTAAAATAAAGAGACGGGGGTGGGGTGGGGACATTTCCACAGACAAACCACTTCGGGATGAATAGCTACAGTGCCCAGTATACATGTGATCTGAAAGCATCCAATAATATTTTCCAGTAGTTGGGCACTTTGAAATTCTTAGCAGCAACGAACAAGTTTGTCCTAAAGTTTACATTCAAACTGGAACATAAACATCTTTGCTCAGCCCATTTTACTGGAAAAACAAGCCAACGATTCAAATGGTTTTCTTTCCTGGGGCAACTGTAGTCAAGTTTTCATTTTTGAAAAAGGGGATGGAGAAAGAGAGAAATCAAGAACCAATCTACAACATTATAACTTTACCAGCTGTAGTTGTGAAAACATAGATTGGTTCTAAACTATTGTTTAGAGGTATCTTTGTAGATGGAAAACAACATCTGATAGCTTTTAGAAAAGTCAATATTTACTTCATTATTTATATTTACTACAAACTCACTGGTGATATATAGAGTTCCATCTTGTTCTTTAAGAGGCTGTCAGCCCCTTTTGAAGCGACAGCACTATTATATTAAACCCAAATTGTGCAGTTTGTTTCATGATCAAGTATTGGATTGTAATAAAAGTTGCACATTGCAGTACAATGAAGGAATAGTGTGACTGGCAGATTTTTTGGAAGGTGACAGATGTCTATGGCAGTGTTTTTCAACCTTTTTTGGGCAAAGGCACACTTGTTTCATGAAAAAAATCACGAGGCACACCGCCATTAGAAAATGTTAAAAAAATTAACTCTGTGTCTATATTAACTATATATAAAGTAATTCTCTTGAATAGGAATCAAATAAACACAAAGAAAGTATTTTATAATTACTTGGGGAGGTTTTTCCATTTTCTCCCTCCTCGCAGAGAAACATTTGGTCAGTTTGGGAGAGTCAAAATGGTTTCAGGACTGTCTTCCTGTACTTTTCCAGACATGTGGTTTATATATTTGTGTACGTGTTTACCTTGTACATTTTATTTATATATTTGAGACATTAAGTTCTTATAACATGCTCATTACCACTTCTTAGATTTCCAAATGTGTCCCCAGGCCCCAAAATGGTGGGGACCCCTGGTTTAGATTGTTTGCCTGGGGAACACCAGACAAAAGGAGTAGGTGGGGGCACAGATTCTCCTCACTGGCACATTTACATGTGAAAATGTTGCTGTGCTGCAGCAGGGTGCTTCTTTATTCAGATACATATGTGCTAAAGGCAAGTCGTTTTAAGAACTGCTTCACATATGAGAGCAGGTAAGTAGGTATCTGCACACTGCAAGTATTCACCGTGCCCCTGTATTGCAAAAGTTGTGTCCTCATTTTAGTGACAGTTGAACAACACATACTAAAGGAGGCTCAGAGGGAAAGTGGGCTGACTTTCTAGTACAGAGGCAGGCTGCAAGAACGTTGAGGGTTCAAACAAAATCAACAACACCTGCAAAGTGAAGCAAACCTGCCCCATTGTGGGAGCTACTCCAGGTGAAAAGGAGAGGTCGTTTGAGCGTGCCCAATAAATTTCCACTCAGGCAAAGGGTGCACAGGTTTCCTGTACAGACACACAGAGAGAGAGACACACGGTCTTTCAAAGGCAGCCAGGAAAGCCTTCCGCGCCCTTCTCAGTCTCTCAGGTGACCACCCTCCATATCATAGAACAGCAGAGTTGGAAGGGGTCCTGACGGAGGGGCCATCTAGTCTGACCCCTGCCATGCAAGGAAACGGGTTTGACCGGGATGCCCACCACCAGGAGCCCTCCGCAAGAACAGCAAGGAGCCCTGTTGATTCAAGTCAAAAGCCACCGGTGAGCCGGGTGCCCCCGAGGGTAGCCCACAAGGGCGACCTGAGTGAGGCGGCGGCGCTCTCTCCTAGCAGCTGGCATCCAGAGGCATATCGCTCCCGACCCTCCATTCTTCTCTCCCCCTCGCTTGTAATAATAAAAATGCCATGTGGATTTCCAGCCTTTAGGTAGCAGAGCGCGCGCACAGGCACACACGCGAACATATAAACTCGGGACCCACTTACCCCCGCGGGAGGGCGCGTGCAAAGGCCGAGCCCTCGAAGACGGTGACTCCCTTCCCGGAACCAAAGTGTGACGGCGGTGGTTTCCGCGGGGGGACGCTTTGAGAACCGGGCCCGCTAAAATGGCGGATCCCGCGAAGGAGAGCTGTGAAGGAATGGGGGATTTCAAGAAGCTGACTCTGCCGCCTCCGCTGCCGCCGCCTCAAACTGGGACAGAAGACCCCAAAAAGGTGGCGGTTCCCAAGCCCCCGCGAGGGAATTTTTCAATTTTCCCCACGGCACACCAGGCAACATCTCGCGGCACACTAGTGTGCCGCGGAACAGTGGTTGAAAAACACTGGTCTATGGTTCTTTCCATCAATCAAAACTTATTTTCTGACAGGATAATTATGTGCACTGCGTCTGTCAATCAGAATACTTTGCACTGTGTCACATTAACTTTTGGGATGGCTTTTCTGAGCTATGCTACAAAATAGAATTTTGCAGACTGTGAAAATGTTTTCCATTAATTTTGCAGGCCAAATTAACAGGAATATGGTTTTCTTAAATCCTGAGATTAAATAGTATCTAGTTGCACCTCATTTTACTCTTATGTATTTCACAGGAATACCATTATCCCTTTCCAATGCACACAACAGTTTGAAAGCACAGTGGGAACAAACAGAACTATTAATGCAAACACGGATGGTCATTTGCCAAATTATAGCTTTCCATTTTGTGTATGGAGCCACTTTGGCAAGACCGTGTTGTATTTGGTAGTCTGTATTGCCTTGTCAAATGGTCACATCTGCACATACCATGGTATTTTAAACAAAAATTTTGAAGTGCTTTTTTATTATTATCTTACCCTTTGGACAAAACCATGTGGTAAGCCAGCCAACACTGCCCTGCAAAGTAGTGAGGATAATCTTGAATTTCTGAACCTAATCTGAAATTCAAGGCAGCAGGGGAGTGGCAAGGTTTTCCCCACCACTTGGCAGCACAGTAAGAATGCCTTGACTTATGAAGCTGTTACCATGCACAACACCGTTGCATTAAGTTACCATTAAGCAAATCTTTAACACAGGCATTCCACTATAGATGGGTGGGCACAGACAACCATTTGCCTAGATTGTGCATATGACCAACAGTAAGCTGCACTGTCCTCTCAAATGGTGAGGAGAAACTTGTCATTCCCGTTTCCACGGATTTCAGGGACAGAAATACAGTACAATTCCGACCAACACCACCATTGGACAAGACAATACAAAGTGTTCCAAGTGGCTACATGTACACTGGGGTTTTATATAATCTATACCCCCCTGTTTTTTTACATTAATGTGTACTCAAAGCAGCTTACAAGTTTTGCTTGAGAAAGTGCTAAGTGACAAAACAATGCACTTAAAAAAGCATCATTATGCTTAAAATTATTGAAAGGCAAATGGTCATCTGAAACCATGATACCTTGCCTCCCAAGTGATTTTATTCACATTGTGGTAAATTACCACCTGGTAACTGATTGACTCCAGACCAACGTACACCATCAGCAAACAAAATCACCACATACCCATCCTTTCTAAAATGTCAACAAATGTGACACAGACCATTCTTTTCCTCTTTTTACAGCAAAATGATACTTCTGAAAAAGCTATTCATATATTGTGATACCATTCCATCATGGCAGAAGCTGTGCAAGTGTGTGAGCAATAGCAACCCTACAAAATTGTTGAGTTCAATTCCTCAATGTTAAGACCTAGGAGGGAATCGCCTGTAATACAACTATATGTACAAAGCTCAGCTCAGCATGCTAAGGCACTTGCATAAGCAGCTGACAATATTTGGTTGGTTTTAACCATGTCACTGTAGATACCCTGAAAGGAAGGGCTGCTCTGGGTGTTTAAAATCTGCTCAAATCCCGTGAGAAGCTGCTCACACAAACAACTTACTACATGTCCATGCATTTACATTACAGGGTGCTTTATGTACGAAAAAGGTCTTGAAATAAGGCACATTTGTGTTCTTACCTTCAATCTCCCACCCTGCTGCGAAGTTTTACTAGAATAAATTTGATTTAGCATGAATTTTAAATTCTTCTACGGCCCAAAACCAAGTAAACAAAATGTGGCTACTAGAGCAGGGCCATGTTCTTAGGTATGTAACAAAATAAGGTACACTTCAATGGTTTTCTAAGAAATAGATGACCAAGACAGATATTGTTATAAACTTATAAACACTGGAGGGGAAGAGAAGAAAAATATACAGATGTGAGAAATCTAAACTATTTTGTAGGAAGCCTGGCACTTAGGTGTTGATCAATTTCATTTGGTTTGGTTCACTGATCATTTCCTTTACCCCATTGTCACATTTCAGTGTAATTATTTTGAAAACACAAAAGAAGCAATGAAAACTATTCTTGGGAAAATGTGAAACAAGCTGCCTATGTCTATATTTAAGAGCCACATAAAATCCCCTCTGTCCCTAAAGGCCAGTGTATTCTCGGCTTGGGTTACAGAACCATTGCTTTGGTTTGCAAAAAAATAAAAAATGTTGGGGTTGGTATAGTACTTGCTGTTTTGTTCACAGTGGGCTTATTAATGTTTTTTTTTTTTTACATGTTTACAGCTTAAAAAAGAACTAGCCAGGCTTAGTCCTCTTGCATAAACAACACAAGAACATGAATGGGTATGTGTCTGCAGATGAAAGAAGGGAAGAGTGAAGATTTGTCGAACATTTCCAATCTCAACTTAACTGATGTTTATTTTCACCTCTAAAATTATCAAGTAGCAAAACCACCAACATTCCTCCAGGGGTATGAAATAAAGCAGCTGCTGTCCCTCCATGTCCTGTGTACTTGATTGTTACTTGATGGAACAGGCACTGGTAGAGTTCCAGGTCAAGTTTAGCACCGGAAAGGAGTGCCAAAGCTGGCTTTGACAAAAGCAAACAATGTGTGCTCAGGTATTAATACAACCAGGTTTTATTTAAGTTCTCTCTTCTTCTTTATTACCCCCATACTAGCAAGAGTTCCGAGGGAATTTAAAGTTCTGTAAACATTAACTACCCCCTTCCCCCCTTTGTAAGTTTACAAAGCAAAGGAGATCAGGAGACCAGATTTGTGACAGCACCTAGCCTCACTGAGCTACCAGATGCAAAAACTATATACAAATCTGCAGCTGTCTCTGTAAGGGTTACTGTACACGTTGGGGGTGGGGGTGGGGGAAAGGGGTAATAGAGAGGAAAATAAAAAGAAATAAAATCAAAATTAATCTGCTCTGGAGCAACTTCAGTTGTCTTCTTCAGGTGATGATGGCAGACCAAGGTCTTCATACAGCAGCGCAACTTCCGTGGGCACATTGCAGCCCTGTGCAAGTGGGAGCGTGGAGGGTGGGGGCTTAGAACTAAGTGCACTGGCCACTTCAGACTTTTTAACATTCTGGGGTAAGGAATGGAAAAGGCGGATTACATAAATATATAAGCACAATGGATTGGAAGTAATGGGAGAGTGTACTATATAGTAAAACCAGCACACCTCGCTTTATCCCCCTCCATGTGATTTTTATAAAGAGACTCTGCCAATGCTCGGATTCCTTGCCTCATTTATTTCACTTTCAAGACGACAGCTCCCTGTTCCTTGGCGTTAATGCTGCTGCAGAACTTACAAAACTCTGAACCACCATCACGTGTGACCAGATGAAATCTGGCTCGGTTTCAGGTTCCAAAGGTAGTGTCAACTCCCACAAAAAAACCAACTGGTGAAGATACATATGGTAAAGATCCTATGCGTCTCTGAAACGAGACAAATTCACAGCAGAAGGGTCCAAAATAACTGGCCCAATCACTTTGGAGGAAATATAATTAAAGGAGAAAATCAGCCTGAAGGAAAAGATGTGTGCCTCCTCCCACAATTTGAGTCCCCAATTGTTCAGGAAGGCTGGAGTGTGCTGAAGCATGAACTCCAGCATCTTTGACATCACCACCCAATGAAGACAGACTTGAACTCCTCCAAATTCAATGTGCTGAAGAAGGGCTGGCAGGGATGTGCATTGCCAAACCAATCCAAGCTGAATGCTGCCCACCACCACCATTCCCTGCTGTTGCCAGTTCTACAGTTATGAATGCACTTCCTGGTTCGGAAGGCATCTTTTGCCCTGATGGAGCATGGAAGTCAGTATCTGCATGGCATTTTGGTTCTGAATTACATCTGTTAACCATGAGCTCTCCACTATGATTGCACCAGTTAAATGTGACGAGAATGACAAGAGAAGGAAAGGAAGCTACCATATGTAGACCTCCAAATGGCTTTACAAATAGCTTGGGAGAAGAAATCACAGCACCGTGATTCGCACTCAGCCTCATATATAAATCTTCTTTCCCACCTATCCAGAAGAGAGAACCAGAGGCTGATAAAAATGAAGGTGGTTGTGCAATCTTGGGCAGAAAAGGGCTTGGTTGAGGCTAGAAATAGCCTGAGATGATTTGATTCTGTGATCCATTTGCAAGGCAAAGGTGACTGCAGTGGATAGAAAAGACTCTGTCCAGCAGTGGAGAATGCATGGTTAACAGGACACAGGAAAAGCCAGGCGAGTTGCATATACTCAGTAGTCATCCAAAGTCTCTATTTCTCCCATGTTGAGCCGCTCTGAAGAGGCATTGACAGAGAAACCTGCAAAACAAGACAGATAGATTTCTTAGTGCACAGCTTATTCCCAGATCTTACATGTCTTCATAAAGTAATCCATATACAATAAAGACAGTATTGAAGGCAGCTCTTGCCATCAATCCAGCTATTTTTTTCTGGTGCTTTCAGCTCCTGGTTTAAGGATATTTACACAATAAAAGCATGAGTAAGTAATCTTACCAATAAACCCCCAAGTTATACACAAATATTCAAGAAATTTTTAATCTTTTATAAATCTGCTAACCATTTCCTAGCAATTTGAGAAACAAGAGAGAAACGAGCAAAGGGGAGGGCTAGTAATCAAGATTAAAATAGCCTGACACACACGCACAAACCTTCAACGCTTATTAGCCTGTCTTCCCCCACATATCTGTGTGTGAATGGAACTAACTAATGATGGGGCAAGCAGAGGTAAGAGCTGGAGTGGTGATGTCCAGGCAACACCTAAATCTGGCTACAGCTCCAAGAGGGGAAGAAAGCGCCCAGCAGCCATCCCTGATTCTGGAATCCTGGCTTTTATTTTCCCCTTCTGACTCTTGCCGCATTTATTTAATGTACCACAAAACTTGCCTAACAAGCTGGGATCTGCTCGAACCATTTTTTGTTTTTTCTTCTTTTTACCACTCTGCACTGCCTCAAAGTTGGATTGCTGGTTGTTGCTCTGATTTGTCTGAAAGACCGAATGCAGTGAACTGTGGTTCATCCCCCACACAGAATCCTGGAACACAAATAAATAACGTATTACAAGCTGGAATCATGCCTTGTGCACTCAGTAAGAGTATAAAAATAACAATGAGCCACTGTCCCAATCATAGGCAGTACATCAGTAACCTTTCTGTTTAGCACATTCGCTGATATCTCTGTTAATTACCTCAACACACCCTCACTCTCATACCCCTATTCTATGTTACTTACAGAAGATTTTAAGGTCAGCTGCACATACAACACAATAGCTGTCTAATAAGCAAGGGGTGAGAAATCTTCTCTCTATGAAGGGCCTTGTCACAAACCCCTTGGAGATGTCTTAGAGGGAGTGGTCTGATGGGGAATGGAAAGAGATTGGGAATTTGATGCAGTCTGATCCTGGGGGTGGAACTAGTGGATTGAGAGGTGGTGATGAGGATCCAGGAGATCCAAGTGGGTTGGCAGGAGAATGCCCCACTTCAGTGCCACTGGACACCCCAAGTGTAGTGTCTTGGCTGGTTGATGAGGGCTCTGGCACCACTAGAGATGTGAAGTCCTAGAAAAAAGGAAAAATTTGGGGAAAAACCGTTTCCCCCCGTTTTTTTCCTGAAGCCTTTTTTGTTTTTTTCTGAAAAATTGAAAAAATAAAAAATAGATTATGGAATGTTTTATTTTAACATGATGAATAAAATATTTTAAGATAAGGGGTTCAAAGATTTTATAAATCATTTCTAAAAAATATGTATGGTATCAGATTATTCTAATTTCTGTGAGGACAAGCAAGTCCTAGGTTACAAAGTGAACTCTCCAATGCAAGAACAAGATACATTTCTTCCTTTAGGAGGTGCTGTTGTCACCAGAAAAGAAAAAGGGTTCTGTTGTTTTTGCATGTGTGTGGTATGCATTGGGTCTGTTCCTCTTCACTAGGCCTCAAAGCACTGGAAGAAAATATAGAGCAACAAAAAGGGGCTGAAAGTATATACTTAGTTACAGCTCAGAAAATGATTCTGATTAAATTTCATGCCCATTCATTGAAACTTAGTCCCACTTCCTTCTTCAGTTCTTTTTATGAGAATGTTTTTTTTTAAAATACTGTGGACAGGAAATATGAATAATTGTTACTTCTGGATTTTTAAAAATTGTTTTGTGGAGGTTTTTTTTGTTCCACATAAACTAGTAAACAGTTCAGGAGATTGTTGCTCCATTTGTTACAAATACAAATAAATATTATTTTAAAAATAAATTCTGTTTGTAATAATTGTTTGGATACACTATATTTTTAATATGCTAGTTGTGATAATTTTATGCCCATTAAAATTGTCCATATTTATATTTTATCTTTCTAAAGTAACAGAATGACTTTCAATCTGGAAAAAAGAAGTGCTAATGTAGCATTTTTTTCAATTTTTCTGAAAATTTCCGTTCCCCCCCCCCCCCCAAAAAAAAACCACAAGGTTTTTCCGAGCTTCAAAATTTCTGGAAATTTTACATTACACCACTGAAGAGTCATCCCTTTCAGGGGCAGTGCAGAGCAACACATCTGATGGTGAATTGGCTGAATCATCTCTGTTTCCATAAACCAAGAACATGGAGACAACTGTGCTGGCACAAACAGACTTCACACGTTCAGCCCACTTGGAGGATTGCTTGCTTGCATGCCCATTCCCAGCCTTGGTACATTGGTCACACAAATGAAGGTGCCTGTCCCACTCTTCAGAAGGAGAGTTCAGGGGCATCTCAGTTGTTGGGTCAATGTCTTAAGTCTAACCATGTGTCTAGAACTCTGCTGTGCTTCCTGCCTTTGCAACTCATAAACTGACTTATGTTTGGACACTGTATTGAAGTTTGGAATAAAGCCTTTAATTCCAACAACTGAGTGGAGTTTCAGCATTACATCTCTCTCTCTGCCTCTCTCTGCCATGCCACCTCACCCCTTACTCCATCCCATCCCACATTCCCTGTACTGCCCTCCCTGCCCTATGCTACACTCATTTACTAGGCAGTAAGTTTAATTGACCATAAGGGGACTTGCTTTCAAATAAATATGCTTAGGATTGCATTGTATATAAACATTAAGGCCACAATCCTAGGCAAGTAAGCTTGTCTAGGAGTGCACTGTCATAGGAAGAGAGTTTTTGTCCTGATGACTAGATAGCTGTTCTTTCTGAGGTGGTTGCTTAACATTTTGAAGTGGCCATCTGGAGCATCAGTCTGCCCTGAGAGGTGCTTCTTTGCCTCTCTCCTTCTTTCCCACTTGTTGTTGTTTATTCGTGTCCAACTCTTCGTGACCCCATGGACCAGAGCACGCCAGGCACTTCTGTCTTCCACTGCCTCCCGCAGTTTGGTCAGACTCATGTTGGTAGCTTCGAGAACACTGTCCAACCATCTCGTCCCTTGTCGTTCCCTTCTCCTTGTGCCCTCAATCTTTCCCAACATCAGGGTCTTTTCCAGGGAGTCTTTTCTTCTCATGAGGTGGCCAAAGTATTGGAGCCTCAGCTTCAGGATCTGTCCTTCCAGTGAGTACTCAGGGCTGATTTCCTTAAGAATGGATAGGTTTGATCTTTTTGCAGTCCACGGGACTCTCAAGAGTCTCCTCCAGCACCATAATTCAAAAGCATTAATTCTTCGGCGATCAGCCTTCTTTATGGTCCAGCTCTCACTTCCATACATCACTAATGGGAAAACCATAGCTTTAACTATACGGACCTGTTGGCAAGGTGATGTCTCTGCTTTTTAAGATGCTTCTAGGTTTGTCATGGCTTTTCTCTCAAGAAGCAGGCATCTTTTAATTTCATGGCTGCTGTCACTATCTGCAGTGATCATGGAACCCAAGAAAGTAAAATCTCTCAGTGTCTCCATTTCTTCCCCTTCTATTTGCCAGGAGGTGATGGGACCAGCGGCCATGATCTTAGTTTTTTTGATGTTGAGCTTCAGACCATATTTTGCGCTCTCCTCTTTCACCCTCATTAAAAGATTCTTTAATTCCTTCTCACTTTCTGCCATCAAGGTTGTGTCATCTTCCCCACTACACGGCTGAATTTAGGTTTCATTGGAGGGATCCAAAAAGAAGAGCTAATAGCTTCTTAGCAGCCTGTTTTGTCATTCAGCCAGTGCCACTTGTTTTTCTCAGGCACACTTGAGGGCAGTTTACCTCAGTCAAACAACATGCCCCCTCCCCTGCAAGTTTTTGCCCAGCGTACCATGCCTAGGGGAAATCCTGCCATTTCTGGAGTTTCCCCCAACTCAGTGATCTCTCTCTTCCCCCATCCCTTGCTTTGAATCATGCTTTCAGCCAGGTACTTAGAATAGCTCCTGGGATTCTAAAATTCAGGTCAGAACATGGGAGGGACTGGAAGAAGAAATCTATTCAGTCAAGTTGCAGTGAGAGAGAAGAGAGCATGTGAGAAAGAGACAACAGTCACAGTGATAGTACACATGACAACCTCTCAACAGGAGTGCCCAGAACATTTCATGGAAGGGCATTTTGTATTTTAGGATGCATCCAGTCTATGAGCCAGGAGTTCCCTGCCCCAGTTGTAAGCCATTCCACAGTCAAGCTTGTCCTCATTTCAAAACAGATTGCTAAACTCTACATCAACCAGAGAGACAGATCTGTTTTCTCCAGTAATCACAGAAATTCGCTTGCAAATATTCTCCAAAGACAGAAGCACGAACCTGTTGCTGCCGCTGTTGGTTGGCTTTTTGTTTGGCACGGCGCTCAAGAAACTGCTTGGCAAATTCCTTGGCTTCAGGGGTATCTCCAAGGTAGGCTCTGATGTAATCATGGACCTCGTATGGAGATTCTACTTCCTTCAAGAAGGATACAAACGTGGGAACTGCAGCCGGAAAGGAAGACAAATCACGAGATACTTACAAAGCCTACAAGTGCATAAGCAAAAAAAACCCCAGAGCTTTTCAATATCATATCCTTACAAACTTTATGTAATACAGTATTATCTTTACCTGCAAGAAAACAGAGAGCCCTTTCTCCTTATTCATTGAGATATGGGATAAATTAATTTCCTCACTAAGACAACAGTCTCTGCTGGACTCCTAATGATCATTTCCTATTTAATCTAACTTTTTAGCAATGGTGTATGCCTTATGGTACAACTTAACAGGAAAGAAAATATTAACTGTAGCATCAGCCCTGATCTATGTAAAATCAGGAATTTTAAATATTTCCCAAGAATACTGGGGATACCAAACCTTTTGCAATTACCCCATCTTCCTTAATGCTTCTAAATACAATTTTGGACAACGTGCAGTAATGCATCACATGATAATGTCCAGCTATGATACAGTTTCTCAGTGTGTAAGACTGAAATTTTCGCACTCCTTTTTCACTGCTTACCATCCAAGTTGTTGGCTGTGTTGAGTGCATGAAGCATTTGTTCACACCATTGAGTGAATCCATCCTGGGCTTTATTAACCCCCTGGAACAGCTTTAACAACTTTTCTTCTTCTTCCACCTTCTTATTCTGCCTGCTTGTAACACCTATAGATTTACTAAGACGGGCAAAAAGGCAGAGTGTGAGGAAGAGACACAGGTTACCAGGAAGAAACATGCAAAGTATATAAGACTAGAAAATTCAAACAGCTTCACAAACATTTCTGTCTTATGTCAAAATCACAAATATGAAAATATACTGAGATGGGAGCTAACGGAAAACAGAAGGAATGGAACCATAAGAGATCCTGGCTGTACTGATACAGCACACTGCAGGGTTTGGTGGAAAGGTTCCATCCACAAGACTCCAGATGTTTTGGATGACAATTCCCATCTGTCCCAGTCAGCAAGGCCAATGGTCAGGGATGATGTAGCCAAGACATCTGGAGGGCACAAGGTTGGCAAAGGCTACAGTAGAATAATTTAGAGGGCCTGCAACAGGCTGAGCCTCTACAATGAATTGAAGGGAAGCTCACTGCATCCCAATTCCTACCTGATGCTAGCATTGCTCTTGTTTTTATTGGTTGCGTTACGAGGTCCAACTTCTTTGACTGCATCGTCCCAGAATCCCATGTTTGAGTTTTTTGTATCAGCATTGCTCCAAATGCTGCTGACAAGGTCTGATGCCCACTGGCTGCTAGGATTCGTGTTTAGAGAGCCCCATACTGAATTGCCAATGCTGGTGTGCAAATTAGAATGTTGCTGGAACAACAGTAATGGAGATACTGTTTATTATCACCAATAGAGGAAAAGCAATACAAATAAAGTTTTGACTTCAACAAGAGTATTATTATTATTATTATTATTATTATTAGGAGCTGTACTCACTGTAGTGGTGCTGCGGGACCTGCTTTGCTGTTGCTGGTGTTGCTGCTGTTGCTGCTTCTGCATCTGCCTTGCCTCCTCCTGCTGTATCTCCAAGAGGGATTTTGTAGTACCGGCAGGTTTGGCAACATTTCCCCAGCCAGACAGTTTTTGTTGCTGTTGCTGCTGTTGCTGTTGCTGCTGGAGGGCTTTCATTAGTTCACGCTGCTGACGCCTTTGCTGGAAAACAGTCAATGCAGGGCATTCCAGTTCTTAAATGTATACATGATTATCTTCCACACATTTTCCTCAAAGCTGGATAAATCTGAATAGATATGTGTTTCACTGAGGGTACTGAATTTTGCCTCAGACACACTGATCAAAGTCTCTGGTCTTGGAAAGTGCACCTTGACACAAATACTTTCCTATTCTGCTTTGTTTTCCAGTCAAGCAAACATTACTCATAGAACAAATTACTTTTCTACCCATCCCCTTATTTTTAAATTCCTAACTAAAACTAGATGGGCAATGAATCTAATTTTAGGCTTTACATTTAAAGAGAATCAGTAGAATTAGCATTTCTATTAACCACGATTCTAGGTCTTTAACATCATATCATTAAACCAGGCAAATTTGCAAAAAGAAAGAAAGAAAGGAAAAGCTAGCTTATGAAAATCTCTGCTTTTTCAGTCTTGATAATCTAAGACTATGATAATATTTGGGCAATTATAACTTGGGTTTATTAAAATGAGACATGTGGAAGCTTTTTGCCTGCTTATGTTCTCCTTCTTCTCCCTTTGTAGCACACAGCAGTTATACTCAGAAAATATTCAATTAAGCACAATTTCTACTTCACTGGGAAGTCATAGTTACCAGGTTCAAAACCAACTAGGATTTTAACAATGCTTTGAAGTTGGCTTCAGAGCCTGCCTTGTTCTAAAACTGGTAACTGTAGTTTCCCAGCTCAGATGATACAGGAAACTATGCTTAATTGGCAACTTCAAGGTTTAACTGCTGTGTTCCATGAAGGCAGATGAGAATGAGCTGTGTAAAGCCTCCTAGGTATCTCGGGTTAAGCTTATTAAGTGTTTAGAAATTGTCACAGTGACTCCTAGCAGTGACAAGCCACAACTGCACACAAATGAGCAAGCCATGGGCTTTCTAAAGGCAGAAAGTGGTGGGAGGTCACCAGATGAATATGTCTTTCACAATGGGTGAAATAATATGTCTTTCATAATGGTGTTATGGCAAGGAAATTTGACTATTCTATTTCAGCAGCAACCTAAAGCCTCTTTTCCATTTTACCTCTTCTTGAAGCTGCCGCTCTCTCTCTTCCTCAAGCTTCTGGATTTCTGCTAATGATAACGTTGTTTGGGACTGACATCCCCTAGAATTTGATTGCTGACCCCATGTTGAAGAAGAAGGGAGCTGGGAGGAAGGACATACAAGAAACAGCACTTAAATTTTATTAATGGAAAGAGTGAATACATCAGGATATATGCTGAATCAGCCACTCAAAAACATGCGAACAGTTGTTATTGTCTGCCACAAAAACTGCTAATATGACACAATCTTTATTTTGTCTCCTTATACTGTAGAACTGCAACCTTTTCCTGCCAGGTGTGTACCCAACCTCCAATTAAATCTTTATAGTACCAACAATAGTCATAATTTCTACAGCAATATAATAGTAAGATTCAAGCACCTGACTGTGCTGTGAATGAAATGGGAATTATTCAAAGGAAAGGAAAGGAAGCAAACAAAACAGCCGAGGGAAGAAGGCAGTAGTAGCATGGAGAAACAATGAAAAATGCATTTTAAAAAGTCTGATGCAGAGACCCATGCCATTCAAAACCAACAGCTTCAGCCTCCATTTTTATACGGCTCATACGGCTCATCCTCCCAGGACCTGTGTATATGGTATTGACTTCATTTTATCTTCACACCTACCTGGTGAAGCAGATTAGACTGGCCCAAGTTTATCCAGTAAGTTTCATGACAGAGTGATGATCTGAATCCAGGTTTCTCTACTCCTAGTTTTATGCTCTAAATCTGGAGCGGAGAACCTTTTCGATCCAGTGAACCAGAACATTATTTCCCCCACCCCTGCTGGTCAACTCTGGCAGCGGGACAGGGGGCACCCACCTTTAAATCATCTGGTGCCATTATGATGTCAAGTCACTGATAGCTGAGTTGTCTTCAATTCAGTGGACAACAAGCAACACTCCTGCTAATGGTGTCAGTGATTGAGCTGAGATATAAAAGTTCAGGCAGTTGCTAAGGTACCCCGGACCTAAGTTGTTTGGGGCTTGTAAATTAACAAAAGGAACTTAAACCCGGCTCAGTAGATGGGCAGCTAATGCAGATGTTTTAACAATGGTGTCACATGTTGTGGGCTATGTGCCCCCACCAACAGACTGGCCACTGCATTCTATACCAGCTGAAGCTTCTGGACCGCGACCAAGGGCAGTCCCACATAGAGAGCATTGCAGTAATCCAGCCTCAAGAATGCAACATGGACTACAGTAGTCAGGCTATCCTTGGTGAAGGATAGTTCCAGGTAGCATTCTGGAAGGGTTTAGCTTAAAAATGAAGCATTATTCAGGATATATGCACCCATATACAGTACATTTTTGGTAGGGTGACAAGTTGCTCCTCATTGTACTTTCTCAGATCTATAGTTATGGACAGAAATGCACACCCGGAGTGGGGGGGGGGGGAGGAATTATGATATGTGTCAACGAAATCTTAAATTTTCTGTAAATTATAGAGATTTGCATATTTATGCTACTTTCATGTTTCAGTTATTATTTATTATTAATTTCAACAACTTAAATATCACTTAGCACTGTAATATCTAAGCAGTGTACAATGAGGTACACTGAGCAGTAAAGAGATAAACTGGACAAACGGGGATGCCACAGACTGAAGTTAGAGCTGCCCATCTCCTGCTTCTGGTGCCCAATTCCAAGAGCGTTAAAAGGCAGGTTCTGGCAATGGTCATGTAAATTTCAGCACAGCTAACAGAGAGCTTCTCTGATGGCTTGGGCTGTGAGCATAACTTGTGAGAGTGAGTTTATGGCAGTGAGAAAAAGAGTAACATTACAAAGAATGAGTACCTTCATCTGTGCAAGTTGCTGCTGCTGTTGCTGCTGCTGCAATCGACGCAAAGCCTCCTGCTGCTGCTGCCTCTGCCTCATAATTTCTTTCTGGCGTTGGAGTTCCAGCTCTTTACGTTTTCGTTCTTCCTCTTCATGCCTCTGTCGGGCTGCTTCTTCTTCCATGCGCAGCCGGTTTTCTTCTAGCTGACGCTTTGCCTCTGCTTCTTCACGTGCCCATTTGGCAGCCTCCTCTTCCTTCCCAGAACAGAAATAATATGCAGAGTCTCTAAAGTGGACTAACCTAGATTAAAATACTTCCTTTTTGTTTGTTTCAAGATACATAGGATTGCAAAGAATCCTTTGCTTCTAAGAATGCAACCTGTGCTAGAACAAAACAATTTGATAAAATATAGCTTTAGAAAATGCCCCAGAGCAGCCATCATAGCTCTTATTACACTCCTTATGTGACTTTGTTTCAGAAATCCAAAACTTTAAGACCATTTATCAGTTTTGAATTGGTAGAGTCTTAAACAAAATGAAAGGTCCCTCTGCACTGTTTGATCTAATAATGGCTCATTCACATGTGCATTATTACTTGATGTAGTTAACAAGTGAGCATACATGTGTGAACCAGCCTCTGATTCTTGCAGGTCTTAACTGCAAAAGATTTCCCTTCTTTTCACCTGTTTACGAAGCAACTCTTCTCGTTGTAGTCTTTCTTCCTCTTCTCTTCTCCTCTCTTCCAGTCTTCTAAGTGCTTCTTCTTGTTGTTGCCGTTCTTCCTCTTCCCGCTGCCGTCTTAGTGCAATTTCTTGTTCCCTCTGCCGCCTTAGGGCTTCTTCCTGCACACGGAAATAAAAAGAAAGAAAAATTCCTATTCATGGGATGCTGGATAGTAAGGGCCCCCTGACCTGGCTGCTCTGATTCTGACCTGAAGCCAGAGGTCTTTTAAATGAAATGACAGCAGCTGGGAATGCGTATGGGCAGGGGCACTTTGGGGGTGCAAGTCAGCAGTGGGCAGGGCCATCCTCTTTTCTCACTCTCTCTTTCTGCTCTCCAAATTAATACCCTACCCAGAGATTACCCAGAATCAAATTTCCCTTTTCCTGAAATTATCACCAGGTGCTCCAAATTCAATTTAGTCCTCCCCCAAATTAATATCCCACCCCAAGAATACTTCTGCCTTCCTGGAATGCAAGACTGAGGCTGCTGATGATGTATGCGCTTGCTCTGGAGGCTGTTCATCAGACCATAAGCCTAGAGCAGACACATACTTGATTGCTAAAGATCAGGGGTCCCCAAACTAAGGCCCGGGGGCTGGATGTGACCCAATCGCCTTCTAAATCCAGCCCGTGGACAGTCTGGGAATCAGCGTGTTTTTACATGAGTAGAATGTGTGCTTTTATTTAAAATGCATCTCTGGGTTATTTGTGGGGCATAGGAATTCGTTCATTTCCCCCTCCCAAAAAAAAATATAATCCGGCCCCCCACAAGGTCTGAGGGACAGTGGACCGGCCTCCTGCTGAAAAAGTTTGCTGACCCCTGCTAAAGATAAACAGACAGCGTCCTTAGACAGTCTTTTCCCAGGTGTCTCCCCTAAGTCACAAAAGTGTTCTAACACAAAAAGTGGCAACCTGCCTCCTGTTGATGCAGGCAACTTAGAAGCCTTGCCCTTGGCGGTAGCCAGGTGATGGTGCTGAAGAATGCTGCAATGGCAAGAGGCCCCTTTAGGTGCTTTACCGGCTCTCTTTCTGGGGTGTAAGGCTTGGTGGGGGGTGTCATGTCCTGCATTGCAAGGGTTAGACTAGATGACCCTTGGGTCCATTCCAACTCTACGATTCTATGAGGAAGAGCTCCTGGAACATAACATTGATCATACTTCTCCCACCTGTCCTAAATAAAATTCTTATTTATTTATGTATTTTCTTTATTATGGGGATTTCGGCACATCCTTCAAATAAATCCCCAACGTAGCTTCCAAAAAATAAACATGTATGATTGAGCTAAAAAACAGAACACACTTTGGACATAAAAGGTGGAAGGAACAAAAATAACTTCCTTCACATGAACTGAGAAAATGTGTTCTCTTAAAGATACTGAAATAGTATTTATGTATTTGAGATGTCACCTGCTTTCTGCGTGCGAGCTCCTCCTCTTCTCTTCTTTTTCTTTCTTCTTCTTGTCTCCTGATTAGCTCTTCCTGTTGCCTCCGTAGCTCCTCCTGTCTTTTCCGCTCTTCTTCTTCTCTTTTGGCCCTCATTTCTGCTTCTCTCCTCTCCTGCTCTAGCTGAATTAAAGAAGTAACATTAGAAGTAAAGACCTCTTCAACTAGCACATTATTCCCACTAGTTACAATCACTCTCATCAGCGTCCTCTTCTACAACTACCAGTTTGATTGGTCTTCCCTAAACCATGTCCTTGTAATATCTTGGTTTTTTTTTAAGCCCAATTAAGAATTAGTAAATTGCGCCCCAATTACACTAAATCAGTGTAAGGCATGCCAGAGTTACTCAGAAAACAAATGAAAATGAAATGAAAAGCTGCAACTGGAATGGTTTCTACTGTTTCTTACCTTAGCAGTTTTGGCTTTTTCAAGCTGCTGTAACTGTTCTAGAGCTGGTCCCTGAGCTGTAGTGTCAATTGGGAGATCCCAGACACTGCTTCCTTCCCAGACTGCGAAAAGGGGGGAAATGTAGGCTGTTGATTAATTAATATTTAAATTAGCAGACCACAGAGCCAAGGAGTTAGTGATTCTGTGCACCCAGGCAAATTCACCGGTAATTAAAAAATATCACATGCACTATGTTTTGATCAGTAAGACTGTTAAATGACCTCTTTTGTGTACCTTTGGTTTTTCGTTTTTTAGGAGGTAGAGGGGGAGGAAGCCTGCTAACCATGGTTATTCACAAACCGTGGTTTGTAAGTGACTTGTAAGTGTTGGGGGGGGGGAGGCTCGGTTAATTTCATTGTACACAGGTTGTACATTGACAATAAAGGTATTATTATTATTATTATTATTATTATTATTATTATTATTATTATTATTATTATTTTGGATGTCATTTCAGGGCAGTTTGTTTTGCGTCTGAATGTAGTCAATATCAAAACACTGTTTCGTACCTGTAGCTTGTGGGGCTGCTGACTGAAGCTCCCAAATTGAGCCAGTGTCTGGCACTGACACAGACCTTGTTACAGGTGTCACCATGTTCTGCTCAGCTTTTCTGGAATATAAAGAGGAAGATTCAACATGCTACATCAAAAAGGTAGTTCTATTTAGAGGTCACAGGGGTGTTTTCTTTTTCTTTTAAAATACAGTGCTTCTCTTTTTTCTCCTCCTCCTACAGAACCAGTATTAAAGTGATATTAGGGCATAACTTCCTGACAATTCCAACACTGCTGAGCAAAATCCAGAACTCTTGAGATGCACAAAACTATTCTTTAATACTGACCAGAATTTGAATGAAAATTTTTGCTCTGGTCAATTAACACAATAGGCTTCAATGAAAACAAATATGAGATGATGACAAATACAACCAACATATATGGACTAAGTGACAACAGATCTATTTCACAGTCTTAGTGACACTGACTTGAAGCAATTTTGAACAGGCATAAACAGAGTGCTATATATTCAATAACCACTATCATGAGTAGACTCTATAGGGGCCACTTGATACATTATATTCAGTGTTATATTACATGCCCTTTTAATAATGTGAAGTATGAACACGACAGTTATGTGCATGCAAACATTTCCAAAGACGTGTTCTCAGGAAACCATCCATGGTGGCCTGAAGTTTACTTTCAATGTACTGGATTTACTTCTGCATAATGTGTGAAATGGCCCTGAAACCTGCATTCATACCTCATTTTAAGTGCCTGGAACTGTTGCAAAAGGAGAGCCAGCTGCTGCTGCTGCTGTGATGAGAGTGCTGCTTTTTGCTGCTGTGCCATTACCTGCGCATACTGTTGTCTGGAAAAGAGAATGGGGAAAAGTTCACTCTACTTAGTTAAAGAATGACTATAAAAACCCAGAAGAGAATAGAACTGCTAGTTCATACCACAACTGACATTCAAACACATCAGTGCAAACCAGCACCCACCCACCAAAAATAAGAAATTTTAAAACTGCCATTTGAAGTGGCTATTCAAAACAGCGACACACAACATTTACCGGTACCTAAATTATAGATTGGATTCTAACTATCCCTTTGTCATATAGGATTCCTCCTTTCCATGGAAGGTTTTCACTGAATGGAGGATCATGATGGTGGAAAAGGAGTTTATTGGAGCCAACTCTCTCTACCTTACAAGCCCTCCAGGGGACACATGGGAATAGAGGGGGAAGGGGAAATAAGTGAATGTAACTTTCTCCCTTCCACTGGCAGGAGCATCCCATGAGCAAGTCTGCTCATGAAAAACTCCTGCTAGCAGAAGAGAACTCAAGTTACAAGCCTCTTATTTAAGCACTAGGCTGGCAGCCAAAAGCAACCAGGAGTTGCAGGCAGGCAAGTGAATGGGCTGGAGGAAGAGGAATATAGTGCTCCATCCCTTCTCTGTGTCCAGAATAGAAACCAAATAAGCTGTTAACAGAGGAACACCAAAATGGAAGCCCTCCACCCCGGATACTGTGGACCACAACTCCCACCAGTTCAGCCAGCATGGCCGATGATGAGAGTGGTAATCCAAAACATCCGGGCAGCACCATGTTGGCTAGCCCTGACCTACAAAAAACAAGACCCTATATTCTCAACTCCTAGCCCACATACTTGCAGTAGACCTACTGCTGTCCACAGAACCAGAAAGCAATGACTAGTGCTGGGTAACTGTGACAAAGAGCAACTTGAATCAAGAGCTGCCACCATCTGCCAAAGCTCGTCTTTGTCATAGCCACCACTTTCCCACTGTTCCTCACACTTTCTTGCTCACTCCCTGTACAGACCATCACAGGCAGCTTGAGCCCTATACTAGTAGGATGGTGCAAGACAAACCAAACTATCTAGGAGACATTTTGTGAGCCTACTTACTCCTCTTCCTTGTCACCCAGAGGGAGACTCGAGGTAAGCAGACTGACTGCTGAAGATAAGGAGGAGGAGCAATAAGTGAGCTGGCGGAATTGCCGCTGGGTAGTTTAAGTTGTCCCATAATGGGTCCTCCTTCTGCTAGGTGATAGGGGCATATGCCATCAGCAGGGACAGAGGACTTTGGATGGAGTGGGTGGTGGTAGCAGTGGCTGTTGTTCCTCCTCCTCTCACCACTCAGGGGCAGGTATGTGGCTGGGCAGTGAGGAGAAGGAAGAGCTGCCATGTACAGGGATGTCTTGCAGTCCACTTAGTATGAAAAATTGGACTACTCTTCTCTAGATCATTAAAACAAAGCAATATGGCCATTGACAGATATTTATATAGACCAGGGGGTGCAAACCTGTGGTGCTCCAGATGCTGTTCCAACTCCCATCAACCCCAGTCGGCATGTGCAATGATCAGGGATGAAGGGAATTATAGTCCAACATCTGGAGGGCCACAGGTTAGCCACCCCTGATGTAAACTTACTGTAACAAAAATTGCTGGTACTGGAGGTGCTGCATTTGGTACATGGCTGTGAATTCCTGTTGTCTAGTCAGTCGTTCCTGGTCCAACTCTCCCTGTGGTTGTAAACAAATTGATAGCTGAACTTGCATCAAATGTTAGGATTTATGAGCATATGCACAACTCTGATTACAGTGACTTACAACATTATGATTATGAAATACCTTTTTATATTAAAAGTTATTAAATGCAACATTTTTACAGATTACTGTGTTTAGTTAAAAAGTATAAAGGATTGTGTGAAGTGGAAAAAAGGGTGTAGATAGTTAAACTGTGTCTGGGGACCATTCCTTGGCAAAGGAAACTGGAGCAAATATCCTTGGTGCATAAGATACATGCTCATCTACCTCGAGGAAGGTCCTATGCTTTCCTACTTCACCTCTCCCAGATATAAAGAAAGAGGGAGCAGCTGTGTGCCACATGCTAAATCAAGCCACAGCGGCAGAAACAAGGCAGGCTTGTTAGTGTGTGTGCTCCAATCCTTTGGGGTTCCTTTTACTGTCTCACAGCAGAGTTACCCAGAAAGTCTTCCTGTGTCTTCACAGCAGCAGCAGTCCAGCTTTCTATCGGTGAATGCCCATGAAGGAATAAACACCTCACCCATTCAGTTCTTCTCCAAAGTATTTGTTTATATTACAAGTTGCATAACTTTATATCACTACTGGTCTACATAAATAAAACAGAACAATATACAGAGATTTCAATCCTCTCTGCTCCCTGCAGCAATCCAGCTAGAAAGACAGGTTCAGAGACTCTCATAGACACAGGGAGACCCTGAATCTCTCTTCCCCCAGACATGCCTAGATAAAGACACCTGATGCTGGGGAGAATTCTTGTTGGTGAGCAGAACTGGTTCAAGGAGAAATCTGATTCAAAGATCGTTTCAGGTTTACCTTTGGAATACACCAACAAGGCTGGAGTCAGGACCACAACTAGTAGCATGCTTGGAAAAAGGAGTAAGTGTCAGGGGTCTCAGTTGTTCAGTCGTGTCTGACTCTTCGTGACCCCAAGGACCAGAGCATGCCAGGCACGCCTATCTCAGTAGGAGCTACCTTTTACTGATTGTGGCTTAATTTCCTTCTGCAATTTGCTGTGCATAGAAAGCAGTTCAGCCAGATCCAACTGAAGCAGCATTCAAAGGCATTTAGGTAAGTGAACTAGTAGCAATGAGGGCTTTTGCTATTTCACTGCTAGGTACAGTAAGCACTTTTCCCTTCCTGTATGGAAAGCCCATTCTATTGCAGCTCAGAGTATATGTTCAACATACAGGCAGTCTCTCTAAAGGTCATTGCTGCTCTGTGCCTGGGAGCACAAAAGCACACGAACCCCTAAAACTGGCACGTCTTAACTTTCTAATTTAAAGTTAACTGTTTTACACATTGTCATATTTACCAAATGCAGAGGTGGTGCTGGACCTGGAGTGAAAGGAACCCTGCCCCACATTTTCATGATGTCTCCAAGTGGCTGGAAGCTCTCATCACATGCTCTTTTCACCAACAGTGACATTGTGAAATACCCGGCCTGGAACCACTCTGTCATCTCTTGGTTACTGAACGGACCTGCAAAATCATCAAGGGATGAAATCCATGAAGACAAGAGTGAAACCTCTACTGAGTGTTGCACCCAACAGTCACAGCCCATACAGAACCTGGTATCTGGGGGACTAAGTGTGTGTGCTGTATGTGTCTTGATCTTACTTATAGAGCTGGACATTTCCTGATGCCACCCTAAGTGCATAGGCAGTGTATTGTAATTTCCCTTAATGTTTCAGTGAAATAAAATGAACATAATACCTAGACTAGTTTATACCTTAAGAGGAATTCCAATTCACATACCAAGCAAATACTTTCACAAGATTAAATCTTTGTTTAAAAAATGCCTTTGGGGCTCTTCAGTTCCAAGAATATCTATGCAAAAAATGCAAATACCAATAAAAGGAGGATTTGGGATCCCTGACTTAGAATTGTATCACCAAGCATATTTACTGTCAGGTACACAATTCTGGAGACGCATAACTGAAAACAACTGTCCAAATTTGGCTACTTTGGAATATTCCTATGTAGTACCTTTAGAAAGATGGGCAGCACTTGGGTCTAAATACATTAATACTCAAGATGCTATTGAAACGATAACATCAGTTTGAACGATATGGCACCACATGTCCAGAAAATATAAATTTGACCTTTTCTTCCACAACAAATGACTTTGTGGGGAAACCTGTCTTTAAAAATCGGGAAATAAATAGTTGTATGGAAGAGGTGGTTGAATTTGGGTATATTAACGTTAGAACAGCTCATAAACGAAGAGGATGATTTTTTTACATATTCTGTCTTAAGAGACAATACAGATTACCTACAAATGCTCAATGGCAATATCTCCAGATAAAACACTTGCTAACCACCATCTACGGACCAGCTTTTACAGCCAGAGAGACCCCAGAGATATTGAAGCAACTGATTAATTCTTAAACAACAAAAAACCCGGCCATCAACATATATAAATCTATGTCACAAGCAAACCAATTTGATATACCTGTACTGAGGGAGGAATGGAAAAAAAGAATTAAGAGATCTCAACTTTGACCCCACAGTGGGAATCTGTGTTAAGTGCTATAACAAGGGTGTCTCTGGACCTTAAACTGAAGCTCATAATATAAAAAATAATATTTAGAATATACTGGACACCATTATGTTTGTTTAAAAAAAGGGCTATCTAAGGTATCCAACTGTTGGAGATGCAACAGGGATAATGCTTCTCTAAAACATGTTTTTTCATTGTCCTATACTGAAAGATTTTTGGCAGAAGGTAACTGAAACTATCAACAGAACTGTATGCAACAAGCTTACATTTACAGAGCAAAATATCCCTTTGAATTATATACTCAGCACATAGAACCTTACAAAGGGACAATATGAGTGGATTCTCTGTGCCCTTAGCACAACAAAATGATGGAGACTGATGAATTAGAAAAATAAAAATGCGGCTCCCTTTTATGATTGGATGGAAGACTTATACAAACTCGCAACATATGAACAACTTGCATATAAACGCAGACTTGCCATGGACAGATTCAATGATATTCGGAATCCATTCTTACAAATACTGTAATAGGTTAAGATCTGATGGAGTGCAACAACAACTTTTTAAAGTATACAGTATACATGGATTTCCTCCCTCCCCCCGTTACTTTGCCTTCTACATGGGTGCTGTTTCTTTTTCTTTTTTATTTATGTCTCACCATGTTTAGTGCACATATAACTAAAAAACAACAACATTCCAGTGAAATAAAAATAAAAAGCGGTAAGGATGAAAGCTTACCCTGAATTTCTCCCTGTGGATCTTTGTAGAACCACTTTTGCATGGCCTCGTGGAGTAATGGTACTGAAGTACCCTTTACTCTCTGCTCCTGAAGCTTGGCTGCTAGCCTTTCATCATCCAGGGCACTGTCCTGCAAATATGCCACCATTTTTTCTGCTTGCTGCAGTAAGAGGAATTGGGGGGGGGACATTAAGAATGACTGAGGTTACTACTGCCAGGTTACATACAGTCAGTGGAATAAGGTGAAATTCAGCAGAAAGCTTTATGAATAATACCATCATGGTTGGTGGACTCAGATACAAAGGAATGAAAAAATAAGTTTAAATAATTATGCAAAAAGATAATAAAGCTTGGCAGAACTGCTTGTCGGGAAGCAAGTCTTATTATTTGGTAAGCAGCAAGGATGGTCAGCTTCCGGAAACAGCTGAGGACCTTTTTGTTCCAACAGGCTTTCCCAGATGGATAAATGAGTCTTTATCACAAGTGTCTGCTTCATAGAATCATAGAGTTGGAAGAGACCACAAGGGCCATCCAGTCCAACCCCCTGCCAAGCAGGAAACACCATCAAAGCATTCCTGACAGATGGCTGTCAAGCCTCTGCTTAAAGACCTCCAAAGAAGGAGACTCCACCACACTCCTTGGTAGCAAATTCCATGGCTTGTTAGGGTTTTAGTCTTGTTTGAAATGTCTTTGTGGCTTTTGTGTTTAAATGCTTTTCATTATTTTACGTGTAAATCACCTTGAGATGGTGGTTGTAATAATGATGTCTGTATACATCATGGTTGGAATTTTACAAGAAATTATTGGTCTTTAGAAATTCAAGTTTCTTGCAACATGTTTAAGCAACATTCAAACTACTGGAAAACGAAGAATTGTTTCTGGAGTCATCTTCAGAATCTATGTTCAGAGTCTTTTTCAGTCTGCATTTTCACTCATTTTTTATTTGCAAGTTTTACAGTGAGGGGCTCCTATATAAAATCAGCAGACTGGGAAGGGCTCTGAAGATGATCATGTATAAATATCAATGGTTTACCCTTAAAACACATGTGACTGACATGGAAAAGAACTGGCCCTCTGTTCATTTGTATTTTGAAGGGGGGGAATACAGTGTGTGTATATTTTGTACTTGAGTATCAGCAGCATGAGGTGACTCTCATATTCTCTACTGCGTACACGCATTCTGTCACAATGCTCATGAATGAAGTCAAGTGATTATCTGTTTATATTAATGTCGGGGGGGGGGGGAGGAGGAATCCATTTTCAACTTGATTCACTTAGTACTCACAAAGTTAACCTACTGGAGTTGCATACCAGACAAATATACAAGATAGATTGACTTAATTTTGGAAAACAGGATTTCTCCCTCATTAATTAACAAAAATATTAATTTCCATTTTTGTTTGAGGAGGAGATGACAGGAACATACAGGTTGAAACTGTTTTTAATGAAAATTAAGTTGATTATCTGAAGTATTGTCAAACTGCAAAATATGTTTCATTTTTTTGCCCATTAATACATCAATATAGTTTTGCCAATTTTCATGATCAGTTGCAGGAAAACATTGTAAAAGCAATTAGTTACCAGTCCTGCCCAAAACTAGTTTTCCTCTGCAGTTGCCAACTGTTGGTCTATGTGAGGGGTGTGCTAATCTACAGCTGACTAGGTACATTAGCTCTAGGTTGCATCTTGAACTCCTATATCCACCTTGCGTGCATAAGCACTGCTGACTTGTAAAGTCTATTGCTATGATATTCTCAGCAACCGGTCTAAATCCCAAAGCTTTCTCCCACCCTCACCTGAATCAGGTAGCTGCATATACAAGATAAGTATACAAAAGAGTGGCGCTTTCTTCCAGCCTTTAAAGCACAACAACAAAAAACAAACAAACAAACAGAATTCACGAAGATGCTCTACCTGTTCTAAATGTTGAGGCCCTCTTCGTCATCAGGGTCAGCAGGAATATTACCCATCCCTGGAGCAGCTGTGACTGATGTCTGAACAGGCCTTAAGGCAGGAATTGGATTTGACTCTGGAGGAGGAAGATGAACAAGGGAAGCTGCATCTGGAGAAATCTGTGGTAGTAAAGGCTGGACAGCAGAAATTGGATCTGGGGTGGGGAAGAATGGGCATTAAATTCCTTTAAAGGCCCTTCTTTCTACCAGAACTGTGTTGTTATGTGATAAATGTATAATCAGACAATAAGCAAGCTGGCATGCTTTCAACAATGCTTAAACAATGTATGAATTATCAGTTCATCCTTTCCACCTTGTTTTATCACTACAGTCTTTTATTTTATTTATTTTTGCGTACTTTGCATATACATTATGCCAAACCTGAAATATGATTACCTTCTCTGTTGGCCACTTTGGCTGATGGGATATCCTCCATTTGGTTTCTTTCTTTATCTTCTCTTTTTTCTATTACTTCTGGAACACAGTCTTCCCTTCTTTCAAGCAGGGTTGTAGGTAATGGCTCCTGTGACTGGGATTTTGGTGGAGTACCTGACCTGGTGGATGGTGAAGATTCTTTGACTGTTTCTTCTGTTACTTCTGAAATGATTGGTAACTTTATTTAACTGAGCTGGAAGGCGGAAGCAAAACTTAAAGGATAGACCTGAGAAATCCTTCTTACCTGCTGCTGCTGTATGCTCCGTCTTAACACTTTCCCTTCCATGTGTCTTATCTACTTCTTTGGCTTCTTCATTGTGACTTCCTTCTGAATCAGACCTGTCTTCCCCTTCCTCTACAGGACGGAAATCCATTTCCTGTTCCTCAGGAATTGGTTCCTTTTGAACCTTCTAAGGAAAACACACATGCAAACAACAAACTTTATACTACTGGTTATAAATAATACAGTTAATATTATGACAAGTTCACAGAAAGTTTCTCACTTTTAAGGAGAGGAATGCCCCAGATGAGTCAAACGTCCCCATTTCTTCTTCTGCATCTTCTAAGCACCATTCAGGAAGGCTATCCCTATCATCATCCATACTGCCACTGCCACATCGCACTCTTCGATAACCCCGCTCATCATCCCGGTCTCGGAAGTCAAATTCAAACCTTCGCCGTCGCTCCATCTGTTCTCTCCAGCCTGCAGAACGAGGGCCGTCTAAGGGGGCGGGAAAGTAACTTTACAAAAGAGTCCCATAGGGCAAGAACTTGTTTGGAAGGAGAAAGGGATAGAGGAAAAGAGAACAGGGAAAAGAGAGGACAAAGTGACAGCACTTCAGAACGCCACTACAGCTTATGGTCCACCTTGAAACACGCATCTTATAAATATATTATCACTGTTTCTCCTTTAAACCACTGTCTCTTTGAGCTATATTATTAATGTAAAGGACTGTACAGCCCAACTCCATGCAAGTGGGCTTAAAAGAACTAAAACAATTTAACTATGAGTTAATCCCAGGGCAGTTTTACTTTCTGAATAGCAGCCTCACAATCTGTTCAGCCACTGGGGGGCAGCCTTTGCTAGTAAGACCATTCTATGCGGTTCTATGAATCCAGACAAGTACCACTTTATGGGGATCACCATATTTTTATGCTTCCCTTTGAGATTTACTAACTCCATCAGTCCCAAAGCATCTTCAAAACTGCTTGCCTTCACCCTCTGTCTGCTAGCTGACAATCCTCCTTTCTGGAGTTTGGAGTGTAGTTTGTAATCTGTGGTAATTAATTCTATTTATTTAATCTGCCCTTGTTTTGTATGTCACTACGGTGAAGTGGCCTGCTAGCACTATAATTCTATGAAAGGATTTGTAGCCAACAAGCTTGTTTCTAAGCTTTGTTTCTAATGGCTGTGCAACTGTGCCCAAGCCTGCATGAGAATGAGGCAGGCAGGCACCAGCAGGTGTTGATACACCTTTCTACAACCTGGGAGAGGTGAAGAATTTCCAAGCAAGTTGGTGTGAGCAATTCTGGTGCTTGAAACGTGGTGACCTTCAAATGTGGCTTGGCATAAGCCACTTATTTTGGCTAACTTGGTTATACTACATACAGGATACTATTTGTCATCCTGATAGAAATGGCCATTGGAATCAAAAGTCTTGGATGTAGCTGATAGAGCATCACGCCTGCAGAGCAAAAGGAGAGGAGAGAAGTAGGGTTGCTCTATTACCTCTGCTGAGAGGCCAGCTGCCTTTGACTCTCCCTCCGCTGTCATCTAAAAGCAGCCATTTTATCAGGCTAACTGTACTGTTTCCATCCCAGCAATAATTAAAAGAACTGTAACCTTAAAGAACTGGTGCCTGAGATTGCTTTCTTCTCTTTTGGGCTGCACAGCAGAGTAAAAGCTGTTTAATTAATTAATTAATTAATTAATTAATTAAAGTCTCCCTCTCTCTATACACACAGAGAAAGAACAATACTTTGACCAACCAGTAAGGAACTGAGGGTTGTAGCCCAATACTATTTTGTGTGACTTCACCTTCCTCTCCCCACTTATCTCAACAGTCCTCCATATGCTCTCCAAAATCAGGAGTTTGGGAAGCCTCTTGAGATTGGGAGGCCTCTCAAGCAGATTTTTGGGGGGGAGAGAAATATAAAGTCCTGTTGTATGTGGAAGTCTGGCTCATGCAATAATGGATTCCACCTGAGACTACTGCAACACCCACCTCTTTGATCGAGAATATTCCATTACATAAATTTGAAGTGCTAACTGATAAGGGTATTTCTACAGTGGTACCCCGCTAGACGAATGCCTCGCAAGACGAAAAACTCGCTAGACGAAGGCATTCGTCTAGCGGAAGGCTGCCCCGCAAGACGAAAAAGTCTATGGGGCTGCCTCGCAAGACGAAAATTTTCGTCTTTTTTTTTTTTTCCGTTTTGCGGAGCGCGGCTGTCATTGCCGCTCCGCAAGACGAAAAACCCGCTAGACGAAAATTTTCGCAGAACGAATTATTTTCGTCTAGCGGGGCACCACTGTACTTGCAGTGACTAAAATATACAGTGACAGTAGCTCATTTTTCTCTTGTAGTGATTATTCCTTTTGACTGTGTCTCATGTATAGCTAATAAAGACTTAGCTACATTTTCTACATTAACGGATGTTAGTTCAATAAACAAAGCTTTCCTGTTTGGGGCATGTAAGGTCTTAAACACAGTTGTTACTTGGTATTTTGTGTCATGGCATTGTATCTAGAAAACCTGGGTCTTGTTTGAGCTTTAAAATTTGAAGTAACAGAGTCTCCCCTTCCAAGCTGAGATACATTGAGCTCTAATATCATATACACACTAGCTATTCCTATTCCCATGTGACAATACATTAGTTCTAGTCTGATAAAGTGGCGAAAATGTAGACTGGGAGCAGAGAGGCCCAGGTTTAAATCCCTGCTCTACCATGAAGTTTACTGGATGACAAGGACAAGCCTCCATCTTTTAGGCTAACCCACCTAAAAGGGTTGTGCAGCTAAAATGGGGATGGGAAAGCCTTGTATGCTGCTTTGAGTTCACTGGAGAAAAGGAAGGATATAAATATAATGAACAAACAAGTAGGTTTCCCCTTTAAAAACTGCTTACTGAGCCTGCACAGCATGGATGGAAAGTAGCAGATTTAAACACAATGGTACAGAAGACTCAAGTTAGATCCTAACCATGGTACATAATTCTTATTAAACACAAGATACTGGTTTCTAAGGGCAGGCCCATGTTATACATTTAAAGTACAACAGGCATTTAAAGCTCATGACTTCCCCAAAAGAATCCTGGAATTGTACTTTGTTAAATGTCCTGAGAATCATAGCTCTGTGAAGGGAAAACTACATTTCCCAGGATTCTCTGGGTAAGTCATGTGCTTTAAATGTGTGTTAGATGTGCCTTAAATGTGTGGTAACAGATCTGCCCCCCCAAATAAAGTGACTTTTGCTGTTCCTTGGAGCCAATATTTTAATTACTGATTCTATATCAAATCAAACATTTTTAATACTTTACTTGGAAATGGAGCAAATGAAAATGTGACAATGAGTAAGTGTTATTCTAAAACAGCTATATCAAAATTAAAGAGCAACTACAGAAAAACCCTCAGTATTCTACACAATGTGGCATTTCTCTACACTTCCTTTAAAGTAGCAGAAATTACCCAATGATATTTCAGCCTCAGGACTTCTGTCAAAAGACAGATGGAATTATTGAGAACAAAAATAAAAATAAAAATTAGATTGTTGTTCTTCATACGCTAAACAAGAAAATACTAAATGAACTGCAAGTACTTGTCCCTAAGTAAAACCTTCACATATGATCATGTGGTGCTGGTTCAGCTGTTTCAATACTGTCAAAGTTAGGACACACTGCTGCTTTATTGTTCATTTATGAGTTATGTCTGACGTCAGGAAGGCACACAATGCTGTATTCTCCATGACAAACAGTTTTTTCCACTTCTATACAAGTAGCTGGAAGCATATGACAGAACTTCAGCCTCATGATTCAGAGTGATCACTAAAGGAAGCTACGTTTGGTGGAAAAGAAATCAGAGCAGGTAAGAGCTGCTTTTGTCTAGATGTTCTGGAAATAGTGGGTTAAACAAAACAATCCATTTAAAAAAATAAAAACGATTTTGCCATCATAGAACAAGCCTTTCGAATATTGTTTTAGGAAGTTTTCCTTCCAGACATTGCTGGCTTGCTGCCTCTGACCAGTCTGTGCTGCACTTTTCCATATATCCTCTCACCTGGACTATGGGGGCGCCATCTCTCACCATCCCTTCGCGAACCAGCTAGCCGCCAACCTCCATCATCATCTTCACCATTTTGCTCTTCCCTGAAGATGCGCCAGTTCTCGCTCTCAGAGCGTATAAATTCATGCTTCCTTCCTGCTGCTACAGTTCCAGCATCCTCAAAGTTTGGTCTCACTGCAAGCAAATAAGTATGCAAGTATGTAACAGTCATTGTGAAGGGCACCTGGAATAGAATTCAGACCTTATGCAATTTAAGTCATAAGATGCTCACGTGAAAGAAAACAAGAACAAATATATATATTGCTTTACTTTTCTTATGATGATAAATGCTCTTCTTACAGTTTTTGTGGGCTAAAAAAGAAATGAAGGGTTTCAGACTTCAAAAAGGAGATTTACAAAACAGCTGTAACCATTTAAGAAAGTCAAAAGTTCAATTTTGCAACAAGCAATGGAAGAGCATCTGCAAAGTTTGCATAAACAGTTAGATGCCACCTGATGTTCAATGAGAGATTGCTTTACCATAGTTCAGAGGTATCAAGACACTATTCCTGGTCACATCAAAGTTTACAATGGCACAAGCATTCTGTTGTTGTTTGTATGGGAGGTTGCATATTCCAACTCAGTAAAAATGTTCTATTTATCATCTTTAAAATGTAATTCAACGTGGTCTTCTATTTACCCTAGAATAGTTAAAACCTACAAGCAGAATCTCTGAAATTTACATTTGGGTCAACAACAATAAAATAAGAACCAGTGCCAGATGACTAGCATCAGAACCTTCATTGTCATCCATTTCAAATAACAGGGAATTAAAATAACTGTTTCATCAAAAAAAAATGGTCATAATGATGCTTAGAGAAATGATTGTCATTTGTGAGCAAACTAGGATAATTTTACATTCTATTCAATCCGGTCTTTCATAAAAAGTACAAATGATATTCACCCAAAGGGTAGATTTTGACTGGCAGCATGGGGTCATAGGATTGGGCTTTGGCCCCTCTTCTGATGACAAAGGAAGGAGGAAAAAACTCTTTGGGACATGGATGGCTCCCAATCAGCTTGTGAACTCACCAAGCTTGAACAATAATCAGAGTCTTGTATTAGCGTAAGGAAAATAACACAAAGGTGCCCATGTTCCCAAAGTAAACAAGGTGGATAAAATGCCGTCAGGTAGAAGATATTGCGTCCCATATTATGGAAAGCCCCAGTGACCCCACAATGCCAGTCAAAATCTACCGTATTTTTCGCTCCATAAGACACACTTTTTTCTCCTAAAAAGTAAGGGGGGATATCTGTGCGTCTTATGGAGCGAATGGTGGTCCCTGGAGCTGAATTGCCCAGGGGCCAAAAGAGGATCATGCTTTTTATTTTACAAAGAGAAAAGGGGGTGTTGAAAGGACCCCGCTCAGCAGCTGATCAGCAAGAGATCGGGAGAGAGATAAGAGTTCCTGGCTCCCTTTCAGCCCCGCCCTCCATTGTTGAATGTGCTGCAGAGGGAGGTTGTTTGTTTCCCCAGCGACATGTGACTGGCTGCTAGATTATCTGTCTGGAAACTGTAGAAAAGGCTCCCTTTCCTTTAGAAGCTGCAGAAATGTGAGTTGAACCCCATAAAAATGGGGCTTTTCCTCTTTGCTTTTCCCCCTTTGCAAAAAACGCTGCAAAACTTTTAGCTGATCCTCAAAAAACCAGGGCTTTTCCCTTTGCAAAAAAGCTGCAAAACTTTTAGCTGATCCTCAAAAAAACCAGGGCTTTTCCCTTTGCAAAAAAAGCTCCAAAACTTTTAGTTGATCCTCAACAAAACCAGGGCTTTTCCCTTTGCAAAAAGCTGCAAAACTTTTAGCTGATCCTCAAAAAACAGGGCTTTTCCCTTTGCAAAAAAAGCTGCAAAACTTTTAGCTGATCCTCAAAAAAACAGGGCTTTTAGAGGAGGAAAACCAGAAAATATTTTTTTTCTTGTTTCCTCCTCTAAAAACAAGGTGCGCCCTATCGGTGTGCCCTATGGAGCGGAAAAATACGATACTTTGGGAAAGTACCAATTGTACTGTTTCCTCCTAGCATCATGGGGTCACTGTGTTGGAACATACCAAAGTGTACCCAATTAAGGTACATCCCAGCTGCAAGGACAAATGAATGTGGAAAGCCTGTTGTAGGGCGCTGTGGCCAAAGGCAGCTTCAAAGGAGATGCAAATGTCTATCTTGTAATGCCCAGTGAGTTAGGATGGAAGGAAATGAACAGGGTTTCTGGTTGTCTGATCTCTTCAGTCCTGGTAATATACACTTTAAGAGCTCATTGGACATCAAATGAGTGCCAGGTCTTCTCTAATGGGTGAGAGGGGTTGGGGCAGAAGGTGGAAAGGATCAAGTTCCTGCTGAATATGGAAGCTGGAAAGTACCTTGGGGAGAAAGGAGGTGTTCTTTCTAAGAACCACTTTGCACTTGTGGAAGATACAGAGATGTCTAGCTATAGACAGGGTGACCAGTTCAGAGACCCGTTGAGCCAAAGTTATTGCTATTAGAAATAAGACCTTTCAATGTAAGACTTTGAGAAGTACTTCCTTCAGGGGCTCAAATGGAGGTTTTTGCACGGTGGACAGCACTTTGTGAAGGTCCCAGGAAGGGAAGTGGTGGGCATCTGGGAAACATTGTAGGATTGTTCCTTGTAGGAAGCATTTCATTAGGGGGTGAGAGCTGGAAGAGGTGGTGTGTTTGAGGAAGAAACAGCTGCCGCCTGATGTTTCATCAGAGTGTTGCATTTTAGACTTTTGCTGAGGTAATTTTGGAGGAATGCAAGAAGATCCAGTACCGTTGCTTTGCATTGCTTCAGGAAGATTTTCTAAGTGGCTTTGTATATTCTTAAAAGTGGATGGATAAGCGAGAACGTAAGATGGTGGAAAATACTGTGCTGGAAAACCAGAGATTCCAGCCTCTCTGGATATGTGTTCCAATGTGAGGCTGAGGAGGTGGTGTTTCGGTCACTGCATGAGGTGGAACATTTCAGCTTGGAGATCCCAGGATTTGGCGACCCCCTGCTTGTTGAGGTAGGATTTCAAATTGGAGTTGCCCGTGCGTAGGAGCACGTTTGATGTGTAGGTGTGGAGAAAAGTGCATCAGAGCCAGGTGGGCTGCTCCAGCCGAGTGTTCAGCTTCCTCTGGCGACCTTTGGGCATGGATTATCTGTCCCTCACAGTGAGACCCCAAATGTAGAGGCTGACATCTGTGGTGACCACAATGAGGTGAGGGTCATGGAAAGATGTGCCCTTCTGCAAGTTTCTGTTGGATGCCCACTTCATTTTGATGTGATGTAGAATGTGTGTGATGGCCCACTGGTGGAGTACAAGAAACCACTGCAGAATTCTTGCATGCAATTACAGAGGGTGCTTTGGAGCCAGACAGTTGATAGCCCTGCTTAACTCTACATTCCAGTGGGTTGCTAGCTGAGAAGCCATCAACATGGGATAAAATATCCCCAACCACTCTCTGGAAGCCATTTGGATCCATTAAGTGGTGGTGGCAGATCATTCAAATTGGTCCTACGTCCCTGCAGAGGGGAAGGGTCACAGATAATTCCAGTTGCATCAGGAAGTGATCTAGCCATGGTACTACAAATAATATTAAGTATATGTCATAGAACAATTCCTCTCGGGGGGACTGGTTCAATAGTGACATGTTGAGACAATGCTGTACACAATTACATATCACTGTTCCTTGACTAGACTGTTGAAGATCAGGGATGGCAGCAACCGGTTTAGGGGTGCCAGACGTTCTATCATGTATCCATGTGATATAGAACTGAGAATCCAGTGGTCTGTAGTAATCTGACACCAAGTTGAAGAAGGCTTGTAGATGATCCCTGACTTGGGGCGGAATAGCATCATGGGTTCTGCTGATGGTTGCTTCTGAAGGTGTTGGAGGGAGATATCTCGTTGTTCTGCTGCCTGGGTGGGTATCACTGCTGTTCCAGGAGGACTTCTGTCTGTAGTTTCTTCCTTGTCCCAGGGAAAGGTAGTTCTGAAAGGACTGGTTGGAAGATTGGTTGTCACCAGTACCTCTGGGTCACCAGTACCTTCCACTTATCTTTAGTTTGATGAGAATATCCTTGAGGGCATCCTTTCCGAATAGCATAAAATTGGCCTAGTCGGCAACATTGGGCTGGGATGCCATGGCCCACAAATATCGGGTGGCATGAAGTTGAAAAGTAATCAGGTGCTCTATGGCTTTATTAATGTCCCTACTGGAGAAAGAGCAGTCAGAAGGAGGGATGATAGTAAACTGGAGATTAATTTATCGGGTTTTTGTATTTTGTATTTCTGAAAAGGTACAGAAAGCCACAAAAAGGAGGGTAGGAAAGGGTGTGAGGCAGCCGATTAAAGGAAGGAAGGGTGCGTTCTCTAAGAAAATGGTGACGAAAGGTAAAAAGAAAAATAACAGCCTCGTAGAAGTAGAAAAAATGGGGGCACTAGTGAAAGTGACTGTCCCAAAGAGTTTTTTTCTCCTGTTTTCATTATCAGTGGAGGAGCCTAACTCCAACCCAATGACCACACAATGCCAGGAGGAAATCATAGAAGAAATCAGGGAGGGGAAAGAATATCCATAATTAAGGTTGTAGTTCTAGCATACTCACTAGAGAGAAAGCCACACTGAATTTACTTCTGAATCTAAGGCTATTAACTGTGAAACAACACGGGTGTGTTTGTCAACAGTAACAACATATTTCAAAGCTTAAGGGGTTTGAAAAGAGAAAACACAGAACTGGATGAAATAACGTTTCAAATCCAACTAAGAACAGACCCAGGTATTTTACATTCTGAAGTTATTAAAAATGAAGTAGTAAATAGTGGCTCAGTCACAATTAGTACACACATACTTCAAAGTCTAAAGTATTCAAACGAGGAACGTAGCTTATACCCCTAGCATGTTCATTTCACTTGTTAAGTTACTTGGTGTGAGTGTCGTTTTTGGCCATGATTTCCCAGGATGAAAAGGAAAAAGAAAAAGATCTGTTGGCTTTGCCTCAAACTATTGACTGACTTCCTGAGAGGAGCAGTGAAAGGGCCCTGCATTCCATGTCTGACCCCAAGCCAGCAATGTGTTTATGGAAAGTTCAGATACAACAAAGACATCCAGCCAACAGAGTCTACAGCTATGTAATTTGAAGTTTTAAAAGGGACTGACTTCAAAGTACTAAAGTGGTGTTCTGGAATACAATCTTCTGAGAACTTGTTTATTGAGAAATTTTTTACTAGAATAGCAAATAACAGTGTCAACAATCTTTCTATAAGACAATAGGACACAGACACACACACACACACACACACACACACACACCTATAATAAAAATAAGCTTAATTTAGTGTCTGTTTTCAGGCTCCTCAAATAACTTTTAATTGTGGCTACATAGTTTCTAAACCAAAGTCCCTCAAGTACAAGACAGCTTACAATACTGGGTGTGAGAGAGAAAATCACTGCACAACCTTGAATCATGACCACACACAAAGTGGCTTAAGAAATCACTGGTCATCATTTTTAGGGTACAGGCAGACTAAAACATAATCATATTTCATTTTAGTTTTTGAGCATCTCTGTCTCTAAACAACTTACCAGAATTTTCCCATGCACAAATGCTTTTCCCTCTAAGAATTATGCTGTTTTCCTTATTGAAAGCTGAATTTGCACAATTGTATCCATACACATCAGTCTTCCTACCAAAATATTGCACTTCAATAGTCATGCCAACTATCCAAATCCTTTCACACAACAAGTGCAACATTTCATGGACAGTCTGTCTCACATGCTTTTAAGTTTGCTCTATAGTTCTGCATATGCCACTAACCTTTACAGATATGGCAGAACAGCTTCTCACCTGCAATGTGATATTACTACCGCCACTCCAATCTTCACTGAAAATTGCATTTCTGAGGCAGTTTAAACGGGTGTATCAGGAACACACATACTTCTAATATATGGTGAATCCATTTTTATTTAAGGTGTTGGTATAAAAGTATTTGTATATCATTAATGTTTCTTATAGTAAAAAGAAAAAGCACCATGCTATACTGAGTGAAAAGTGTTCCCTTGTCCCCAGACACATGAAGGTCACAAATGCATGTTTCAATTTTAAGGTGCTGTGCCTCAACATGTATAAAAGGTTCTCCGCTAATGAAATGAAGAATTAATGTTTGTATTTTGTGGAGAGTTTTTTTTAAAAGAAAAACATGAGGGAGATTTTAGTTTCTAAGTAGCATATATTGGTCTACATTAATAATTTTCACAGCAGGTCTTCAGTACTTTTACTGCAAACAATCACAGCCTTTGTTTCTCAGATCCTCTTAGTTCTGACGTTCGATCAAAGTCCTCACATCAGCAGCTAAGGAAAAATGTGAAATGCTGAACTGCACTACAAAGCTACCCTCACAGATCATGCAAGTGATTCTGAAAGGTAGACATTATGGCCTCTTTCGGCTTGTTTTATTAGTCAGCTGTTACATTAAAACTAATTTCACACAGCATAAGTTCTGAAGACTACTGTACTTAATGTAAATTTCTCTTTTTGGTCATAACCATGTTACATGCAGCAATATCTTACATAATATTATTTGACGTGATTTAAATACAATCCTAGGAGCAATGCTGACTTAACAGAAGAGGCAAAATAAGAGATCCAGTAAAGTTACTATGTAAACTATGTAAAACTAATTAGCAACCTTGATCTCTATGATACCGATAGCCTGTGCACCACATGGTACAAAAACCTAAAAAGAAAAGTGAAACAGAAAGGCACACCTTCACCTCAACTGCCTGGTTTTGGTTAAAATAAAAATATCGAAGAAAGTGTGAACTCTAAATAGCTACCACAAGAAAACTTGAATGGGAAAACAGTCCTGAGGATTTCATTCCTTTGAACCTCCAAGTAAAACCTTAAGTAAGATTATGCAAACCTAAAAACTCCATCCTGATTAAGATAAAAAATGCACCCCTTTCTCCAAGTAAATTCGTGTGGATTTCTCCACAGCTGCTAGGGTATGTGTAGGGTAAAGAAAGCTCAAACAAATCAGCATTCTTTTCCACATGACCACAGCTAATTGGCCCCCCTGCAGACTGAATGACCAATCACATCAGCTTCATATGAAAGCCAACCCCCACATTATAAACTGTGGAATGAGACCTATAAGCCCATTTTGAACAAACATCCTTCCAAACTAGTTGTCAAAAGATTTTTTTCTTCCTTGGGATCATATATACAGATACAAGATAGTTTGGTTCGTTTCAATATCCAGGACATCCGCCTTCCTCCCTTTCCCTGCCAGGTAGATAAAACTACAAATACACTGGTAAGTACATGATGCTAACATAGCATCACTTTTTTACATTAATATTTCCTGCTTTGTGGTTTTAGACTTTCAAAACAAAATGGAATTTTGGAGGATTTAGACAGACCTGTTTTAAAAAAATATCAATTGAAATACCAACTTCAAATATTGCAAGACTTTCTCAAAGGAGATTGTTTTCCACACTAATATTGCCCAGTGACGACTTCCAGAACCAACTTCCATAAGGAACAGTTCTGTATAGGAGATCCCTGGAAGTAACTTCAGCATCTTGCATGGCTCTTTAGCTTTTAATAAAAGGCATGAAGCAGATCTTAGCTATGCAGTTCTAAAATAGTATTTTCTTCAAAAAAAGTAACCATCCTGTGACCAGTCAGATACTGAACTGATTGTGTACTTATTCCTGGAGATATGGTGTTGTTTTTAACAGTAATGTACACGACCAGAGTATTAATTCAATTCCAGGTTCCAGCAATATCTCATCTTTCTATTTAAAAGTTTGAAAAAATATGTTATTGCTTTAACTTATATAAAGCATGACTGATAGATGGCAAGTAATTAGCTAGCAATTAGCTAGTGTAGCAGTGTAAATAAACTTCCACTTAAATTCAATTATTTAAAAATCATTTGAATGATTATTTTGATTAGACACAGAAATTTTCTGATTGCTCACCACATAACATCCATTTGAATAGAAATTAAATGTTATGTCATTAAGCAAATTTAAATTTTATTGGTTTCTAACCATATAAACAAACTTTTTGAACAAGTTTCTTAATTTGTCTTACACAATGTCAGTGTTTAAGAAACACCTGATTGCTACCTATATTAAGATTACTTGTTTGCCCAAAGCTATTTTATCTCCTGCACATGCAAGATCCTATTTTAGGGGGGAAATGATGGTTGTGAAGAATTAGGATATTTCATGCGTGGTAATGTTATCTGGGGAATAGTTTTAAACTTCAGGGAAATTTATAAATAGTCTATTCAATGAAAAAAAGAGTACATAATAAAGTGTGAAAGGGATACCATTTTTATTTCATTGATACTATTCAAATGTATCACATTTGTGTTTTAAATCCAAAGGCACATGTATCAACCTATTCTGGTGTAACATAAAGGTAAAGGTAAAGAGACCCTGACCACCAGGTCCAGTCGTGTCCGACTCTGGGGACATACTTTCACTCATTTCTTCACTTTGTAGCCAGGTTACACTTAACCCTTCACTATTTTCGCCAATACACATTTTGTGACCCGAGACAAATTACAAAGATCTCTCACACACAACTCCCGCACATTCCATGTATAGAAGTCAACAAGACTGCAGTTGGATACCTGCAATGGTGGGCGGCATTACCTGAGAGCAGTAGGGTAGCTTAGAGGTCACAAGGCACACACTAACTATACACCATGCTTTCAACATTTGCTACCTGCCTAATGACAGACCTGCTATATTGGCACGCGTACACACACTTGACACTTCCTGCAAGCTTTAAGAAGAGTTTGAACAGGAATCTGTTCTTGGGGAGCACTATGGCAAAACTGCATGACATCAGAAATGATGGATGGGTGGCAGTGGGCAGAACCCCTTTGGTTACTTCCTTGAAACAATTGTTACTTGATCTAGGGCAGCCTTTCCCAACTTGGCTTCCCAGCATGCTGTTAGTTGCAGCCATGCAGCTCACCATCTGACTAGAGCAGCCTTCCCCAACCTGGTGCTCTCCAGATGTTTTGGACTACTACATCTGTCAGCCATAGCTGGCATTGATATGGTTGATGTGAGGGGTGGTCCAGAGCATCTGGAGGGCACAACATTGGGGAGGTCCGCTCCAAGCAAATGGCAAACTGCACAGCTGCCATGAGCAGCACCTAATACTGTTTCTTCAGACTAGTGCAGCATGTTATCTTTTACAAATTCTAAGTGATATAATCTATGGCTTTAAACTTTTGCAAGTGAATTCAATTTCAAAGCCTTTGAAACATTAATACTCTGTTAGAACATCTATGAAGAGAATTACTATGATATTCAGCAGTAGTTTTAGAATACCTTATTCACATCAAATGGCATATTTTCTAGAGGAATTAATGCACTATTCACTGTTACAAACAGGTACCGAAGTAAATTTCTGAAGTGAGCTTGATGTCAAAACTACTACAGATTTTATAAGCAATCTGACTTAAATTGAAGGTGCCATTATTACAATTGACTATCAATTAGGAGAATATCTATCTATCTATCATGGGGTGTTAAACTTATATAACAAAGATATAATTTAAAATATATTTGTTGTTGTTCAGTCGTTCAGTCGTGTCCGACTCTTCGTGACCCCATGGACCAGAGCACGCCAGGCACGCCTATCCTTCACTGCCTTAAAATATATACTTAAATGCTAAAGAAAGTGTATCTACTTTGCAAAAATGTGTGTAAAATTTAAATATATTTGATTATTGCTGATTTATATAGTACCCACCCTTCACTCTTAGGTCCCAGGGTGGGTTACAGTAGTAAAACACAAATGTAATAACAATTGCCAAATATCACTTTTAAGCAATGTTTTGTTGGTATCAGAGTCATGTGAATTTTTTTAATTGGATAGGAGAGTCCTTGAATCTTTACATACATCTATGTCTTAACTGCTCTTGTAACAAAGCAGAGAAAGCCAAAGAGACGAATATTCTGCAACACTGAAATACATTTTTGCTCAGTTATACAAATGAATACAAATGAATAAATATTTTCAATTTACACATTTAAACTCCATATCCAAGTGCTTGTAAAACATGCATTTTCTATAAATGGTTTGCAGTAGGAGGGGGGAAAGTAGTAAACGATAGGCAACAGAGTGTATAGGTCAAAGAGACCAGAAGCCATGAGGTTGGTGATGCAGTCAAGTGGAACACAGAAGCTCTATGTCCATAAATACCTGATGTCTTGAATAGTAGATACTATCAGCCTGTTTTCAAACCCATCTTCATGAACTCAAGGACTAAAGCAAGGGTAGCCAACTGGGTGCCTGACCACCAGAAGTTGTTCGACTACCGCTTTAATCAGGCCCAGCCAACATAGCAAATGCTAAGGGGAAATAAGAACTGTAGACCAACAACATCTGCAGGCATTACATTGGTTACCACTGGACAAGAGGAGTTATTTTCTAATTGTTAATTAGAAGTTGAGATTCTCATAATTTTTCACCAAATGCAGAAGCCCATGGACTATGTATACAACTTGACAGGGTGGTTTGTGTCTTATTTTTAGAGTTAATAAATAAGTGGTACAGTATCCTATAATAGGCACATATGGAAGTATAATGGTTTGCTAAGCGGGACGTGGGTGGCGCTGTGGGTTAAACCACAGAGCCTAGGGCTTGCTGATCAGAAGGTCGGCAGTTCGACTCCCCGCGACGGGGTGAGCTCCCGTTGTTCGGTCCCTGCTCCTGCCAACCTAGCAGTTCGAAAGCACACCAGTTCAAGTAGATAAATAGGTACCGCTCCGGCGGGAAGGTAAACGGCATTTCCATGTGCTGCTCTGGTTTGCCAGAAGAGGCTTAGTCATGCTGGCCACATGACCCGGAAGCTGTACACCGGCTCCCTTGGCCAGTAAAGCGGGATGAGTGCCGCAACCCCAGAGTCACCCACGACTGGACCTAACGGTCAGGGGTGCCTTTAAGATGAAAGTATAGTGCAGAAGATTTTGTGGAAAGAGTTTTATTTTTAACTCACTGAGCTCTGGATACATTTGCTGGAGATAGCATCACAGCTCTACAGCTGCACACTTGAGAAGTCATAACTCCAGGTGTATCCAAAGTATTAAAGTTAGGGATACTTATAAAATTCTCCCCACCATAATTTCTCCCCAGATTCAGTGATTCTAAATATTTAAACAAGGTTACAGAGAGAAAGCAATGAATTAGTAATCTACTATTCTTCATTTTTTGATTTCTGAACTTTGTTCAAACCACTGCACATGTACAGCTTGTAGAATTTTCATTTTTTAAAAAAAACAACAACACCAACTTGCAGGTCTATCAATTTGCACGTAACATATCAATTCAAAATTAATTTTAGAAATTCTCTTAAATTTCTAAAGCAGAGTATGGGGCAGAGCAAACCCACTAAACAATAATGTTAAGAAAAAGGGGGAATCCTGGCATACTTTATTCTAAGTCCTCTTTGTAGCATTTACACAACTATTGCCTTTAAGTAGTTGATCATGGCTACAAATTTATGAGCACAACATGGTTGCATTCTTGGGAAGACAGAACTCCATATCTGTTTTCAGAACTACAAGTATCCAAACTGGTTGAAATACTCCAGGATAAAGATACTGAAGTCATGGTTGATTATCTATGAAGTAAGTGGTAGAGACAAAAATGGAAAATTCCATGCTAGAGATTATTAGGAATGATATTGCATATAAAATAGTCAGAATGGTCCTTTATAAATCTACACTGTAGACACATTTGAAGTACTCTACAGTTTTGGTTACCCCATCTAAAAAAGGGTATTAGAACTAGAAAATATGCAGAACTGGGCAACAAAATGATCCATAAATGAAGCACTTTTCCTGTAAAGACAAGTTAAAGTATTTTGAGATAGTAAAAACAGGACAGCACTATTCAAAGCCATTTCCTTTAAAAAACAGCCAGTTCCCCAAAGCCTGTTGGAATAAAACAGTATTTGCCTGCTGGCATAAAAGCAACTCCTTTCTCTAGGAAAGGAGTTCCAAAGTTTTGGAGCAGATACCAAGAAGGCCCTCTCCCTTCAGATAGCCTGACCTAAGCTGTATAAGGGCTTTATAGGTCATAAATAGAACTTTGAATTGTGCCTAGAAAAAGACTGGTGTAGCCAGTGGAGCTATTGTAACGTTTATACTCCTTGGCTTGCAGCTCTTTAGGCCAATAAGTTTCTGGGCACTTTTCGAAAGGCAGCCCCACATAGAGCACGTTACAGTAAACTATACAGGATGTAACTAAGGTGTGTTAAGTTTATATAAAACAATGTTCCAAAACAGACAGCTCTTGCAGCTTTTGCATATGACTACCTCCTGGAAACAATAAATAAAAAGGAATATTTGAAGAGTAACAAATCAACTGTTTTTCTTGTCTGTGGAGATGTATTGGTAGTAGATGTAGTCCTTGTTCCAACTTTCCTAGTAGATAATCCTTTGTACACTAGATGTTCCTTGTCTCTGCCTTTACCTAGTGCACTGGAATCTAAACCCAGCAAGGCAAATAGCAATTTTTGTGTGCTTCAATTGTAGTTGATCAGGTACGTAGTGGAACTCTTAGCTCAAAAGTGCATTCCGCATACAAAATGAACATTAATGAACATGGGTCAGGCAGAATCTCACTATTTTAATAATAGTTATTATGTGTTATTATTTAGATTTCTTAAACATTCTTCACCATAAAGTCCCAAGGTGGGTTACAGCAATGTAAAAATACAATATTAAAATCAGTTTTAAAAAACTACAATCAAAAGAACAGGGTGGGTCCTAAAAACAGCTCAGTTGTAAAAAGCCAAGGTAAAGAGGTATGCTTTCAATGTATAATGAAACCTATATAATGAAGATGTCGGATGCCAAGTTAAGGTTGCTTTCATTCAGCTGTTAACAAAGATTACTATTAACAAGATTTTAAAGTCCAGAATTCTTACACAGGGCCCAATTATGCTGTTCCTTCCTTTAATTTTTTTTAAAAATGTGTTATATTTACCATACTGCTAGTTATAAAAACAGAAACACATAAATATGCAAAATATAAATATAACTACCAAATCTTAGAAAATAAATTCTCACAAAAGGCAATTTAGTGCCTATGGTAGGTTTAATACTTATATCAAATACCAAGCATCACCTTCCATCAAACCATGTATAAAGAAGCATCTTTGTTTAAAAAGTTGAAACAGTCAGCATTACTATCACAGTAGAATAAAGAATCAATTCATAGGTCTGTATTTCAAAAAATTGTTCTTATTTACCCTGTTATTTTTGATGCAGTCCCTACCTCCTCTAATGTGGTAGGGACATATGCAGGCAGCTCAGCAGGCTGTTACAGGGAATACACGGCATGTGTACACCTGCCACATCACAGTCACACTCAACCCTTCCACTAGATCAAAGGATGCAATCTTGGAGTTCATGTTATTCCTCTGGTGATCGCTCTGGGCATCACACATGCAGTGGACTGGCTTGAACCCATAACATAAACTTGCACGTTTACCATGACATTAGGATTGTTTGCTTTCATTTCAAAATGGTATTTTTTTCATCGTTTTCTAAAGTCAAGCAAAGTTCTACTTCTGACAGAGTCAAAAGTCATGTTCAAAGAGTCTCTTTTAAAATTTCAAATGCAAATTTTATAATTATTTTCTACCAGGGAACATTTCAAAATGAATACTTTGATGAACTCTAGCCACTTCCAAACTACAAGCCTCAGTTAACTGTGTTTTAATGGGCTATGTACTTTGTAGAGACATTGTGCTTATATTTCATTGTTACATTCTTGGCAGAAATAAATATGACTACTTCACAAATACAATTTTTCAAGACACTGTCGGAACAGCCATTTTACTCAAAGTGCTCATATAACTTAACAGAATGAAATCACGGTGGGTAATTTTTCCCAAATTTAAGGGAGAAATCTCTCTTTAATAAGAGAGCTCATTTTATGCTGAAATGAAACTGAGGCACTGGTATTCAACTTAGTTTTAACCAGAGCAGACCCACTGAAATTATGAACATGACTTAGAGCCACTGATTTCAATAGGTCTACTCTGAATAAAATTTAGCTGAATACTACTTACTGTCAATACGTTTTGCTAGTATAGCATGATGGTGAAGAGACAGAACTGTGGATCATGGAGCCCACAGATCAAAGGTTGCCTCAAGTGTGAACAAAGCTTCAGGTCCCCACAAGTAGAACTGGAATAGAAATACTGACCTATTTTACAGCCTACAAAGACAATTGCAATAATGTATGTAGAAGACATATGAAGGCAGCCCTGTTTAGGGAAGCTCTTAATGTTTAACAGACTACTGTATTTTAATATTTTGTTGGAAGCTGCCCAGAGTGGCTGGGGAAACCCAGCCAGATGGGCGGGGTATAAATATATTATTATTATTATTATTATTATTATTATTATTATTAGCAACACTTTTGAAAAGTCTAAATAAACCACTACATACAGGCTAAGTATTATTACTAGCATTTTTAATTGCCCCATCAGCTTTATCAATCAGTCATGGCCTTGTTCACCAGTGCTCCCAAATCCCAATTGTGACTTATAGACACATCTTGCTCAATCCATGAGACTTCAACTTACTTTTGCCCTAAGTTTAAATTTAAAAAGTTTCTCTTGAGAAGATAGCAGTTCTATACTATAGACTGCATTATTTTTTCATTTATCATCACCATCATCATCATCAATAATAATAATAATAATAATAATTTTTACTTGTCAGTCACTTGCTACATAAAGTCTCTAATCAACTTGAGCCAAAGGCATGGCATAATATCAGGAACATAACAATAAAAACCATTATAATGACATGAGCAAGCTTAACAGCAAAAACAGAGTGGCCAAGTACAACATATGCAGGAGATATGCATCTGATTAGCTCTGCACAATCAGTGAACTCTACTCCACCTTTTGTTAAAACTGATTCTAAGTATCTTAGGTGCTGTAGTACTATAAAACGGTGCAACTACTTTTGATGACTGGCCCATGATTAATTTGTGTGTTTTTTATTTAACACATTTTTTTATATAGCTTGATTATAATTAACCTCAAAGCAGTTTAATACACCCCACCCCAAGAAAGCCACCCTACACATTTGTAAAGAATATATTTCAATCAATTTTATTATCATAACTATGCCTGTAGTAAGCATGTATCAAATTACAATGCAATCATTTTCACATTTTTTCCTGAAGGGGAATACTAATGTCTAAGTATTTGGAAAATGTGACAGCCCCCCAACAGAAGTTGTTATTTTGAAATAAGATATCTGGATCCCATGCAGAGAGAAACAAACAACACACAATGATGGTGCAACAAGCTAGACCAAATATGTTTCAATTTTACCATCAATATTAAATCAGATCTGGTGCTCTGTGACAATGTAATTCAGCAGTTACCCCAGTTTAAACTCTCTTATTATTTTCAAATATGCCAGCATCCTTTCTCTCACATTTTTCATTTCAACCAGTCTCTAGCAAATAGTGAGACACCATGATTGAATATTTTGCTTTCTTTTATGTTTGTAAATTTTAAAGCTGTGAGCTTTTTCTGCTATAAGAGAAAAGCTCATAAAAATCACAGGGATTTATCTTTTATTTTCCGAGATACTCAATATTTGTAACTTCCACAGGAACCCAAGCTGCCACACTACAGTATTAGAAACATGATTAAGGACACATAACAAAAGCCTCACTCCAGTTTCCCCTTTGGCAAATTGGGTTTAGAGTTGATTTTTTTCCTCAGGACTTCTCTCAGCTTATATAATTGCATAATATTTTCCGTATTATTCTCTATCCCCTTTTTAATACAGCTTTACAACAGCAGTGGCCTGAGTATGTTCAGCAGAAGAGGCTATATCCCAGGTACCACAATTCTAGACAATAAAAATATCATGGTTGGTAGCAGTAAACATATTTAGGTAGAAAACCCCACAAGAGCTTATAATGAGGAAATTTTAATTTATTATATTTGATATGACAGCCTTCAGATGGCCAACAAAAGAATATATAGAACATTTATAATATTAATAGCTTTGATAGTGTGCTTTGTTTAAATATTAAACACCTATCTGCTAAAGTTACAGAACACACCTCTGAATTTCAGAAAATTAAGACTTGCAGTGCTCCTTCACTATCAAACTAACTATTAGATCCACAAATAAACCTGAGAAGTCAAAAAGTTTGGCTTACATTTCTAAATTATCATCAAAGAAGTGTCCAACAATAATTTTGCAGGTAATCATTATTGTACAATGGAAGCAGTGGCAAACCTGGCTCTCCAAAGTTACTTTTCTCAGAACTGCATGTTTAAAGACCCCCTTGGCTAGCTGCAGGTAGCGTCTGGTCCACTGCCAATGTGTCAGAATCTCTGATCATCATCTGAACTACAGATAAACAAGCATCCAACAGTTTTTTTTTTCCTTTTCATTTTCAGAAGATGAGGACAGAAGTGATAGAAGGCAACAATACCAAACCTAGTGCTCCTCTCCTGGCCCAACGATACCCAAGAATGGTCACGAAAGATGGACACAGCACACTACAAATGGATGGTGCCCATGGGAAAGGCCTGGCATACCTAAAAGATGCTTGGGGAATCCTTATGGATATGCGCTGGAGATGGATGATGCTGGTATTTTCTGCTTCTTTTGTCCTCCACTGGCTTGTCTTTGCAGTTCTCTGGTACCTACTAGCAGAAATGAATGGGGATCTGGAGATCGATCATGATTCTCCACCTGAGAACCACACTATTTGTGTAAAGTATATCACAAGCTTTACAGCTGCTTTTTCCTTCTCATTGGAGACACAGCTCACTATTGGTTACGGCACAATGTTCCCAAGTGGAGACTGTCCAAGTGCAATTGCCCTACTTGCTATACAAATGGTACTGGGTCTGATGCTGGAGGCCTTCATCACAGGTAATTACATACTATTTCATAACCTAGTGCTTTTACGTTATAGTTAAAATAATAGCTTTGTCATAAACCTACAGCAAGAAAGCAAGGATAGGGCTATGTCACTCAGCATTCCGAAAAATACTGTTCTTTAACATTTCCTTTTTACAGTATGAAAAGAATTATGAAATAGCAACTTGTACTAAACATCTAAATAGGTGACTCAGTTCTTCCCAAATGCATGCTTTAGTTCAAAAACCTTTTCCTACATTATTTTTAAAAGTGTGATTAGTTAGTAGAATTAACTGCCCATACACATTTGCATAGTTTAAAGCTAACAGATGAACCCTTAGCAGCTTTACCAAGAAAGGAACATCTACATAGTTCAATGAATTATTTCCATAAGTATGCTTAGGACTGCAGCGAAGACTTTTAACTGGCAAGTTATCAATGGATATCAGAGAATTTTCAACCCCTGCTATGTTTATAAATAAAACAGTAATAAAACTGTTCTTTATTACTGAAAGAAAATTTGCTATATAATAAATGAAGCTTATTACAAAATAAACCTACTAAGAGATTACTTAGCAGACTATTAGCCTGAAATGCTAAATCATAAAGCAGAGACTGTGGGTCTTATTTTGTCAAAAGCATATGCCAATTATTCAAGTTCACGAAGATGGTGGCAAATATTTTAATGAACACCTGATTTTAAAAATATTTACAATAAAAAGTATTTTTGTGATTCAGGAAATTAATGTGATGGACCTGAATAATGTGGGAACCATCATTAAAAATATGAAATACTTATGCTAATAATAAACATTGTGCAACTTGCTTTAATTGTGTTTGCTTTCAATATACTATAAAGAGAATCAGGAAACTATAATTACACGCACAATCTATATGTAAATTCTCTTTTTATTTAGGTGCATTTGTAGCAAAAATTGCCCGTCCAAAGAATCGAGCTCTCTCCATCCGGTTCACTTATTCTGCTGTAGTGACACACAAAGAAGGAAAGCCATATCTAATGTTCCAAGTGGCCAATACTCGCCCAAGCCCACTCACCAGTGTTCGGATTTCTGCAGTTCTTTATGAAGAACAAGAAAATGGTCAGCTGCATCAAACCAGTGTGGATTTTCATCTAGACAGCATCACTTCAGAAGAGTGCCCTTTCTTTATCTTTCCTTTAACCTATTATCATCCCATAACTCCATCTAGCCCTCTAGCCATTCTCCTACAAAGGGAGGCTCATCAACATTTTGAGCTAGTAGTCTTCCTTTCTGCCACACAAGAGGGCACTGGAGAAACATGCCAGAGGAGGACATCCTATCTTCCATCAGAGATCATATTACACCACCATTTTGCCTCCATGTTGGTTCGAGGTGCTAAAGGGGAATATCAGATCAAGATGGAGAATTTTGACAAGACAATCCCAGAACTTCCAGCTGCAGACTCTAAAAGTTCAAAGAGGACTGACATGGAGATCCGCATCAATGGGCAGCACATTGACAGCTTCCAGATCTGTGAGACTCATCTGACTGAATAGACTTTGAATGTGATGCCAGCTTGTTTTCGTTTTCAACAATTGGATTAGACTACCACGCCATTGTTTTCACTTTCCTCTCTATTTTATTGTGCTCTTTTTGTTCTTTCAATATCTTTGACTTCAGAACAGTGCGCAGAATAAAGAGCATAGTAACTGGATGAGCCACTGGAGTAACTGCACAAAAACAGAGTCAGGGACAAGAAACACTGCACAAATTATGGGAAAACAGAACTGCTACCTGCTGAATTCACTAGACTATGATTAAAACTGCACTGACCCTGAAACAAGAGACTTCCAGACTCAGACAGCTTGTCAAAAATCTAATTAAATGACATTAAGGTAAACACTGTGGCATTGTAGTAGAACTAAGAAAAAATTCACCTGAAAAGGCCAAGATCCCTCAGATTTGTTGAATCAGTCTTCTCGTGCTATACAGTTACAACAGAATATGCTGATGTCTAAACATGCAATGAAGAATGTTGCTAGTATTTTCTGTGGCAATGAAGTTGCAATCCTGCTGTGCTTGTTTATTAAGGAAAATCACAAGCATTTGCTGAAGCTTTGTTCCAGCAGCTAAGAACAAGTTCAACACCCGTAGGCACTTTCGTGATGAAAGTGAATGGCAAGAATTTTTACATGTATTAGATTTAAATATTCTATACTGGAACTATTTTCATACAGAGAAACATGCAATAAATTTAGCAGACAACAGGAATTCATCAATCTCTATTTGCAATTTTCCTCTCAAGGATAATCAACACCTCATGTCTCTGCCTTGTTGCAAGTCAAAATCTAATTAGTCCTGTCATCAGAAAGATCTACTGCTTCCCACATTTATTGCAGTTTCTTTCCAAAATAACCATTCAGTTAATAAAAGCAGAGATAAAATGCATGACTCTGTAAAATAATTGTACAAACATGAATATAATTATGAGTCATTGAACATAAGGCTCTATGCCAAGTTGAATCATGATTATTACCAGAACCAATTACAAGAACTAATGGTTGTTGTTCTTTTTAAAAAAATTAAAATGAACCAAGTTTTTAAATGGTCCAGAGGACCACATTTATGGCTTCTTCACATTTGTTTAGCTAAGGGCACTAACTATTCTGCACTCAAAACCAAGGAAGAGCATCATCAAAATCACTAAATACTTGTATGTTCAAGGATAATTAAAAGGCTCTTCTCAGAAAACATTGCATAGGTATCAATATTTTACTTTAATATTGACTTGTGGTTATGAAGAGCCTGGCGTTTTTTAGCTCTTGAACGTGGATAAACATATTTATATGTATATACTAGTGTGGATGTTAAGATTTGTTACCAAATCATACGAGTATTTTCTAAGAAACTCTCTCTTACTTCTTCCAAATCTAAAAAATGTTTTTGTGCCAGACTATAAAGATTTGGATGTTGTGGTCAACTGAGAACATGGTGGGGCTCTGGAACAATCAGCTGGTCACAATGGTGCTAGCTGTCAATTCACAGCTGCTAAAAGGCAACTCAAAGAACCAGCATTTTACTAACATTACTAATGTTAATGTTCTATGTAAGCAATGCTAGAGTAGTCAGCATATACGCAGATGGGAATAAGTGTATTTTTGTAACTGAACGTAAGAAAGCAGGCATTCATGCAATCTCTGTGTTAGAAATAATTCATTTTTGGAACATAATCACATCATAGCACTAGACCCTTGTGATCTCTTACACTGTAAGACATACAGGGTTGTTGAAGTATTTCTTCCTGTGTCTGTGCCGAGGCTTCAATCTTTTCATTCACAGTGTACTGTAATAATGGATTAGCCCAATGCAGAGACCGAATAGTAATAGCGATCACTACCTTGGATTAATATACATTAAATTGCATTTGTACTCACTTTATTCTTTGTCCAGCATAGTCACTTTAAAAAATCCTCTCCCTTTTACAGCATTATTAACCTCACAAAGTGAAGCTTATCTCCCCCTGCAAATTCTCTAATATTGAAATTTTTGTGGGAGGTCCCACAGCTTAATGTATTCTAACTAATGCAAAACTTCACTCAAAAACTGAACAATCCAGTCAGGATGTGATGTACTTGCAAACTTTTCTACATAAAAGGTTTTGTGCAGTGCCATTATAGTTTCTTACTGCCATGTTAGTCCAATTTCTGACTTATATATCAATTTAGAGGGACAAATTATCCTTGTAAGCCAATACTTTGGTGTGTAAGGTACTGTAGGACTGATTTTATATTACTGCTTCAAAAATTCAGGAAAGACAAGTTGCATATATTTAAGTACAAGGTATGCAGTTCAGTTAGACCACTTCAGCACTGAGTACAATGCTAGAAATAAGCTGCCAATAGACAGAAGCTACAGCTAACCATCCATATTAAAAGCAAGCATCCTAACTTCAAACAACCATCTGCATCCTACCTCCACTGCACTCTCTGTTGGGACACTGCAAATTGCAACAGGTATTTCTTCTACCCATAACTGTTACTGAAAAAACATGAGCATAGATTGGCAATGTTCACATGTATCACTCAACCATGGCTAAACCATGGTTTAGCATTACAAACCACAGCAACCTCTCCTCCTCAGGTGCAGCCATGAGGAAGGGTTCAGAAACGTTCATTTCGGATTTAGATTTCAGCTTGTTGTGGTCCAAACCTGGACAAACTACGGTTAGACTTAGCCATGGTTAGTGGAAACAAGCCAACTACAAACCATGAGTTATGAAGCTGGATTGTTGTCACCAGCTTAAATTAAGACTGATCACAGTTTGTGGTTCAGATAAAATGCTAAACAGTGGTTAATAAAAAGAACATATATGGAAGCTTCCTCCTCATGGTCATGGAAGAGGAGAAAACACAAGCCCTAGGCTTGCCATGGCTTGAACTCATACCACTAAACCATGGTTAGCTTTACAAGCAAACTGAGTCACTGCCATCTCGACAAGTGAGATGCCTATACAAAACCCCACAAAGCCCTATAACTTCAGTGAGATGGACTCTGGGTATCATAATTTTTGAAGATTAACCTATCTTACAGAAATGTGGAGAAAAATTAGAAAAGGTATTGTAAATAATCTTATGCCCTGAAATGCCTTATAAAAATGATATAAATTACTGGTACTTTAGGAGCCTAAATATTAACTCATAGCTATAGAGAGAAAAATGTTACTAAGTTCAGACAGTGTCCAAGAAACAAAATGATTTAAATCTATGTATGACTGAAAGCCAGAGGAATTGGAAATATGCCTTCTAATTCTGTGTTACCAGCGTCGTAAGAACTAAAATAGAACAGCACAACAAAATAACTTAGATGCTTTAAAGGGGATTCAAAGGGCATTAAAACAGATGGCGATTTATACAATTTTCAAGTTTGGATCACCATAGAAATCTGGCATTGTTACAAAATTCAGAGTATATATATTAAAAGAATCTCCTAACAAAGAACAGCAAGCTGCTGTTAAGCACTCAAATCCTATTGACTTTCAGAAGGAGTGCTTGGTGGCTATTAGCACCTTTAAAATTCCATAGAAAAGCCAAGTTCTTTTCTTCAACTTGAGAAACCTGTTCACCAAAAACGTTAGGAAAACAACAGGCCCCTAGTTCACAATACAAACGACCTAGTTCACACATAATGATAAACCATGGTTTACCATGATGAGGATGAGCTGCAGCAAGTCTTGGGCTTGCACATTTTTATCTTCCCAAGCATGGCCACAAAGAAATGCTATGAGTAATCTATGATTAATAAAAGTAAGCTAGTTTTATAACCCATGGTTTGAAGTTGTCTTGTACAGTTAACACTAACTTGTAGTTTGTTCAGGTTTGAATGTCACCATAAGCTAAGATTAGTTTAAGTGAAAGCCTGAGGTTCGCTTTCATAGCACTGTGTAGAAAGGATGAGGTGCAAGTTTCTCCTCTCAATTCCTTTCTCTTTTTTTCCAGAGAATTAGGAAACAAGGGGAGGGGTAGGAAGAAGCACAGGCTACCTGCACTGTAGGTTGCTTGTATATAATAAACAAACTCCTATAGACAGCATCATTTTTTAAACTACCTGATCTAAGCCAAAGGGTTGTAACTTTTTTGCAACTGGGGTGGGGAAATTATAGACTAACTGGGAAGGGGTATTAGAGAATTTTTTTATGTTATCTTGCATTACACTGCAGAAATGCTCAGAAATCAAACTACTTGAGACATAACATGGCATAATCCAAAACTTTACTTTGGTCATATCACCACTGAATGCATCCAATGGCTTGCCAGAGCAACTTTCAGCACACAATTTAGCAAGTAATTTTTAATCCCATTGACCTCATTACAGCCCAAAAATTGGCTGTGTGGCAGAGCAATCTTGTAGCATGACCAGCTCTAATGGGCATATGACTCGCTATGTACCCCAGCCAACTTGAAGTCATGTGAAATGACCCTTAAAATAGCCTGCTGCTTTCAACAATATGTGTATTATGAAAAAAACTAAAAAATAAGAAATGTTCAGTATTGTGCCTTAAAATATTTATAATGTAAATCTCAATGAAGTTGTGCACTTGTTACAGGTATAATTAATTAGTACAAGACTTCAAATCATAACCCCCCTCCAAACCCCTCTCTCTCTTCAATCCAATTCCTAAAAATGTTGGCCTATTTTGTAAAAGCGCATATCTAATCCCATTTCCTAAAGATGCTGGCCTATGTGTGCATATTATTTTGATCATTTCAGATTCAGACACTGAATCTCAATTTCTTACTAATAAAACAAAATATAGATATCCATGCCATTTAAAAAACAACAAAAAACAACCCACATACCTGGTTCTTTTCGGCCTGGTTTTTCAAACCGCCTGTCCCCCCTAGAAAGGCAAAATAGCAAATTACTAAAGCATTTGGAAACATTTAAGATGGGTATGGATCACAATTATTTCTGTGATGTAGGAATAACAAGTTGAAATAATGTTTTATTAATAGCATACTCTGGACAGAATATATATACAGATATAGGCATCAGAACAGATAACAAAAGTCATTCTGAAGACAAACCTGTAAAAACATGTGTGTTACTGATGTATTTCTACTATCCATTTGCCCTAACAATCCAATGTTTTGTTATATTATTGAAGCTCTTAATATTTGTTATTGTCAATGCATGCATCCTATTTTAGTGCATACTAATGTGCCACGAATATCAATCTATATTAACTCGATGACACTAATTTATTTTTAAAAGTCTGATCTTGATTTGTCTTCTCACAAACTAGGGTAAGTTTATAAAAATATAACACATATGAAGGGAAATCCCCACTGGTTAACTAATATTTGCTTGTTGGAAAAATATAGCTGATGTTTTCCCTCTCAGCATTTCAGGAAGACATCAGGAAGAATTAATTTGACGTTTCTGAGTCACAATTTATGTGTTTCCTTATGTGGATCAATTTATTTCAACCCATTAGAATACAGTTTAGTTTAGAATCCACTGTGCTGCTTAAGATCATTCAAGTGGTTTGTGCTAGCCCAATACAATTTGACTTGCCCCCACTCTTTGAACAGTTAAATCAAATGCCATTAACACAAACTGCTTTTGAAATTTGCCCTGGTTTCAAAAGCATTACCTTGAAGTGGAGGCATTTGCTGTTGAAATCAATCTAAAGTCCTCTTTTGATTACAGATCTAATTCATTAGTTCTTTGGATACTGACCATAATCTCGTCTCTCCTAAGCAGGTTCAATTCTTCCTTGTTCTCTCAGTTATTCTAGATAAGTACTCAGCCATGATGTCTTGAAGGCTACCAATTTCAGATTTTTCTTAAATTCTACAAGTGATAATTATGTTTTGTAACTTGATTTCCTAAATCATCATATCATCCAATATTGCCCTGGTTCAGTTTCACAACAGATGCAGTCCATGTCAATGTATATGTTTATTGAATTACCTTTCTTCCCAGCTCTGTGATCTGTGCATTTCTCTGCCCCCTCCTCGTCCAAATCCACCTTCTACATCATCAAAACTTCTTTGGTAGAAACCACTTTCTCCTCTACCTCTACCTGAAAGACAAAATATGGTTGAGATCTTATAAATTTTACCATTTTCCCCTTTGGAACCAACAAGACCAAAGCTGATTCTTGCACTTTGCCAAAGTGCCAATCTTCCTTCAAAGCGAGCTCTTAGGAAGACCAATTAGAAAATGCAAATTGTTTGATTTTTCATAAATCATAGGTTTATAGCAAAGCAGGTGCTGTCTTACATGAAAGGCAACTACTGGGCCATGGGTGGAATCTGAACCACAGAGAACCATCAGTTGGTCCAGAGAAAGTGTTGAGGGCTCCTGGCACTTGTCCTATTATGACTGGCAATTCTATGAAGCCGAATCAATAAATGATGTTTCCTCTTCCTCAGTCACCAGTAAATATTAAGAAAATAAAACTATTAAAGTAAACACTTAAATAAAATATTGAAACTACCTCTTTTACATCTTTCTTGTACACCATTTATTATCACTGCACTTTAGCTGAAGGACTGCAACTTTCCAGTCATATTTGAGAGCTCAGTAAGAATTTAAATTAAAAAAGGAAAGGAATAATCATGTGTGCATTGCTGGGCAACCACACAAGCATTCCTTCTAATTTCTGAGTTACTCCCATTTTCTGCTCCCCCACCAGCATGAACCCTGCTGGAAAGTTATGCAGTTGTCATTTCTCTTAAAAGTAGTGGCAGAAACAGTGCAGGAATTACTAGCACAGGTGTATGGCCCAATGACAACACTAGTACTAGATTGCCAAATACTGTTGCTACAGTAAAAGGCTTTAAGTGAGGAGCAATGTAATACAAAATACACTTTCCCCCAGCACACAGTTAGGACACTCTACTTTAGGAACATTAGCATAAAATACTACAAAACCAAATATGCACTGGCGAACATCATTTAAATATGCTTGCAAGATTGAAAATTTAAGCATAATCACTGCTAGATTATTGTATTTCTTTTTCATATCTAAGTCACAGTAAAAATGAGTAAAGAACAGCACAAGCATGGTTCAATAGAAAGCCTACAAAACTGTGATTTGCCATCATCCTTTAAATGCCTGTTGATTTTTTTTTATGCTACCCAGTTTATGTAGACAATTAAGAAAACATATGTCTGCAACAGCTAGTTGGTGGTCTATTATTTAAATGTTTACATGATTACTATTGTGTACAGATACTGTTTTTTATGATATAGCGGATTATAATTTTTTTATAAATAAATAAAAACAATATTATTTAAAGCAGGGATGGTTAACCTATGGGTGACATACAGCCTAGAAGAGAGATACATAACTAGTAAAATGGTCTCCCAACAAGACCCACCAAAATATATTTTTAAAACCTGACTGCTCCTATGAGTCCCCCAGTGTGGTGCCATATGGCAAAAAGCTTTTTGTGGTCCTAAGGCACTCCAAAATTTTATTTTAAAAGAAATTTCTAATTTTAACTTTAAAAAACAAACAAAATTAACTTAATATCTTTTTACAGACTTCTCCCATAGATATCCATAGATATCCCACTGTGATAACAAAAGGTTTTCTGGGCCTTCCAAATATCAACGTATTATTATTATTACATTTAAAAAACAACAACTGACCACTCCAACAGGTTTCCCCCTGCTGTGATCCTGCAATCCTAAATTTATAGCCCCCCCCACTACACCCAAAGTGTGTTCTTTTCTATAATAACAAAAAATGATCACGAATGCTTTGAAGCTCTTTACATTCTTTTAAATTCTTGCCTCAAGTAGTTTTTGTTCTACACTTCTATGCTACAGAGATATCTATGACCAGCTCCATGCAGTCTGTTAACTGAATTCAACTATTAGGTCTACATTTCTTGCAGGTTGTCATAACTACTGTATTTTACATCGGTTCATTTTACTACGTCACATTGCAGAGAAAGGTCTAAGATGACTGTGTAGGCCATTAAGGGCAGAAATTGTTTATCCCATCTTTCCTTCCAAAGAAAGAAAAGCCATGGCAGATTATAAACCCCCAACATCTTTATACGGGGTTAAGCAGTTTAATTCTAAAATGTAACAATGACACTACTTTACGTTCACAAAGCCTCTCACCTCGGCCTCTAGAGGAACTTCGACCTCGAGGAGCCCCTACCACCGTTCCTCCACCTCGTCCCATCAATCGTAGGACAGCAGCACTATTTACAGACATAGAGAAATTTCTCTGCCGAAAAGAAGAAACATGGTGAGAGAAATATTTTGTAACAATACTATCATAAAACCAGACCTATCTCCACCCCCACCCCCCGCAAAATTCTAATGTATTATTCAGCAATTTTCAAATCAAAATAGATAAAGCTACGTAGGTATTGCTGGTGAACTTCTGAGATCACAATTTCCTTCAATTTTCAAATATCAAAATGAGCTTTTCGCATATGAATGCTCTAGAGTGTTTAAACAGTGCTTTGACTCACTAGTAGAATATATGTGAAAGGAAAGAACCCATGTTCAATCTCGTTAAAAAGGATCGCAGATAAACAGCAGAGCTAAGAAATAATTCTGCTGAGACCTTGAAAAGTTGTTGCCAGTAAGAACAGCAAGTACTGGGTCAGATGGACCAACAGTCCAACGCACTACAAGACAGCTTCATGTGTTCATCATGTTTAGAATATTAATTATGCAGTTACTTTGCATTTGTGTATAGTGGATGTCCCTTAAGACATCAAGGAATGATTTTTCTTTTTCAGATTAAAGAAAGTGACTTAAGTTTCAAGTTATATGAATTACAGAATACAGCAAAGCAAGTGATTATATGCATATTTAGATATGATATTTGTATTAGGTTCAAGCTCCTCCCTTCTCTCCAGCCCTGCTCCAAAATGCATCAAATGAGAAGATTGGATTTTGGTTTAAACTATCTATAGTTTGCTAGTATGTCAAACTAGGAACTCTCTTAACTGATCTGTGTGTAACACAGTCCCTTATTTCCTGTTGTATATGCTATTCATGAAAGGGTTAATAGCTACAAATGTAGCAACATAAGAGGACACCTAAATAATATTACTTGTAAATCCCATTGTGTTCAGAAGGACTTACTGTGGATTTTAATATTTATCTTTTAAATTATAATTTTCTAATGGCTTTGGATTTTATATTTTTAATTGTGAGTCACCTTGAACAATTATTTGGACAGGCAGGAAATAAATATATCAAATAAAGGAGAAAGAAAACAGCAATACAGAATTCAAGTATAAAATATTATGTCCTCCTGCAGTGTATTCTGCTGGAGCTTACTGTATTGGGGGGCAGAGGTAGAAAGCAACCACTTAGCCTATAAAAAGATTTTTAAAATGCCATTTCTAAAGTTTCTTATAATAATTAAATAGTAATTTCACAGCTTAAACAATGGTGGAGGGAACAATACTTTTTTGCATGTTTCAAAATGTGTTAAAAACTCCCTGGATTAACTTGCATACTTTGAATACCCTGTAAAATTCTCTCAGCCCAAGATCTCCCGAACCATACTTAGAATGAAGCATACCAATATCAGTTCCAGTTGAGTATCACTCCAAGGCTACTGCTTTGTATCTCAGTGCATCTCTCTAAACCTCAAGGATCAATGAGATACAATAGTGGAATATTCCACCTTTCCTACATTAATGAAGTAGAAGGCTTAAAGTGGTACCTTGGTTCTCAAACGCCAAAAATCCGGAAGTAAGTGTTCCGGTTTTCGAACATTTTTCGGAAGCTGAATGTCCGAAGCATCTGTTGGCTATTGTTGCTAGGGCACCTGCACCAATCAGAAGCTGCACCTTGGTTTTTGAACATTTTGGAAGTCAAACAGACTTCCGGAACAGATTAAGTTTGGCACTTTTGTTTTTGCTATTTATTTTGCGTTTTTGAGGCTTTCTCGGTTAATTTGTTTTTGTGACTGTGTGGAATCCAGTTCAGCTACTGATTGACTGATTGTCTGATTCATTCATTCATTCATTGTGTGAATGTGGTTATGGATAAAAGCCCCCCATCCAAAAATGACTACCATCAGTGCAGGTAACAAATAATAAAAATAATTTAATTTTTATCATCTACAATACTTATTTATTTTATAGTGCAGTACATTGATTATTGCTTTCATTTTATGCATGAATGCTCTCATTAGATAGTAAAATTCATGTTAAATTGTTGTTTGAGGGGTTGTTTTTAAATGTCTGGAACGGATTAATCAATTTTGCATTACTTTCTATGGGAAAGCGTGCCTTGGTTTTGGAACAGACTTTCGGAACAGATTAAGTTTGAGAACCAAGGTACCACTGTACAGAAATTCCCATTTTCTGTGAATTCAGAAACCAACCTGTTCTTCTTCTGTAAAAGGTACTAGTGCCAAGGGTGGTAAGGGCTCCTCCTGTAGAATAGGCAGAAACTCCTTATCGAGAAGGTCTGACGGTATCTGCAAGGGAAGAGAGAATGTAGCAAAATACATTGACCCTCAAAACATAAGGCCATGGACAATACCAATAGCCAAAAGAAAGTACAAAGCAAATAATTTTCTTTCTATGTCTTTTTCCAGGTCTCAATATCTATTCAGACATATCTGGAAACCAAAAATGTATACTAATAAAGTGAATTATGGGCATAATTCTAGCAACTACTAAAAACTCCTTCAGAAACTTAAGCAACTAATGACCTTTCAAAGAAGTTGTTTAGAGTTTTATGAGTTTAGCATTTTCTCCTTGGTTTCATTAGCATACACTTAAAACTATGAATGGATTTGCAAACAACCAGACAGGAACATTCTTCTCCTAACTTACCTTACTATCTTTCAGGAAAAGTGCTAACATTTCTTCTCTCCCATAACGATAATCTGCTAATTTATACTTTGGCAAAGCTGGAGAAAGGGGAGGAGATGTCACACTCCCACCACTAGACAGAGCTCGCAGCCTACAGGAGAACAAATAGGGAAGAGGAAATTAAGACAACCAATTATGTACTCTGCCGTCAGGACAACAAACCTTCAGACTACAGTGATGTCACAACAGAAATCCCTTTCTATCCTGCAGAAGTAGCTAAAGAAAGCTATTTTTATATAGCTTAAGTTGAAAATTATTCACAAAAGACTCTTAAATGCACTTCACATAGTTTTAATGTGAAGTTCATATGGAGTCAACAGTTGGGATTTTTTATTTTATTCCATTATAACTGATGTTCTGAATTGGCTGTTGCTTAGGCCAATAGATCTAAATAGGTCACCATGCCGTTCACATTACAATTACAGGTGACACATGTGCAAAGGTGGATCAACATACTGATATTGAAGACCTGATACCACCATTCAGCACTGTCAAGTGCTGAATCCCATGTGCCCCACAGGGACCTGCTTTATTTTTCATTTTTTTCTAACACCTGCACAGATGAGCACCAAACTGAATGACTAAAGCTGCTACCAGCTACCCTGAACACATCTGGGTCCTTCCCCTCAATCATCACTATGCAATGCTTCATCATGAATCAAAGGAATTTTGGACAAAGTAAGATGGCAGTGGTTCTAATCACAGTATTCCTCCTGAGGTGAGCAGTGCTAAAAGGCACTGCCACCATCTCACCACAGGTCTCTACTATGGCTTCTCTCACTGGTGGCATTGCCACTGGTCCTCATCACTCCATCTCTTAGAGCCAGATGAACTGTCACTACTCTTGGTCCTTGATTCCCAGGAACAAACCTGGCCCTGGCTCTGTAATGCATATTCTGTTCTTAATAGTCTATGACTAAATATACTGAAAAGAAAAGCCTACAGCTTGAAGAAGTTGCTGCAATATAAGATATACAATGGCCAAGATTAAAGAACTCTATCTGCCCAGAAGGGTTTTATACTTGCTTTCCCACTAACAGCATTCCTACAGCCATGCTGCATGGCATATAGCTTCTGGAAGTAAATGGACATTTAAAAAAACCTTTGTGATACAGCATGAGAATGTCAGCTGCTCAAAGGAGAAAGTTCAACTTGGCTGGCAAAAACTCCTTGCCCATGACTAATTAGCTTTTTTTCAGGGTTTAGTCACAGAAAGCAGTATGCTACTAAGTACTGAAGGATGTACTATGATGACAAATTTGAAGATTTAAATTTATTACCCCATTCTCTTTCTCATTCGCCACCTATTTTCATCTTCTCAAATTCCCTCTACCTAGTCTCTTGAAGCTACTTACTTCAGAGACCTGTTCTATACACAGGGAGGCTACTGTACTCTGCACTAGATGGGACCCTGAAGGCCTATCTACCACATATGAGCCTGTCAGAGAACTCACTGTTTAATAAAGAACTATGTATACTGACCCTTAGGGTCAAAGGTTAGTGTGAAAAGCTTTCAACAACATCTTGTAAAAGTTACAGATACTAGCTGACCATGCAGGAAGCATTCCACAGTGCATAGAAATGCTATCCTCTTCCCTTCCTTTACCAGGCTGTTTACCCTCACAGCCTGCTCTACAGTGGATTGCAGCATTAAAGCAGCAGGCCTCCATCCTGCCTGCTGCTTCTTAGCTCTTGAAGAAGGCAGGGTATAGAAGCCTGAACAAACCCAATGTGTATAAAAAATCATCCCATGTATTATGTATCCCTTATTCTGATTCTGCACATGTGCCACCACACTTATTCTGAATTGGAAACCAGAATTATTGGAGATGCAGGAAAGTGATCTGTTCTGGATCCACAGCAGGCCTTCAAATAACAGTTCCATTTTTTTAAAGTTTCAGTGTGGTTTTCACTTCAGGTTCAGTTTGATTCTGAGTCACAACATGCATTTTCTAAGGTTTGAACTTTATTTTAGTTCCCAAAGTTTAATCAAACACAAATAAAACTAATACCTTATTCAGACAACCCCCCAAAACAAGTGTTTGGAGAACTAGGAATGGGTCACAGGTTTTTACACTCCCTCCTCGTGAATGGATTGCCACCAGCATTTTAAAGCTGCTCTAACCAGTTTCCCATAATGTCTCAATTGGGCAACTACCTGTATTATCAGCACACAACACAATAAGTATTTGCATCTCAACAGCCACATTTTGATGCTAAACCTGTGAAGTGTGATGTGAACTGGCCTTTGACAGGAGGAAGAGTTTGGTTTTGAAGCCAAATCGCTTTGCATTTTGAACCATAAACTGTGATTAATGTTAACTATGGCTTATTTAAACAAGCTGGATTCATAACCAATGGTTGGACGTTGGTCTTAACAAACTGTTAAGATAACTGCAGTTTCATCAGACAAGATGACAAATGAGCCATTTTTATGCAAAAAATGGAAGCAAACATAAATGCAGCTTTATTTACATGATGTGCTTTAAGTCCAGAATTATGTATCAAAGATCTCCAAGGACAGAGGTTTTCAGACCAATGGCATCTTAGCTGCTGTCTGTAACAGTAACCAGTGACTAAGGGTTGTAATTTGTTTCTTTGTATAGAACGAGATGAGCGTGCAACCCCCAAGTTGTCTACGACTGGACCTAATGATCAGGGGTACCTTAACCTTTTTATATTGTATAAAGTGTAAATTGCAGGTAAATGTAAACCTATCTAAAATAATACTGTTGTATTAAAAGGCAGCTAAACTGAAGTCCAGCATCTGCACACACCTGAATCTCCTTACAAGTATTCAATAAAAGCTACTGCTAACTAGTGGAGAGCCAGCAATCAAAACGTTACTCTGAAATATTACAAAAACTATATAATGTTAAAATCAAAGCTTATCTCATACAACTTTTCAGATGTTTGATCACTCCTCTTATTTATAATTTAGGAGGATACAAGGCACTCCAACTAGCAATTTGGGATTAACCTCATTAGTTTGCTGCCACCATGTGGTAGCTCTTTTCATGACATTTAAATAAACATCACTTGTGAATAACCTTCCACTTTTGTACGAACCAAGAATCTGAAAAAGTAAGTACTATATAATGGAAAGTATGAAAGGTATCAAAACAATACTTTCTGAAACTCTAAAGCAGAGGTAAGGAACCTCAGGTCCAGGGGCCAGCTATAGTCTTTCAAGCCTCCATGTCTTCCCAGGACACACATCCCTTCACCCTTTACTTGTCCTGCTCCATACCCTTCTCAACTGCCTTAAACTGTGATGACTCCTCTTGCTTGCCTTCCTAAATGGCGGATGGGGAGCTGTGTATGTAGGAACCTCTGGTTTTTGTGTGGCTGGAATGTAGCCTACCGCACGAAGGCCAGACTTATCTCTATAGTTTCTAGCCTTGCCCATCACTGGCACGTAGCCCCTGAAAGCTGCCCACAAAGTAATGTGGCCCTCAGGTAGACCCCACTTCTGCTCAAAATTAATGTGCCAAAAAGCTACTAATGATTTTTAATTAAAGTAATTTTTAATGTGTGGTTAAAAACAAAAACACACATTAAAAATTATCTATTAGATAAGAAAAAAGAAGTGGATTTTCATAATATAATTTATTGAACAATGCCGTGCATATATATGTCCATTAAAAGCTTATATATTGTTTTATATTGATTTGCTTTATAACTGCAATGGTTGTTCTAGGCCCTGTTGCTTATAAAATAAAACCAACTGAGGTTGCAGTCTGAAGCAGAGGGGAGATGGAACAAGAGACTTTTAACTCTTTCTACTTGTTCCATTTTCCCACCAAGAATTGTCCCTTAGATTACTTTTATTCCAGCTGAGGAAAAGGCAGGAGTGCCTATATTTCCCTCTGAGGGTGTAAGAATATTTTTCAGAGGAAAATGAAACAAAGCAAAATGGTTAAGAAACCTCCCCATCAGTCTTCCACTTCACATTACTACCTTCTCAGCTGTTCTAAATAAAAATAGAGAGGCATAAAATGCATAGAGGCCTCAAAGCACTTGGTGACTTTCTTATTTCCAAGTAAAAGCAAGAATAGTGTTATAATGGTGAATTTACAGCAGCAGTTTTTGCTTTGTACCTTCTTTGTGACAAAAACTTCTGCTCAGCACTCTCCCACTGGTGGGAGGGGAAACAGGTGATTTCTGCCAATAGCCGCTTCTTTCTGCAGCCCCCTATGCTGCCCTCATCTGCTTTTCTTTGGTAAACATTTAAGACTAGGAAAGCGGGTTGGAAATTGTTTCAGAGGAGGGAGCAAGGAACATGCATTCCCAAGATTACTTCCTGCTTTTCAAATCATGCTTATTAGTAACAGAAGGATGAGAATGAATGAAAATATCCTGTTGAACTGTGAAGTATTAATCTTTTGAATAATGTACTGTTAAGTATGCACGTTTGCACAAAAAAATGCCATTTCATTAAAATATAGTTCTGGAAAGCTTATATATGAACTATGTACACTTTTCCTGCATGAAGATATTTTATCCCACTACAGGAGGCAGTGGAACACAGGAGTGCCTGGTGTGCTGTGGTCCATGGGATCACAAAGAGTCAGACACGACTAAACAACAACAAATTTTAATACCAACAGTATTTTTACTGTAAGGAATGGCAAACTTTACTTGAATAAGCAAAGGTGATCCTTATCCATTCTTTCCTGAACATCCATACTGGATGATGAGAACAAGTCTGAAGATGCTGAGTAACCACTGTGCAGTCAAAGCCATGGACAATTTCTTTCTAACAATGTCTTACTTAAGGAAATGTTTAACCACACTTTCAACATAGAATGTACAACACAGTGGGAAGCTCACTCCAATAACACATACATCCTGCATATCACTGTGACCCCGAAACTGTATATGGTTGCAAGGAAGAGTGACAATAAGCAGCAAAAGTATTGTATTTTCTGTCTGTGCTATCTCCTGGTGGGAAAGGAAGTAACTAACATCTATAGCCCTCAGTGCTCCTTTTAAATATTTCTCTCCCTTAGTATCATTCTGATTTATTCTAACTGAAATGTCCTCACAAAAGGGGATTTCTTCAACATTGTGACAACAGGCTCCTGCTTCTTAATTCAAGCCAGGGATATAATTAACCAGCTGTAATTAAAAAAAAAAGCTAGTTCAACAACTCAAATATACTTTCTCATTCACCATTTGAAGCAATCCATCTACAAGCCAAATGTTGTCAAACTCATTAGTGAAAACTTCTCAAGACATAAATATTATAGGTAACTCACCACTCAGGCCCAAAGTTAAGCGTCTGGGTTTCTGCTGCCATTTTTTTTTTAAAAAAGTTTTAACCTGAAAAAGAAATGCAATGAATCAGTAATCTTATATCAACATATGATAAGCTAAAACTAGTTGTTCCAATCCAGATATTCCCAACTGCATCAACATTTAGAGCTGATATTTTCCCTGCTGATGAGGTGGGATGGGGAGCAGGGGGTGCCTGAAGTTATTTCTCCCCATTCAGAGGGGAAAGAGTGAAGGGCTGTGCCCTCATAGAATCGTAGAGTTGGAAGCGATACCAAGGGTCATCTAGTCCAACCCCCTGCAATGCAGCAATCTCAACAAAAGTATCTATGACAAAAGGCTATCCAACCTCTGCTAAAAAACCTTCAAAGAAGGACAGGTGACCACCTTCCAAGGGAGTCTGCTCTACTCAGATATGAGAAACCCTCCACTTACAAGGCAACAGAGTTGCTAGATTCTTCCTATAGCCCTATATCCACAGGAAGTTCCTGAAACACAGCTCGAGTAATCCATGTACAGAAACCACTTTTCATACACAGAACACCTCTCACTGGCCAAAGGCCAGTCTTTCAACTTCTAATAAGCAATTAAAATTTCAAAATAACTCTTAACAACTTCAGTCAAATCCTGTATTATTACCAGGGGTCCACAAATGTTGGCTTGCCTTACAAGTCAGATATAATTTGTGTTCACCACCTATGCACCCACTCCCCTGTGTGTGCCAAAGAACTTGGAGGAGGGGAGGGTCACATATCATGCTGGGCTTTGGAGAAGACAGAAGCAGCAAGTCTCTCATCATATTTCTTCTTGCTTCAAAGCTCAGCAGCATGACATAAGAAAATCTTCCCCTGATTCAGAAGATGGAAGGCAGAATGAATGATGTTATTATATTGAAGAAGGGCCCTTGGCCAAACTGATTTGTAGAGGATTCAATATTACAAATAATATTCCTAAATAATTATATTTAGACATTATTCATGGCTAACATAAAGCCACTCATGAGGTTGCTCGCAACAAGAAATGCCTCCAGGCAACCATAAAGCGAAAGCTATGAGACTGAAATAGAGTTCTTCTTTCCTTCAAGCTATTTGCATACTACAAATGACTAACATAAGAATAAGTGGGTGGGCAGTAACTTACAAGACAGACAGAATCAGCGTGATTATTTTTGTTTAAAGATAAAAGCTATGCTGTAAAACAAGCAACTAAGCATCTTCAGAGAGCTTTGGTTTTTGTAGGAAGCAACAATGCTCTATTAAACGCTACAATTTATTACACAGTATACAGTCCACTTTCCTGTTTTAAGTACAAAGATTATTAATCTGTTTTGCTCTCCTGACCCCTGCACATCCTGTCTAGTAAAAACCTCTATTTCTCCATAATGTATGTGTCAGAGAAGGCTGCACATGATCTAGAGCATTGTCTGGGCGCAATGATGGACTGGATGATGGTTCTGAGTTTGAACCACGGGAAGACAAAGGCACTTTGGGTTGCTAGCTCCATGTTTGAGACTGGCCAGGTGCCTGTTCTGGATGGGGTTGCGTTCCTCTGAAAGAACAGGCTCGGAGTTTGGGAGTGTGCTGCTAGATCCATATTTGCCACTGGAAGCTCGGGTAGAGTTGTGCATATAGTGCTGTGCACCAAATTTTATGGATCTCCCTTCCAGCTGAGGTCAGACAGACCCACTTCCTTCTGAACCTCCAGTGCCTATTGAAGGCTATTTTATTCCAGCAGGCAATTTAATTGAAGTTTGATTTTATAGTTTTAACTAGTGTATCCTTGTAAACTAATTTAAAGACAATTGTAGTCAACTGGTATAAAATAAAATAATTTTTAAAGAATCTTTTCACATTTTGAACTTTAATTATAGAATCATAGAATTGTAAAGCTGGAAGGGATCCCGAGGGTCATCTAGTCCAACCCCCTGCAATGCAATGACTTAAAGCTTGCCCAATGTGAAGAAACACATACTGGGGTAGGGTCCAGAGGAGAGTAATTGGACGTCTGCTGATGCAATGGGGCATTCCCAGCTATCCTCTCCTATAGCAGCCCCTTCAATCTCTTGAGGAATTGCTTCCAGTGGTTGAGAGATGCTCTGGAAGGCATGAAATGTGACATAGGGGCTGCAGCAGGAGGGGGAAATCAGAAGAAATTATTTCTGCTAGGGACTCTCCGAACAGTAAATCTTTTCCTCACACAGGATGTCCACCCAATCACGGCAACTTCAAATGATTACATTGGTACCTCTAGTTATGAACTTAATTCGTTTCGGAGGTCCGTTCTTAACCTGAAACCGTTCTTAACCTGAGGCGTGCTTTCGCTAATGGGGCCTCTTGCTGCCGCTGTGCCGCCAACACACGATTTCCGTTCTCATCCTGGGGCAAAGTTCTCAACTCGAGGTAACTCTTCCAGGTTAGCGGAGTTTGTAACCTGAAGCGTTTGTAAGCTGAGGTGTTTGTAACTTGAGGTACTGCTGTACTTACACATATGAAAACAGTCACTACAAATCACTTGATATCTCACACTTTTCCCTTCCCTTCCCTTCCCCAGTCATTTTTCTTTGGTCGCATCCTTTTCAATTCATGCCTCCACCTGTTTCTTTTACTCCCTGCTTTTCAGGCAACTAACCATTCTGTCCTAATTTCTTTAACAACCCTAACTCTTGGGCAGTACTCTGCCTGCCCAATAATCCTATCACAGCCACTTTTCTGGCAAGAGCATGCAGCCTATTTGTCCTTAGGCTTGGTGTCAGTTTTTCCCAGAGTCTTTGCCCTATTATTAGATCTTTCCTAAAACACCCTGTTTACCTTCTCCTCTTTTCCTCAAGCCTGTCTCTTCTACCTGTCCTTCCCTAATGTTCCCATTTCTCAGCCACTCTACTCATTTCTTCAGATGCTCTACCTTGCAAAAACTTAAGAGACCATAAGCTTGATCTCCTAGGATTTCTTCTCATCCACCTTCACCTGGGCCTGTCTTATAATTCTTTTTGCCATTCAGACTTGTGTGAGACTTTAATCAAAGCCAAATGGAAAACTCTTTCACAGACGCTTGACTGCAAACATTCTATTGCTAATGGCTTTACAGTGGTACCTCTGGTTACGAACTTAATTCATTCCGGAGATCCGTTCTTAACCTGAAACTGTTCTTAAGCTGAGGTGCGCTATCGCTAATGGGGCCTCCCGCTGCCGCCGGTGTGCGACTTCCGCTCACATCCCAGGGCAAAGTTCGCTACCAGGAGCAACTACCAGTATACTTCCAGGTTAACGGAGATCGCTACCCGAAGCGTTCGTAAGGAGGGGGTACGTAACCAGAGGTTCCACTGTATTCCCTGAGTAGAAGTGGCAACATCCATGAACATTTTATGATCTCATTATCTTCTCGAATCAATGACTGTCAGGCGTTTTACACCCTGCAACACATTTACAATATAGAAAGATATTCCACTTCAGACAAAACATGCAATATTCAAAAGAAGAAAAAACAAGGGAAGTTAAAGAACAGTAGAGAATATATTTTTAAAATGTGCAGTAGCACCTTAGAGACCAACTAGGTTTGTTCTTGGTATAAGCTTTCGTGTGCATGCACACTTCTTCAGATACACTGAAACAGAAGTCACCAGACCCTATATAAGGTGCATCTGAAGAAGTGTGCATGCACACAAAAGCTTATATGAAGAACAAACTTAGTTGGTCTCTAAGGTGCTACTGGACAATTTATATATATATATATTCTGACTGCGTCAGACCTACCTGAGTAGAGAATATGCTTGCTCAGAAATGGAAGCTACTCTTCCACCAAACACAAAAGGCCACAACCTTTTAAGGTCCCTCTGAAGACAAGTTGAAAGAGCCATCTTCAACTAGCTCTATCAAAAAGGTATACTCCAATGTTATTACAAATCAACAACCTCAAATTAAAACTACCTTTCCAATAATTTGTTATTGTTTTTTATTTAAACAGAAGAACATATAACTAAAGTAACTTGTCCAGTGGTACATTCTTATTAAATTTCATATGCAGTACATAGTACACAAGCAATAGGTTTATTTATGTATTATCAATTCAAGGAGCCTCTCCACAGAGATTCTTGTGCTGAGGGTGGAAGAGTATCTTCCATCTCATAATGGAAAAGAAAGGAAGCCAAATCTCACCAAAAGGGTTGAAGTGCCTTTTACCCTTCTGTGGTAAGCAAGACTGTGATCATCAGTCTGAGAAATCAGTGGCTGGTTGCTGCATAGACCAAAGCCAAAAGCTACATGAAGGCTGCTAGCTCAGTAAGAAGGCAGGGTGCCATACCTTAGCACCATGGCTGACGAGGCAGATGCCACCACAGGACACCTCCTGGATCTCAAGAGGTGCAGAGAAGGAGGCAGGAAGGTGAGCTGGAAAGCAAAGATTCAAACAAGGCTGGATCTAATACAGTGGTGAATGCAGCAGCTGCAGCCTGTTCATCCCCCCCTACCTTTGGGAGTCAGTTGCTACTTCGATCCCTCTTTTTCAGGAGAAATACCCAGGCAATGAGAAAGTACTGCAGGATCAAGCAAGAAAGGCTCTATTACAGCAGTAGCCCAGGCCCTAGCCTGATCTCACCCTGGGGGTGTCTCAACCAGGCAGGCAGGCAAAGCACAGTGCTGACTTGTGCTTGGCTGGGCTCATTCTGTGGCAGAGGATGTGCCACTGCTGAAGCCTTCACCAGTTCCTCCTCTTGTGCAGGGCCAGTTCACAGACGCTCTGGGAAACTCCACTAGGAACCACTGCTATAGAAAATATATATTCATATCAAATCAAAATTAAAATTGCACCAGGGGACAGAAAAAGAGGCAAGAGGCTGCTGTATAATACTGGCTTTGCAAACATTCACACTAAGAAGAAAAATACATCAAAAACAGGAAGCATCCAAGGATGGTGTTTAAAAAGAAACGAAACTTACAAAAGAAAAAAGAAAAAAGGAATTGGTTCTTTATTTACCGGTATATACTGTGCCCAATGCATTTGGCCAAAAAAGCTTTGGCTAAGGGGTTGTTTGTTTGTTTACCGAAACAATCTAAGTTTCTGTTGCACATAAACATTCACACCAAGCAACTAAAATGACTTCTGTATCAAGAAGGATTAATTGAAACACAGCTATTTAAATCATGATTTCTAAAGGCCAATTTAAATTAAAGTTCCCATCAACATTTCTTCATATATTGCCTAAACATTGGTATAAACATCATGTACATAAAACACGTACATTTACAACTAAATAGGGTATTATTTACAATATTTCTTCATTCTTAAAACCAAGCCTTGCATCTTTTTGTCATGCTGCACATAACAGTAAGCCGTGGTCTAAAAAAACCCATAGCTTACCACAGACATGGGGAAACTCCAGCCTATGGGCCAAATTAGGCTTACCACAGATCTTAATTTGGCCCACCGGGCCATTTCTCCCTAACTATGCCCACCTGCCCCATAAGAATGATCTTAGCAAACATACTATTATCCTTGAAATTATTAAAAGTACGTATGATAATTGACCAGTCAAATATTGTCAACTGATCACATATCACTTGATTCTGGACAAATACTGTCAAAATTCCTTGCAAACATGAATGCCATCGTGTAAGTGGCAGCTCCATTTTGTTTCACTTCATTATGGTGTTGGTTGTTTGTTACTTACTTCCTGCCTAGAAGCATAGCAAAGTTTCTCTCACTGGTCACCCGAGAAAACTATAGGCATCTTTGAACAAAATCAGGTCAGAAAGCAGACAGCAGCTGCAAAGGTCACCACTGCCTTGGATCATCTATGACACTATCTTGCACGCTCCAGGAACAACCTCCATATGATCTGTCCATTCTGTACAGGTTCTAGGGAGCCACTGGACTCCAATTTTTTGGTAAATGTTTTATTGCTCCACGGTAACTTAAATTTGTTTTTGCAATTATTGTAAGCATCTATGACTAAACTTACTTTTTGTTGTTGAAATGATACTGATACTTTTAAAAGGCTTAAAAACATTATCTGGCAATATTTGACCAAATCTCCTTTGCCTTGTTAAATACCCAGTCTTAAAGAGTTATGGGGAGTGGGGGGCGGGGTGGGAAGAGACACACACCTTCATTTTATAATACTAAAATTAAACTAATTAAATAAGCCAGAAAAGCACATTACACCATATTCTGCATATCTCCACCCCCATCATTCAGCCCGGACGCTGAGATGCAGCGCCAAAGGCCTTCTGGCGGTTCCCTCGCTGCGAGAAGTGAGGTTACAGGGAACCAGGCAGAGGGCCTTCTCGGTAATGGCGCCTGCCCTGTGGAACGCCCTCCCATCAGATGTCAAGGAAATAAGCAACTATCCTACTTTTAAAAGACATCTGAAGGCAGCCCTGTTTGGGGAAGTTTTTAATGTTTAATGCTGCATTGTGTTTTTAATATTCAATTGGGAGCTGCCCAGAGTGGCTGGGGAAACCCAGCCAGATGGGCAGGGTATAAATAAAATATTGTTGTTGTTGTTGTTGTATTTCTGAGAAGCACAAAAATAGCTTTTAAGCTTTTAAGCCTAAAAAGCAGCCACAAAACATATACACAAATTTATCTACAACATTATGCGCTAACTAAAGGAAAATAATTTCTTTAGGGCAAGAAGTGATACAAGCAAAAAAACAAACCATGGCTTCATGTTCACTAGAGATCACGGGTCATTAAGGAGAAACAAACCACAATGTTGGGCTTGGACAGGAGAACAAGTCAAGACTCCCCATAACTGTTAACTGACTTCAAAGAATTGTAATAATCCACACAAACACAAAACAGTGGTATTTATGCATGAAAGTATCCCAAAGTTTCCAAACCGATACTAAGCTTCTGTACTAGCTTTTGTGTTAAAAAAAAAAAAGTAGAACTACTCAGCCTAGAACTAAAACTGGTACTAGCACCTATGGTGCATTCCAAATTAGCATCGAGAAAGATGCACACAGCCAGGTCAAATCCATGGCTGGACGCATGAAGAAGTCATTTCAGATAGTGGCCTCTATGGATGAGTCCCAAGAGATTCATCCCAGTGTTATGTTTATTTTCTCTAAAAGACAGGTGCATACATATTTTCAATTTGAACTGTGATCCTTGAGAATGTGATCAGGGTGATAGAGGCTGTGAAGGCTACTACATGCTTATCACTGCATCCTTCCTGGCTTGTGAAGGAAAGCTGGGTAGTTTTCCAGCTTGGAGCAGCAATGCTTTGCTGGAGGGAACACCTTCATTAAATTAGGGAGTTATAAGACCTCTAATTAAAACATTAATATATGAGCACTACTGTATACATATAATTCTTGTAAACTGCTCTGTTTTTTTAAAATGAGATTATGGTACACAAATATTTTTATAAATTAAATAAATAAAAACAATGATAAATTTAATTTTAGTTCAGTTGCTCTTTCTTGGGAAGGTACATAAGCATGTGGGAGAATAGCAACCACAGTGTTTCCTGAATGAGACATCCTTTATCAACCCATTTTCATCTGCCTTTAGACAAAACTTCCCACTCCATAGTAGGGCAATACCTTTATTAAGACCAACCAAAATGTCACAAAATAGTGAGTAAGGTTTCAATTCTGCAGAACTCTTCATCAGGCTATATGTTAATCAGATTGGCAGGGGCTGGGGAGAGAGATTGAAGGAAAGTGAAAGCATGGTGGAAATTATTTGTTTGGAAGGTCACAGGGGGAATTTCAACCTGCTAATCCTCTCAAGACAATTTACATTGTAGACCACTACATTTTATCACCTTAGTTCAGTGCTGTCAAGTATCGCATTTCCCCCGGGATTCTCCCTTATTTCGAGCAGTTTCCCGCTGCTCTCCCTTATTTTTTTATTTCCCTTAAATTTCCCATTTTTAATGGAAGTAGCTCCTCCCCTGCTGGCCAGGGACTGGGTGGGAAGACCTCGCCTACTTGGAGAGAAAAGCCTCAGTCCTCAAAGCAAGTGGGAGCTGTTTCCCGCGCTTACAGGGGGGTGTATTCCTCCCCCTGCATCAGCCCCTATCCGTTGCCGCCGAGCCCCTCAGCCGGCCAATAAGGTTAGCTGGCGGGCGGAGCCTGGCTGCCTTTGAGCAGCTGCTGCTTCCTGTCCTGTTTTGATGGGCTCAGACAAGAAGACGATGGGGCTCCATCGCGCGGATCTGCTGGCTGCCCTCCTCTTTGCTCCGCTCCGAGCCCGAGCCCGCTTGGAGTTTACATTGCTGCTCCGCCCACTTTTGCTTCTGGCTCCGCCCACCACCGACATGTGACTGTCCCCGGGATAGGTGAGACTGCTGATCCCTTATTTTCAAATCCGAAACTTGACAGCTATGCCTTAGTTGCAATAACTTTCAGCCATCAAAGGGGAAGATCTCAAATATTTACACTCATATTTAGGTAAATGCCTGCTCAGTGTACTGGATGCCAGAATGCAGTGTTACACAAAGGTTCAGCATTTAAATATGTTATTTAACATTTATACAAAATCACTAAATAAGATTAGTGCGAGTTTTAGAGTGTGCTATCATTGCTACACTGGAAACATATACAGCAGAGTGTTAACTAAGAATCCTATCTCTCTATCCAATTAAATGATTTGCCACCATGATCAAGAAGATGAGATTTAGAAGAATTAAGCTAAATTGAGCGGTGATGGGCAAACATGATGAGCTTTTAAAGAAGTTCACAAGTGGGACCATGGGGTCTCAATCAATCAGGTAAACAGTCTAAAGGAACTCCTGGAAAAACACAATGACAGCTGTGATCAGTGAGGCCCAATGTCAGTTACATACAAACTAAAGATTCAGTCTTTGGTAGCAGTTAACCATGCTTTTGTAGCCCCAAGTCTTGACTGCTAATCTTATTATTTATTTCATAAAATGTATACCCTGCTTGATTTTTAAAAACCTCAAAGTGGCTTACAAAAAGATAAAACAATAAAACTGAGGAAAAAATCTCAACCATACTTCAAAACATACAAACCTACTAAACCAGATTAAAATTAACTCAAACTTCTAAGCATCTGGATAGTCATGTCTAAACAAGAATGCTTTTCAGGCACTGAAAAAACTACAGTGAAGACAACTGCTTGTTCTCAATAGGCAGTGAGTTACAAAGTGCAGGTGCTGCCACACTAAACGACCGAGTTCTTACAAATATGGAACGGGTATTATGTGGCACCTATAGTAGTGCCAATACGTGATCTATAATAAGTTATCCAGGTTGGACTTCTCTTAAACTTTTCAGAAGCTACTAATACCAAAGCCCAGTGCCTGATGGGTGTGGGGAGAAAGAACCAGTTTTGCAGCAACTGAAGTTTGCCAGCATGTTTCTGGACCCAATTAAGCAGCTGTCATTGGCTTGCAAAACTCTTACAGAATGGGTATATAAACCTTAAGCAAATCTCTTTTTACACATATCCCAGGGTCCACAGGAAGGATCCTATAATTGCAAGAAGAAATAAGTTAGCAGCACAATAGGAAAGTGCTTGTCTGTGTTCATTCCAAGGCCCTGGAATTCCCTATGGATAAGGTATACACAAATACCCATCTATGCCTTTCCCCCCAGAAATATCTCATGTTTTGTCAGACGTTAAGAGGCAGAAGTTAAACTGCTGATCTTAATTATCTGTGTCAATGCTAAACTGTCTGTGGATATTATTATTATTACTATGACTACTGTTGTTGTAGGTTATATTTGTTGGGTCTTTTTAAAAGAATTTTTATGCTTTTAACACTATACACTATGCTGATCACTGAAAATTGGAAAATAAATTTAGCAAGAAGGGTCATTCCATATCAAGTGATCCAACTTCTTTACCTCATGACACTCAATTTTCTTAATATTTTGTACACTTGTTGAATGATCAAAACGAAGTTTAAATCTCAAACTTTCATTTTTTTATCTCATCCTGTTTGAGTTATGAGGGTTTGAAATTTCAAAAAATTGACAATTTTGGCCTTGCCAGACTATACAAAAACCTTAAAAGCTCAGCCCAGAATTGAGATATGTCAGAACTAATAACACCAATCTCTCCAGAACATCATGGTCTTTAATATCATACATCACATGATGGACTTACTTTAAATTATAAATTTAAGTTACAAAATTTTAAAAAATTAAAGAGTGATTAAAAATATTATGATTAAAAATTCAAAAAAAAAACATTATTTAATAGTTTTAAGACCTACCTGCAAATTTTCATCTTGGGATCTCAATGGGATCATTTTTTTTAAAAAAAATGTACATACATGTCTGCCTCATTTGGTTCTATTTAGGATAAATGGGTCTTCTTGGGAGTAAAATATAACAGAATAAACAAGACTTCAAACTGTAATATCAGTTACTTAGGGCATTTTTAAAGGAAGTTATTTAATTAAAAGGTATCTGAAAAGCTAGTCAGGCTTTCCTTTTAAAAATGTGTTCCAAAGCAGAGTGATAGCTTGATCACTCTTAGTTTTTATCATTCAACAAGTGTACAAAATATTAAGAAAATTGGATGACATGAGGTAAAAAAAAGGATCACTTGATATGGAATGACCCAGAAATGAATGACCAGGAGAGTTGGTGTGGTCAGGGCTGCATGGGCACACACAGTGGGGAATGCCACATTGGTTCCACACAGCCCCAATCTCACCATCCCATCCCATCTCCCTTGCAGGCTATTGCTACAGCTCCACCTTGCTGGGCAAGCCACTCCTGAAATTCAGTAAAGAAGTAAATGTTAATTCTCTGTCCATATTATCTCAAAGTAACCTGACTGCACAAAATCCATGAAATATAATCTTCCACATGGAGTTCCTAAACACTGAAGAACTGGACATTTAAACAAACTGCCCAGCGAGCCAACCAGTCAAGTAACAGTTTCTCTGGCTGGGATAACTTCAAAATGTGGTTATTGATCTAGGCTTTTTAAAGATAAACTATAGTTAAACAAGTGGATTTTTTATTAGAAAAAGGTGCCGGTACTCGCCATGATCCCCTCTTTTTTCTCTCTCACTCACACACTCTCCTGTCACCCCACAATTAATTAAAGCTCCACTTTGTGCACCCCCTTCTTCAACCTCTCCCCCCACCTTGCCCAGTCCGCTCTTCACACCCACCCAGTATCCCACCCTCCCATTTCTCCTTCTCCTCCCAGCCACACCATCCACACTCACCCCTACAGCTTGCCCCAGCCACAGAATGGGGGACGGTGGTGCTAGCAGCAGAGGCCCACTTCTCTCTGTTCCCCCCCCCCCTGGAAAGAGCAAGCAGATATGAAAGGGAAGTGGTGCTTGCCTGGCCACTCATGAGGCAGCAGCATAACAGAGCATCCAGGGGGAGAGTGTGCAAGGGGGAACGGTGCAACCTGTTGACTGAGAGCAGAAATACAACCCCAAACAAGGGCCTCCTTTCCTTGCTGCCACCTTAGCCTCCTGCTTTTCACAACCACCTTTTAGTCATGGTTGCTTGCTTGGTCTCACCACCCTCCATTTACCGGTACCTTATTGCAAGATGGGGGTGGTGGTGCCGGTACTGTGTACTGTTGAGTTCTGCCAGAAAAAATCAGTGGTTAAAACTAATCAAAGCTCCTGACTTGAACAGAATGGCAAATTGCACTTAGTATAAAACAAAAACAATTGCTTCTAAACTGCTCCTTGCTGCCTTACTGCTACTTAGTACATAGTTTGGATACAAGTAGTTTCTGCTGTGTGCTGTTCTCACTAGCTTTAGGTTCAGAGAAAAAGGTTGCTAGCAGACCTCTCCTTTTGTATGTTCTTATATATCTGATTGTTCTTTTCCAGAAGAGCTCTCCATGTAAGAGTAGCCTTCTGGCCTTTGAATCTGCTTGCTCAGGGGTGGGAACCTGTGGTCCTCCAGATGGTGATGGAATAAAATTATTATCATCATTGATCACTGGCTATGCTGGCTGAGGCTGATAGCCAACATAGTCCAAAAACATATGAAGGGCCATAGGCTCCACATCTCTTCAGGTATCTCATAATACAGTCGTATCTTGGAAGTCGGACAGAATCCATTCTGGAAGTCCATTTGACTGCCAAAACTTTTGGAAACCAACGCACAGCTTCTGCAGCCAATCGGAAGCCGTGGAAGCTCCGTTGGATGTTCGGCTTCCAAAAATAGTTGCGGAGTTCGGGAGCCAAAACGTTTGAGAACTAAGCTATTTGAAAACCAAGGTACGGCTGTATTGCCATGCTTGCCTCACTTTTGCTTCCCATACAGACATGTTGATGCTCATCCTTTGCATCTGGCCACAAACTTGTTTGTCTACCTGCTTGGTGTTCTTGGTCCTAATCTTATTGTGCCTCTTGACCATTCTCCCTACAGCCAGTCCTGCAAAGTCTCTGTGCAACAGCTCCTGTAAGCTCATCAGCAAACACAATTATATTAATCATACTGCTATAAATAATGCAAAGGCCATTTATTAGACTGGTATCAGATCAGGTTATAACCACAAAGTAGCTCACTATCCTGAATAAGCTTCAGGAAACAAATCTGTCTTGCCTGTGTCTACTTTTATATTCTTTGCTTGGTTTATAATATCCAGAGGTGGCCAGCTCCATCTTTAATGCCAATTGCCTTGAATGTCCAACAGCTGAAGGTGAAGTAAGAAAATCTGTAAGAGCACTGTCTTTGTGGAACTTTGAAACATATTCAGCTAAATAAAAAAACCAGTATTAACAGTGATACAGTGATTCCAGTTTTTTGGTGTTTTTTTTTAAAATTCAAACTGATGGGAAGTGTAGTGGAAATGGATCTCTTCCAATGAGATATCTTAAGAGTTGCTTAAAAAAAAAAACCTTCAGTGATTATTACAAAAAGTAATTTTGCAAACTAGTATCCCTGGAAATAAGGCTGCAAACATAAGACTTATCCTAGTAACCCATTTGCTAAGGACTAGTAGTAAAATACTTCTGGTCATTTAAGAAATTGGTCGGCAATACCATGTGTTATTTTTCCATTTGTAAGTAAACTAGAAATTATATGAATTGAAGTTATGTATTATTTGTTCATAACTATCTTCCAGGTTGCTTGTGGGCTTCTTACGGGCATCTAGTTGGCCACTGTGAGAAAAGAATGGTGAATCAGACAGGCCTTTAGTCTGAAGCACTAGAGCTCATATTTTTATGCACAGATACCAATACTACTTCACAGAGAGAATGAATAGTAAGAGAATATTCAAATTAACAGATTGCTATCATGCTGTCCAGAACAGTTTATTACTTGGGAAATGACCAACATATGTTTAACCAGAGTTTCTACATCCCCCTGTATTTAGTGGAAGTACGTGTCATTGCTAGTGGCCTGTATATACCTTCACTGTCTGAAATCTCAGGAGTCACCAGATATTCTCAGCTTCACTTCAAACACCACTATCACCTCACAGCTTTCCCCCAAAGTACACACAACCCTCCATTTGTAAAGCCCTCGTCAGGAGTGCCAGTATAATGTTCAACTAAGCGGCTCATTAGGCAACAGCTGCTGGAGCCTTCCTTCCCCCTTGGCGTTGACAAGTCATGGCCATGGAGTAAGAAAGGAAAGGAAAGGTCTCTTTCTACAGAATGAGTTCCACAAGTTGAAGAGGAAATGGTCGCGGGAGGAAGCACACAGGGACTGGGAATAATTGCACGTTCCTCTGTAGCTGCCAGCCACGGAGTAAGTCAGTATCACCCGCCCACCCGGACCCAGCAGTTCCTGCCAATATGCCGCATGGAGAAGGAAAGGCCCACAGCTGTCTTGTGTCAGGTCTGAGCCAAGGCAGCTCCTAACCCCTCAGAGCTCCCTCCCACCCGCCCAGGCACGGCAAACCACCCAGCAGCCCACGCCACAGCTAAGGAACCCCGACGCCACGCTCAAGCCCGTTTTTCCTCGCCTGCCATGCGCTTCTCCGGACACGAGACATAAGGGAGACCGGTGCTCGGCGAGAGGCCTAGGCGTGTTCGCGCGGAAGGGCAGCGACAGAGGAGCAGCCGCGTGGCCCTGAGGAAAAAGCGGGAACTCAGCGAGGGGGTCGCGCCCAAAAGGGAGGGCGCAGAGTGGCGAGGGGGTCGGTTTACCTGAGGTCGCGGACGGAGAGCCTCTCGGATCCAAAGCCAATCCTCAGCACCGACAACACAAGATGGCTGCTGCGCCGCCACGCAAGGTCATGTGACCTCGCTGCCGTGACTCCGCCCCCTTCCTTTCCCGCAGGCCGCGGACCGAGGGACCGGGATAAATCGGGCTCTCGAACGCGGGCGCCAACGGCGGCTCCGCGAGCGGAAGCCGCGCTCCCTCGTCTCTGTCTTCTCGGAACGGCGGAGGCGCCTAAGAAACGGGCCCGTGGTCTCACTCTATGGTACCTACACAGGGATATCTAGTGTCTGTGCATGCGCGTGTTTTCTCTCACACACGGAAACGGAGTCGCTCCCTCACGCAGAGTCACTAATACACGCATTAGAACCTCGACTCTGAGGGAAGAAACCGAGCCTTGTTCTTGACAGTCCAGAAGGATCATTGGCGGGCAACGAAGAAGACACTTTGCATGATCTGTTGTCACAGGGGCACCACCAGCGCCGTGTTTTACTACACGACCAAACGGGACGGTGTGCGTGTGCTTGTGTCAGTGCCCAGAATGGGGTGCCAACCTGCTAGTTTCTTTAAAATTCCTGTTCCACTAGAGGGCATACAATGACAGGAGGAGAAGGCAGAAAAGGAGCCAGAAGCCCTGCTAAATAGTCAAAGCACGCTCCAGTTCAAGAAGCAGAACGGAACTTTTCCTTTCTATGGCAAATAGTCATTTTGTCGATTAAACTAAATTTATATCTTGCCTTTCCCTCAAAGGAGCCCAGGGCAGCAAAGACAAAAGTGATAAAATAATACTTTTAAAAGTGAAATGAAAACCATTTAAAACACCTAAACACATTTAAGACTACCTAAAGAAATGTCCCAGCTCCTGCCCACCTAGCAGTTCGAAAACACGTCAAAGTGCAAGTAGATAAATAGCTACCGCTCCAGCGGGAAGGTAAACGGGTCCCTTTACCTTTAAAGAAATGCAAAGCAACCACATTATCTCACAGCTAATTATTTTAAAGGTTGCCATGAACAGTGTCTTTCAGCCACCCAATTCCTGGCTGAGCAGGAATGCTTTAAAATCCCTCCTAAAAGTTAATAATGAGGGAGAGACACACCCACCATGAGGGAGGATATTCCACCAGCTGGAAGCCATTGCTGAGAAAGCCCTGCCAGAGGTCAATGCCATCTGAGCAGCACCCAAAGGCAGCAGCACCAACAGAGCTTGGGGGGGCGGGCCCAGAAATTTTCATCAGGTAAACACAGGTGGAAAGAGTTAACCAACACACCCAGCATGGTGCTGATGGGGGTGGGGACCTTGTGATTCTTTTAAAAAAATAAAATAAACACATCTAATGATCACACATTTAAGATATTGTTTGGGATCAGGATTTTAGATGATAAATACCTATCATAACTTATAAAAATAAAGGCTAGATAGAAGCAGAGATGGGGTTCTTGTACATAAGTGTGAAGATGCAGTATGACAAACTGGGCCTTTCATCCCATGCATGGCCTCATGTTGCAGGGACATAGTATGGTGGGAACAGGGGGGCTGTAGCCCCAGGTGTACAATTTTGAGGAGGCATGAACCAGGCTTGCCAACACAGGGACCCCTATCCTGCCCTGCCTTCCACCAGGGGTCTCTGGGCCCCAAAGTCACCACACCCCTGGCCCATTCACTGAATGGCTCCCCGACCAGCATCAGGGAGATTCGCCCACCAAGGATTGCATAGGCTGACCAGGTTCCCCCATGCATGGGTGGCGCAGGACAGCCTTGTGAACCCTCTGTGCCCCACACCCACCCAGCGGCGAGGGCTGGGCACTGGCACAGCAGATTTTGTTCACCCTCTGTGCCCTGAACCCACTCCTGCCTGGTGCGCTCATCCCAGGCACCGACAAAGGATGTAACGCCTCCTCTCATACACACACACATCAATATGAGGAACTGTTGGAATGATAGTGCTTCAGGCACCACTAGTGTTTGAGATAAAATTAGCCCCTACTAGAAATGGCAGCTTTGTGTTGGCACTTAATACAGTAAGCCCATGACTTATGTGGGGGTTACATTCCAGGAATAGTACCTAAAGCCAAAATAGTGTATAGTCAAAACACATTGGGTGCAATGGTGGGTGGAATTGCCATTTTTTCCCCAGGACACCCACCTTCTTAAAAAAAACTTTTTTTTGCCAAACACATAAAGCTGATTGCACACAAGTTACCGGTAAATGTGTGCAAGTTGTGAGTGTACTGTACCGTGAAATTTCCTCTTCATTGAACTGGGTAGCACTGCTTCACTGCACTCTTTATGACATGTGAAGGTATTTTTTAATTAAACCAGGTTTTCCCAGAGTGAGGATTGCTGTTAACATACATGAGGTAGATTGTTGTTGTGCATTTGGTTTTGGTTTTCTTAAGTTTTTTCTTATGTTGTATTATTTCATTTAATTATAAACTGTTTTGCGGGCCTCGTGGCTAAAAGGTGCCCTATATTACTTAGGTAATAAAAAGATTCTCCCTGATTATATGGTGAGAATTTATCAGTACTAGGAAAAGATCCCTATGTTTCAAGCACATTGGCAATGAGCCAGGGTCTGAAGAATCCCTACACCTAATCTGCTCATTATACCATACTTTACTCCTTCAGTCAACACCAGTGCAATTGCCAAGTTGCCACCTCTTTAAGAGCCCATTAAAAACTTGCCTGGTAGCATTATAGGTGTTTTCCCTTCACTACCTGGAGACCATAATTGCCTTGAAACCTTCTCATTTGCGTGCCATGAGTTCAGCTCTAGTTTTGTATCCTCTGTCAGCAAGCACACTGCTTAACTTGTGGTACCACCATAGTATTTTATTGCTCACTGCTAAAGTCAGGAACTTGTTGAAAGAACTGTGCAGGAGTTTCAAACATAGGTAACACTTCTTAGGATACAGTCAAGGTGTCTGGTCTGAATTTACAATACATATACACTACAGTATATTTTTGTGAACCGCCCTGAGACCTCCGGAAATCTAATATTTAGATTTCAGCACTGTGCATTATGGAATACACACGCAGTCTAAGGGAAAGCAGTGGGGCAGGCAGAAAACTGCTTCGACCTGTACCTAGAAAGCACAGGACAAGAAGAAAACCATTCAAACCCATGCTTTCTAGGTACAGGAAAAGCAGAAATATGGATGGGCCCTAATTTCCTATCTGCATAATCCTAGCAAGATGGATACTGCTGACATCAGAAGAATAGTGTTCCCATGTATGCCTCTTGAGCAGGAGGGGGATTGGAGGCACCTGTTGAGGGAGCTGTGCTCAGGCAGAAACATACCTCTTTATTTCTTAACATTTGTGACAGTTCTGAGACCCTCCAGTAGGTGGTGCTTAAACAACAGTAATGCGTGTACTTAATTTTAATAGTGCAAAGCTGAAAATCCAAGAATCATTCAATTAAATGTCCTGTGATTTACCCTTCATCCTGTCACAGATAGCCTTGTAGTTTCTTTTTTCCAGTTCAAGTCCCCATAAAGGCAACTGCAATAGGCAAGGATAGGTTGTTCAGTGCTTCCTTAACTGAAATTTCAATTTCCCCCCTTCAAAATAAATAAGTAAAAAGTCTCTTTACAGACTGACTGCATTTGAATGATCATCTCTTAGCTTAAAAAGTCAACGTGCAAAGAATATTTGGCCACGCACACAGTCCCTTCACGTGAGCCAGCCAACAAACCAGGAAGTATTCCATTAGCTATGGATCTGATCATTGTATGATGTTTTCAGCTACTTCATTATGCACCACCATTATTCGTTTTTCAGTTGGCAGTTTATAAATATTCTTAAAAACATAAACATTTCCCTATTTCATCCAAACTAGTTAATAGGTAGTTAGGGTTTTGGAACAAGCCAGCCTATTAGACCAAATCCCAAAGACAAGCAGCCACTCTCATCAAATAGAAAGCCCAAAATAGCTCCAGAAGTGGCATATTGATCTAGGTCATTTCACAGGAATTTTACAGAAGATGGTGGGGAGGGAAGTTAAATAGTTGGATCTAGGACATTGCCTATTCATAGACTCTCTAGAATAAGGATAGGGAACTGTTGGCCCTCCATATGTCCTTGGATTCCTATCAGCCCTGTGGCCAGTGGTCAGTAAGAATTGATTTATTACACCAGTAATCACTTTACACTTTTAAAAAAGGTCTCAAAGGGATTTACAATATATAAAATACAATAAAATATATTAAAGCACAATATATATAAAGTAGCAATTACAGTATATTAAAAAATATTAAATCCCGGATCGAGGCTTATATCTAAAGTAGTACTAAATCACTCACTGCATTAGTGCAAGGATTTTAGCTTGCACCACAGAACTCTGCCCCCTCCTTCTCCCCTGAAGGATGAGACAGAATAAAAGGATTTCAAGTTAGTCTCCAGCAAGTTAGAAAAGTTTTATTTGCATAACTAAGCAATAGGGGAAGAAAAATCAAACTTTTGCATGTATAAAAACATTTATTATAAATATTTTAGCTAAAACATGTGATTTTTCTCAAATATAATCTGTGGTCTTGCAAATACAGTTTTTAAAAATTGTTTAGCAATTTCCCCACCCATTTTGTTAAATATCAGATGGGCTCCCTTTGTTATTCCACACTCACAGTTTAGTGTCACAGTGTAAAAAGCTAAAAAACAGTGAAAATAAAGTTGAGGATGAGAGATCCAGTTTATGATCAGATGACAAGCTTGGCAAGGAAGAGGATGTTTTCCTTTTCTATACATGCAGATATATATATATACACACACAAGTATAAGTTCTGAATATAGTACAAGCTTTCTGAGCAGAGTAACATGTTGCTTTCTGCTTTTGGAATCTATTTTCTCTTGCAAGCAGAATTGGCTGTTTTATGTAAGTGTTAACTCTACAGAAGCTCTTTCATTTGCACCAATGTTTGCAAGAAGATTAACTATTTTATGGGGTGGGAAGCCACTGTGTCCCCAAAACTGTACTAATCCACTTCACTGATCAATCTTATTGATTCATGTTTCCTTGCTTCTTAAAATCCAATGGCTTTAAAAATAAAAAGGAGAAAGCGGGAAACAGCTATGGACCTACACAGAGAATGCAATGGAATGTGGGCAGGGAAGGTGGAGTCAGAAACTTAGCAGTTCTATTTGATGCTCAAAAAGTACAGTCGTTTGTATACATGGAAAGGGTAAAATTGAATGATGACTGCTGTATCCCTGAACAGAATCTTTGAGTTAAAAAATGGCTTAGACCCAGCAAAGCATGAGTAGTGTTCTGCCCACACAACAAGGTTTTCCTGCCACCTCTTTCAAGTCATGGTACCTTGTGTCCCCTTGAAAACCTGCTTGCAGGGCTCAAAAGATGATGAGGGATATGCCATGTGGGGGCTGCATCGGAGGGGTGAGGTGGCACTGAGGACCAGCTTGCACAAGAAATTGAGGATTGAGTAGAAGACATGCCTGCTATTCACCCAAGAAGCTCTTTGGATCTCAGTCAATATTTACTAACTGGGTTTCCCTTCATTACTGGGGAGCTGTTGTACCAGAAAGCTGTTGTCTTTTCCCTCCACACCCCCCCCCAATAGTGAGCACAAAGATGGAAAAGAATGATACATTAGGAATTGGGGCATTTATTTGCACATGAAAGAATTGTGATCTGCACCTAGAAGAAGGGCCTGCTTGTTTAGAAGCAAGAAATGGTTTTGTGAAATTCAAGGGAAGTCAAAAGGTATACAGAAAGGAAGCCCAAGGGAAATTACAGAGCTATGACACAGAGGCATTCAGGAGGACGCAAGGAGTGTTTTCTGACCAAGATGCAAATGGTAAGCACTATTATCAGGTGCTTCAATCATCTGCCTCAGGCTAAAGCATTAGGACATTTTGATTCTTTTAAGCAATGCCTATTACAGCAATAAAGGGGGTTGCTTGAACCACTCCTGGTTTTGCATCATTCTGAATGCCACTGTGTGTATGGCACACCCCCCAGCATCTAGGCAGGAGGCTCAGAAAAAGAAAAGGCTTCGAATCAGTTTTGTTCCCTCTCCTGGTCCTTTGTCTAGTCAAAGGCAAAACTTTTAAGATTGTACAAAGTCCCTCAGGTGGCAACAGATTGCCAGTTATTGACTGAAAGCAGACTTGAGTTCTCGGAAGGCTGCTCTGCGGTGACGTCTCTCCTCTTCCTCACGTTTTCGCTCATCCTGCTCTGCTTTTATCTCTGCTTCAAACTTACTGGCTGAGGACAAAGCTTGAACCTAGAAATAGAGGAATAAAATTGTAACACAAACAAAAGATTGAGAGATGGATTTGTATTACATCTGGGGTAGGGGACCTCTGGCTTGTGGGACAATTTTGGCCCAACAGTGGGTCCAATTTGGCCCATGAGGCCATTTCCCCAAACCACACCCACTTGTCAACCAGTGGGTGCCATGGGGTGACAGTTGATGGGGCAGAAATTTAATTCTGTTGGCTAACTTGCCAAAGTTGGCCCGCAAGGGGCGGGGGAGATATATAAACACCTGGCTTGCAGGGTCAAAAAGGTTCCCACCCCTGTATTCCATCATTAGCAACTTATTTCACTTATCTAAGACAGCTAGCTCTTAGCCGCCCTGCAGGTGCTGTGAGATCACCAGTTCTAGCCAGAGTTGTACACAGTCAGCTTACAGTACTGACAGACACTTAATTTCCCCTGAACTTGATGTGGGAGAAAGGATGGTGTTTTAACCAAAACCTACAATGGACTCATCCACCCACCCTGTTAATGCTTGCATCTCACAGACTAGTAACAATTTCAGAAGAGGCACATATGAAAAACTAACTGCTGCAAACCATCTGAGTCCTCAGGCTGTTAAGCACACCTATTTCTCTAGCCTGTGCTACATAACTAATACCACAGGTTGCACACCCAATAGTTCTAATGTCTACATCCAGGTGACCAGAGTCAGCTATCTTGGTGTCAACCAAGTGCTATTTTAGTTCAGAATATGGTTAAATGCCTTGATTGGTTGTGCTCACCCTTCTTTACTGTAAAATGAGATGGTAATTTAATTTAGAGAGGAAAATATATTGTGGGGTACTACTACAGAAGAGTTATCAGTAGTGAACTTAATAGATGACAGTTATCATCTTCCCTTGGTCTTGGCCCGTGAGACTTTGCCTTGGAATTATCTGCAGAGAGGGGCAGATCATGTTGTATATTCACAGCACAGCCTTCGCCAACCTGATGCTTTCCACATGCTTTGGACTACAACTGCCATCAGCCCCAGCCAGCACTGGGCTGATGAGAACTGTAGTCCAAAACACATGGAAAGCACTGGAGTGGGGAAAGCTCACACCATACAAAGATTTGGGGGAGATGTTACAATATCTTAAAAGTAGCCAACAAGATTGAGTTGGTTGTTGTTTTTTAAAAAAGGAAAGTATGTGGCTTTTGTTTTCATAGTGAGCCACAGGAAACGGAACAAGCATTCATTAGATCTGATTCATCCAGTCTTGGTTCCAGTTGCACTTTCACCCAATCTGAAACAGTTGCACTTTCAAGCTTTTAGCACAGCACTCTGGTTTACATTAAAACAGGGAAGTTTCCAGGTGCACCACTTTCCCAGTGTGAATCGTTAACTTGTGCTCTAGGTGGTATCATTGAGTTGACATGCAGCAGAATCCGACACATGGTTACTCAGAAGTAAAACTCACTGCGCTCAATGGGGCATACTTCCTAGGAAGTGTGATTAAGATTGCAGCCTAAGACTTATGAACCTCTCCACCACATGATTCTAAGGTATGTTTTTCCTACCTTTGCTTCAAAGAAGTTCTTGGCTCCTTTTACTCCTTCAAGGGCAACATCTATTTCTGAAAGTTTTGCCAAAGCCAGCAGGCCACTGTCTTCTTCAAGCTCCCCAGCTGCAGCTTTGTGGAAGATGAGTAGGAACTATACCAGAAAAAAATGGTAATTTAGAAAAAGTAACAGGATGAGCACTTAAGCCTAAGCTTTCATGATTGGGAGCTGTAACAGCTTAGGCAGGAAAATCAGTAATAAAGTGGTGAACTTATTTAAGGCAAAAACATGCGAGACTCAGGAAATCTATGCCAACATTTTAATTCTAACGTAAAAGTAGCTATAGGGGATGAATTTGATCAGAGCAACTGAGCTGGGGGACGTTGGTTTAACTAAACCTGTAAATCCATTTCCCTGATCTGAAGTCTCTTCCTCACCTGTGCCAGTGCAAAGTCGGTGGGGCAGGAGACCAAAACTGGAGAAATGACATGTCGTCTCCACCCTGCCACGCACTCTGTTTTTCTAATAAAACCTGGAGCCTTTCATGGTTTAGGTAAACACTTAAATATTGGGAGATCTAATAATGGATTTCCCATATCTCTTCTGTTTTGTCCTCAGTATAACTTATTTTGTATCTATTACAATTCTACTACTTATGTGCAGGGGCGCCGCTGGGGGGGCGGTGGGAGCGCTACGCCCCGGGTGCCAGGGGAGGGTTGGGGTGACAAGCGGTGGCCCCTCCCACCACTCCCCAAGGGGAGCCCCGCCACCCAGCACCCTATCTGCCCCGGGAGCAGCAGCGCACGGCCGAGCAAGCACCCCGTCCGCGCAGTGCTGCTCCCGGGGTGACCGGCAGCGTGTGGGGGGTGACAAGCGGCCCCCTTTTGAGCCGCAGAACAAAAAGGCGGCTTGTGGGGCTGCTGTGCGTGATTGGCGGGGAGCCGCCAATAGCGCTCGGCAGCCCCATGAGCCGCCTTTTTGTTCTGCGGCTTAAAAGGGGGCTGCGGAAGCGGCGGTGGCACTCCGGTGTAACGTCACGACGCCCCACCCGCGGGGCGTTTCCTTTCGCCACCCCGGGTAGCGCGGAGCCTTCCTCCGCCACTGCTTATGTGGATCATCTATATATGAATAATCTGAGTCCAAAGAAGAAACCAAAAGGAAGCTAGCTCCACTACCACTGCTCTGTTCCCACTTCTTTGGTCCTGGAAAATGTAACAACAGCCCTGCTAGATCAGACCAAAGGTCCACAAAGTCCAGCATTCTGTCCTCCCCGTGGCCAAAGCAATGCCTATGTGAAATCCATGAGCACAACATGACAACAGCAATAATCCCAACTCAATACAGTCAATTTTGTGTGTGTGTGTGTGTGTGTGTGTGTGTGTGTGTCTCAGGGTACTTTTACTCAGGCCCTTTCACTTGTCAAACAGCCCTATGACACTTGAATAAACTAGACTGAACTGGGAAAGCTAGGAGGCATAAGCTCGTGTGTGACTGGTCTGAGAGATGTCTCATGCTGCCTCTCTTCCTAATACCTTGCACCGTCTTCATTCTCCATGTCTCTCCCCACCCCCACCCCCATCCACCCCAAGTTACATTTTAAATGGTGAATTTGTGACATAGCACTCAATAGCACCTTATCTATCTGGTCTGCTAATTTCTTCTGGCTGATGCTACAGGTAAACCCAGTTACTTCACCAGATCACTGACTTCTTGAGATGCTAGTGCACCATGCCCTAGCACTTCTAATCACTCCAGCTTCATTCCTCCTCTGGCACAAGCAACAAGTCATGAAGCCTTGGCTTGTCATTATATCCAAACATGGGATGGTGGTTGGTTTCCATCTAAAAAAGGATGATCACTTATCAGCATGAAAGGGAGGAGCAATCCCAATTTGGACATAATGGCAAGCCATGATTTCATGGCTCCCTGCCCCTACTCAGATCTAGGGGAAGGACAAGAGCTAGAGTGAGCAGGCAAGGTGGACTAGCATACTGCTCAGTCCCAATACACCACCGCTTACTGCTGTGTGCGAACTGGCCTGGTGGCTCCAAACTAAATAACACCAGATGCTAATACTGCAATACTCCAACTCTTCTTCTATAGTCAAAGGACTCATCTAAGATCCTACATACAGTAGCATAAAACATCCAAACAGGGAATGCCAGTACTACAGTAATTCAGCTTTCAAATTTCTTATGTATGTGATCAGAGTGGATTTCTATCCTCTGAAAAGCTCACATTCTCTCACTACAGGGCAGCATGCAAGATACCAGAGACTGCATCCAGCTCCTTTCATCAGGAAGTTAGGCATCTGGCAGAACCCTTTGTTCCCAAGCTTCCCCCGCATGCCCCCCCAGCTCCCAGCTGCTTACTAATTCAGCGTTTTAAAAAAAACAAAGTTGAAAAGTTCCCAAAGTCCCTCAGGGATGGGAGGGGGAGCATTACGAAACTGCTGGGCTCTTTCTAGCAGCAAATATAGGATGGGTGTGTCCACCCAACTGTTTGGTGAGTTTTGCTGCGCCAGTGTGCTTGACAGGTCCTTATACTGAATCACATTCCCAGCCTCAACACATCCCTCAAGAGTGACACTGCCATGACTCACTCCAGAGGCTGAAAACTGGGATAGGATGGAGGGAAGGGCTCTATGACTGGGCTAACACCCCTCCCACCAATACTGGGCAAGTGGCTAAAAGCTTTTCTGCAGCTGGGGGGGGGGAATGTAGGCAGTTAGAAAGCTGGCTTTTATAGAGATACATTAGTCCATCTACAATACCACCTAAAGTACTTTGCCTGGCAGTTCACCAGTCTCTAGCAGAGATCCATTTAACAGAGACCAAGGAAGGTGCCAGCCCTGAATCTCTGAGTCCTGGGTGTATAAACTGGAAGAAGCTGGTTTTTATCAGCTGTGCCCACCTGAGATCTTGGTGCAGGACCAACAGAAGAGGGTTGTGGTGAGCTGTAATAATTCTATACTAGACTTTCTGTCCAGTCCATTGCCAGGTTGGAGGGTTTGTACCTGGTGGTGGGCAAATAGGTCCAAGTAAGGATTTGATTACAGTGCCACCCACCAAAAGCCTAAAAGTCTCCCTGTCTGAGATGACAGCGGTAGTTATTATGGATTTTCTGCACTTTACCCTACAGAATCACTACTTCCTGTCCAGGGTGGCTCAGGAATATATAAACTTCCCCATTTGACCTGTGAGGCTGTCCTGCCCCACACTTGATTGTCATATGTGATGTCAGGTGCTGGGCAAGTCCCAATGTGACTGCAGAGAAACAGGTGAGAGCTGGAAGCGAGCTCTCAAAGGTTCCTTTGTTAGAGCAAGGTGCACTCCAACTTATGTTGTCTATGCTTTGATAACCTCTGAGATTAGATTACTGCAATGTGTTATATGTAGGCCTGTCTACAGAATTCGGCAGCAAGATTGCTCAATGGGGCATGACGGTTTGAGCATATTACACTGTTCTTGGCTGGACAGCACTGGCTGCAGATTAGTCTGCGGGCCCAATTCAATTCTTTTTTACCTCTAAAGCCTTAAATGGCTCAGGAACGCAGTACCTCAAGGACTGCCTCTCTTCATATGAACCTAGCTGGACCCTGAAACCATTCCTCTTAGCCATGCTTTGGGTTGATTAACATCCTATATGGGGGAGGGGAGGGGTGTTACTGGTCTGTTCTTGTTTTTATTATGTATTTTGTTTGTTTTTTATCTTGTATTTTTATGCTGTGAACTGCCCTGAGATCTACGGATGAAGGGTGGCATACAAATTTAATAAATAATATCGATAAATAATAAATAATAAACTCCAGCATGTCAATTACGTTCACCACCACTGAGCCATGGGTCCTCTGAGTTTCAGTGGTGACCTATCAAAGTGATAAAGAAACAGCTGCTATATTGAAAGAAGACTGGTGTAAGCAGCAGGTTTGCCGGCCTGTCCATTTTGGTGACCTTTGTGAGCTAGAAGCTATAGACAAACAGATTTAAGATTTATTTAAATAACAGGTCCAGCTAACTGGGAGAGCATCCCATTCAAGCCATATGCACCCTTTCCTCAAACACAAGTAAGCACATCACATGCAGAACAGTCTGTTCCAAACAAACTGAAGCTGCAGTTGCAATGTGGCCAATGGAGATCCCCCTGGCTTTCATATTTTCTGACGCTTGCTTGGATCAGTATTATACTAGATATTACTTCCCCCTGTTCCAGCAACACCCCCTCACAGAAGAAGCACCCAAATGTCTATTACCAGCAAATATTTTGAGATCCAAGACCCACTCTAGTCCAAAGGAATGTCAGGTTGGTCCCTGTAAACACGTTGGCATTACCAGCTGTAGCAGAGTGAGCAAATACTCCAGAGTTCTGCATTGGGCAGGTTCCTCCATTTGGCTGAGAAAGGAGGGAAATATGCTGTTGTACCAGCTGACACAGCCAGAAAAAGGCATGTGGGAATGACTCACTAAACAGCTGGGAACAAGTCATAGGTGCAAGTTGCCAAGTCCAGATCATCTATGCGCAGGGGTAGAAGGGACTATTCTGTGTAAATGGCAAATGATTTGAGCACGTTCACATTGTCCACATGCCTTCTAGAGAGATTCTTCACATTGCTATACAAACTTTTGGGGACATAATCCACAAGGCGTGGGTGTGTTCAGGTTTTGCAAAGTCGTATGCCTACTGCGTGCTCTTCAGAAAGTAAGCAAAGAAACCCATACATCCAGCATAGTAGCTAAGCCTCAGAGTAGTGATTTAAAGGATGCTTTAGACCACTGTGTGGATGATGGGGTTGAGTCTATTTCTACACAATACAAATTTTTATAAGTAGGAAAAGGGCAGTTCCACATGCATCATTTCTGCATACTGGCCCCATGTTACTAACAGCAGACACTGATACAGAAAAGTTGCTGTTGACGTAAACAGTAGCAGGCCTACTGCTTAAATGCAGCAAGGATCTGGGCTAGAATGGTGTGGAAGCAATTGGTGATATATTGATGGGTTGATAAGTACAAAATTAACTTTATTAAAACACCCCTTGGGAAAGGTACGATGGAATAAGTAACCATTACAAAAGCAAACAGCTGCACAAGTTTCAGAGGTATAAAATGAACCACGCTGGGGAATTCCTTTTCCTGTAGCAGAGGGCACAAGGTGCAGCCAGAATCAATATGGAAATAAATGTGATGCTCAACTGCTGCTGGTGGCCAACAGTAAGAGACACACAGGCTAAGTACGGTAATAGGAAGTAAACAGGGACAAGTTGCTTATTTCTAGGTTGAAACATCTAGTTGGCTTCAGCCTGAACAGAATCACATATTCCCCCAGAGAGCAGTTTTGCAGCCTTTTATAGGCTTGTTCCACAGTTGCAATAGATCTGCACAAATCACTTATTCCATCTACTTCCTTAATATTATTTTTAAAATGCAGAGAAAGCAGTTCTAATTTCCTTGAATGTTGCATGTCTAATGAATCATCTTTTTTGTGCTGATCTGCAAGACCATGGTGGGCAAGTGAAATGCTCTCTTGCAAAGCAAGTAACTTTGCACTAGCCCCTCCTCCTGCTCTTTTAGCTCTCATGGTGCCATCATGAGAAATAAAAAGTTTCAAACTTATTTACTGTCAAAATAAAGTTATTGCTCTTCAATTTCTTTCCCACTGTAAAAAGCATCACATATATGTCATACACTCCATAGTCTCCAGCGATCTACCTTCATACTGCCTTGCCATATCTCCTATCACTCAGCTCCCAGCTCTTGTTTCAACACACAACCATTTTGCACCACAGCAAGGACTGGTTTTGCCAACCCCTAGGCATGCCTTTAGCTCCATCTATGGTTTAGGCTCCCTGCTTTCTGCCCTACCAGTCACAACGGGCCCCAGCTACCACTGTGTGTATGCATATTCATGCATACAGGCACAGACACACACACACACAAACACACACACACACACACACACACACACAGAATGACACATCCTTAGACTGCAGTTCCCTCGCCAATGCTGAACCCAAACAAAATCATACTTAGCCATCCCAATCATAAAACTAGCTGTTGAGTGAAAGTGGCCTTTGTGAAGACAAAACAGGCCCCTCGATCATTTTTATTGCATAGTTTGTAATCTGACAAAAAGAAATAAAAGGAGAATGGTTATGACACCTTTCTCAACTTATTTCCAATCGTTTACTCATTGTCACAGGTAGGTAACAGGAGAGGCAGAGTTGGAGAAAGCTATTCTGCCCTACTTGTTCTCCAGTAAGTCAAGATAATACTTCAAGGACAAAGAATGAATCTGCGCACAGTAAATTCAGCAGCAGCAAAGCAGATGTCTGGGTTCCATTAAGAGAGAATTCATTTAGCATAATGACCTAATCAGGGGGTGGTTTGCTGGATGCTTTGGGCATATTTTGAGGGGGGGGGGTGGAAGGGCAATGTCCCACAGCCCAAGTGGTCTGCTTGAAAAATCTGTCACCATTGACACACCTGCTAGAGGAGCAACTGGGGCATTAGGTAGCACTCCTCTGAATGGTGCCTTTTGTGCCATACTTGGCAAACAATATAACGTAAGATAAAATATAAGCATAATAAAAACATTACAACAGCAGTCAAGATTAAAATGTCATCACAGAATGACATCATATATAAACAGCAATACAGTAAAAAGCAGGAATTATAGTCAAGAGTATTCTCTCTCTCTCTCTCTCTCTCTCTCTCACACACACACACACACAATCAATTTATCCATAGACAGACTTTGCCTTGCACCTGAAAAGTAACAAAGGCACCAAGTGGATCTCCCTTGGAAGACAGCTTCACAATTGACATGCAACCATAGAACAGGCCTTCTCTCCAGTAGTCGTCTACCTAACCTATGAAGGTAAGGGAACTAGAGAGTAGTGCTCAGAAACAAAATGGAAGCCAATGAACCTTTCTTGGGCACTATGTTTGTACCAGCCAGTCCACATCAACAGCTTGGCTGCCATATTCTGCACCAGATGAAGTTTCTGAACCCTTTTCAGTGGTGTACCCACATATATTACAGCTTAAAGTTACTAAAGCATGGCTAACAGTGGCTAGGTCATCCCTTTCCAAGAGAAAAACACAGTTGGCAAGCCAACCAAAGTTGGAAAAAGGTACTCCAATGCATTATTTTGAAAACCTATCCTGCCAAATCACACACTAATGAGAAACAATGTTCTTACCGGTTAAGTGAATGACATGTCCAAAGATGGTACCATTGGAACTCTACTGCCTACAGCAGGGATGTCCAACTCCCAATAGACTGCGATCTACTCACAGTATTTTAAAAAATGGCAGTGATCTACCCATTGTCGTTGGATGGACCAAAGATGTTGAGCTTTTTTTAGGAAGCCACAATTGTTCCCCCCCCTTTTGGGGGGGGGAGATCACTGGAGGACCAAAGGTCTACCAGGATCTACCAGCAACACCCCACAATCTATCAGTGGATCATGATCTACCTGTTGGACATGCCTGCCCTACAGGAAGGGGAGGCACTCACACTCAGAAAGGATTACATCAGGCATCCCCAAACTTGGCCCTCCAGATGTTTTGGGACTACAACTCCGATCATCCCTAGCTAACAGGACCAGTGGTCAGGGATGATGGGAATTGTAGTCCCAAAACAGCTGAAGGGCCGAGTTTGGGGGTGCCTGGATTACATTTTCTGGCTCTTCTGCCTCTTCAAGCAAGTGGAGCTAGACAATACCCATGTTCTAGTGCCTTAGTGCACACTTGAGAATGCCCCCTTCTATACCTACTGCTACAATGATGGGAATAATTTATTACAATGTGGCCCTGAACCCCAGAAGTTGAAATATGTAATAGCATTGCTACAAGCAGGTGACATTTGCAAACCGTGACATGAACAGCTGAGTGTAGTGTCAAAAGAAAAGAAAACTGTTCAGAATTAGTTCAGCTTTCTCTTGATTAGGAAAGGCAAAAGTTTTCATATAAGAAAAATGAGATGATTATTTCTTAGCTCTTCTACCTGCAACATGGAAAGTCTAGGTTAAAAGTTCTTCTGAACTTCAAGCCTCAGACTTTCAATCCACATAGCCTGTGTCTTACAGTATGCAGAGGATGTCTTCGTATCTAGTATCATGCCACAGCACCTGAGCCTGGGAAATTGCTATCTGGTGTTCAACAAGCTGAAGTTTTCCACAGAAGTTAAAGCACAGCTGCTCCAGACAGCATAGGCTTAAAGTAGGAAGTGAGTTGGTGAAGGGGCACATTTGTTGTGATAGCAGAAGTTCCACATTTTTAATTCCCCATTTGGTTTTGCATTACATTTTATTTTCTGCTGACATTTACCTCACGGAAGCTGAGTTTGCCATCAAAGTCTTCATCCACTTCCTTGATCATGTTCTTCAGGCCCAGGTGAGTCTGAGGTGCCCCAAGCTTCTCCATCATCAGCTTCAGTTCCATAAGGTCAATGTAACCATCCTTCCCAGAGTCATACCTAAAAAAAGAAGGGGAAAATGAGAGACATGAGAGATGTCAGAGAGACACAGCTTTGTTGGCTCAAAGGCCTTCCAGCTTAAGGAGTGCTCAATGCTCCCTTGTATATAATGTAGTTGCAGCTAGTCAGTGCTGTCTCAAGACATTTTGGTGCCTGGTACAGATCCCCAATAGTGCCCTAAGAATGTTTTTTAAAGTCTCACTGCCACCATTCAGGAACAAATTCCTGCCTTCATCTGTTTATCCACTCCATGGTGCTGCCTGAAGGAGATCACTTCGCACTGCCACATGGCAGGGCCAGACTTGAAATAAGCTACTTCCAGAGCTCTCAGGTCTGTCACAACAGAGCATTCTACAGAGAAAGAGAAATGGTAAACAAGGATATCCAGAAAATTATCTGGCACAGAAATTTATACCATTGCCTATTTAAAAATAGTTGATACAGTCAAACCTTGGTTCCCGAACAGCTCCGTTTTGGAACGTTCCGGCTCCCGGACGCCGAAAACCCGGAAGTAAATGCCATCATTTCGGAAGCCAAACATCCGACATGGCTTCCACTTGAGTGCAGGAAGCTCTTGCAACCAATCGGAAGCTGCACCTCGGTTGTCGAACGTTTCAAAAGCCGAACAGGCTTCCGAAATGGATTACGTTCGACAACCTATTTTTTGAAAAGATGCCTAAGAAGTGGGCACTCATTTCTGAAAGGAGTGGCTGAGATCCCTTCAACTAAAATAATAATAATAATAATATTGATGTTGATGTTGAAATGCATTTTCCTTTTATCAACCTATTGTATTATTCCAAATATATGAAGCGCCTTTTAACGGCAAGTGTTTGGCTTCTGATTGCAAAACATGTGCTCAATAGTATGTTCGAACACACACAAACACACACACACAGCTGAACTCGATGGCAGTGAAAATAGACGAACTGGAATCTAAAATTGGATAGCACAGTTCCAAGGACAACAAAGGAGCAGTTCATATATATAAATATATATATGGACAGTTCCGTATAATGGGGGATGGGGAGCTGAATAATTACTGAAGCTTCTCTGTTCTGAGTTATCCTCCTAACTCTTTGCCATGCTCGTCACTATCCGGTTGCTGCTTTTTAAAAAGAAATGAATCCACAAGGGCAGAAACCCAGTTTTGCAGATAGGAAAGACCAATATAGAAGACGCAAAAAAGAGAGCAAGGGGAAATTAAGATGGCCAAAGTGTGTGTGAGAGAGAGAGGGGGGTGGGCTGGGAACAGACACTCCCCCCTGCCCAGTATAGAAACCAAAGGGGCTGCTACAGAACTCCTCCTCCTCCTCCGCACTGGGCTGCTTCAGAAGGGACAGAACTTATGGGCTCTCCTCTGCCAGTCCTCAGCAGACTAGTAAAAACAGGCTGATAAATTTTGACAGCTTATTTACAAGGCTGCTGTAAACCGAGGTCATTATAACCGGAAACCCCACAAGCAGTGATAGATACTTGGAGCAGAAAGAAAATGTTAAGCCCCATTTCCTTAGCATGACACTCCACCTGTGGTGATAGGGGAATTGAAGCAAGGCAGTGCTCATATACCGGTAATCATAGAGTTGAAAGGGACTCCAAGGGCCATCCAACATCTGCTTAAAAACCTCCAAGGGAGGAGAGTCCACCATCTTCCGAGGAAGAACGTTCTACTGCCCATGTTCAAGGCAAGGCTGTAGCAGTCAAGTGGATTATTATAATCTAAGGAGGACTCATGCACTTTCACCCACTCTTTTGTTTCTTATCTGCACTTTGCCATGAGGTCTCAGGGAGGTTTACAATGATGTGAAAATACAGTATTGAAATCAGTTAAAATAAATTACAGCCACAATTCCAGCAAAGATGGTGGGCACTGCTATGCTCTGACATAAAGGAAGAGAGAACGGATACCGTATTAAAAAGAGAAATACATCATGGGGAGTCACAGGCCAGAATAAAAAGGTATTTCTACAAACATAGGCTTACTAAAGGTATTCTGGAACCTTGGAAGCTGCCTTATATGAAACCAGACCATTGGGTCCATCTGGCTCATTATTGTCCCTACGCCAAAAGTGAGGAACCTTTGGCCCTCAGATGTTGCTGAACTACAACTCCCATCTGCCCCAGCAAGCATAACCTATGGGCAGGAATGAAGGGAGTTGCAGTTCAGCAACAACTAGAGGGCCAAGGGCTCCCTACACTTGCTCTACTGACCAGCTGTCACATTCCAGGATTTCAGATGGGAGTCTCTCCCAGCACTACCCAGAGATGCCTGGGGACTGAACCTTGGACCTTCTGCATGCAAACAGAGTAAATACTCTGCCACTGAGCTACAGCCATTCCTCTAGCTCAAAGCAATGTTTTGAGAGCTGCCCCTTTTGAAAAAGAGGGGCTAGGATGCTGGTGCACAAGGAGGAAGGCAACTTTGCAGGAGGAGCAATAGCTCCACAGGGGTTAACCGGAGTGTACTCAGGATTCACAGCCACCGGAGCAGGTCTCACGTATCTGTCATTCCAGCACACAGGCAGTACAAAGCCGGGATTGTGAGAAACTGGGTCTTGCCAGCAATGGCAAAGCAATGCACTATCCCGGCAGCACAATAGGAGTTTAGTGTGCTGTGCCAGAGACAGCCTACAAAGCACAGCCTCCCAAAGTTGTGCCGCCTCAAAAAGCAGAGTGGCTATGGAATACTCAATCTGTTCTCAATTCGGCAGGACCTAGGCAGCAGATGAAACAGCTCAGCACAATACAAAAGGAATTAGAGGGAGATAATGTTTCTCCTCCTCCTCCACTGAGTCCTGAGAGGCAGCACTGAGACATTTAAATCAGAGGAGGGGAAATATCGTTCTGTGGGTGTGGAGCAAGAAAGACAAACTTGTTTTTCCAGAGCAGAAAAGGCTCAGCACAAATTCCTGCAGGGAGTGAAGGTTGCATCACATCACTGGCCTGCAGCATTCCCCACAAAGGGAGAAGTTGTTTTAAGGCCCCACGCTCAGCCATTCCAGAGTGACACGGTACCAGGCATTATTATGATCGTACCACACCAGTATTACATCAACTGCACTGGATCCCAGTCCATTTCAGGCCTCAATTCAAAATGCTGGTTTGGGGGCTAGTACGCCCATCTTCAAATACGCCTGCCTAGATACTAAGACTTACATATCTGAGGATGAGATGGTTGGACAGTGTTCTCGAAGCGACTGGCATGAGTTTGGCCAAACTGCGGGAGGCAGTGGAGGATAGGGGTGCCTGGCGTGCTCTGGTCCATGGGGTCATGAAGAGTCGGACACGACTGAACGACTGAACAACAACAAATCTGAGGCCCTTATCTGGGTATCCCTGCCACCCCACCCAACATGCAACAGTTGGCTAATGGCAAAGAACCATTTCTGTGGTGCTGCCAGTTAAAAGAAGGTTCTCCCCAGCAAGGCTTGCCTGCCACCTACATTGTCATTTCAGCATTGGGCAACATATTTTTAAAATTCTTCCAGGCCTTTTAATCTAATGCAATGCATTCAATCTCTGCTGGCGATATTATGCTTCTTTTTATAATATGCTTTTAGTATGTTTGTTTAAATTATAGCTTCTGATTTTTTTTTTATTTTTTTGTAAGCTTGCCTATGAAATTGTTTGAAGGGCAAGGAGGGTAGAAGTTATAATACTGTAAACTAATTTGCACCACACTCTTTTACAGGAAGCTGCATGTATAATTTCAGTCATATAAAGAGGGCAGAGCTTCCCCCAGAGTTTCAAGTAAAGCCTCCTATGCTTCAATCAGCACCATGGATGAAATCTACTATATGTTTTGGAAAGTTGTTTTGTCTGTCTCCTATGCATTTGTTGGTCAGTCGTGTCCGACTCTTCGTGACCCCATGGACCAGAGCACGCCAGGCAAGCCTATCTTTCACTGCCTCCCGCAGTTTGGCCAAACTCATGCCAGTCGCCTCCTATGCATAGCTGTCCACTTTTCCCTTTTTTTAAGGGAAATTCCCTTGTTCCGAATAGGATTCCTCGCAAAAAAAGGGAAAAGTCGACAGCTATGCTCCTATGTACTGAACACCTCTTAAGATATCATAACCAAAATTTGCAAGATGGTTCCCAAGATCAAGGAGCAGTTTCCACATAAGTTTGGATACAATTGAACATCAGTTTGAATCAAGATGGCAGACTAGACTTTTAAAAAAATGGACTTTTCTTAGAATTCCTCAACAAGATTGGGTACAAGGCCTCTAGTATTCTAAGTCATAATGCCCTGAGCACATTTCCTTTGCTAATGCCATCTTTGCCCACAAAGCATCAAACCAATTCAAATCTCAGCTTACGTGAAATTAGTTAAGGAATATCTAGGATTCTAAGTGCCAGTATTTCCAAAGCCAGCCTCTTTTTTTTTTTTTTTAGGGATGTGACTGACAGTACAATCCTAAATATCTCTCCTCAAAAGTACATTCTGAGTAAAATGGGACTTACTCCCAGATAAGTGGGCACGGGACTGCAGCCTAAATTTCTTTTCATAGGGAAAAAAGAGCCAGAATTAGGAGAGCAAAAACTGCTGGCATCAGTATAACATTGTAAGGAATGCATGATGCTTATCTGTATAATTTGAGGGATGAAATGAAATTTGAAAAGCAAAATGGAATTTCTTCAGTGCTAATAATGTAAGGTGCCACACCAACAGATTCATGCAGACCAAGCTACAATTTTGTTGCAGAGATAGCAATCAATGTGTTAACATTATGTGAAAAAAGAGGGCTTAACCCAGTTCAACAAGCTCCCAATGATAGAGAGAGAAAACGCAGTTAGAAGCCACGTGCCCTTTTTGAATATGTTTGTAAGGAGTGTGTGAGAAGCCCTCAAAACAGGACTGATGAACCCAATGGCTCAAACTGTATGTCCCACTCTAAAGAGGGAGGCCAAGGCTTTACCCAAGAGAGTTGTTTCAGATGCAACACAGAAGGCCATACATGTATAACCAAATTTTGTGAAGCCCCAAAACTAATGAATTCCCCTTCATTTAAGCAACCAAATCCCAAGACACAAGGGAATCAAGATAAGGGGAACAGGACAAAGAAATTATTTAATTTTTATCCCCCCCCCCCCAAAAAAGGAGGGTCTAGTTGTAAACAGCTGTGATGCAGTATCAAAGGGCTTGGTTTCATCAAGCGTTTTCTTCCCACCCTTATAAAGAGAAAAAGCAATACTCAAAGGAAGTTGCTGTTATCTTGGATTTTCAGTGATAACCCAAACAGTTCTACTTTTTGTTAAAATGACATTAACACAGAAATGATAAAAGACAAGTCATTAAAAAAAAATGTGATTATGATTTTAATGCAAAGGGGGGGGAAAGTTGAGGTCATGGGGATGGGTGTATGCCCATGTATTTGCAATTGCTATCAGATGGCACTAGGACTACGCAGGCACTGAACAGGTGGAGGAAGAAATGGAACATTTGCTTCTCTGCGTCCATTGATGCACCTGCTGTCTCGGTCCTCCATGTGTTCAGCAGAAGTGTGAAAGGGGTAGTATGTATACAGAACTGTACACACATAGGATCCTCTTCCATTTGATCAGGATCCCCAACTGCTCCAGAGATCCCAAACATGTGAAGAAGCAAATGCACTTAACAGTTGTGTATGCAAACAGCCCATTTCAAGCTACGTTGAAGCCTGGAACATGATCCCACTCTATGAGCTCAGAGAACCAGAGGGAACATCTGCACAGTCCTAAAACGACAGTGAAAGTTATAGGCTGGCACCTATACAAGGATATTATTGGCTTCGGAGTATTTGACTGCAGTACTTACCACATATTACTCTGAGAGTCGAATGGCCTAGCCCTAGCATGACAGGAGCAATTAGACGCATTCCTGCCTCTTGCCACACTGACCACCTCATAAACGAAACTGAGCTAATGAAGCATTGTTGCAGGTATCAGCAAGGCAAGACCTGAAGGCAGACTCACAAGCTCAATCTTCAGAACTTACTGTAACTAGCAGCTTGCCCTGAGCAGAGAACGGTTTGAAGGTGAGCTGCAATACTCTGAAGTTGCTCCAAAAGTTTCCAGGAGACTGTGAGGAACAGGACCATAATAGTTTTGGAAGACTTCTCATCGTGAAACAGCCAGCAGACCATGGAAACACCAGACTCTCAAAGAGTAACCTGCTCCACATAAGACAGCTGCAAAGCAGAGACCACTTGAGATTGTACCTGGGTAGTAACTGCTCTACACAGTGTGCAGCCAACTGCTTCGCAATTCAAGCCAGTATGCAAAAACTGTATGCCAGGCAAAGGAGGTGCTACATGCAGTTTTTAACAGTTTCTTTTTTTAAGTGAGCGTTGTGTGATAAAGGCCAAATACAGCCTGCGTAAAATAGTGAATATAGCATCAGGCATATTCATTAATTTCATTTCACATTTGTACAGCGCTTGATTGTAATAGAACCTCAAAGCATAGACCATAGAGGTGGGAATTCGTATCCCACTTGATCAGGGATAGCTTAGTTGGTAAAGCATGAGACTCTTAATCTCAGAGTCGTGGATTTGAGCCCCACATTGGGCAAAATATTCTTGTATTGCAGCGGGTTGGACCACATGGCCCTTTTGGTCATGTCAGTTCTGTGACTGTGTATGCTTACTGGGTGAGCTTGGACAAACCAGCCCAGCCTCGTGACAGTAAAATGAGGGGGTTGGGAAGGTCTGCTGCCTTGAGCTTCTCAGAAAGGTGGTGCAAAAAATGTGGAAAGAGAAATTACTATAGCACTTGTCAAGAACAAAGTGAAATACACCAGGCTTCCCAGCCTCACTCCTCCTACCCACCCTCCAAAAGAATTCCCCAACATATGCCTCCTACATATCAGCAGACATTTGTTCTAGAAATAGACATTTGGTTTAAAAATTCCTGTTGGTTCTTACTGTTGATATAAGCAATGAGAAGGCTGCTGGTCTAAGCAACAGCTACTAATTTTAACCAACAATTAAGGTTGGCTAAACTGTGCTCTCTTGTAATGTTCCAACATCAGCAACTCAGATTTCATTTCATGCACTCAATGTTGTCAATCTAGAAAATTTAGAAATACCTTTCTCTACTCTCTGTTTTCGAGAATAGATATCTTTTTGTTTCCAAACATGAAAAAAAAATCAGTGGCATTTTTATTTTATATATTATCTTATTTACTGTATTAACTATTCATTAAGGACCAATTCTTATTATGATTTTACACAGTTCCATCAGCATGGAATGTGCTTTACAGAATACAAGAGCCAAAGTCGAAAGAGTTTTTAATCTAGAATGCAACATGGGAAAATGACACAGGAAGGGAAGGGGAACTGCTCTAAATTGGAGACTCAAGAGCTTACCAAACAACAAACTTAGCTGGTCTCTAAGGTGCTACTGGAAGGATTTTTTTATTTTTTATTTTGTTTCGACTACGGCAGACCAACATGGCTACCTGTAACTTGAACTATGGAAGGCACCTCATTTAAATAATCACCCTTAATACATGGAACAGATACCTGTAAATAATACATGAACTTAAACTATGTCAAGCTTCAAGAGCAGCAATATAGTATTCACCAGAAGTATACAAATTTTACACTAGAGAGTCCATTAATAACCAGAGGCATACCTAGGGGCTGGCAAAACCAACTGATGTATTCCAAATTAGGTGGTGTCTAATTAGCATAAGAAGAAAGAAAGAGTAACACTTAAAAAATTACAAAGGATTTGGATACCCGGGCTGGTCCATTTATATACATACATCTGTGTTTGTTTCAGGTGGGTGTGGGTGTATAAACAGTCAGCCAGTATCTTTATTAGGACCATCAAAACATCAAAAAAAGTGAGCAAGCTTTCAGGTTCTCCAGAAAGCTTCATCAAGCTAGATATGTTGAAGAATATCTAGCTTTGTCTTGCCAACCTAGTCCCTCCAGTTGTTTTTCCAAGTACAACCTATCTAGAGGGCAGGAGGATGGGGAAGGCTGTTCTAGCCCGAGGTAGAGTTCTGGAGAGCTTGAAAGTTTTCTCACTATTTTACGATGTTTTGGTTGGTCCTAATGAAGTTGTTGCCCTGTTGTGGATCTAAAGAAATACTGTCTGCAGTGGAAAAAGTACCGTAGATTAAGATACCATTCCCAATCCCAGCCAAGTCTGCGTTCTATACTAGCAAAAATTGCCCGTGAATTCTAGCATCTAGACTGTAACTCCTTTCACAGTGAGGACTTTTGACTATTTTTCAGTGCTTGCAAAACATCTGGAAGTGCTTGGAGGATCAACTACAACTTCCTTTTCTCCAACAGGCTGACACAGGAGGATGACTGATTGTAATGTCATAACACTGCTCCCTTCCTGGCATGTACTAGTGCTGAAGAGTCAGGCTTTGGGTGTGCAGATCTGGCACATTCCCTATATAATTAAAGAGGAGTGTTTAATCAAAACAAAAAAGTTAGTAGTAGTGGTAGTAGCAGCGACAACAGAAAGCCCTGCTCCACTCTTTCATACAATGTGTTCCCCCCCTCTCTCCCACACACACTATTCTGCAATAATTTGACTGAAGGAATGTGCGAATCACACCAACAGTGCACAGAGATTACCGTATTTTCAGAGGCTCTCATAATTAAAATATCTCAATGCATCTGCAGCAGAACCATCTCTGTACAAACATACCCCTTCTAACTACTGCACATGGCAGTCCATTGGTATCTCTGGCAGAGAAGAATGATGGATGAGGCTTTAAAAAGAGGCACTTCCCTTTTCAGTTGGGGACTCCCCCCCCCATCTTTCTTGCCGGATTAACACAGCAGTGAAGAACTTTATACTACACAGAGCAGCTGGCTGAAAAGGCACAAAGGCAGTGGTCTGGCAGACAGGGAAGCAAGCCATAGCACAAGGGGCTGGATCACAGCCAAAGATGAAAATAAAAAGACTAGGTATCCCTTCAAGTATATGCACTAACAAAATTGTGGGTGGGGGGGGGGAGACTCCCATTTCACAGTCTACACATCACCAGCCCCACCTCAAGAGGGTATATTTGTAGCCTACATGTTAGACAGCAGGGGAAAGGTCTGCTTACTGAGTGCAGTAAAATTGTGTAAACGCTACACAGATCAGTCAAGTTTCGCTGCAATATTTACACATCATGCCAGAGCCAGAAAGGCAGGGTGGCTGTTTTTTTTAAATATGGTCTTGGACAGGATACACATGCACTGCTCTGATGGGGCAGTGATTTCTCCTTACTCCTTTAATTTCTTGCCAGTCAAAGAGGATGAACATTTTAAATCATCAGAAGAGAGTAATTTTCTTTGGCGAGAAGCTTGAAACAAATCATATCAGGCTGAATGATTTCCACTAACAATTATAGATTAATGATGCCCACATATACAAGCCAATAGACTTGAACTTCACTGGAATTCTGGAGGTTCAGGTTCCCAGATTCTGATATTTGAAAGTTGCTTTGCATGCTGATACTTCTGTCGAGAAAACACGCAAAATGTAACATATAGCTTACCCACGCAAGCACCTGGAGAAGAATACAGTGGTACCTCGGGTTAAGAACTTAATTCATTCTGGAGGTCCGTTCTTAACCTGAGGTACCACTTTAGCTAATGGGGCCTCCCGCTGCCGCCACACAATTTCTGTTCTCATCCTGAAGCAAAGTTCTCAACCCGATGTACTATTTCTGGGTTAGCGGAGTCTGTAACCCAAAGCGTCTGTAACCTGAAGCATCTCGAGGTACCACTGTAATTACAAAGCCATTTGTATGTTAGGCATTGCATTATTTTCCTAGTAGTATTAAGATTCAAAAGTATAGTAGCCATTCTTTACAGATTAATGTGTTTTATTATTCTGGTACAGTAATGAATATTAAGTTGTCAATGCTTCAAGATGTCATCCTTCCTTTGTAGGGGAAGGATGATGGCACCCCCTGGCCTAATTCCAAATGGATGGCATGTGGGGGGATAACAGTAGAGATAGAGAAAGGAGGGTGCACAACTGACACTTGGTTCTGACCCCACCCAACATTAATACTGTATTAACCATCGTTTAGTATAATATGTGAATAGAGACTTCCTCCTCAGCTATGGTTAAGCAGCCGTCACCCTCTAAAAGCGGCAGAGTAGCATATAAACAACAACAACAACAACAACAACCCACCCTGAAACTGCTCACAAGTCTTGGCTGCTTTTGCTGGAGCTTTTAACTATTCTGTGGTGTAGCAAACCATAGCTGAAGTGGTTGTCTGTCAGACACCTGAACTTTAATTATGGTTTATTAACCATGGTCAACGGTGTCTGTGGTTTAGCAAGCCAACTTGCCATCAAGCAGTGATAGTCACCAGCCTGGACAGCTTTAAAGGGGGTTTAAACAAATTCATGGAGAAGCCAGGTGTGTCTTTTGCTGCTGTGCCACCCTGCAGACCCCCTGAATCACCTGGCCAGGCAGGCCAGGCAGGTGAAAATGCTAGGCACCAAAGGTGGTGCCTGGACATCTCCATCCAGTCGCAAAGGCCAGTTGCCAGTCACAAAATGTGACTGCTGCCCAGCTAATTTCTGACTATCCGTTGCTAAGAATCCTGAGTGGCAGAAGGCTATGGACTTCCCATAGGTATCTGGCTGGCCACTGTGTGAGAACAGAAAGCTAGATTAAATGAGTTTTTCATCTGATCTAGCAAAGTTCTTCTTTATGTTCTTATGATCTGAAATCGCTCTTCTGGATGAATAGCAATGTTAGAACTAGAATGTGCTTTATTATGTTGACGTGCAGGGAGCAAAAGGAAATATTCTTCACAGCACACAATTGGCCTTTGGAGCTTATTTAGTATGTGGCAAACGGCCAGCACTAGAGCTGGGTTCAAAAAAGGTCAAAAAGAATGAATGAGAACATTGAATGCTATTAACCAAGATGTTCATGGCAAAGCATCCCACATTTATTCACTGATTGTTGAAGACAAGTCTGGGGAGTGGGGAACAGCATTTCCAGATCCGACCACCTGAGACTAAACTATTTTGTTTGTTACTTCTGCCGTCAATCACTTTCCCTAAACTAAAGCATAAAGAGTTGGTCACTGGCTTCAGTAGACCACCATGGAGGTTCTGTAAAACTGTTATTAAGTGTTTAAATACAAGTTGGTATAATAATAATAATAATAATAATAATAATAATAATTTATAGCCTGCCCATCTGGCTAGGCTTTCCCAGCCACTCTGGGCAGCTTCCAGCAAAATATAAAAACAAGTTAACATGGATGTCATTAAACAAAAAACAAATGGATGTTAAGTTTTCTAAAGCTAAAATTCCGCTGTGCGCATTTGTCAGGTTTTCTGGCAAAACTGAGGAAAACCCTTTTCTGTAGAATCCCCACGCTGAATAATAATTGCTTTGTTTTCCTCGGTGTTATTTGAACTGGAAGACACTAGTAACTATTTTTTCCCTCCTGGAATTATCCATCATTTCCCCACCCCAAGATGATTTTGTTTAATTAGCCACTGTGCCTTCTACAATTTGAAAAATTGTTTTATTCTAAGGTAAAGGCGACTAAAGCTTATCAATGCCTAATTAGGGCTGAACAAAGAAAGTTGCATCAGCAGTTGTCTGCACTGGCAGACCTCCCCTGTGTGCTTCAAAGAAGCCTCCTCCCCAGATGCTCACCCCTACAGTCTTCCAGGTCTCCAAAACCCAACCAAACTAGCTCCTGAGCTTTCTGATGAGAAGGTGGGAAGCTGCACTTGTAGTTGCTGTGTTTGTCCCATTGATATGTGAAGTGGGGGAGAAGTTTCTTAATATTTATATTGAAAACACCCCCCCTCCCCTGCCTTCCTCCCCATTCTCAGTTGCTTCAATTGCTTCTCTCTCTCAGCTCTGGCATCAGAGCCAGGCTGGGGCAAAGGCATATAATAAGGAGGTAAACTGGAGGAAGGGGAAAGGTTTAAGCCTCCCTCACCTTCACCACACATACCCTTTGAACCTACAAATGAAGATGCCATCCCCAATGTTATACACAACTAGGGCAGACGCTTCAACAAACAAATGTGACAGACACCATCACCTCTAGTTTTTAAGAGCAAAATTGACACAAAACACATTATATGTTCCTATGTTTTTACTAGGGGCTGCTGCCTCTGCTTTGCCGGCCCCCCATTCTCCACACCTGGCCAACCCCTCCCCTCTTTACATCTGACCAAGTCTCCCCCCCTCACCCCACCAACTTTTAAAGGCGGTTGGGAAATGCTTCAGAGAGTGGTTTGCCAAACTTTAATGCAGCCATGTTTAACAGAGAGTGGGAGACGCTTCAGAGAGCAGTATGGCCTTCCCCATCTCTGTTGAACAGCTCACCTGGGCCATCCACACTGCTTGCTTGCTTGCTCGCTCACCTGTTGTTTTGACATCCCCCTGGAGTTGGCATACCCACCTACTGACAGCCTCAAATTGCAGCAAGACATGTTTATGCATACTGGAAGAAAAGCATAGCCCACTTGTAATATAGTGCCTTGGCACTGAGGGTTGGAGATGCCCTGACTCTACATGGGAGCTGGACTGGAACTCACCTCTAAGCAGGAAAGTCATGTTGGCAGAATGGGATGACAGCTGTTACCACCAAGTTGTTATCTGGAAGGTGGAGGCCAAAATCAAGGAGGCATAGACTGCAAGGTCTATAGCCCATGGGGCTCATGAGCATTCAATGTTGCAAAGGAAAGCTAGGTACTACTTTCCTGGATGCTGCAATGTTCTTATGGGGAGGTGACATATCTCTTCTGTACAAGTATTACTGTTACAGAGGTCCTTAAAAATCCTAATGAGGCTCACAGTGTTGACATGTAAAGGAAGTGGAAAACCAGGACTTGGACTGATGAGTGGTCTTCGTTAACACCCAGCTTATTTATATCCCTCCAATTATGGCACTGGGAGCTTTCCTTAGACAGGAGGCACAGCTGCTACTATGTTTTAAAGCAAGTGTGGGGAACCATTGGCCTGCCAGATGTTGCTGAACTACAACTCCCATCATTCCTGGCTATTAGCCACGCTGGCTGGGGCTGATGGGAATTGTAATTTAGTTACACCTAGAGGCCCAAAAGTTCCCTACACCTGTTTTAAAGTGAAGTAAAATACACAGCAATTGCCTCTGTCTTTCATAACTAACCCACAGACAGTGCTTGTCTTTTTGCTTCTAGCAATAAAGAATTCTGTTAATTTTGCCCTTGGGCTTTGCTTTAAGAGCAATGCAGTTGCCCTGCAGTGTACTGGTAAAAATGCAGTTATTTCTTTCTACCTACCACAAGAAGCAGCACATGGATGTTATTTAAGAGCAATGTGGTCTCAGAAGCACTTTCAGTGCTGGGATAGAATCATGGACTTGCAGAGTTGGAGGGCACCCGGAGGATCATCTAGTCCAACTCCCTGCCATTGCTCTGTGCTGTAAGGCTCAGGTGGGTGGGTTAGTAGCAATTACAGCAAATAATGAAGGGTGGGCTGTAATTTTTGTTATTAAATAATAATGAAATGAAGTATCAAGCAGTTTCTCCTTAATTCTGAGGTTTTATGCAACTGTCTGATAGGGACAGTCTATTTCAGTTCCTTGTCTCAAGGGGAGTGGAACAGAAAGTGCTCCTCTTTTTCAGCCTCAATTCAGTTTCACAGGTTACACAATCTCCACTCTCTTGGCTCAGGATGTCCTTTATGTCTTCAGATTCCTATCTCAAAGATGTGATCAACTTTGTACTTGGTCCCTAGCTCCACCAACAGCCTCTCCTTAAACAAAACAAAAACCAATCAGGGAAAAACCATAGTCAAAGTCAAAGAATCTTTGTTGCAACACTAAATACTGATGGAGTTGTTATAGCTATATACCTCATATTTTATATAATGCGCTGTCCTGCCTCATTACAATGGCTATTTCAGCACCATCATAAATACAGTAATACCTCTGGTTGCGTTTGCTGCTGGTTGCGTTCGCTACGGGTTACGAACGTGCCGAACCCGGAAGTACCGTAACAGGTTACTTTTGGGGTTCGGCGTGCATGCGCAGAAGCGCTAAAATCGCATGTTGCGCATGCACAGAAGCGCCGAAGCGCGCCGCGCACAGATACAGCACTTCAGGTTGCGCTCTTTTCATGTTGCGAATGGGCCTCCGGAACGGATCCTGTTCGCAACCAGAGGTACCACTATAGCTGTTTGGGGTCACATTTTCTTCCAGGAGTACAGGTTTATGGATAAAACAAACCTTTATCAACTAGATAAAAGTAGTGTTAACATACTTAGCATAGTAATAAACAAAAACACCACCACCACCCCAGACAGTTTAAAAGGCCATAGATTGCTTAATTAGCCAAAACTACTAGCAAATTAGGGACTAGGGTGGCGCTGTGGTCTAAACCACAGAGCCTAGGGCTTGCCGATCAGAAGGTCAGCGACAGGGTGAGCTCCTGTTGTTTGGTCCCTGCTCCTGCCAACCTAGCAGTTCGAAAGCACATCAAAGTGCAAGTAGATAAATAGGTACCGCTCCAGTGGGAAGGTAAACAACGTTTCCGTAAGCTGCTCTTGTTCGCCAGAAGCGGCTTAGTCATGCTGTCCACATGAACTGGAAAAACTGTCTGCAGACAAACGCTGGCTCCCTCGGCCTATAGAGCGAGATGAGTGCGCAACCCCAGAATCGTCCGTGACTGGACCTAATGGTCAGGAGTACCTTTACCTTACTAGCAAATTACACTGCCTGAATAGTGTTTTTCTAGGAGACAATATTAAACTGCAACCTACAACTTTCAGAACACATCACCCAGTACACTTCCACATCCTACGCATGTTTGGAAGTAAGTCCCACTAAGTTCAGTGGGACACGTAATTGCAACACTGACTTAAGGAAGCTATGCTAGCATAGACTTACTAAGAAAAGGCAGCCCCAAAAGTCCCTTTTCAAAGGGTGCTTAAGCAAGACTGGAACAAGTGACAAATAGTCATATTTCATGACTTAAAAGGAACATGCTAAATATAACTGCAGTTGGCTTTGCAGAGATGGGGAAGGTCAAACTTTTTTTGTTTTTGCAGTGTGGCTTTTTGAGCATTGCTACCAAGTATAAACTGCTCCAAAGCTAGACCACAGAAGAAAAACAAACCTTGAGATGACTGATACAAGAGGTGCAGTTCACACACAGTGGTCCCAGTTCTGCAAGTTGAAAACTGCAACCTGTTTTACAACTTAGTGAGTGTAAACTTAAAAAAATAAAGTAAGAAGAATACAGATTCTTTTTCACCTTTTCTCATTGATAAGACTATATACTGCAGGAAGAGTAGCAAAGGAAAGAAGCGCAGGCACCTGGGGGGGGGTACTTAAAAGCTCTACTTTCCAAAATGACCAGGGTAGATGTAGTTCTGCAAGGCTAGTGCAATGCCATTCTTAACCTTTGCACAAAATAAGCTAAAACCCAGACTCAGGCTTCTCCAGAAAAGAGCTGCAATTAAAGAACTACTTAAGAAACCAAGCTTGACATCCATTCTACAGAAGCAGTTCTTGGTTTTAGGCTGCAAACCTATGCAGTTACCTGGGAGTAAACTCCACTGAACAGAATGGGTCTTACTTCGGAGTAAACATGCAGAGCATCATGCTTTTTTCATTTCATACAACCACTAGGAACAGTGGGGGGGGGGCACAAAATTGCTGCTTCTCACTAGCCAACCACTCACACCTACCCCCAGATCACAAGAGCTTCAAAGCACTTTTTTCGTGGCTACTAAACCAGTAGTCGTTTGAAATAGTACTTGACCGGATTCCGCCCGTGCTTCCAGTTAAGGCTGGGTTGCAGAACTTTTGCTAGTTAAAGGCCGCAACGTTAAGGCTGCCATCATACATACACAGATTTACTGAGAGTAAATCCTAGTGAACTAAGCGGTTTGGGTTTTTTCCCCTGCCTAGAAAACATGGACTAGAATCGTGCTTGCATGCAATCCCGATCTTCATCAGCAGAGGAGTTGCCTACTCCGTGGAGTTCAACGGGATTTTCTTTTTTTTACACCTCTGAACTAAAGGCGCTGAGAACCGCGCCGCATCGGTGCAACTCCAAGCGCACGTGCAGCCGCCCGGTTCTACTCCGAAGTAGGCGCCTTCGTACAGGGACCCGGGCTGAGGAAAGGAGGGACGGGGGGACGGGGCGGTGCTTACAGTCGGAAGAGCCGCTCCATGTCCTTGATCTGCCGGCGGCTGAACTCTTTGAACTCCGTGTAAGGATTGAAGATCTGGGCGAAGCGGGGCCGCGCCGCTCCCGCGTTGATGTCCTGCCTGCGACTCAGCTTGGCGCTCAGCTCCGGGTCCGCGGAGGCGTTCACGGGGTTCTGGTCCTCGTCGTCCGGCTCCGCCAGGCTCGCCTCGGACCCCGCGGGCTCGTCCCCGTCCTCGGGAGGAGCCTCCGAAGTGCTGCCGTCCCGCAGCAGCCGGCGCTGCAGCTTCTGGGCCAGCTCGGCCGAGGCCATGTTGCGGAGCGAAGAACGAGCGGCGGCGAGAAGAAAAACCTCCGCGGGGCCACTTCGCTCCTGCGCTGAGGAAGAAGTCTGACGGCCCCGAACTTTATTCTAAGACTTGGGCGAATTGGCGGGGAAGGCGAGTCAGGGCCAAGGGGCGGGGAGGCGGCGGGAGGCTGGGCCGGGACTTAAGGAGGCGCCGGGGAATTGGCGCGCTCGAGGCTCGGCCTCGGGAGGCTCTGCCTTGCAGGGGAGCCGGAGGTGTTCTCCATTAGTTCCTCTTCCCCCGCACCTGTTCGCTCTGACTCAACGTTTCGCCTTTATTTCTTCATGACTGGAAGCCGACTTTCATTATTCCAGAGCGCATACGTGCACTTACGCGCATATATATATAAGCATAATCTACATATATTAGGAACCAGCAATGAGGTTATCCTCTTCAGTGGGGTTGTCCCAGGATCACCACACCTTTACAACATATATGCTACTGACTGACAAACTTTGTTGAAATATAAACACACACACAAATCATTTTGAGTCGTGTAAAAATAAAGAAATTAAGCAATGTACACTAAATTCGCTTCTGGGGCCCCTCTGGGATTAGGGCCCCCGAACCTTAAACTGCATTAGTTTTATAGTGGATCGGTCCCTGATACACACATACAAGCTAAGAAAGCAGCTGCACCTCCTCTAGCTGAAAGCATAAACTTAAACTTCCCCTGGGTCAATGCACTCTATATTTCACACAAAGTGGTCCTGTTTACCTCATGTTTTGGATCTTTCTCTCTTCTCACACACCCCCTCCACCCCATTTTAAATTACCAAGTGAGCGAAGTACTATTTAGTTGAGGGTTCAGGAGTGTCATTTCAGATTATGGTGAGGGAGAAGGGAGATTTATAGTAAAAGGTTCTCCTGTCTGGTGTTCTTCAAATGTAAGGTTGTAGAACAGTATGCTGTGGCTATTAGGACATGCACTTTGTCTCAGAAGCGAAGGGACCTGCACTTTGGCTATTCAAGTTACCTAAGTGCAAATAGACCCGCATGCAACAGGAACTTGACTGTGTCTACTTGGAAGTAAATCTGGCAGTTTTTAATGGGGTTTACTTAAGTGTGCATAGGTGTGCAGTTTCAACACCTGCCACCCAGTACCCACAGAACTGTGAGCTGGCCACAAGTAGAAGTGCATCAATGCATGGATCACTTGTTGATCTGAAACAGTGGAGGAAATGCTCCTTGGTGGTCCTACCTTTTCTAAATGAAACTACTGGCTGTGATTTCACCCTAGAACTGAACTAAATTTTCTCTTTCCAGTTCTTGGTGCATCAAAACACACTGAAGATTTTTTGTTTATTTGCTGTGATTTCAGCTGTTGAAGCAATAGCACCTTACATTTAAAGCACATGGATTCCCCCGAAGGATCTTGGGAACTGCAGTTTGTTAAGGGTTCTGGAATTGTAGCTCTGTGAGGCTTGCTGCTAATAAACCCTCTACAATTTTATCTAAATACCAATTTATGATACATTATTTGTTCCTCAGCTTTGTTTTTAACATTTCAGATATAATTGTTCTGCGCATAAGCTTTCGTGTGCATCCACACTGACATGAAAGCTTATACCCAGAACAAACTTAGTTGGTCTCTAAGGTGCTACTGGACAAATTTTTTTATTTTTATTTTGACTGCATCAGACCAACATGGCTACCTACCTGAATTTCAGATATAAGCTATCCTAAATAAATAAAAGATAGGGTGGAAATGATGATGATTATGATAATGTTCATACAATTTTGATAACAGGGCTGGGAAATAATAAGGAAGGAAAATAGATCTGTGTATTTCCCACATGTTTAAATTATGAGCGCTTAAAGCAGTTATGAGGTAAATGAATAGTAAATGATCTACTCCAAAATATGGCATATAACTTAAGCTTTATTAGTTACATCCTCAATAACATGTTTCTAAGGCAGAAGATGGAAATACAAGATTTAATTTGATTAAATCATTAAAGAAAGCCCACACTTTCAAAGTATATTTATGTATGGAATTAGGGCTGTGATTATAGAAGCTGTGGGACCAGTTATTCCATGTTAATTCAGAATAAAATTATGTGATCCATCTTTACATCTTGCTACAAGCTGTTGTCCAGATCCGACCCTCCCGTATGGCCTCCTTTTTGTTGGGAAAATCTGCTTCTAATATTGTACTTAAGAGAAGCTGTGTTGTTTCCTTGCCCTCTTCAAGGCATGAGGTCTTGGAATTTGGCCATCCCAGCATAGAGGAGCCTCCTTAAATTTTCAGTGGCACGCCTCCTTCCGCATATCTCCTGGGGTCTAAAATAAACTAGAACCAAGTCACAAGTACAATGCTATGCTTTGGCTCTCTTTTCCAAAAGGGAACCAGCAGAGGTTTTCTTTTCTGTGTGGGTGTGGTCATGTCTCTTTTTAAGTTCTTAATCCACCATTTCCCCAAAGAGATCTGTCTGATAAGAAGTAATATATGTGTTCATTTTCTCAAGTGCATTTTTTGTCAGAACATGAGCTAGTCAATGTGCATGATCAAAAGGGCTTTGTTTAAAATCCTAAATGCTTGTTTCTGTCATGGGGAAGCTTGGCCAGGGGACTTTCATGCTTTTCCTGCAGTTAAAAGAATATTCAGAAATCCTAAACCTAAGGGCTACATATAACAAATGTCCTTAGGGCTAAGAGCAACATTTTTTTCTGACTTGAGTCATCCTGAATGCTTTCTCCCATCTCCAACTACTGTTCACATCTCTATCGACTATATTTTACTCTGCCTTAGTGCCAAACCAAAAGGGACGCAGGGCTTGCTGATCAGAAGGTTGGCGGTTCAAATCCCCGCAACGGGGTGAGCTCCCGTTGCTCGGTCCCTGCTCCTGCCAACCTAGCAGTTTGAAAGCATGTCAAAGTGCAAGTAGATAAATAGGTACCGCTCCTGCGGGAAGGTAAACGGTGTTTCCATGCACTGCTTTGGTTCGCCAGAAGCAGCTTTAGTCTTGCTGGCCACGTGACCCAGAAGCTACACGCTGGCTCCATTGGCCAATAAAACGAGATGAGCGCCGCAACCTCAGAGTCGTTCGTGACTGGATCTAATGGTCAGGGGTCCCTTTACATTTAGTGCCAAACCAATTACTGTATTGGCATCAGTCTGAGAGACAATGGAGTGCACCTCTAGGGAGGGGCTGAAGTCAAACTGCTGCATTAGCAGCACTGAAGTGACCTCCTTGGAGGTCCTGGGCTGCCCAGAAGACAATATCTATCCTCTCCACCTTGCTGATGTGGTCCAAAGGAAATCAGAGCAATACTTTGACACCAGCTTAGCCACAGGAGTTGTCAGAAGAAGGTGTACAAGGCACTATCCAACTATTTTAGGGACTACACTCCATATTTGTGTATGGTTTACTCCTTAGCCTTTCCTTCTCCTAAATATATCCTGCAAGACAGCAGAGATTTAGGACCAGAGGTTTCTGTCTTCTTGATAGGTTACCTTCTCAGGTTGATGAGCCCCATCTTTTGATACTCATCAGCTGCCCTCACCTGGTTTAGCCAGCCAGTCGAAGCCGTTCTTGGGATGTGGCTGCTGTCACATGCTGACAGCTTGTGGGGACCAAGATGGACAAACTACCCCAGAAGGAGAACAATGTATCCCCAACCAGAGGTACTACCCCTCCCTATAACACCCCTAACACCCTCCCACACTGCTTTTCATCATATGTGATAATCCCAGATAAAGTAAAAGTAGAATTTTAGGCTGTTGAAGGAAAAACATCAAAGTCTTGTATACCTTAAAAGACTACTAACACATTCCTGTAGCAGAAACAAGTGTAGAAGCATACAAAAAGGACCAGGCCAGGCCATAGTCATAGCGATCCTTCACCAGGGCTTAGAAATAAACTTGGGGGGGGGGGGTTGTGTTTGGCTTATCTCTGGAATATGTAAAGCAACCTGATACTGTCCCTGGTGACAACCAGGCTTATCCATTCCCACCAGTGATTAAGGTACAAGGCCTTTACCTCAGACAGAGGATGTGGTTTCTAGGCAGCCTGGGGGCTTTCACCTGGTTGGTTGGTTGGTTGGTTTGCTTGTTTATTTTTGCCAATTAATAACTGAAACAGTCTATTTTATTCCTAAGGTTCATTTGAACAAGTCATCTCAAACTAACTGCTCTGTAAAATCCTTCTGCAGGACACCTAGCTGCACTATGTATCAATCAGGCAAAATGACTAGGATTGTGTAGGCTGATTTGTACAGATCATTCTGCTTCATGACAGTGATCTTGGTTAGATAGTCCTTCTAAGATTCCATTTGTATCAAAGCGCTTTTTTAAATACTATTTAAAGTTGCAGTTAAATTTTAAAAACCTTTTGATTGAAGGCGATCCAATTAGCTGAGCAGCAGTTGTTTGTTTGTTTTTTAAGCGTTAATCATTTTTAATTCTATGTATTTATTTATACCCTGTCCTTCTTATGTATTATCCTGGGGTGTGTCACAACAAACAGCATAAACAGAGAAAACAAATACAAATTAATAGCCAGAAAAGCCTGCAGTCCTTCAGGCTGGACCTACAATTATTTAAAGGTATTCAAAAAATAAAATAAAACACAGTTGGTGCTGAAGTTTGGAAGAGAGGATATTCCATAGCCATGGTGCTAATGATGAGAAGGTCCTTTGGCAGGACATTGGTTTTTTTTTTATCTCTGCCAGTGGTGGTATCCTCAAAAGGGTCTCCCTAAGAGATCAAGCAGGATTGTATGGGGAAATGTGTTACTTCAGATACCTGGGTCCCAAGCTTTATTGAAGTTTGTGTGTCTGTACCAGAATCCTGAATTAAGCTTGCTGACTAATAGGCAGCCAGTGTAAATAATAATAATAATAATAATAATAATAATAATAATAATAATAATAATTTATTTATACCCCGCCCATCTGGCTGAGTTTCCCCAGCCACTCTGGGCGGCTTCCAACAGAACATTAAAATACAATAATCTATTAAACATTAAAAGCCTCCCTAAACAGGGCTGCCTGTAATGTTGTCTCTTGCAGACATGCTCGTCAATTCACTCTCACTGCAGTTGCCTGACTGTCTTCAAGGGTAGCCCCATGTAAAGCTAGTTGCAATAATCCAGCCTGTATGATATCAGGGTGTGGATAACTCTGCCCGTATGATATCAGGGTGTGGATAACTCTGTGTCCCCCTGTCCAGGAATGGCCATAGCTGGCAAACCAGCTGTAGCTGGAAAAAGACACGAGTCACTGAGGTCACCTGGTCCTCTAGCAACAGAGCAGAATCAAGGAGCACCCCCCCCCACATACACACCTCCTTGATAGAGGGTGATATTTTGCCTTCACTCCTGAAGCTTCCTATCCCAGTTATAAAGGTAATGAAATTGCTGCTTTTTAATTCAGAGCTTGTTTTCATCTTTGGCAGAAATGGGGGTAAGTCCTAATTCTATTTATTATATACTTTCACAAACTTCTCAGAACCTATGTGATGTCCATACTACATGACCTAGTTTAGACATCCCAGTTCTATAAACTTGCCACAGTAATAATGTGTGTGTGTGTGTGTGTGTGTGTGTGTGTGTGTGTGTTTCTGCGTTTCTGCCCAGTTTCGAACAGGGGACCTTTCGTGTGTGAGGCGAACGTGATAACCACTACACTACAGAAACTAGCCGCAGTAATATCATTGGCAGATTCTCTCTTGGTTTTGTATAGTGCCATGAGCACTCACACAAGATCACTAAACAAAATTATTAACTCCTCTTCTTCAACAAATCCCCCATTGCTTCACAATATGGGAAGAATATAGAATTCTTGGATAGTTCTAAGGAGCTTCTAAAGGACTGAGTAACAATTATTGATTATCACGAGAACACTAGAACACAACAATTTGGCTATTAATAAATTATTAGACAAGGATCCGTAGTGTTATGATAACAAATTCAAATAGTGGGGAAAGTTTATAGTTTTACCACCTGGATTATGTGAACAAAATAATGGTTGGAATGTGCTGTATGCATATGAATGATGATCCTGGAACCTACCCCTGGAATCTTCAATGAGACCTTATGAGAAAATGTGGTTTTAGGATTATTTAATATGCTTGAAACGTTACAGCTTTTATAGCCAAGAAACAGTATGCAAATGGGCAATTAAGAAAAGAAAAGTTATATCTAATAAAATCAGAGCCAGCATTTCCTTCCTCTAGTATAAAATGCAGAACTCCTGGAGCAAAGCTAAAAAACAAAATTCAAGAGAATTATTTAACATGCGTGCTAATAGAGTTGCCTGTGAAGGGCCAACTATTTATTGGCTGTGGGAAACAACAGTATAGTTGCTCATGTTCTCAGATAAATGTGAAACCCTGAATGAGAGCCAAAGCTAAATTGCAAAAGGAATGCTGATTTGCCCATATGTAAACACAGCTGTCAATGGTGAAATAGCAGTAGAAGTTTAAAATGAAACACAAGATGTTACAAGCAGACTTTGTTCTGATGTATTTGTTAAAAGTACATCAACTCAGCTGCAATTTTGACGATGTCTAGCAGACACAGGAAATAGTTGCAACATACAATGTTCATTTGCAGGCAACATCCATTCATCTTTGGGATTTCATGTCTGGATTTGGAGCGGGGTAGGTTTGCCCTCTGCTGGATATTGTATGCAAATTCCGATTCTAAATTTTAAGGATAGCTAATTCTTAAGGGCCTGCTTAAGACATTACATTTGTCTTATGCCACATTCACACATCATGGAAAACCATAAATCATGGCTTGCAATGAAAAAACTGTACTGGTGCACACACACAGCTGAATGACTCCCTTTTTGTTCCACGCTTACTCAAGCCAGGAACAACAAACCACAAACCTTGGTTTACAAACCAATGCTCATGGTTTGTTTGTTTGTTTGTTTGTTTGTTTCCAGAAAAAAACCTAGGGTGGTAAGACAAGGATTGTTCTTGGCATATTGATTGTGGTTTGAGGCATTAGTGCTTCTTAATACTAGTAACTAGAAACTGCAAGAAGGGAAAGTGCTCACACCCTCATTGCAGATTTCCAACAGGCATCTGGTTGGCTAATGTGAGAACAGGATACTGAACTAGATTGGCCATTGGCCTGATCCAGCAGGTCTCTTCTTGTTCTTGTGTTAGGATAAAAAAAAGAAAGTGAGTGCTGGTTCCCACATCATGTTAAGCCGATGCTTATTGTTTATTGGTCCTGGCTCAAGGAAGGGGAGAGTAAAATGGGAATGATTTTGCAGCGTGCAGTATCATGCTGCTTACTCATTATGCCATGAATAATGCCCTTTACCATGACAACATTGTTTTTCTTTTGCGATGCTACAGGCAGAATCATTGCTTCCCAGAGCGAAGGCCCTTCCCACTAGAAAAGTCAAATGCCACACTACACAGGCAGATACATGCTGATTCCTATGCAGAAGTGTCTTCCACTTAAAGTTGTATAACAATGAATTATTTAAATTATTTTTTCTGCCTTCAATTTGATGAATGCAAAATAAACACTGAAAACATCATAATGGGGAGGGGACTTCTTTTTCAAATAACAGCAGTCTGAGTTGTTGCTAAATCATTAAAGGACTTCAGTTGTAGGCCTATGACAACAATTTGCATAAGATACCGGTATGTCATATGTATACATGCAAATTTAGGCTGACTTTCAAAAGGAAAGAGGGGAAGGGGCAAGAGAGCTGAGGACCCCTCTCTAAGCTACCCTCTAATAATGACCTGACAGCAAGCGTTAAGGAGAACAGAGTTTAAGGCGCTATACAGAAAAGTGTATTTATTCAGGGCCAGTCTGGAACACAACTGTGCCTTGGTTATGTTCTCATGATTGCCACCTCACAACTAAACACGCATTGAAAAAATATCTACTCTTTTATCAATGAGCCATCCTAATGGAAAATTTAAAAAAGGTAGATGAAATGAAATCTTTATTGTTATGGTTGATGACCAGCATTCAGGCAGGTCAAGTTTTTAAAGAGTTTAATAGTAATATTAATTTATATTGTGAATCCAGTTGCAGGTCTTGTCTGCACTGCAGGTTGACTCTCTTCTGTCTGCTGCAGATATTGATACTGTCTATAAAGTATTTGCTTTTGGGGTTGTCAGGCTGTTACTTAGGCTGTGTTCACACTCCTATTTACTATGCATTCACTGTGTTTGCAGTGCTGGGGTTTTTGTTGTTGTTCACATGTTATCTGCGATGCATATGCATCCCATACTTTGAAATAAAATACCAGTGTTTTATGTACTGTTTCTCAAACTACCTTCTCTAAGGCAGTAATGTGAAGACAGTTTTAGAGAAAATACATCTGCTTCAGTTCTGCAGAAGACAAGACACAATGGCTTCTTCTGCACGCTCCTCCCTTAGTTCTGTTGCCTGAGTGTTGTTGTCCTACCATAACAAGCAGGACTCCACAGGTTGCAAATCAGGCCAATGGCCCATCAGGAACGGTCAAGAGAAGACACAGTAGCCTTGCTTCCTCCTGCATTGGGGAATGTGAAGTTATACCTATGTTTCTCTGAGCTGCAGCTTGGCAACTCTAAAGTGGTCTCATGGGCAGTAGTTTTTAAGGTCAAACAAGCAAATTTAACTGTGTCGGAGAGGAAGCAGGAAGTCATTACATATTTTGGAGCATGAGAGAAATGTGTTCCCAATGACCAATCCCCAGTCAGCAGGCCAGCTGCTGCATTTTTTCATTAGTAAGAAGTGTCTTCGTAATTATGAATGGCATCAAAAATAGTTGGATCTAGAAATGCCCCAATAATCTGCAAAGTTTGCTTTCTCATACGGATCCATTAGAGTGAAGCGGTCAAGCATCTTGAACTCCCTTTATATCCAATTCTGTCTGATTCAATTTTAATTGGGCAAGATTATCTGGAGCTGGATTAGCAAATGCTTGTTGGAGAAAAAAGTTGGCGATATAAACTTCTGCATGCTTGCCAGAGAAATGTTGAATATGATTGGATGTGCAATTGTATGCAAAGAGAAGGATGTTCTCTTCCTGCCTTGTGCCAAGGAAGGGAGACTCTGAGCAAACCATGCCACAAGTACCTTGCAATAAAACAGACATTGCAGTCAGTAATTAGCCATGCATGGCACTAGATCAGACAGCCTCTGAGCATACTCAGAGTGCCTTGCCAAAAGAAAAAAAAGATATGTAGTGATGAAGTTGATTGCATGATACAAGGAAAGAAAGCCTTTGGGCATATGCCAAATGCAATATAACTAACTAAGTCTGCACAGCCTCTACTTCTGGGATTCCAGTATATCAATAAACTCATTGGGGTGGGGTAGCAAAGAAGAAGTGAAGTGGGTATAGAAAACAGAGGGAGTAAAGAAACTAATGGGTGCTAGCTGCAGATGACACACCCTATGTGTGTACAGATGGCAATGATTTAACAATTGCTCATGCTGTCTGCAGATTGTGCAGGTATGAATGCTTGTGATGTCTACATTTAGAAAACCCCAAACTGTAATGCCTGAAATGTGTGCCTAGCCACTAACTGAAGGTGGCAGCAACACTTTATAGTATTATCTGGTTCCCACTAGTGAGAAGTCCCAGGGCTGAACAACACAGCATTAAAGACTTGTGGCATTTGTGCAATATTTTGCTTATTTGCAAATATATAAACAGAGCTTAAGTGAAGGCAAGAAACGTGTGCCACTATCAGATCTGCTACCATGTATCAGAACTACAGAGAGAAATGCCTTGAATCTAGTGTACTGGAGCATAAATTTTCCAGTTTCTGAAAAGAATGGATGTCAGCTGAAAATAAATAAATAAACCTTGGTAGTTTCAAAGTGTTGAGCTTTACTTACTAAATGCAAATAAATAAGCATCACTCTCTGGGATATGCAATTTACACTAATTCAAAACTTTCCAGAAAAAACACGCCCCACTGAAAAATGCTTCCCATTCTTCAGCTAATCTCAATTCTGTCTGGATTTCCTTCACATTCTGTTCCCAAAAAGGTTTTATTTCTCCCCACCAACAAACCTTTTGCCTCAGTTTAGACAAGGGTGGGGAATCAGAGGCCCAGGGGCTGAATGCGGCCCTCCATGTCTTTCAACCTGGCCCTCTGGACTTTCCAAAGCCACACCCCTTTTCCTGAGTATTTTCCCCTCTGATTATGCTTTTTCCTTGCCTGGAATGTGTGAGCAAATTCACATACCTTCCTCCATCCACAGGGGGGGGGGGTGCTCCGGTGGTTGGGTCTTGCTTGGGGGTTTCTCTTAGGCATCTGGTTGGTCGCTGTGAAAACTGAATGCTGGACTAGATCGGCCTGATTCAGCATGCTCATTATATTCTCATGCTCATCCACTTTCGCTTCTGCCCCTGCCCCCCAGCCCAGCATGCAGTCCCTGAAAGATTGACTAAATAATAATAATAATAATAATAATAATAATTTTATTATTATTATTATTTATACCCCACCCATCTGACTGGGTTTCCCCAGCCACTCTGGGCAGCTTAAAACACACACACAATTGTAAAACATCAGACATTAATTTTTTTTCAATACAGGGCTGCCTTCAGATGTCTTCTAAAAGTCAGATAACTGTTTATTTCCTTGACATCTGATGGGAGGGTGTTCCACAGGGCAGGTGCCATTACTGAGAAGGCCCTCTGCATAGAATGTGGCTCTGGACCGAAAAGGGTTCCCCATCACTGTCACCTCACAGCCCTCCTTGAACTTGGACAGCTTTCAGTGATTTTGCATCAAGAAACAATTTTTCTGGCCATGAGCCCCATTGACTGGTTTGCCTCAGCCCTTCAGGAAACATGCACATCCCTTTCTCAAATATCCATGAATCTGCTCAACCACAGAGATACAATTATTCAAAACCTACCTCAGCATTTCCTCATGATGTGTGAGGGAGAGAATGGACTCTTAAGAGATGGTGACAAGAACAATATATATATATATATATATATATATATATATATATATATATATATATATATATATATATATATATATATATATTTAATAAGACACATATGTACAGTTAAGGGGTGCCAATTTGAATAAAATATTGTGGGGGCCCAGGTAAGTCATTCCCCACATAATTGGTCACATGATGTGGTACACGCACACCATTTGAATGGCAATTCTTATCAACTTTGAGGGGTTTGAAAACCCCACGACCCCTAGGAGCTGGCGAGAGGTTCTTTGGAACAGCCAGTCTTGCCCCCGACGGAGGAGCCGACCTTTGCAAGAGGAATACTTTCAGTTTCCTTTCCTCTAGGGGAAAAAAATCGACGGAGTAGAAGCTTTTTTCCTCATTCTCTCTTCTTTGTCTTTTATCAGGCGACATCCTGAGGTCGAGTCCATCTATTTGCTTCAACCTGGTGGTGCCCCTTCCTGTTGAGGAAAAAGGAGAAAGGTAAGTCAAGAGATAGGTTGATCTCCTGCATAAGGGAAAAGGCGCCTCGAAGGCTCTGGGCGTCGTCTTCCTCGGGTCACCATTTTGTATCTGACAGTAGCGACCGTCTCTTGATTCCCACCGATCCGTTTTAAAACGAGTGTGTTGTGCCAAGTGCGCAAAGCATCACTTGCTCCGGAGAGTCCTGGCTATCTCCTGTTCTTGGACATGGGGGTCCCCCGTCTCCTCAGAAGGCGCACAGAGTCCCACTAGAATCCCCTTTATTTCTCTGTCCAGGGGAAACGCGCTTCCAGTCTGAGCTTGACTCCCTCTCTCAAAAGAGCCACAGTGTCCGGAGGCGCCTCTTAACGCAGCAAACAAATCCGAATCGGCGCTCAGTCAAGAGACCGGGGAGAATCGAGCCTCCGCCTAAGCTTCGTGCAAGCAACTGGGGATGAGGGACGCCCAATAAACTGGTCTAAGGGCAAAACATCTGTTGCGTCTGTTGCGGCCGGCAAAAATTATCTGTCTCTCCGTCCGTCTACCCCTCCCCTGTAACTCCAATACGAACGGGCAAAAAAGGGCAACGCGCATCTGAATCCCATTGCTTCTTCCTACTCTTACTTAGAGGGCACAGCACACCCCCCCCACTCTCTCTTGCCCCTTGTGAGCCAGAGCTCTCACAAGCTGTTTCAAATATAAAGAAGCCAGTTGTGCTCACTTTCCTCAAGCGATAAAGTCAGTTCTTCCTCCCCTGGTAAGCAGTCGGAATAAAGTTAGCAAACTTTTTAGGAACACACCCTAAAACCAAAAACCTGAAAACTGCAGGGTGTGTTCATTTCCTACCTCTGAGTACCAGGAGTTAGTCTGCTGCTGTAGTGGAAACCAAACGTAACTGGCTGATAATAGTATCAATATTGCATCATTTTTATCGTAAACTGCGTATATTTACTCACACCAATAATATAATCTAGAATGAAACAAAATGAATCTGAAAAAAAACATGCAGGAGAATACTCCTTCTACTAGAATTACAAACACTTCAGGTTACAAGCTCTGGTAACCCAGAAGTAGTACCTCGGGTTACAAACTTTGCCCCAGGATGACAACAGAAATCGCACACTGGCGGCGCAGCAGCAGTGGGAGATCCCATTAGCGAAAATGCTTCTCAGGTTACGAAAGGTTTCAGGTTAAGAACGGACCTCCGGAACGAATTAAGTTCATAACCCGAGGTACCACTGTATAGAAGGATACCCATATAAGTTACTAATAGTCACACAGAACACCTAAAGCTGAGTGGAAGTGGGAAGGGTAAGAGAGCAGCACAATTCTGCAGCCTGATCTGAGGTTAGAGATTTATTAAACCTCTGGCATGTTTATTTTTTCTTTTTTCTTTTAATGGGACCTTTCTGTTTATATGCTCTACAGTTCTTTACTTTGTGCTTGAAATTCTTCTTTAAATAGCCATGTCATTTATTGCTTTCATTGATTTTTTTGTGTTGTGATTCTTCTTGCTTTGTTTATAGCATGTCTGCTCCAGGTACTTCAGGTGACATTTTTCAGTGGTTCAGAGGCCATAAAATACAGATTTCTTTTGCAATCAAAGATACTTTCCCTTTTCTCTATCTCCTGCGAGACAAGAAAATGATCTCTGAAAAAGATTTTAAGGTGATTATTGTAAGCATTGAATTAATTAAACTAAGAGTGTGAAATCTTCGTCCCTACAACCTGAAAGGTTTTCCGGGTTATAGGTGGAGCACAGCACGAGAAACAGTGCAGTATGGTGAACAGGGTGCGAGACTTGGATGGAAAGATCTGGACTGCACCTCCACTCAGTCAGGGTTGGACTAGATGATCCTAACGGTCCCTTCCAACTTTATGATTCTATGATATCTATAATGAAGTTCACTAGGTTTGTCTTGTGTATCCACAAGACCTGTGAATGCATGACTATACACAGTCCAGGGGACAATAATGTGTTGTCTTAAAAACCTTTGTCAGTGTTGTATGTGGAGAGGTGATATCTATATCTATAATGATATAGATGATATCATTTAAGGGTCTGGTGACTTCCGTTTCAGTGTATCTGAAGAAGTGTGCATGCACACGAAAGCTCATACCAAGAACAAACTTATTTGGTCTCTAAGGTGCTACTGGAAGGAATTATTTTATTTTATTTTGTTTTATCTGTAATGAACTTCACTCCCCCAGCCTAACATTCCTCACAGGACTCTGGGAGTACCCTGCACTCATTCCTCCTGAGTTTTTTTAGGAGCGGCTGGTATACTAATGTTAAGTGTCTTCCACTTAAAGTTGTATAACAATGAATTATTTAAATTATTTTTTCTGCCTTCAATTTGATGAATGCAAAATAAACACTGAAAACATCATAATGGGGAGGGGACTTCTTTTTCAAATAACAGCAGTCTGAGTTGTTGCTAAATCATTAAAGGACTTCAGTTGTAGGCCTATGACAACAATTTGCATAAGATACCGGTATGTCATATGTATACATGCAAATTTAGGCTGACTTTCAAAAGGAAAGAGGGGAAGGGGCAAGAGAGCTGAGGACCCCTCTCTAAGCTACCCTCTAATAATGACCTGACAGCAAGCGTTAAGGAGAACAGAGTTTAAGGCGCTATACAGAAAAGTGTATTTATTCAGGGCCAGTCTGGAACACAACTGTGCCTTGGTTATGTTCTCATGATTGCCACCTCACAACTAAACACGCATTGAAAAAATATCTACTCTTTTATCAATGAGCCATCCTAATGGAAAATTTAAAAAAGGTAGATGAAATGAAATCTTTATTGTTATGGTTGATGACCAGCATTCAGGCAGGTCAAGTTTTTAAAGAGTTTAATAGTAATATTAATTTATATTGTGAATCCAGTTGCAGGTCTTGTCTGCACTGCAGGTTGACTCTCTTCTGTCTGCTGCAGATATTGATACTGTCTATAAAGTATTTGCTTTTGGGGTTGTCAGGCTGTTACTTAGGCTGTGTTCACACTCCTATTTACTATGCATTCACTGTGTTTGCAGTGCTGGGGTTTTTGTTGTTGTTCACATGTTATCTGCGATGCATATGCATCCCATACTTTGAAATAAAATACCAGTGTTTTATGTACTGTTTCTCAAACTACCTTCTCTAAGGCAGTAATGTGAAGACAGTTTTAGAGAAAATACATCTGCTTCAGTTCTGCAGAAGACAAGACACAATGGCTTCTTCTGCACGCTCCTCCCTTAGTTCTGTTGCCTGAGTGTTGTTGTCCTACCATAACAAGCAGGACTCCACAGGTTGCAAATCAGGCCAATGGCCCATCAGGAACGGTCAAGAGAAGACACAGTAGCCTTGCTTCCTCCTGCATTGGGGAATGTGAAGTTATACCTATGTTTCTCTGAGCTGCAGCTTGGCAACTCTAAAGTGGTCTCATGGGCAGTAGTTTTTAAGGTCAAACAAGCAAATTTAACTGTGTCGGAGAGGAAGCAGGAAGTCATTACATATTTTGGAGCATGAGAGAAATGTGTTCCCAATGACCAATCCCCAGTCAGCAGGCCAGCTGCTGCATTTTTTCATTAGTAAGAAGTGTCTTCGTAATTATGAATGGCATCAAAAATAGTTGGATCTAGAAATGCCCCAATAATCTGCAAAGTTTGCTTTCTCATACGGATCCATTAGAGTGAAGCGGTCAAGCATCTTGAACTCCCTTTATATCCAATTCTGTCTGATTCAATTTTAATTGGGCAAGATTATCTGGAGCTGGATTAGCAAATGCTTGTTGGAGAAAAAAGTTGGCGATATAAACTTCTGCATGCTTGCCAGAGAAATGTTGAATATGATTGGATGTGCAATTGTATGCAAAGAGAAGGATGTTCTCTTCCTGCCTTGTGCCAAGGAAGGGAGACTCTGAGCAAACCATGCCACAAGTACCTTGCAATAAAACAGACATTGCAGTCAGTAATTAGCCATGCATGGCACTAGATCAGACAGCCTCTGAGCATACTCAGAGTGCCTTGCCAAAAGAAAAAAAAGATATGTAGTGATGAAGTTGATTGCATGATACAAGGAAAGAAAGCCTTTGGGCATATGCCAAATGCAATATAACTAACTAAGTCTGCACAGCCTCTACTTCTGGGATTCCAGTATATCAATAAACTCATTGGGGTGGGGTAGCAAAGAAGAAGTGAAGTGGGTATAGAAAACAGAGGGAGTAAAGAAACTAATGGGTGCTAGCTGCAGATGACACACCCTATGTGTGTACAGATGGCAATGATTTAACAATTGCTCATGCTGTCTGCAGATTGTGCAGGTATGAATGCTTGTGATGTCTACATTTAGAAAACCCCAAACTGTAATGCCTGAAATGTGTGCCTAGCCACTAACTGAAGGTGGCAGCAACACTTTATAGTATTATCTGGTTCCCACTAGTGAGAAGTCCCAGGGCTGAACAACACAGCATTAAAGACTTGTGGCATTTGTGCAATATTTTGCTTATTTGCAAATATATAAACAGAGCTTAAGTGAAGGCAAGAAACGTGTGCCACTATCAGATCTGCTACCATGTATCAGAACTACAGAGAGAAATGCCTTGAATCTAGTGTACTGGAGCATAAATTTTCCAGTTTCTGAAAAGAATGGATGTCAGCTGAAAATAAATAAATAAACCTTGGTAGTTTCAAAGTGTTGAGCTTTACTTACTAAATGCAAATAAATAAGCATCACTCTCTGGGATATGCAATTTACACTAATTCAAAACTTTCCAGAAAAAACACGCCCCACTGAAAAATGCTTCCCATTCTTCAGCTAATCTCAATTCTGTCTGGATTTCCTTCACATTCTGTTCCCAAAAAGGTTTTATTTCTCCCCACCAACAAACCTTTTGCCTCAGTTTAGACAAGGGTGGGGAATCAGAGGCCCAGGGGCTGAATGCGGCCCTCCATGTCTTTCAACCTGGCCCTCTGGACTTTCCAAAGCCACACCCCTTTTCCTGAGTATTTTCCCCTCTGATTATGCTTTTTCCTTGCCTGGAATGTGTGAGCAAATTCACATACCTTCCTCCATCCACAGGGGGGGGGGTGCTCCGGTGGTTGGGTCTTGCTTGGGGGTTTCTCTTAGGCATCTGGTTGGTCGCTGTGAAAACTGAATGCTGGACTAGATCGGCCTGATTCAGCATGCTCATTATATTCTCATGCTCATCCACTTTCGCTTCTGCCCCTGCCCCCCAGCCCAGCATGCAGTCCCTGAAAGATTGACTAAATAATAATAATAATAATAATAATAATAATAATTTTATTATTATTATTATTTATACCCCACCCATCTGACTGGGTTTCCCCAGCCACTCTGGGCAGCTTAAAACACACACACAATTGTAAAACATCAGACATTAATTTTTTTTCAATACAGGGCTGCCTTCAGATGTCTTCTAAAAGTCAGATAACTGTTTATTTCCTTGACATCTGATGGGAGGGTGTTCCACAGGGCAGGTGCCATTACTGAGAAGGCCCTCTGCATAGAATGTGGCTCTGGACCGAAAAGGGTTCCCCATCACTGTCACCTCACAGCCCTCCTTGAACTTGGACAGCTTTCAGTGATTTTGCATCAAGAAACAATTTTTCTGGCCATGAGCCCCATTGACTGGTTTGCCTCAGCCCTTCAGGAAACATGCACATCCCTTTCTCAAATATCCATGAATCTGCTCAACCACAGAGATACAATTATTCAAAACCTACCTCAGCATTTCCTCATGATGTGTGAGGGAGAGAATGGACTCTTAAGAGATGGTGACAAGAACAATATATATATATATATATATATATATATATATATATATATATATATATATATATATATATATATATATATATATATATATATTTAATAAGACACATATGTACAGTTAAGGGGTGCCAATTTGAATAAAATATTGTGGGGGCCCAGGTAAGTCATTCCCCACATAATTGGTCACATGATGTGGTACACGCACACCATTTGAATGGCAATTCTTATCAACTTTGAGGGGTTTGAAAACCCCACGACCCCTAGGAGCTGGCGAGAGGTTCTTTGGAACAGCCAGTCTTGCCCCCGACGGAGGAGCCGACCTTTGCAAGAGGAATACTTTCAGTTTCCTTTCCTCTAGGGGAAAAAAATCGACGGAGTAGAAGCTTTTTTCCTCATTCTCTCTTCTTTGTCTTTTATCAGGCGACATCCTGAGGTCGAGTCCATCTATTTGCTTCAACCTGGTGGTGCCCCTTCCTGTTGAGGAAAAAGGAGAAAGGTAAGTCAAGAGATAGGTTGATCTCCTGCATAAGGGAAAAGGCGCCTCGAAGGCTCTGGGCGTCGTCTTCCTCGGGTCACCATTTTGTATCTGACAGTAGCGACCGTCTCTTGATTCCCACCGATCCGTTTTAAAACGAGTGTGTTGTGCCAAGTGCGCAAAGCATCACTTGCTCCGGAGAGTCCTGGCTATCTCCTGTTCTTGGACATGGGGGTCCCCCGTCTCCTCAGAAGGCGCACAGAGTCCCACTAGAATCCCCTTTATTTCTCTGTCCAGGGGAAACGCGCTTCCAGTCTGAGCTTGACTCCCTCTCTCAAAAGAGCCACAGTGTCCGGAGGCGCCTCTTAACGCAGCAAACAAATCCGAATCGGCGCTCAGTCAAGAGACCGGGGAGAATCGAGCCTCCGCCTAAGCTTCGTGCAAGCAACTGGGGATGAGGGACGCCCAATAAACTGGTCTAAGGGCAAAACATCTGTTGCGTCTGTTGCGGCCGGCAAAAATTATCTGTCTCTCCGTCCGTCTACCCCTCCCCTGTAACTCCAATACGAACGGGCAAAAAAGGGCAACGCGCATCTGAATCCCATTGCTTCTTCCTACTCTTACTTAGAGGGCACAGCACACCCCCCCCACTCTCTCTTGCCCCTTGTGAGCCAGAGCTCTCACAAGCTGTTTCAAATATAAAGAAGCCAGTTGTGCTCACTTTCCTCAAGCGATAAAGTCAGTTCTTCCTCCCCTGGTAAGCAGTCGGAATAAAGTTAGCAAACTTTTTAGGAACACACCCTAAAACCAAAAACCTGAAAACTGCAGGGTGTGTTCATTTCCTACCTCTGAGTACCAGGAGTTAGTCTGCTGCTGTAGTGGAAACCAAAGGTAACTGGCTGATAATAGTATCAATATTGCATCGTTTTTATCGTAAACTGCGTATATTTACTCACACCAATAATATAATCTAGAATGAAACAAAATGAATCTGAAAAAAACATGCAGGAGAATACTCCTTCTACTAGAATTACAAACGCTTCAGGTTACAAGCTCTGGTAACCCAGAAGTAGTACCTCGGGTTTACAAACTTTGCCCCAGGATGACAACAGAAATCGCACACTGGCGGCGCAGCAGCAGTGGGAGATCCCATTAGCGAAAATGCTTCTCAGGTTAAGAAAGGTTTCAGGTTAAGAACGGACCTCCGGAATGAATTAAGTTCATAACCCGAGGTACCACTGTATAGAAGGATACCCATATAAGTTACTAATAGTCACACAGAACACCTAAAGCTGAGTGGAAGTGGGAAGGGTAAGAGAGCAGCACAATTCTGCAGCCTGATCTGAGGTTAGAGATTTATTAAACCTCTGGCATGTTTATTTTTTCTTTTTTCTTTTAATGGGACCTTTCTGTTTATATGCTCTACAGTTCTTTACTTTGTGCTTGAAATTCTTCTTTAAATAGCCATGTCATTTATTGCTTTCATTGACTTTTTTGTGTTGTGATACTTCTTGCTTTGTTTATAGCATGTCTGCTCCAGGTACTTCAGGTGAAATTTTTCAGTGGTTCAGAGGCCATAAAATACAGATTTCTTTTGCAATCAAAGATACTTTCCCTTTTCTCTATCTCCTGCGAGACAAGAAAATGATCTCTGAAAAAGATTTTAAGGTGATTATTGTAAGCATTGAATTAATTAAACTAAGAGTGTGAAATCTTCGTCCCTACAACCAGAAAGGTTTTCCGGGTTATAGGTGGAGCACAGCACGAGAAACAGTGCAGTATGGTGAACAGGGTGCGAGACTTGGATGCAAAGATCTGGACTGCACCTCCACTCAGTCAGGGTTGGACTAGATGATCCTAACGGTCCCTTCCAACTTTATGATTCTATGATCTCTATAATGAAGTTCACTAGGTTTGTCTTGTGTATCCACAAGACCTGTGAATGCATGACTATACACAGTCCAGGGGACAATGATGTGTTGTCTTAAAAACCTTTTTCAGTGTTGCATGTGGAGAGGTGATATCTATACCTATAATGATATAGCTGATATCATTTAAGGGTCTGGTGACTTCCGTTTCAGTGTATCTGAAGAAGTGTGCATGCACACGAAAGCTCATACCAAGAACAAAATTAGTTGGTCTCTAAGGTGCTACTGGAAGGAATTTTTTTTGTTTTTTGTTTTATCTGTAATGAAGTTCACTCCCCCAGCCTAACCTTCCTCACAGGACTCTGGGAGTACCCTGCACTCATTCCTCCTGAGTTTCTTTAGGAGCGGCTGGTATACTAATGTTCTAATAACAACAAAAAACATTGCACAGAAGGCGAAACTTTACATGTTTGGGGGCGGGGCAGTGAGTCACACAAAAAACAAAAAGACAAACCCCATACAGTGGCAGAGGAACCCTCTCCGGCACCCGGGGCGGAGCAGCCTGTACGGACTGCACATGTGCAGCATCCCACGCATGCTCACTCCGTATGGAATGCCGCACATGTGCAGTCCGTATGGGCTGCTGCTCGTGCGCAGTGGCCATACGGGATGCCGCTCACACGCGGCGGCTGTATGAGATGCCACACACGCACAGTCCATGCGGACGCCACATGAGCGCGCACCCTCGGCCGCTGTACAGCTGGGGGGAGGCAGGGGCCATCTTGTCACCCCTCCCAGAGTGGAACATGGGGCAGACCGCCCCCTCCGCCCCTGACCCCATAACAGCAGTAGATTGTAGCTTGTTTCTGAAGAACAAGTGGCCAAATGCCTTGAGGCTTTCTCTGGCATTGATTTTAAAAAGCATAGGAAAGGACATTAGCTGGTCTGAGACATGCTAAATATGCAGGGTATTTGAATTTGGCAAAGGAAGTTAAAACTGCCTTGACAATTTTTGCTTCCTTTGATTTTGCTGAGATAACAGTCCAAGTAATTTGCTGTTAGATCTGGTGGGAAATAGGAAAGCTACTTTGCATTTTCTCTCTATGAAGATGCTTTAAAAGCCTGTATTGTTTCTTTCTAGAATTGGTTGGATAAGGTAACTGCAAATCCAAATGATATTTGTAAAGTGGTATACGGTGTCCTTGAGAGCATTGAGACCAATGTGTCAGCAATAGAGGAGATCTTCTGCAAGGAGAACCTGGAAGCATATCCAAATTTACAGCCATTATACGAAAGCCTAGAAAATGGTAAGTTATCTTGTTGGCTGTGCTAAACAAATCAAATAAGCCTTAAAGATACAAAAGTCATCAGCATTTACTGAGAAATGGTAAGTCAGTCTTTGGGCTACAAAATCCCATAGAAACCATACATTCACTTTGCCTCAGCCTTCTGCCTGCCTAACATCACTGCACCACCGCCCCCCTGGGACACTCGCATGTGCACCACTCCGGGTGCCGGAGCAGATAGCTCCGCCTCTGCGTGTCCTCTTTAGTTCTCCAGCATGCTCAGAATAGTTCTGCCGCAGAACCTGGGTACAGCAAAGTACTCCAGGGAGAAATGAAGAAACCTGAGTTCAACAAACTGTAAATGAGGGACACAGCATTTGCTACCGCATTCTTGATTATTTGTGCTAATAAAGCTATCAGGACAGTCACACGTAATCTTGCTTTCAGTGCTGTTTGTGCTTGCAAAGGTTTGGGGCAGTCACAGTGTTTTGTTTTCACTCTGACATGAATGCACACTTCGAACCACATCCTCTTAGCGGGATCAATAATCTGGTAAGACAACTGTCATTCTCTGGAAGGCCAAAATATGGGTATTGTAATGGTTGACATACATTTCTTGATTGCATCTAGGAAAAGGCATGCAGAATAATAAAATACAAGATTTGAATGTTGTGGTCCGAAGACTGAAAGTACGCTGTGGAAGAAGTAAAGGTGTTTTATATAAGAGTAGATTCACAGCAGGTAACCATTGTGTTGGAATAATATAATTATACATGTGATTGCATCTGCTAAAGGAATGTGATACCAACAGCAGATGAAAATATTTTGGTTGTGCAATAGCACAAGGCCTGGCCATGTTACCCAGAATGCCTGGCTTTGAGAAGAAGGAGCCTCTTGGCCTTTTCTCCGTGTCCAAGTGCAAAGGAGATGTTGGAGAAACCCTGGTTAAGCCCTATGCTGAAATTCATTTACAGCATTCATTCTAGGGCTGTGCCCCTCTGATCTGCCCCATAGCTCTGATTTGGGAGGAGGGTGTCAGGTTGACCCACCTTGGATCAACATTGGGGACCCACCCGCCCCCAGCATTTAAGCTGCTTGCAAAAAGCACCATGCATTGCTGTAATGATCTGTGTTTGTTAGTATCTAATTCGTCTGATGCCAGAGTCCCTCCTAATATGCCAGTTTTGGCTCAAGACTTGGCCAAATCTGGTGCACAGCCCTAGTTCATGACACAATCTCTGTTCATATCTTTTTTCCTAAGTAGATATTGGAAAAGAATCTCCTGTTGGTGGAACTTCTTTCTCTCTTCAGTGAAGTCTGCCGAATGGGATAGGTGTGTAACATTGATGTGACTTAACTGTTTGTCATAGGAGTTTCAAGGAAAAGTATCAAGGATTCCAATGGAAAGTGGTTCACACCATTAGAATTTAAGGACAAAGGAAGATATAAAAGTTCAAAATGCTGGAGAAGATGTATCCACTATGGTGAGATTTCCTTAGAAGAATTAATAAAGGTATGCAGTTCACGTATAAAATCTGTAATTTTAATGCCTCAGTTTTTACTTGTAATGCCAAAAAACTTCAGGTGATAACATCAAGGCTTTCCAGTTATCCACACATTGTATTCTTATGACTAGTATAATATCCTGCATCACAAGTGAATAATTTTCATGCAGTTGTTGCATGAAAAAAAAAACATTATTCAATTATGGCCACCTTAAGATCAGCAGCAAAGTGTCCTGGCAGAATGACATGTCCTCCTACCAACTTTTAAACAAATATCTATCATTTATAGTAAGGTGCTACTTATGGATCTAATTTATTTTGAGTTCATTTTGAGTGCCTCAGAGTAAATCCAATACATGTGATTGTTTCAGTGGGGAGAAATACTGAAGCCACAACCGGAATCCTCAAGAATGCAGAAGGTAAATAATTACTAGACATTCTTACCAGATGGTTGTGTTTTCCACATATATGGCACACACATGCACACACATCGTTCCTTAAGATATTTCTGTGCCTCCCTTTCAGAGCCAGCCCAAGACGTTCTGCTGCCGTAGGCAAAATCCCCTGACACCACCCCCTCCCCCACAACGAGACAGCCCCGCAGACCCAGGCCCTGCCCCTGCCATTGCACCCATGCTGCCACTGGCTCCGCCATTGCAACTGCACTGCTGCCTGTGGCTGCCTGGCAAGGGTGCAGCGGTGAGGGAAATGGTGCTGTGGCAGCGGCATGAGTGAGGCCTCAGCAGGGCTGGCAGCAGCACAGCAGTGGGTTAGGGGGTCAGATTTGCCGCCAAAGGCAAATGGCTTGACTTCACCTCATGGATGGGCTTCACACATGCAACATATGAGGGGAGGAAATCCAAAACAGGCAACAGAGAGATCCTCTTTACTCAGAAGTTGAAATGCCAACCATGGCCATTACTTGTGCTACCAATGGCAATCAATCAGTGGTGAGAGTATTTACAAGGGGACACTTAATTACACACCCTCACCTTAGGGTCCAAGAAATGTTGCATGCGTTAGCTTCCTGCACCTCTCGGTTCCACAAAAATATTGAATTGAGAAAAAAGGAAGGATCACATTTAAAGGAAACTACTAGAGGTAGTTGGCTCCCTCTAGTATTTATTTATTTATTGGCTCCTTTGGCCAATAAAGCGAGATGAGCGCCGCAACTCCAGAGTCGTCCGTGACTGGACCTAATGGTCAGGGGTTCCTTTACCTTTAGCTTTACAAGAGGTTATCAGTTGAAGCAAAAATAACAAAGTTTGTTTCAAATTATTTTTTCTTCTCCACACCATTACAGATTTTGATGATGTTGATATATCTGCCAACTGAATATTCTTTATTAAAGTATTTATAAACCTCCTTTCAGGGAATATTGACAAGAAATACCACATATTACAAACTCTGTCTCTCTCTTACACACTCTCTTATGCTTTCAGTAATTTTATTTTTCACAGTGACAGGTGTGTTTTTCTTCTTCTTCTCCATTTCAGCCAGATGACCTGTGTGCTGTGTCCTGTGAGGAGAGACGTCACTGATATACTACTGTTCATGTCCCAGACCTTTCAGGAAGATTGTTGAGAAAAAGTAGTTAACTTCATGTCACATTAGCAGACATCTTTATAATGCAAAGTTGGTTGTTGACAGGCATGGTACCTGAAGCGATGGTAAAATAGAACTAAATCAAGCAATGATCTCCATATATATCAAAGTGAATGTTATAATATCTTCTCCCTTTAAGGTCTGGAAATTTCAGTAGATGGAAAAGTAGTGGATGATGAATTTGGAAAGAAATTTTGGGAAGTGTTTTCTATTCTGTAAGCAATTTCTTAAGTTAATCCATCTTCAGACTTGTGAGCCATCCATCCCAAAAGGTGCTAACTTGCTTGCTGTTTTTAAAACCTCTTAACTTAACCCTATTTCATTTTAAAGTTAAGTGCCTATGACCCAGATAGACTGAAAGCTTAGCAGTAACCTTGATACCAAGCCAAAATGTTATTAGCAACTGTTTAGTGATAGCACAATTGAAAGGATATGTATATGTGTATGCATTTGGAGGGGTTTTTTGTTTGTTTACACGGGCTGAACAAAGAACTGAGCTTGGGGCTGGTAAATGAGAGGTGTGAAGAATCAAGTTGGAACTGTGATGCAAGCAAATCTGGACTTTGCTGCTTGCACTGGCCCTATGAAATGAGGAGAGGACGATATTAGGACAACCCTGGATTTGGGCAATGGATTTTGTTGCTTTGGCAACATTATGGCATTCTGGATCCTGTCGGAGAGGACTTTGCTTCCCATCTTTGTCTATCCATGTAAAACTTCTGCCTCAGTGCCATTTGAGAGAAGGCAAACCTCTATAGACAGGACCAGTGGTAGACATTTTGACACCTGAGGCAAACCACCAAATGGTGCCTCCCTCCCAGCCAGGGAAGAAGGGGTGAGTGAAGATGTACATCAGGAACAAGTGGGAAATAAGTATCAACATTGGGATCTGCTACACCTGTGGATTCTGCCGCCTGAGGCAGTCATCTCACCTGACCTCATGGATGGGCTGGCCTTGTTCATAGCAGCAAATGTGTCTGCAACACCTTCTCATGCCTCGGCCTTTTTCCATTTTTGCTTGCTGCAGGGATCACTGGCCGGGACCCTTTGTATGTATAAGTATCACTCCATCCTTGGTATGTGTATGGATTAGGGTTAGTCTGCTTAGATAGGATAATTCCTTCACACCATTTTTTATTTACCCCTTTCCAGGGTAAATCTTCACAAGGGAAAGGATGCCCAGTTTGTAAATGTTTGATCAGGAAATAAAGCTTTTCAACTTTAGTCTGGCTATTTGTCTATATACTTCCTTGCAAAGAGAGATCCTGGATTGTGTCTCTGAGGCCTGATCACCTTGGCACACACAGCAATGCTGTTGTTTTAAAGTTCACAATCCAGTTCTGACCCTCAAACTGGGTCATAACAATATGACCCCAAGGCATGCTCTTCTGCACCACCTTCTGCAATTTAACCCACAGGCTGAAGGACCCACAGCTGGGTTGTAAGGCCACATCACGTGGGGCACGACAATACTCACCACCATGCAAACCTGCAGCCTTCTGTTCTCTTTCTTACGTGAGGGTTTCCTCCTTGCATTGGACTGGTCCAGCTTTGCCACAGCCTCCTCCCCACCCTCTGCTGGAACCATGCTGCTTGGCTTTGGAAGAGGCTATCCATCCAATTTCAGCAGCCTCACTGAAACAGTGTCATGGAGAGCAGGCTGTGGTGGGAAGCTGAGAAGCCACAGGTCAGTTTTCTTCTCCATTGGAAAGAGCAGCTGGAATCAAAGAGAGGATACCGCCATTAAAAAGGATAATAAAAGGTTTGACCAACAATACATGAAATAGTGGCTCCCATCTACTGAGAAAAACTATGTACCAACCACATATGTGATGAGGCGCTAGCATTATTAGGCACTTTATAAACAACAAATTATGTTCCTGGAGGAGCAAAGAAGAACACTATTAGTAATTTGTCTTGTGCATCCACAAGACCTGTGAGTGCATGACTATACACAGCCCAGGGTCAAAAATTTGTTGCCTTAAAAACTTTTGTCAGTGTTGCATGTGGAGAGGTGAAGTGGACATTTGAAGACAGAGTCTTCCGTGACTGGACCTAATAGTCAGGGGTCCCTTTACCTTTACCTTTAAAACACTAACAGAATAAACAGGCTACGTTGGCTCACTCTCTGGGATGTGAGAAAGTATTATGATACAATTTACCCTAAGTCAAGAATTCTGCATTACTGAAAGGTGCTTCCATTCTTCAACTAATCTCAGTTTTGCCCGGATCTCATTCACACTCTGCCCCAAGGAGGTATTTCCCCTCAATTTAGACAGTGGATGGGGAATTTGAGGCCAGGGGACTGGTTGTGGCCCTCTATGCCTTTCAATCTGGCCCTCTGGACTTTCCTCAGCCACACCCCTTCTCCCTAGACAACACTGCCTCCACACCCTTTTAGAATTGTACAATGGAAGTCCAAAATCTGGACTCTTGTGTAGGGAAAAATACTTTTAAAAGCTTTACTGCACACACAAAAAATCAGCCTTAAAGACTTAAATGTTACAAAGTAACAAAAAGAACTAGCAGTGGTTCAGTTCTTTAAAACATTCTCCCTCTAACCCTAATCCCAGATAGAATTTAAACATAGTTTTTATTGCTAAATTCAAAATGCATTTATATCCATTCTCTGCATGTTGGCATCACAGCACCCGTGTCTCTCTCTGTGTGTTGTAAGCAGCCCTATTTACATATTTACATAGGCAGGTACTTAGATTTCAGACCTCCTGTTAAATCAGGAGGCTTATAGCTTCAGATGCAGTCACCACCACACCCAGTGGAAAAACACCAGTTCTGTCCCCATACAAAAAACAACAGCAACCCACAACAGACTTAAACACAGCATTGTATGTGCATTAAACATATAACCAGGGCTTTTTTTCAGCCAGAACTCACTAGAACTCTCAGATGGGCACCATTGCCGTTATAAGAGAACAAGGAAGAAATTCATTGTGAGTTCTGGAACCTCTTTGTCTAGAAGAATAGCACTGCACCATTGCACACTCCTTGAGTGTTTTTGCCTAGCTAGAATGTGTCCTCGAACTCTGATAATGCTTCTTCCCTGCTTGGATGATAGAGAGGAGTGTGCAAGTAAATTCACGTATATATTGCTCCACCAACTTTTCCTTCTGGCCTCTCCAGCCAACGCATCCGGCCCCTAAAAGCAGAGCATAGCAAGGGAGGTGTAGGGGGCGGTCCGCCCCATCTTCCATAATGGAGGGGGTGACAAATTATCAAGGAACACTTACTGCCCTACTAGGGTGGTTCATTTAAAACTTTTTTTTTTAATGCCTGCTCCAAAGGTCTTATACGACTATACTAGGGATTATATAGCTATATATGAAATTTCATGCATATCGGTTAATATCTTGACCCTCCTCCACCAAAATAGCTGTTTACTTGGCTGTTTTCCTATGTCGTGAAGGCTGAAATTTCAGTTCAGTGGAGCACTTACTGTTCCCAACTCTAACCCTGTGGAAAGCCATCTAATTAGACTTTAATTTGATTTTGAGATGTTTTTAGGAGGTAATTTAATTATTGTTTGATTTTATACCAATGCTATGTATCTGATGTTAGCCACCCTGAGCCTGACTTTGGCCGGGGAGGGGGGGATATAAATAAAAGTTTTTTATTATTATTACTTGTTATTATTCCTTTGTAAGAAAATATGAAATAATGTAAAACCATTTTTGCTGGGTGGGGATCAATGGGGGGTGACAAGAAATTTGCACCGGGTACCACCCGACCTTCCTACACCTCTGGGGGGGGACAAAAATTTTTTTGCCCCCGGGTACCAATTTACCTTGCTATGCCCCTGCCTAAAAGGTTTGTCTAGCAGGGAACGCAGCTCATGGACTGAAAAGGTTTCCCCCCATCCCTGCCACACTTTTCTCAATTTGATGCCATTCCTATCTCAAACTCATGCAGTGGTTCCCCATCTGTGGAATGCTCTCCCCAGGGAAATTTGCCTGGTGCCTTCATTACGCACCTTTAGGCGCCAGGCAAAAACGTTCCTTTTTAACCAGGCCTTTGTCTGATTGACATCTTATACCCTTTTAAAATGTGGCTCTTTCTTGGGGGCGGGGAGGGGGGGCGTTATTGAGTCATGTTTTTATTTTGGTTATATGTGCTGATCTTTTCTGGTATAGGGCAGTATATAATCCATCAATAATAATGGCTCTGCTCAACTATCACTTTAAGTTCACACCATAGAGATCACCCACAGACTCATTCAGAGGCACTGAAGGTACTAGTCAGAAATCCCTGGGCTGGATCCCACACAAGTCCTTACCTGCAGGCTGTGGTCATGATCTGTGATGGAGGACGGGAGGGGCCTCTCAAGTCAGAGACTTGACAACAAGAGTAATTTTTTTTTTAACGTGAAAAATATCTTATGCACAGCTTTTGACTCACGGGGCAGGAGGAAACTCATTGTTTATCATCAAGCGTTCTTCCAGTTTCGCTTTTCTTTTCTGATTTCCAGTAAACGGGCGGGGTTCTCCCTTCTCCCCAAGCACAGCTCAGAACAGGCAGCGCCAGCCCTCGACGGGAGCCCCGCCGTATCGCCCGAATAAGACGTTGAGTTTCCTTTCGTTTTCTCTCGCTCTTTGCCCGACGACTTCTGGACGGGGGGTCCTCCTCCTCCTTTCTTCAGCCCGTTCCTCACAGCCCCTACTCCGTTCAGTCAAAGCAGAAAGGTAAGTCAAGGGACGGGTGAATCTCCTCCGCAAGCGAAAAGGCGCTCCAGGGACAACGCGCTTGACTCTTTCTCGCTAAAGAGCGTCAGACTCCGGAGGCGCCTCACTTCTGCTATACAGCTGGGGACTGAAATTCAATACAGAAGACCAGTGTAACCCGGGTGGGTTGGTGTTGGTCGCACGGAACACCTAAAGCTGCGTCGAAGTGGAAAGAGGAAATATAGCAACACAATTCCACAGCCTGATCTAAACCTCAGGATTCCATGATAGGGTTTCTCATTTTTGGAAACGGAATCATTCTAGATAAACGCTAGATAATGCTTAATTTTGCTTGTTTAAAAACCACATGATTTCCAAGGCCTTTAAAACATAGTTTTGTGTTGTTTGTAGTATGTCTGCTTCAGGTACTTCAGCTGAAATTTTGGATTGGTTCAGAGCCCATAAAATGGAGATTTCTGCTGCAATTAGAGACTTGTTTCCTTTTCTCTATGACCTACGAGACAAGAATATAATCTCTGAAGAAGATTTTAAGGTGACTATTGTATATAACTGATGCAATTATTTTCTGTTTAAATTCCTACTTTGTTAATGCATTGTAAATTTGTTGTTTTTTAATTGATTATAATTTAGTAATTATTTATTTCTATTGTTGAGAGTGAATTTCTGTTTAATTATTATTTGTTGATATTTTCAGAGTTAATTTTATTGTGGCGTGTTTTATTCTAATTGATTATCACATATTCCTTTATTTGATATAAGATATTTATTTTAAGTCACATTTTTATTATGACTTCTTTGTTTTGCACCGGATTGTTATGTGTGCCCTTGTATATTTTGTTGTTTCTTCATATTGTAAACTGTCTTGTGTATAGCAATATAGAAAGACGGTATACAAATTAAAAGTGAAATGAAATGAAATAGCAGCAGCCTGGATAGCTACCGGTAAGTTGGTTAGAACATGGTGCTAATAACACCAAGATTTCAGGTGTGATCCCCGTATAGGACAGCTGCGTATTCATGCATTGGACTCAATCATCCTCAGGGTCCTTTCCAATTCCGCAATTCTATATTATTATTATTATTATTAATACCCCGCCCATCTGGCTGGGTTTCCCCAGTCACTGCCAACCAAATATTAAAAACACACTACAGCATTAAACATTAAAAACTTCCCTAAACAGGGCTTCCTTCAGATGTCTTCTAAAAGTCAGATAGTAGTTTATTTCCTTGACATCTGATGGGAGGGCGTTCCACAGGGCAGGTGCCACTACCGAGAAGGCCCTCTGCCTGGTTCCCTGTAACCTCACTTCTCACAGTGAAGGAACGGCCAGAAGGCCCTCGGCGCTGATTCTATGATTCCATCCAGGTTGTGGCTTGCTTCTGAAAAACAAGTGGCCTAATGCCCTGAGTCTTCCTCTGCCGTTGGTAAAAGGCATAGGATAGGATGTTAGTGTTCAGCGCGATGTAAGCTGTGCAAGGTATTTGAGCTTGGCAAAGGAGGATAAAATTACATTGACAATTTCTGCTTCCTTTGGGGTTGACTATCCAAATAATCTGCTGTTAGATCTGGTGGGAAATGGAAAAAGTTGCTCTGTATTTTCAGTCTAAAAGATGTTTTGAAGAGAGAGATTTAAAAACCCTGTATTGTTTCTTTCTAGAATTGGCAAGATAAGGTAACTGCAAATCCAAATGATATTCGAAGAGTGGTATACTGTGTCCTTGAGAGCATTCAGAGCAATCTGTCAGCAATAAAGGAAATCTTCTGCAGCAGTAACCTGGCAGCATATCAAGACTTACGGCCACTATACGAAAATGGTATATCCTCTTGCCTAGAAAATGGTAAATCATCTTGTATTGGGGACTAAACCTACCAGTTGAGCCTTAAAGATATATAGCCAAAAAGAAACAAAAATCATTAGCATTTGAGAAATGGTGTAGTCAGTGTTTGAGCCAAAAAGCCTTCTTCAATTCTTTCCCTAGCCATGCATTCACTTTGTTTCAGTCCTCTGACTGCCACCACGAATGACATTAAAAATACTTGTGCATTAATTTTATGTATTGAAAATTATTGCTAGATTGATGTTTATTGTGAAATATAACAATGTGGTTTACAAAATAAAACCAGTTCGCCAGAATAATGATAAAACATAAACCAGAATATTCAAAGTTCAGTAAAGCCCCCATAAATTGCACATTTTCTGGATTCAGCACGACTAGTAGGTCCTCTTTTGAGTTGCTGTAAGACACGTCATGATTAGAAAGCTTCCAGAGATGACAGCGAACAGGTTGCCTTAAGACTGCTGTCATTTGCTGGCAGCCCAAATTATGGGAATTGTAACCTTTGACATCCGTTTCTTCATTTCATCTTGGAAAAGGGACACAAGAGCAAAATCTGGATTTCCAGGGCACGACACTGCCCGTAACCTGTGGAACAGCACAAGGCATTTTACATACGGATATATTCGCAACAGGTAATCATTTGGAAGAGTAAATGTATAATTACATCTGTTTAAGGAATGTGATACCATACCAATAGCAAATTAAAATATTGGTGTTTGCATAAATGTGTGGTGTTAGGAGGAGTATGTGCGTGGTATGTGAGTATCTTTTATTTTCTGAGAATACTTCGAATACTCATATCCTATAAAGCTCTTTAATTATATTCCACTGTATCCTGTGAACCTGGGCAAGCCTAAAATAATTCCATCAGTACCATAATGGGATGTTCAGTGGTTTTGAAATCTTTCCCTATTTATTAATGCATGCTTAAATGATTTTATTTAGCTTTAGATGTGTGTTGTTGTTGTTGTTGTTGTTGTTGGTAACAGAATAGTGTCATGTTGATTCTCTTTATTTGGTACAGCATAATAATAATAATAATAATAATAATAATAATAATAATAATAATTTTATTTATACCCCGCCCTTCCCAGCCAGAGAACCGGGCTCAGGGCGGCTAACATCAATTAAAATCACAACAAAAAACATAAAAACGATCAATTTAAAATAACAGATTAAAATACAAATTTAAAATTCAATTAAAACTGCAGGTCTCAATTTCAAAATAACCCACCAATAAAAGATGAAGCATAAATATTAAACAGAAACCAACCCAAAGGCCAGGTGGAACAGCTCCGTCTTGCAGGCCCTGCGGAAAGATGCCAAATCCCGCAGGGCCCTGGTCTCCCGTGATAGGCTGTTCCACCAAGTCGGGGCCAATATTGAGAAGGCCCTGGCCCTAGTTGAGGCCAACCTAACGTCTTTGTTGCTCGGGACCTCCAAAAGATTATCACTTGAGGACCTTAAGGTCCTACATGGGACATACCAGGAGAGGCGGTCCCTTAAATACGAGGGTCCCAAACCGCATAGGGCTTTAAAGGTCAAAACCAGCACCTTAAACCTGATCCTGTACTCCACCGGGAGCCAGTGCAGCTGGTAAAGCACTGGATGAATGTGGTCCCGCGGCAAAGACCCGGTAAGGAGCCTCGCCGCGGCATTCTGCACCCGCTGGAGTTTCTGGGTCAGCTTTAGGGGCAGCCCCGCGTAGAGCGAGTTACAATAGTCAAGTCTGGAGGTGACCGTCGCATGGATCACTGTGGCCAGATCAGGGCCACATTAATGCATTAATCCAGATTTATACATGGCAGTTATCACAACCCATATATTTCAATGAAAAGTAATTGGCAATTGCTCCCTGCCATTTTTTCAAAAAATAAAGTAACAGTTTATTGTGACCCTGTATGGGAGAAAGGGGACAGGGAGGAAAGCAGGTGGCAGGGAGTCTAGCTGTGGCGATGGGCATTAGCTGGTCCATTCTGAGGGCCGTGAAGTTTGGCATTAGCCATGATCAGCCTGAAGTTTCTTTCTAACTTCCATGCCACCATCTCTGCTTCTTTCTCTCTTCAGTGAAGTCTGCTGAATGGTATAGGTGCATAACATTAATGAGACTGTTCTGTTTGTCAAAGGAGTTTCAAGGAAAAGTATTGAGGGTTCCAATGGAACGTGGTTCACACCAGCACAATTTGAGGCTGAAGGAGGACGTAAACATTGGAAATGGTGGAGAAGAAGTATCCAATGTGGAACGACTTCATTAGACACAATAATAAAGGTATTCAGTTCACTTGTAATAGCCATAATTTTAATGCCTCATTTCTTACTTGCGACTCCAAATAAATTTTCAGAAGATACCATTAAGTCTTTTCAGGTTAATTATCCACACATTTTGTTCTCAAAATGAGCATGTTATTTTTAAGCTGCCTTAAGTTCCCTATGGGAAAAGGTGGAGGGTAAATAAATAGATATATATATGATGATGATGACGACGATGACAATGATGATATTCACAATGATAGCTTCAGATTTAACGCTATATAACTGGAGTTGCCTTCATAACATTCTTACGCAATGAAGAGGGAGAAGAAAAAAGAGCGAGCAAGAGGAAAAGACAGAGCTTGGGTGCTTCATCAGAAACCACAAAGTGTACTTTCCCTGACTATTTGTTAGTCCCAACCCCACCCTTTGCTGACAGGAGGCATACAAGGTTGCTTCCTTGTACCCAACAGTGAGGTCAGATGAAAAAGAATTGCCATTTATTCCAATTCAACACCAAGCAGCAGGTTTTCCCTGGGGAAAGTGGTGGGACAAATAAGTGTGGATGAACCCTTAGTAATACTGAGTCAATTAACATCTGCAGTGGGGTAAGAAACCACTGTCTCTCTTCAGGCTCAAATGAATGTACCGGTAATTCAGAGTCAACTTTTCCATATCATTGTTAATGCATGACAACTTTAAGGTTAGCAGTAGAGTGTCCCAGCAGAATGAAATATTCTTCTACTAGATTTTAAACATATATCCGTAGTAAGGTGTCTAGTTTCTTATGCGTTCATTCCCTAAATTCAGATGATGTTTTGGGATTCTGATTATGCCTCACAGTAAACCTAATAAATGTGACATTTATTTCAGAGAGGACAGCTACCTGAGCCACCACAAAATCCCAAAAGGACAACGATGGTAAACATTTCCTTAACAGTTTTACTAGATTTAAACTGGCACATGCACATTTTATTTATTCACTTATGTATTTAGATATTTGCTAACCTCCCCTCACAAAAAAGGTTGTGCCACAGTTTACATCTAAATAAGGCAATACAAAACATAATATATAACAAGAAAAACAAAACAATTTGCATCAATACTTTGTTTTCTCTTGTGAATGCATATAGCCTTGTCTCTCTCTCTCTCCCCCCTCCCAGGAAGCTTCATCTGTGAGTGAGATTTGCATTTCAATAGGCATTGTGGTGGGAGGCTCTGCCCAGCTTGCTTGCCCCACAAAATGTGGGTGGCAAGGCTGTTCCTGGGCATTTTGGGCAGAGCCACTTCCTTTCCCTGAAATTGGCGGCTGCCCTAAAAAAAGTTGAACAACTTTGGTCTGCCCCAGGCCCTGGTGGGGTTTGCTATGATGCTGAGTGTGTCTAGTGATGGAGAGCAGAGAAAGAAACCTGTATTTTCCAGACATTGGAAGCAAATGGGGCTGCCCCACCTATATGGTATAAGGGGCTCAGACAGGGATTCCCACCACCACCAAAAATGTGGGGGGGGGGGAAGGTTGAATCAAGAAAATGAAGAATGTCCTGATAAAATAAACTCACCTTCACACATGCAACTTATAAAAGCAATAAAAATAGAATTAAACAGGCAGAACCTGAAAAGTCAGTCATGGCCATTTATTAGTGTTACCAGTGGTAGTCTAATCAAGTGAGTAATTTTACAAGGGAGCCTTATCTAAACACCCTCTCTGCTTATTTTAGGGTCCAATAAATGTTACCTGTGTTAGCTTCCTGCTCTTCAGGTTATCACATAAGTACTAAACTGAGAAAATAGGAAGATGCTGAGCATATATTATGTAATAGATTGGATATATTTAAAGAAAACTACCAGAAGATATTTGTTGCATCGAAAATATAAAAATCTGCTTTTTTAAAAAAAATTATTCTCCACACCATTGTTTATTTTGATAATGATGATGTGTCTGCCAGCTGAATATCCTTTGTTAAAATACTTATAAATCACATTTCAGGGCTTTTGCCCTCACGAGGTGGTGTACAAGAAACACCACATATTAAAACTCCCCCCTCCCTTACGCATTTTGATTGATTTATTTTTTACATTGACTGCTTTTTCCTCTTCAGTCTGAACATGATGATGTATGTATTGTGTGTAAAAAAGAAGATTCACTGATATGCTGCAGTTCATGTCCCAGATGCTTTCATGAAGATTGCCATATTCCGAAAATATCTGCTGATAAAAGGTAGTTTCTCCACCTCAATTTCTGTATTAAGGTGACCTATGAAAGAGCCAGGAAACCCCTGTATTAACAACAACAACAACAACAACAACAACAACAACAACAACAACAACAACTAAAGCATCAGCTACATTTGCAAAGTCACACAACATTAATTGTAGCCCATGACTCAGGCTAAAACTGCATCTGTTTGAAGCCCAACAATAACTTGCTAAGCTCTAGGCATCATAACTGTGGACATCTGAATTAATGTTGGCAGTAGTGTGGTTTGCATTTCATGCCAATTTTCATATTATTCTCATGTTGAGTTAAGGTGCTAGTCTGTATAAGGAAAGCTGCACAGATTAAAACATCTTGTAACAGGTTAATGAATATTAGCTAAGGTAAACAAAACTATAAAAGTAGTTTTCAGTAATATGTTATAGCCAACTGAGTAGCATTACTTTCTTTTATATTACACCCAGTTCACATTGGTGCTTAATAAGAATGATTCTTATGACTAACCAGGGCTGGCCCACCCACCCATGAAGCAAGGTGAGGCAACTCCCTAGGGGCCAAGCTGCCTTGGCCCCCCCAATAAAAGATGAGGGAGCTGGGCACCCCAAAAGTTGATGGGCATTGCCATTCAAATGGGGTGTGTGCACTGCATCATGTGTTCGATTATGCAGGGTGGGGCTTACCTGCCCCCACCATATTTTATTCAAGTTGGCACCTTAGATCCACAGGGGCAGCAGATCTGGCTTCAAAGGAATGCTCCTTGAAGGCTGGTTATTATGTCTCCTTGGCAGCCTCCCCTGTGCCACCTCCACAGCAGCCTCCTAGCGAATAGGAGATACTGCAACTCTTCTCCTACACCTAGGGAGGAAATGGCAGGGTCTGCCCTCTGGGGTCTCCTGCGGTCTGCACCCACCTGGCATGAGTCAGAGTGAGCCCCTTTCCCCCTGCCCCATGACAGCTTTTGATTTCCACTTCAACCATCAAGTAAGATTGATTTCCTTTGATTCCTATCAGGTATTCTATTTCAAGCATCAGGTAAGGTTATTTGATTCCCTCCTAGTTCCCAGTGTAGATATGCACTCACCCCTCAGGTGCCAAGATGTATTGGACTGGCCCTGTGACTAAGCCCTTTTCTTCTTATTGGTTCTGATGCTTACTCAGCCAAGGATCTGTTATCCTATGTCTTTTTCTGAAAGCATTGTTTGTTTAAGAATGACCTGGTTGCATGGCAAACTTGCAGAATTAATCATAAAATAATAATAATCAACAACTACCAGTGTGGCAGTATTAAATGCAAATTGCATTCAATGGTATTATCACACTTTGTTCTGCTTTCCAGAAATAGGTGGAAATGCACATTTTGCCAATGTGAAAAATCAGCAAGTGACCGTCCTCGTGAAGAGCACCTGGTTCTGAAATGGCAGGTGCGTGGCAGGACAATTGTGGTGAGTTACATCAACCTTTTTCTGTTTCAATTAAATGACAGGCAGCTATCAAATCTAACTCAAGGTGTTAACACTAGCATAAAAGCCCTAAATGGCTTAGGACCCAAATATCTAAAAGACCATCTGTCAGGTTTATGGGTTCAGAGTCAATCCAAGTCCCACAACAGGTATGGTGCTACCACCCCCTTCTTACAGAGGATGCCTGTGGCTCACTCAGCCCTTATGAGATTCCAGAAAGTAACAGCTAAATCACCACTTTCTGCTGCCTGAAGCCTCCAGCAAAATGATGTTTTCAACCTTTTTGGCTCCCTGGCTCCCTTGACCAACTACATTCTTTCTGTGGCACCCCTTTGGACACAGGAGCCCAGTTATGTCACCTCTTGCCTGCAGAGCCAGCAGCATCTCACCCTTTTTCAAACACCCTCCCTTTAGAGGGGTCCCTCAGTCTCCTCTCCCCTCTCCTTGGGAGTCCTCCGGGCAGCCACTGCCGCCGCCTCTGATCTCTGAGCTTCACCCCCTGCCCCAAAGAGAGGTGCCTCCTCACACTGCCCCACAGGGGCCTGGGAAACCCCCCCCCGCCCCGCCCAGCCAGCCCCAAAGGCACCATTTGCCTGAGGAGCTTGTAGCCAGGGCTGCTGCAACAAACAGCTGCACAAGCCTTTGGGAGGCAGAGACACAAGAGGGCATCAGAGGAAGGGAGGGAAGGCAAGAGGGACAGAGGCCAGTGTTGCCCGCTGCACCCCTCACCATCATTCAAGGCACCCCAGGGTGCCACAGCACATTGACTGAAAACCACTGACTTACACAAAAGCCACATCTGACTAAAGAGATCTGAGGCACTGGGTTCAGACCAAGGCAAGGCTCCAAACCAACACACAAAAGTATAGAGTATTTATTTAAGATTACTAAAATAGCAGCAATATGGACCAACATCGCTAGCTTTGCTTTTCAAAGTTATTGTTACTCCTCTATTAAAAAACAAATATGATGGGCTTGCTAGAAAAGAGGGTCTTGGAAATCCTGGTTTTAGCACCATCGTAAAATAGTTGATCCTGTGCTCTTTCAGTGTTGATACTATTGTTTTTGTCAAAGTTCTAAAGAAAAACATGCATCAGAATAAAATTAAATTCAAATTTTATGTTAAATTTTGTTTTGTACATATGCACATTTAATCAATGAACTAAGCAAGCAAAGCCTTGATGATTAATTACAATTTCTTAATTGATAACCAAAATCCCATTACCAAGGAAACATTATCTTGGTTCTGATATATATTAAGGACACTTCTTTGAATACAAATTTCATTGAAATTGCTGGGAGTTGTTTCCAAGTAAATATAACAAATGCATATTCATTGGCATGGGATCCTTATTTTATTTGAGACCCCTTAAATATCAGTTTCTTTTGTTTTATAGAAGTGCGAGTTCCTGCTTTTGGTGATCTGGTGTCAGCCTCACAGTTTTCTTTTTGTTGACAATCCAGCTACAGTAAGTCTTGTTGATTACAATATTCGGGACATTGGTGCAGAAATGGTTCTTTAAAATGTTACAAGTGCTTGAGTTGAAATTGCAGAAAATTCTACAAATATTCTTTTCTGATGTGCTGATTTAACAGATACAAAATTATAATGCCTCCGTAAAGAGACCCATGTGGCTCAAGCGCATAGCAGAGAAGTTGGATAAAAAAACGTACAACACAGTGGGAGATTTCGTAAGAGATATGCGCCTGATGTTCAAAAATTTCCAGAAGTTTTATAAGGTGAGCTCCAGTCTCTCTTTTCCCTACAGTTCCTTGCCAGTGCATTTTAAAGATGCAGGAGTCGGTGGAGGAGGTAAACTTTTATTTCCGTTCTATTTGAAATTAAAAACAAAATAATCGGGGGGGGGGGGGGAGCCAAAGGTGATATAGTCCATTTTCCATTTCTTCCTCCCTCACACATGCTCACAACCTTTCTTACAATGATCGCAGTGTCTCATAGTCAGCAAGCCTCATGCATTTCCCAAGAATCCCACCTGGAACCCCTTTTGTCTTTAAAAGCTTGGTTATTACAGTAAAAGCCTGTGATTATTACAGTAAAAGTAACTCGTAACTTGTGTGCATTAAGCTCCATGCACTTGGCAACAAATAATACAAAGAAATTAATAGGAGGTACTGGTAGGCATCTGGGGGGAAAGACTTTGGTAATCCCACATGCCATTGAACCCAATGTGTTTTGACTATACACGATTTTGGCTTTCTGCTCTATCCTCAGAATGTAACCCCGGTGTAAATTGAGAGTCATCTGTATAAATAACTGAGAATCTAATATTTCATTGTACTGCTGCACAAGAACCTGAATTGTCTAGTAGAGCAGGATAGCAGAAATATTTAAATAAATAGCTTCCCTTGCTGTAAATGTTTTGAAGCAAAATGGTAAAATTTAAACAAATAAAGCAACAAGCTCCACACATGTCAAAGTGAACATTTTTATTTTTCTAGGGCAATGACATGGTGGAATATGGAAGAGAACTGCAAGCTGAATTTGAAAACAGCTTTCGGGGAGTGTTTTCTATTCCGTAACAAATTTCTTAAATTTATCGGTTTTCAGACATGTGAGCCAGTTTCTCAGCTAACCAGCTTTCCATGCATTATGTACAAATTTGATTTCTGTAAAAGTAATACTTTATGCCAAATTTTAAAAATGGTGCTTTATATATGTATAACTTCATTTTTATTACTCAGGAGGATACATAATGCTACCTGCATTCTTTAGGATTTAGAAATTGAATTGTCATGGGGATTTTAGGTGGGTTTGCAGGAAGTACTGGGAAAATTTATTCTATGTATTCAAATTATTTGGCTAAAGAGTCAGATTTATAACATGGCCATAGCAATGGTTTCTTCCATTTCCTTGGCTTAATCCAGTGCTTTTTTTCCTTAAAAAAATGTGTAGGGGTAGGTACTCTCATTTTCCTACTCATATTGAAATACTGCCCCTCAATGAGGCCAAACTTAGATTCACAAAAGGTTTAGGGGCATGGATACTCCTGTGTCCCCCCAGAAAAAATGCACTGGCTTAATCCCACCCTCTCCCCACAACCACTAGCTGTGGACAAGGTGAGAAAAGCAGGTCCAGAGGTTCCAGCTGTTGCAAAACATTGCAGCTAGATTGTTGAGGGGGACAGATTATCTCCCCCACATAACTGCAGAGAGCCAGTGTGGTGTAGTGGTTAAGAGCAGTAGACTCGTAATCTGGTGAACCGGGTTCGTGTCTCCGCTTCTCCACATGCAGCTGCTGGATGACCTTGGGCTAGTCACACTTCTCTGAAGTCTCTCAGCCCCACCCACCTCACAGAGTGTTTGTTGTGGGGGAGGAAGGGAAAGGAGTATGTTAGCCGCTTTGAGACTCCTTCGGGTAGTGATAAAGCGGGATATCAAATCCAAACTCCTCTTCTTCTTCTTCTTCTTCTTCTTCTTCTTCTTCTTCTTCTTCTTCTTCTTCTTCTTCTTCAGTGCTCAAATGGCTATGCATATGCTAGCAGCCCAGAATCAATATTCTTATAATGCAGGAATCCCCCCACCCCGCTTATGTGTGTGCCACTCACACATGACCTTGTATATGTGTGATGCTGGGAAATAAATAAATGGAATCATGCTAGGAAAGGATGGGAGAGAGCTGGAGAGTCCTCGTGACTCATCAGGAGACTCTTTCCGAAGCCTGAAGAGGACATAAGTGAAGACGGAGGAAGTTCCGAAGAGTCCTGAAATGCAGTGGAGCTTTGTTTAGGCTACCTAACAGCAGCTGCCTCCAGCCTCCAACCTATCCTCCAGTCTCCAGCCAGTCCCAACTCTAGTTGAAGAGAGAGTTGTGGGGGGGGGAGTGAGAGTGAGAGAGAGTGAGAGAGCAGGGGGAAATAGGCTCAACAACTTTCGGGTTTTCCTAAGAATAAAACTCAACAATTTTGGATTTTCCTTAAAAAAAACTCAACAACTTTAGGGGTGTCCGGATTTTTACTACGTACTTGAAATATGGCAACCCTAACTTATGTGCACGAGGGCCCAGAACATAACACCCACATAAGTGGTGTGAAACCTAAAATGTAACAATTTGGAACAAAATAAAAAATAAAAAATTCCTTCCAGTAGCACCTTAGAGACGAACTAAGTTTGTTCTTGGTATGAGCTTTCGTGTGCATGTACACGAAAACTCATACCAAGAACAAACTTAGTTGTTCTCTAAGGGTGCTACTGGAATGAATTTTTTTAATTTTTAATTTTGTTTTGACTATGGCAGACCAACACGACTACCTACCTGTAACTTCAACAATTTGGGTTCAGGATACCTCAAGGACCACCTAATCCCCCATATCTCTGCCTGATCAGTCTGCTCTTCAGGTGTCATTGATAATGCCACGGCTCAGATACATGGCTTGGATTCGCTAGGAGATGTGCATTTTTTAATTCTGGGTCCAATTTTATGGAACTCCCTTTCAGTTGAGGCCAGACAACCTCCCCCCTCTTGAACCTCCAGTACATACTGCATTTCTTTTAAAAAAAAATCCAGTGGGTGTATAAAATGCATGTGAAACTAAGTAAGAGAGTTAGGACAGAGGACAGGGAGAGAGACTTAGTGACAGAGAGAAGGCAGAAGTTAAGGGAACAGCTACCAGAAAGTGATTTCAGCGCAGAAAGTATATACAGAGAGCAGGAGAGTCAGAGACTTAGGAGTTAAAGCTTGCTTAAATAAAGGGTTTTTTTGTTTTGTTTTATAGTACCCCTGCCTGATCCTTAGTGATAATTAACACCACTTGAAACAGTGGGCATTTTAACTGAAGTATCAATTATAATTTCAATTGATTTTTATTTTTTGTACTGCATCTTTGTAAACCACTTAAGAGACTATTGTAGTTAAGCATATGTAAATTCTTGAAACGAATAAATAAATTTATGCTATCTGGACAAACTTTATTTTATATGCATCTAATATCAATATGCAAGGACACCTATTGATTGGTGCCTCAGAAATATGAAAAGGTTAAAGGTGATATGGGTGATGCATTTATTTTGTGTCTCTTGCACCAATTGGTAATTACTATTTCCCCCCCTTTCATTTCCTAGGAGTCCTACAGTGGGGGGGGGGGAGATGTAGGACTCCTAGGAAATGAAAGGGGGGAAAATAAAACATTAAAAAAATGAATTATGCATTTCTACAATTCAAAGTAACAATGATAATAACATAGACGTTTTACAATAAGTGAACTAGCAAATTCACAAGCTACGAATTCCAAAGTACTTTCATGGAATGGAAATGGAAATGCTTCCAATTAAGGTGCCTAAAATCTGTAGCCACTGCTGAATTCTTGAAAGCATCCCCCCTGCAAAAATTAATTGTAGGATAAACGCTAGTGCTGTGCAATTGATCATTCTGAATACCAAATAATGAACTGATTTGATTTGTGCCAGACCTGAATTTGGTAGACAAAGCTCTGTGCAAACTGAATCGCATAAATATGGAGCAACCTGTTGTGATCCAGATCTTAGAATGGTCTCCAAAGTGTTACAATTATTAATTACACCACCACCATATAAGGAAAATACAAGGGACAGGTGACAGGGGATAGAGAGCTGCACTTTGTTCACTGAGAACTCTACTTTCCAATCCAGGGCTAGAATCTCACCCAACATGCTTCAAACACAAGGCTGGGGAGTCGGATGTGGTGGTGGTGGTGGGAGATACAGCTGCTTTCTATGCCTGTCTATTAGTAGTGTGTGTGTGTGTGTGTGTGTGTGTGTGTGTGTGTGTGTGTGTTTTCCCATAAGTCCTGGGAATATGTGGTGGTACACAACCCAGGGACAAAAATGTATGATGTCAAAAACTTTGGCCAGTGTTGCATGAGGAAAGGTGAGGTTGGTCTTTGAAGACAAGTAAATGCAATTATATTAAATTTATGCCACTCTCCATCCAACAATCGCAGGGCAGTTTACAGTATAAAAACACAAAATGCATAACGTACGACATCACCACACTTTAACATGCATTGAAAAATATCTACCACCAACTTTATCACTTTTTAGATGCCCTGACAGTGAGGGAAAAGGCAGGTGAAGTATTGCGAGGCTTTGCTAATATATTTAAGCAATCTTGTGAATCCACTCCCAGAGCATGTCTTGCACTGCAGAATACTTCTTTTATTTCTGGTGCAATGTTTTATTGGCACTGGCATGCAGCATTCTAGGTTGCCTAGTACAGGGGTGGCCAACTCCGAAGAGACTGCGATCTACTCACAGAGTTAAAAACTGGCAGTGATCTACCCCCTTTTGGGGGGTTCAGGTCAAAGAAGCTTTTTTTAAGGGAGGAGGAAGGCCCATTTTTAGGGGTTCAGGTCAAAGTTGTTGAGATTTTCTGAGGCAGGAGGAAAGCCCTGTTTTTTGGGGGGGGGGGTGAAGGGCTAAAATGTTGAGCATTTTTTAGAGGAGCCAAAGTTGTTGAGCTTCTTTTGGGGGGAGCCAGTGATCCACCGTTAGATCACGATCTACTTGTTGGACGTGCCTGGCCTAGTACATGCACATCAGTTCTGCAATTCTATTATGACTAATTCTGATATAATGAGCAGGTAGGAGATGGATTGCTGGATAATGTAAATAAATATACCTATTGTCTGGCTTGTAACCTGGATTTTTTGTTTTGTTTTACATCTCACAATAGAATCATAGAATTGTAGAGTTGGAAGGGACCCCAAGGGTCAACTAGTTCAACCCCCTGCAATACAGGAATCCTGCCTGCCACAGCTGTCCAACCGTGGATGGGCTTGAACCACCAATCTTCTGGCTAACAGGCAGACACCTGGGAATAATGTGTTCCCAATTACCAGATTCTGTCAGCATGCCAGTTGCATCCAGGGGTCCTTTACCTTTTCTTTTTTTTTAAACCTTGCTGCAGTTTCCCATTAGCAAAAGTCCTCTGAAATGATAAGGAGATTATGATATGCACCACTTCAAAAAGTTGAGATGAGACTATCAAGCTTTCTACACAAAAACACAGCTGACCTGCACTGAGTGGAAGAAGTCCTTCCCTGTAATGAGGAAAAAGCGAAAGGGAGTGTTGTTTAATCACTGTTTTGCAAAACTGCAAAGGGGTGCAACGAAACTAGCAGACTTTCTATACAAACATCTCTTGCAGGAAGTGTCATCAGGAAACAGACAAAGCTCAAGGAACAGAAGGAATTCTTTTCAGCTTTCACTACTGCTTTTCATATGGGGACTAGAGAATGTAATTATTGTTGAAAACTTAAATTGTGTGGTCAGCCAGTGATATTGTACATGCCTTTATGCATGCAAGATGATGCAGTCATGAATGTGCTGGCTTTCTGCTATAATGTGGATTGGCTGTTCTAAGGTCTGGAAAGAATATATATATGCAAAACAGCCTTTTTCTGAATAGCTACCTTCCTATAGTTATCCAATAATATAGTCAGGAAATATGGAAAAGGTCGTTAAAATAAAGAAGCTAGTTTTGCACATCCTTACGGGCTCAGCCAAAAAAATTAACTAGTGAAGCTTTTGCGTTGCCATGCAGAGTCCCCCGAACCTCGGGCAGCCCCTGAGGGAAATAACGACACGTGACAACGTTCTATGGGATTAAATTGGCCACAACTTTATTAATATTCAGATGTAGGGAGACCTTGGCTCAGGCATTGGGTGTTTATCCTTTCCAACCCCCCAGCCGGGGTTCTGGGTAATTTTAGGGTTATCCAGCATGTGTGGGGAGTGGGCTATCTGGAGAACATATGTTCAAGCAGATAGCCCCCACCCCCATTCGCCGCTGCTGGAGGGGGAGGGCAGTTACGACCTCTGGGCGTATGGTCAATGCCTCCCCCTGAGACCCCTTTAATGGGAACCCTGTTATTGCCACCGTCAGCAGTGGAACACATTACAGTTCACCCAACTTCAGATGCTGAATACATGTGTGACTGCAAGTAATTGAAAATCTGGGAAATGGGGTGCGGGGAAGGCTTCTCAGCTTTCTCACTGTCTGAAGAATATGTCATCATGGATAATACAGCAATTAATCCATTAACATGCTAGTACCCTGAGTGTGAGCAAACAGAAGAGGCTGAATCTGCAGCCAGTGAAAACTGTGCCCCACTCTTTCCACCACAGTCAAACGATTTGCCAAGCACCAGTATTTCAATCTTGTCTGTGTCAAGCTTCTTCAGCAAGTTCTTCTATTGTGGGATCATCTACAGTACTGACAAACCAGCACTGTAAGACAGATAAAGTGAGAGAGATTAAAGATTTAGGAATTAGTACTGTATCATGATTCCCAAGGATGTAGCGCCTTAGACACATACAGTGGTACCTTAGTTCTCAAACACCTTGGTACTCAAACAACTTGGAACCCAAACACTGCAAACCCAGAAGTAAGTGTTCCAGTTTGCAAACTTTTTCCAGAAGTTGAATGTGCTCCATTTTGAATGTTATGCTTCCAATTTGAGTGCCATGCTTCTGTTTTGAGTGCCTGGGATCATCTGTATGTAAAGCGGAGACTATACCACAGAGCTGTGCCTTTCCCTTTCCCGCGGTTGAGCTCTGTAGAACCACTCAAAGGAAAAATATCCCAAATGGTAGTGAGAGAATATGCATAGCTAAAGGTATGGTACATTTGCACTTAGAATGTGTGACACAGCACTATTATGTGGAATATGTTCTTTTGTTGCACACATTCCATGACAGAATAGTGCCTTGTTTCCCCGTCGTCTTTTGTTTTAAATCATCCCGTACAGTTGAAATACCAGATCAAATTATGCTGGGTAGATCACATCAGTAAATGTTATTGTCCTTAACTTGAGATTTAAGCCTATACCAGTGCAAGCCAAGCTTGAGTTTGCCCTTCAACATCCTACACACCAAGTCGCCACAAGAGGAGTTGTGAGGAAGATGAAGATACAGAGTTACATCCATCTAAACAGAGAGAGCAACATCTGGGTATCAGCTGATTAGACATTGATGATTTTATTTTAAGTCATGTCTTACACCCAAAACACACTAAAGTCGTATGGCTGAATAGCTGTAATATTGAAGCACATATTTGGAAGTGATGCTATTTTTTGGTACTCTGAAGAATTCATGAAGAGCAAAGCTCCACTTATTGGGCTGCATCCATCATTCACTCTCCATTAGATCAAGGGTTTAATGGACTGGTGAGTTTTAATGTTGCCTAACAGAGGAATCCAACGCAGCACCTGTACTAGTGGAAACTTGTGCAACTGATTGTGCAATCTGTTTTACCGCAAAGTTACCAGCATCTTGCTTATGCATTCTCTTGCACAACAGCATTCTACTGTTGCAAAATACTTCACCAGCAAAACAAGTATGCTTCTAGTTTAGCACTACATTGGATGCACCCCATTATAGCATTTCCCATTTTTTGACACAATTCTTGTAGTTCAGCACATTTTAAAGCTGTGGTAGGGAACCTCTGGCCTTTTAAAGCTTCTTTCAAAAGCTGGTAGAAGTTTTGATTTCAACTTCAGACCTGGATTAGAAACTGCTTCTTCTAACTTGCAGGAAGTGGGCCTGATATCCATGGGAGTAGAGAGCCAAAGCGATTAGAAACAGAAGCTTCTGCTTCTGCAAGACATCAGATGATCACCTTAAATTGCTCACCTCCACTAGATTTAAACTTTCCACTTCCAGGAGTGAAAGGCCCTGCATGTCTTGTGAAGGTAATAAGCCTATCAAGCAGTATTCAGAATTATCTCATTAACTTGTTAAATCCATGGATGAAATATGGAGCGTAGTGTAGTAGCTAAGTCCCACATCCACTGATGAAGATAATAAGCGTTTGAATGCCAATTACTAGGAGTCATCAGAGTGAGGGTGTGGCTGCACTTAGGTGCTATTTGCAGGCTTCTCACAGAAGAAGAAGAAGAAGAGTTTGGATTTGATATCCCGCTTTTCACTACCCAAAGGAGTCTCAAAGCGGCTCACATTCTCCTTTCCCTTCCTCCCCCACAACAAACACTCTGTGAGGTGAGTGGGGCTGAGAGACTTCAGAGAAGTGTGACTAGCCCAAGGTCACCCAGCAGCTGCATGTGGAGGAGCAGAGACGCGAACCCGGTTCCCCAGATAACGAGTCTACCGCTCTTAACCACTGCACCACACTGGCTCTGGGCTGGCATTGGGTAGCTATTGTGAGAACAGGATACAGTGGTACCTTGGTTCTCAAACGCCTTGGTACTCAAACAACTTGAAACCCAAACACTGCAAACCCTGAAGTAAATGTTCTGGTTTGCAAACTTTGTTTGGAAGCTGAACATGCTCCGTTTTGAGTGTTACACTTCTGATTTTAGTGCCACCAGTGGCGTAGGAAGGGGGGTGCGGTATGCCCCGGGTGTCATCACTGGGGTGTGTGTGACAAAATGGCAAAAATATGTGTTTTTAAAATAAAACAAATTGGGCTCACAACACTTTTTTAAAAAAAATAAAAATACTATTTTTAAAAAGTTTAATAACCTCGCCTGACAATTAATTAACCTCAACAAGTCGTAATACGTATTGAAACTTTTTAGTTCAGTCAACAAACACAACGAAATATGGCTGAACTTGACGCTGTGTAGTGGATGTATGTGTATGTTGACTTGTTGAGGTTAATTACTGGTATAATGCAAAAGTAGCTATAGGGGATGAATTTGATCAGAGCAACTGAGCTGGGGGGATGTTGGTTTAATTAACCCTTCTGTAAACCCATTTCCCTGATCTGAAGTCTCTTCATCACCTGTGCCAGTGCAAAGTCGGTGGGGCAGGAGACCAAAACTGGAGAAATGACATGTCGTCTCCACCCTGCCACGCACTCCATCTTTCTAATAAAACCTAGAGCCTTTCATGATTTAGGTAAACACTTAAATATTGTGAGATCTAATAATGGATTTCCCATATCTCTTTTGTTTTGTCCTCAGTATAACTTATTTTATATCAATCACAATTTTACTACTTATGTACCGGTAATTGTCAGGCGAAGTTATTAAACTTGTTTTAAATAAAAAAAATTCCAAAAAAAAAGTCTCATGAGCCCGATTTGTTTTATTTTAACATATTTTTGCCATTTTGTCACCCCCCCTCAGTGATGACACCCGGGGCGGCCGTACCCACTGCACCCCCTTCCTACGCAACTGGGTGCACCCAAATCGGAAGCATAACACTCAAATTGGAAGTGTAACACTCAAAACGGAGCATGTTCGGCTTCCAAAAAAAGTTTGCAAACACTTACTTCTGGAACACTTACTTCTGCGGTTACAGAGTTTGGGTTCCAAGTTGTTTGAGAACCAAGGTACCACTGTATTTAAACTGAGCACCCAGCTGTAGCAGAAGTGGGATCCCTCTGGAGTCTGTCACTCTTTTGCAAGAGGGAGTCAAGCGCGGGCGGGAAACGTGTTTCCCCTGGAGCGCCTTTTCCCTTGTGGAGGAGATCAACCCGTTGGGGCTGTGAGGAATGGGCTGAAGAAAGCAGGACGACTCCCCTGTCCTTTTGCACCCGTCAGGCAAAAGAGTGAGAGAAAACGAAAGGAAACTCAACGTCTTCCTCGGGTGAGACGGTGGGGCTCCCATCGAGGGCCGGCGCTGCACTCTGGCGCAAAGGTAAACGGCGTTTCCATGTTGCCAGAAGCAGCTTAGTCATGCTGGCAACATGACCTGGAAGCTGTATGCTGGCTCCCTTGGCCAATAAAGTGAGATGAGTGCCGCAACCCCAGAGTCATCCGCGACTGGACCTAATGGTCAGGGGTCCCTTTACCTTTACCTGTGTATAGTCATATACTCACAGGTCTTGTGGATACACAAGACAAACCCAGTGAACTTCATTATAGATATCATAGAATCATAAAGTTGGAAGGGACCGTTAGGATCATCTAGTCCAACCCTGACTGAGTGGAGGTGGAGTCCAGATCTTTGCATCCAAGTCTTGCACCCTGTTCACCATACTGCACTGTTTCTCATGCTGTGCTCCACCTATAACCTGGAAAACCTTTCTGGTTGTAGGGACAAAGATTTCACACTCTTAGTTTAGATGGACTTCACATGTCCAGGTTGGGTTTAAAAAGAATAATTCAATGCCTACAATAATCTCCTTAAAATCATTTTTGGAGATTCTTTTATTGTCTTGCAGGAGATAGAGAAAAGGGTAAGTATCTTTGATTGCCAAAGAAATCTGTATTTTATGGCCTCTGAACCACTGAAAAATTTCACCTGAAGTACCTGGAGCAGACATGCTATAAACAAAGCAAGAAGTATCACAACACAAAAAAGTCAATGAAAGCAATAAATGACATGGCTATTTAAAGAAGAATTTCAAGCACAAAGTAAAGAACTGTAGAGCATATAAACAGAAAGGTTCCATTAAAAGGAAAAAAAAAACATGTCAGAGGCTTAACAAATCTCTAACCTCAGATCAGGCTGCAGAATTGTGCTGCTCTCTTACCCTTCCCACTTCCACTCAGCTTTAGGTGTTCTGTGTGACTATTAGTAACTTATATGGGTATCCTTCTATATTTAAAACAAAATAAAAAATAAAAAAAATTCCTCCCAGTAGCTTTGAGTACCCAGTTGCAGCCAAAGTTTGATTCAAATGTGAATTTGGGAGCATGGATGGCTTCATTTTAACTTACATTAAATAAATATATAATAATAAACATTGACCAGTAACATGTTCTGGGTCTCCAGCTCTATCTTTGTTGCTACAAGTTTGCAATTTGCATTAGCTGAGAGAACGTGTTCACATTTTATATGGGGAGCCACTAGGGGTGGAGGCGAGCAGTGTTCAGAAAGAATGAAAGCTCATTAGTTTCATTTCAGTTGCACCCTTCCTCCAAGGAGTAAAGGGTATACCAGGCTCTCCACCACCATTTATTTTATCCATACAACAACCCTGTGAAGTAGGTTAGGTCAAGATAAAAGAGACTGGCCCAAGATTGGCTTCATTTCTGAGTCGGGGTTTCAACCTGACTCCACCCCACTACCTGTCGAACATTCTAATCACGCCACAAGATCCCTCAGGTCTTGGAGAAGCTAAAAACTGTCTGTGCCCATTGACGGCACGCTGGCAGTCTGAATTGCCAGCAGCAAACAGAAGCTAGCCCTTTAGTCCAGTAAAATTAGTGTTTGACCAGACATCTGTAATCAAAAGCTGAACGTTTCAGATGGTAGCTGTGACAAAGATATCAAAAATCCCCCAACCCCTTACTTAAAATTATCTCCTGAGTTCTTCTGAACATTCTGGGTACAAGAATATTCACTTCGCTTTGTTTCAGATATACCTTATTAGCTTCAAAGATACAGGTGTTTCTACTTCAGCAGCAGCCGAACTTCTAGTACTCAGAGGCAGGAAATGAACACACCCTGCAGTTCCCCACATTTTATTCCAAATGGAATAAAAGGTTTGAGGGGGTGTTCCTAAAAAGTTTGCTAACTTTATTCCGACTGCTTACCAGGGGAGGAAGAACTGACTTTATTGCTTGAGGAAAGCAGGCACAACTTGCTTCTTTATATTTGAAACAGCTTGTGAAAGCTCTGGCTCACAAGGGGCAGAGGTGGAGGTAGCTGCTCCAGCACTCAGAGTGGTGCACATGTTGTGCACCCAGAGATGGGGCCAGCCACCACACCCTCTTCCTCCGCCAGTGGCCTGCCGCCCTCTCTCTCTGCCAAGCGGTAACAAGAGCCCATGGGGTCCCAGGCATTCACACAGAGTCTGTGTCCCTTTGGAGAACAGAAGACACGATGGAAACTTATATCCACCTTCAGTCTGCATGGATCTCCCCCCCCCCTTTTTCTTTCCAAAAACCCTTTGCCAGTTACCCTGTCAACCTCACAAATCCCCAGTCTCTGTTTACACTAGCGGCAAAGGGGAAGGGATTCCCTTATATTGTTAAGGTCCCTCAATAGGGCCTCAGTGGCCCTCTGTTGCCCCCTTAAGTGCCCTAGCTTGGCCAAGCTACCTAGGAATTCCTCTGCAGCTTATATTTCTCCCTTCCCACCCCAAATAATCACAATTATAGAATCTATTAATTTCTAGGGTTTATCCTAAATCTATAACAGTATGTTTGGTGCATTTGTATTGGAAAGCTCTGGCTACAAGCAGACACCTGATGTTTTTGTTAAAACTACATCAGCTCAGCTGCATTTTTTTCAGGCAAGGGAAATAATTCCAGCACACAATGTTCATTGTAGATAAACATTCATTTATGAGATTTTGTGTCTGGATTTGAAGCAAAATGGGATTTGTGGTTTTCACATTCCAAGCAGAGAGATTTTGCATCCGGAAACCATTTTCTGACAAATGAAACTGGCACACCGAGTGGCTCTCCTCAGCCTTTCAGCAACATGTACATTCCTGTTCAAATCCTTGACTCCGCACAACCATCGCTTTAAGTTCACACCACGGACACACTCAATACCCACAAAAACGTAATCTCAAAATCTGTTCATACAGGCACTGAAAGGAACTACAGGGAAACTCTTAGGTCATGCCAGGACTCAGGCAGAAGTCATATATCTGTGAGACAGAAAGGGTGGGGTCTCCAAAGGAAGAGATTGCCACAAGGGTAATAAGCAATACATTATGCACAGTTTCGAAAATTATTCACAGGGAGGGGACAGTTAGTAAGTTTTGATTTCCTAGGTTTTTAAACTTTCGATTCTGCTTTTCTTCCCAGAAATTGGCCAATTTAGAGGCTCTACCCAAATCCGTCTCCCAACAGCCAGTCACGGACCCAGTGGGAGGTCCCACGTACTGAAGAAGGAATATTTTCACTTTCATTTCCCTCTCGCCCTCACTTCTTTTTTTCACCTGGCGAAATTGTGAGATCCATCCTTCTATTTAACCTTGTGCCTGTTCGTGCAGCTTCCACTTTGCGAAGGAAAAGCAGAAAGGTAAGTGTCGCGAGTGGTTGATCTCCGCAAGGAAGAAAGAGTCTCAGACGGGCTTGGCGTCGCAGCAAACAAATTCATTCAAGAGATGCGGGAGACTCGAAGCGCTGCCTGAGCTTCGGGCAAGCCAAGGGGGATGAGGGACGCCCAAGAAACAGGTTCCCTTGCAGCAGGATAGGACTGATGCGTTTCCTCAGGGAGTCTTGGAGTGCTAAAGCTGCAACCCTATACACGCTTACCTGGGAGTAAGTCCCATAGAACTCAGTAGGGCTTACTTCTGAGTAGAGGCGTGTAGGATTGAGTGGACCGTTGGAGCTAGATTAGCATTGGTTTCTCACTGTAATGCTGCTTTTCTGTTGCTTCCCATAGTATGTTTTCCCTCCGCATCAGGGGTTGGACAAGAAAATATTCTCTTCAGCTCTATTCCAAGGGCCTTCTCCTTCCTTGGAGGTTTTTGAGCAGAGGTTGGATGGCCACCTGGCATGGGCACTTTAAATGTGACTTTTCCTTTTCAGAAATGGGATCTGTATTTTAATTCCATGTAATTCTAGATTTTGCCACTGTAATGCTAGAAATTTTTCTTTAAATAGCCATCACTTCTCTTGCTTTCATCGAGTTTTTGAAGGTATCTGATACATCTTGCTTTGTTTATAGCATGTCTGCTTTAGGTACTTCGGGTGAAATTTTGGAATGGTTCAGAGCCAATAAAATGCAGATTTCTGCTGCTATCAAAGACTTATTTCCCTTCCTCTTTATCCTGCGAGACAAGAACATAATATCTGAAGAGCAGTTTAAGGTGACTATTGTAGACATTGAATTTATTATTTAAGATGCGCCTGGGTTTTTGGAGTTCATCTAAGCCAGGATTGGGGAATCTTTGGCTTCCCAGAAGTTGATGAACTGCAACTCCCATCAGCCCCAGCAAGCATGGTCAATGGCCAGGGTTGATGGGAATTGTAGTTCAGCAACATCTGAAGGGCCAAAGATTCCCCACATCTGTCTGAGCTTTTCCTGGAGCAAAAGCTGACATTATGGGACCATTGTTCACATGTCTGCCCAGCTAGTATATAAAGCAATGGGTGGGAGATGTCTTACTTTAACCATCAGCAATGTATAAGAAAGGGGGTGTTGAACTCTCACTGCCCGATTTTTAGCTCTTTGGAATCAGTTACTTTTTCCTTTTCAAAACAAAATAATAAATAAATAAATTCCTTCCAGTAGCACCTTAAAGACCAACTAAGTTTGTTCTTGGTATGAGCTTTCGTGTGCATGCACACTTCCTCAGATACACTGAAACAGAAGTCACCAGACCCTTATATATAGTGAGAGAGTGGGGAGGGGTATTAATACTTGAAGCCAGCCAATAGGGGAGGAAAATGGCTAAAGGGAAGGTAGGAAACAAGAGGTGGAAAGTTGCAGCATTCTTCTCCCATGTGCTCTTTTTAATGCTGAAGTACCCATATGGCACAGGGCAAATGGCTTCCTCTGTGGCATAGGGAGATGTTATACGTGACTCATAACCGGAAAGGTTTTCAGGGTAGCAGGAGGAACACAGCATGAGAGACAACAAAGTGTAGTGAACAACAAAGTTGTCACTACAACAAAGTGTAGTGACAACAAAGTGTAGTGTGTTAGACTTGGATGCCAAGATGTGGGCTCAAACTCCATTCAGCCATAGTGTCCACAGTGAACCTACACCAGTGGTCCTCTCCCAGCCTAACTTCCCCTCTCCATCTTGAGAGCTTTTAGGAGAGATAGGGGTACAACAGCAACCATTGCACAGGAGGAGGAACCTTGAAAGTTAGTGTGGGGTGTGAGCCAGAGAAAAAGTAAAGAAGACACACTCCTTAACAGCAGCAGGTTGTGACTTGTTTCTGAAAAACAAGAGGTCAAATGCCTTGAAGCTTTCTTTGCCATTAATACAAAATATAGGAGAGGGATTTTAACTGTGCTGGGCCTTGGAATTTGAACTGGATTTGATTTCTTTGCTTATGCTACGTTTACCATCTTGGATATGATGGGAAATGGGATACTTACTGTATATGAGTTTAATTTTTTTTATATATTGTCGTCGTCCCCCCCCCCCAGAATTGTTTTGAGCAGGTATCGTCAAATGCAAATGCTCTTCACAGAGTGGTATACAGTGTACTTGAAAGCATTACAAACAATGTGTCAGGAGTAAAGGAGATTTTCTGCCAAGAGAACCTGGAAGCATATCCAAATTTAAAGCCAATACACGAAAGCCTAGAAAATGGTAAGTTATCTTGTTGGCTGTGCTAAATCTACCTGGCAAACGTAAAAGATAGTCAAAATGAAAGAAAAATCATTAGATTTTATTGAGAAACGGTGTAGTAGTGAATGTTTGAGCCATGGAATATTGTCACGGTCCGGGCGGGCAGCAAGGAACGTCAGGACCAGGGGCCATTGGGTCGGGCAGAGGGTCCGAGGAGGGAGACAGGAAGCACGCGGTACAAGTCTCACTCTGAGGGTTGAGGCACAAAGTCACAGTCCAAGAGGCAAGATACGTGGTCACGGTCCAAGGGTCCAGGCATGGAGTCACCATTCAAGAGTTAAGGCACGAGGTCACAACGAACAAGGAGGCACGCGGCGAGGCGGGGAATGCGTTGCTGTGGCAAAGAGCCAAGGGAAAAAGCTGGCCTTATATTCCTGCCGCCTCCTGCCACCAGGTGCAGTGAGTTACCAAGCAGCCTCACCTGTGCAGCCGCGCCCTGCCTCACTAGAACAAGCCAAATAGGCCCTAGTCCCACAAAGCCCTGTTGGTCCCAGGGCCTGACTCCGGCATGCACCCCTGACAAATATTCCCAACTATGCATTCTCTTTGTCTCAACCCTCTGCCTGCCATCTGCTGGTGAATTTATTATTCTGTTCATTTGAAAGTACTTATTGTCTGCCTTTTATTGTGAAAAATAATATGGTGGTTTACAAAATAAAACCAGTATACTAAAACAAGAAAACATAAACTAGAACATTCAAAGTTAAGTAATACCATTACTAAGAATCAGTGCCCAGGAATGCCTATTTAAATTGTAGGTTTTTACCAACTTTCCCCACAAGTGCTCATTTTGTCTCTAAGGGAAGGTTATTCGACTGTGTCAGAATACGGTGATGTATCCTAATCATCATAAGATGTATGTCTGCTTGATATGGCATGTCTAGAATATCCTCCTTTGCTTTGATGAAAGGCTTGTCTCTTCGTGACGCATCACAACTTTGACAATGAATGGGCTGGAATATGTGAAAGGCGGCATTGTCCTAAACAGTGGCGGAGCTTCATGCTCCAGCACCAGGGGGCAGAGAGCAGACGGGGTGGGGCTGGCGTGTGTCCTGGGAGTGTGGTGCGCCGCCTGTGGTGCCCAGCGCTGGCGGGGGCAGGGCCGGCGTGTCCATTTAGGTGAACTAGGCAATTGCCTAGGGCGCCAAAATGGAGGGGGTGCTGGCCAGGCTTCGGCAGGGGGGTGGGGCGGGCTAGCAGCAGCTTCTCTGCTGTGGTGGACAGGTGCTGCTTGCCCCCTACACCACCACCCCGGCTCCCGCTAAAGCAGGCTTTGGTGGGGGGCGGGCGGTGGGACGGGCAAGCAGCAGCTTCTCTGTTCAGCGGAGAAACTGCTGCTTGCCTCTCCACCCCCCCACCTCCCGCTAAAGCAGGCTTGGGCGGGGGGCGGGATGGGCAAGCAGCAACTTCTCTGTTCAGCGGAGAAACTGCTGCTTGCCTCTCCACCCCCCACCTCCCGTTAAAGCAGGCTTTGGCGGGGGGGGGGGCGCCAGAAGGTGGTCTGCCTAGGGCGCCAGAAACCCTAGCACCGGTCCTGGGCGGGGGGCAGCTGTGATGGCACCCCACTGGGATCGCGCTGCCAGGGGCAGTCTGCTCCCCCCCCCCGCACCCCTCTTCCTCTGCCAGTGGTCCTAAACTGTCCAGAGCCTTACAGGTCAAGACCATCACCTCAAACACAGTTCAGTAGCAAATAGGCAATCAGTGCTGTTCCTCCAGCACTGTTGATATAGAATCGCAGAGTTGGAAGGGATCCCAAGGGTCACTTCGTCCAACGCCCTGCAATACAGGAATCTCAATTAAAGCATCCAAGACAGATGGCCATCCAGCATCTGTTATGTGTATGCATGGAAGGAAGCATTTTGCACCAGCTGCAGTTTCTTATAAACCATAAATGATGAGATCAGGGATCTCCAATCTTTGTCAACTACTGGATACATTTTCAATTATGAGAGTGCTAGGGGCACTGGTCACAAAATGGCTGTCATAGGGGGCGTGGCATTGCACAAAATGGCTGCCATGGGAAACATGGCATAACACACAGTTAGAGAGACAACCACCCCCAATAATCTCATGCTTAAAATCATGGCTGGCTTGGAGCATTTTGCAGCTTTGGGAAAAATAGGAAATGTCACTACCACTTACTCTTTGGCAGCCCTCTTGTCACCTGCTCCTCCCCTGTATGCCACCCACCCCAAGCAGAAGGCAGCAGGGGAGCAGAAGGCTGTAGAGGAGAGGAGTGGGCAGCAGAGAAGAGGCTTGGAGGTGGTGGGTGAGGGTGTCACAATGGGCAGGTAAAGAGGAGGAGGAGGAGGCAGAGGGCAGGAGTGGAGACTGGATGTACCACCTGATGCATTTGCCTTGCCTTGCCTCATTGGCCGTCTGGACCTGCTTACAATGGGGAGTCAGCTGTGTCCTGCTGGTACTGATTATGATTATTGATTTTACATATACCGATGCTGTTACTGTCCATAGTATCATGAAAAATATACAAGAAGAAGAAGAGTTTGGATTTGATATCTCACTTTTCACTACCCGAAGGAGTCTCAAAGCGGCTAACATTCTCCTTTCCCTTCCTCCCCCACAACAAACACTCTGTGAGGTGAGTGGGGCTGAGAGACTTCAGAGAAGTGTGACTAGCCCAAGGTCACCCAGCAGCTGCATGTGGAGGAGTGGAGACGCGAACCCGGTTCCCCAGATAACAAGTCTACCGCTCTTAACCACTACACCACACTGGCTACACCACACTACACCACAAGGTAGCCCCACCAGTCTCATTTGCTTAGAAAGCACCTGCACATTTTGTTGCATAACTTTTTTTTTTTTTAGGAGGACTAGAAACTTACTTAAAACAACAAGAGCAATGAAAGCTCAAATTCTGAGGACCTTTCACTGGGGCACCACTGGAAGCCTTCCCAGGTGCCATTCCATGTTGCCTACCCTTGGATTAGATGTTCACAGCACATTTTATCCATTTAAGTTAATAGTAAGGTGCTAATGCCCTTGTTTTCTTCACACACTTTCTTTTCAGTTCTCCAGCGTGCTACAAAGAGCTCTGCCACAGGACCTGGAAGCAAGAACATATTCCAGACAAAGAAGAACGATTCTGAATTCTCTGCTCCGAAAGGTGAATTTCACATGGGTCTCTAAATGCTTCTGAGGCATAGACTGTGGGAAGAGAAAAAATAGAATAATATAAGGCAGAACTCCCCAAACCTTCCACCTACAGGACCTACCTGAGATGGATGAAAATTAGAGACCCTCCAGGTAGCCTTTTTATTGCGCATTCCTGATGATTTGTGCTAATAAGGCTATTGGGACAGTCATATGTGTTCCTGCTGTCAATATTGTTTGCGCTTGCTGAAGCTTGAGGCAGTTGCACTGTTGTTGTTTTTTAAGTCAGTGCATAGCCTGTAACTTCCTTCTGGAGTTCTATAACTTTTTATGTTACAAATGTTCTGCTATATTTTTGTGATGCTTTTGTTGCGCTATGGCACCTTTGGACAGCAATAAGGAAGCATTAAGGAAACATCACACAGCAAGCTAAAGCAGAATAAATCCACCACTAATGGACTATTATTGTGTCACAATAAAACATCTGTCTGGAGGGGCCCTTACTGAGGCCCACTAGTCTTAAAATGCTGGCAAATGGAAACAGGGTTGGCATAATCAGCTGCCAATTACTGACATCGTTTTCAACTGATATCTAATCCATCTTTGGAAATTGAAAACACCCCAAGCCAAATACAGTACAGCCATTTTCTCAGGAGGTATTGTGAGTAGTCTTCTCATTTTAGGCAGAATTTGCTAACCCATAAGAACTAAATGAGAAAGTTGTTCTAAATTTCCCTTTTTTTGTTTCAGGTTCCCCCTTTCTCTTTACACCCAAGTTTGATCAAGAAATGGCAGAACGTTATAAAAAATATTTTTCAGAGGGAGAAGCCTCAACTAGCTATCAAGGTATTGCATAAAAATAGATGGAGCAGGGTGGGCACTTCTGAACATACCGTATTTTTCGGTCCATAAGGCGCTCCGGACCACAAGACACACTTGTTTTTTAAAGGGGAAAAACCAGGAAAAAAATATTTTCCTGGTTTTCCTCCTCTAAAAAACACGGAGGGGAGTGCTGGAGGGGAAGCCCCTTCTCCCTTCACAGCGGCTCATCCCCGCTTCCTTAAAGGGACATGGGGACGAGGGGAGAAGGTTTCTCCCCTCCTCCCCATGTCCCTTTAAGGCAACAGGGGATAAGCCTGCTTTTGGCATCGGGGCGCAGGGTGGTGGAGAAAGCAGCAGCATCCCCGCTGTTTCCTCCACCATCCCATGCCTTGCACCGATCCCAAAAGCCTGCTTTTGGGATTGGCGGGCAGCGCATGGGGTGGTGGAGGAAATCCTCTACCAACCTCCCTGCCGCCCATCGATCCCAAAAGCAGGCATCGCAGCTGCCTCCCCCCACCTCCCGCCGAATACGGCGGGACGTGGGGGGAGGCAGCAGAGATGTTGGTGGTTCGTGCTAGCAGCTCCGTTCACGGAGCTGCTGGCACGATCCACCAACATCCCCTTTGCTCCCCGCCGCCTCCCCACATCCCCCGTCGCGTTCGGCGGGACGTGGGGGGAGGCGGCGGAGGTGTTGGTGGATCGTGCTAGCAGCTCCGTTCACGGAGCTGCTGGCACGATCCACCAACATCCCCTTTGCTCCCCGCCGCCTCCCCACATCCCCCGTCGCGTTCGGCGGGACGTGGGGGGAGGCGGCGGAGGTGTTGGTGGATCTTGCTAGCAGCTCCATGAACGGAGCTGCTGGCACGATCCACCAACATCCCCTTCGCTTCTTGCCGCCTCCCCCCATCCCCCGTCGCGTTCGGCGGGACGTGGGGGGAGGCAGCGGAGGTGTTGGTGGATCGTGCTAGCAGCTCCGTTCACGGAGCTGCTGGCACGATCCACCAACATCCCCTTTGCTCCCCGCCGCCTCCCCACATCCCCCGTCGCGTTCGGCGGGATGTGGGAGGAGGCGGCGGAGGTGTTGGTGGATCGTGCTAGCAGCTCCGTGAACGGAGCTGCTGGCACGATCCACCAGCATCCCCTTCGCTTCCCGCCGCCTCCCCCCATCCCCCGCCGCGTTCGGCGGGAGGTCGGGGGAAGCAGCGGAGATGTTGCTGGATCGTGCTAGCAGCTCCGCTCGCCGAAAGAAGCTTCTTTCGGTGAACGGAGGTGCTGGCATGATCCAGCAACATCGCTGCTGCCTCCCCCCACCTTCCGCCGAACGCGACGGGGGATGGGGGGAGGCAGTGGGAGCGAAGCCTTCGCTCTATAAGACGCACAGCGATTTTCCCTTCCATTTTAGGAGGGAAAAAGTGCGTCTTATGGAGCGTAAAATACGGTAATTTTATATCAAGAGGCTTTTCAGTTTTGACATTCATGTTTTATGGCAATGACGGTATATAAGCATTGGATAAAATTGGATGTGAATATGTTAAATTTGTAGAAGGTATTATTGTCTTAAGAGGAAAAAGGATACTTTAGATTATGCAATTTTTAAAATAAAAATGGTAATCCAGTTTCCCAGGATCAATTTAGACTGGACACAGGAGATTTGGGTATGTATGGGATGGCTTCACTTACATCAGTTGAGTTAGATCCTGCTAAATCAGGGTATCTAGGCACAGGCAACCAGATCCCTTTGAAACTGTTCTGTTAAACCAAGGATCTAAAGATAAAGTATTGATATAAGAGATCTATGGAGAATTGCTGGAAATTTATCCAGCTCATTAAGAAGCCTGAAAACTACCTGGGAGGCAGACATAGGATGCGAAATAAATGATATAAAATGGAAAAGCATGTGAACCATTAAAACCAGCAGGGTCTATTTCTGCCTGCATAGTGCAGAATACCACACCAGAGTCTCCCATAGGTGGTACAAGGCTCCAGCTTGCTAGCTATCATGTACAGTATTACCCTTTGTCTAGCTGTAGTGTTTTGGCTGGGCTGTGGTCACTCGGTAACATTTCAATCTTTGATGGGAATGCCTGATTGTCAAAAACTTTTAGTCTGACATATATCAGGAAATCAGTAGTATTCTTCAGGACCCAATACAAATTACACCCCAATTGTAACTATTTTTAGGACATTAAGAGGAACATAAAACCAAACATTTTCCTAATCTTTCTGCTAGTTGCAGCTAGGCTGTCTATCACACAGTTGTGGGAAGCCTTGAAAGACCTAAATATTTCTCTTTGGTATAATAACATTTGGAATATAGTCATATCTGAGAAGCGAACATATCAGTTAAGATTATTGAAAGGTATTGAAAACCCAGTGACTTGGTGCTACTTGGTGAAACTTGACACTGACTGATGCTTTTAGTATGGGATGCTTATACGTAGTATGTATGAACTTTATGAAGCAATGTATGGGTTTATCCAGATTTCTCTTTTCCTGTTGTTCCCTGTATTGTGGTTCCTTTGATTGTTCTTGTAATTTAAAAATGCCATTTTTAAATGCTTAATACACAACTGCACTGCTGGCCTGGCACACTGAAGGCATTCCAGGGCATTTGGGTGGAATCTAGCCACATATTAAAAAATGTTGTGAAAATGCTTAAAAAATAAATAAATTGAAAAATATATTGAATTTACCATAGCTCACCATCAGCATCTACTGTCACATTTGTACAATGCATTTTACAACACATTTTAAATGTTTTCTTTGCAGCTGTATAGCTGAGTCCTTGGTTTCTCTTTTTAAAATGAGCGAAAAAGGGATAACAATTCCCTACTAAATGGCTTCTTCTTCTTCTTCCTCAGGACTGAAATTAGCTGGTGCTACAGAAAGCATGGCAAAAATGTCTCAAGGACCAACTAACACCTGTTTGAAAATGGGTGGTGTTCTGAAAGGTAAAGAAGGTGCAGTGGTATAGATTCCTCATAGGTTCTCCAAACTAACCCCTTCCACAGTTCTCCAAAAGCAGCTTTGGCATACACTCTACAAACTGGGCATGGGTGTTGTCCATATGTCCTTTACCTGCACCCTGGTTCCTAGCTGCCATTTTGCCCACTTCTTTTTAAATGCCTGCCTCCATTACCCAATCCCCTGTTTTTGTTGTTGTTTTAACTGCATGCATGCAATGTTAGCCATTACCAATAGTTACAGCATCCTGTTATGATGACTATGGAGCTCCATTCTTGCTATGTCTTGAAACCTGACCCCTTGGCCCTATGTGAGTTCAAGGAACTTGCTTCACATTGTGGTTGTATGCTGCAACCTGACTTCTCAGTTCCCAGTTCTCTTAAGAGTTGGCATCTCTTTTCCTATTTTCTCTCAGACTTAACTGCAAGCTATCTTTTCTGTCATAGCTAGATGCATCCCTGCCCCATCAACAACTTTTGGAGGGCACTACAGTGGTACCTCAGGTTACAGACGCTTCAGGTTACAGACTCCGCTAACCCAGAAATAGTACCTCGGCTTAAGAACTTTGCTTCAGGATGAGAACAGAAATTGTGCGGTGGTGGCGCGGCAGCAGTGGGAAGCCCCATTAGCTAAAGTGGTACCTCAGGTTAAGAACAGTTTCAGGTTAAGAACTGACCTCCAGAACAAATTAAGTTCTTAACCCGAGGTACCACTGTATTTTGGCCACCCCTGCTGTAAGCTATAAGGGGCTCAGGCAAGGCATTCCACCCCCTTTTCTGTCCCGTCCCCCCAACTGATGCTCCACATTGTGTAGCTGCTATTGTTTGGTTGTTAGTTTATTAATTTTGTAGCAATGTGCTTTAATACATATACTTACATTAGCCTTCAGTTTATGTGGGCATAGGAAAATATTATATATAATGGCTACAGAGGTTTCTCTAGGACTGTTCAAAGTATTAAACCTCTGTATTATGTACACTGGTTTAGGATACTTGACATAAGTAAGAAATTACTTATTAATTAAAGAACATGTGTAAGGGAGCCTCTGTATTAATTAATTTTGTTCAAGCATTCAGGTAAATGTCAGTTTCCTGTAGCAATGGGAACATTTTGTGGGTGAAACAGTGAAAAGAATAACAGATAACTTTCTGTGGTGAAGAAGAAAATGTCACAGTCTTATGGTTGAGCAAAACCACAGAAAACAAGATGTAGAGGAGAATAAAATTACTAAATAACCATAAGGTAATAAATTAATAGTCATTAGATGTAAGATAAGAAAGTATAAAAGCAGGACTCAACCACCGTTTCTTGCCATCCCTTGGACAATCAAGGCAAAACCTAGAGTTGATGTGATCTGGACAGGGTGTGGTCCTTCATTCAAGATATTTGCTTTTCTACTTTGTACCTGAGTTTGTGAGTTCTAAGCTTTGCAATGTGAAAAGGATGCAACTGTTTCCTTCTCAATTTCTGTTTTTGGCTATTAATTTTTTTTGGAAGCCAACTTATTTGGAAGGATTGCTGGGTCCTTGGGGAACATGCCCTTCTCTTTGCCCCAAAATTTTCAGCAGCTTTTTTTTGTATTTACACTACACATGTTCAGTCCTTGGTGGGTGACTTTGTGAACTTTATATCCCTTTACAGTGGGGTCTATTCCCCCCCCCCAACTTCCACTTTTTCCTAAACATGATAGCTACTGCTTCTTTCTCAGTGGCCCCATTTGGGCATTCACCATCTGAGTCTGCTATCTCCACTCTTCCCCAGTGACTTGGCCAATGAACTCTATTCTCTGGCAACTTCCAGCCTCTATTATTGCAATGCAGTCTACATGGGGCTACCCAACTGATACAAAGTGCAGCTGCCAGATAACTTACTGGGGTTTCATTTAGATTTCATGAACCCCATTTTAAAACATATCTTACTGGTTGCCAGTTCGTTTCCAGATCCAGTGCAGGGTGCTCACAGTAATGTTTAAAGTCCTAAACAATTTAGCCCCCAAATATCTGAAAGACTGCTTTCTTCCCTACTGACCCTCTGAGGTGTTAATATTGGCAGACTTATATTGCTGGAGTTGCACTGGTGGAACACATAGGTCCACGTAGAGTTGCACCAGGGCATCTGCGCAGATGTACCAGTATATCTCCATGGCGGAGTCATAATTTGAGTTATGATAGCTCATAACTCTGTAGCTCTGCAGCCATTGTATCTGTTGGGGGCTGGTCTGAATATGATGCCAGAGACTGGTCTGACTCTGAAGATGGGGGAATGCAGTCACAGACAGAGCAGCCTCTAACAGAGGGGGGGGGATCCCCCCCGCCTTACACGTTCCCAGAAGCAGAGAGACCAGCAGATTCAGAGGCTGCACAGTCAGGGGAAGAGATGGACAGCTTTGAGATAGTAGCTAGGCAACCAGGAGGAAGGGAGCATTTAGGAGATTCTTCAATCGAGTGGTGGGGAAGACGTCGTCGTCCCCGAACTCTGAGGACTGAAAGGGTCCAGGAACAATGGAAGCGCAGGGGCGGAACAGGTGGCTGGTAGCACGCTTCTTGCTGCGGAAGAGGAGGGGATTCAGAGTGAGCGACTGCCATCCGTGGGGAGGGTGGCTTGATGCTGCTCTCAATATGTTGTTATAAATAAAATGCACTAGAAACCTGCCAGAGGCTCATTACTTCTTATCAGAAGCTACTGGAGGGAGGGGGAAACTCCCTTGCCTGCCAACATACCTGACAGTATCTTTGGTTTAGAATTGTGTCCTGATATAACTTTAGGTGATATGAAATGCTACCTCATGCCACATCTTATCAGCAGGATCTGTAACTTTGTAAGACTGCTGTCATTTTCTGGAAACCCAAAATATGGAAATTACAGCATTTGACATCAATTTCTTGATTTCCTCTAGGAAAAGGGATACAAAATATTAAAAAAGAAAAGCTGATTGTCCAGGGCTCAACAGTGATTGTTACTTGTGGAAAAACTAAAGGTGTTTTATATAAGGAAAAATTGGCAGCAGGTAAACATTGCTTCGAAACAGTATAATTGTATGTGTAATTACATATTTTAAGGGAATTTTATAGCAATAAGAAGTTAAAATCTTTGTGTTTGTGCCCATGAGTGTGTTGGGAGAAAGATGCATCCATGTGGCACTATGGGGGTGTAATTGTATGTCTGGGAACACTTAAGTAGTCTTGGAGGAAATTAGATTTTTATTTCCCACTGAAATAACTTAGAGCAATTCTATCTATCACAATGGGATTTTCAGTACTTTTAAATCCTTCAAATCACAATTCAGAAATGCACGCTTAAATGATTTTTCCAACTTAATTTTTTTATACAAACAGTATTGTATTGTATTGTATTGTATTCTTCCACTTTAGTTGGTGTAGCATATCATTTGTGTATTAGACCATGTGTAGGGAACCTTTGGCCCTCTGGATGCTTTTACCCCTGATTATGCTTGCTGGGGCTGATGGGAGCTGTACTTCAATAACATCTGGAGGGCCAAAGTTTTCCCCACATTAGACTGCATTAATGCACTGCAGTTATATCAACCCATAAATTGTGAATTGAAAATAATTGGCAATTCCTCCCTATTTTTAAAAAGAAAAAAGACAACTCAATTTATATAATTATTTGGTGCTACAGTTTCAGGACCATTCTTATTGGATGGAGAAAATATGCCCCCCACTTAAATTATAATTATACCAAATAAACATTAGAAAAGAAACACATTTTACACTTCATGTTGTTGTTGTTCAGTCGTTAAGTCGTGTCCGACTCTTCGTGACCCCATAGACCAGAGGACGCCAGGCACCCCTATCCTCCACTGCCTCCCGCAGTTTGGCCAAACTCATGCCAGTTGCTTCAAGAACACTGTCCATTTAATTAATTACTTCATGTAATTAATGCTATTTTTTTACTGGTGGTATTATCAGGCCCAGTGCTTGTGGTAAGCCATGTTGGGCATTGGCTAAAGACTCCATGGCTTCTGACGAGCCCAGCCTTTTGCCCAAATACTCACCTCCATGCTCAGGTAGTGGTCATAGCTGTCAACCTTCCCCTTTTTTGAGGGAAATTCCCTTATTATAGCAGAGAGGAACAGCAGGGAGGGTTGACAGCTATGGTAGTGGTATGTGCGCACTGCTTAGAGCCACGGTTGTCCCCATCTACAGTAACTTGCTAGACACTCACCTCACTGCTCAGAGAAGTGCCCTGTGTGAGGTGCCCAAGAAAATGGCTGTGCTGTCACAGTAGTTTGCCACTGCAGCTAGAAAGGCTTTTAAAGCCTTTTTAGCCACCATTGGCCCTTTCACAGATCTCAGATGCTACTTCAGGGGACAGGGCAGGAGGCAGGAGGAATGGGGGTAGCAAGAGGGGAAGAGGACAGTGCTGCTATTGCCACAGAGAAAAGGATTGGGGCAGGAGCTGAGGGCCCCCCCCCCTCCCTGCAGTCATGTTGGCCCTGAGCAGTTCCCATGCTGAAATACATAGCTAGTTTCAATTTTTCCAATGTAAATATTGGAAAAGGAGCTGCTGGTGACAATTTCTTTCTCCCTCTATTGAACTTTGCTGAACGGGACAGGCTTGCAGCACTGACATGACTTCTCTGTTACAGGAGCTACACAGAAATCTATCAAGGGTTTAAAGGGAACATGGTTCACACCACAAGAATTTCTGACTGAAGGAGAAATTGCAGGTACAAACTGGAGAAGAAGTATCCGCGCTCAGGGGATTACATTAGAAGGATTAATAAAGGTATGCAGTTGACTTCTATTGGCTATAATTCTAGTGCCTCGTTCTTTACTTGTAATTACAAAGGAATTTCAAATGATGCCACCAAGGCTTTCCATATATTTATCCACACATATTGTTCCTATCACAAGTACAATATCCTGTATTGCAAGTGAATAGCAGCACAAAATGTTTTAGGAAAAAGCCATTGTCTAGATTCTAGAATGCTCTAACACAGGAGTTGCCCACAGACAGGTTACAAGTTGCCTGCAAAGGCTACCACTGGTTTCCCTGAACAGGCGCTGCTGAGTGTTGACTTTTCATTTTTTGAATATTAAGGCTCCAGCTCTTCTAGAAAATTAGTTATGGGACAAAATCTGCAGATACCTTCAAAGCAATTTCAGTGAAATAATTTGAGTGTGGTGTGACCACCTTGTATATATTTCCTGTTGTTGAGGAATGCTCTCTGTTGCTATTAGTCAGCAACAGCATCCATATGTGTGTAAAATAAAAATCCTGTGATCTTCACAATCAGAACCAGTGGGACATAGCTGACTTCCTATGGTATTCCATCAGGTTGCTGGGGATAGCTATTCTTTCTCTTTTTGTTTTATCCCATTCTACCCCACCCACAATGGCAACTATTTTGTGCCCACTGATTCAGAAAGGTTGGCGACTCCTGCCCTAACACAATGTAGAACTGAGCAGACATAAGGATTGTGCCAGCTAAAGGCAAGACCTGTATTCCACGGAACATTGATCTATGGAAGTTTTATGGTTACAATAAAGACTATGTGATATTTATTATAAAAATAACAAAAAAAAATCTGATGGCACAGATTGATTATAGTATCAGCTTTTCTAGACTGGAGGCCACATTATTAGATATGTAAAGTTCAATCCTCGGTTGCAGGGTAGAGTAGGAACAGAATCCTCAGTGGGAGGGATTGTAGGCAGTGAGGTCAGTGGGAAATTAAATGCAAAAAGTACAGACCATAATAATTCAATTAGAGGTTGGATTGCTATATATTTCATTACTGATAGACCACCTTTCAAGGTTATCTTTCCCAAGGTGTCTTTCAACATATTAAAACACAAAACATTGCAAACATAGAAATCATAATCAAGACAACAGGTGTGCAAAATAAGCACAGTGATGCTTTGCCACAGCTGTGCCAATTCATGAAACTCAGTAACAATCCATTTCATGCAGAATACATTAGTAATGCTGAATTTATTATCTGTGGTGGGGTAAGAAACCCCTGTATCTCTTCAGAGCAAAATGGAAATAATTCAGCTTTTCGCATGTGAGCCTATCTTTAACATTCCTTTGCTCAAACATGGCAAATTTAAGGTTGGTAGCAGAGTGTCCCGGCGGAATGAAATATTTTCCTACTGGATTTTAAATAAATATAAATAGTAAGGTGTCAGTAATATGTCTCATTTCTATCATCTAATTCAGAATATGTTTGGGGATTCTGTTTGTGCCTCAGAGGAAACCTAATAAATGTGATGTTTATTTCAGGACGGCATGCTACCTGAGCCAGCACGAGCTTCCCCGGCGAAAAATAAGGTAAACAAATTATGAACACTTTTACTAGATTATTTGTAGATAATACACCAATCTAAATGGGCATCTACACATTTTATTTGTCCATTTATGCATTAAGATATTTCTGTCATGATCAACTCCAAAAAAATATAATTACTTCAGAATAAGGAGGTACAAAACATAATAAACAAAAACATTAAAACAGTACTAAGATTCATAAATAGCCTGACAAAAATGCTGAGTTTGTACCTGGTATCTATATGAATATAATAAGGTGGTAAGACTCACCTTCATAGAGAGGTCATTCTAAAGATGCAGAGCCATGACCAAAATCAACTTATTAATTGATTTCTTCAGATTTGTATTCCAGTTTATTCCATGGGATGCATTCTGTTAATGTACTTTTGGGTGGCACTGTGGTCTAATCCACTGAGCCTCTTGGGCTTGCTGATCGGAAGGTCGGCAGTTTGAATCCCTGCAACAGAGTGAGCTCCCGTGGCTCTGTCCCAGCTCCTGCCAACCTAGCAGGTCGAAAGCACACCAGTGCAAGTAGATAAATAGATACTTCTGTGACAGGAGGGTAAACAGTGTTTCCGTGAGCTCTGGTTTCCGTCACGCTGTTCCGTTGCACCAGAAGCAATTTAGTCATGCTGGCCACATGACCCAGAAAGCTGTCTGTGGACAAACGCTGGCACCCTTGGCCTGAAAGTGAGATGAGCACCGCAACCCCATAGTTGCCTTTGACTGGACCTAACCTATTACCTTTTTACCTTATATTGTTCTCTGTCTCTTACTCAGAATCTGATCATATATTTGTGTGAGGAAATGCTGAAGGAAAATATCTGCTATCCCATGAAACCTTTTCCTCTTTTATATCTGGTTCAAGATAATTTTCATACCCTAATTCAACCCAATCCACCCCTTTCTCCTTCAGCACACATAGGAGACTTCCAAACAAGCCTATAGTAACAGTATAAAAATATGGGTGTGGGAAGGAGAAGGTTGATCAAGAAAACAGGCAAAGCAGCCTGAAGAAACAAGCTCTTCTTCATGTGTGCAATGCATAAAGGGAGAAAATATAAAATGAAGAAATTCAAAATGGTTCTTGAAGCTCAAATATTAGCCACGACTGTACAGTGCTACTACTGGTAGTCTGTCAGTGATGAGTAATTTTACAAGGACACCTTTGTCTACACAACTTCTCCTTAGCACAGCAAGATGTGATGCTTTAAGGGTCCAAGAAATATTACCTGTTTGCCAGCTTCCTACACTTCTGTTTTGCCAGACTTGAGAAAACAGGAAGATACCAAGTGGATATTGACGTATTAATTGGATACCTTCAGTGACCACTACATAAACCAAAGATAACTTCTACAAGTTATATGTTGCAGCAAAAACAAACTAAGTTAGTTTTAACTTCTTTTTACTGCACACAGGAGTATATATGTGGTTGTTGATGATATTTTATGATATGCCTGCCAACTGAAGATCCTTTGTTAAAGTCTTTTAAAATTACCATTCAGGGCCCATTGCACTCACAAGGTGGTGTACAAGCAACACCAAAGATAAAAAAACCTCTCACTGTACTGTTTCAACAAATTTCTTTTTCTTTTTCCTTTAGCCAGCAAATGATGGCATATGTGAAGTGTGTATGGAAGAAGGGTCTGATATGTGCTGCATTTCATGCAATAAATCTTTTCATAATTCTTGCCATGTTCCAGAAGAATTGGCTATGAAGAGGTATTTGCTTTCCTCATCTCAGAGTTCTAGATTAAGGTGAAATAGTCAAGAAAGTCAGGTGTTGACAACATCACTCTGTAAAGCCTAGCAACAACTTGCTAAGCTGTACGCTAGCTCAGCTGTGAACTTTTGTATTAATATAGACATTTGTGTACTTTGTATTACAAATCAATTTCACTATTTTTCTCACACTAAATAAGGTACGAGTCTATAAAAGCAGAACTACACTGTTTAAAAAATCTTGTAACAATATTTCATCTCTCCTGTTTAATGCATATTAGTCCTGTTGAAGCTAAACTAAACTATAATAGAACAGTAGCTTTCAGTAATATGTTATAGCCAAGTGATATGTTATATCACTACTTCCTTTTGTAGAACATCCAGTTCAAGATAGTGTTTAATAAAAATGACTATTTTGATTAGCCTTGACATATTGTTAAGTTCTGGTGCTAAGTATTTTTCTAAGGAATGTTAGTTTAAGAAAACCATGGTTATGGCAAACCTTCAGAAATGAATAAATAAATTTCTACCATGGCAGTATTGTCTGCAAATTGCATCTAACATTACCATCATGCTTTGTACTGCATTTTTATAGGTTTTGGAAATGCACCTTTTGCAAATGGAAAGGTAACCTTTACTTCAAAGAAGACCAGGTTTTAAAGTGGAAAATGGCTAACAAGGCAAAAAATGTGGGTAACGTAAAACCTTTTCCTATTTCAGTTTAATGATAAGCAAAGTAGTAAAATTAGGGCTGTAACATCAATTGCTTTAAAATTCTAAATAAAAAGTCTCCTTTTAGCAAGGCCAGCCACCTCCTGTCATAAACTTCCCAATATTTTTACCACCAAGACAGTCTGTGTTAGTTGGCAGGCAGCTCTACCTCTCCCTGTGACACCCACAATTTGTGACCCAAATGTGGGAGGAACCCCTGGCATGTTTAAAAGCAGTGCTGTAGCAGCTTTAAAGAGCTTCACAAGGCTTCATTTCCCAGTTTCTCCATCAAGTTCTTCATTGGACTTGGTTATCAAACAGCTTGAGTACTTGGTCTGCTACACTGTGTGGCTGCTACCATTTGCTGGGCGGGCAGTTTGCTCCATCTGTATTGGGAGTCAGGGCATTGCACCTGGCTGGCCATTCTACAGAGTAAGGATGCCATATTAAATATTGTAAGTTATAATTAACAGGGAAGGGTATTGTATAGGATTAGCCATTGGTTGAATAATTTATTGAATGGGCCGTGCCCTTTTATTTGGGGGACAGAGGAAATTGCATATAGCTGACTACTGTCCTGAGGATCTTAGAAGTCAGGAAGGACTGGTTATCTTTGTGGGGAAGAGGGAGGTGGGGGAATTGCTAATGGCTGGCCACTGCTAGGTATCTGCTTTGAGTAAATAGTGATTGTAACTCACACTTTATTTCCTCCTATCTCACATTTAGCAGCTGTATTTTTAAATTTTTGTTTCTGAGATCTATGGATGAAAGGTTGTAAATAGATAGATGATAGATTGATAGATGCGTTAGAAAAGAGGGTGTTGGAAATCCTAGTTGCATGGCAGCTAACTGGTTAATCCTGTGTTGCTTCATATTGTTGTTTTTCTTTAAATTCTTCTTTTTCCTTACTAGAACTCATTCAGATGAATCGAATAAAATCAATTTTTTCAGTTTGTTTGTTTTACACACTTGCAAATTTAATCAATTAAGTAACCAACGATAGTTATCAATTACAATTTCATAATTCCTAAATAAAATCTCTAAAGGAACCAGTAATACAGTGGTACCTCGACTTACGAGTGACTCGACTTCCGTATTTTACGACTTCCGAATGACCTCCGGAAGCGAAAAAATGGCCGCTGCTTCCGAAAGATTCGACTTGCGAAGGGAAAGCGGCGGCACAATACCTTGACTTACGAAAAATTGAATGCGCTTTTTTTGACTTCCAAATTTTTCCCCCGTTCCAAGATGGCGCCTTCGACTTATGAAGATTTCGACTTACGAGCGCGCCTTCGGAACGGATTACTTTCGTAAGTCGAGGTACCACTGTAATCTATTTGGGTGAATTTGGTGAAAGTTGCATTCAAATAACTGGGACCTGTTTCTAAATAAATATAATCAATTTATGTCTATCGGCATGGGATCCTAATTTCATTTGAGGCCCTTGAACATTGGTTTCTTTTGTTTTATAGACATGTGAGTTCTTGCTTCTAAAAATCTGGTGTGAGCCTGAAGGTGCTGTTTTTGCTGATGAACCAGTCACAGTAAGTCATGATGGCAAGAGTAAAATAACACAATATTGTAGCACTATTGCTGAGATTGTAGTAATATTTTCAGTACTTATACTAATATTACTTTCTGGTGGTGCTGATTTAACAGATCCAAACATGTGATGATAACTGTCCAAATAACCCCATGTGGCTCAAGAGGATAAAAGTGAAGCTGAATATAAACCAGTACGAAACAGTGGGGGATTTCATTGGAGATATGCGTCTGATGTTCAGCAATTTTCTGAGGTTTCATCAAGTAAGCATCAGTCTCTCCCTTCCCTTCCCTTCCCTTCCCGTCCCTTCCCTTCCCTTCCCTTCCCTTCCCTTCCCTTCCCTTCCCTTCCCTTCAGTTTGTTGCCTGTGAATGATAAACACATGTGAGTGAGCAGAGGAGGTCAAGTTAGGTTTCTGTTATCCATTGAAATTAAAAACCCCAAAAGAATAAGCATGAGAAAAAGTAAACGATGATTTAGTGTGACTCAATTTCTCTCTGTACTCAAAACACATAACTCTCATAATGACCACAGTGCTAAGCCATCTAAGCAATCCTTATATGTCCCTAAGAAAGCCCACCTGGCTCCCTTCTTTTTCTTAGAATGCTTGGTGAGCTGCAAACCTATGTTATGGGAAGATCTCAATATATTACTTGTGGAGAGGGAGTTCTCTTCCAGAGGTCCTGAAGCAGAAGCTAGACAGCTGTCATTGAAATCCCACTATCTCATTGTGATAAATCTCATTGTACTTGTACATATACTGCCACGATAACCTGAAATGGCTAGGACAACAGAAATATTTAAACGTTTCCACCTGCTGTAGACATGTTGAAGAGCAATGGTAAAATCTAAATAAATTAAGCAACAAGTCACACACATATCAAAGCTAACGTTCTATTATATTTCCCCTACAGGGCCAGGATGTCGCAGAAGATGGAAGAAGACTGCAAAATGAATTTGAAAAGAGCTTTCGGGAAGCTTTTTTTATTTGTAATTAGCTGCTTGAGGGCAGCCCAAATTTATTAAACAAAATAGTAAGAGCAACTCAACATGAGGTATCCGTCCAGTAACAAAACATAGCCTAGATCAAAATATAAAACAAGTCTAATTTAAATTCATGTCAACACAGTCTCAAATACAATGTATGTAACACAAGAACTCAGTGAAATGTTCTCCCTTTTGGCCTAAATGTTCCCATTAGGAGTGGAGGGATTTGTCCTTTTCTGTTCTCTGTTTCTCATTTTCCCATTCATAACTTCAGTTCTCCACATTTCTGTAGCAATTTGAGAATTATAATTTTTTAATCCTCATGAGAATTCTACAGCATTTTAGTGCAAAGTAAACACATCTTTGTATGCAGTTTTGACCGAAGCACATATTTTTGAAAGCAGTAATGCATTTTTTGTATGTTATGTGCACTACTAAGGATGCGGGTGGCGCTGTGGCTTAAACCACAGAGCCTAGGGCTTGCCGATCAGAAGGTCGGTGGTTCAAATCCCTGCGATGGGGTGAGCTTCCATTGCTTGGTCCCTGCTCCTGCCAACCTAGCAGTTGGAAAGCACATCAAAGTGCATGTAGATAAATAGGTACCACTCTGGTGGGAAGGTAAATGGTGTTTCCATGTGCTGCTCTGGTTCGCCAGAAGTGGCTTAGTCATGCTGGCCACATGACCCAGAAGCTGTCTGTGTACAAACATCAGCTCCCTCAGCCAGTAAAGCGCCGCAACCCCAGAGTTGTCTGTGACTGGACCTAATGGTCAGGGGTCCCTTAACCTTTACCTTTACTATGTGCACTACTATATCCATTTTAATGCAGTTGCCCCTAGTATATGCATTTTTGTAAATTTTCTTTGGTTGGAGAACAGCATCACAAAATTCCCCGCAGAAGCCACCTTGAAGCCAGATGTTCATGTCCACGGGAGGAAGCTGCTTAGTCTAGAGCTGTTTCACCTGTCAATCTCCACCACAGCAGGAACAAGGAACCAGGAGCAGGTGTTACAAAAGCCTACTTGCTACTCATAAGTTCCTGTGGCCATCATAGCTCAAGGTATTCACTGGATGATTTATCCAGGGGTAGTAGGTCAAGCACCTTATCTCCAAGTCAATTGCTGACCTCTCTGGCCAGGCAGCTTCTGATATAATTACCTGGAGTTGGTTGAGACTAGCAAAATGGCCTTCAGGCGGTATCACTTCAAGCCACTTGCTCAACACTAAGGGCTCGTCCACTCTTCACTTGCCCCACATCTAGAAATCATGGGTCTGAGAGTTTTCTGCTTTCCAGTCATGGGACTGAGCCCTTCCACTTTCCCTGAGGAAACCCTCTCTCTCCCGCTGAATCAGAGCAAACATCAACCCATGAGACTGATGCTTTGCTTCAGTGGTAAGCAGCAGGTTCCCCCCCCGGGGGGGGGGAGCAGCAGGGTAAATGGTAAGTGGAAGTGTGGATGAGCCCTAAGTCAAAACAGTCAGGCTTCTCACCAACCCACCAGTGATTAAGGACAAGGCTTTCATATCAGAGGATGTGATGTCTGGTCTTGGCTTCATTGTAAACCAAAATGACCCAAATCTTTCAGTGCTACATAAAGATTTGGCCTTCATGCCCCTGTGGGAGCTCATATGAAAAAGATTCAGGGGCACTCATGATAAGTGGTTTGCTTGACAAGCAATAGAAATAGCACTTCCAGAAACACATAACACAGCATAACAGAATCCTCAGATATGTCACAAAATGTGACCAATTTGACAGCGTAAGGTTTCCATTTATATGTGGGACGGTTTATTGTCTACTCCACTTATGAAATACACTTGGCTTAAACGCCTGACTCACTATTTTCAACCATGTATTGTTTGCCTTGCCTTGTATGTTTGTAGGTGTTTGGGAAATTACAGTCCACACATGTTAAGTGTTTATCCTTGTTTCATTATTATTTTTTATCACAGTTCTGAAAACAGATAAAATATTTGTTGAAAAGGGAAAAGGATGTGGTGCCAAAGCAGCCCAGGTCACTTTTAAAAGAATGAATTGTTGGGCCAGCTTTCGTTTTATTCCTAATAAACATTTGCATTAATCGTCTCAAATCAGTGGCTCCGCTTTTCTGTAGTGCAGCTGTACTTTGCAGCGGATAAAAGATGGTTAATTTCTTCATATGCACTGTTCTGTTTGATGTATCAAGCTTTTTACACTGCTGCAGGGAGTGGGAGAAGCCCCTTCTCTGCAACTAGGAAATGACCGAAGCTCAAGAGAGAGGGGGGATTTTGCTAAATTTAATCACTAGCTTTTGCATTAGGACTAGAAAATGTAATTTTTGTTGAAAATGTGAATTGGGTGAGCAACCTGCAATAAGGCACATGCATTTTGCATGTAAAGATGGGAAACATAGAAGACTTCATGGAAATAAAATAGCTGGCTTTGCACAACTCTACTTGACTCTTTTTTTCTTGGCCCTTTGTATTTCTTTAGCAGCCAAAAATTTGAAATATGCTTTTTCAGTGGTAAAGGTAAGTGGCAGGAAGAACACCACCTGCTTAATTTCCATTTATGCACATTATTAGAGACAAAAAAGAAGCATCTGCATTGGGGCACCTTGCAGTCCTCCTCCAGTGTGGTGTAGTGGTTAAGAGTGGTAGACTTGTAATCTGGGGAACCGGGTACGCATCTCCTCTCCTCCACATGCAGCTGCTGGGTGAACTTGGGCCAGTCACACTTCATTGAAGTCTCTCAGCCCCACTCACCTCACAGAGTGTTTGTTGTGGGGGAGGAAGGGAAAGGAGAATGTGAGCCGCTTTGAGACTCCTTCGGGTAGTGATAAAGCGGGATATCAAATCCAAACTCTTCTTCTTCTTCTCCCAACTTGACATCTTGAATATATGTGTGAGAGCAGTTTAAGTGAAAATATGGGAAGGGAAGAGGGCTTGTTGGCTTTCTCACTGCCTGAAGAATATGCTATCATTGGGCTATTGTAGGGTTGCCATCCACCTGTAATTTCCAGGACATATATGGAATATTGCTGTCTCTAGCAGTGTCCTGGCAATATGGTAAATGTCTGGGAACATACAGACGTATGGCAGTCCATGTTCGCAGTGCCATTTTCCATAAACAGCCTTTTTTGCTGAAAAAAATCTTTGGGCAAAACTAAAAAAAGCTCAACATCTTTGCCCCCCCCCATACTTCCATTAAAAAGCAACAAATCCATTAACTTGCCCAGCCCCATGTGAAAGTTGAACACGCGAAAGAGACTGAATCCACAATCAATCAATCAATCAATCAGACAATCCATTTTCTCTGCACTCTGCAAAAGTATTGCGCCCTGCCAAGCATCCCTACTCCGATTGTGGATCAAGCTTCTTCATTGAGCTCCTATACTGCGTGCTAACATCCATCGATGACCCAGTAGCGAGACTAAAACAGTTTATAGAAGAGACAGGAATTATCCGCGTCATGATTCTCAAGGCTGCAGCACCACTTTTATGTACTGTATTGCAAAGGAGGAAGACACTTTGGTGAAGGAATTATTAATACGAGTCCTCTACAGTTCGACATACAAGACGATGCTCACGCACTAGAGTGTATGCTCAGTTCACGTGTCCTCGAAAGCCCCGGCGGATCACCAGGGGTGGAGGCAGAGCTCTTGTTAGAACGACACGTGTGCGTGCGTGCCAAAGAGTTCACAACATTTCATCAAGGGAGACACGCTTTATGGGCAACACCTATTGCGACAGGTGTAGGAGAGCGAGGGAACCCCTTGGCAAACGGGAATGGGCATTTCATCACCTGAGAGTGGGGCTAAGGGCAGAGCGACCAGTTCTCCGCCTGCCCGTCCCCGCCCTTTACCCACGGAACGAGTCCGCATGAAACAAATGCAACGCAAGTTCAAATTCATTGCGGAAGTGATGTCTTCGCTTTCGTTTCTCCTGAATACATCGGCCGAGAAAGACAGTTCGGGTAGTTTGGCCGCGCTCGGCTGTTTTCATGGAAGGTAGCGCTGGTGCCTCGACGCCTCTCGTCTCTGCTCCGACAACAAGTGCCAAGGAGAAAGAGGGAAGTAAGTGCCTGGCCGGCTCATTCCCATACAGGGGAAGGAGTTGCTTCTTCAGTCTCAGACGGTTGGCAGAGACCCCGCCCCGTCCGATAGGGTTTCTCCGGCCGTCGTTTTGTAATCTGGATTGGAAGCCCCTGCCCCTTGTGCGCCCACCACCACCCGAGTCGTAAGCGAGGCGGGAGCGCGCGGAGGGGGGGGGGGCTGGGAGCCGGGAGGGATTGAGCGGGAAATTCGAGTTTGAGTGAGGAACTGTGTGGGCAGGAGCGAAGGAAGTAAAGCAGCCCAGGGGATGTGTTTCATAAACAGCCACGTCACAGTTACCACCGGCATTTGCTTAATATTTATCAGACCCGGAAAGTGAAGATCATCCTTACAAGTGGTGAGCGAGCAGTAGTCCAAAGGGCTGGTCGCACTCTGCTAATGTGTTTCCTCCAAAACATGGGGACGTTGGCTTCTTTTGAAAATAAGGATCAGATTTGCATCCGTGTCAAACAGTAAAATCCCTCCCCCGCCCCATATACATATGTACAGTACAAGTTTTTCCTGCCTTCAGTTTGGACAAGATGTGTAAGAATTTGTTATGTCTTGGGTTCGTGGAACAATAACGCCAGCGACACTTCTTCGTGAACAGCTCTTTATTGTAAAGTAATAACAGGGCAGGACAAGACTGGGGAATAGGGGGCAGGGGAAGCTCTATTTAAAGACACACTGGTACAGAGAGGAAAGATACATTTAAGCAGGAACCAATAATATTCAAACTTTCCGGCGGGACCCAATCAGGCTGTGGATTGTGCTTGTACTCTTTAAATTGACCAATGGCATTACTCCACCCGGCTGACAGAATGTCTTAATTAATACACAACACTCCCCTGCACCATGTTGATACTATGCACGTAATCTTTCAAGTGTTGCGGAGGTCTACGAATCCTACCGGATCGCCTAACCCCCGGTGTATCACCCTTAGGACTATCCGTGGTCAGACTTCCCTCCCCAATATCATCGGGTACCTCAACAGGAACTGTTTCGCTAGCTGACTCCCAAGGCTTACCAGCTGTCACCGGGTTAGGTTCACCTGTGGTGATCTCAGCTTCCTGACTCTCTGAGCCCTCCACCTCCTGTGGCCTGGAGCCTTCCTGGCCTGACTGCTGCGATTCACTGAACGCTGGCAGAGTTGTGCGCGACTCCTCCCCACTCGTGCTCACCCTGCTCGGAACCCGGCGCCTTAGCTGGTCAATGTGGCGGCGCATTACTCTGCCATCCTCTAACGTCACAAAATACGACACTGGTCCACTGGGTCGGGTGACCACCCCCGGCACCCATGCTGGTCCCCTTGCATAGTTCCGGACCCAAACCAAATCCTCCATTGTCAGATATCGGGTTCTATCATCCTCGGCAGCCGGTGGTTCTCTTGCATAGCGGCCTGACACCTTGTCAGGGTGGACGAAGTCTAGAATTGTGGCTAACCTCCTCCCCATTAATAACTCTGCAGGGGACTTGCCTGTAGATGCACACGGTGTTGTGTGCTGCAGGAACAACTTCCTCGCAATGCGAGCAGACCAATCCCCTTCCAGAAGGCGTGCTATTGAACCCTTGGCTGTGCGCACCATCCGTTCGGCTTGTCCGTTCGAGGATGGGTGAAAGGGAGCTGAAGTTACCCCTCTAATGAAATTATTGGCCAGGAATGCCCTGAACTCTTGGGACACAAAAGCCGCCCCGTTGTCTGACACAATGTTCTCGGGTAACCCATGCGTCGCAAACAAAATGCGAAGGGCCCTGATTACAGCAGCTGAGGACATGTTGGGAACAATCGAAACCTCAAGCCACTTCGAGTAGGCGTCTACTACGATTAAGAACACCTTTCCCTGATAAGGCCCTGCAAAATCTACATGAAGCCGGCTCCAAGGGTTCTTGGCCCGCTCCCACCAATGCACTGGTGCCCTGGGCATTTCTGGGTGCACTTCCTGGCACGCCTGACAGGTGCACACCCATTGTTCAATGTCCTTGTCCATGCCTGGCCACCACACATAGCACCTGGCTAAGGATTTCATCCGAACCATGCCAGGATGACCCATGTGTAGTGTGTCTAACACCTCATTCTGTAGGGAGCCTGGAATAATCACCCTGTCACCCCACAATATGCAACCCTTATGGAGGGATAGCTCGTTTTGTCTCGCTGTGAAGGGTCTAAATTTCTCTTCCTGTGTCCCCCTTGGACTTCCCCCCCCCAAACAAGGACACGGGCGAGGACAGGGTCCCTCCTTGTTCTCAGAGCGATTTCGGTGGCTGTCACGGGTGGTCTGGGAAGCGTCTCCATCATCATGATGTGCTCGGCCGGGGCTGGGTCGTCGTCAGCTGCTCCAAGTAGTGGTAGACGACTTAGTGCATCCGCATGGCACAACAGCTTACCCTTCACATGACACAGTTCGTATTGAAATCCATTCAGAAAGATGGACCATCGGAGCATACGTGGGGACAAAATTTGAGGTGTTTGTTTATGCGGGCTGAATAGACCCAACAAAGGCTTGTGGTCCGTTTGAATTATGAAAGGGCGGCCGTACACGTAGTCATGGAACTTCTTGATTCTGGTGACTATAGCCAGTGCCTCCTTATCAATCTGGGCGTAGTTTCGCTCCGTGGAGCTCAAGGTTCTGGAATAGAAGGAGATTGGACGCTCCAACCCGTCTGCCTCCCTGTGACTCAGGACAGCCCCCACGCCATATTGTGAGGCATCACACGCCAGCACCAATGGTTTAGCAGCATCGTAGTGGGCAAGTGTACTGCCCTTCGACAGCATTCCCCGCAGCGTATCAAAAGCTCTCTGTTGCGGTTGTCCCCAACGCCAGGCGCACTTCTTTTGTAGCAGCTGATGCAATGGTTCGGCTATCGATGCCTTGTGTGGCACGAAGGCGTGATAGAAATTGATAAGGCCCAAGAAGGACTGCAGCTCAGCCTTGTTACTAGGTGTCGGTGCTGCGGCGATAGCCTTAATCTTGTCCTCCATGGGGTGGATACCAGCAGCATCAATTCTGTATCCTAAGAAGTTCACAGCTGCCACCCCAAAACTGCATTTCTCCTTCTTTAGTTTTAGACCTGCATCCCTGAATTTGCACAGAACCTTCTGGATGCGTCCCAGTAGCTCTTGAGCATCCTTTCCCGCAATTAACACATCATCAAAATACGGAAGGACTCCTGGCAGACCCCTTAACAGGCGCTCCATTAGACTTTGAAATATGCCAGGCGCCACGCAGACCCCAAACTGTAGCCTATTCACCTTAAAGGCGCCCTTGTGAGTCACAATTGTCTGGATTTCTGCGGACGACGGAGTCACTGAAAGCTGCTGGTATGCCTGTGCCAAGTCAATCTTTGCAAACACCTTGCCCCCAGCCAGCTTTGCTAATAGTTGGGACACTACTGGAATTGGGTATGAGTTGCCCCTGATGGCCTTATTAATCGTACATTTGTAATCCGCACAAATTCGTATTTCTCCATTAGCCTTCAGGGGTGTGACAATGGGTGTTTCCCATCTTGCAGAATCCACTGGTGAAAGCACCCCTTGCTGTATTAGCTTCTCCAATTCAGTCTCTATTGTAGGCTGTAGTGCAAATGGCACCCGCCTGGGTTTGAGGCGGATTGGTGCAACCCCCGGGTCCAGTTTTAGGTCAATCGGAGGCCCTTTATAACATCCTAACTCACCATTGAATAGCTCCCCAAATTCCTTGTACAGGGTGTCAAATGTCTCGGGAGCTATCTGGACCGTGTTGAGCCCTGAGATTCCCAAACCTAAGGCTGGGAACCAGTCCGTGCCCAGCAGGCTGGTGTGCTTCCCTTTTGCGATCACTAACTTTAATATGGCCTTCCTCTCGCGGAACTGTACGTTAACTGCGCACATACCCATAATGTCTATGCGGCCAGCGGAATAGGATTGTAGAGTCGCCGGAAAAGGCTCCAATATAGGAAGCTTACCTCTAGGGAATAACGATCTGGCCGTGTCATCTGAAACTATGGAGAATCCAGATCCGGAATCCACCTCCATGTTACACGGCTTTCCTTCAATTAGGACCCGCACAGCTGGTTTTCCTTGGGCTGGGAATGGCACAGTTTTGCCCTCGATTTGTGTGAGGTAATTGCAGTCGTCGAGTTGGTGAGTCGCTGTGGACGTCCTCTGACCCCTTGGTTTCGTGGACCCCGACGTGCCACACGACCTGCAGACCCTTGCTATGTGCCCTGTTTTTCCACAAACATGACACGTTGCTTCTCAGAACCGGCACTTTCTTCTCTCATGTGATCCGCCACAGCCAGGGCATACCCCCGACGGTCTTTATTTGCTGTGTTCTCCTGCCGCACCATCTCTATTCTCCGCACCAGGCTTTGGTTGGGGCTGACTTCCTGGTCGTCCACGGTGTGGGTTGTCTCTCCAGCTCTTTTTTCGGCTTGCCGGCCCGGGTTTTGCTCCTCTCTCTCAGCACTTTCAGTCGCAATTGCCTCTTGGAGCGCCGTAGTCAGATCCATGTCTTGTTTTGCTGCAATCCGCCTGCGGCCCTTGCTGCTGCGAAGACCGCACACAAACCGATCCAGCAGGGCTTCTTCCAAGTTGGCAAACTTGCAGTGTCTTGCCAGCTTCCTTAATTCGGTGAGAAAGACTGCCATCGTTTCTCCAGGTCGTTGTTGTCTTTTATGGAATTCTATGCGCCATGTCATCTTAGACGCCGTAGGATTAAGGTGCTTTGAGAGGTGTTCCGTGATACTCGCGAACGATGCCTCCCGCAGTGTTGTGGGGGCCAGAATTGCCCGAGCCAACTCGAAGGTCTCTGCCCCGCAGCAACTCAGGAACAACGCCTTCCTTTTATCCTCATCAGTGACCCCTTTTGCAGCCACACTGAATTCGAAACGTTCGAGGTAAGCATCCCAGGCACAACAGAATTATTATTATTATTATTATTATTATTATTATTATTATTATTATTATTATTATTATTACCACACCCATCTGGCTGGGTTGCCCCAGCAACTCTAGGCAGCTTCCAGCAAAATATTAAAATACAGTAATTCATCAAATATTAAAAGCTTCCCTAAACAGGGCTGCCTTCAGATGTCTTCTAAAAGTCAGATAGTTGTTTATTTCTTTGACATTTGATGGGAGGGCATTCCACAAGGCAGGTGCCACTACTGAGAAGGCCCTCTCCTTGGTGCTTCAAGCTGTGGCGATCTTAAGAGCAGTAAAATACGAAGCATGCTCCTTTTAAGCATTTGTTATATATACAACCTCTTGGGGGTGGGGCTCACAGTAGTAACAGCTCAGATGCATGGGTGTAGCCAGGATTTATGCTGGGCAGAACTGAGCTATCTGCGACACTGTCAGTATGTTTATTTATTTACTTGATGGGGGGGAAGCCGACACCTGCCCCCCCCCTTGGCTACACCCATGCCCAGATGGTCTTGCTTCTCCCATTGACACAGCCTTGGATTCAAGCAGAGACCAAGCATGGCTCTCCCTCTCAGGCTTCTGCCTGCAGCCTGCTTCTAGCCCAGCTCTCACATACCGTGCCGGCTTTTGTTCCTCCCATTTGCCCTCTGCAATGGAACAACTTCCTTTCTTATACTAACAACCCATGCAGTACTTTGGGGCTAGTGTGGCCCCTGCCTGGCTACTTCAACAAAAGAATCCTACATCAGGTCGTAGCAAGGGGGGGCAGGGGGCGGGCTGCCCCGTGTTCCATAATGGAGGGGGTGACAAATTATCAAGGAACAATTTGTTTTTTAATTTTTTTTTTAAATGCCTGCTCCGAAGGTCTTATCTTACTATACTAGGGATTATATAATTATATATGAAATTTCATGCATATTGGTTAATATCTTGACCCTCCTCCACCAAAATACCTGTTCACTTGGCTGTTTTCCTATGTCATGAAGGCTGAAATTTCAGTTCAGAGAGCACTTACTGTTCCCAACCCTAACCCTGTGGAAAGCCATCTAATTAGACTTTTAATTTGATTTTGAGATGTTTTTAGGAGGTAATTTAATTATTGTTTGATTTTATACCCATGTTATGTATCTGATGTTAGCCACCCTGAGCCCGACTTCGGCCGGGGAGGGTGGGATATAAATAAACGTTTATTATTATTACTACTACCTGTTATTATTCCTTTGTAAGAAAATATGAAATAACGTAAAACCATTTTTGCGGGGGGAGGAATCAATGGGGGGGGGTTGACAAGAAATTTTACGCACTGGGTACCACCTGACCTTCTTATGCCTACGGGCTGGTTGGTTTGTTTTAACATAATGGATTTTTTCCCTCTGCCATTTCTAGCTTGGAGTAAGGGGGGGGGCTAACTCTCCCTGTTTTCCAGCTTCCTCTAGGGTTTACTTTCAAAACAAAAAGTCCTTTCCCACCACTAATAGTGTTATTTTTAGCTTTGTCAGTATTTGCCAGGGACATTTCACTAGGTTCAGAAGAGGAAACCAGTACTTCTAACTTTATCCCTCCTTTCTCCCACCTTACTCACAAATATAATTTATAACAGTTATAACAGTAATATATTCAAATCATTACATACATTACATCCAATAATTTCTATATATTCAATATAATAAGTCTGCACAATTAAATTTTGATTCTAAGTTGTTGTTGTTGTTGTTGTTGTTGTTGAGTCGTGTCCAACTCTTCATGACCCCATGGACCAGAGCACGCCAGGCACTCCTGTCTTCCACTGCCTCCTGCAGTTTGGTCAGACTCATGTTGGTAGCTTCGAGAACACTGCCCAACCATCTCATCCTCTGTCATCCCCTTCTCCTTGTGCCCATCTTTCCCAACATCAGGGTCTTTTCCAGGGAGTCTTATTCTAATTCTAATTTAGTCCAGTATTAATAATGGATGTTCTAGTCCTCTTCTTTGGATCTTGATTTTAGCCAGCAAGTGCCTTTTAATAAAATTAAATCACAGTCATAATTCCATTAGGTTAGATGTCTTCAGCACTTTAATAGAACATAAGTTTCTCTCTCAAAGTTATCTGAATTCCCAAGTGCTAATCTTGTCTTCTTCCAAAATAAATAAATAATGTAGTTTTCTTCCTTCAAGAAACATTGTAATCCTTCTCAGATTTATCCTCCATTTTAAGTCAAGTTCAGTCTCACCATAGGATCGTCAAGTTCAGATTAAGTTCAAGTCAATACAGTATCTTGTTTGAAAAGTCTTGAGATTTGTATGAACAAAAGCTATGTGTATTCCTTTTATTCTAATTACTTATTAGTTAACTTATCCCCCAAAGTAAATTTAATCCACACTTCACTTGTATGTATTTCATGCTCACAGCACCCAGAATGGGAGAGGACTTCCTTTTATCACTCCCATTTTCTTGCCAGATTCGTCAAATTAGTCAGTCAAATTAGTCAGATTCCTCACCTTTCAATCGGCACAATTGTTGGAAAGATTTCCGCTTGTGGCTGGATCAGAGGCCTGCTTCTACATAGCCGTGATGGTGCCTCGCTCACCGGCGCGCTTGGCTCCCCACCCCCACTCTCTGCTCCTTTTGAAACAGGAGCAGGGACCGGCAATACCGCTGTGCTGTCTGTTAGCTGCAGGAGTCCGAGACACCCCAATGCTCCTCTTGGGGTTTTGGGGGGAGGCGCGTCGCCCTAGTGCTCTTCCCCCAGGCTCTGTGAAGCCGAATCTGACGGAGCCATCAAATTTGCAGTCCGCCCACCATGTTGCAGAAATCCAGAAGTGGGCACTCGGTCTATAAAATGTTTGCCATCACTTCACAACCCCCAAAAACTGTGGTTTTGGGGAATACAGGGCTGCTCTTATGTTAAGAAGGCTGCTGCACAGTTTGAGTGATGAGATGAGAAAGCAATAAAGGCTTCACAATTATGGTGAATATGCAGACATAGCTTTACAGATATTCAACAGACATTAGATGCCATGCAAAAATGTTTTTCTATAACCAGGCCTTCAGCTGATTACAGCATGTACAGCGGTACCTCGCAAGACGAATGCTTTGCCCAACGAAAAACTTGCTAGACGAAAGGGTTTTGCGATTTTTTAGGTGACTCGCAAGACGAATTTTTCTATGGTCGTGCTTCGCAAGACGAAAATTTCAATGCCTTCCTGTGGGAATTAAATTTCAATGCATTCCTATGGGAAACCGTGCTTCGCAAGACTAATTTTTCGCAATACGAAACGACTCACGGAACGAATTTATTTCGTCTTGCGAGGCACCACTGTAATCTATGGCTTTTAAAATGTGTTTATGCGAGGATGGTTATCAGTGTATGTCTCTTCTTTTGTTATGTATTTTGTGTTCTCATTTTATATTTTTATACATTGGACGCTCGGGTTGCGAACGCGATCCATGCGGGAGGCGCGTCCGTAACCCGCAGTGCTGCGTCAGTGCACGCACGGGTTGTGATTCACCACTTCTGTGCATGTGCGAGCGCCGGAACCCGGAGTAACCCATTCCAGTGCTTCTGGATTCTGCGCATTCGTATCCCGCAACCCACAGCGAGCGCAACCCGAGGTATGACTGTATTGTAAACTGCCCTGTAATCTTTGGATGAAGGGTGGTATGCAATTTTAATTAATAATAATAATAACAACAACAACAACAATAATAATAATAATAATAATAATAATAATAATTTATTTTTAGTTACCCAGAATGCTGGAAATAACTCTTCTTCAGAAGCGAACAGCAGTGAAGTAACTTACACAGATGAAAGTGATCCGGATTACTCCTTAGGAAATGGCCGTGAGTACCAACATGGATATGTAGGGTTGTTTAAGGCATATAGGTCAGGGAAGAGAGGTTGGTAATGCAAAGAGCCAGCAAACAAACCAGAAAGTCTTCCATTAATTATACAGTGGTGCCCCGCTAGACGAAAATAATTCGTCCCGCGAAAATTTTCGTCTAGCGGGGTTTTCGTCTTGCGGAGCGGCAATGGGAGCCGCGCTCCGCAAAAACGAAAAAAAAGAGACGAAATTTTTTCGTCTTGCGAGGCAGCCCCATAGACTTTTTCGTCTAGCGGGGCAGCCTCCCGCTAGACGAATGCTTTCGTCTAGCGAGTTTTTCGTCTAGCGAAGCATTCGTCTAGCGGGGTACCACTGTATTTCCATTTCATCAGTACCAGGAAACTATAGTGAAAAGCTTTGGAACAAGCAGAATGTTAAGCCATTGCTTAATATCCTGGCTTGTTCCAAAACTCTTAAGTGCTGTTTTCTGGTTTGGGTAATGAGAGAAGTTACATTTAATTGAAATTTGGATAATGTTTCACCAAACTTTGATTTAAAATTTGGTAGGGTTTCCAGGAACAGTTCAAAGACTTCATGGAGTTCATCTAGCAGTGGGCACTGTCTTTAATGCAGAGTGAAGACGGAACTAGAAATAGGTGTGTGTAATTAATTTGAAACGTTTTCTCAAGGAACAACAAATGTGGGAAAGAGAAAGAGAAAGCATCGAATGCAATATACTGAAAGATGGAAAGGTAGAAGAATTCGAAAAGGTAAAAAGTGCAATGCTGTAGAAGTCACAAGCTTTTCATAAGGTTGTAAAATTTCTGATACTAAATAAGCTTGCAGTTTTCTGCTGGCGAAGCCCATCTTTTTCTTCACTGTTTTCTTCATTTAGCCTGCCACTCATGCCTTAGTGTTAATAATTAAGTACTTCATTCCATCACTCTGTTATAGAACTTCACTCGAGTGGACTGGCAGATTGTAAACTGCTTAGAGGTTTCATTACAGCCAAGCAGTATTTAAATTCTGTTGACTAGATGAATATAATTCACAATCTTTTCACTTCTCTCTCAGATTAAAATTTACTCTTACTAGAAGTGAGCTGAATCACTTTCAGATGATATGAAATATTCTGTGCCGCATGTTGGTGGTCTGGAGTTTGGTATTAGATTTCTTTTCTAAAAGCCCAAAATATAGGAATTTTAACTATTTGACTTCAATTTCTTGATCTCATCTAGTAAAACGAAGGCAGATTAAAATTCAAGAGGAGGATTTGCAGGGCTCCACCCTTCTTGTGCACTGTGGAAAACTTAAAGGTGTTTTGTATAAGGAGAAATTTGCAGCAGGTAAACTATTGGTTTTGAAGAGTATATCTGTGTGTATTAAATCTGTACAAGGCATAATATTAGTGGCAAATTAAAAAAATTGGGATGGGAAGGATGCATCCATGTAGTTAGTGTATTTGCATTTGGAAAGAACACTTGCTTCTACATATCTGCTCAAAACAGAAATAAGTCCCATTTCGTTTATTTGTTCATTCATTTAAAAGCATTAATTCAGTGTATTTAAACACACAAAGCAGGGTCTGGTCTTATGGGTCAGGGAAAGCTTGGGCAAAAAGCTATATCTTTACATGACATCGGTGTTCACTCAAAATCTGGCCACAGTATTTTTCATCAGCTTCCTGCCAATCCCAAGGGAGGTCCCACATAAGAGTGCATTATAGTAGTCCAATTGGAAGGTTCCTAGGTAAGCGTATATAGAATAGAAGCCTCAAAATTTTCCCCAGATGACAGTTTATTTTATTTTATACATATCCCATTCTGCTTATGGAGCCAGGGTAAAGGAAAAGGTAAAGGTAAAGGGACCCCTGACCATTAGGTCCAGTCGCGGACGATTCTGGGGTTGTGGCGCTCATCTTGCTTTACTGGCCGAGGGAGCCGGCGTACAGCTTCCGGGTCATGTGGCGAGCATGACTAAGCCGCTTCTGGCAAACCAGAGAGGCACATGGAAACGCCGTTTACCTTCCCGCTAGAGTGGTACCTATTTATCCACTTGCACTTTGACGTGCTTTCGTACTGCTAGGTTGGCAGCGGCAGGTACCGAGCAACGGGAGCTCACCCCGTCGCGGGGATTCGAACTACCAACCTTCTGATCGCAAGCCCTAGACTCTGTGGTTTAACCCACAGTGCCACGAGTGTCCCTTATGGAGCCAGGGTAGCTTACAGCAATTACTTCAGTATCATAATGAGATTTTCAGTCATTTGAATCCCACTTAAAAGCACAAGTGAGTTCAGCTTTAAGTATTTCAGCATGTAATCAGGGGTGTCGCTGGGGAGGGGCGGTGGGGGCGGTACGCCCCCAGTGACAGGGTGAGCAGCGGCGGGTGGGGGTGACAAGCGGCGGCCCCTCCCGCCACTCCCACGCGCCGCCGCTCCCTCCGTCACCCCGGGAGCAGCAGCACATGGATGGGGTGCTTCCGCCGCTTTTTTCGGCGGGGGGGCCGACCAGCGGGGGGGGGTGTCACGCTTGCCACCCCCTCCTCGCTGGTCACCACCCCCCGCCGAAAAAAACCACGGGGGGGGGGGGCGGGGAAAGCCTGGAAAGGAAGCAGAGCAGGCGCGTTTAAGCGCCGCTCTGCTTCTTTTTCCCCTTCCTGCCGCTTTTTTTTCGGCGGGGGGGGTGACCAGCGGGGGTGTGTGTCACGCTTGTCACCCCCTCCTCGCTTGTCACCACCCCCCGCCGAAAAAAGCCTCGGAAAGGGGGAAATCCCCCCTTTCTGCATACACGTGCGTCGTGACGTCATGATGACGTCACGGCGCACGCGTCGTGCCCCTCCCCCAGGGGGGTGCCTCTGCGCTGCCGCCGCCCCCAGCAGCGCAGAGGCTAGCGACGCCACTGCATGTAATTTATGAATTTGACTAATTTTTTTATAGTTTACATTTTCCATACACTGTGAAGTGAAAAGAAATCCCAGTATATACTTCTCCATTGTCAGAACCAAAAGTGTGCAGAATGTGATTGTACACTTTTCAGATGGATTGCCTCTTCAACCTTAAGTTTTACAATGGCTAGCCATGAGACGGTTGCAGTACCTGCTGCTGCTGCTGCTTCTTCTTTGGCAATCACTCGTAGCCGAGTAATATAGCAAATAGAAGGCACCTTTCCTCAGACACTGCTCAGCAACATAGCCAAATAATGTAGACTGAAAAATGACTCAAGGTATCTTAGATTTAATCAAAGCCAGATTACCATTAAAAAATGAGGCTGTGCTTGATTCATCTTAAAATGAAGCAATCAGACAATTTTATATAACCAGCATGTAAGCAAATAATGGAAGAGTACAGCAGAGGATCTGCTGAAGTATCAAGAGAGACTGTGTTCCCTGATCAGTGATTCTTATTGCATACCTATTTACAACAAAATCAAACACTGAATAGTTTTAGTCAGAAGCACCAAGAACCATGCAGAAATTTATTGTAGTGCTTATATCAGAATCTGTGTTCATAGGTTTCCCCCCCTAAAGTATATATTGGATAAATTGTTGACAGATTTCTTACATCCTTCCGTGAACTTTGCTGATTGGGATAGGTGTGTAACATTCATGAGACTTCTGTTTGTCATAGGAATTTCACAGAAGTCCATCAAGGGTTCTGATGGAAAGTGGTTCACGCCACCAGAATTTGAGGCTGAAGGAGGACGTGAAAGCTGGAAAGCTTGGAAAAGAAGTATCTACCATAATGGGTTTCCTTTACAAAAATTAATAGTGGTATGCAGTTCACTTGTAATGCCTGTAATTTTAATGCCTTATTTTCTACATGTGATCTGAAAGAAGTATCAGATGATACTTTCAAGTCTTCATAGTTAGTCACACCTTTCCTTCTTATAATCACGAATATAATTGTGGCAATCACACAGGGTCCCCGGTCGTTTGACGGACTATTGATCCCTGTGCCACCACGCGCTTCGCTGCCACCAACCAGGATCCCCTCCCTGGTAATAACTTTCACAGTCAGGGTGCAATTTTAAACAAAATAATAAGTGTTTATTTAAAAACTTCAACAACTTAAGATAATGGTTACAACCCTGCCTACGCTCACCACTCTACCTCACCACCAACCCTCACAATCAACCACCACCCACCAACCAACTCCCTCGATCAACTGCTCTTCATCAACTGCCTTAACTCCCCGCTCTCTAACTCTAACTGACTCCTTCAGCTGCCCCTAGCTCCTCCCCCCTCTGTTTATTGGACAGCCTAGGGCCAGCCACTTAACCCCTTACTTACTCCTTCTCCTGTGTGTATACCCTAGGAAGGGCAAACGCCACATACCTCCCCCCTTAAATAAGTTTGATTCAGGAGGGATAACTGGACAGAGTTATACTCCTGATCAAACTGCGTGACACCTTAATTCAAACAAACATTTTCTATGTTTACTAACCTTAACTCCTCATCTTATACTGGCTTAATAATTGTTTTTTTTCACATTATATACAATAGATCATGCAATATTAAACCTTTAGTTAACTTCAAGAAAATGTGTAACTGTCCATTTTAATCTTTGCCTTCGGGTCTTCGTGATAAGGCATCTGCAATGATGTCCAGGATCCTTTCACGCTCCTTATTGTCCTTAACCGCCACAAGAAGTGTCTTTCTCTGGGCACCAGTCTTTTCTCTGCCACACGTGATGGGATGCGAGTTGTCTTCCTCCGCCATATGACACAGTCCCACTCTGATCCCTGCAGTCAATGCGTCTGTAACGATTATGGATTCCAATCTGTGTAGAGTCTTTGTTTCTCAGGGTCAAAAGCTCTCTTGGATCACCCTCTCTCTCCTTCAGGATCTCTGTTAAGTGTTGAAGCTCGATGCCTTGTACAAACGTCTCCAAGTCATCAAAAGCAGCATAAGAACTGGTTATCTGGCTTCTGAATTCATTGGGAACTGCTTTCAGAAGTTTGTGGAAAGCTGCTTTTTCAATCAGCTTGCTGAAGCTTTTTGGACACACAGGTTTACTTAATGAAAGTAGATTAAAAAGCTCTGATTGCCTATTGCTGCTAGCAATCTCCCTGGCTGTCAGTCCATCTTTGGTCTGTATTGAATTATCAGTTCCCACTTCAAGCAATTTGAAGACTACTTTTTTATGTCTTTGCTGTGGTGGCCACGTTAATGCTGTGTAACCCATCATAGAAAGTTGATGGGACACCCTGGCAACTATAACTTTCAGTATGTTTTTCTTTCTATATTTCCAACTGATGAATGGTTTATCATAACTTTGAATAGTTGTTCTAACTGATCTCACAGATAGGTCACTTTTTAAAACAACTCTGACTCCTCTTGAATGGGCGTAACCCATAAGCTCAGGGTCATATTTTCCAAAAATCACCACTGTGGTAATATGTGACCAGTCATAAACTTTCCAGGCCTGCCCCCCAATGTCAAATATAAAGACCTTGTATTCTAAATATGGGGCTTCCTGTTCCTCATCCCACAGGATCCCGGAAATAAAACTGTTTACTATATCCATGTTTACTTTATATGGGCGCTGACGTCCTGCCATATCACTACATGGAGCCCCTTGGAAAGGAACTTTTGCAATTGAACAAACATGGGCCTTAATTGAGCCTAGACAGGTATAATCATAGCCGTACCATGGAACACCCATCACAATCTTCTTTGGATTAATGCCCATGTGAATGTATTTTTCATATTCCATTATGGTGTGGTTATATGGAGCATTGGTTCTGGCTTTGCATTGCAACCACACCTGACTCTGTTCATCGTACGGCATAGCAAATATGAAATCACAAGACTTTGCAATCCCGGTGTCAATGTGTTGGACTACCCCTTTTGCTAGTCTTGGAGTATTACTGAAAATCGTTTTAAATTTTTGTGGGATGTTTCTTATTTCTTCCTGCTGTGAATGGGTTAAGGTAGGGGCTAGCTTAACTTCTTGTATATTACATTCTTGCTCCCCTCTCCCCTCCCAGCATGATATTTCTGCTTCTTCTGGGTCCTCTCGGATAGCACAGAGAGCCCAGCTTTCATTTTTCTGGTAAGGCTTAATCATGTTTACGTGAACTACCTTGCGCCCCTCATCCCCCTGCTGGATAAGGTAGTTTACATTATTTATTTTGGACACGATTTGGGATGGTTCCTCCCAGGCTAGTTGCAATGCATTCCCCTTTTTGGTTGCTCTAGGCAAGGGTGGTGCCACGTCGAGTCCTGACCTCTGGACTGGTGTGGAGATTACAGGTAAAGGACACAGCTTTGCCTTGATTTTGTCCTGACCTGATCCCTGCCTCTGGCAAATGTCACAGGCTTGGCAATACATTTTCATTTGCTTCCCCATTCCTGGCCAATAGAAATTTTGTGCCACTCTTCGTTTGGTCTGAGTTATCCCCATATGTGCCCCAAAAATACTATTATGGGCTTGCTTTATGTTAGTTTCTCGGTACATGTGAGGAACCACTAGTTGCCTGCAGTTTCCTCCTCCCCCTTTATAAGGTGTGCTAAGGGCTTCACGATATAACAGCCCCTCCTCTAGGCAGAACCTCTCTGGGCAATCAGGGGTTAATGGAACAGTAGATTTTGCTGCCTCAAAACAGCTGTTTAGTCCTATGTCATTCTTTTGTTCCTGAGAGAAATTAGTCTTTTGAGTAGTTTTAAAAGGTATTAGGAAGCCTGGCTCACTCAAAGTTTCAACTTGAGGACTCTGAGTCCTGCCCTCATTGGCAACTGTTTCGCTTCCCTCAGTATCAGTTGACAGTTGGCCCCCCTTGGAGCGGGTAATAACAAACGCACTCTGCACATGCTCCAGGAGATCCCAACCGATAAGCACCGCAGTGGGGATTTCCTCTGAAATGGCCACTTGCCACTTTCCACTCCAGTCATGTAACTTAATGTTTACCTCAGCCATTTGGAGTCTAACTGGCTCTTTGGCGATTCCTTTTAATTCTATAGTTTTTCCTGGAATAACTTTATCGGGACTGATTATCTCAGGATGAACAATTGTGATTTGGGATCCAGTATCTTTTAACCCTAGATATTTTTTGTTTTCAATCCAAATATTTTCTCCTGACCTTCTCAAGAGCAAATCATTCTGTTTAATCAAGTAACAGTGTATTACTGAGGCCTCAGGAATCTCCTCTGTCTCAGGCCTAGCTAAAGCTTCGGTTTCCGTGGCAACCTGCTTAGCCTCACCCTGCCCTACTGAGTGGATACAATAAGAGTGTTTTTGAGTGTTTGTGCTCCCAGATTTAACTTGTTCACCAGTCTTACATTCAAAGCTTCTGTGGCCCAGTTTGTTGCACGACCAGCACCTCATATCTCTTCCCCCAGTATAATTAGATTTATTTTCTTTTACCTCAGAGGTATGGGTGTTAGTTTGGCCCACGTCACTTGGGCTTTTTGACTGTGGTATGTTTCCCTTTTTCATTGCCGGAGAAGAGCTTCCTTTAGCATATTGAAATTGGTTTCTGGGGTTCCCCCACAATTTCCCGCCAAATTTTGGACTATCAAATCCATGGTCCCTAATTTCATTAATTTGGTCAGCTATGGTTGCTGCCTCCTGAATGGTTTTAGGACTTCTTTCCTTTACAAGATATTTCAGCTCCCCAGTTATGGTGGCATAAAATTGCTCCAACGCAATAACCTCTCTGATTTTTTGAATTGAATCCGCACCCTCCTGCTCTAACCATTTTTTGAGGTAATTCGTAATTTTTGCCCCCAACTGAGCATACGTTTCTTCTCTCAACTTTGTCACACTCCTGAATTTTTTTCTTAGTTGTTCTGAGGTAATTCCAAACCTCGTATAAATTAATTGTTTAAACATCTCAAAATCTGTTGACTGTTCTTCTGTCATTTGGCCGTATATTTCTGCCAGTACCCCACTAATTCTAGCCCTTAAGATCACCATTTTCTCCTCATCCTTCACTTGGAAATCTTTACAGGCTCTCTCAAATGATATCAGAAAAGCCTCTGGGCTGTCTTTCTCCTTGAACTCAGGGAATCGCTTTAAATCTACCTTCCCTGTTGTTTGACTACTGGCGTTATTACTATTGTTTTGATTCTCCATTGCTGCTAATTCTAGTTTCTTCATTTCCAACTGAAATTGCATTCTTTCGCTCTCTTGCTCAGCCCTAATTCTTTCGCTCTGTTGCTGAGCTCTAATTCTTTCTTTTTCTAATTCTTGTGCAGCCTTAACTTTTTCTAATTCAAATTTATATTGTTGTTCTAGTTTCCACTTTTCTAATTCCATAGACACTTGTGGCTCTCTCGCCTCAGGTACAATATTAGTTTCATCTTCTAAGCTCTGCTCTTCCCTCAGAGGATTCCCATTTTCCTCCCCTTCAGAGCTATCTTGAACTGGTTCCCTCACAGGGTTCTTTGTCTTTTTAGGTGGCATATTGTGTGATTGAGGATTGACAGTTAAATTAACAAAATAAGAGAAATCTCCTCTCAGCACTGTTCCCCCTGGCTAGGTTTCTCCAGACTCGGGTCTCAAAGTTCTGCTATGGGTCTTCTCTCTACCCGTTAAGCTTACTTCCTCCAACCCCAAGTCAAAACCCTCTGCCAGAACAGATTTGTGAGCTCTCTTTTCTCCTTTTGTTATCTTAGCCTTGCAGCGTCCTTGGGTAACCACAACTACACCCCGGGCTAGGTTATCACTTCACAGATTTACCCTTCCCCCTCCAGGTGTATTGTTTAACCCCAGCTGCTTCTGCCAATTTTTGTGGTGAACAGGCACAATGATCTCAGTATCCCTCCACGGGCTTATTGATGTCTCCTGCTGGCGTATTGATCTCGTCCCGCCGCTGCCGCCAGTTTTGTGGCAATCACACAGGGTCCCCGGTCGTTTGACGGACTATTGATCCCTGTGCCACCACGCGCTTCGCTGCCACCAACCAGGATCCCCTCCCTGGTAATAACTTTCACAGTCAGGGTGCAATTTTAAACAAAATAATAAGTGTTTATTTAAAAACTTCAACAACTTAAGATAATGGTTACAACCCTGCCTACGCTCACCACTCTACCTCACCACCAACCCTCACAATCAACCACCACCCACCAACCAACTCCCTCGATCAACTGCTCTTCATCAACTGCCTTAACTCCCCGCTCTCTAACTCTAACTGTGTGCTGGCCCCAAGGGTTTGTCCATGAAGCGAGGTCCAAGTCCAGTCCTGGGTCTAGGGGTCCAAAGGAGGTCAGTCCGGCGGGGAGCGAGGCAGGGAGCAGGTCAAGGTCCAAGGCAGGTTCAGGCACAAGGTTGCAGGTTGAGCACACGCTTGCAACTATGTTGCTCACGCAACTTGGGCTGGGTCTGGCTGGCTTTTATCTGGCCCTATGCTTAGGACCGCCCCGATCCTCTGGAGACTCGCCTCTCCTCCGGGCCTGGAGGCGAGCACTCCTCCTGCAGACACTTAACTCCCTTCGCCTCTCTGCCCTGAGCCTCTGTAGCTCAGGAGAGGCTGGTGGGTTACTGGACCCAGGGGATGCCTCAGCTTCCTCTGAAGAGGCTGGGAGTGGAGCACCTGCAGGCAATGGGTCCTCCCTCCCATCAGGAGCCAGAGCAGACTCTGCTGATGCCTGCACCTGGGGATCCAGCACAGGTGGGGATCCTTCAGGCTCAAGCCCTGGCCCCGGCTCAGCTGGTTCTGGAGGCGGGGAATCCTGTGCAGGCTGGGATCCCTCAGGTTCAGCATCAGAGTCTGACTCCCAGGCCATCACAAACTGACTCCTTCAGCTGCCCCTAGCTCCTCCCCCCTCTGTTTATTGGACAGCCTAGGGCCAGCCACTTAACCCCTTACTTACTCCTTCTCCTGTGTGTATACCCTAGGAAGGGCAAACGCCACAATAATATCCTGTCCTTATGTAATAATATACCATTGTTGTACCTCCCTTGCACCTACTACAACAATGGGAGGTGTTGGTGGTGAGATGGACACAAAATTAGACTTTAAAAGTTGGAAACAAAGGAATTCCTTTTGCTTGCATTTTCTGCTACTTTTTATTCTTATAAATGTTTGTGCTTGTGTGGTGCAGAAGGTGAATGTTCTGATTCTGTTATAATTTTTTTAAAAACTGACCACATTAACTAGCTATGCTATAATGGTACCTGCTTATGGGAATTTTGCCAGCAAATGAAATATTGTAATGGATTGATGTGCAAATATGCTTGCCTCACATCCAGGCTGTTAGATCATGCACCAAAGTAAGACATAACTGTTGAATGAAAAAGTCATTGTCAATCATGGTTTCAATGCTATTTTAAAATAATAGGGTTAAGCTTTACAGCTATTTTATATCCAGGTTATTTTAAGGGCCACCTGCACTCATATGTTCTTTCTTAAACTTTAACATCACTTTCTGTGGCACTGACCTCTGTCCTCCCAAAAGTGAAATTCAGATTGACAGGAACCAAGCACAGGGCTTTACAATGGAAAGTCACCAGGTCTTCTTTCTTTCAGTTTTCACACATGGGCTGAAAACAGTTTTAATTCATAAAGCTTAGGCATATGCTACTTCTAAAATTGCTCTACTTAGTACAGTATTTTTATGGTTCTTTTTGTGGTTTTTTATTTTAATGGTTTTATATTTTTCTTTTGGAAGCCACCTTGTGAGGATTATAACAAACAAACAGAAGTGATAGATATGTTGCTCAGGTATGTGCCAGTTAAAGGCAAGAGGTGTATTTCCTGGAGCAAAGATGTATTAACATTTTCAGGCACCTATGACAATAACGCATATAAATATATATGGGAGTGATGTGAGCGGCCGGTATCTGTGCTAAGAAATAAAGCCAACTTCTTATATACTGATGTCAAAAAATAGATGTTTCAAAAATAGTTCCAACTTCTTTGTGTGGATTCCCTCATTTCAAATACTATTTTGGGATCCTGCTAATGCATCAGAGTAACTAATTATGTCATGCTTATTTCAGAGTGGAAAACTTCATAATCCAAAACGAATATATGGCAGGAGGAAAAAGGTAACAGTTTATCAACAGTTTTACCATATTGGTGTGTGGCAGCCATAGATATTATCAATTTATTTGTATATTATATTTTCCACAAGTACACCTGTGCTGACATTTTAAAATATATATGAAAAAAGGAACTGCAGTATCAGCATGAAAAACACCCCTCAGACTATGGATGCTGCCTGTGGGCCCTGGAAAGATGAAATGGTTGAGCCCACCACCACCTCCCTGTCAATGCTAGTAGGCCTGTTGTGAATGGAACTGGGGGGGGGGGTGTTCTCTGGAAGATCTAGGGACTTCTACACATAATTAAGAGATGTGCTGCAATGACTGTGGCCTAGCTGTGGGGCAGTCATGAAGGCCAGGCAATAGTAGCCGCCACCAATAGGAAGCAAAGCAAATATGTCCACACTGAAACTTTTGCAGGCACAAACAGTATTGGAAGTAGGGTTGTGTAGAGTTGCCCTAATAACATCATGAGCACAAGCACTCATGAAGGCAGCTAAAAGGATGTCTGGTGAGGGCTTCCGGTTTGGCCTGCCATGTTGGCGGTTGCCCATTACATCAGAGCCATTTCACACGGAATATTTTGAGGAAGAGATGGGAGTAATCATCCTCCCAAACCCCCCCCCCAGGCCCGGGGGGGGGGCAGCTTCACCTGCAGATCACCCAACACCTGCTCCCAATCCGGGAGGAATGAGGGGGCAGGGGGCGCTAGGTGGAAAACACCATGCGTCTCTTTGGCAACTTTCCAAAGTTGCCACCATGACCAACAAACTCCTGTTTTTTAAGATGAAAATTCATACTTAAGTAACGGGCATGCTTTGAGTGAGGGGAGATAAACTACTCTGCTAATTGATTCAGCCACTGAGGTGCCAAAAGATTCAAGTGGAAGGAGGATTATCATCAGTACAGGACTGGTATGTTGGAACGGATGTGGGATGAGCCTCCTTCCTCTCTTTTTGATATACTTCGTATTTGCTGTTTTACTTGGCAAATCTCCCTGGAAGGACTGACTACCGGATTGCTCATGTACACAAGTTGGACTGGGGAATACTGTATTCATTGATATAATTTTGGTCTAATTATTAACTGTGGAAAAGATTTATGGATTTGCAATTGTAGAAATCAAGGTTTCTAGCTAAAGTGCAAGTCTAATTGCTTTGGAATGAGATAAAACAGAGAAGTTTGGAGATAAGCCTAGTACAATTGGCAGAAAGCGAAATTTCCTCCATTTTGGGATGCGTCGCAGTGGATAATCACAGGTGTGAGGAAGTGAAAGTGAAATGCCATGATCAGATTCAGAGTACAAAGAATATAAAGAGAGAGAAAAAGAATATAAACACCCACACAGAAATATATTGTATTGATTTAACTCGCTTGCCAGACGAACTCAGAGGCTGTTAAAAGCAAACTAAGGATTAACATCGGATTGACTTAAGGGGACTACCTGGAAGAACTATGAAAAGCAACACAAATGTGAGACGATAAGCAATCCCCGACCTCAGAGCATGGGAAGTCAACCAAAGATTTATAATTTGGCATAATATTTGGACTGTTTGATTACTGTATAATTTGGAATGTTTTTAATGTGGTTTTATTGGATTGTTAAAATGGAAATTTTAATAAATATCATTATACAGTAAAAGGATGTCTGGTGAGGCCAACAGAGAAGGGGTCAGATGAAGAGCAGGATCCAGGAACCATGACTGATAACTAAAGAATGATTTGTGGGCCAGAAAGCAGTAAGGCAAGATGAGATTCTTGACAGCAGATGAGATGGCCTTTTACTGTATTTGCCCCCAACAAGAGCTTGGTGAACTAGGAAAGAGTATACACAAAATGGGGATAGGCAAAAGCTAAACTGAGAAAAGGTAGTTGGCACAGGCAGTGCCAAACACACCTGGCTGAAATTAATTTTTCTCACTAATAGCTTCTGTGATTAGATGATCCTTGGGGTCCCATCCAACTCTAGAACTCTATGATTCTATTATTAAAAATGCAAGACTTGTCTTTCTGGACTGCAGGTGCTGTGTTTTGCTGAATGACACACAGTTTGTCTATGCCTGTTGAATCATCTGTGCCTATTTTTATTTGGTAGGTAAAGAATCCATCGATATCATTTTGCGAATCAGCCCAGTTCCAGTCATCAGGTCAGTGAAAACTTTCTGTGAGGTATGTATTACAAAGCAGTGAGAGTGTTGGGTTATATGTGGGAAGCCTAGGATCAAATTCTTGCCTTTGGGCCCAAGGCTGGCTTTATAATGTGGTTGCACCAAAGGTTGCCTAGAATGCCCAGTTTTGTATTGTGGTATTGTGATGTATGTCCTTTGCTGTGTGGATCTTTGATGTGCCTCTCATAGAGATAGGCAAAGTCATTCCCTGTTCCCATTAGAATGCTACCATAATTGAGGGCATGGATTCCCTGGATGCCCACATATGCGAACTTCATTGAAGTTTTGATCCTTTGGGGAATGACATGGCTACTGTGAAGAATAGAGACAGTCAGTTACTGAGCTTCATTTCTCCCACCCTAGCTGTGGTCTGTCATGAAGGCCGAGAAGAGGTCACGTCAGGGCTATCAGAAGAGGCCATGCCAGGGCCATCAGAAGAGGCCACGCCAGGGCCATCAGAAGAGGCCATGCCAGGGCTATCAGAAGAGACTACTCCAGTTGCACCTCAATCACCAGGCAGGACCCTAAACAAGCTCGTTCGAGTGGAGCTGACACGGCTCTTACCATCTGTACTCACCAGGGCAAGGTGCAACCCTCTGGATTCACCACACGCAAGCCCACTGGATTCACCACAGGCGAGTCCACCAGATTCACCACAGGCAAACCCACCACCTGTGCCGAGGACACCACATCAGAGATGCCATTGGCGCCGGAGCATGAAGCCCTACACCATGTGTGAGTCTGATGGCCCCAGGGTCTACGGGGCTACAATTGCTGCAGGGCCGTCTCGTCATAGGGGCTGGGTGGCGCGGTGCACCAGGGCGGCAGGCCCCCCAGGGGCGCCCCCGCTGGCATACCGGGTGCCCTCTCCCCAACCCGCGCCCGCCCCCATGGGCGGGCGGGCGGGCGCTCACGCGCCGGCGGGGAGCTGCAAGCCGGCTGCCCTCCGGAGCCCCAGCTGGAGCGCTGGGAAGGGCGCGCAAAGCCCCGCGCCGCTCCAGCGCCACGCCCCTCATACCCCGCTCGCCCCACCTCCCTTCACAATCTTTTCACTTCTCTCTCAGATTGAAATTTACTCTTACTAGAAGTGAGCTGAATCACTTTCAGATGATATGAAATATTCTGTGCCGCATGTTGGTGGTCTGGAGTTTGGTATTAGATTTCTTTTCTAAAAGCCCAAAATATAGGAATTTTAACTATTTGACTTCAATTTCTTGATCTCATCTAGTAAAACGAAGGCAGATTAAAATTCAAGAGGAGGATTTGCAGGGCTCCACCCTTCTTGTGCACTGTGGAAAACTTAAAGGTGTTTTGTATAAGGAGAAATTTGCAGCAGGTAAACTATTGGTTTTGAAGAGTATATCTGTGTGTATTAAATCTGTACAAGGCATAATATTAGTGGCAAATTAAAAAAAATTGGGATGGGAAGGATGCATCCATGTAGTTAGTGTATTTGCATTTGGAAAGAACACTTGCTTCTACATATCTGCTCAAAACAGAAATAAGTCCCATTTCGTTTATTTGTTCATTCATTTAAAAGCATTAATTCAGTGTATTTAAACACACAAAGCAGGGTCTGGTCTTATGGGTCAGGGAAAGCTTGGGCAAAAAGCTATATCTTTACATGACATCGGTGTTCACTCAAAATCTGGCCACAGTATTTTTCATCAGCTTCCTGCCAATCCCAAGGGAGGTCCCACATAAGAGTGCATTATAGTAGTCCAATTGGAAGGTTCCTAGGTAAGCGTATATAGAATAGAAGCCTCAAAATTTTCCCCAGATGACAGTTTATTTTATATTATACATATCCCATTCTGCTTATGGAGCCAGGGTAAAGGTAAAGGTAAAGGGACCCCTGACCATTAGGTCCAGTCGCGGACGATTCTGGGGTTGCGGCGCTCATCTCGCTTTACTGGCCGAGGGAGCCGGCGTACAGCTTCCGGGTCATGTGGCGAGCATGACTAAGCCGCTTCTGGCGAACCAGAGAGGCGCATGGAAACGCCGGTTACCTTCCCGCTAGAGTGGTACCTATTTATCCACTTGCACTTTGACGAAAGTACTGCTAGGTTGGCAGCGGCAGGTACCGAGCAACGGGAGCTCACCCCGTCGCGGGGATTCGAACTACCAACCTTCTGATCGCAAGCCCTAGACTCTGTGGTTTAACCCACAGTGCCACGCATGTCCCTTATGGAGCCAGGGTAGCTTACAGCAATTACTTCAGTATCATAATGAGATTTTCAGTCATTTGAATCCCATTTAAAAGCACAAGTGAGTTCAGCTTTAAGTATTTCAGCATGTAATTTATGAATTTGACTAATTTTTTTATAGTTTACATTTTCCATACACTGTGAAGTGAAAAGAAATACCAGTATATACTTCTCTATTGTCAGAACCAAAAGTGTGCAGAAATGTGATTGTACACTTCTCAGATGGATTGCCTCTTCAACCTTAAGTTTTACAATGGCTAGCCATGAGACGGTTGCAGTAGCTGCTGCTGCTGCTTCTTTGGCAATCACTCGTAGCCGAGTAATATAGCAAATAGAAGGCACCTTTCCTCAGACACTGCTCAGCAACATAGCCAAATAATGTAGACTGAAAAATGACTCAAGGTATCTTAGATTTAATCAAAGCCAGATTACCATTAAAAAATGAGGCTGTGCTTGATTCATCTTAAAATGAAGCAATCAGACAATTTTATATAACCAGCATGTAAGCAAATAATGGAAGAGTACAGCAGAGGAGCTGCTGAAGTATCAAGAGAGACTGTGTTCCCTGATCAGTGATTCTTATTGCATACCTATTTACAACAAAATCAAACACTGAATAGTTTTAGTCAGAAGCACCAAGAACCATGCAGAAATTTATTGTAGTGCTTATATCAGAATCTGTGTTCATAGGTTTCCCCCCCTAAAGTATATATTGGATAAATTGTTGACAGATTTCTTACATCCTTCCGTGAACTTTGCTGATTGGGATAGGTGTGTAACATTCATGAGACTTCTGTTTGTCATAGGAATTTCACAGAAGTCCATCAAGGGTTCTGATGGAAAGTGGTTCACGCCACCAGAATTTGAGGCTGAAGGAGGACGTGAAAGCTGGAAAGCTTGGAAAAGAAGTATCTACCATAATGGGTTTCCTTTACAAAAATTAATAGTGGTATGCAGTTCACTTGTAATGCCTGTAATTTTGATGCCTTATTTTCTACATGTGATCTGAAAGAAGTATCAGATGATACTTTCAAGTCTTCATAGTTAGTCACACCTTTCCTTCTTATAATCACGAATATAATATCCTGTCCTTATGTAATAATATAGCATTGTTGTACCTCCCTTGCACCTACTACAACAATGGGAGGTGTTGGTGGTGAGATGGACACAAAATTAGACTTTAAAAGTTGGAAACAAAGGAATTCCTTTTGCTTGCATTTTCTGCTACTTTTTATTCTTATAAATGTTTGTGCTTGTGTGGTACAGAAGGTGAATGTTCTGATTCTGTTATAATTTTTTTAAAAAACTGACCACATTAACTAGCTATGCTATAATGGTACCTGCTTATGGGAATTTTGCCAGCAAATGAAATATTGTAATGGATTGATGTGCAAATGTGCTTGCCTCACATCCAGGCTGTTAGATCATGCACCAAAGTAAGACATAACTGTTGAATGAAAAAGTCATTGTCAATCATGGTTTTAATGCTATTTTAAAATAATAGGGTTAAGCTTTACAGCTATTTTATATCCAGGTTATTTTAAGGGCCACCTGCACTCATATGTTCTTTCTTAAACTTTAACATCACTTTCTGTGGCACTGACCTCTGTCCTCCCAAAAGTGAAATTCAGATTGACAGGAACCAAGCACAGGGCTTTACAATGGAAAGTCACCAGGTCTTCTTTCTTTCAGTTTTCACACATGGGCTGAAAACAGTTTTAATTCATAAAACTTAGGCATATGCTACTTCTAAAATTGCTCTACTCAGTACAGTATTTTTATGGTTCTTTTTGTGGTTTTTTATTTTAATGGTTTTATATTTTTCTTTTGGAAGCCACCTTGTGAGGATTATAACAAACAAACAGAAGTGATAGATATGTTGCTCAGGTATGTGCCAGTTAAAGGCAAGAGGTGTATTTCCTGGAGCAAAGATGTATTAACATTTTCAGGCACCTATGACAATAACACATATAAATAAATATATATGGGAGTGATGTGAGTGGTATCTGTGCTAAGAAATAAAGCCAACTTCTTATATACTGATGTCAAAAAATAGATGTTTCAAAAATAGTTCCAACTTCTTTGTGTGGATTCCCTCATTTCAAATGCTATTTTGGGATCCTGCTAATGCATTAGAGTAACTAATTATGTCATGCTTATTTCAGAGTGGAAAACTTCATAATCCAAAACGAATATATGGCAGGAGGAAAAAGGTAACAGTTTATCAACAGTTTTACCATATTGGTGTGTGGCAGCCATAGATATTATCAATTTATTTGTATATTATATTTTCCACAAATACACCTGTGCTGACATTTTAAAATATATATGAAAAAAGGAACTGCAGTATCGGCATGAAAAAACCCCCTCAGATTACGGATGCTGCCTGTGGGCCCTGGAAAGATGAAATGGTTGAGCCCACCACCACCTCCCTGTCAATGCTAGTAGGCCTGTTGTGAATGGAACTGGGGGGGGGGGGTGTTCTCTGGAAGATCTAGGGACTTCTACACATAATTAAGAGATGTGCTGCAATGACTGTGGCCTAGCTGTGGGGCAGGCATGAAGGCCAGGCAATAGTAGCCGCCACCAATAGGAAGCAAAGCAAGTATGTCCACACTGAAACTTTTGCAGGCACAAACAGTATTGGAAGTAGGGTTGTGTACAGTTGCCCTAATAACATCATGAGCACAAGCACTCATGAAGGCAGCTAAAAGGATGTCTGGTGAGGGCTTCCGGTTTGGCTTGCCATGTTGGCGGTTGCCCATTACATCGGAGCCATTTCACACGGAATATTTTGAGGAAGAGATGGGAGTAATCATCCTCCCAAACCCCCCCCCCAGGCCCGGGGGGGGGGGCAGCTTCACCTGCAGATCACCCAACACCTGCTCCCAATCCGGGAGGAATGAGGGGGCAGGGGGCGCTAGGTGGAAAACACCATGCGTCTCTTTGGCAACTTTCCAAAGTTGCCACCATGAGCAACAAACTCCTGTTTTTTAAGATGAAAATTCATACTTAAGTAACGGGCATGCTTTGAGTGAGGGGAGATAAACTACTCTGCTAATTGATTCAGCCACTGAGGTGCCAAAAGATTCAAGTGGAAGGAGGATTATCATCAGTACAGGACTGGTATGTTGGAACGGATGTGGGATGAGCCTCCTTCGTCTCTTTTTGATATACTTCGTATTTGCTGTTTTACTTGCAAATCTCCCTGGAAGGACTGACTACCGGATTGCTCATGTACACAAGTGGGACTGGGGAATACTGTATTCATTGATATAATTTTGGTCTAATTATTAACTGTGGAAAAGATTTATGGATTTGCAATTGTAGAAATCAAGGTTTCTAGCTAAAGTGCAAGTTTAATTGCTTTGGAATGAGATAAAACAGAGAAGTTTGGAGATAAGCCTAGTACAATTGGCAGAAAGTGAAATTTCCTCCATTTTGGGATGCGTCGCAGTGGATAATCACAGGTGTGAGGAAGTGAAAGTGAAATGCCATGATCAGATTCAGAGTACAAAGAATATAAAGAGAGAGAAAAAGAATATAAACACCCACACAGAAATATACTGTATTGATTTAACTCGCTTGCCAGACAAACTCAGAGGCTGTTAAAAACAAACTAAGGATTAACATCGGATTGACTTAAGGGAACTACCTGGAAGAACTATGAAAAGCAGCACAAATGTGAGACGATAAGCACTCCCCGACCTCAGAGCATGGGAAGTCAACCAAAGATTTATAATTTGGCATAATATTTGGACTGTTTGATTATTGCATAATGGGAATGTTTTTAATGTGGTTTTATTGGATTGTTAAAATGGAAACTTTAATAAGTATCATTATACAGTAAAAGGATGACTGGTGAGGCCACCAGAGAAGGGGTCAGATGAAGAGCAGGATCCAGGAACCATGACTGATAACTGAAGAATCATCTGTGGGCCAGAAAACAGTAAGGGAAGATGAGATTCTTGACAGCAGATGAGATGGCCTTTTACTGTATTTGCCCCCAACAAGAGCTTGGTGAACTAGGAAAGAGTATACACAAAATGGGGATAGGCAAAAGCTAAACTGAGAAAAGGTAGTTGGCACAGGCAGTGCCAAACATACCTGGCTGAAACTAATTTTTCTCACTAATAGCTTCTGTGATTAGATGATCCTTGGGGTGCCATCCAACTCTAGAACTCTATGATTCTATTATTAAAAATGCAAGACTTGTCTTTCTGGACTGCAGGTGCTGTGTTTTGCTGAATGACACACAGTTTGTCTATGCCTGTTGAATCCTCTGTGCCTATTTTTATTTGGTAGGTAAAGAATCCATCGATATCATTTTGCGAATCAGCCCAGTTCCAGTCATCAGGTCAGTGAAAACTTTCTGTGAGGTATGTATTACAAAGCAGTGAGAGTGTTGGGTTATATGTGGGAAACCTAGGATCAAATTCTTGCCTTTGGGCCCAAGGCTGGCTTTATAATGTGGTTGCACCAAAGGTTGCCTAGAATGCCCAGTTTTGTATTGTGGTATTGTGATGTATGTCCTTTGCTGTGTGGATCTTTGATGTGCCTCTCATAGAGATAGGCAAAGTCATTCCCTGTTCCCATTAGAATGCTACCATAATTGAGGGCATGGATTCCCTGGATGCCCACATATGCGAACTTCATTGAAGTTTTGATCCTTTGGGGAATGACATGGCTACTGTGAAGAATAGAGACAGTCAGTTACTGAGCTTCATTTCTCCCACCCTAGCTGTGGTCTGTCATGAAGGCCGAGAAGAGGTCACGTCAGGGCTATCAGAAGAGGCCATGCCAGGGCCATCAGAAGAGGCCACGCCGGGGCCATCAGAAGAGGCCACGCCGGGGCCATCAGAAGAGGCCACGCCGGGGCCATCAGAAGAGGCCACGCCGGGGCCATCAGAAGAGGCCACGCCGGGGCCATCAGAAGAGGCCACGCCGGGGCCATCAGAAGAGGCCACGCCGGGGCCATCAGAAGAGGCCACGCCGGGGCCATCAGAAGAGGCCACGCCGGGGCCATCAGAAGAGTGTGAGTCTGATGGCCTTGATTTTTGGTGGGCATGGGGATTTGGGGGAGGTGACTGGCAGAGGGAGCCGTCTGGGGTGGGATGGCACATTTTCTCACTGGCACAGGAGGTGGAATGGGAGTGGCTATAGGGCTAGACTGCTAGGCTTCCCTTCACCCACTAGAATGAATGTCAATTGGGCATTGACTCTGCCAGGTCCTCATGTCAAGACATAAACATGTCATTATTGTCTCAATCTTCCCCATGGTCTGGTCTTTGTTTATTTTCCCCACAGCATCCAGCCTAGGATTTGCCATCCTGCGTTCTGTGTACGAAATGAAACAACTGTTCCAAAACACCTTTGGGAATCGCAAAGCCTTGCAGGTGAAGCTCCAAGATATCAATGGCCACCTAATTGGCTTGCGGAAGCAACATGCAGACTTAAAGAAAGCCCTGGACCGATGCAGTCGGCTTGATGCAGCCCTGAATGTTTTGGCATTGCAGAAGCAAATGAATGGCATCATTGAACACCAGAGCCGACTGGAAACATTAGTGCTGGAGATCATGGCAACACTGGGTGTGGAAAGGTCCTAGCCGTAAGGCATGGTTCCAACCCACCCCACCCCACCCCTGTAGAAAAGAGACAGAAAATTGTGAAATACTAAGTCTCACTTGACATTTTGTTGCCTCAGGGACCACCTCTCCTGGTATGTCCCGTGTAGGACCTTAAGGTCCTCAAATAATAATCTTTTGGAGGTCCTGAGCAACAAAGATGCTAGGTTGGCCTCAACTAGGGCCAGGGCTTTCTCAGTATTGGCCCCAGCTTGGTGGAACAGTCTATCACAAGAGACCAGGGCCCTGCGGGATTTGGCATTTTTCCGCAGGGCCTGCAAGACGGAGCTGTTCCACCTGGCCTTTGGGTTGGTTTCTGTTTGATACTTATGCTTCATTCTCTTATTGGTGGGCTATTTGAAAATGAGACTGCAGTTTTAATTTTGAATTTGTATTTTAATCTGTATTTTAAATTGATTGTTTTTATGGTTTTGTTGTGATTTTAATTAGTGTTAGCCGCCCTGAGCCTGGTTTTTGGCTGGGAAGGGCGGGCTATAAAGAAAAATTTATTATTATTTTTTAAAAAAATCACTGCTTGGAGCTTCTTTTAATCTTAATAAGATGTAATTTTATTTCCTTCCTCCTCGTCTTTAGTTCTATCTTAGTTATTATCAAACTTTATTCCCATGAACTGAACGGATGTTCCATGCAGTGTTTTACCATTCACTGATTTATTGGTCCAGATTAATAAACCAGTTCTAAAAGAGGTTGGATTTCCTGTTTCACTGGTAAAGTTATGACAAAAATTATGCATTTTACATATTTTGCTAATTAAGAAGCAATGATTCATTTGTTTAAATTGCAACCCAATGTCTCCCAAAGGGTATTCCCCAGGTAACTAATGAAAGTTAAAAACAACAACTTTAAAATAAAATGTCCATGATATTTATGCACTAGAAAGCAATAAAATAGTTGCTAGTTTAGCCTTACCCTCCAAATGCAGCCCAAATGGTTTAAGGCTGACTTTTGAAAAGCTTCCAGGAGAACAATTTTATCATTTAGGAGCAGCCACAACACCATTAATGTTTTAACTCAGCATATGACATGAATTGCTACAAGGTGCTCTGCCATTAGTAGCTGTGAGAGACAAGCTATAAGGGACATGCAGACTCAGTCAAGGGCAGTCCACAAACACCTACAATATGACATAATCATAAGCAACACATATTAACTCACATCAGTAAACTCATCAGTTATTATAAACTTTTAAGTCTGAAGGATATTTCTTGTATACCAGACATGGCTGGTAACCTGTGGCCTTCTGGATATTGTAGGACAGCAATCCCCACCATCCCCTTACAATTGGTCATGCTGGCTAGTGCTGATGGCAGTTTGAGTCCCTGCCCTCTTGAATACATTTGGTTCTATAATGTCCCCTTAGGTAGCTTGGATTCCCCACATTTTAGAGCATCTGGAAATTTAATTTGCAGAGTAATAGGGAAATGCTTCTGGTTAAATCTAGGCTGTAGCACACTATAGGAATGACATAAAGTAATCTCATGACAAAGGCAGCATGGAACTTGTCCAGGAAGAAAGTTCAAAGGGACTTTGCTTTTGAAACCCTCATCAAAAAAATCTGTGGGGAAAAGAATATCCTCCAATTCAATTACTACCCCATCACTCAATTATATGAAGGGTGATTACGATAATCTACTCAGGTACAGACTGAAAAATATCAATTCTCTCAACTGGAGATGAGCAGAGAAGTATCAATTTAACAGAACTATCATTGCGGTAATATAGACTATATGAAAGCAAGTAGCTTTGGGTGCCAATGTTTCAGCAAGAGACAATATGAACATATTTGACACAATAGCAAAACAGTGCCAAATCCAGAGTCCTATGAGAAAAATCCTTGAGTGTCTGACAGTGGACGAGGCACACTCTGGAATGCCCAGTGCAAGATCCCATCAAAGGTATTCTGTAGGATTAGAGAGAGAAAAGAGGCATTTCTATTTGTTCATCAGGTCAACAATACTGAAATAAGGGTAGCAATTCATAGGAGCAAAATGCAAGCAGTAGACAAATATAGAGCTGCTCTCCTGTTTTGAAGTACACAGACTGCACAGGTCCACCAGGCATTACTGATCTGCCATCCTTTCTAGCAGCCCGGAGGAGTTTCTGCTGTGTTACTGGATGTGATGAAAGTGCAAAGTATTGAAATTAAGAACAAATTAATATCAAGGCGGACCTAAAATCTTTCGAATTATCCCAAGCATTGCGATGGACAATTCCAGAATCCACAGACCTGTTAAGCACTGGACAAATTATAGCAAAAGGAGATTTGTTTTCCATTACCTCCCCTAAGAGAGAGTCCAGATCATCCTTGTTCAGCAGGGGTTCAGTCCCAGCAGATTCTTCCACCACCTAGGATTCAAAATCTCATCTCACAGTGCAATCCTATGCATGTCTACTCAGAGGTAAGACCCAATTTGTTCAATGGGTGTTATGTACTGAGTTGAATAGGATCCAAAATGCAGCAGTCTGATTGGTCCTAGAACAATAGGATTCAGAATGCAGCAGTCTGATTGGTCCTAGAACAATAGGATCCAGAATGCAGCAGTCTGATTGGTCCACAGGAGCCACCCAATCCAGCTCCAGGTGGAAGTGAATCCGCAACCTGATTGGCACACAGTAATATCCCGGAATTAGCCAATCACGTGGGGCCCATTGTGTAAATAGTGTGTATATTAAGCAGACGTTTTGGGGAAACTGCATTCCTCACTACTATGAGCTGAATAAAGAGCATGAAATTCACACTTGACTCTGAGTATATTTCAATGGGATTTACCCTATTGAATTGCAACCTTAGTAATTCTCCATTATATAAATGCTGAGTAACCTAGCCAGCTAGGAAAAGGGAAATCCCTTCTGCAGGATGTATGTAGCCTACAATCAGGGTGAAGACTGATGAATTGTTTTTAGAGCCCAGATGCAGCTTTCTTTTGCAGGGGAGGGGGGTGGTTTAATGGTAACGGACTCGCAGTGTTGTCACTAAAAATGGCTCTGCCATCCATGGAGCACTTCTTAAAAATAAAGTGACGGGTGGACTTTACATACTTTAATCATTTCAGAACTTTCTTTTTATATTATTGCTGTCTTCATCACTATATTCAAAGGATAAGATGCACAACAATATTCAAAAGATGAGGTGCACAACAATATCAAATTCAACTCATGTATACTGCAATTTCCTTTATCCATTCTCCCTTGCTTCTTCCTTTGGCAACTTTTAATCCTCATCTATGGAGGGTAACCAATTTTTTTGAATGTAACTGTTTGCTCACATTCACACCCCCTCCTTGCCTGTTTCTCCTTGCTTCCACTGTATTATTAACACACCGATGTTATAGAAAATTAACAAGTATTAACAATAACAGTGAGAACCCATATAGTGTACGTCTGATTGTTGGACTTTGACTGGGAAGACCCAAGTTCAAGTCTCCATACAACCACTTATCTCTCACCTTAATGGACCTCCACAGGGGAGCTGCAAAGATTAAACTCACTAGCTACTATAAAGTTGAAAATATTTTGGAAAATCCAGACCTTTACCGCTCGTAGTGTTGGGGTATTTGAGTTTGTAGTTCCTTCCAAGCTGATGGTCATGGGATGGTTGCTAGTGCAGGATTTGCACATTAAGATTCCACTAGAACAAAACACACAAAGGATCTTAACCTTTGAAGTCACAAACCTATATTCCAGAAAGCACAGATAACGGGTTAAAGCTGAACTGGACTACTTCAGGTCAAAGAGGGGGAATCACATGGTTGAATGCTCTTCCATACAAAAACATTAGTTACACCCACATAGAAAACTAGATGTCAGGAAGAAAGGCAGACTAGAACCTTTCTTCCTGAAACCTAGTTTTTCATATGCATGGATTCCTTTTTGAATGGAGATTGAGATACTCAATCATGTGAGCCCCCACCTGTACTGGTACAGGCCAGGCACATGCTTAGCTACTCAACTACTCTAGAGTGAGAAAAGGCCCTAAGAGGAGAGGAAGGAGAAGCCACACAATATTGCCTGATAAAACTCAAGGCTGATACGTACAATTGAAAACTGATGTTGACCGTCCAACTGTATGAGTGAGCCATGAGACATCAGTTTTGCTAAACATCTAGCTCATTATGCAACCAGGCCCAGCATCCAGTTGTATGAATCAGATTTGCTAGTAGAGGGACCCTATTTAAAAAGTAATATAAGGACTTCAACATCACCTTTTGTTGGAGAGTAGCTAGTTGAGGTCCACACCGGACACTCCAGGATATAAACGTCATAAAATGCATGGATTCGTTTAGAAACTGGATTTTGCCTGCTTTGAGATCAAGATATTGCTTTGAGTAAAATACTAGAACATCTATCTGTGAAGGACTTGGGGTGGGGGCTTCAGGTAAAGTGTTCCCCCCTCACACATAAGAATCACCATTCTGGCACACCTGACACCTGTTCAAACAATAAATAGGTCACTCTCCATGTTCATCCTGTTACAGGGCAGCACTATTCAGAAGAGCAGCACTTACATAAACAAAACTCCCATCTTGTGGTGCCTGTCCTGCATTTCTGATCTGGTACTATGATGTTAAACCAGGCTTAGTAAGCCACCATCTGGACACGCTTGCACAGACAAGAACTATAAAGTCTGGGGAGCTATGGATGACTTAATTATTGGATGTAAATGTCACCTGATTTGATCTGCATGGGCAGGAAAATGGCAGGGCCAGTGGAAAGCCCGGAAACACTTATTGCAGTAGATCAGGTCTCCTTCTTTCCTGCATACACCACACTTCTCCCCAATGGTCAGCTTCTGCAAGAAAAAAAAAAGAATTTGTAGTCCAGTTTCTAGCAAAACATGGTCCTCTTTTTCTCCTTCAGAGGAGCTACCATGCACTGCATGTGACCATCCTGTCTTATGCTTGTCTGGTCCACCGCAATTGCTTTGATTTCTAACTTACCACTTCCATTGGGGCCATTGTAAGATTTTTCAGGGCCTCAGAAAAATGAACTAAGCAGAGTATAGTTTCATCACAGCAATGTCAGGATCAAGCAGATACTTAATTTGAGACCTAATAGACTCCGCCAAGACTACCAGCCCAAGTACAGGGTAGGATAGGAGAAATAAGGCAACAAAATGTTTTGCAGCCCACTGTTCTTATTTAAAGCATTTGAAATGACTAAGCCCAGTGAATGGTGGAAAGTTCCACAGGAGGTGAGATACTGACCAGCTGTTTCTCTGTTCCCACATTCTGAACTGTTGGCGGTGCCGCCCCAGACACTGGGGTCACAGAGGGCAAAGGCTGCCTGAGGGAGGCACGCACAGGTTCCTTGATGAGAACCCTCCTCCCATCTTCTGTTGTTCTCTGGACATATACAGCTCCCTAAGCAGGTATGCAAAATACATACATTATATTGATAGAATATATCACATTACTTGCATAAAAAGATTTGAGTTTGCCTTTTGTATTAAAAAAGTGACTAAGTGTAATAATAACAATAATGAACACACTGAACTTCATTTTTACCATTTTACTTCTATTGCAACAATAAATATGATATATTGTCCTACAAATGAATTATTTTTTAAAAAAAAATTAAAGAGAGAAATGTCACTCAGTAGTAATGGAAAACAGCCACAAGGGGTCACTGCAGGATACAAATTATATTTCAGCAGGGTTTGGGGGTGGTGGTCATGTGAAGGTCTTAAAACACCTTCAGAGACTGCAATTTTGTTCATATTAAAGATTATTGCATTCCAAAGGTCTGGGCCATTTATTCTCCCTTTTCTCACAAAGTGGACTGCAATAAATGAGCACAAAAAGACCATAAACAGCTGTTGAAGGAGACACAAGAACAAAAGAGCAGTTTCTTAGAGTTGCTTCATGTAGGACATTTTCCGGCAAGGCAAAGGAAAAGAGAAGATCATGAAGAGACACAGAGAAATCAAGGATCATAATTACACCTGTGTTTGAGAAAGTGCATTCCTGCTGTTCTCTTCTCCACTGCACCTGTATTGTTTCGATTGCCCAGAGGAGCAGGAATCACACCTCCATGTCCCACTGCTCAGTGTCCCGAGGGAAAAAAGACAGGAGGATGATCATGAATAGCAAGCAGAGAAAGAGAGGAAGAAATAGATGAAACAAGTTAAGCAAATGTAAACAAAAACAATCCCCCACCCACCCAATGGAAAATGGCATATCAGAGTGCTACCACCCATCTCAAGACACACTGTCGCAAGTGAGGGCAGGAAGACATAAACAAATTGCACACAGGAAAGATCCTGAGAAATAAAAGGATGGGTGCCTTTCCCCCCTAGGCCACTCCCTATCCCTAGAGGAGAAGAGGCCCTGCACAAAGTCCGGTAATCATCCTCATCTGCTGTGAGAACTGTGGTTGGGGTTAGGCCAATATGCCGTCCGAACATGCACAAGGAAGATCAGCTGTAAAAACTGTATGATCATAGTCCAGATACTTGTTTCAAGCCATTATATCCTGGATTTCTAGCAAGAAAGCATTTAAGGTGGCTTATAATCAAAATAAAACCTGTTCTGCATCCAGACCTTGATGTGATTCCAGGGGGCTATGGAAATACTAGCAGCACTGTCATTACCTGGGAATCTCTGTCAGTGGTGGCACAAGGCAGGTGAGATGAAAGGCCTTGGGGCATCCATCACAGCAGATCAGCTCCCCACCATCCCTGCAGACGGCACATTCGTCATCGTTCTTCTGGCCCAGCAAAATTTGGGAGAATTGAAATAGAATGAAGACTCCATTTTCAGACAGATTCTCTCTACATGGCTAGGGAGCAGCACACAATGTCACCTACAGCCACCTATACAGATCACCAGCCTCTGCTATCATCAACACTTAAAGTGCATAAAATTGATTAAATGCTCTACACAGATTTTTTTTTTTAAGTGATTGCAAGATTCCAGGATTGGATACAACGCAAAAGGAAAAAGGATTGAGGAAGGAAGAGGAAAGCAAGAAAGTCCAGGCAACAATTTATGAAGTTACATAATCTCAAGTGCACACATCCACACACATAACCCAGCTCTGCAGTCTCAGGGCAACAGGGAGTTGGAGCAGAGAGCTCTTTCTGACAGGCAAGATCCCTAGAAATGGGTGATTTAATTATAACACTGGAAATACATGAAGCAGATGGAATTAAAGGGAGGTTTGCCCTTGCTCTGGCTCTTTTATTGAACTCTGCCTTGAGATAGAACACCCAAGAAAATAGCGTCAGAACTTTGGTCATTTCTGCAGCAGAGTCTGATGCAGCATGAATGCTTGACAGTAATCAAGTACAGTGCTGCTTCCTGTAGGAAACAGGGCTTGTTCTGTCCTTTGCGCTTTGTTTCTATCTTCAAATACTGCTTTTCCAAAACTTGAGTGTCTTGGTGGGAGGCACAGAGGGCATGCAATGGACATTATAACTGAGCCTCTGCAAGTTTTGCTAATTTTCCCTTATTACGAGAGATGGCTTCAGAAGCAAAACCCAACTGAGCACGGGAAAGTGAGAACCAATACTGCCATTGATGTCAGGTGGAGCAAGGTGTTCCTTTCTGTGCAACAGACTTTAACTGTGAAATCTTTGGGGAATTCCATTCTGGCAGGAGCGGCACTAAGCTCTGTCAAGGAGAAATGATTCTCATGGTGAAACCTTGTCCCATGGGTGAATCTGGCACCAGTCGAAGAAGCTGAGGAAACCTGGGACTTCCCAAATGGGGTGAAACTTTCAAGACATAATGAGCTATGTGGCTTGGTGGAGATTCATTTTCTGCTTAAGAGCATCAGAAATGCAAGGCAAAGGGTAGCACTCAACGTGCCTGTGTCAGATGTGCCTCTGTCTAGGACAGTGGTGATGCTCAGCACATCTTCTCTATAAAGAAACACTAGTTTTCAGGCCAAAAGACTGGCATCGATGTACTTCTGTCTGCTCCTGTTTTGGGGATGATTTGTGAATGTGGCGACATCTACACCATACATTTAAAACACAATGCTTCCCCCAAGGAATCCTGGGAACTGTAGTTTACCCCTCACAGAGCTACAATCCCCAGCAACCTTAAACTATATTCTCTAGGGGAAAACAATGTGCTTTAAATATACGGCATGGATGCGACCTGACTGTACTGCAGCAAGGGGATTGCACAGTCTGTGACTCTCACTCCTTCCAGTCTTAATCGGCCTCCAATTTCTGTGGTTTTTACACTTAAAAAAGTGAAGACCATTTCACATTTTCTCTGGCAGATGTGTTTCCAGGTGCCACTGTGTGCATCTCACAACAAACATCATAATGTTTGCCTGCAGTAACCACATGGGGAAGTGTGTCTGTAATCACACGAGGTGATGCACCAGGGAGTTGGCTGCCTCCTTTGCAAGTTTCCAGATGTATTTCCCAAAAGCTACAGTGCTGACTGCTTATATGTGGAGTGGATACTTGGGAAATACATCTGCAGCATAAAAGCACAAAGCATCTCTCCTTAAAAGGTGCTTATGCCTTCAACTTGTTTGAACAGACAAACTGCCCAACTACTCTCCTTCCACATTTTCTTTTTTCCTCTCTTTAAATTTAGCATAATGCTGAAAACACAGGTGCTAAAAATACCTACAAATCTGTCCCATTTCATGTGTGTGTGTGTGTGTGCACACATTTGATTATGTTTAATCTCAGGGTTCCCCTTCCTGACAAAACCCAGCCCATGAGTTCTAAATCCCATAAGGGTGGACACTCCACCTGCTCCTATTTACACATTAAAAAAGTGTTTGAGTGGGTAGCACACTCGAGCTGGACTGGGAAGACCCGAGTTCAAATCCCCACTCAGCCACAAAGCTAACTGGGAGACTTTAGGAAAAGTCACCTTTTATCTCTCTGTCCAACCTAACTCACAGGGTTCTGGTGAAGATAAAGTAGGATAAATAATCCTATGTAAACGACCTGATTTCCTTTCCAGGAAGGGTAAAATACAAATATGATGAATAACAAAATAAAACATTGTTGTGTGAACAGTTTTCCATGTTACTAAAAAAAAACCAAACCCAGCAAGAAATCCCACTATACGAAGAGGTGGAAATATATGAAGAACAGGAGATACCCCCTCCGCCAAAAACATAGCCATATATGAAGAGCACTGACAGAGGGAAGCTGACATACCTTCAGCACAGGAGAAGGAAAATGACATTCTTTTTGTTACCTGCTGGGGGGCTGGATCCACAGTTTGGAAGGGGGTAGTAAGGCACCTATTCTGCAAGGTTGCTTTTTGATCTCCATTCTGAAAATCAAGAGAAAAATTATGAACCAAGGAGTAAGTCCACCCCACTGATCACAGCAGTTATTCCAAGTAGGACTGTCCCAGACCAGCCTTCTCTAACCTGGTGCACTCCAGATGCAGCAGGGGCTGATGGGAACTGCAGCCACAAACATCTGTAAGGAGGCACGAGGTTGGTAAAGGCTGCACTAGATGAGGGTCACAATGCATAGTGCTGGTGCTTCAATGTGTTTGCACTTTGAAAAGCTAAAATGATGCTCCTCTCCCGCTCCTCCCCAATGCCACTGGAGATGTTCTTCTGTCTCCTTAAGAAAACTGACAGGTACGGGTCATCCATGGGTCTTGCAGTAAAGTTATTAATTAATGTTGTTCTCTCTGATGCTGCCTTTTGCAGCAGCTGTGATAACGCACAAGTTTATTTATTATTTAAAAGCTTCAATGAACAACTTAATATTTAAAAAAATCTCTAAGCAGTACACATAAACAACATAAAAACAATAGAAGAGCATCATAAAGGCTTTGCAACAGACATACATTAAAACACAGCTGATCCAGAACCTAACAACACTGGATCAGCTACAAATTTCTCCTCCGTAGCCTTTGAGCTTTGACTGGAATGTGCAGAAAACTCACACCAGCTTCCCCACAGGTAAAAGGGCCAAGCTGAGTTGTGAAGCAAAGAGGCCCAAGCCACACCTGAAGGAAGGGTGTTGGTTGGGGTGTTCAGCGGAATAGGGCTCCTGCATCTTTAGTAGTTGTGCAGAAGAAGGAATTTCAGCAGTTGTGGCTATCATTTAACCTACTACTCTTGTTGCAATTCCCTCTTTGAAGCAGCTATTAAAAGTGCAGGAGCCCAGCCCTCCTCGTTTCTGTCTGGCTCTCGGGTGCAGTACTAGACTAAGGCTTCACTTACGCAACTGCTTGTTCTGTTCTACCAGTGAATTCCCTGAGTGAGGTGGGTGGGTCATGTGACTCGCTTGCCATGAGCCGAAGCTGCCGGGTTTGCCCCTTAATAGAGAGGTTGGTAATTGCATGCAGAAGTAATTGTGAAGCACCTGACTGCAGGTGCTGCATAAACAAAAACCGGCAGTGTGTGCCCTTGGCGAAACCAATCCCATGATCCACTCACCTGGCACTGTGGTCTGAAGGACTCTGTGGCCCCCAAAGCTTGCTAGCAACTTCAAAGCAAAAGAGGCAGAGAAAATGTGAAAGGATTAGAAGTATATTGTGTGGCATATGTATCTACGGACCTGGGATTCTTTAGCTTTCCCGCTGGGCTTCAGTTCCTGAGCTTTGTTGTTCTCTCCAAGCTCTTCCAGTTTGTCTGCTGCATAAAACTCACCACCAATTTTGATGCATTTCTTAGTGTCACCTGGAAAATGGAAGATCACACTGGATTTATCTCATCAAAGCAGGGACACAGAATTCATAGTCTAAATTTTTATATCAGCTTAACGCTCTCGTTTTGATGTAGAACAGGGTGACTAACCTTTGCCTCTCCTGATATTGTTGGGACTCCAGCTCCCATCAGCCCCAGCCAGTGTGGCCAGTAGGCAACAATAATGGGAGATGTAGTCCAACAAAATATGGAGTGCCACAGGATCCTCATCCCTGATCTAGAATCTAAATAAGAAGAAACAGAGTTCCGTCACTTCTGAGTGAAATAAGTCAAGGTACCGTGTTAGGTCAGTGCTGGATAGATACAAAGAACGGCAAAGTGCTGCACATACCGCCATGCAAAAGGGGATAATGCTGGGTCTCAACATTCTCTGACTTCTTCACAGATTTTGCCTTTGGAAGGGATCCTGTTGATTTATAGGACATGCATTACAATACTGAAAACAAGGGCTCCCCACCTCCGAATAAACAGCAAGTATCTGTTTAGGACAGGGGTCAGCAAACTTTTCCCACTGTCCCTCAGACCATGTGGTGGGCCGGACTATATTTTGGAAAAAAAGTAAGAATGAACGAATTCCTATGCCCCACAAATAACCCAGAGATGCATTTTAAATAAAAGGACACATTCTACTCATGTAAAAACACGCTGATTCCTGGACCGTCCGCGGGCCGGATTTAGAAGGCGATTGGGCCAGATCCGGCCCCCGGGCCTTAGTTTGCCTACCCATGGTTTAGGATGATGGGAAGTCCTGACTTCTGTCAGAAGCTCATGCATCGTTTGCACCACCTAGCTCCTAGTATTGCAGCTGAGGTGGCCTCTCCCTCCCTAACCACCACCACCCTCACTGATGTGACTGTAGCTCTGAGAAGAAGGAGATCTAGTTTTCAGAAAGTTCTTGCCTTGGCTGTTGTTGTTGTTTTTTAATATATTTTGAAACTGATGCTGAGTTTGTAAGCAATGCCTGGAAACTGCTTTGCAAAGCTCGCCTGAAAACTGGTATATGAATATCTTAAAACAAATCAATGTAGTGAAATACTACCAAAAAGAAGAGAATGGCATGTGCTGATGTTCTTGAAACGGAAAATTCTCATTCCAGGTCCTTATTTCTTCCTGGAGGAAATCCATTCCTATTCCTCTTTGGCATGTTTAATATCAACTCTCGCATCCACACAAAGCACAGCAAAACCCCAGCAAATAGCTCTATACCAAGGTGTGGGTCGCCTTTTGCTGAAAGTTGAGGTAGGTGCAAAGCATCTTTTTCATCTGTCACTTTCCTCTTCCCTTGGGATTTGTGCTGAGTCAATTCCTTAGGACTGGTTGTGAGCTTCCTTGCCCTGCTGCGATACCTACTGAGATCCAGGTCTGAAAAGAAAGCAAATTCTGAGACTGGAGGCATGTCTAGACAGGGCTTAATATTGCAAATGAGGCAACAATGGGTTGCTAGCAACAAGCTTTTTTCTTATTCTTATATTTCCCCCAGAAAAGGGTAAATGCAGATTAAACAAGGTATGATGCGGTGGGGAATATAGGCTGGCATTTTGATGCCAAAGATATGGGGACACTGCAAATAAATCTGTATGCACAAGGAACATGGATCTACAATAAACACCCATCCATAAGTCTGTTTTGTGGGATTCTTGCCTGATTATAGAAATTGTGCTTTGGGGTGGGGGAAATTGTCCCTGGAGCAGGAAAACACATTATATTATGCAGTAAAATAAACAAGCTAAACAAGAAAGGTGAATAAATAAATAATTCCCAGCTTTTAAACATGGGAGAGGCATTTCTAAATCTATTTCCAATTATATTTCACCCATCTTCAATTTCTTCTTGGCTATGATGACTTCAGCAAATACCTTTAGGAAAGCTGCTTCGAATGGACTGGAGCTTGGAATATCTCTCCAGGTTATAATCCTTGAAGAGAACCCTCCAGAAGTCCTGGATGGAAGAGGAGTCCTGGCTCAACAGCCACGTTAACATGGCATGGAAGGCCTTGTGGCAGCCATCCTTCTCCTTCAGATGGAGAGTGTCCTTCAGGGAGAAAGAAAAAGCAAGGCTAGTCTACTTTCCAAATAGATTTAACTGCTCCCTTAAATTGCTTAGTACACTGCAGTTAAATCTGTCTTCTACAGTTACAGCAAGAGTCTCAAATTCTGTCACTGCAGGTAAAGTCCCGGGGGCGTATTATAGACTGAACAACAACAATTGTGAAGTGCCAATAATGCTGAAAAAAGGGAAAACCAATGAATTAAACATGGGCCATCACACAAGCACCCCAGAACTGCTCATCTCATGAATAAACACTTTGAAGGTCTACAAAACAATAGTGCTTCACAAAGTTTAATATTGTAGCCAATGCTAGTGCTACTTAGAGTAGACCCATTGACATTAATAAAACTAAATTAGTAATGTTCATTAATTTTATTTGGTCTGCTCTGTTGTTCACAGCCCTTAGGATTTTGTGCCATTTGCAAGGATTTTCATACAACACCCATGATCTTTGGTGTATAAAATAATAAACTATATACACTGAGATTCATGACTACTAATTGGTGCTATGATACAAGCAGCATCAACCGCAAATAAAAACCTCTCTCTTTCTACCTGACCTCCCTAACTGGGTTTAGAGAAAACAAAATACAAAATAAAACCACCAGATTAAAATTTCAGACAATAAAAGACATGAAGGCCAGGTATGAGTCATAGTCCAGCAGTGCACAAACAAAAAAAAGAACAGGTATATATATCTTATCCTCTATACAAATTATATTCATGCTGCAAAATAGATGGTTCTAGTAGTTAGTAGGGAAACTTGAAGTATATATCATCTCATCGTTGTTCTTATTTCTCTCACCTTGAACATCTTTTCTGTGACAATGTCATGATCTGCCAGTCCGTGGAGCAATGGGAAGACATCGTCGACTGCCATGGAGATCTCTGTGCGATAAAGTTTAAGTAATTTCCGCAGGTCTCCTTCTCCTAAAGGTTTGTTATCAGAACCGAACATCCTGAGACAGGGTAACATTTACAGGATTGTTAGGTGCATGCATCTTCCATGCCCATTTCTGGTCACGGTGCAGCTGCTAACCCTTACTAAAAGATACCTTAATTTTGATGTACACTTGCTTGAGTCATGGCAGATGCTGTGAAGGAACATGCATCTTGGGTAGAAGTGACCGTACAGGGTAGGGTAAGCAGTCAGATCCTAGCTTATTTTAGAAACCTCACTCTCAAGACCACCTGCCTGTGGAAATTCAGATTTGCAAGTATAGCTTGTAAAAAGAAACTCATATTTATATCACTCCTTTTCTATTACTCATTGTCTTTCACTTCTTCAATGACCTGTTGAACATCCAGATTAGATTTGTTTTGCTTGCTCTGTCTTTGATAAACAAAGGAGGAAGGTGGTCTTATTGGCCTCACCTGTCAAAAGGAGATGTTATCTGGTATCTGTATTTCATATAAACCTGTTTTCTGTAATTCCTTGTGCTTTTTATATGCTCAGTCTGTGGAGCATGGAGTTGGGGGGGGGGGTGTAACAAAAAACCACCACCACCAAAGAACCCTGTTGATGAACCAATAGAATCCCAGTGATGACCCTCTGATAGATCTGGGAAGCTGAAGCTATCTCAAATTAAGTCTATTTGGCTTGCTTCGTTTTCTGAAAACGCTTGAGAGATTTTCGCTCCACCCTACACCATTTGCGCACACCTACAGGACTGGAAAAATAGAAGGATTATGGGAGGTACTTTTCTAAAAAATTAAGACATGGATTGGGCTCTATAGGCTCAGTGTTGGGGCTATGTTAGTGCTGCTTTTTTTTTTTTTAAGTACAATGTATTCAGAGGTGACACCAATCCATCACACCACGACCTTGAGAAATAAACCCTAGATTCATGTTATGTCAGAAGATATAGTTACATTTGTCAATTTCCAAATTCCAAATTAAAGAACCCCTTGGGTGGGCTTAGAGGGAGAATCTGGGGTGATCAGGGATGCAGCCATAATATAATCTAGCAGGTCAATGTCACGGGTGCAGCCAGCGTGAAATCCACTGGATCATGATTGGCATTATAGTGGGAGGATCTTGATTTGCAGAAATTTGGGAAAACCCAGATTATACTATTTAGAGCGTGATATCAGTTTTCTGGTGGAACATGGCTTTACTAGACAAACAAGTATATTGCTGACTGGTTGGCAGCCCATAATATTTTCCATCTTTAAGTCACATCAAGGGACCCTTTATTTCAGATTGATAGGGAAGAAATCCGTAGGTCCACAAATAACAGCTGCTTCTCCAAATCGTTTCTGCAAGTGGCTAAGGATTGCTTGTTATGATACTCTTAGTAAGATCTGTGGGTTGCCCCACCCTTCCAAACTTCAATGGACTTCCCAGAATTATTTTAGAAACCAAACACTTCTCTTAATTCTTCTCCAGTGTAATTCAGGATGGCTGGTAGCAGTTAATTACAAGCAGTGGGTGGGTTTGTTTACCTTTTACGTGCTAAATCTGGGAGAACAAGTTCAGAGATGAAAACTCATGCAAACTCCCAAGCATAGCACTGGCTTCAAAGCACCTTGAAACATTGCTGACAGTGCCAGGGGACACTCTGAGTTTATAAACTTTGATACCTAGCTATTAACTTAACTGATTAGAACTCTTCCTACAGAATGAAGCTAAAAAAAGGACAAGGCTTACTCACCTAAAATAGGGGTACACAACTCCAATTACTCTGTGGCCACTTTGGGGGGACAAATTTAATTTATGGGTTATTTGTGGGGCATAGGAATTCATTTTTTTTCCTTTTTCAAAATATAGTCTGGCCCCCCACAAGGTCTGAGGAACAGTGGACTGGCCCCCTGCTGAAAAGGTTTGCTGATCCCTGTTGTTTAGGCCTACTATATTGAAAATCATACATAGTAGGTGGGAACAGTGGCGTCGCTAGCCACTGCGCTGCTGGGGGCGGCGGCAGCGCAGAGGCACCCCCTGGGGGAGGGGCACGACGCGTGCACCGTGACGTCATCATGACGCCACGACGCACGTGTATACAGAAAGGGGGGATTTCCCCCTTTCCGAGGCTTTTTTTCGGCGGGGGGGTGGTGACCAGCGAGGAGGGGGTGACAAGCGTGACCCCCACCTCGCTGGTCGGCCCCCCCCCCGCCGAAGAAAAGCGGCGGAAAGCGGAAAAAGCAGAGCGGCGCTTAAACGCGCCTGCTCTGCTTCCTTTCCAGGCTTTCCCCGCCCCCCCCCCCGCGGTTTTTTCGGCGGGGGGTGGTGACCAGCGAGGAGGGGGTGACAAGCGTGACAACCCCCCTCGCTGGTCGCCCCCCCCGCCGAAAAAAGCGGCAGAAGCACCCCATCCGTGTGCTGCTGCTCCCGGGGTGACGGAGGGAGCGGCGGCGGCGCGTGGGAGTGGCGGGAGGGGCCGCCGCTTGTCACCCCCACCCGCCGCTGTTCACCCTGTCACTGGGGGTGTACCGCCCCCACCGCCCCTCCCCAGCGACGCCCCTGGGTGGGAAAGCTTATTTCTATGGAGGGCCACTGATTCACAATGGTCAGCTGGGGTCTGAGCCTATGTTGGGTGGAGCCATCTCTTCCTGTCACCACTTTTCTCTTTCTTCTAATCACCGGAACATGCCCCTGCCCCAAGAGGTCTTCTCGCCTTACCCCAGATCTCGCACAGCATCTGTGAAGTGCAGCAGGAAGTCAGGGACAAAAGGGAGTGCCTCTACTATTCCTCTGAAGTCTGAAGCCAATGGGCAGCAGCAGAGACATGCTGGATTTCTGCCTCTGTACATTGTATGTTTCCTCTGGAGCTCCAGCCATCCAATGTAGGGTGCCTTCAGACAGCTGCATTCAGTGCCCTAGTCCCGCCCCAATCAGCATTTCCCAAGGGGAGATCAGGGGGGGCCAAGGTGAGTGAGAGGTGTAGGATAAACCACAGCATGGCTGTTTGGCTCCATAGTCCACCTGTGGAGAAAGTGGTGCCAATGCTATCACATGCCTCTGAAGACAAGGAACAGAGAAGCAGTGTCCGTAGAGTGAGGCATTCAGCCACATCTCCAGTTTTGGCAGTGGAGACTGTGCTTTGTGCTGAGAAGCTCCCAGGTTTAATCCCCAGTATCTCCAGGTAAGGCTAGTTAAGACTCCCATCTGAAATCCTGGAACCAATGGTTTGACTCGGTATTTATGCACACCCTTGATGTTTCTATATGAGAGGAAAGGCTGCAAATGAGTATTTGGAATTCTCCATGGGAGCCACAATCAGCTGCAGTTTTAGCTAAGAGATCAAAAGATAGTCATTCATATGCTTACAGAAGTTCCTAGCTAAAATTGTAATTGTTTAAAAGTTTTGGGCATCCAACGATCTTTTTCTAGGCACTACTTCCAAAAAAAACCCCACTCCCATGGTGCACAGATTATACCATCAAGATGATGTATACAGCCAATTGTAAGTCTCTGGGCAGATCATTGCGAGGTTTTCTCAAGCCATGTAGGATTCAGTTTTTAAAATTTTATTGGGTAACAGGAGCATGCTATACCTGGAAGACGACGGATAGCCACAAGCATATTGTGACTTTGGTACAAGATATCTCCTGCTGCAAGAAGCAAGTCACCACATTTTGAAGCAGTTGCAGCAGAGTAGATTTCCAAGTGATTGTTAAAGAATGTTATTGCTGCCAAGGAGCAAGGACGTTAACACCTTGTGTTACCTAGGCCTGGTGCTTGGCAACACTTTCAAGGCAGCGGGGCTATTCCCCTGTGCACATCTTAAGCCGAGTGAGGCAGCAACAGCAACAAAAGGGCTGGGGAGAGGACTTCTTATAGTTCTGGTCCCCCAGCACCTCCACCGAGAGTTCTGAAAGCAGAAGCTGCGGCTATCATCTGCCCACTGAGGCCTACAAGACGCAGGTGAAAGTGCTGCATGAATGTGCTTGAGAATAATTTAATTGCTCTCCTTCTAGGAGCTCTTGTTGGAAAATAGTATATATTGTAAATAAATCAAGTCATTCTAGTATGAAAGTAGGAAGAGAAGCCTCAACAATGGACGAACTCGATGAAAAACCCTCAGGCAGAGCAAGAGGCTTACTAGTCTGTTTAGAAATGAAGTCTTGGTAATCAGACACTCCTATACATGCAGAAGCACCTGACATTTTATGTCATATGAGAACACAAAATGTCAAAATTTTCAGAAGCAAAAACAATCAACACTTTCTCTTTTGGGGCTTCTTTTTAACATGACCGGTCTATCAGGAAAATCAACATGATCTTTTGGCCGGCCTGCCATTAACAAATTCCAGAAACCTTTAGCACTGGGCCTGATTATTCGTACTTAAAAAAAAAAAAAGTAGGATTAATTCAGCAGTAATGCGACAATCACACACTTACTACTAAATCATATATTCCACCCCACCCCGCTTTACTTTTGAGTTTTAAAAGAACCTAACCAATCAATACGAACACATGGGAAAAGAAAAATTAGCTCCTGCTTTTTTGCAATGTATGGAGCGAGGCATTTGTATGTATGTTACAGAACAGATATCATTTGAATTACCCCTTCCAGGAAACAAAAAAGATTTTTGATCCCTAAAACATTAAACTCAGAGTGGCTGAACCTCATTCTGACAATTTCCTTCATTCAAAGGTTCGTCAAAAACTGCCTGTTCAGAAAATATATTGCAATTTGGGAAGGCAGTTAATATTAGGACCAATGAGGGGTGATAATTTTAGGCATTTGGTTAGCTTATCTTGACTGGGAATGGTAACACAACATCAAAATTAACTATGACTATTGAATGCAAACATTTGGAGGTATTCATTTAAAAACTTTAAAGGAGAAAAATTTTAATGGAAGCACTGTCACTACCATTAGTGATGGCTCATTTGTTTTCCCGAAAAAAGAGGGTGCTTTTATTGCTTCAAAAATCCAGTAAAACTACTTGTATTACTGACATAATGCACATCACCCAATTACATTACAATTAATTGCATTAATTGTCTCTCCAGTCAGCCTTTTTGACATGGTTTTAGAATGGGGCTACTTCTCATATGGGAAATCAAATGAATAAGCAAGGACAGATGTAGTAATAAATCATTGTTCCTTAGCTTGACACAACACGCATATAATGCTGCATAAAGTTACATTTTTGGTCCATATGAAAAAGGCAACAGTTGAAATAAAACTATTTCTGGCAAAGGGTAACAAAATAAATGATGGCAATTTATTATTAGGATTTCGGGCTACACAGGTGCCCTTTGCCTAAAAGTAACCATTTAATATTTTGAAGTACTTGTATTTATGGAAATTATGTGAGCAAAATTTAGAATATTATGCTAACTTTAGCAGGTCAGTTATATCGCACAACATTAATTCCAACACACAGCATTTTAGTGCACAGTTCATATCTTCAGCCAAGAACCATCAGGTGGTGATAGATCAAGTGATGTACATATATCTGTAAACCATTCCCAATACTCCATGATTTCTGGGATTTAACTATTATACAGTCAATGGGGCAGTGTACTGAGGAATATACTCTTCCCAACATGATAGGAAACATAGGTATGTGTGTGTGTGTGTTTTGCCGGGTGTTTGTGACTTTCCAGAGATAAGATTACAGCAATTCCACATGTGGATGTCTGTGTATACACCATGTTATCCAGAGATCATGTAATGTAACTGTACATGCACAGACCATCATGCATACAATATGTCTGGATCTGAGACTGAAAACTAGCCATCTGTATGCTGAAAAAAAAGTGTGAGGTATGAAAACAGAAGTTTTGCCTAGCTTTGAAAGGGCTGCAATCTGTACTACCAATGCTCAGTGCAGGCAGAGCTACAAATTTCTCAAGATGGAAGGACTTGCTTCTGTTTCAGTGGACATTATAACTGCAGTGCAGCTATGTCCTTCCACTGTAGCAAACATTGCAGTGCATTTATTTGCAATCCTTACTCAATGAAGAAGAATTAAACACCTTTAAAATAATTCGTAAGGCAGTTCCAACCCCATGCTATGTTCAGTGCATTATACACGTTTAGGTCTCAAATATTTTAAAATACAAATTCTACTTCTCCACATATATTTCTCACCACTGATATTTAATTGCTAAGAATGCAGAAAATATACAAATAGTTGTTACCACCACATTTATACCAAAAGCCATTTTTAAAATTTCCTGACCCTTTTTTTTCTTCTCACATGAGCCAATCCTATCTATCAAAAGCTGCTTTTCAGAACTGTATAGGTATTTTAGGAACTAAATATCTGCAAGATCAGAGGAAATTATTTTCTGTCGCCTGCAAACACCTAGTCCTGAAAGGCGCAGAACCCCTTCAAGTCTCAATGAAGTAATGGCAAATTGTTTATGGTCAGTCTCTTAAGACCATACAAGTATTATCAAGGTATTGGGGAGGAGGGGCATTACAGGAAACTACTGCACTTTTATGATAATTGAGCCAATTATATTTTCCCTTCAGGTGTGCTTACACGTTTTAACAGGCAGGAATTCAGCAGTCTATTGTGAGTCTCAAAAAGATCCTGCATTGTGACACACAGCCCCATGACCATGTTCTCCTTTTAGCTGCCATCTCACTAGTTACCATTTTTTTATTTTAATTGTACATGGTCTTCCAGTCTTGGGAGACACTGAGGTTGGAATGGGCAACAGGTTATATAGTATGACTCCTGCAGGAGAGTCTGCATTTTCTCTTCACATTTCTATTTCAGGCCACTATACAACATTTCAGCAAAATGTTTTTTTTTTAGGAGTGTCCAGCCCAACATGAAGACTATGAAATGGAGAATGCACCACCTTCCTAAGAAGTCTGTTCCAGTGGTTAAATTGTTATTATATAACATAACCTACTATTGTGCATTTGGTTTGCTTTAACATCCAAACATTGGTTTTTCTGTCTTCCTTTGCTACACTATAGCTTTTTAGTACCTTGTGAAGGTATCAGTACAGGCCTAAACAAATCTTACTTTCTCAGTAAGCTAAAAGCCCATTTCTACTGGTGCCATTGCTTTGGTGGCGTTGCTGTACATTAATGGAGCCCAACAAAATATCTACATCAACTTCCAATTAGTCAGGGTATTAAGACCTCCCAAAACTTCAACAGAAACAACTTCCTCTAAAGATTTTGAATGTTGGGCTAGCAGTCTTCATATTTGTCAAAAGTCTCATAGAACCCTGGTCTGACTTTTCTGATGCTCATACGTATATGTTGACATTCAGGTGCAACTGACTCGCTATAGCTAGTTGAAGACGCTGTCCCAGTAATCCAGCCAGATGATAGGCGCTTTCTTTTTGCCTTATGTGAAAAGTTCCCAATTCCTTTGCTGCGTCCAAGGCAGGGGTCATCTTTCTTCCTACTGCTGACATCTTCAACTGGCTGCTCATCTCTATTGGAAGTCATTCCTTTACGCTTACATGCATCTCTCTCTTCTTCTGCAATCTTCCTGAAGTGCTCCAGTGATTCTACTTTTCTTCGTCTTTCTATTGTTTCCATTTGTTTCTTGTCCACGAAGTCCTCAAAGTACATTTTTCTTTCACTCCTCTGATCTTCAAGAAATTTCCACTCAATGTCAGTCATCTTCACACCACTGTATTGCTCCAATTTCTCTCTTGTTCCTGTGTCTGTACAAAATATGTCAAAAAGCTGCTCTGAACTCCTGTTGAAATCATCTGCTTTCTGTGTAAACAACTCATTTTTTCTTCGCTTTCTGGACTGATATAATTTTGAAAATTCCTCATACACCTTAAGAATATGCTTCTTTATGCTTTGTGTTGCTATGGTATACAAATTGCAAAACAACCAGTGCTCCTGCAGAAGTTCAGCAAGCAACTGGGCAGCATCTTCTTTGGATCGCTGGGCTTGCCCAGCCCTTTTCGGGTGCAATAGATATAGCATGTTTTGAATGACATCCTTCTTGGTAGGCAGAATTCCTTGTGCAAATTCTGATGACTCCACATAATCAACAGTTCCCAGAGTTTTTTTTGCTTTTGCTTTAGTGTCCAAAGCCGCCATCATTCCTTTCCAGTGTCTCTTTATACCAAAAGCTGAAATAAAAGAGATTATTAGACAGCTGAAATAGAGTAGCAACAAGAATGAAAAGAAAAACTATTAATTATGTGAAGCTATGAATATGTAAGTCAAGGTTGTCAAAGTGTTCAGGACTGCAGCCAACATAGACAATCAAGTAATTTCTGGAGAGAATATTACTTAGTTCCACCCATTTGGACTAAGTAAGCTCCTATCTAAAAAACAAAACTGTCTTGTTTAGCAGTAAAGCATCAAATTATTTTATTCATGTTAGCTGCAGCCTGAGTTTCCCCCATGATCTGTCCATTGGCACAGCTAAATCATTCATATATAATTCTGTATGTTCTTATATTTTAATATTTAAAAATATAGTGCAATATCATACAAGGTAGACCCAGAGTACTTGTCCATTGATTTCAGTGGGTCTCCATTGAGCACGATTAACATTAGATACCATCTATTAAGCCCTATTAAGGAATTCACAAAAAGCATTCTAGCAATGGCACAGGTGTTTCTCTGATTAACAGTTGAACTACAAATCACCTCAACAAGCAGTCTTAATACTTGTATTCTGTCCATTATAACTCAGAAATCTGTGGTAGCCAAGTTACCTTCAAATATTTAAAAATATTTATTTACAACATTTCTAGGCTGCTCTCCCACCACACAGGTAGCCTTTAACAGATGCAACAGTTCCAAGTAGCTGTACCTTTTCCTCAATCTTGCTTTTTCAAAGCTGCCTGCTGCAAGAACTGCCCTGGTATAATTACATTAATCTTCTTGTCAGTGAAACCTCATGCATATATATTCACATGCAAGTGCCAATGAGTTGACTACAGCATTTCCTCCCAGATGTGCATAGTGTTGCAATCTGAAATGGAACAGAGTATTTTCTAAAGGAAACCCGAATCCCAGAATGGAAACAGGCAAATAAATACAAATAGCACCTGTCAGCATATATACAATGATGCTTCCAAGTTTTTGCATTCAGGGAATTTCCTATTTTCATACTGAAAGCAAATTCTCAACTGAAGGGCTCAATATTGGATTTTTAAGAAGATGCAATCACGGAATTTATGAAAGTCCACTCTAGATCATAGAAACTATGACCGCAGGTAGCGCACAAAACCAAAGAGGCTTGAGAGCATAGCGTCCGGGGATAACGTTCTGAAGGCCAACAGGGGGGTTTAAAACAGCCCACCGTGAAGGAAGGGATCTTTCTAAAACCTGTCAAGCGGACCAACCCTGCAGCCGCCTAAAACCACGGGGCTGTCAAGAGCACCAGAGAACACCTGCGCACCCCATTGCCCGTCTGCAAGGCAGGGATCAGGCACTCCACGTACGGCAGTTACCAGCGCTTTTTCCTGCCTGGAAAATAACGCCAATCAGGCGAAAGTCGCCACAGGCGCCATGAGGCAGATGGGGGTGGGGCCCTGCCGCCCTCCCCTCTCAGCCCCGGCAAGTTCCTCCCCACTCCCAGGCCGAAGCCGCCTGAGGCCCAGGCGCCGTTTCCCCTGCCCGGCCGGCCAACAGTTGAATAGTCCGGCCTGGCCGGCTCTAATCCCGCCTATCCCGTTATCCCCAAGACCTGCCTTCGATCTGCAGAACCAGCCAGAACAGGTAAAGCGTCAATTAAAAGCCCGCGGCCCATCTTTCGCCATCTTGGTAAGTGAGAACGAGCGAGCGAGCCCTACGCAGCGGGAAAAGGGAAAGCGGTGCCGCCGCCGCCATCTTGAGGAAGGGCAGCGCGAGCAACCCTTCCTCTGTGGTGTTCTCTCATGCCGACGTCTCTGTGATCTAAACTGTCATTCACGAGTTGCTTTTTAAAAAATAATAAACTGGGCGTTGGTAGCAAGTATATGGTCCCGTTTTTGCAGCGAGGCCTCCTTGTGAAAAAAAAGGACGTACAAGTAACGACGACGGCAACGTCAAAAAAAACAACAGACCCAATCGCCAACCACCGTCAGGTGAACAGAACCAGTAAGGGAAGACAAGGAAAATAGACGAAGCGGTCTTGCTTCTTAAGGGGAAGGTCGGAGGCAGGGCATCATCAATGCGAGGCAACCGATTGGTTAACTAACGCAGCCGTGCCCTGCAGAGCGCCATTACGCACTGGCGGAGAAGAAAGCTGATTGGTCCTTTGAGGCGACCCGCCTGGTCGCGATTAAACTAATAGCCTTTCTTGGGCGGAAGCTGAAGCCACACCAGTACCAGACTCGACCATAGACCAATGCCCTCTTTCGGGTGACTGTCGTCATATTACTAATGATAGTGAGAGTGGGAAGAGAGAGTAAGCGGATGCCCCGGCTCCTGCGTCTACTACGCGTCAACCCGCCTTGCCACTGTCAGTCCGAATTGTGTGGCACGGATCTGATTTGTCGGTGACTGGAGTGTTAAGCCTCCTCAGCAGCCAATAGCTACGTGGTGAGTTGGAGGACGCGGATTGGTTCGTAGCTGAAGTTATGCCGTAGTAGCCAATAGGTGCGCCTCGAAGTTTGTATAAAAATGGTCCTGTTGAGGCGGAAGGTTGTGCAGTCCAGCATTTTGTTATTTAGCTGTTATTGGACAGGCATCTCTCTTACCCGGGGGGGGGGGAGTAGTCGTCTCGTTTCTTTGTCTCTAGGATGTGGTATTAGGATATACGCTCCTTTGTCCAAAGGGAGGTTCAGTTTATGTCTTGGGAGCAAGAGCTGAGCAGAACAGTTCTCCATTTTGTTTAGCACAATTTCAGCAGTAAAAAAAACATTTCAGTATAAATAAAATAAAAGGAACCAACTTGGTGACTCATATAAATTGTTTTCTTGTATTAATGTTAGTATGGTGCCATCCACGCAGAGGCGTAGGAAGGTCAGGTGGTACCCGGTGCAGAAAATTTCTTGTCACTCCCCCCATTGATTCCCCCCCCTGCAAAAATGGTTTTACGTTATTTCATATTTTCTTACAAAGGAATAATAACATGTAATAATTAAAAAAAACTTATTTATATCCCGCCCGCCCTGGCTGAAGTCGGTCTCAGGGTGGCTAACATCAGATACATAACATTGGTATAAAAATCAAACAATAATTAAATTACTTCCTAAAAACATCTCAAAATCAAATTAAAGTCTAATTAGATGGCTTTCCACAGGGTTAGGGTTGGGAACAGTAAGTGCTCCACTGAACTGAAATTTCAGCCTTCACGACATAGGAAAACAGCCAAGTAAACAGCTATTTTGGTGGAGGACGGTCAATATATTAACTGATATGCATGAAATTTCATATACAGCTACATAATCCCTAGTATAGTAAGACCTTTGGAGCAGGCATTTTTTTAATAAAAAGTTTTTTATGAACCGCCCTAGTAGGGCAGTAATTGTTCCTTGATAATTTGTCACCCCCTCCATTATGGAACATGGGGCGGTCTGTCCCCCCTTGCTACGCCCCTGCATCCACGTTAATGGGGCTTTGGAATGAAACAAAAAGGAACTGATAGGTCCCTGCCCCAAGGGGTTCACAATCCAGAAATAGGTAATGACAGAAACAAGAGGGAAGCAGAGACAAGGCTTACATAAGCAGCTATTTCAGGTACATGTATTTAGGGTTAATTACAATAGGGCATTGGGATTAGAAGGTTGTGCTAAAGTCTTAATAGAAAGGGTGGAGTTTCAGTGCAAAAACAAAGCAATGATAATTACAAACGGAGAACGATAACTATGGATAGGACTGCAAGACATCTAAGGGTCTTTCATATAGTGTGAGGCTCTCCCATTCCACTTAACAACCCTCTATTGTTGAGTGTTTAGCTACACAACAAAATTTTATTCTGGTAATGTGTTGGAAGTGTCTGAAGCTAGAAGCAGGTCTTTGCCCATAACAGTGCTTATGTATTGAACCTGTGAGAGAAGATGGGGTAGCACGTGAAAATTACAACAGAATAACTACCATCACTGCAGATTGAACAACAATTTAGAATTTTTGGCTTTCTATGGCTTTTTAAACTGGGGGGAGTATTGTTTTTGTTTGCTATTATGGTATGTACAGTATGTATTTTTATATTGTCAACCACCCTGTGATCTCTGGATGAAGGGCGGTATAGAAATTTAATAAATAATGATAATAATTTCCCCTCTACTATGAGCTTCCTTGGGTACATTAGGCAATCCACCTTTAAGGAAGAGTTGTAGTTTGGTAGTGTAAAGTACATGCTTTGCATGCAAAAGGTCCAGATTCACTTAAAATCTCTGGCATTTCCAGGTAGGACGGGGGGAAATCCTGGAGAGCCGCTGTCAGTCCTAAAACATATCTCCCATATACAAATCTTTTGACAATGTGTGTGACTCTTCCTTTAATTGCCTCCCAGCTGGAAACCAGGGAAGATAGCATATCAATCCTAGGAAGAAAGGGAACCTGAGAAATGGGAAATATTTCTTCTAACTTCCTTATGTCCATCTTTGGAGGTACCTCTACAGAATGGTAATGCAATATTCCTGACATAGGTCCCATCTCTATAGGATTGGACTCCTCAATATTTGTAGACAGGCCAACCCCCCCCCCCCAATGTTGACGGGGTGGAGGAAGCCTCCCAGTGATGTGCATCTACTGCTTGGGCTCCTCCCCCCACCACCATCCTGCCTACAAATGCAGCCTGGACTACCTCAAACCGCCACTGCCTGCTGCCTAACCTCTGCTGGAGGCCTTGCGGCAGAGACCTTGGCCTAGCTGATGCAGTGGCTGTGGAAAGCTAGTGGAGGTAAGGTGGTGTACGGGTGGTGGCTTTCTGGACTGCAGTTGCAAGCAGGGGGCAGTGGTGTTGGGCTTCATGTGATGTCATGATGTCACGTTGTGCTTGCGTGTGACTTGGCCCCTCCAATCTGGGGTGCAAGTCAATGCCTCTGATTCCTGAAGATACAGCAGAAGTGGTGTCTTTTTGATTAATGGGCCAAGGCATGTCATAATTTATTTGTGTGCTATTTGAAGTCTAATGTTTCATGGAACATTGTGGGTTGTGTTTTTCTTCAAATAGGTTGGTGGAGAATGGAAGAGAACCAAATGAAGAAAGTATTAGTAAACAAAGGAAATGAGAACAGAGAGAAAATTGGCTTTGATGGAGAGGAGAACAACTCATCAAACAGGTTTGTAGCTTCCCTTGACTTTAAAAAAATGGAGACAATTTTTTGACAATGGTAAGTACTGAGATTTTGCTATTTTACCCACAATATATCTTGGGAATGAGTCCTGTTGAATTCAGTGGAACTTACTTCCAAGTAAATGTGTGTAGATTGGATTGCAAAACTCCAAGCAAGTAAAATAAAATCCTAGGATTGAGCTCTAGGAACTGAAAGATTACAGTACAATCATATCTCAGGTTACATACGCTTCGGGTTGCGTACTTTTTGGGTTACGAACTCCCATAACCCAGAAGTGTAACCCGCCCGCCCCCGCGCAATCTGCGCATGCACAGAATTGGTCTGTGCGTTTCGCGCATGCGCAAAGCGCGTTTTGGGGGTTACATACATTTCGGGTTATGTACAGCGACCCAGAACCAATGAAGTACGTAACCCGAGGTATGACTGTAGTCAACTTCTTAAGTGCTAGAAAGCTGTGATTTCCAGCAAAATCACTTTAAAGATTAGCAAATACATTGTGGCATATGCTTTCATGGGCCTGGGCTCACTTTGTCACATTCATGTGAGTGTGTCATATGATGTATTCATCAAAACTGGCACCACATTTTAAAGCTTGGGGAGAGATAGTGATGTTTTATTTCAAAACCCCAGTATCATCTTTTTGGAGAAGCCGTGGCAATGATGACTTCAGAAGTGGTTTGGTTAGGGCAGCATATTTCATAACCAATGATGCAACTTTGTCCCGAAGAGTGCTTGTCTTAATGTATCTGATTCCTTTTTCTGTTGTAACTATTCTTGCATTCTGTTCCCTTCAGGAAGATATACCTAGATTACAATGCAACCACCCCTCTGGCTCCAGAGGTTATTGAGACAGTTACAGAAGCCATGCATGAAGCATGGGGCAATCCGAGCAGCTCTTACACAGAAGGTGAGAGCAAGCCTGGATGGAAACATTCTATGAAAGCACCCATCTCATTTTTATATTCATCTTGCCTTTTTAAATTCAAGTTACTGCATTGAAATGGCTTTAAGAGAATGTATTACTTCATGTGATCCAGTCTTTAGCACTTGCTGAAATAAATGCTCATGCAAGGAACACAGAGCCAAATCTGGCACTTCATGTTACCAGAAATAATTATTCTGTATCAAAACAATTAAACTCTTCCAGAATTTGGGTAGACTTAATAATTTGTTTGTTTATCACTTTATTAAACCCTGGAACTCAAGGTGGTAGTCATCCCCTAATGCCACCCTTTGGAGACTTTCCCCCACCTTGCCTTGATAATAAGGTAAATGTGCCTTTGATTTCACAGGTCGAAGGGCTAAAAATATTATAGATGGAGCCCGTGAAAGTCTGGCTAGAATGGTAGGGGGACGACCCCAGGACATCGTCTTCACTTCTGGTGGGACAGAGGTGAGATATAAGATGCTGCTAGCACTGTTTTGACCTGGTAGTCATTTAAAAGATCAACCCATAACATGCTAGCTGTCATTTTTTTCCCCTCAATGGAGTCTGACTTTATTTGCTTCTCATAGCATTGGCGACTCCATTCTTAATTAGTGCCAAGTAAGACCCAGCAAACACCCATCAGATAAAAAGAAAGTCTATCCCTCTTCCGTTGAATGGCTCTATCTTTTATTTAAAACCTGCAAAGAAGCATGTATTGCAATTTGATTCGCTCACATGGAGGTAATGACTACAAATCAGTCCTCTGCCTCTGATCCTTCTGAGACTGAAAGACAAGTCTGCCACTGAACTAGTTTTTGGGTAGGAAATTCAGCATTGTCTACTCCAGAGGACTGCACTGGTAAATCTGGATATTCATAAGAACATATGAGATTGGGTTTGTATCCCTCCTTTTTCCATTCAGGCAAACAATTTAGTGATCCACACTGCAGTGAAGCATTTTAAGGAAAGCATCAAGCAAAGTTCTGATGGACCAAGAGAAGATAAACAAAAGACTCTGGGGATGTGTCCACATTTAATTACATCTTGCATTGAACATGACTCAGTCCGTCTCCCTGTGGAGCACCTAGTGAAAGAGCATGAGGCTGGTGAGTATACTGTAGTGGATAGTCAGAGATTGCTGATAAATTATACACACTAGCCAAATTCTGCTTTGGCAAAAGCTCTTTTTTTTTTTTTTAAAGCAATTTTAGTTTCTGAGTAGCAAATACTACTTTTTTTGGTATTGTTGTTAAGTCGTCTTAGTTGTGTTTGACTCTCCGTGACCCCACAAACCAGAGCATGCCTTGGAAACACTCACTTTCTTCTCAAAGCAACTCCTTTTTTATGTCCATGGAGTTTTCTTGGCAAAATACTGGAGTGGATTGCCAGTTCCTTCTCCAGGTGGATCACATTTAGTCTAAACTCTCAGCTATGACCTGTCCGTCTTGGGTGGCCCTGCACGACATAGCTCATAGCTTCTCAGAGTTATTCAAGCCCCTTCGCCATGACAAGGCAGTGATCCATGAAGGTTTTTGGGGGGGTATACAGTCTCTTTATTGTTTACTCCGAATGTGAGCTGTCTAAAGCTGGCTCAGCAGTACTTTCACTGTGGTGCTAATGGTCCAGAATTGGGGGCAGTTCTGAACTTTTAATTCAAATTCATTTCTTAGCATCATTTCCTTTACCTTTTCCTATCCTATCCTATCCTTCTCGCCTGTCAAAAAGTGACCAACACATGGAGTCAGAGATGACATTCCTAACCTGGCTGTTAAGTGGCTTTACCACTGTGTAGGGAGGGAGGGATATATAGCTTGTGTTCAAACGGTCCTATGTTTAATCTCTAGTGCTTCTCCAATTGGGCAGGATCATGGCAGAACTCGGTATGAGACTCAGAGCTCTTAGTGGGGGCTTTTGCAAACTGAAGAGACTTAAAACAGCATGCAGCATTTTCCCTCAGCTTCCTCCTCTCTTAACTTCCAAGTATCCAGCTGAGCTCCAGGAAAATCCATTTTTGCTCAGCTGCCTCTTTCATTAAATGCTGCTTCTAAGCCAACAGCCACTTCCTCCCAAATTCCCTTATGACAGCCATATCTTAATCTTTCAAGACTAAGGAGCGCTTGCCTGTTGCCTAGCAATAGGTCTGCTATTCCCTGTGACTTTCTCCACTGCTGCCAGATACATAGTAACTGCTGATGAACGCATTGAGCTATGGGACCAACATCTTTTTTTTGCATCCTGATTTACAGAAGCCACTTTTGTCCCCGTGTCCAAAGTGACAGGACAGGTGGAAGTAGATGAAGTTGTTGCAGCAATCCGTCCAACTACATGTCTAGTTTCCATTATGCTGGCCAATAATGAAACTGGGGTTATCATGGTGAGTTGTGCCATCAGTTCTTATTACATGTTTAAGGATATGAGGTTCATATATGTGGTCAGATGATGCCAAGAGTCAATGAGAGGGAGCTGATGCTCCCCCAAAATATTTCCACTCTCCTTTCACTCCACCAGCTTTCAATCTCAGTATGTTTTAGGTATACAGTAAGCCCCACAACTTACACAGGGGTTTAAGTTCTGGGAATAGTGCAAAGTCCCCCCCCCAGTTGCCCGCTCCTCTTTCTGCCCCCCTTTTAATTTTTTGTTTTTGCTAAGTGCCTAAAGCTGAATGCGCACATGTTAAATGTACATAAATTACAGCTCTACTGTATTGCAAAACCTTTAGTTCTACAATTTTTGTCACCTCATTGCTCCCCCAATCTAGTTTGGAATTACAGGTTTTGCTCTCCGGAGACATAGAGACATAGCCATTTGCTGTGAACCATGGTCTCCCTGTGTAGGGTTATGTGTTCTGTGGAGTTTATATGTGGTCTCCTTTGTTTGGATGCTGAGTTACACCAAATGCTATCTCCTACCTTGATCACAAAGATGGGGCAGTTGTACTACATAACAATGTTGTTGTTGTTGTTGTTGTTGTTGTTGTTGTTGTTGTTCAGTCGTTCAGTTGTGTCCGACTCTTCGTGACCCCATGGACCAGAGCACGCCAGGCACGCCTATCCTTCACTGCCTCTCGCAGTTTGGCCAAACTCATGTTAGTAGCTTCGAGAACACTGTCCAACCATCTCATCCTCTGTCATCCCCTTCTCCTTGTGCCCTCCATCTTTCCCAACATCAGGGTCTTTTCTAGGGAGTCTTCTCTTCTCATGAGGTGGCCAAAGTACTGGAGCCTCAACTTCAGGATCTGTCCTTCTAGTGAGCAATAAAGCCATATAATAACTTCAATAAAAGTTCAAATGCAGCCATCAGCTTTCCATGCAAGTAATTCTGTGAAGGCATCATATGCCAGCCAGTAGGGCAGTAGCAAAAGAGAGAGCCAGAACACTTGTGTTCCTGGTGAGAGGATGCCTCCTGATGGTGCTTTCTTCTATCAGCCTGTCTCCGAACTCAGCCAACGGATTCAAGCTCTCAATCGGAAGAGAACGGCATCTGGTCTGCCACGGATCTTCGTACACACAGATGCAGCACAGATGATTGGGAAAGGTCAAGTGGACGTGCAGGATCTGGGAGTGGATTACCTCACTATTGTGGGGCACAAGGTATGGTGCTTCTCTCTTCGGTCTACAATGTAGTTTCTACATGCAACATAAGAGTTGTCCATGCATCTAGGTCATCTCCCAACATGGTAAATCCAATACCCATTGAGCAGAGAGTTGCTGTCAGCCCATAGAATCATCCTTTATTGTTGATAAAACATTTACAGAGAAAAATAAGAAAGAACGTATCAGGGCTCCCTGAACACCAGCCATCATTCTGAGAACCAGACAGTGACCATAATCCAGAGGTGCTTTGTATGGCAGGAAGCTGGCAGTAAAAAAAATTTGGTGTTCGTGATTGGTTCTCTCACTCACAGTTCTCATTGTGCAGGATTGCAGACTGACTCTATTAGGGTTAAAGGTGTTTTTCTTATGTTGTTTAATAAATGTGTCTAATGCTATCTACATATTGGTTTCCAAAACCTTTTTTTTCCCATTTGAAACTTTTTCCTTCTTTCCTCACTCTCATAAAAACAGTGCACAATATGTACACACAAAGAATAAACAATGAGGCTATCTCACTTTGGACTTTTGTGAACTTTGGGAGATTCCATGTGCTAGAGCAGCAGTCTGTCAGCATTTTTAAAATTGAGAACCATTGTTGATTTGCTTGCTGCTGACAATTGTATTTTGCTACAGCTGCCATGCAGGTTGTCATATGGTGACTGTAATGTAAACTCTGCCCTGAACAGTATCTTGGCCCTCTTCTCTGCAGCCCATGCATCTAGCATGGTTGCACACGAATGCAGCAAGTGTCGTTTAAATTGTCTTTTATTTTTCTCGTGAACTCTTGGAACAACTAAAAACATAGTGGAGAGTCTAACTCACTCCTTAGGATGCAATGCAACTAAACAGCTTCTCCACCAGATGGCAATCTGGGAACAATGTTGAGTGAATTTGTCCACATTTTCACATTGCGAAGGAGAGCATGACCCACAGCAGGAGATGTCCAGTGTGTCAACATCACTTTCCATTACAGTATTCAAAAACAGCTTTTCATTTTTTTTATTTTGCCAGTTGCCAAGTAATGATTCAAGTTAATCTCCAGGCGTAATTAGTTTAATAACTGTGGCATCTGGGAACATGTTTGTCATGTATTTTTTGAAGCACACAAATGCCTGTCAAGTGATACAGAACAGGGGGAGAAAACACAGGAAACTCTTCTGATATGTGTGAAATAGCACTGATATAGTCTAGGGGAGGGGTAGCAGTGAGCACAGGATTCACCCATACTTCTTTCCCACGGGCAACCATGATTTCCCCAAGGATTAATGTTTGCTTCTCTGCTCTTGTCAGCCTTACTTCTGTGTGGTCAAAGCACCTCAGTTTCCTGTTGGACACACCTCTTAGTTCTTGTCTGGAGGCATTAGCTTTGTGATTTATCATTGCAGTTCTATGCCCCGCGTATTGGAGCGCTATATGTGCGAGGACCTGGTGTCACCACTCCTCTCCATCCCATGCTGTTTGGCGGTGGGCAGGAAAGGAACCTCCGTCCTGGGTAAGAAGGATGAGGGCACAGAGGGAGCCACTTAATCCAGGGAGAGGCCAAGTAAGGTGGGGGCTTCTCTTGGATGTGGGAGAAATATGTGGGTAGCCCATATTCCTCTTCTGCGACAGAAGACACCAAGCAGTTTTTTTAAGGTAGTTTTCTTTGAGACTCCAAGGATGCATAGATTAGTGAGTGAAAGGCTCAGCTTTTGAAAACCTTTCCCTTTCGTATCATGTTTCTCATTTGGCAAAGTGTGAAGTGTTTCAGCATAAGCTGCTGGGAAATACAATGTAGGGTTTACTTCATGGGCTGTGGCTGAGTGCTAGTGCACACACACTTTGCATGCAAAAAAATTCTAGGTTCAATCCCCAACATCTTCAGGTAGGGTTGGGAAAGACCACAGCCTGAAACTTTGGAATGCTACTGCTGGTTAGTAATACTGGGCTCAATGAACCAGTCGTCTGACTTGGTATAAGGCAGCACCTGAGCTTCCTAAGTCACATTCAGATAACAAAGACTAGATCTCCTCCCCCCACAACTGAGTAACTCAGGAGAGGTAGCTCCTATCATGCAGTTGCGCCATTTTCAGTCCCTGCATTATGCTAGTTACCCAGGTAGATATAGCCCCTGTGCTTGTGCCACTTTTATTATGCTTTAGGAATAAATACACAGTGCACTTCTCTGTTCTAGGACTGAGAATACACCAATGATTGCTGGCCTTGGCAAGGTAAGCTCAGAAGTGATGAGGGCTAAAAATGACAGTTATGGATTCAACATGAGATGCTGTCCTGGTAGCAAGGCTCAGATTTCAACCCAACATTCTTCTTACAATAATTTAAAGGCAGAAGCAGTGCAACAGATTTCTCTGGGTTTGCTTATCTCTGCTGGTGCTTCTCTTCCCCCACACCCTCGTGCTGTCATGCCAGAGGTGGAGTTGCTATTTGACCTATGGAGCAAAAGTTCTAAATCTGCCTTTCAGGCCGGTTTGTGTGCACAGTTGGACATTGATAGGAGACAAGGATGCTTACAAATGCTTTACTGTAAACTTCAGTTGTTTCCCATCATTGTGAGGATCTGGTTATTGAAGACTTGGTGAAATACTAGAGGTTGTTCTTCTAGGCATATTTTTCAGAGCAAACAGCTGAACTTTTACAGTTTTCCCTGTGGCTCTATGTGAATAGCATGCCAGAACAAGAAAGGTACATCAAGGTGGCCTATATACATTGGGGGTGGGGTGAGGGGAAAGTGTTCTCAATAACTCAACACCCAGCCACTGTTTTAGGGTCTGTTGGAGAATGTCCAGATTTTCTCTAGTAGCCCTCTTCATGTGCTGCTTTCACAAAGGGACAACATAAATTCAAGGAGCTGTGGGTCAGCATCTTTAGCCCCATGTCCAAGGTTGGGTAGCTTCTCCCAGCTCCTGCTATTGCCTTTTTGGCCAAATGCCCCCCCTCCAAGTAGTAAACAGTGTATTAAAACAAAATGAACCATAGAGGAATAGGTTTTAAAGCAGGGAGCCTTTACTATCTGTGCAGGCTGCCCATGCAATTTAGAACCCTGGTAGATCAGGTGAAGAGAGCTTATGTCACTGAGGTTGCAGGCATATAGTTATATGGTTAATGGGTTTTCTTTTAGTTGATTGAGAGTGGTGGGTACCTTGCAGGTGTGCCATGTACACTTTCCATGGTCTTTGACAAATCACTGTCAGACCAAAGGAATCACATTATGAATAGGCACAAAAGGTGATTCCATTCAGATTGCCTACCCATTTCAGTACTGCATCTAATATCCTGATCTGTTTTCATGTGTCTGGATGGGGACGTTCTATGGGAATCATCATTCCCTTCATGGTTCTGTCTCTTGTTGTAGCCACTGAGGAACATGGTGTGCTTATTGTCTTCCTTTGCAGGCAGCAGACTTGGTGACCAGGCACTGTGAGGTTTATGAAGCTCACATGAGGAAGGTCCGGGATTACTTGGAAGAGAGACTTGAAGTGAGTGCCTGTTTTCTGATTTGGCCTGCAACCTTTGCATAGGGAAGGGAGGATTGACCCCTGTTTGTAGATAGAATTGTATGGCACTTTCTTCTTGCTGCCTTCCTTTGTAGGAAGGCTAAGTTGGGGGATAGTGAAATGAGGGCAATCATTAACAAACATTTCTTGAAAGTGTTATTTTTGCACATTTTAGGCCGCGTTTGAAGAGCAAGGAGTTAATTTTAACTGCAGACTGAAAGGCTCAAGGCGACTGTGCAACACCTGTAACTTTTCTGTCATGGGCTCAGGACTAAAAGGTATCCCCTATGGCTCTAACTTTCACCATTCCTATATGGCTGCTGTCAGACTACGTTAGGGTATTTGTTTTGTTTTTTGCCTACAGCTTCCTCAGTGACCAACACATAGGTAAAGGTAAAGGGACCCCGACCATTAGGTCCAGTCATGTCCGACTCTGGGGTTGCGGCACTCATCTCACGTTCCTGGCCGAGGGAGCCGGCATACAGCTTCCGGGTCATGTGGCCAGCATGACTAAGCCGCTTCTGGTGAACCAGAGCAGCGCACGGAAATGCTGTTTACCTTCCCACTGGAGCGATACCTATTTATCTACTTGCACTTAGACGTGCTTTCGAACTGCTAGGTGGGCAGGAACTGGGACCGAGCAACGGGAGCTCACCCCATCGCAGGGATTTGAACCGCCAACCTTCTGATTAGCAAGCCCTAGGCTATGTGGTTTAACCCACAGCGCCACCCACGTCCCGTGACCAACACATAACCACGTGTTAATCCTGTCTATAGATCTCAAGACTGCATTGCTCTTAAGATAGTTTCAGAGCAGATGAAGACCTGACTGCTGCTGTGTGAGGGAGAGTGGGGAGATGCTAAAATATGGTATTCGAAATTGGTTTTGTAATTGCTCAAATAAATTACAAATTGTGAAATTTTGCAAATACAGTGGAACCTCGGATTACGTACCGTGCCCCTTACAAACGCTTTAGGTAACGAGCTCCACTAATCTGGAAGTACGGTGGTACCGTATTTTTCGCTCCATAGGGCGCACTGGACCATAGGGCGCACCTCGCTTTTAGAGGAGGAAACAAGAAAAAAAAAAAATATTTTTCTGGTTTTCCTCCTCTAAAAGCCCTGTTTTTTTGAGGATCAGCTAAACGTTTTGCAGCTTTTTTGCAAAGGGAAAAGCCCTGTTTTTTGAAGATCAGCTAAAAGTTTTGCAGCTTTTTTTGCAAAGGGAAAAACCCTGTTTTTTGAGGATCAGCTAAAGGTTTTGCAGTTTTTTGCAAAGGGGGAAAAGCAAAACTCCTTTTGCAAAGGGGGAAAAGGAAAGAGGAAAAGCTGTTTTTATGGGGTTCAACTCACATTTCTGCAGCTTCTAAAGGGAGCCTTTTCTACAGTTTCCAGACAGATAATTTAATTAGCCAGTCACATGTCGCTGGGGAAAGAAACAACCTCCCTCTGCAGCACATTCAACAAAGGAGGGTGGGGCTGAAAGGGAGCCGGGACTCTTATCTCTCTCCCGATCTCTTGCTGATCAGCTGCTGAGCGGGGTCCTTTCAACACCCCCTTTTCTCTTTGTAAAATAAAAAGCATGATCCTCTTTTGGCCCCTCGCCAATTCAGCTCCAGGGACCCATTCGCTCCATAAGACGCACAGGTATTTCCCCTTACTTTTTAGGAGGGAAAAAGTGTGTCTTATGGAGCGAAAAATACGGTACTTCTGGTTACGAACCTCATTCATTCCTGAGGTCCGTTCTTAACCTGAAACTGTTCTTAACTTAAGGTACCACTTTAGCTAATGGGGCCTCCTGCTGCCGCTGCGCCGCCACCACATGATTTCTCTTCTCATCCTGGGGCAAAGTTCTTAACCCGAGGTACTACTTCCGGGTTAGTGGAGTCTGTAACCCGAAGTGTTTGTAACCCGAGGTGTTTGTAACCCAAGGTACCACTGTAATATAACAACAACAATGTATTGTTTATACCCCACCCATCTGGCTGGGTTTCCCCACCCACTCTGGGCTGCTTCCAACAAAATATTAAAATACAATAGTCTTTTAAACATTAAAAGCTTCCCTAAACAGGGCTGCTTTCAGATGTCTTCTAAAAGTCTGGTAGTTGTTCTCTTTGACATCTGGTGGGAGGGTGTTCCACAGAGCGGGTGTCACTACCGAGAAGGCCCTTTGCCTGGCTTCCTGTAACTTGGCTTCTCGCAGCAAGGGAACCACCAGAAGGTCCTCGGCAATGGACCTCAGTGTCCGGGCAGAACTATGGGGGTGGAGACACTCCTTCAGGTATACAGACTGAGGCTGTTTAGGGCTTTAAAGGTCAGCACCAACATTTTGAATTGTGCTCGGAAACGTATTGGGAGCCAATGTAGGTCTTTCAGGACAGGTGTTATGTGGTCTCAGCGGCTGCTCCCAGTCACCAGTCTAGCTGCTGCATTCTGGATTAGTTGTAGTTTCCGGATCACCTTCAAAGGTAGCCCCCACATAGAGCGCATTGCAGTAGTCCAAGCGGGAGATAACTAGAGCGAGACAGTCTGTGGGCAGATAGGGTCTCAGCCTGCATACCACATGGAGCTGGTAAACAGCTGCCCTGGACACAGAATTGACCTGCGCCTCCATGGACAGCTGTGAGTCCAAAATGACTCCCAGGCTGTGCACCTTGTCCTTCAGGGGCACAGTTATCCCATTCAGGACCAGGGAGTCCTCCACACCTGTCTGCCTCCTGTCCCCCAAAAACAGTACTTCTGTCTTGTCAGGATTCAACCTGTTAGACGCCATCCATCCTCCAACTGCCTCCAGACACTCACACAGGACCGTCACTGCCTTCTCTGGTTCTGATTTGAAAGAGAGGTAGAGCTGGGTATCATCCACATACTGATGAACACCTAGCCCAAACCCCCTGATGATCTCTCCCAGTGGCTGCATATGGATGTTGTAAAGCATGGGGGAGAGGACAGAACCCTGAGGCGCCCCACCAGTGAGAGCCCAGGGGTCTGAACACTCATCCCCCACCACCACTTTCTGAACACGGCCAAGGAGGAAGGAGCAGAACCACTGTATAACAGTGCCCCTAGCTCCCAGCCCCTCTAGACGGTCCAGAAGGATGTTATGGTCGATGATATCAAAAGCAGCTGAGAGATCCAGCAGAACTAGGAAACAGCACTCACCTTTGTCCCTAGCCTGCTGGAGATCATCAGCCAGTGCAACCAAGGCAGTTTCAGTCCCATGATGAGGCCTGAATCCCGATTGGAAGGGATCCAAATGGTTCGCTTCTTCCAGGCGTGCCTGTAGATACTCCTGGTAGCAAACTTTGCTACCAAATGTGAGTGGAAGTCGGGTGGTGGCGACAGCAGCGGCGGCAGGCCTCATTAGCGAAAGCACGCCTCAGGTTAAGAACAGCTTTGTGTTAAGAACGGACCTCTGGAACAAATTAAGTTCATAACTGGAGGTACCACTGTAAACAAAGGAAATGAGTTTTAAGCTTTGGCTTTTTATAATTTCAGCATTAATTTCATATTTATCTCAGGAGGGATTCTAATTGTAAAACCCACAACCTGATTTTATCTATCAAACCTTTTTGTCATTAAATCCCTACTTTGGCTGTTTAGATTTGTATTTGACAATTTTATATGTATGATGTGCATTAACTTTTGCATTTGTTTATTCCCCACCCTGCTTCCAGCTTTAGTGAGAAGCCAGTTCTAGCAAAAGTGTAGGTGGGATAATCATTGAATGGAGTGAGGGGAGGTTGAAAACCGATTCTATGGGTTCCTTCCTCCACCAGGTCCTATGTCTTGTGTTTTCTGCAGGTCGGCTGGTGCTATCTCACTGTAGGACTTTGCTTGCCAGTGTTGGTGCTGCATGCCACTCCGAGAAGGGTGACCGGTAAGGAACCATGTTGGGAAACTGGCCATTCTGTGGCTGGAGGGGACAGATGCATCTGATGTAGAAAAGTGAAAGCAAAGGGTGCAACACCTGTACTCACCCACCTCCTCAGGGAACTCTGCTTCTTAATGGTAGTAATTGTGTGTGTGTGTGTGTGTGTGTGTGTGTGTGTGTGACAATAGTAGGATTCACCTAACCTGCCCTGTCAGCAGCAGCCCTGCACAAGGACTCGCACTTGCACAATGAAACTTTCCCATATCCCACCGTGTGCCCCAAAATTGGCTTGGGGAGGGGAGTCAGGAGAACCCCACAACAGTGGGTGGAGATGGTGGGATCGTTTTGTCTGGCAAGCTGAAATGCTTGTGCAGGCAGAATGATTGGAAGAGCACAATGTTAAATTCCACCCTATGACAGTAACGCCAGCCCTTACATTTTATGGTCTTCCTTCCTGCCCCCCAAAGATGTACAAAAGGAACGTTTTCCATTTTCAAACGTGAAATCCTCCTGCTTTAGGAGAAGACTGCCAGAGACATGTGACACCACCTCCCACAATCGCTCACCCTGCATCCAAGCCATGCCATTTGCTCCTGGACAATGGGCAGACTAATCCTGTCCCTCCACTTAGCTGTGTGAACTGCCCTTCTCCTGGCTTTAAAGAGCTACTGGTCCAGGACTAAGAAGTGGGAGGGGTTGTATAGTTGCCACAGTGCCAGTTTCCCCCAGGTAGTAAGGGCAGCACATGAAAGGGTGCTAGCAGTAGAGGGTTACTGAGATAGTCTTGCAGACTGTTGCCGCTTATTCAGGAGCTGAGCTTATTATAGAAGCTGGTTAATCTGATTTAAGTTCATAAGCTGGTTAATGTATTTATATTTTAGTGGAAAGTGTTTTCTTTCCACTTTTGTACAAGCCAGCATTTGCATCAGCTGTGGCCCTTCTACCTTGGCATCCACTCTTTTGGAACTCACAGGGGATGGTTCCAGCTGGGCAGGGAAGTAGGTGATCAACTAAGTGCCTAGGATTAGGATATCATCAAGTGGTTTTCCTTTGAATAAAGAGAGCAGTGTAGTGTGACAGATCATGTGTCTGAGCAGCAACTTGCTTCCCTGCTGTTGTGCGCTGCTTGTTTCAAATACTGGAGAGAGCAGTGGAAACCTAAGTGCCTTGTATTGTATTTCTTTCTTCTAAAATTTTTCCTAGAATGCTTGTGGTTCAATTTTATGTCTGAGACCTGCAAAATCATATGAGCACATTAGTATGACAAGCCTTGTGTCCGAATTGATTAGCTACATAATGCTGGAGCCAAATCTGAGAACAGAATGTGCTAGAATCGAGGCTTTTGCTCACATACCTGCTCCAGAGATAATACATTTCAACACCATGTTTCCACATGGATGCACACAGGATCACGTTCAAAAGCAGGTTCCTGAATAGCAAGCGTGAAGGGCCAAACAAAACTGAGATGCCATTCACACAAGTAACAACTGCAGGAATGAGGGGCAAGTCTGGACTGGCACCCTGTTATTGGGGGAGAGAACTGAACCACTCCTCCCCTGCCATGGTGGTCCCAATCTGGATGGTGCTGCCTGTGCCTACTATTTGCATGGGGGGAAAGCTTCCACTGGAGAAGATAGAAACATTTTCCCCCAATGTGATTAACAGGGTCAGGGGTCCACAGCAGAGTCAAAGCTCCCTTACCTCCGTGCCAGGGTCCCCATCCAGCTCTTATTGCTAACACTAGATGGTTTTGCATCTAGTTTGGGCTTAAGTCAGATTCGTTTGTTAGGTGTTTTTTTACATTTCTTTCTCATTCTTTGATGAGTTCAGAGCAGCATACACGTTTCTTTGACCCTCTTTTGACACCAAACCTGTGAGGAGGTTAGCTAGTCACTAGCTCAAGGTCAGCTAATTATGTCTGAGCTGGGACCTAGGCTCTCCCCAGTTGTAATCTGACACTCTGACCACTCTACATACCAGTAGATGGGGAACCTTTTTTAGCCACATTCCCTCCTGGGCAATATTCCAGAGGCTGCCTGCAAGAGAAAAGTGTTGCCTATCATTTAAAACCAACACTGCAGTGGATCTGCTCCTAAGCTGGGGTGACTGCAGCATTCTTAGGAAGTACAGTGATGTGAATGTGCACTACAGAGGCAGAGTTCTTTGCGGCTCATATTGGAAACTAATGAGACTTAGAAATAAGTATAGGACTGAATGGTTTTTGTTTCCTTCCTCTGTTCACTTCTTGGAACCACTGTAGGGAATTTTACTAGTTTAAACTTGACTTACTTTATCTTTGTTCACCAGGCCATCCTCCATCCTGCTTAGCTGCGGAATTCCTTATGACGTGGCACAGAACGCCTTGCGTCTCAGTGTGGGTCGTGCTACCAGCAAGGAGGATGTGGACCTGATTGTGGAAGATCTGAAGCAGGCTGTGGCTCAGCTACAATAGGCCAGATTTTCAGTCACCTAGAGAGACAGTTTTGCCCTCTAAAACCAGGAAGTGAGCTTACCTGACCCTGATTTTCCATTGCTCTAGTGCTACTTACATTTAACAGAATGAGGCTAGATAACATTCTAGTCAGCTCCTGGCCACTGAATTCTTGTTGAATAATCTCTGGTGATTCCCCAGCCCTTGAATACAGCAGGCAAGAAATCAGTGCTCCCTGAATGTAGTCACTATGCTGAGCAGGCTCTGCCAGTAGTTTTTACTCATTGAAGTGGGTAAACATTTCTAGCTGGATGTTTCTAGCTGAAGAACGTTTCTAGCTGAGGTTTTTGTGTTTGTTCAGGAAACAAGCCTAAATAGTATGGTTTGAATGGACAGGTGAATCCCAAAATAATGAAAAATTGGGAGCTTGCCTTGGTACCTGGAAACTGCCACTCTTTTGATGCCACCCTTCTGGGGTATTCCTTACCGGGAATGAAAAGCAATTGCCCTCCATATAGGCAACGAATGAACATGAATATTTCTTCTTGCTGCAGCAGCAGGTTGTACCTGCTATAGTATTGCACTGTGTTTAGCACTGAGATGTGCAGTGGGACTAGAATGTGCATTCTTCTAGAGCTGAAGAGGAGAAAGAGAAAGAGAGAAACCTCCATATCACATTGCTGTGTTTTGTGTTATGAAGGCTGCATAGATACCAATCTCTCTAACCTAGGGCTTATCCACACTTCCATTGTCCTGCTGCTTTTTCTAGAGCAAAGTGCTTTTTAGTGCTCAATCAGAGCAAATGGCAATTTGGGTTTTCCCCGGATGCTATTTGTTCTGATTTGTTGCTTAAGAGCGAGTTTTCCCTTGCAAAGGAGTGGGTCAAGCAGAAAACCACTCAGAAGTCATACTTTCTAGGCACTGCACAAGTAGAAGTGTGGATGATCCCCTAGTGTTAAAGGGCTATTTAAGTTATGAAAAGAATCCTACTGGAAATGGCAATGGTGATGGTGGGGGATTTGAACCAGGAATTGTTACTGGTGCTATCTGCCCTGGTTGCCAAGAGGAGGAAATCAATCATAGCTGTCATCTCCTCACATAGCTCTTGCAACAACAGATCCTGGTTGTAGCTGTTGCTGCTGGTTTACCCTAAATGGAGAAATACTCCAATGATGGGGCAGGTGATGTCAAGAGAGCCAGTATAGCAATCATTTTCCATCAGCAAATGGTAAACAACTGCATGCTGGTTCTCTTGTCATTGCTTGCCCAGCTGGCTTGCATCTTGATCAAGCCAACAGCAAGGATCTGACTGGCAATGGTTTTCTTTCCCATAAAAACAGCTGGTGGTGGATTCTGGCTTTCCAGGCAGTTCTCTTCTACTGCTCTTTGTCCTGCCTACAAGGCATTCTGAATACCCTGATCTTCCTTGTCAGGATGCATGGCAGGGGTTGCTCTTACAGTGAGTTTCCCCCTGCAGGGGAAGCACCTATATGCAAGAATATCATGGGGGATTTTGTCATTTTATATATAGAGAGAAAGTTACAAGCCTGGTTAATCAAGGGGATGCTGTGGATGTAGTGTAGCTTGATTTCACTAAGACTTTCAACAAAGTCCCCCATGAGATTCTTACAGAGAAGCTGGTAAAATGTGGGCTGGACAAGGTTATTGTTAGATGGATTTGTAGCTCCCAAACCCAAAGAGTGTTCAGTAATGGTTCCTCGTCATCCTGGGAAAAAGTGACAAGTCGGGTGCCACTGATTTCTGTCCTGGGCCCATTGCTGTTCAACATCTTTATAAACCAATTGCATGAAGGAATTGAGAGGGTGACAGTCAAATCTGCAGATGACACTAAACTTGGAGAGGTACCTAATGATGCAAAATACAAAATTGAGATTCAAGATGACCTTAATAGATTAGAGAATTGGTCCAAACTAACAAAATTTCAATAGGGAGTTGGGCTAGATGATGCTAAGGATCCCTTCCAACTCTATAATCCTATGAAATGTAAGGTTCTGCACTTAGGCAGGAATGGGGGACACCTGGCTTGCCAGTAGTAGTTGTGAAAATGATCTAGGGGTCTTAGTAGATCACAAGATTAACATGAGTCAACAGGATTTTGACAAGCTAGAACAGGTGCAGAAGAGGAACTGTTGAGGGAGTTGAGTACGTTTAGCCTGGAAAAGAGGAGAGATATGTTAGCAATTTTCAAATACCTAAAGGGCTGCCACCTTGACCTGTGCACCATATTATGACTGCATTTCCTAGTTGCCACTGCAGACACTGTGTTTGGTAGCATGGAGAGTGAGGGGAAGGATGAAGGTTATGCCTTCTCACTTATATAAGCAAGTTTGCACATTAAGCTACCATAGTCCATCTCTGTGCTAAACACTGTGATGCATAGTGCTCTCTTTTCTAGCATGAAAGAGCCAGCACTTTTGTTACAAAGGAGGGAACTGGAGAAGGGGGTGGGGCAAGGACAGAAGAGTGGCAAGGCAAGCAGAGTTCAGATTCTCCTTCCTTTTGGTTAGCACCTTCAGATCTTATCTGGGGTCCCTGGATTGCTGCAGCCTTGATAGGTATATAACATAGTAATTTAGTCAGGATGGATTGTATGCCCCATAGTGCTAAGGTGGGTATTCTGTTGGTGCAAGAATTTCTCCTTGCGCAGGTTCACCCAACCCTGTGGAGCAGATTTGGAGGTGGGCACAGGAGAAGGAGAGGGGTGGAGTCCCATTGCACTAATGCAACTATTTAGCTGAATACCATCCTATATTATTTTGCTTGTGGTTAGGAGAAGGTACCAATACATATATATTCAAAGTCCCAGGTGAGGCACATAGGTAGGCTGGGTATATTATCAGAGACAATTGTTAGTATCAGAAGCAAATGCCCACAAGCAGTTCCTCAGTTTTGTGCATGGGAAGGTGGTAGGTCTAATCCTACAGGAATAGGAACAATTCTACTCAACTCAGGGAGATAGGAATCATTGTATTTCCTTAGACTGACTGCCCTCAAATAGGGTACTAATAATTGTTTCCTGTAAAAAGAGTTCAGAGAATTTAGAGAAAATAAGAATCTTGCCTGGCATCCTCTTTCCCAGTAGATGGTGCCTAATGCTTTTAGGGGATTTGTCGCATCTGTAGGAACAAATGCTTTCTTTTTCAACTGGTTAGCCTCTTCCTTTGTTTTCCTGTCACGTAGGCTGATTTTGTAGATCTGCATCAGCTCCCTGAACTGTCTTTTGTTTGTATCCATGAAAAAAAGACCCCAATGACTACTTTTCAGTTAACTGTCATAGGAAAACATCAGACCTGCTGTGAAGAATGTTTTGCTGGCCCTGATTGATGGGGAAACACTGATAAAATGAAACTTGCTGGATTGGGGAGGACAGCCAGGCACAAATATATGGGGGGAAATGTCAGTCTGGAAATGTTGTGTGTTGTGCTATATTATGTGTATTTCTTGAAAGCTTTTGAGTTTCAGAACCATTGTGGAAGGAATTCAAAGAAGGCAATTTTTCGTGGCTATATTCTATGTTTTATTAATAAAAAATAAAAAAATTGAAAAATAAATAAAATAAAATAAAATGTTATTATTGTATAATATTTATACAACCTAGTACTTTCTCCCAGAACTTCATAAGCCTAGGGTTTGCATAAACAACATATTCTTCAAAGAAGGCAATTAAGTAGGGCCCAGGATAGGCTCACGTCTACCGTATTTCAACTTACGGTATTTTGCTACACCAATACAGCCAGTCCTGCTGATATTCTAATAGGGATAAGAAGACAAGATCAAGGGTTGGTTTCACGATTTTGTGGCTTTTTATTAATGTGAAATCACAAGCTATTTGCTGACCTTTCAAAATGTTAATCTGGTATGCTGCTGTCTGTAGCCTTGTTCTGTGGAGCCAAGGTGGGTAACACTGTAAAACAGATATTAACTTAAAGTCTAAAAGACATTAAAATATGATAAGTTAAAAGTAAGCCTGTATCAATGCCAGCCTGATTTTTTTTAAAAGTCTTTCTTGCTATGACATAGCATTTTTTGTTATTCACAGAAGTGCAGATTTAACATTGTGAAAGCTTCAGCCAGCCAGTGTATCTGTACTTACTTTTATCATACTTTAGGGCTAATTTGAAGATTCTGTTCTCAAGCACCCACATACTTCCTGCACTGAATAGCTCAATTCTCTCTGCTTTGGGATACTTGAAGAGAAGTAGCCAAAGAGCTGTCAGCTGGATATTTGTGAGCATCTATTTCATCATTCTGCAGTCTGGAGGAAAGCCTATAAGTCCGAGATCCCTCAAAACTTACCTCTTCTCCTGCTTTAGTATGCGTGCTTCCAGTTATTAGCTTTGACCACAGGTCTAGAGACCTGGAGTTCAGCCTTATAGCACCTTGCATGACTTGCCCAGATTGAAAGGGTGGCAGTTTCCCTTCTGTCAAATGTCAAACTTCCTCTTTCTGACTGGGACCACAGTCAAGATAAAGGCTGTATTTACCCACTCATTACTTTTGTGCAGCTGTTCTGAGCATTGAATTTATTGCTCCAGCTGAGTGCACCAGAACTTTGTAATCATAGTCCATTATTCCAACCTGATTACCAATAGGGCCAGAAATCTGGCATTCTGGCCACCTGTGGCATGTGTATGTGCTCTATCTGTAAAACATTTTATGCCAAAGGCCATCCATGACTGCATCATAAAATACATCTGCCCCTTTGGCTAGTGTCTGGAAGATAAAGATTAGCCCACAAGGAGGTGGAGGGTGGCTGTCATTGATAATGTATGAAATTGCAAAGGAGAGAATTTTCCAGCATCAGTCTAAAATTCAGTGTTAAAAACAGTCCAAACAAATTGCAGTTGAAGGGCTAGGGCGGGTCCTGAAAACACCTTAAGTGTGAAAGGCCAGAATAAAGAGGTGCATATTCAACATTTGTCAAAACCTGTATAGTGAAGGTAACAGGTGCATCCCTGTGCTCAGCTGGTTGACTGACAACCTATGTTTTACATGCAGAAGTTTACAGGGTCAAGCTTTGGCATCTCGTAACTACAAGAATTTGGGGTAGCCCAGTTATAGGCAAACTCTTCTCTCCATATGTTTTGGGACTACAATTCCCATCATCCCTGACCACTGGTCCTGTTAGCTAGGGATCATGGGAGTTGTAGTCCCAAAACATCTGGAGGGCTGAGTTTGCCTATGCCTGAGGTAGCCAGTCTAGGGATGACATGGCCTAAGACCTTGGATTGTTGACAAAGGCAGCTCCATGTGTTCATGTATGATCCAGCAGGTGTGGCATAGAATGCCCTTTGTCATATCAGATACTGGAAGGAGTAAGTGACCTATCAAAATGCATAATGAATAGGGATTTGGGTTTGAAGCCCGTCCTAGCTCAAGTAAAAATAAACTGATCTGCATTGCAGGCACAGCTGTAGAGTGAAAGAAAATGGAGATAAAAGTATTACTCTCCTTCAAATAGCAAATTCTGCTTTTACAAAAGAAGAAACAGAATGGGGAGATTGTGTAGCCTCACAACAAGTGCTGATGCAATGATCCAAACTGGAAGACCCTGGGATAAGTTGGTTGTGTTCTGGCGGCAGAAAAATATTCCACAGATTTATTATGAAACAATTACAGGAAACCATGGGGAAAATCTGCACTGCCATGGGAGGAGCAAAAATATTCTGATTACTTTACTATGTAATGTGCATAGATTGATTATGGAACATTTATAGATGCTTTAAATATTGTAGTTTGGGAACAAAATGTTAAATAGAGAGAGGTGACTGGTGATTGTATATTATCTGTTTTAGTTCATTATAAAGAAAACGGAGTAAAATAATAAGGCAGCTTTGACATCTTGGCTCTGTAGAAACCCTCTTTATTAATTCACAATAAATTGCAAGAATTTGCCCTCTTTCGTAATATTAGAACACTAATTTCTTTGATGGTGGAGGATTGTTGCAATCCCAATGTGGCAGAAGTCTGTAGAACCAAATTGTTTAGTGTTGTATCATCACCAGTATTTATTCTCTTTGGAATTTCCGTTATTTGAACAGAAATCAGCTACACCATACTAGAGACACGTACATCACAATTATAGGGGAAATATTAGCTTTCCTGTTTACAGCTGTGGTTTTTACAAATTTGAATCTAACTCCTAAACCATCTCACAGCTTATTTTCTGTGTTTTATCAGTCAATGCAGAAAAACACAGTAGGAACTGAAACACATGCTAATTGCATCATAGAGCTGTTGCTCCTGAAAGCCTGACCTGTATTTTTCAAATGAACACCAAGCTTACTTTACATTTTATCACGCCACTCTTTATAACAATTCAGGATTCAGCACCACAAGCGGAAGAAGAGTTAAAAACATCCCTGATTCTGCCAGGAGCTTTTAGCTGTTCTCTCTCACTGGCCGTGTGCCCCTTCTTAAAAAAAACAAAACCCTGCAGTACATATGCTTTCTACAGCACCTTACCCGGTAACCAGAGACACATACCACCTGGCTGGTACATAAAACAAGAGACTCCGAGAAAGTGGGACCTTCCAGTGAAGACAACAGCAAGGCTCCCAGAGATGGGAGACCAAAGGGCTATTTTAGCTGCCAAGGAAGGAGACTTGCCTATGTTGGAGCAGCTGCACATCGATGGTACTCTGGACCAGAACATCACTGACTACTTGGGAGCAGGCCTGGTGCATCATGCGTCACGAGCAGGCAGGCTGGAGTGCCTCAAGTTCCTGGTACTGCAAGCAAAGCTTCCTGGGAATCAGAGAGCAAACAATGGTGCAACCCCAGCACATGATGCAGCAGCCATGGGCAACTTGGCTGAGCTGAAGTGGCTGATCAAAGATGGAGGCTACAGCATGCAGGTAAGGGGTCTGACAAACTGGGATCTAAACAGCGGGAGCAAGGTAGAACGCTGGTTGCAACTAGACATATTTGCCATGAGTGGTATTCAGTAAGTTTCCCTACCGGGCTCAATTAAGGTAAGTTAGTAATGTCCATTAACGACAATAGGTCTACCCTGAGTAGGAGCAGCATTGAATACCACCCAGTGTTTTTACACAGGTTGCTGCTCTTAGATTAGACTTGGGTGGCAGAGAGTGCCAGCACCCCCTGTCTACAAATAACCCTTGCTGGACTACCAACAGCATTTAACTCTTCTTGTCCAAGGGAGACTGTGGTGTTTAGCAAGTCCTTCTTTGTGGTGGGTGTTGTGTTTAAAGTGGGCTTGTTCATTGCTGAAAGTTTGAAGTGAGTTCAGTATATGCTCTTCATGGAGACACATTTATTATCATTATTATTATTATTATTATTATTATTATTATTATTATTATTAGGCTTACAGCATATAAATGATACATAATAAAACATCAAAAATTAAAAACTTCCCGATACAGGGCTACCATTGTATCTCCCGCAGGATATTTGTCACTGAGTGCTGGATCATGAAGTGTTAATGGGAAAGGGCGAATTTTGACCCCATGGCAATGTCCCCCAAGTGCAGCACTTGCCCTACTCCCACATGGAGAAAGCAAACAAGTGTGCTTGGGGACATCATTGGGGTGGAGCATTAACTTGCTCCCTGCCCCTCTTGCCCCAGCTATTTAAAATCAAGCTCCTTGTCTGTGCAGCCGACTCTGAGTTTTGTTTCTCTGTAACAATGGATTTTTGGGAATTGGCTTTTTGATAAACATAGTGTCATGGGCATATGCTAGCAAAGGATGCAAATGAAAGTATAACACTGCAATAACTCTCAGAAAAGCTGGTGTTTGTCTTTCTAATAATAATTACTGCTTCCAGATGTCTCCGCATAGGAACACTGTATTAAAATCTCATTCACTCATCCAAGGAATGCATGGAGGGGGTCAGCAGGGCTGTGCCTGAGGGCTGCCTACACTCATTCAGGTGAATGCATGCCATCAGTGCCATATCCTGTGGACATGGCCCCTCTCCCTCCTCCACTTGTTTAATGAACATGTGGACATAAATGAGTGAAAATACAGGCAATGGCCAATTCATGTGTATCCGATTGCACATGCATGCATGGCACTGAACCCGGAAGTGACCTAAAAACGTACCCAAAAGGGGTGGAACGCTTTACGCAGGCCCTGCCAATGCGTACAGGGGTCCAGAACGTAACCCCTGCACAAAGTGAGAATTGCCTGTAGCTTAAAATCATTCTGGGTTCCTGGATCTTTTGACAGGCCAGCTGAGGCAGTTTTTGTTGGGATATCCTGATCACCTTCAGGATGAGAACATACAACACAAGTACGAACATATAAAGACATAGCCTGATTTAGCTGCTTTACTTATTTATCAAGATTTCTATCCCACTTTTCCTCCCAGGAGCTCAAAGTGGCAGCATACATGGTTTCCCCTATTTTATCCTCACAGCAACCCTGCGATGTAATTTAGGTCTGAGGTCACCCAGTGAGTTTCTTGACTCAGTGGGGATTTGAACCCTGGTCTCCCAGACCATAGACCAACACTCTAACCACTATGCTACATTGGCTCTTTAATGGTTCTAGCTAGAGGCAGGCTCACAAAAAGGCAACACACTGAAACTATCACCTCATTACTTGCTCTCTAGGGAGACGTTGGATTGAGAATAGTTGACTGAAGTCATGTTTCCTTTTGCCCCACCTATACCCCTCTATGTTTTTTTAAAAAAACAAAATACATTCATTTGTACAGTACTACAGTTGCCTTCTTCTATACAAACTATTTACATCGTTTCCAGGCCATATTCACACTAACACTACCATTTCCCAAACCCTCAGTATACTTTAACTTCTGTTGTATTCTAACGAAATGGCTGATCATGAGTGCAGCAGCTTGCTAATGGAGGAACGTAAGAAGCTGCCCAAACTGAAACAGATCAATACTGTCCACGCAGACTGGGAGTGATTCTTTCAGGCCAGAGGTCTTTCTCAACTCTTCCCAGAGATGACAGGGTTTGAACCTGGGACCTTTTGCATGTAAACCCTAGAAAGATGCAGGATCTCATCATCCTCCAAGTCCAACACACAGTGCATGGTCTCTGGGTCATGACGCACTATTGTTACTTATTACATTTATATAGTGCATCAATAAATATTCCACCTCATTAAGTTTGGTAAATGGGTAAGTGGGCCTGTTTCAACACCCCCCAGAGGAGGCTGTTTCAAGTGGTCTCTGGGTCACAAAGCGGTCATGAGATTGATGTTAAGGAGTGAGAGTGGGTGGGGAAGAATTAACCACTACTCCTGAACTGTTTCTTCCCCTCTCCATAGGAGCAAGATGCTTCAGGGGCTTCTCCCCTCCACTTAGCTGCTCGCTTTGGACATCCAGAGGCCATTGAGTGGCTGGTCCAGGCAGGCTTTGACACTGCGATGAAGACAAGGGAAGGTGCCGTGCCAGCTCATTATGCAGCAGCTAAGGGTGATCTCACTTGCCTCAAACTGCTGGTTGCTGTGGACCACAGGTAGGTAAAAGCACAGTATACTGATATTCAGAGGGCAGCCCATTTGCAGCACTGCAAGGCACTGTTTCCCCACTTGGAGCTGTCACTCAGGCCTGCATTATGCACATGCAGTGCATGGGGACATTTTTTTCTATGTTTGCCCCAGAGCAGTCCTACATTTACCACCTCTTTCTGCTGCTTGCAGTGATGTTTTCAAGACAGGACTTGGGAGCAGAAGTCTAGGATTCCACTCAGAGGAGGGCTCCCAAGCACAGCAGGGCTGGATAACCACATTTTGAAGTAATACTACTCACAGTCATCTAAGGAACAAATGCACGCCAATACAATCATTGAGCAGAGTAGCTGTGCTACTGACAGCATGTGTGGTCTAGAGAACACACACTGTTGATATAAAAATTATTCAGTAAAATGAAATCAGTGTAGCTGACTATGATAGCAGCACACCCCTCCTGGGCCATTCATGTGGTCAGGGCTGATGGGAGGGGTAGTCCAACAACCTCTGGGAAGGGCACAAAAGCTGGGTATGTTTTTGCATGACTTCTACAATTGCAACTGTGCTTTCTGGTGCTGTTATTGTTCTGTGATCATGGAACATGCTGCGATCAGGGGAAACGCTTTCCAGGGCAGAGCATACCGGTGTACTTGCTCTTTGTGCTGGACTTTCTTCCTGCAACCGTACAGTGGGACAGCTTGTATGGAGGAAAAAGCAGCTCACAGCGACCATTTTCAGAGTTCTGAGAGTACACAGCTAAGTTAGCCTACCAGCGTAGAGTTTTCCTTAGTGTTTTGTTTCCATGCCACAGCATTTCCCAGATGCTCTATGTTTGTTTTTTTTTTTTTTTTTAATAAGAATTTATTGACATTTTTACTTATAACAACATACAACCTTAACCACACCTACATTTATACACATACAAAACAAATACAATTACACATCTAATACAAAAATTGCCATGATTTTTCTTCTTAATTAGACATCTCAAAAAAAAAAAAAATTTCTTTTTCCAATCTTGACAGTTGACTTCCCCTGCCTTTTCACCTTCGAGTTTATATCCACAATCTACTTTTTAACCTCTTCATTTAAAAAATTAATCTTAATTATATATATAAAGTAAAACATTCATCTTAATCTTCATCTTAATCTTAATCGTCTTAATCTATAAACTTTAACCACTTAAATTAACTTTATTTATACTACATCCTCATAAATCCTCACAAATCATCCTCATCAAATCTATCTCTTCTATCCTTTAAACTGCTGCTTATAACATAAAAACTTGAAATATCTCCTTTCATGTTCAAACAAATAATAAAACAAACTATTGTTGACAGTGTTCACCCTCCGATTTCAAAATACCATAACAGATTGCTTTAGATTTTACTTAATGCTTCACCCCACACCCCCTCTGTCCATTATTCTTCTCCTGATGGCATCAGCACTGAACTTCCTTGCAGCTTCCCTCTCCAAACGTCCACAGATCCGGGCACAGTCCAAAACTCTCCTTGCCACGAGCTCCGAGGTATCCATCTCTTCCTCTCTCAGCTTCTCCGGTTCTTTGTAACATTCCTTTTCTTCTTGTAAATACCTTAATTCTCTGTCCCTGGCCCCCGAGCTCACACCTCGGGGACTGGATATAACAAATCTTGACATCGCCTTGGGGCTGCCACCCCCAAAGAGCGAATTTCTTCTCCGAAGTAGCTCACTCATTTCTTTCCATCTTTCCATCCACCCTCTCAGCTCTTTGGCAAGACTTTCTTCCAAAGTGTCAAAAGTTTTGTAAGCCTCCTCTGTGGCAGTTGGTTCCATTTCAGACCCCCACACAAGACTTTGACTTTTCTATAAAGTAATTCCACATTCAGGGCAGTGAGCCTTTGTTCATCTGTTAGTCCAGAGTTCAATACCAGTTCAAGGACGAAACCCAACATACTGGCAGAGGAGGAGGAAATGGGTATCATATTTCTTCCCCTGTCTCTTTGTTCGTCGCCATTTTCCTAAGCTGGAGCGCAAACACTGCAACTTTATATGGAGATATTTTCCGCTAGTTAGCTTCCCAAGAAAAAAGTTTGCCAGTCTCATGTATCGATTTTAAATACTTTGTAACCAGTTTTGTGGCAGCAATCCCTCAAATTGGTTAATTTCTTAGGCTCGAAGGGAGGGAGGCAGGCTGCCTTTCTCCTTCCCCCCGGATCGTTCCAAAAACACGATTTCTGCCAAGATTATTTACTCACGACCACCGGGTTCCTTTAGCTCCATTCTTCACAGGTAGAACTTAGACGCTCACCGCGGGCTTTGCCGCCGCATTTACATCCCGGTTGGGGCATGTCCCCGTAAGCCCGGCTCCGTTGTCCCTTCACCCCCACTCCCCCTTTACAGGGGGGGCAAGGGAAGGGTTCGGAGCCTCCGCGGGCGCAGCCGGGGAGCCCAGGGTGCGGGACGCTCTTCCCGCACCCCAACCGGAGCCGCGCGCTGCGGTAGCGCGGCTCCTAACCCCCGGGATGGACCGGGCGCTTCGGACCCGAAGCAGCCCTCGACCACCCGGCGATTGCGTCGCCGCCGGAAGTCCGCTCTATGTTTGTTTGTTGACAGGACAGAAGGCAGGCGCTTAAGATCTTTGCTGAAGTGGATTGTGTTTCCAAAGGCAGACACCTCATAACCATCTGCCTGAGTGCTTTTAATCTCTTCCCTCATCTACTATAGCCCAGCATCTTTTCCTCCCTCCCTCCCTCCATATATATTCTCATTCATTCTGCAAAGCCATGCAGAAGCTGTACAGTGCAATAATGACAGATATGAAAGATTAGCAATGCAAGTTGTGGAAACATAGGGAGCTGTTATAAGGTGGTCCTTATGACATATTTTTGCATGGCATCTCTGTGTGCAAATTTAATATACTTAGATACAAATCTAGACATAATTACTACAACGTACATAGAAACACAATGCATCTCACTGTAGTGGGGAAGGCCATGCTTTGTTTGGAGACATGTCCCTGTGAGTCTGCTGTCCAGGCACTAGCAGCTGATGGGAAGCATCAAGTTCCCTCCTCCTACTCTCCTTATGGTTCTTTATCTTGGACCAGGGAATCTTCTCTCCTTGGTCAAGGACACATGGCCACCCTAGCACCCTAGTCTTATATCGGGTCAGACTATTTGTCCATTTGGCCCAGCAGTGTCTACTCTGACTCCTCTCTAGGATCTCAGGCAAGAGAGGTATTTTCTATCACCTGCTTCTACCTGAGCAACTTCACTAGAGATTCCAGAGTTTGACATTGGGACCTTATGCACTCAAAGCAGGTGCCTTCTTCTCTTGCCTAAAGGCATTCAGAATTCTAAGAATTCTATCTAGGAGCTCTTTCCATTCCCTTCTTTCAGTGGGATGTGACCCCACTCAGAGAAACAGGTCCTGTATGAGGGGCATCTGATTCTTTGTGTTTATCTGCCACCTTTCCACAGAGAGCTGTGCCCAGAGCAGCCTACAGCAAACACCCACTTATTATCATATACAAAACATTGGTTGGTGAAGGTTGGGGGAGAAAACCATTAATAAAATGTATCACTAAATTCAAAGAAGAGAAAGATCAACAATTCAGCAAATAGAATAAATTCAGTATTACAAAAGAAATGATCTAGACTTAAATGCGTAAGTACAAAGCAATGTGTTCTTGTTATGCTTGAGGCTATTGCTGCCCAGTCAATGTCTTTCTGATGTGCTTATTGTTTGGGTGGATTTTCCAATATGTCTCTGATAGATATTCCCAAAGGGTCAGATTCCTCATTTCCAGAAGGCTGTTGCCCCCTACAGCCCTTGTGTGTAGTTACAATTCCCTCAAGCTCATCTTTCACACAGAGCCCCCAAAGGCTTGTTATCTGTTAGTATCACTAGACTCCCTCAGCTGTTTACTCTGCTTCTTCTTGAGGAAACATGAGGAGCAAAAATGCTGGGAAAGGCAGAGCTAAGGGAGAGGAAAATGTAGAACAACCCATCAAAGCACAGTTGAGCAGGCTGTGGAGTGCACTAAAGCTATTGGGGTCAATATTTATGATTGGCTTGTTTGCCCCAAAGGCTGAATACATTGTGAGAAACTTTTTTATACTCACTCTTAGGGATGGAGGAGGAATTAGATAGGCTAGTGTGTGTGTTAAAATGCATGTATTAGTAAACATGACATACACAAATTCATGCTGTTAGAAGAAATTGCTTTGTAAAAATGTGTAGATAGGCAAAATAGCATATAAAGATGTGTAGAAAAGGACAAATGTGCCCTTGAATGCTAACGAATTTCCACAATGACTTTAAAGAAAAAGAAATTCGCAAACCAGTGTGAAATTTTTCAAGAAATGAATTTAAAATCTAAGTGGTGGGGTGGGGGAACAAACTAAGAGAAACTGAAATCGACAGATTCCCCTATCTCTACTCTCTCTGTGTGTCTTTTCCCTTTTACAGTAACAATATATAAGGCCTTGCCCTTAATTAGGCAGAGTGAGGCAACTACCTTAGGCAGTTTATTGTAGGCGTCATGAAAGAGCAAACATTTGTTACTTATTTATTATTCTAGTATTTTTTTACTGCCAGGGAGGGGAGAGAGGCTTGTGGGATTTTCTACCTCAGGTGCGAGAATAACATGACAGGCCATGCACCTTGTTTACTGGCAGGGCATAGTGAATATTTGCTGCTGTGCCTTAGGCAGCAAAATGTCTTGGGCTGGCCCTGGTACTATGAAATATTGGCTACAGAAGACAGGTCAGAGGGAGGGAAGCTCACTGAGAGGCGATAGGAAGGCTGGCCTAGGCCATTATCAGATGGAAGGCTTAGATCACTCTAAGCATTTACCACCTGATTGTTGTTGCTGTGGCGGAGAAAGTGGTGAGGAAGCATTTATAATGAAGCATTCTGGCCAAGAGCAATTGTCCTTTGCATTAACAGCTATTGAAGTAAGAGCCACTTTGAAATCCTGAAAAATGCCTTAAGAGTCAACAGCACACCCCTTGTACAAAGAAGCTTTTTTAATAAATGCAGCCAGGAATCCTACACCCCCTCAGCCCTTATCCAGGAGGCAAGAGGAGAGTGATATAAAATAAACATGGTTGCCCTCTGCTGGTAATGACAATGACTGAAGTCCACTATAAAACACCTAGAGTAAATAGGTGAACTGCTTCCAATCTGTTTCCTTCACTTCTTGCTTTTAAAGGGTTAAAATGTTTTTAGAATAAAAAAAAATATCTACATGAATCCGGAAACTGTTATTTAGTTATTACAATTTGTCCCACTCTTTTTTCAAGATGCTCAGGGCAGCAAACATGGTTCTCTCCTCTCCCCCCCAGACAACCTAATTTTATTTTCACAATAAACTTGTGAGGTAGGTTTGGTTTAGAAGGAATGACAGGCCCAAAATCACCTGGTGAGTTTCATGGTAGAGTGGAGATATGAACCTGGGTCTCCCTATTGCAACATTAGCTGTTGCACTTTATACACATGAGCGCTCTCGCATTTAATTCAATATGCATTTTTTGCGTGCGCTATTTCCCCCAAAATACTAAGTCCTCTTGATTAATTGTAGGATTCCAATTTGACAACAAGGTATTTTGTTTGCATTTTTTTTTTGTCCCAAACCTCTATTTCTGCATTATAATTAAGTTCCAATACTCCTTTGGAACTACGACTCTGCCCATGCAACAAGGGAAAGATAGAGGACTTTATTCATTTTTTCTTCTACTGTCCAATATATGTTTCAGTAAGACCCAGGCCTTTCCTTTTTATCCCACCGATCATCGCCCGGGACGATGACCACATGAAATACTTACTGGCAGATGCCAACCCACTGATATCACATGGAGTGGCCATCTACAAACTACAGGCCTTGAAACTCAGGGCCACCTTTTTGGCTAACTTACCTCAGCCCTAGTTCTATGTAACTTCCTGCCATAGACACAGTCGACATGCCCTGTTACTGCTCTTTATCTCATCTGTATTACTCAGCATGATTTTATACTTAACGTTCTAACTGTATTCGTAGTATTCTATGTATAATCGCGACAGGTCACTGCCTGGTCTCTCACAATGTGCTATGGCCATATGGCTAATGCAATAAATAAATAAATTGTTGTTGTTGTTAATTAAGTTACATTTTTGCTGCTACCCCCCATTGTGCTGCAGCTCCTGCTGCTGCTATTTCTGTTGATACCACTATTGCTGCTGCTGCCTCCACTTCCACTCCTTTATAACTTGTGTCAACAGGTACACCATATACTATACCTGATGCCAGGTACATTTCTCACAGCTTTGGGGCTTTGTTGCATTTGGGAAGTTCTCTCTTTTTATATAGCTTTTCAATTTTCCAATCCCCCATTTCCATCAGGTGCTCCCCTTTGCTTTCATGTTAGAGTATTTTCCCCAGTGTCCTCAACCAGTTATTTCTCCTGAAAAACCTCAAAATACAGGGAAAGTTCTGCTATAAGACATCCGGCTCCTCAATCTCTACCTTTCAAATACAGCCTTCAGCCTTGCTCTCAGATGCCCTCATTACCTGGGCTTTTGGTTTGTCACCTTTGACCTGGCAGAGAATCTGTGCCTCTGACAGCTTCATGATATATATAAATTCAATGTGTCACTCTGGGAATGTGCCTGTGTACATGCAAAAATACATTAAATAAGGAACTATGTAAGTATCACACAGAGGCAATGAATTCTCAATCCCCATCACTTCTAATATTGGCATAATTCCTCTCCTCCAACAGTTGCGTGAACAAGCAAACTCAGAGTGGAGCTACCCCGCTGTATCTTGCCTGCCAGGAGGGCCACCTGCACATCGTCCAGTTCCTGGTGAAGGACTGTGAGGCTGATGTGCACCTGAGAGCACATGATGGCATGACAGTGCTCCACGCAGCTGCCTGTAGTGGTCACTACGCTGTTGTCGTCTGGCTGGTAAACCTGTACTTTTACATTTTAGGTAGCAAGTGTCATTTCTTGACAAGAATATGAATATGCTCCTCTGGATAACTGTGTCACTGAAGGCCCCTCCATAATTCTTTTTTATTGCACATTCATTATGTTTTCTGTTCATTATGTTATTGGGACAGTCACACACAACCCCACTTTTTTCCTTTCCTTAAAAAATAAATAAATTCATTGATACTTGTCCAAAGATATACAAAAATGCATACCCATTATGAACTATCTTTTTATAATGAAATACTTAATATAAAAAAGAACAGAGGCAGAAAGAGTATAAGAAAGAAAGGGAAGAAAGAGAGAGAGAAGAAAGATAACAGACTTCTGATTCTCTGTCCTGCAGCTAAATATAATATTTACTCATTAACATCCAACCATTCTGTCTTCCATAAACCAGTATTTTTTTCAATCTTCAAATCCAGATAAGCAAGAAACATTTACATTTTAGCAACGGGAGTATATTATGTGAACCAACCCATGACATCATTTTGTCCACTGTAGATTGTTCTGCAGTCATATGCCAGCCATGGAGCTCAATATTCCTTTTTTATCATACATGTTCTTAAATGCTGCATTGTTAACTAATTTGATTGCCACTCATACCTTTAATAATCAGAAACTTCCAGAATAGAGAGGTCTTCCACCAAAAGGTTTAATTGCCCTTGTACATCCTTCTTTATTTAATATAAAAGGTATGCAGTCTTAGCTCCGTTAATTTCTAACACCCCCCCATGTCAGGCATAGTTCTGTGGTACATATGGCATGCAGTGTATATAGAAAACAAATTGCAGAAATGGAGGGTGCTTCCACGCTATTTATCTGTTTGCAAAATTCCCTCTGCTTTCTGCACTAAAGTACCCAAGGCAGCTGCAGAAATACGTGGATGAAAAAACAACAGCTCATCTTAAAAAAACCAAACATTTGGCTTTGACTCCTATGTAATCCTCCTCCCCCCCTTCATGTAGGTTACCTTCACTGATCTCGGCCTCACAGCACAGGATGCAGAAGGAGCCACTGCACTCCATTTTGCTGCCAGAGAAGGACATACTGCAATTGTTGACAGACTCCTCCTTATGGGAGCTAACTTGGTGCTGGACCATTGGGGAGGAACCCCACTCCATGATGCAGCTGAGAATGGGCATCTCGAGGTATTTGGTGATACCATGTAGCGAGGGAAATGAGTATTGGATCAGAACTCAGTTGATGGCACGGCGGTGTGTACTCACACAGTGTGTTCAGCCATGGTTGATCATGACCATCACTCCCCTCTCCTATGTGGTTGAGAGGAGGATTTGAAATAATAATAATAATAATAATAATAATAATAATAATAATAATAATAATAATAGGAAAAATACCTGGAACTGTGTTGTGGTGCTTTCCACCAGAAAAAAGCATTGGTTTCCCCAAACATTTACTCTCCCCTCCCCCACCTGCCTCCCAGGAAACCATCCGTGTGGTTACTTAACAGATTCAGAGTAGCCCACACCTGGCTGTTTAAACAATCAGCTCATGCATCTTTTGTTTGCATCAATCCAGCATCCATAGTGTTTAAACAGCGTAGGGAGGATTTTTTAAATGGAAGGCCAAAATGAACAAATGATGGAGTTCAGTGGGAATGGGTTTTTAAGCAATGTCAGCCTACCTTCTTCAGTTGATGCAAAATGCTTAGCTTGAATAATTATTGATTTATTAGACTATTATTTGACTTATGAACATTATTGTCCAGCTGTGACAGTTGCACTGCCCCCCCCCAAAAAAAAACCTGAAGAAAAAGCCCCTGTTGCATTCATGATTCCCTTACTTGCTCATAAATTGATTGTACTGATTAGGGTGATGGTGGTTGTTTGTGCATTTATTTGCAGTGCTGTCAAACCCTGATCTCCCACCAAATAGATCCAGGCATCCATGACAGGGATGGTTACACTGCGCGAGACCTGGCAGAATACAACGGACACAGGCAGTGTGCATGTTACCTACAGGAAGCAGAGAAGCTGGTAATCTAAACATTATATTTTGATCATGTACAAGTCTTAGTGTTCATGTGAGTCACTGGAGACAGAGGCTTCTGTACTGTTTGCCCAGTGAGCTGGATATGTCACCACAAGGCAGAAGACTACCACACAAGAAAGGTAAATTATCCAGGCTTCCAAAATATTCTGTATCCCTTGTTAAAAATCAAAGCAGAAACCTTCTCAAAACATTACTCTAAAAAAATTTGCAGTGTGAGTATTGAGCATTTTCAGCAAATGGTCATTGAAAGCTGACTTCCATGAGTCGTTAACCTGCAGCAGGTCAGTGGACAAGCCACGGCATATATTCCTGATGTTCCAGCTTGCCAGGAGCAAGATGGTCTGTTTCTTTTCTTTGTTGCCTGGTGCAGTGTTTGGGTTCACTTGTCGAGTGGTCTTCTGAGCTACAAGCACTCCTTGAAGCAGGTGGGCAGTGGCAGGGTGGGGAAATGGAGTATCCTGAACGAAGGTATGGCTGGTTGACTGGCTGGAACACTGAGCACAGTATGCTGTAACTTTGCATAGCAGGCTCTGTTTGTTAGATATATTAGTCACTGGGTGACTAATTAGTCACTGAGCCCATCCCCTCTGAATCCTTAGATCTGTTTGCCTCATACCCATTCAATCCACATAAATTTACCGCCCTATCTCACCAATTGCCGTGTGCCAGACAAATATTAGGAAGTTATGTCATTGGGTTTCCACAATCTCTGCTCTGAAACAAGTGGTTGGCTCCCTTCTACAGCCCTGATGGAATTCATTCTGTGCTCCTCTTGCCTTTGCAGCTATTTTTGGCATGCTGTTGAGCAGAGTGGAAAATTTTCACCTATTTATGTCCCTAGCACAGGGCAACAAGTGGGCAAGCATGTTGAAGAGCCTCCTGGATTCCTCTGCCAGTGTGAGGACATGGATACTAGACAGCAATTAGCCAGCAACTGATGGTGAGATGAGATAAGAAGGGTCTGATGGAGGAGTTCAGAGGCTGCTGAGTGAGAACCTTCAGTAGGGCAGAGGCGAGTTTCCATGGCTGAGACTCTTCAGCAGCGAGAGAGAAGCACCATGGGGCATCAGAATGGTACTGTGGCTAACTTGAGAAGCTGGCTCTGAAATCCTAATCAAGCTCTTAGGTTTCACCGAACAAAGCATAGTAAATCCTTGCCATAGCCCGAGATTTGGAATGGGAACTTTTGAAACCAGAACCCCTTCCCATCACTCAGTTTCCCATTAAAATATTAATGGGGGGAAAGAATCTCTCCAGAACACTCTTTGGCGATGACTAATTAACACAGTGCTGACCCCCACATGTGGGTCTGGACTCTGGAGACGCAAGGGCCTGTGGACCTCTCTTGCTCAAGCCTTATGGGCTGAGGGAGGGGTAAAGACTAAAACAACTTCACTCATGGATGAGCGCAGCCAGTTCTGTTCATGCTGTAATAATTCATAGGCGACAACTCCTAGAGGCTGAGGCAGTTTCGAGGGACCCCATGTATTTTTTGAGGGGGCCCGGCTCCTCATGTTTGGAGGAGCCCCTTTGTTCCCCCTTTTGCACAAGCCATGATTAAGCCAGGAAGTCCCAAAGTTACCATAGTTTCTTACTGTCCAGGAAACAATGTTTACCAGTTCTGGAACATAAGATTCTGCTTTGTTCAAAGCAGGTAAACCATAGTTTGTATAAAATGGACATATATGGTTCAATACACATTTCCACATTTAATTGCAAGCAGAGACAGAAGGCTTAGGCAAGAGACTCGTGCATATCTTGGCTTAATAAACTAAGATATGATCATTGAAATACTGTTGCTAAATGTAAATACTAGGGATGGAAGTACTTGAAAATTTCAATCTTCTCCATTTCTAGATTTTCCAGTCTTAGTTCAATTCTCCACATTTCTGGATTTTCCTATCTTATTTCCACTACAGTGGTACCTCGGTTTAAGAACAGTCCTGTTTATGAACGATTCGGTTTATGAACTCTGCAAAACTGGAAGTAGTGTCCCGGTTTGCAAACTTTACCTTGGTCTAAGAACAGAATCCGAATGGTGGAAGGGCACTGGCAACGGGAGGCCTCATTAGGGAAAGCGTGCCTTGATTTAAGACCGGTTTCAGTTTAAGAACGGACTTCCAGAACAGATTAAGTTTGTAAACCGAGGTACCACTGTAATATATTCATTTTCAATGCACCTGTTTCCTGAATACAGTATATGCATTTTTCTAAACATTGGTTGGAGAACTACATAACAAAATTTGGATAACTGTGAATTTTGAAGGATGGCTGTGTTTCTGTTCTCATATTGTTTCAGAAAGTGAGAATCTGATAAATTTGATTTCAAATATGAACTGAACCATATTTCTCCTCCATCCCTTATGTGTACATAGCCAAAGTCGCATAATATATAGAGTGTGTTAGGATGAAATTACTGTAACTATATTTCCCAACCAACTGTGAGCATAAGATGGTGCCTGGCTAAGAGGCCGTTGGCTTTTTATGTGGTAGACATTTGCTGGTGTTCTGTTCTCTGCCTGTAATTAGCACCACTGTACATAGTTGCCTATGCTGAGAGAGGCTTTGTTCACTAACATCCTTGGTTAGAATTACATGTCCTTCTCAGCACCTTTGACACACATACTTTGATCCAATTTCCTCCTTGCAAGCACAACCTTTGTTCCTTCATGGGCCCATTACTTCTTGCGTTTGTGCAATGTCTTACAGTAAATGTTAGGGGAAACCTTTTGGGAGGCAGCTGCAAGAGGAGCGAAGTGTGCCAGCTTCTCTGTAACCTTCTTAAGAATGCCTTCTTCTGGGGAAGCCATCTTTCTTAGTCATGCTCGGAGCTGGAAGGTTAACCCAAAGCACGCTCTTTATCATATGGCCATCAAATTGCTCCTGTTTTAATTTAGTGTTAATGTGACATTTTGCATTTTTACATTCCCCAATAGTTTGAGATGGGCTTAATGCGAGCAGTAAAATCAGATTAATAGATCAAATGTTATTTTAGTGTTATTTTAGAATAACACTTGAAAACTTCATCCACTTGAAAACTGCTAGCTGGATGGGGGCAGTAATTATCTCCCTGAACTCTGCGAATAGCTCTGAGTTCATTAGTCTCATAGTTCATTATTTTATTCTAACCCCGTACTTAAATTACACTTTTGTAATCTATCACTGCCAATCCATTATATCCATATATAATGTATGGAGGCTGATCTGATGAGAGAAGTTATTCATGTAAAGACCATACCACACAGGACGTGGGCATTGCATGGTCAGATCTCTCAACTTTTTTATTTTTATTTTTAAATTAAAGTCACTGAGAGGGCTCCCATTTTGAACCAAGCGATGATGCAGAAGGGACGTTTAGCCTTTTTCTCTCTGTGCTGTTCTTCTGAAATAATTACTCTGAACCTGCCATTAGCTCTGCAGCTTTAAAAAACAACTGGCATGATAGAAGTACTCCTCCCACCCAACTGCACAGTTTATAGCAGCTTCGGGCTGTGGGGTAGCAATGTAAATGTACAAAACAGCATGAGGGAAAACAAAAATCAAATACTCTCTCCACAGTGCTGCTGCTGTGATCAAAATTGCAGTGCTATGTGACTGCTTTAAAGTTTATTTGCTTTTTAAAAAAGTCATAACATGATTTATCTTAAGGTTTTGCAGAGGAATATGGAAGAATTCAGCAACTCTTTTTCCTCAGGGTGCCTGCAGAGACTGGAACAATTCAGTCAGCCTCTGGGCCTCAGTGTTTTCTTGACCCTGCTGACTTCTAGGGCTGGCTACCAACAGACATTTGTGTTCAGAGTGACCGCAAGAGACGTGTGTGTGTGTGTGTGTGTGTGTGTGTGTGTGTGTGTGTTGGCTCCACTAAACCCACCTGAGCACTCTCTTTCCGTACAAAACTTACACATTTTAGAAAATGAATGGAAATGAGAGAAAGGCGCGGGCAGTTCAGTCTCCTGGTTACAGCTAAAGGTTCTAGACCCCTTGGGCTGCTTTGCCAGTTGCCACCTGATGCCCGGCCTTCAAATATTAATGCAATGCTAATTGTGACTCCCTGACCTCCACCCTTTCTCCTGCTGGCATTTGCCACACAATGCAGTCTCTGGCTGCCTCTAGAAGGAGTGGGTTCTCCAGTTTCTCCCCCTTTTAAGAGTAGTTATTAATATTCCCTGGTTTGTTATGAAATTCTGATCTCCCTAAGGGCTGGATCTAATCTGAGCAGCGTTTGTTCATCTTTTCCCTTCCGTTCCAAATGGACCCCACAAAGGACAGGAGGTGAATAACTGGTATGTACATCTTTGGAGCAGTTCCATAAATTTCTGCCTGTCATTTCTGCCTAGTGGAAAATATGGGGGCCCTCTAGTGGCAGAGAAGAATTTAGGGCAGTGCAACCAGTTCTGCCACACTGGGCATTGAGCCTAGGGTGTGCTGCAGGGCATCACAACTATGACTTATGAATTCAGCAGAACGGAAGGGGGGCATGCCCGATTTTGGGCTCACACAGAGCACCACTGAAATTTGAAAGACCAAAGTTGACCCCTGTTGGTTGTGGTAGAGTTGGGGGTTAGCACTTTGGGTGGTGGTGTAACAATCTAAAATCTAGCCTTCCGGTATCAATTCAAGAAATACAGAACAAACCTATAGCATGTTAATGTCTTGAACTCCAGCTGTGCTGTCCAATGTTTGTTTTCGATGGATTTTCTGAATTGCAGTGTCACTGATGGAATGTTTCAATATCAGAACACATGTTTCTGTTGATTTAGCTGAACATATCACTAATTTAATTCTAATGCCTTTTAATTCTTTTTATTCTAATGCCTTCAGAATTAAAGGCACACTTGTTTATATTTTGAAGAATTAAAAGTACTAGTGTTTTATTGTAACAAGTAGAAATAGCATGTTATCTCTCACCTCTTTTAGTGCCTTTATATTGAGGTCCTGGTGGTATGCAAATATATGCCAGGCAAATGAATCAATTGGTTGTTAAAAGGCAGAATATTATCAACTAAGCACCTTTGCCAGCGTGGTGTAGTGGTTAGAGTGCTGCATTAGGACCTGGGAGACTAGGGTTCAAATCCTCACTTGCCCATGAAGTTCACTGGGTGACCTTGGGCCCATCACTCTCTCTCTCAGCCTAACCTACTTCACAGGGTTGTTGTGAGAATAAAAATGGAGGGGGAAATAAGTGTGTCTTGAGCTCTTTGGAGAAAAGGTGGCATATAAATGTAATAATAATAATAATAATGTAATGTTTTTAACTGGATGACAGCCCTTATGTTAACTCAATGCATAAGACTAATGCTAATACCAAGCTGTAAAGGGCAAATAGCACAACCATTCAATGGACATGGATACAATGGCAAACTTATACCGACACAGGTCACCCCTGACAACTGTACACAGTCCTCTAAAACAGATCCCCATACATACTCTCTCTGTGCCTAGTCACAAACCAGAGAGTGGACTGCAAACAGAAGAAAGTAAAATTAAGCACAAATTTAGTGAATGACAGTATGGTAGATTGAATGATAGGATGCCAGCTAGCTTGTAGGCAGGAGTGCATCTTAGATGTAGTATGGGATCAGGTTGTAAAGCCAATAAATAACTTTCTCTCTTAGTCAAAACAAAATAAAAATAAAAAATAAAAAAAATTCTTCCAGTAGCACAGTCCTCTAAAACAGATCCCCATACATACTCTCTCTGTGCCTAGTCACAAACCAGAGAGTGGACTGCAAACAGAAGAAAGTAAAATTAAGCACAAATTTAGTGAATGACAGTATGGTAGATTGAATGATAGGATGCCAGCTAGCTTGTAGGCAGGAGTGCATCTTAGATGTAGTATGGGATCAGGTTGTAAAGCCAATAAATAACTTTCTCTCTTAGTCAAAACAAAATAAAAATAAAAAATAAAAAAAATTCTTCCAGTAGCACCTTAGAGACCAACTAAGTTTGTTCTTGGTATGAGCTTTCGTGTGCATGCACACTTCTTCAGATACACTGAAACAGAGGTCACCAGATATATAGTGAGAGAGTGAGGAGGGGTATCTGAAGAAGTGTGCATGCACACGAAAGCTCATACCAAGAACAAACTTAGTTGGTCTCTAAGGTGCTACTGGAAGGATTTATTTTTATTTTTGTTTTGTTTTGACTATGGCAGACCAACACGGCTACCTACCTGTAACTGTTTCTATCTTAGCTTCATTAACTGTAAGGTTATTGCTTTGGATTTTTTCTATCACGCCATGTAACTGAGTCCTTCAGTTATGCTTTGCAATTCCTTTCAATGTTTATTCTTTTTCTTCTCTTGACTTGTGCTTGTTGTTGTTCAGTCGTTCAGTCGTGTCCGACTCTTCGTGACCCCATGAGTCGACTTGTGCTATTGCGCTCTTATTCAGAAAGCTGTGCATCCCATATTGCTCACTACCACCCTCGCCGTACACCAAAGTTTTCCCTCAGGATCATACAGGGTTACACAAATTGTTCTGCTACCTTCTACAATTCTTGATGCTCTGATTGACTAGAAGGGGAAACGGCAATACAGTGATGCAAATGTGCAGGAAGCATTTGTATTTAGAACCTCCAGGATGGTTTCCATGGGGCTGATGTACTGATTCCTCTCTTATTATCTATAGTCCACAATGGATAACCAAAGAAACCTCACTGTACACAGACATGTACTTAGAAGCCTGTTCGTGAACTAGTGATCTTTGCCTAGACATGAACCTGCTCATACACAGTGTTCAACATCTTGAGGCCCTGCTCCATGTTCTGCCAACTTTGGAGTGGTGCTTGGTGGGGGCAGAGGAGCAGGCTTCTTGGTACTGGCACCCAAATTGTGGGACACCCTCCCAAAAAGGGATTTGGTTGCCTCCTCTCTTGTGCATTGCAAGGGTGGCAAAGGCTCTTTGATTCTACCATGCCTTTAAGCTGCTTGAACTTCCAAACATATTGCTCTGCTTTCCTTTGATCCACATCAGTGAGGCCAAGGTGTGGGTCTTGTCGTCTGGGCACCCCAGGACCAGTCCATACACACTGCCTGGGCTTGCACCCTGGAGGGGTCACTTTGGTGCTGCTAACACAGCAAAATCAATATGGGAGGCAGAGTTACCAGTCTCTCACCCCTGGGGGCACACTCCATTGTCTCTCAAGACAGATGGATGCCAACAACAAAACCAACCAGGCCAGAGAGACAGAAAAACCGCTTTTAGTTTTTGAAGATTACATCTCTGATCTTCCCTTGTGTGTTTTTAGATCCAGCAACCAATGAGACCTCTTCAACCAGATATGAGTGCTGCATCAAATATGCAGAAAAAAGATATTAGTAGCACTGGTGAGTAATGCCACCCAATTAACTTTCCTGTGACAAATATAAATCCTGAGCATCCCTGAAATTCAGTAGACTCTTTCACATGTTAAGTGACCTCAAAGCATTCATATAAAGCTTGAAACTTGACCTACATAATAGGAGAACCTGCCTTACAGGGTTCCCAGTTTTTCAGAAAGAGCCTACGTGTATGCAGAAACCTCATTAGACCTTTTAAAGAAACACGGGAGTTGGTTGTGGAGACAGAGTGTTAGATACGGCGTGTTAGATATGTTCTCTGAATACCTGCAAAAGGCTAGTGCGGAGGGGATGTCGTGGGAAGGCCAATCAGTTTATGCCACAAAGCAGACTGTTTCTTCTCACAATCCAGGGCAGGAGTGAATGTGTATCATCTAGACCTACATCAGTATCCCATTTGCCACAGAGATGTTAGAGTAGGAGTTATTTATTTATAGGATTTCTTACCCACCCTCCACCATAGGTACCCAGGGCAGGTTACAACAACAGAATATGCAAATATAAAATCAATGATAAAACACATAAAAATGGAACAGAACAGTAGAAATTCAACAAGAGGTGAGTCTCACAAAAAAAGGTGAGACCTTAACTGTCAGAGGCCAGGGTAAAGATGTGTATATGAGTACCCACTTCGAGTACACATGTATATATGAGGAAACTCATGATCATCATCATCTCCAGCATATGGCAAAAGCTGTACAATGAAGTGGCCAAAATGCTCTCCTCTGGCTCTTACTGAACTACATCTCTCATCATCCCTGACCATGCTGGGTGGCTCTGATGGTAGATGGAGTCCATTCCAGAGATAAAAAAAACTTTGTTTGCTTGTGATTGAGAGTGTCCCTGATAAAGTTTAGTTTAAAACACATTGGATGATATCTAATAAAATAGATTGGATATCTCAAAGAGCAACTTTCCGTGGAAGGTGATTTCAATCATGTCAAGGGATGGACGATCCCCTGCAGTAACTCCTTTGCTCTTTAAAAACAACAGCGTGGGAGATCTCCCACATCATGTCTAGTTTGCCCTTCATATTGTATGGGGGTGGGTAGGTGTAATTGTGCAATGCTCCTGTGTTTACGTGCTTTGCTGGCATGACAAATACTGTTGTGTGGATGTCTACATAATTTGGAAGGAAATTAACCTGTTCTCTATGGTGCAGAACAGAAATGTTTTAAGCTTTCAATATTCTAGCTCTCGGTGTGGATTTTGGTGCATCACTGTAGGATTCCACTGTGTTTGTCTTTCTTCCAGCTTCAAAATCGTTCAACATGGTGAAACCCACTGAATCAAACAAATCACTGATACCCGAGCTGAAGATCAATAAATCTCTGCAGAAGGCGAGAATCACAGCGTTGTTCTCAAGCTCTGTATGTTGTATGGTAATCTACACCTCTCTGTCTCTCATCTGTTTTATATTCATAATCCCCATGATCTCTCCTGCGGTTCTCTTCCATCTAATTCCTTTATTTTATTTCTCTTTCTCTTTTCCTGCTAGATTTAGCCATTAGGTTGACCTGCCTCCAAACACATCCTTTCAGAAGGGATAAAAATAACCCACAAATGGAGATATATTAGCTTTATGTTCTACAACAGGGACAGGGAACCTGTCGACCCTCTGGATTTAGGTGGACTACAACTCCCATCATAGGTGGCCATTGGCCAGGCTGACTGGGGCTTATGGGAATTGGAGTCCAGCAACATCTGGAGGGCCACAGGTTCTCCAGCTTTGCTGTAGGTAGCCCTTCTGATAACTCTGGGCTTCCTGAGAAGATACGTGCCATAATGTTTTGAGGATCAATTGTGGTAGATTCATGAGCATCTGTTCTTCTTTAAACTCCTTAAAAGTCGCTAACAAGTTAGGTGTCCTCCCCGCAGGGTGAGAAGAGAGAGACGCCAGATGCTGCAGTACCAGGCAAACTGCTCTCAATGCTGGATGAGCTAGGAACATCGGACATTGATGCCTTGGTGCCTACTCATGATGAGCAAGGTTGTTCAATTCCAGAGTGGAAGCGGCAGGTGATGGTGAGGAAATTACAGGCGCAGCTGGCATCTGAAGAAGGGATGGGCAGGAAGGTACTGTATTGAGCCAATAGAAGGAAAATGTGTCACTGTACTGTCTTACCTGGTTCACATGCTGGCCTCCATTTTTATTGCAATTAGGTTGCCCTAAGAGCAGACGGGCAAATAATATACACATTGTCTATGTTTTGTAAATGTGCTCTGCTAAGATCTAAGAAATTTGGATTTCAAAGTAATTCCCAGCACTTCCTTTTGCATGACTCCCGGATCAATAAATAACCAGACAAGACAGTGAATGTAAATTTGGGATCAAATAGGCCACAACTTTATAGATTACAGATGTGAATGGTTTGGTCTGAAGGCACATAAGGCCACCACCATGCTTAGTAGGTTTGGACCTGGTCAGTTCCTAGATGGGGGATTGTCCAGGAACAACATGTAGTATTGACATCAGGTATACATCTTCACTGTACTCTTTGGTGCCTGCTATTTAGAGAAGCCTACACAGATATGTAGAATGCTGATATGTATTTTAATCTGTTTTTATCACTGAATTTATTTATTTATTTTTTGAATATTTTAAATAGCTGTTTTAACTGCTTTTACAGATATTTTTATTGCTTTATTTCTTTTTTAATATTAATAATAATATTAATAATAATAATAGTTTTTTGTAAACCACTCTGAGGTGGGTTTTTTTTTAATAGTCAAGCAATATATAAATTTTATGGAATGAATAACTAAAATAAATAAATACGTTGCTTTGGATTCCATGATAGACAAAAGGCAGGTCACATAAGTAAGTAAGTAAGTAAGTAAGTAAGTAAGTAAGTAAGTAAGTACATCTATATTCAATCACTCAGGCAGGTGGCTCACTTTACAGTTGTATATCCAAGGTATAAGTGTAGCTGATGGTAAATAGTTCTGTGACAAGATGAAATTCTTCGTTCTGACTGAGGCCAGGACTTGATGCCCAAGATCTGTTCCAGCCCTAAATTTCTATGAATCTGTGATGTGCTGATCACTCCTCTGACTCTTCATTTTTGGCAGGCTGAGGAAAGGGGCCTGAAGTGATGTCTTTGAATTTAACTGATGGCAATCTTTCTTTCTTTCTTTCTTCCCTGCTGCCCCCCACCCATCTAGAACAAGGAAAGTTGCCCACTGGAGATGGATGACTGGCAATATTCTCAGTCTTACAATGCCATCCTGGGCCCTTTTGGGGAATTACTCACTGAAGATGACCTGCTGTACTTAGAGAAGCAGATTGAGAAACTGCAGATGAAGAAGAAATGCCAGGAGTATGAGAGTGAGCTAGGACGCTTGACAGAGGAGCTGCAGACTGTTCTCCCTGCTCCCGTCGTCAATATCACAGTCAACCGTCAGTTTCTGCAACAGGGCTCAGAGGATGGCAGCCAGGAACTCCCTGCCTGGTGCAGTCATGTGTCTGGACTGGTAAAAAGCATGTCCTTGCTGCTCACCAATGTCAATGGCATGAAAAAAGCAGATAACGAGAAGCCAGTTGTAAGGGATTCTCATAAGTCAAGCAAGACCAAGTGTATTTCAGGTGGCACTATCAAGAGAGAAATCCTGGAGTGTGGTGTCTCTGTCAGGAATCTGAGGGGCAATTTTGAAAAGCAGGATCTTTGGAGACAAGACAAAGCTTTTGAGCAGCGAGGGTTGAATCCCATGCCCTGGGAACATGGGACAGCCAAGGAGTCATCCCCTCAAATGTTTCTAGGTACCTGTAAAAACAAGAAGCAATTGGTTTGTGAGGAGCATGAGTTTGGAGACACGGAGAATGCCAGTGATTCTGGCATCAGCTGTGAGGGAGCCTCCTCTGTGAGTGGTTCTTGCGTCTCAACAGCAGAGTCTAGCAACCTCCGAAAAGAGCGCATTGTGCTTCTTTTTCTCAGTCACTGGAAGAAATCTGCCTATACGCCTTCCTTGAAACTCATGGCCAGGAGGACTCTTGACACCCAGCTGCCTGGGAAAATGGGAATGGTAGACGTGATGGCAGAGCTCAAGAAACAGCAGCCCCCAATGCAGAAGCCCTTGATGGAAATGAACAGGCTTGGCCATTTAGTTCAACAGAGATACACTATCAAGAATCTGATCAGTCACTGGAAAGACATCATCTCCCTTGTACCATCTCGACAGATCAGGCGCCTCAATCACCGGCATGCAATCTATTCTCCAGAACAATTCCTGCCATATGTCAATGGAGAGCCTATTGACTACAGTAGCTTAACTCTTGACCTGTTTATGCTCGGCTATTTCCACATCCTAGAGCTGGACCTCTCTCCAGAAGAACGTAAGGCTAGGCATCTCCTTTGCTTCGAAGTTTTTGACCACTTGGGTGGGCATCGGTGGGAAACAGTGCGGGCCTTCCACAAAGCAGTGATTGATGAGATTGCTGCAGGCAAAAGAAGCTGGAAAGACAGTTTTGAGGATATTAAGAAGCAATTTTTTGGTAATAACAAGGACCCAACTGTGAACATGGAAATCAAAAGATCACCAGTGGAAACAAATCTGAAACCAATACCCAAAACAAGAGTCCCAAGCATCTCTCTGGAGGAGGGAGACTCTGCCCCTGGAAAATGCTTTGAACTAGACACCTTTAGCAATGATGAGATCTGCAGGTATATAAACAGGAGTTTTGCTTTCTGGAAAGAAAAAGAAGCAGAGATCTTTAGCTTAGAGGGGTGAGGATCTTTACATTAACATTCCTTATTTGTGAATAAAATAAAATAAAAATTGTCTATAAAATTCAGAGTGCACAGAGTGGCCTGTCAGCACTATGACATGGAATAAATAGATATCAACTGTTCATTTTGCAAATGGCTACAAATGCCTGCAAGATTAATTTGCAAAGGGGTATTCTACAAGTGATACAGATGAAGGGCCAAGCCTTCACTTCCTCTCCGTTGCTTCTTTACTTTAAAAAAAAGGAGCAAGAAGTGTCAGTGCTTCATTACATATGGCTTCCTTTGACAGAAGCACCCTGAAAAGGGCAAAAAGACTATGCCCACTCTGGTGTCAATGGAAGTTAAACAAACAAACAAACAAACAAACAAACAAACAAACAAACAAACAAACAAACAAACAGAAAGGAGAACAGAAAGAAAAAAGAGTGAAAAGTTTCCCTCCCACCTTCCATCCTGAGCAGAGCTGACAGGGCCATGAAATAGTCACCTTGGGATTGCTTAGTTTGCATTCGGTGTGTCTTTGTAAGAGTTCAAAAAGAGATAATGAGTTTTCCAGATATTTCCATTATACTGTATCTATATTTATAAGTTACAAACTGTGTATCAGCAAAGTGATCCAACCTGGAAAGGCCCCCGAGCCTGTTTCTTTCGCTGTTTCTCTTCTCACATCTTCAAAGGACTCACCAGAGATATCAACTGTTGTTATCCTCTTTTGGCATGTATTTGAGTCTCTTTGGCATCCGCTGCAATTAGTCATTTACTGCTGAACCAGAAATGCACAGGTCTCATGTTCTGCTACTTGCTTACTAGGCTTCCTGGACTTAAAACACCTGAACGGATGTCCAAGTATAAATAATTTCATTTTGTAACTGTACATAACATTTTTATTTTAAATTAGATTGCGTGTTTAATAAAAACATTTCTCTCAGTAGAAACAAAAGGTATTTCCATCAAATTATTACTTAGAGAAATCACTAACACTGTGTGTTCTTAAAAAAAAGATCGGAAAGAATGCAGGTTTTTTTTTTACTTGAGAATCTCTGTCTAGAAACACAAAACAAGTGTCCATTTCTTAAAGAAGGAAATGTAATGGGTTTGTTTAGGGACTGCATGAAACCACTCATAGTATACGTTTAATAATGATGAGGATGAGGTATTGCCTGCCCTTCACTCTAAAGGCCCCAGGGCAGGTTAGAACAATTTAAAATACAACACTAGAAACGGTTTAAAAATGTACAATTTAAAATTATGAAACGTAAGGAACAAAATTTCTGTGCTTATCACTGCAGTAACATTTGCTAAGATATACAAGGAAGAGACTGATCCAGTGTGCTGGGAATGGGCAAATAGAAGAGATCTCGGGTGCACGAAGCATCAGTCAGGCTGAGTCACCACAGAACCTCCATACAATTCCTTTTGCCTGCCCATTGCCACAGTCAGACCCTTAATTTATGACATGGTGTGGGACAGTAAAAGTAGCTCACTATTTACTGTAGGTGGAAATGCTACCCTCTGTGACTGTTGCCCTGGTTTATTTGTGGACATTCTTGGGAAAGCGGCAAGGCACTGCATAGGCAGCCCACTGCAAGCTCTAGTATATTTAGCAACCAACAGTGTGATTGGCAGAAAGGTTTACAGAATGAGAGTGAGTGCTTGAATCATCGTCACTGAATAAATGCGGGGATGAGGTACCTTTCTCTACATTGCTATCCTTTTGTACAGTTTCTAATTAAATAACAGGACATTTGTTGAATCTATTTCTGGCAGTCCATGGCTCATAAGCTACCCCTCCCCTCCTCCTGAATTTTGCACTTTAGACTATTAGTTCAAAAAGGTACACATCTCTAGTGCATTGGTCAGAACCATCGCACATTCTAATGTGCTTTTGCATTTCTCCCAGCCTGCCAAACAGGTGTGTGTGTGTGTGTGTGTGTGTGTGTGTGTGTGTGTGTGTGTATGAATGGGTGGGTGAATGGCCTCACCCCCACACTAGCTCTAGCCTCTCTTACTGGAATGCAGGCACTTTCAGGGGTCCAGAGAGGCCCAGGTCACTTCCAGATTTTGATGCCTCTAGCAGCAGCAACAGCGGCGATGACGACAGCAACACATGACAACACATGACAACGAACGAAAATATAAGGCACGAAAAAGAGTGAGTGGTTTATATAATCATACATTTTGAAAGGGCATGTTAGTAATCCAACCTTGTGCCATCTAAACCAATATATTTTTTATTTTCTTTCTTTTGATATTCTTAACTCTTTACTATGACTATGTATCCACTAACAAAAGAATTATGTATTTTGCAAAACTGAATCTCCTATTTGCTTTAATTTGCAGCTTTAAGTGAGGCAGCGTGCCACATTTTGGTCCAATGCACACAAAAACAAGTTGTGAAACTTACCGATGCCAAAAGAACTCCAGCAAGTGTCTAAATCTGAGGTCCCTTTGAACATGAGGCCCAGGCCCAGTGCCCCCCCCCCTCTGATTGGCCCTGGGGGCATGCAGCTCCTACCCACTGCTGCTGCTGGCCTCAGAGATAAAAAGATTGCCCGCAACCCCCCAGTCTGATTAGCTAACGCTTGTCTGTCTCGGCCTGCCCCCAACAACTAACTATGGTTGTCTGAGGCCATTGTTTTAAGTTGGTTTAGCCCCTTTTAACGGTGGTTTGCTGTTACACCTAAATTCAGTATCCTGGCTTAATCCTAATTTGCTGAGTCACTCCACCCATGCTGCCCACCTAGCTACAGGGGCACAAGTAGTGAAAATGCCCCTGCTGGTCCTTTCTGGTCCCTCCTGAACAAGCTCCTTTTTCCACCCACTTCCTCCTCACTGACAATGGCTGCGTCCACATGACGTTTTATGTTAGAATCAATGGAGACTGAGTACTTGTTTTTCCTATGGAATCAACACACAATGTAGACCTGTTGCATACTTTTTGCCCCCCTGAAATGCACTTCTTGAGAAACTGATTTCATTCCAAAAATAAAAACTCGTTGCAGATTGATTCTGCATTATCCCCACAGTGTGCCTATTTGAAAACAGATGTAAGCGCACAATCTCTTGAGCAGCTTCATATCTGCTTCCAATGGGCACATGACATGCTTTCCTTCCAATGCCCTCTTCTTCTTATCTCTTCGTTGGTGTGTTGCTTTAAGAGCAGGTGGCCTGGAGAGAATAACTGTCAACACACTTCCCAGCCCTCTCTGGCTGTAAGCCTCGGTCTAAATATATATATATATACATACATACAGAGAAACAAGCACTGGTTGCCTCCAGCCTACAACTGCCTTTAAAAAACCCACCACCCAAACCAACTCAGGGTAACTGCCTCCTCCCAGGGTCAAGGCAAGCCATTCCGCAAGCATTATTCGAGCTCCAACTGTCTGACTGGATGTAAGAGAAGTTAACAAGGTAAGAACCGGAGGCTAGACGGTTTTGGATTTCTGGCAGGGCTGAATGGGACAACATGAGATGAGAGGGAACAAGCAAACTGGATTAGGGAAGGTGCAGCTGTTAAAAAAAAATAGTGTACAGGCCATTAACATGAGGCACAAGGAGCTGGCACAGTTATAAGCTATTATCTGCTAGGAAGCTAAATATCAAACTTTTCCAGAGATCAAATACCAAGAAGTTCTTATCAATGCAGCACTGCTGAACAGCAAACTACTGGGAGACAGGTTTCCTGGAATTGGGAAGAAAAGGGGGTCAACTAAAATGAGAATATAATCACTAATATTGTTACTGGGGATTTTATTATCGGTAGTGTTTTGCTACTTAATATAGCATAGATCCAATATTCAATTACTTTCCAGGTCAGCACTGAGGACTTGGTAGAGTAGATTGGGAAGGCAGGAACAAAAAGATACTTACCCACTTCCCCCACCAGATTTCATTGCCTATGAACTACAAACTGTTCCTTTATTAAGAATGACAACTGCAGTAAGACTGCTTACAATATTGTTTTGTCTCCACACATCATATATGGGACTGTGTGTGACATGTTTCTGTGGAAGCTCATAAAAGCACCGAATTTGTTATTAGGGTCATAGGGGAAGGAAGCTCGATAGCAGAGCAATTGCTTTGTGTACAAAATGTCCCAGGTTCAATCACTGGCATGTCCAGGTAGGGCTGGGAAATCAGGAACCCTGGAGAATTGCTGCCAGCCAGTGTACACAATACTGAGCTAGATAGGGCCCATGGTATAAAGCAGTTTCATAGAAATAGAATTCAGCAGCCTTCTGATAACTTTACTTTTCATTAACACAACAGCCCACCATCACAATGAAGATGGGATTGAAAGCCTTTGGGCAAGGCTGGTAAAGCCTTAGATGCCATAGTGGGCACCTTGAGGGACTTTTGGTGGCCTTCCTTCCTCATAACTAGAAATAGCAGGATAAATTATGCAAACTAATTTACAGAGAGCAACGGTAGCTGTATTGGATGGTAAGTACCTTTATTGAGAAGAACTAAAAAGTCTCAAAAATGTGGCAAGCTTTCAATTACCCAGAATGCTTCATGAAGCAAGATGCAGCTTTCTCTGTTTTTGAGAGCACCGTTTAAGAAAGTGGAGTTTCTGAACAGAGAGATTTGAATAAGGTCTGTAGCTCATTCCTTGTTCTATGCAAGGAAAATGGACAGAAGTACTTTTGAGAGTCTGAAAGCTTTTGGGGGTCGGGAACATCAGTATAGATTTTTCCTTTGTTATCCCTGCAAGTTCCTTGTAGATACTTCGATCGGGACACACACATATGGCACTGTTACATTCAGTTGTTTGGGGTGGGTACGGGGTTATATGCCTAGTGTTATTATTTGGACATACCAGGTCACAACAGTTTGCACTTCCTTTCAAGGAGTTCCATTGATCCAAAAATGTCACTAAGGAGATTTCACTTCAAGTCACAGTTGAGGAAAAATATTTCCCATTTGAAGCACAAAACTTACTTGCTTCTTCTTTGCTTTCTGATTAGGACAAGGAAAAGTTTGTTTTCCACTGAAGTCATCTAAGGCCATTTCCCACGACAGGAGTGGAGCACCAGCATGGTGAGGAACATTGATGACTTCGATTTTTGCCTTCCATCCCACCCCCAGTCTATTCTGGAAGGACTTCAGACCCTTCGCTCCAATCCAAAACTCTCAGATGTCACCTTGATAGTTGAGGGACATGAATTCCCCTGCCACCGCAGTATTCTGGCCCTCTGCAGCCACTATTTCAATGCCATGTTTGCTGGTGACTTCTTGGAAAGCATTTCAGCTCGTGTAGAGATCAAAGAGGTGGATCCAGCCATTATGGAGACCTTGATTGACTTTGCTTACACAGGAAAGGTGACCATCAACCAAGGTAATGTGGAAGCCTTAATTCGGACATCCAACCAACTCCACTTCCCCGTCCTCCGGAAAGTCTGCAGTCGGTACCTGAGGCAGCAGATGGATGCAACCAACTGTTTGGGCATTTGTGAATTTGGGGAGCTGCATGGCTGCCCAGAAGTGTCATCCAAGGCCTGGTCATTTCTGCAGGAGAATTTTGAACTTGTGTCTCAACAAGAGGAGTTCCTGCAGCTATCCAAAGAGAGGCTGGTTATCTACCTGTCCAACAACTTGCTCCAAGTACAAGAAGAGCAGAGTCTAGTTGAGGCTGTGCTGAGGTGGGTGAAGTATGAAAAGTCTGCTAGAGCCATGCACCTTCCAGAACTCCTTGATCTAGTGCATCTGGTTTCATTGCCAGATCAGTACCTGCAGGACCTCTTGTCATCAGAACTACTGATTCAAGAATCGGAGGCTTGCAAGACCATCATCACTAGACATCGAAGCACGGTCAGTTCTTGGAGGCACCACAGTACCCTGATTAAGCTCCAGTTTCAGTCCCAAAGCTAGAAAAGGGGTGCTGTGATCCAATAACTATAGGTCTCCTTAACTGAAGTGCCTAGAATCTATGACTGTTCATCTTGGTATGCCAACTTCAAGATAAGCTTTCATTTCTTAATTAGCTATGAACTGTCACCTTTGATTGGCAGTGGAAGAGTTCCTGACCTTTCCCCACTAGTTCTGCTCTTTCTTCTCCTCTCCCCACCTCCCCATCCATCACTAAGTCCATTGACTTAGGAGGAGCAAGGGTGTGTGCGCAGGCAGTTTTCCTAGAGATGCCATTGTGATAAGCAATGACTGACTTCTTGGTGTACATAGATAATGGTTATGTCTTTCCCAAAGATAGTTAAAATTGGATCATTACCAAAAAGGATAGTTTATTTAGATGGGCCTATCTGAATTAATGAAGGGATATGTGCCCCAAAGCCCGAATTTAAAGTAATCACAATTCCAGAGAAACACGTTAAATACTTTGTTCTAGCTCTTATATTTTAAGAAGAACTTCTAAAGTATAGTCCAAGTGTGCCTAAATCAGTGCATCCGAATTAGTCTAAAAGACAGTGGGAAGTGGCAACAACCATCTGTGAGGAAAGCAGCTAGAAGTCCCTGCCATGAGTCTAGCGTTTGCAATGAAGTAGTATCCCAGAGCTTTATTTGAGATTTTTGCTTTACTGAATTACATCATACAAGGTCATTGTATAAAGTGTTGGAGAAAGGGGAGAGGTGTTGGGCTTCCAGAATCATTGTTTTCTCCCCCCCTTGTTTAAGTTGGAGAACAGGCCATTTGTCCAGCAGAGACTGAAGGCCCTGCCACAAAAGCTCGAGGAGGTGCTAGTGGTGGTGGGAGGCAGAGCTCTGGAAGAGAATGAAGAAGATGAACAGCAACCACTAATCTCCAGGAATTTTGCCTTTTATAACACTAAGACTAGTAAGTACCTGTCGCCAAACAATGCCAGAACTGCACTCTCCAGCTCAGAGCATCTTTACGTCAGGGAGCAACTAGGCTCATTGTGCTAGGCACTGCAAGGGGATGGCAACAACTGAACTGGTGTAGCATTTAGAGGTAGGGGAAATACAGTCTTCACCTTGGTATCTGTTGCTATCATCTTTATGAGTTTGCTTTTACAGGGTAGATCATGCTTGATGGTGCCACTCTGTAGTGTTTTGGGGAAATGCATGTTTCCAGACCCTTGGTGGTGGGTGGGTGGAAAAGATGGGACCTGAATCCCTCAGAAACAAGACAGATAACTAATTATTGCAGTTACAGGTGGGTAGCCGTGTTGGTCTGCCATAGTCAAAACAAAATCAAAAATTCTTTCCAGTAGCACCTTAGAGACCAACTGAGTTTGTTCTAGGTATGAGCTTTCGTGTGCATGCACACTTCTTCAGATATTGCAGAATAACCAGAATATGAATACAGAGGGCCTAGTATACTTATTAAAGTTATTTAGTTGTATTACATATTAATATTTTTGTAACATTTAAAAGTAAGGCTGTAGTCTAGTGCAAGGATAGCCAACATGGAGCTCTCTAGGCGTTGTTGGACTACAGCTCCCATCAAACCCAGCAAGCACAACCAATGGTCAGGGGTGATGGAACCTGTATTGCAACAAAATCCAGAGGTCCTGCCAGTTATCTCAGTGATTTTGCATACACCAATCAGGTTGTCTTAGCTCCTAGCAAGCAGTGCTGTTGTCTTTCTATCACAGCCCCCCCCCCAAAAAAAAACCAATGGGCTGGAGGTTTAACTTCATTTGCTCCTCATAGCTCTTTGCTTTCTCTTCCTTTACGGAATTCCTATAGAATCAACATTAAAACCTCTCACCCTTCCTCCACAGAGTTGTTCCACTCTCTTATTGTTATTTATTTATTTGGTGATTATCCAGTTCTTAGATTTGCCTTTATCTTGTGGCTGTTAAGTGAAAAAGTTTGAAAAATATAGGTATATAAATATTTAACATTTAGACTTGCCATCTCAAAACACTTAACATTATCCAAAACCACTTTCTGTAACAGAAACACTGGTGAGGGCAGGAGCAACCATGCCTTGGACTTTGACCTGGAATTATGCAGGCACCGACAAACAAGGATTTCAGAATGATGTAATGCTCTGTGCTCTTTTGGCGTTGGCGACTGCGGAGCAGCTGCATTCATCTCAGGCCAATGTTGACGTTGGAAGCTGTCTGGCAGGCCTGCAAATGCAGTGCATTGGGTAGAAAAACTAATTTGGAGAAGAGGACCTTTCTCATCGTTGGCATTATCTACGCAATATGATGCAATCGGAATGTATTCTGATAACACTGTGAACACTGAAGCAGATAATGACCATAGATAATTACCTTCAAACACACGTAGGTTTGAATAGGGCTGTTTCAATATGGAAATGTTCCATGGAAAAGAAGTGTATTTGGTCTAACCATATTACTGTCATGGGTCATGGTGTTGATTTAGGGTAGTACTATGGAGTGATGGAACCCATAGAGGGCAAAGTCTCTTCACCTGTGAGTCGTAAAGAGTCTCAGAAAAAATAGAGCGTTTACTGGTTATACTGGTTATCTAGTTATAACTCTTTGAGGGCCACTTACATATTTGGTTCTCTTATTTCAGAAAGATGGAATGCTCTCCCTGATTTTCCAGACTACAATAAATGGGGTTTCTCTGTGATTGCACTAAATAATGATGTTTATGTCACAGGTAAGGATAGTGCTCTCTCCAAGTCTATGTTGTTACTAAGCCTTTGAACCGTTTTGCTGTGTTCCCATACTAAGACATTCTGCTGAGATCTTGGGAGGAGGGATTTAGTTGTTTGGGGTGTGGTCTAAAACAGATAATTTAAATTAGGGCAGCCAGATTGCATAGTTATCTAATAAAATGCAAACCGAACCACAACCCACCATTTTGAGTCATATTTTGGTCACTAATTCCACAAGATTTTCAAGAGAACCAGAACTCCTAGCAAAAATATCACGAGGGTGTTAAGCTGTAATAATGTATTAAGCCATAATATTGAAGTGCTTTAAACTAGTACAAAAGTGGCTACTAGGACTCTGTGTGAGTATGGTGGCTGTTTCTGTTTTCAGGTGGCTCCAGAGGATCACGGAATGACACATGGTCAACAACTCAGTCCTGGTGCTTCTGCCTCAAGGATGGTGCCTGGAAGCCCATTGCACCAATGCTGAAGCCACGAACCAACCACGCCAGTGCTGTCCTCAACGGAGAGATCTATGCCATTGGTGGTAGGGAACGAGATCTGTAACGCGGGGGACTCCTGCTTTACATGTATGGGAACAACAAGCACTAACAAAGATGAGGCCGGTTTAGTTTGGACAATATCATAATGTGCCCTCTGGCCATTCCAAGTCCCTATACTACAGCTTGAGCAGAAGAGCCTGCCTTTGTAGGACTGAATTTCGTACAGAAGGTTGTGTCTAATTCACTTACTGTATATTCAGAGGGCTTGGATGCTTAAGTCCATTGATGTCATTGGTCTACTGTGACTATGATTTAGTTGGAGACACAACCCAGACCCTACATATTAGATGCATAGGGAAATGCACTGACTCGTGGGATACTTTAGCGCTAGTTTTGCTCAATGGAAATATCTGTAGGCCTTGACTGTGCTCAAACCTCCTTTCCCCCCACTTCTCACATTGTCTGTAGGCACCGCGGTGGACGTTGTGGAAGTGGAGTGTTATGATCCTTATAATGACAGCTGGTGCTTTGTGAGCCCTGCCTTGAAGTACGTCAGCAACTTCACCATCGCCGGGTGTCTTGGGAAGTTGTACCTCATTGGCTCTTGTGCTGTCAAATACAACGCATTAACCCTGCAGTGTTACAACCCTGCAATTGGTAAGAAGGAGCAGAGGGGAACGTGTATGAATGGCTTTTCCAAAGCAGGCCATGGGCTCACTGAGCAGGCCAAGGGGTGGGGGGTGGGCAGGTGCAAAACCAGAATCCTTTCTATTCTGCAAACTTTGAAATGGGCACTATGGCAGGGGCTTTTGCTAGGTACTTAAAAGGCCTGGGGCATAGACCCATGACACAGAGTTGCCTCTGCAAAAATCAAAATGGCAGGTGTCGGGTCTCACTGGCACTGTGCTTTGTAACATGTCCAAACACTCTGTTTGCAGGATGTGTGTGTGGTTGAAAATGGGGGGGGGGGGCCAGAATATCCAGGGCCCAGGGCAAAAGACCCAGAGCTTGGGCAGCTAGGAATAGGGGAGAAATTTGGTTCAGTTCATACTTAAAAGCGAACTTCCTTTATTTGTACTTCCTGAAACAATTTGCAAACCGAAACACACCTCTTTTGAAATTCGCACCTCTCCTAATTTCACAATGCAGTTCCCCAGCCAATAAATGGGCACGAAAATGCATTTACTAGGATAAAATGAGCATACAGTTGCATATATTGGAGAAAATAAATACAAAAACACCTTGCATTAGGCAAAATTGCTTTTAAAAATGTTTTATTAGACAAAATTGCATGAAGATGTATATTTAAGGAGAACTTAAATATGCTGATTTTTTAATGGCGACTTTTTATATTTTAAAAAGTGCATGCTGATGAGGAAATGTGATGAGTCAAACTTAAGATTGGAAATAATGAGAGGAAATGAAAGAAAGTGAAATTGATGTGAAACTGAATTTGCCCATTTCCACTTTTGCCCATTGCCTCCCTTCCCATGCCCAGCAATGCCCCCTGCTCTGGTTTAGTTCTAAATTCCTTGTGAAAATGTTTTGTCATCATTGGTATTGAAACTGAAGCCATTACTTCCTACCACATGTCCTTAGAAGAATATACGAGACTTGCAAAATGCTTTTCATGATAAAGGGTGGGATGTGTGTTGAGGGACACATTACTTTTCCTCTCCCTCCCATTGGGTTAAATAAGTATAAACCTGGCCGGTTGTTGATTTGCAGGAGAGGCCCTTTTGCGAACGCCATCACTTATGGAGGCTCACTTAATGGGCATGAGGGGTGTATTTTGTGTTGTTTGCAGATTGTGAAATGCACCCCCTTCAGAGCTTTGATAGTCCCCGTTCTCTCTGTTTCTAGAAACAGTGTCAAGGAGACACATACTTTTAATTGGACCTTTTAGATTGCTTTTAGTACCGCTGTTGCTTGCGATGTTTTAAACGAAGCTTTATTGTTTTAAGGTTTTTATGATTATGATGTTGTTTTCATTGGTTTGGTTTGCTTAGCTTGTTTTATTGTTTTTAGTTTTGTTCTCTTTGCAGCTGAGCACCTCTACCTAAGTGCAGAGCCAGTGTGGTGTAGTGGTTAAGAGCGGTAGACTTGTAATCTGGGGAACTGGGTTTGCGTCTCCGCTCCTCCACGTGCAGCTGCTGGGTGACCTTGGGCTAGTCACACGTCTTTGAAGTCTCTTAGCCCCACTCACCTCACAGAGTGTTTGCTGTGGGGGAGGAAGGGAAAGGAGAATGTGAGCCGCTTTGAGACTCCTTCGGGTAGTGATAAAGCGGGATATCAAATCCAAACTCCTCCTCCTCCTCCTCCTCCACTACTACTACTACTACTACTACTACTACTACTACTACTACTACTACTACTACTACTACTACTACTACTACTACTTCTTCTTCTTCTTCTTCTTCTTCTTCTTCTTCTTCTTCTTCTTCTTCTTCTTCTTCTTCTTCTTCTTCTTCTTCTTCTTCTTCTTCTTCTTCTTCTTCTTCTTTTCTTCCTTCTTTTCTTCTTCTTCTTCTTCCTTCTTCTTTTCTTCCTTCTTCTTCTTTTCTTCTTCTTCTTCCTTCTCTTTTCCTTCTTCTTCTCCTTTTTCCTTCTTCTTCTTCTTCTCTTCTTCTTCTCTTCTTCTCTTCTTCTTCTCTTCCTTCTTCTTCTCTTTTTTCTTCTTCTTCCTTCTTCTTCTTCCTTCTTCTTCTTTCTTCTTCTTTCTTCTTCCTTCTTCTTCTTCTTCCTTCTTCTTCTTCTTTCTTCTTCCTTCTTCTTCTTCTTCCTTCTTCTTCTTCTTTCTTCTTTTCTTCTTTCTTCGTCTTCTTCTTCTTCTTTTTCTTTTCTTCTTTCTTTCTTCTCTTCTTCTTCTCTTCTTCTTCCTTTTCTCTCTTCTTCTTCTTCTTCTTCCTTCTTCTCTTCTTCTTCTCTTCCTTCTTCTTCTTCCTTCTTTCTTTCCTTCTTTTCTTCCTTCTTCTTCTTCTTCCTTCTTCTTCCTTCTTCTTCTTCTTCTTCTTCTTCTTCTTCTTCTTCTTCTTCTTCTTCTTCTTCTTCTTCTTCTTCTTCTTCTTCTTCTTCTTCTTCTTCTTCTTCTTCCTTCTTCTTCTTCTTCTTCTTCTTCTTCTTCTTCTTCTTCTTCTTCTTCTTCTTCTTCTTCTTCTTCTTCTTCTTCTTCTTCTTCTTCTTCTTCTTCTTCTTCTTCTTCTTCTTCTTCCATTTCTGAGTGAAAGCCAAGCATATTTTCTCCCACTTAAGGTAAAGGTGTGCATTCACACACGCCAATGAAGTGGGACCTACAGCCTCTGGTGATGACAGCCCCTGCGAATTGTGCTTTCCCCCATCGTTCTGTTTCTTGGCCATGCCAAAGTGTTGTGGAATGTGGGCAGCTGTTTTATGTATGCAAATATGAACGGTGAGCTTGCTGTTAATTGCCTGCAGCCCATTTGACCTGTTTGAACCCTGATGCTGCTTTGGTATGGCTTTTTTTTAAAAAAAAATTGTGTCCAAAAAGCTAATTTATATGAGGCGGAGGGAGAAGTTGTTAATGGGGTGTGACTTCCTGTACTGGCTCGCAGCTCAGAGTATCTTCCGGCAGCTAATGCCAAACTTCATTTGTGCCTTTCTGCTGGAGACACAGCTTACTTCATTTCCTACTTCAGTTTCTGGAGTTGCTCCTAGTGTTCATTGATCCAGCTGCCTATACTTAGATGTGCAAGTGATCTATTTGCCACATCTTTTAGAAAAACTCTCAGCTAGCATCAATTTGCTTCTCCTAATCAGGAAATGTATTTGGTGCAATGAGACTCAGGTTTAGTTGCCTGTGGGGGCCATGTGACAAACTGCAGCACCTTCCATTTTTGTCTCATGATGTTATGCTATATAGGAAGGATGTCGTTCATCCATTTGCCATGTCAGCTCCAGCCCACAAACCCCATCTCAGGATGTTACGTAGCAAACACTATGTGCTGGCCCCAAGGGTTTGTCCATGAAGCGAGGTCCACGTCCAGTCCTGGGTCTAGGGGTCCAAAGGAGGTCAATCCGGCGGGGAGCAAGGCAGGGAGCAGGTCAAGGTCCAAGGCAGGTTCAGGCACAAGGTTGCAGGTTGAGCACACGCTTGCAACTAAGTTGCTCACGCAACTTGGGCTGGGTCTGGCTGGCTTTTATCTGGCCCTATGCTTAGGGCGGTCCCGATCCTCCGGAGACTCGCCTCTCCTCCGGGCCTGGAGGCGAGCACTCCTCCTGCAGACACTTAACTCCCTTCGCCTCTCTGCCCTGAGCCTCTGTAGCTCAGGAGAGGCTGGTGGGTTACTGGACCCAGGGGATGCCTCAGCTTCCTCTGAAGAGGCTGGGAGTGGAGCACCTGCAGGCAATGGGTCCTCCCTCCCATCAGGAGCCAGAGCAGACTCTGCTGATGCCTGCACCTGGGGATCCAGCACAGGTGGGGATCCTTCAGGCTCAGCTGGTTCTGGAGGCGGGGAATCCTGTGCAGGCTGGGATCCCTCAGGTTCAGCATCAGAGTCTGACTCCCAGGCCATCACACCATCCCCCCTCCCAGGCCTCCCCCTCAACCGAGGGGCCGGACCAGGCTTGCTGGGGTAAGTTGCATGGAAATCACGGAGGCAGGCAGGTGCGTGGACGTTTCCCGCTGGTTCCCATGAACGATCCTCAGGCCCATACCCCTTCCAGTCGATGAGGTATTGGAGCTTCCCCCTGCGGTATCGTGAGTCGAGAATGCGCTCCACCTCGTACTCAGGCTCCCCCTCAACCAAAACTGGCTGCGGTCGTGGATTGTCCGGGTGGAACTCGTCGGGCGGGGCGACTGGACTAAGTAGGGACCGGTGGAATACTGGGTGAACCTTGAGCGATGGAGGTAACTGGAGGCGAAACGCCACCGGCGACACCTGCGCAGTGATGGTGAATGGGCCGGCAAACCGTGCATCCAGCTTTCGTGAGGGCCGAGAAGGATGCAGGTGACGGGTAGAGAGCCACACCCGATCGCCAACATGGAGTTCTGGCCCCTCCTGACGATGTCGGTCAGCCTGGGCCTTGTATGCGTCCTTGGCCTGGCGCAGTTGCTCCATCAATAATTGTTGCTGGGACTGAAGCTCCTGAAGCCAGTCTGTCACTGCGGGGACCGCGGAAGCTGGCAGCACGTCCGGGAACAAACGTGGATGGTAGCCGTAGGAGGCCTGGAACGGGGTCTGCTGGGTGGAGGCGTTCACTGCATTGTTGTAGGCGAACTCCGCCAATGGCAAGTGATCGACCCAGTCATCCTGCTGAAAGCTGCAGTAACACCGGAGGTACTGCTCCAGCACCGCATTTGCCCTTTCCGTCTGGCCATCGGTCTGCGGGTGGTGGGCCGAAGATAGACAGACCTCCGTCCCAAGGGTCTGGTGCAGGGCTCGCCAGAAGTGGGATGTGAACTGGACGCCGCGGTCAGAAACCACACGCTCGGGCAGGCCATGCAGGCGGAAGATGTGCTGCAAGTACAGCTGAGCCGTTTCCTTAGCTGTGGGTATGGACGGGCAGGGGGCACAGTGCACCATCTTAGTGAAATGGTCCGTGAAAACCAGGAGGCAGGTACAGTGACGAGATGGGGGCAAGTCCACCACAAAGTCCAGCGAGACCGTGTGCCAGGGACGCGGTGGGACTGGTAATGGCTGGAGCAGACCGGGGGGTCGCCCGGTAGGACCCTTGGCCCGCCGGCAGACGTCGCAACCAGCAACATAGCGTGCCACATCAGCCTTCAGGCGGGGCCACCAGAACTCCCGGCTTACCAGATGGGTGGTCCGGTACCGCCCAAAGTGCCCTGCTGCTGGGGCATCGTGGGACATCTGGAGAACCTCAGCCCGCAATGGTCCTGGTGGGATGTATAGACGACCCTGGTGCAGCAGTAGGCCCTGGTGCAGGGCCAGCCCCGGATATCGAGGGCATGACCCGTCAGACAGTTCCCGGAGCCGTTCCTGTGCCCAAGCATCGACCCGTTGCTGTTCTCGCACCCGAGCCTGCAGCGGCTTGGCCTCCTGAGTGGCCAGGAATGCGGCTGGTGGTAAGATAGTCGTCGGTACTGCCTGCTGTACAGTGTCTGCAACGTCCTCAGGTTTCCGGGACAGGGCATCCGCTTTCCGGTTTTGGGAGCTAGGGATGTAGCGGATCCGGAACTGGAACCGGGAGAAAAACAGCGCCCACCGGATCTGCCTTTGGTTCAACTTGCGGGTGGTCTGGAGGTACTCCAGATTCCGGTGGTCCGTTCTCACTTCCACCGGGTGTCGTGCCCCCTCCAGATGATGGCGCCAGACCTCAAAGGCCACCTTGATGGCCAGTAGTTCCCGCTCCCACACGGTATAGTTACGCTCCGCCGGAAGGAGCTGCCGGGAGTAGTAAGCGCAGGGTAACAGTGGCGCATCGGGTCCGTGTTGCTGAGACAGGATGGCACCGAGAGCCGTACTGGAGGCATCAGTCTCCACCACGAAGGGACGAGAGGGATCAGGGTGCTGTAAAATCGGCGCCCTCTGGAAACAGGCTTTCAACCCCTGAAATGCCACTTCAGCCTCTTCATCCCAGGAGAAGGGCGTCTTGGGGCGCAGCAGTCGGGTTAATGGGGTGGTGCGATGAGCATAATCTGCAATGAAGGTCCGGTAATAGTTGGCGAACCCTAGGAACCGCTGTAAGTCCTTGCGGTTCCGGGGCGCTGCCCACTCTCGAACCGCAGCCACCTTCCCAGGGTCCATCTGCACCCCGTCAGGGGAGAGTCGGTGTCCAAGGAAGTCCACTGACCGCTGGTGGAACTCGCACTTGCTGAGCTTGGCGTACAGGCGGTGCTCCCGCAAGCGCTGCAACACGGTCCGAACATGACTCTCGTGACGGGCTGGGTCACGGGAATAAATCAGAATATCATCTAGGTACACCACCACGTATTTGTCTAGCAAGTCCTGGAACACGTGGTTGATGTACCGTTGAAACACGGCGGGCGCGTTGCATAATCCGAACGGCATAACCAGGTATTCAAACTGCCCATACCGGGTCCCGAATGCAGTCTTCCACTCGTCCCCAGCACGGATCCGAATCAAGTTGTAGGCCCCTCGGAGGTCCAGTTTGGTGAACATCTGCGCCCCCTGCACCCGCTCCAGCAATTCTGCAATAAGGGGCAAGGGGTACCGGTCTGGGATGGTGATCTTATTCAGGGCCCGGTAGTCATGGCAGAGGCGAAGCTCCCCACACTTCTTCTTAACGAAGAGTACAGGAGCGGCAGTGGGTGAGGTAGAGGGTCTAATGAACCCACGTTCCAGGTTCTTGCGAAGGAAGTCCTGCAAGGCTTCACGCTCTGGCTCCGAAAGAGAATATAGGCGGCTCACAGGCAGGGGCGCCCCAGGCTGTAGGTCTATGCCGCAGTCGAAGGACCGATGAGGCGGCAGCTTGTCTGCTCCCTGTTCCTCGAACACGTCTAAATAGTCCTGGTACACGGCAGGGAGCGTTGACACAGCCTGCCCCATGGGGGCAGCTGCTACTAACTCGGACTGAGCACGGGAACCCGGGTCTGGGAAGCGTACAGTCCGATTGACCCAGTCGATCTGAACATTGTGTGACTCCAGCCAGTCCATCCCAAGCACCAGGGGAAACCGGGGCATGGTGGCAATGTCCAGGGTTCGCACCTCCCGGTGCTGCTGGTAGCACAGGACCAAGGGCTGGGTCTCCCGAGTAACAGCGCCCGAGCGTAGGAGCCGTCCGTCAATTGCCTCCACCTGTACTGGTTCCGGCTTGTTCTGAAGCGGCACCTGATGCTGAGTGGCGAAGGCAGAGTCCATATAGGAGCGGGTTGCCCCCGAATCCACCAGAGCGTGGGTGAGAATCCAGGGCCCACCGGGGGGGTATAGACGCACCGGTATCATGAGGTGTTGCAATTCCACTGGTGAGGGCCCATCATGCGATGCTTGGGTCCCCAGGTAGCCTGGGCCATCGGCTACTGGGGTTGGCAGTTTTCCCTGCGGCTGGCGTTTCTCAGGGCAGGTTCGGGCGTAGTGTCCACTCCCACCGCAGTAGAGACACAGGTTCCCCTCCCGACGCCGAGTCTTTTCCGAGGGGGAGAGGCGAGGCCGCGCTGCCCCGAGCTGCATCGGCTCCTCCAATGACTCAGCTCTGGCCACGGAACTGCAGGGAAGCACCGGCGCCGGGAGCCCGGAGTGCCGGCGGCCCCGGGCCTGGCGACGGTCCTCCAACCGATCGTCTATCTGCAGACTCCGTTGGATGAGGGCATCCAGTGTGGCAGGGCGATCCAACGTGGCCAGCTGATCCAGTATCTCGTCTGAAAGTCCCTCGAGATACTGGTCCCGCAGGGCAGAGTCGTTCCAGGTCAAGTCCTGCGCCAGCAGCCGAAATTCCGTGGCGTAGGTGGCCACTGTGGACTTGCCCTGTTTCAACCGCCGAATTGCCCGATTGGCTTGACTCCCCTTCTGAGGGTTGGCGAACGTGGTTTCCAGATGATTGCAAAACCCTGTATAGTCTGTCAGCAAGGGGGAGTCTTGCCGGAGCAGTGGCAACGCCCACTTGGCCGCCTGGTCCTTCAGCAAGCTGATCAGGAAGTGCACCTTGGTGCGGTCGTCAGGGAAATCCCGAGCTCGCCCCTGAATATACAGCTTGGCCTGGGCGAGAAACATGGGAAAGCTGGCTGGGGACCCATCAAATTTCTCTGGCAGGGCCACTGGGTACTTGCCAGGAGCTGGGGCGGCGGCCCCAGGAGCCGGTAGGGCATCCAAACGCTGCTGAAGCGCCGTAACCGCATTGCTTAGCTGCTGCACGGTGTGGGTCAAGGCCTGGTTCTCCTGGGCCAATGCCACTAGCGCAGCCGCCTGGTCAGCCATGGCTACTAGTTCCTCCCGAACGCACCCCAGCGAAGGGGGAGTGCGGGTGTGGCGTGAGCAAACTGTGCTGGCCCCAAGGGTTTGTCCATGAAGCGAGGTCCACGTCCAGTCCTGGGTCTAGGGGTCCAAAGGAGGTCAATCCGGCGGGGAGCAAGGCAGGGAGCAGGTCAAGGTCCAAGGCAGGTTCAGGCACAAGGTTGCAGGTTGAGCACACGCTTGCAACTAAGTTGCTCACGCAACTTGGGCTGGGTCTGGCTGGCTTTTATCTGGCCCTATGCTTAGGGCGGTCCCGATCCTCCGGAGACTCGCCTCTCCTCCGGGCCTGGAGGCGAGCACTCCTCCTGCAGACACTTAACTCCCTTCGCCTCTCTGCCCTGAGCCTCTGTAGCTCAGGAGAGGCTGGTGGGTTACTGGACCCAGGGGATGCCTCAGCTTCCTCTGAAGAGGCTGGGAGTGGAGCACCTGCAGGCAATGGGTCCTCCCTCCCATCAGGAGCCAGAGCAGACTCTGCTGATGCCTGCACCTGGGGATCCAGCACAGGTGGGGATCCTTCAGGCTCAGCTGGTTCTGGAGGCGGGGAATCCTGTGCAGGCTGGGATCCCTCAGGTTCAGCATCAGAGTCTGACTCCCAGGCCATCACACACTAATAGTGCTTCGGGATTCTTGATACCTCTAACTGTTTTAAATGTGGTTTTTACTCATGGTCTTTTACACTGTTACCTGCCAGAAGACCTTGTATACGCTTAACACAGAAGGGCTGTGGCTCAGTGGTAGGGCTTCTGCTATGCCTGCAGAAGACCCCAGGTTCAATCCCTGCCATCTTCAGGTAGGGGAATCCCCCCCCCCTGCCAGAAACCCTTGAGGGCCACTGCCAGTCAGTACAGGCAATACTGAGCTAGTCGGACCAATGGTCTGACACAGTAGAATGCCGGTTCCTGTGAACCTATGCAGACGTTGTTTTCCTGTTGATACCTAGCCTGTTAAAGGCAGTGGTGATGAGGGGAATGATGTGATCAAAACTAGGACAAGGTGTGTTGAAAACGCACATAAACACACATGTCTATTGCAGTCAGGCTGAAATCAGGACAGGTTGCTTTCACTGACTCTGGTTTTACATGTAAACAATCCTGACCTTTGCAGGACTGATCTAGGGCAGTCTCTTGTGACAATCTGCCCCTCCTCCGTTTCTTGTCCATCTTCCTTTTTAGCTCCCCCCCATTCTAATATAGAATATTCTTAATATATTATTATTATTATTATTATTATTACTACTACTACTACTACTACTACTACTACTACTACTACTACTATTGTTATCTTCTAGATGTTTGGAGTGTAATTGCATCCCCTTTCATCCCAAAATACCTCTCTGCTCCTCGATGTGCCTCTCTGCATGGAGCCATCTACCTTATTGGTGACAACACAAAGAAAGTCTATGTGTATGATCCAGATGCTAATATATGGCAGAAGGTGGGTAAGGGAGTTGTGGCATTAATGTTTTTTCACCACTATGTTTCTAGGGAAGGTATGTGGCTGTAGCACCCAAAGAATTAAATACAGATTTCTGTGGCCTATAGGTTTGTTATGGGGAGGGGGTGTTTTAAAATGCCGCATTTCTTTCCCCTGCTTTTTCCCCCCTGGACACTTTTCCAGAATGCGTAACACAAAGTAATACGTGAACAATGCCTGAAGGATGGGTGTCCATGTTCCAGCATGGCAGGAAGCCTATTCCTTGAGTGAGGATACCCCTGGTAGCAAGCACAGCATGGCCTGTTCCTCCAGCCTGTTTGGCTTCAGTGAAGATGTGTGTAATGTTGTTGGAGGGTTGGTTTACGCAGCGTCATTCTCAAACCCTGCGGCAGCTGTTCGCATGGCGTCAGTGCTCAGCTGACTGTGTAGCGCCCACTCCAGTCCTCAGGACAGGTGCAAAGAATGCCCTGCCAGTCTCTCCATCTCCGTAGATCTATGAATAATGGTCAGTGCCGTCAGTTTCCGGCCATCCATTGGTTATGCTCTTGACGGGGGCCTCTTTAACACTTTCATGGTAACATCTTATCATCATCAAGCAGTTTCTCAGCAAGCGTTCTGCCTGGTTGGACTCAATAACTGTTCCTCTGCAACCTCACCTTGTGATCTTTCCATGGTGTTCTGCAGGAGAGGTTAACAGAAGTTATGACAAACAAGAATATAGCCCAGCCTTGCTAATAGTGTAACTACATACAGTTGTTGGGGGGGGGGGAGACAGAGGATAAAGGAGAGGGGTGACTTTTACAATTCAAAGGACTACACCACTGGTGGCCAGTCTTTTCGGCAGGTGTAAGTTCACAGTATAGCAGGGGCATTATAGTACACATGCAGCCTCCCTCTGTGCTTCATGACAGCTTAGCATCTTCTCTGCTGAGCTGGGAAGCAGACAGCAACGTCATGTTAAAGAAATCAGCTGGGTAGCAGCCCTGACCTTATGCCACAGGCTCAGGGGTCATCCTGCCACAAACTCCTGCTGCATCCACCACTTCTGGCCTATGCACCCTACTAGATTGGACACCCATTGCTATGCCATATCAGGGATGGCATGCCTATACATGCCTATACATAGGCAACGAGACAAGGTGAACTCAAGTACATGTAGCATTTCAGATTTGCTTGGCTTCGTAGACAGAAATAAGTAAATGTGTCAAAAATGTATAGTTAAAGTGTGCTTAAAAATGCATATATTCAAGAAAATAGAAAGCATTCTATTAGGAGAAATTGCTTTGTAAAAAAATGTGTGTATTAGGCAAATTTGCTTACAAAAATGTGAACATTACAAGAAAATTACACTAAAGTGCTGAAGAATTTCCACAATGTCTAAAAATAATAATCTGGAAACTGAATTTAAGAGTGGAAAAACTGAGAAACTGAAATCAATCAGTTCATCCATCTCTAATCCTGCAATACTGTAACGCTTACCTAGGAGTCAGTCCCACTGAATTTAATGGGACTTGCTTCTGGATAGACATGCATAGAATTGCACAGCTAATGTATTTGGAATTAGAGCTCTTAACTGAATAACATTGTTAATATACAAATAAATATATCCTGCATTCATGTAATTGTAGATGTGTTACTTGCTGCCATTGCAAAGAGCCTCATCCTCCAATCTGAGGATGGTTCACATGCTCCTCCATCACACACATGTGTCTTGGTCTGTTCTCTGAAGTACGGGCTACTATAATCAAACCTTTTGCATGCCGCATTTCGAGCAAGAGATGCAAAAAGGACCCCATTTGGACTTTTCTGCTGAACAAGGTATCTAAGGCTAGTGTGTACCAAATCAAGCTCTTTTTTAAAACCTCTTATAGAAATACCCAGACAGCAACTTAATAACTCTGCTAAGGGTGAGAGACCCCCCAAGGGGGTTGATGATATTAACTTGCACTATATATTTCAGCCACTGGGTGGCAGCACAAACCCCCATCATATGATTCCACCAAGGAACTAGGTGCAAACTGTTATGTTGCCAATCTGCTGTCTTGTTTACAGCGGTTTCTGCTGTGGTTGTTGTATATAATTTGCCACATAAACACAGATCCAAATCATGTCCATTCTGTTTCCAGGTGCAACAGCTTCACACCCTCCATGAAAACGGAGGGATGGTACCTCTTGGAGGTAAACTCTTTGTCACCGGAGGATACTGGAAGGGCATGGACGGTGACTATCAGGTGGAGATGGAAATTTATGACTGTGCTAAGGATGTCTGGAGAAGGGAAGGTTCCCTCCCATGCTTATGGCTCTACCACAGCTCCTCCTCTATCTTCATGGATACTTCGAAGTGGAGGGAACCTTTCCTAGGAGACCATTTGTGAACAGAGTGTGGAACAAGGCCTCACAGCACAACAGCTCCTGCCACAAGTTCAGAAAAGGAACAGAGTTTTCAATATCACATTTGTACACTTCCTTTTGCCTTTTTTGTTCAGACTGTTTGAATGGTTCTAAACCCCCACCCACCCACCCCACTACAGCTCTTGTTGGGCTGAATCAACTTGCCCACATAATTAGGATGGATAACTTTGGTCACAGCACTAGCATGAAAGCAGCAGTGGAGAACATGAAAGGATAACCTGCCTTTATAAATGGCAAGAAGCGAGGGGTTAAAGCAAAAAACCCTGCAATGGGCATATCGTCAGAAACAAAACCTCTATGCGTTAACCTCTATGGTTAAACATAGTGCCAGGCTGCCCTGACAGTGTCTACCAACATAATGTGTGAATTAGGAGCTTACAGAACTTGGCCAAGAAAACTTGGCAATTTTAAAGACATTGTTCAGTGTCCATTCTGGAACGATGCCACAGCTGAGACCTGTGAGAGTCCAGTTCACAGCACATGATGAATATTATGCTCATTATTCTAGAGAACCTGACTTCCCTGAGCAATGCTGCCCACAGTTAAGTGTGCATAAGTCCATTGATGTAATTGATTGCTTCACTCTATTGGACTGTGGCCAGAGTCCAAAAGGGGCCAGAAGTAACGTGAGCCAGCTCTAAATTAAAACTAGAAGTCTCTCAGTGCTAATTTGAGACCGTGGTGACTAAGATTGATGAGTGACATTAGTGACCCATTTATCAGAAGTTTCTCTGGTTTCTCTAGAATTCTTATTTTTATATCTGGTTTTATTGCCCTAGGATTCTTCCTACACTTCACGAGGCACATTTTCTGTTCAGTTTAAATATCTTGCATGTGGACTGTATGAATTTTACCTGTAAAATGGAGACTCGCCTCTTCATGTTGATTTCTACAATTCATCAGTATGGTCAAGAAATCTGATAATAACTTCATCATGAATTATGTAGTCTTTTCTTTCTACTGTTGGGGCTTGATTAAGTAACTATATTTTCTTTTAGATAGGCTTTAAATGCTGGACAGTCACAGAAGCCCCCTTCCATCGTCATTATAGGAGTGTTTTATATGAATCATACGTATGTAGCTGATTAATGGCCCATAGAAATCAGCTGAGGGCCTTCTGGTGGTTCCTTTAATGCGAGAAGTGAGGTTACAGAGAACCAGGCAGACGGCCTTCTCAATAGTGGTGCCCACTCTGTAGAACGCCCTCCTGTCAGATGTCAAGGAAATAAACAACTATCTGACTTTTAGAAGACATCTAAAGGCAGCCCTGTATAGGGAAGTTTTTAATGCTTGATGTTTCACTGTGTTTGATGTTTTGATTTGTTGGAAGCCACACAGATTGGCGGCATATTAAAAAATTGTTGTTATTGCTGGTATGTAACTGGATTCCACCAGAAAATAGAGGCAGTCCAGAAGTGCCTTTAATTGTACCTAGTTTAGTTGTGCATTGAGTCTTCCTGGAGATGTTATAAATTTTCTTTATTCTTATCTTATTTATGTCTGCCTTCACAGGCAATCACAGTATCAAGGAAATGGAAATGACTGACAGCCTGCTGATTATTATTGTTAATAAAAGCAGGAGAGGTTAACACTGGGCTTCTTCAAGGGTTTTCTCGGTCTAAACCCAGAGCTAGTTGTATTTTAGCCAATGGCAGGTTAGAATGTTAAAGATACCTATTAGCAGGGATTTTTTTCAGTTGGAACTCACCGGAATTACCATTATAAGACAACAAGACAGGCATTCATGGTGAGTTCTGGCACCTCTTTTTATAGAAAAATAGCACTGCCTTTTAAATTTACTGATGACACAAAATGCAAAGGAGGGGAATCAGAATTCAGTATAATGTTGACAAACTTGAGATTGTGGGGTTGAGCACAGCAAGATGAAATTCAATAAACACAAGAGTTCATTCTGGCTTGGTCAGGCTCTGACACAGGTGACCCAGACTCTGCCATGGGTGGAGGGGCTATCTTGTCTTTAAAAAAGCTCAACAACTTTTTGTGTCTGCATTTTTACCTCTTGAAATATGGCAACCCTAATTTCTGTATTAAGTCTGACTTTTTTCAGGGTGGATAACTACATTCTTTTAGGTGGTTTATCTTTCAAACAAACCTATGAGGTAGGCCTCTATCTTTGCTAGTTACAGGTGGAGCAATGTATTATTTATACCCCATCCCCCATATCCTCACTCCTTCGTCAACCAAGCTAGGTAGGGTACCTACAAATAATAAAATTATTATTACAGGTAGGTAGCCATGTTGGTCTGCCATAGTCAATACAAAATAAAAAATTCCTTCCAGTAGCACCTTAGAGACCAACTAAGTTTGTTCTTGGTATGAGCTTTCGTGTGCATGCACACTTCTTCAGATACAGAATTCTTCAGAATTATTATTATTATTATTAGCTGCAGGGTGTATGTTTTCCCTAGTCTCCGATTGGCTTCCAAACAGCTGGAGCCTTTTGATAATATTTATTGGCAGCCACCTGCTAACAGCTGCCTCACAACACCTGGCTGTGTTCTAACTGAAAGGGAGGAACAGCTGCTGAAGAATCTAGCAGGTGAAGAGGCTGGCCTGTCTTTCTCTTTCCTCCTGACGTCAAAGGACACCCAGTGGATGGGTAAGAAGACCTCTTGCTTTGCTCCACCCCACCCTGCTCCCTTATTTGGAAACTCAAAATGCCAGCAAGATTGAAATTATGTTCATTGTTGTTGTTGTTGTTGTTGTTGTTGTTGTTGTTGTTGTTGGCATCTGTCTGTCTCAAGAGATAATGGAGTTTGCCTCCCTTCCCTCTTTTGACCATTGGGCCCTCTATTGGTCTCTTCCACTCAGTCTTCCGGAGCCTGTCTTTGCATGCAGGGGAAGTCCCTAACTCTGTGAGAGTTTGAGACCCATCAGCTACCCTTTCTTGGTTTAGCTGGCCAGTCAGAAGCTGTTTGCCAGGGCGTGGCTGCTGTTGCATGCTGACAGCTTCTAGGAGCCACAGGTAAGAGCTGAGTGCAGGGTGGGGGGGCCAAAGGTGGCCAAACTTGCACATGTTGACACATCACTTGCTTTTATTAACTTGCTGAGATAGAAAAACAGGAGCATGAAAGGCTAGGGTAGTGGAGGAATACATATAAGCTTCCTTGCCGATTTGGTTGCATAAAATCCTGTCCGGTGTTATTGTTATCATTTATCATTGGAGAATTATTTAATACTGTACAGTAATCTGTAAACTTGCATCCAGTTTATAAAAAATAATCATTTTAAGAAGAAAAGGCCTGGAAAGTGCTCATTTTACACTGTAGTTACAATACCGAGCCATATATGTGTGTGTGTGTGTGTGTGTGTGTGTATATATACTGTATATACTTACACCTCTGTTATACAGTGTATATTATTTTTGCTTGCAGTCAGCTGCCTTGGAGGCCTGAGATCAGGCAGGAAAGGCGGAATAGAAACATTTTAGATAATATGTACAAAAGCAAATTATTTGTAATCAATGCACAGGCTGCAGGGTGTGGCCTTCCAGGTGTTGGACTCTACTCCCATTGGCCCTGGCCAGCATAGACAATAGTCAGGGATGATGGGAAGTGTAGTACAGCAACATTCAGAGGACAACAGCTTTCCCACCCTTGTCTTACTGGGAAAGGCACTTTCTGCCACACAATGGGGCACCAGTGTAAAAATGATTAGATGTGGCTGATGTAACAGAGTTTGCAGTTTTCCGGCAATAGAATACAAATTAACAGGGAAGCTGTATACACTGACAACCCTTCTACACTACATTTGTTTTCAGGAACAGATGGAGTTTTCATTCCCATGACTTCATCCGTGTGGTCCCTCCCTTCAAGGAAAAGGAGAGCAAGAGCAAGAGAAACAGCTTGGTTGCATCACTCTGCTGGGAACAGGGGGCCAGGGCAATGACATGAGAGCTCAAGAATGAAGCCCAGATTTCACACAAGCGTGGAGAGGAGAGTTGATTTCGTTTCTTCTCTCCCCCCCCCCACCTTCTTCATGGTAGTTCTACATCTATATGCCGTCAGTAAATTCCATGCATTTCACTAAAGTCTGACCCTAAAAGAATGAGGAGCTGACACCCCAAGCAAAACAGTCCTGTACATCCATCCTTTAGTTTAGAACACTCACCTAAGCGTGGTAGGTAAATGTGGTGAAGTAGACAGAGTGCTGGACTTGGAAGTCCTGGCTGCGAATCCCCACTCAGCCAGAAATCTCACTGGTGACTGAGGTTTTTGAGTATATGGCCCCGTTCAAACATCCCAGTAGCTGGGTTTGTACACAGCACAAAGCAGTGGAGGAATGATAAGGGTGCTGGGAGTTGTTTGGAGACCCTTAACAAATCACAGCTCCCAGAATCCTTTGAGGGAAGTCATGCAGCGGCAGTGCATACCATTTTGCTGCTTGAGGCAAAACAGGAAGTGCTCCCGTCTTCTGCCACTCTGCTGCACCACCTCGGCCACTCACCGCTGCCCACCACCTGCCACTGCCAGCATTATCTCCCTGGAAATCTCACAAGACTTCTCACACTCTGTGTGATCTCATGAGATTTGGGCAAGATAATCACAGGAAATTGGTGCCAATACCAGCTCCATTTCTCTGCCAGTGGCAGAGGTGGCACTGGCAGGGTGGGAGGGGCACCTGTGGGGGCACTGTCTCAGGGGCTTCTGCTGCCTGAGGGGGCAGACTCACCCCACTTCATGGGTGGGTCTGCCCTGAAGCCATGACTGTTTAAAGTGGTATTGGTGCAAGTATGGCCTAAGCTATACTTAGAGCAGGCCCATTGAAATCAATGGTGCTTAAGTCCATTGTTTCAGTGGGTATTTCTCTGAGTATGGCTCTACAGAGGAGATCACTTCATGTTTCCATGAGCATTTGAACCAAAGCAGAAGATTCCTCTGTAGACTTTAATCATTCCATTCTCTAGCTTGCGTTTTAGAGATGTTGAAGGTCTAAACCAGGAGTCAGCAAACTTTTTCAGCAGGGGGCCGGTCCACTGTCCCTCAGACCTTGGGGGGGGGACTATATTTTTTGGGGGGGATGAACGAATTCCTATGCTCCACAAATAACCCAGAGATGCATTTTAAATAAAAGGACATATTCTACTCATGTAAAAACACGCTGATTCCAGGACCATCCGTGGCTGGATTGAGAAGGTGATTGGGCCGCATCCGGCCCCTGGGCCTCAGTTTGCCTACCCATGTTCTAAGCCAATTTGATCTGCTGGCAATTCTTTTGTTATCATTAATATTTCTAATATATATGTGCCAGGCATGGACAAAGAATTGTGATATAACCTCCCTTCTCCTCCACCCCTTTGGCCCCCCTCAGCATAATGTATTAGGGCTTTGTGTCATTCCACGCACACAAACGAAATTGCTTTGGTGATACCTGCAGAGAATTCTTTTTTACTAGCCATTTTGCATTTGTGTTTAACTGGAACACAACCATACAACATTATTCTTGTTTAACATTCAGCAGAAATATATTTCCACAACAGCCTTGAAACTCAAATCTCCTCCAGATGACCTGTTTATTGAGCATTCAACCAGGTTTGTTGCCATTTCAATGTGGGTTAAAATACTGCTGTTTCATTGAGCATTCATCCAGATTTGTTTACAGGGAGGTTATTTGGCAATGGGAATTCACCCTTGTTTAGGCATGCAATCGAGTCCTTCCTGCAAAATAGCAACAGTCTGGGGGCGACCCTAAGAATCCTTCCTTCTAAATGCTTTGGGTATCAGAGCATTTTGCTTTTTGTGTGGTATGGAATTCCTCCATTCACTATGCAACAAAAAGTTGTTTCTTTGAGTGCTGCAAAAATGTGGTACCCCGGGGGGGGGGGAGAGAGAGAGAACATGAAGTGTATGCTGTTGCTTTTGCTGGTTTTATAGTATTTTGCTTTTGCTGTTTTATTGCTTTTATTTGCTGTTTTGTTTTTATTGTTGTTTAGCTGTATTGCCTATATTCCCTCTATGGATTTTAAATGTTGGTATATGATGTGTTGGGAACGGAGGGAAGATATGGGATATAAATATAATGATGATGATATGTGCACCATAAAATAATTTCACATGTACTGCCCCCCCACTCCCCCCCCTCACCAAAAATAGAATTTGAATAAAAGGCCATTGTCAACATTAGGGAGCTTCTTGGAGAAAAGGTGGGATATAAATGCACCAGCTAAATAAATGGAAGGACAAATCAAAATAATTAACATTAGAGAACATAAAAATGGAGGTGGTGCAGGATGGGATCACGTGTAGAACAGGTGGGGAACCTGTGGCTCTCCAGGTGTTGCCGAACTCCAATAATTAATCTGTATCTCCCCCAGCCTCTCCCTGAGCAGACACTTCCTATGGGAGAAATGGAATAATTCCTGCTTCCTCCTCCCGCCACCCGGTATTCGAATTACTCGAGCCTCCGGTTGTTGTAGTTGGCAATTGCTGCCAGTAGGTGGCCCTCTAAACCCTCGCCTAAAGTGGACATAAGGCGGCAACTTCTGTGAGGCGGGGAATTCAAGCTCTTTAAAGGAAGGGAAAGCAGCGAAGATCTTTAGAGGGGCGAGGGGGACGGAGGGGTATCAGCCCGAGGCGTCTCGGAGAGGGCACTGGAGGGGGTCTTGCGAAGAGGGCGAGCCAGATACCCCCAGGCAGCTAGAACCGCGAGCGGAAAGAACCGTAGGACTTCTGCATTTTTGATAGAGCTTTGTCCAACAGAAGACCTAGGAAATTGCCTTGTGTCATTTGGATGCAGCTCTTCAGTCGAAGGATAAATAGTTCCCCGAGTCCCTTGTCTTAAACCTTTCTAAATTGTAGAGGACCGTCCAATGATACTTTTTCTGCCCCTCCAAAAAGAGGCAATTGATAAATCCACTGGAAACTCCAGGGCCTTGACTTGGTGAGGTGTGTGGGTACCATAGTGATTACTTTTCTTTTTATCTTTTTCTATTATTATTATTTTATTTTATTTATTTTGATGAAGCCTGACAGTTTTGATTGGATCTGCCCTGAAAAAGTAAACAAGCCAGGCATTGCTGGAGAGAGCAGTGGATAATTTATTTCTGCACTCCATTCTTCCTTTCTGGAATTCCCCCAGGAATATCGACCGCTGCCCATCTGAAGGTCCGCAGCTTAATCTTTGCCCTGTTCTTCTTGAGGAGCTTTTGCCAAGGCCTAAATCCAGGAGTCTGTCTCTATAGAAACTACCATTGTGCTTGTGTGCTGGAGGATGGCTGGACCCCTCCTTTCCAGATGTCCACTTCGATTATTAGCCATGGGGCTGCTAGCAATGACTTTTTGTGCCAGCTCTATGGAAACCGAAAAACATGGAAACAGAAGGAGCCAGGAGAAGAAATCCCGATGGAATGACTCTCTCACGGGACAAAGAACAAGCAGCCCTCCCTTGTCATCATCCAATGACCCGGTAAGGACAAATGCTACTCTCAGCTCACTATTTGAGATGTCTTTAATTGAAGTAAACCTCCCCCTTTGAATGTAGCCCTGGAAGGGCTAAAAATGGGGGTAGAGAACGGAGAAAAGAAAGTTGTGCCCAAGTAGGAAGGAGTAGGTTTTGCTTTGGAATGTCATGTAGGGGAATATTTGCACAGGCAAGTGTGACTGTACTGGTATGTCTCCGTCTTTTGCAAATAGCTGTAGTCTGACATCTGAAGGCAGACCTGTTTAGGGAAGCTTTTAATGTTTAATAGACTATTGTATTTTAATATTTTGTTGGAAGCCGCCCAGAATGGCTGGGGAAACCCAGCCAGATGGGCAGGGTATAAATAATAAATTACTATTACTTGGGAATAGTTCCCAATGAGCTCAGTGGAACTAGGTATGTATAGCCACAATCAATTTGTTTTATGTATGTTGCCATTTCAATGTGGGTTAAAATACTGCTGTTTTGAAAAGTGGTGGCCCTAGTGTGCCCACGTGCTTACCTTTCACTGAGTAAAGGAAGAACACTTTGCCCATTTTTCCAGCTAGCAGTAACACTTTGAAATACCACTTCTTTTTCTAGATTGTTCAGAGCTACAGATCGAGGGATAGCAACCTATATACTTAAGCAGAAAGGAGAGAGGGTGCTAACACTTTCCTAACTGCCCCCTCATCCTGCAACATGGAGATGCTCCACTTTGACTGGTCTTAGTCTACAGCAGAGATGGGGAATCTGCGGCCTTTCATATGTTGCTAGACTACAAGTCCCATCATCCTCTGACCATTGGCCATGCTTGCTGAGGAGGTAGAAGTCCAAAAACATATGGAGAACTGCAAGTTATCTAGCCATCCTTTCATGGGTGCCAACTTGAATAATATACTGGGGGCAGGTAAGCTCCACCCTTAATAATCAATCACAAGGTGCAGCGCATGGCAATGCTCATCAGCAATGCTCATCAACCCTCAAATATTTCATTAGGGGGGCCGAAGAGACCTCGGCCGCTAGAAGTTGGCTCCTATGCATCCTTGCTCCACAGCAATCGCAGTACACCAACTATAGAAGATAGGTGAAGGCTTGTAATTACACTGAATTCTACTAGCAAAGAATGCAGCTGGTCAATCTACTGGCATTACAGGGGGTCAGACTAGATGAGCCTTGGAGTCCCTTCCAACTCTACAATTCTATAATTCAAAGATGCTTTGAAATGGAGCTATTTCCTCTGGTATGAGAGAAACGCCCAAGACATCTGCACTTGTTAATATGGAAATCATATTGTCAAGCATGACAGCAGTATGCACTTCTTAACATGTTACCCAGACCCTCTCTGGCCATCTCCCAACCATTCCCTTTCCTAGGGAACTGATTAAATCAATTAAGCAGGGGCATTTGCAAAGACCGAGGGCATCTGCCAGCACAAAAACATCTGGCAAAGTATTCTTGCTGCAAAATAATGTAACATTCAGTTTTCTATAGGCACCTTCAGCAGTAAACCGAATCAGGGCAAGTAAGGCAGATGATGGAATGTGTGTATGGGAGGGGGAGATCCTGTAGGATGCTCCTGCCCTGCCTACTTTCAGTGCTGGTGTGCAGCCCCCATGACGAAATGCGGCTGTAAAAGGTTCCCCATCTCTGATGTAGACGGAAGGAAGCATGATTGATACATGGATACAGCAGACCTTACGAAGATGCTGAGCAAAGATAATCCTCAACATACATTTTTGGGAGGCAGTGAAAGATGGGCGTGCCTGGCGTGCTCTGGTTCATGGGGTCACGAAGAGTCAGACACGACTGAACGACAACAATATTTTTGGGACAATGTGTGGTTGGTGTGTGTGTTCCTGGTTGTCTCTGCCTTTCACATGCCTTCTTTTACTTCTCATTACATAAAGGAAACTGCTGCAGGAAAGATTCGCAGGGATGAATCCCGGGCTGCTTGGATGCTTCTTATGAACAACGGGGTGAACAATAAAAAAAGAAGCCAAAATAAAGCCAAAAAGTTCAAGGTAAGCAATATTAACAGTGTCCTCATCTTGACACACTTGTCTTCAAAGTCTGTTCAGGTAAGGGATTCTGAGACTGTTTTCATACTCTGTTTTCATGTCTGCTGTGCACTCACTGCGTTTCCATCGCAGCTCCTTAATCACTGTTCACATGATGTTATCCAAAATGGATATGTATAAAATACCACTGTTTGATGAGTTGTTTCTCAAACCAGGCTCATGCTGATTGAAATCTTAAGCTGTTCCTAATTCATCTCTAGACTGCCAGGGTGTAAACACCTTTGCATGGGGGAAAACTACAGAAACAAATCTGACACTAATGAAACTGTGCTGATGTGTACAGTTGGTGGGGGGGGCACTGTGGGTAACCCCCCCCCCCAAAGAACCCTTCACTGCACTGTAAGGTGGTAATGTGAACATGTCCTCAGATTGACATTCTGAGCCTTCCTAACTGTTGGAGCCTCCCTAAATTTAACCAAGACAATTTAAAGTTCTCCCCCCCCCCCGCGCCCAAGCAGCGGTTCATGGCTGCATGCACTTTAAGAGACACAGAGAAATTGCTGCACGGAAATGTAAACCTTGTGAAAGAAAGAATGCTTCCTCTAGTAATAGCGTTTCACCAAATCCCACTCGTAGGATTTTCAGCATACAAGTTCCTAGAGTATGGTCTGATAGGGTTATGAGGAGTTTGTGGGAACAACATATACACCATCTTTGGTTCCATGAGAGAAGAAAGGCCAAATATAAATGTACAATGTGTGTTGTGTTGTGTTGTGTTGTGTTGTGTTGTGTTGGTTAGTGTTGAACCAGGACCTGGGTAATGAGGGCTCAGATCCCCAGTCAGTCATTATGTGACCTTGGGTCAGAAACTGTCTTTCTACTTAGCATATCCTACAGGGTTGTTTTGAGTATAAAAGGGGGGGGGAGAGAGAGAGAGAGAGAGAGAGAGAGAACCATATATGCCACCTTGAACTCTTTGGAGAAAAGGTGGGATTAAAATGCAATAACAGTAAAATAAATAAAAGGTGAATATTTATTTCATGAATGGTTTGGGGAGAGGGAGTCATTTTGATGTGATATGAGTGACATTGATGTTGATATGAGAGTATCTTCCCATGTGAATTTTTGCAAGTGAAAAGGACCTTTCTCTTCCCTCCTAGTACCGGAGCTCCTTTAAGGCAATTAATTAAAGCATCTTGAAGCAAGAGCACATCAAACAAACAGAAGCAGCCTTTAGGAGCCCAGAGACTGAGGGTTGATGATAGCTAGACAGACAATCTGTTTGGTGGTTGAAGTGAATAAACATGGATCTAAAATACTGTCCTCTATTTCTTTTGGTTCTAGTTTGGCATTCCAGGACCCCCTGGTCCACCAGGACCCCCTGGAGCCTTAATCACCCAGGAGGAGCTGCTGAGAGAATTCAGATTGCTGCTTAAAGGTATGGACGTTGTTGCTCTCCAAGCAAACATACTTGTTTGCCTTAGGCACAGAACAATGAATCGGGCCCTTAACAATAGGTGACAATAGGAAACCCAGCCAGATGGGTGGGGAATAAATTATTATTATTATTATTATTATTATTATTATTATTATTATTATTATTATTATTATTTTATTTGACATTATTGTTGTCTTAATGTAGCTTCTGGGTTTTGATGGAGACTTTACTTTTGGAGTTCTACTCTTGAGGACTAAGATATGCTTAAAATATGATACAGTATTAGATTCCTGCATTACAGGGGTTTGGACTAGATGACCCTTGTGGTCCCTGCCAACTCTACAATTCTGATTCTCTGTTGTTGGATTATTTGCCCCAGCTTTGAATTTCTTTAAACCACAAACATGATTAAACTTGCAATCAGAACTGTGGCTGTTGGCAAGGTCAAGAATATTAATCCAAGAGTGCGATATCAAAGTTAAAAAGGTATATTCTAAGAGGAGTGCAATCCATGCCACTTTTCTGCTGTTAGAATTCAGATTCAGTCAGTGTTTTGTGTGTGTGATCACCAGTATAGAGTACCAGCTCCCCTTCTTTTGCCGCCCATGGCAGCTATTATGTGCTGGCACATAATGTCACACTGGAATGCAAATTCCAAGTGGACCTTCTGTTCCAGGATACTGGTTTTCATATACAGGAATTCCTCCAAGAATTCTGCTATTACTGAGGCCTCTAAAACATCCCCTTTAGTAACTTCAAGCTTGGTTGATTGCATCTTCTCCAGCCCAAAGCTGGTAGGGAAACTCAGAGGTGAATTGTGGGGGTGGGTGGGCTGGGGGCCATGGCCCTGGGCACACATTTCTGATAGGGCACAACCAGGTGCCCCCACTACAGGTTCCTGTGGGGAGGCAAGCCAAGCCATGTTGTCCGCGCTGTACCTTCGGGGCTGGGGCGGTGGCTCCTTCTCCTAATAGCTGGTATCCTGGTGATCCCCCAGCCCCTGGGTTGGCTGGGAGGGAGGGAGGAGTGTGCAGCATCTGGTGCTCCCCTTTGCTGTCCAACGACTCGTCCCCTGGCCCCGATGCTGCCTCAGCTCTTCCGGGGCTCCCTGGGGGCTGTGCCCTGGCCACTGCTTGTGAGTTGGAGTCCAGCATCTAGATTGCACACCCCCAATTTCTCCACCCTTGCAATTCAAATTGGATTCTGCCATAACATCATCACGCTCAGATTCACCACTAAGCAGAAGTCAACAAAGGGGAGCCGACTGAGGATGTCTGCGCTAGAGCAGATGTAGTCATGTTTTCCCTTCCCCACCCATAGGTCTGAGCTACAGTCACCAGGATCCTAGCAAAGATTTCCACTCTTAAACTGTGGGATTTGTTACCACAAAGATGTAGTGATAGCCACCCATGGAGATAGCTTTAAAAGGGCTTTAACTTCCATGAATTTGCCTAACAGACAGCACTAGCCATGATAGCTATGTACCACGTCTGATGCTGGTGGCAAAGTGTTTGTGAGTACTACTTGTTGGAAATCACATGGAAAGACTGCTGATCCTGCCTGTTTCTCTTGGGCATCTAACTGGCCACTGTGAGAACGGAATGTTGGAGCTCTGGTCTGATCCTGCAGACTCTTAAGTCCAGTATTTTTACTGCTCTAGAAACAGGTGAACATACATTCCAACGAGCTAGCTGTCTAAAATAATACGGATTCACAAAGTCTTGGCGTTGGCTTGGGACTTCCTGTGTTAAGATGGCTATAGGCATATTGACTAGTGTGACCTTGTTGTGTTCGAAAGCAAGTAGGTGCGGGTTTGGCCTTACAGAGAACGTGAGTGGACCCACCTCAGTAATGGGGCTTTGTGTTTTGGCTGCTCAGGTGTAATCAGGGAACGGGAAAGGATCAGTCAGAAATCCTGTGACAACTGCCAAGAAGAAGATAACAGGTCCAGAGGAGAAGACAACTTTCTGGCCCAGATTAGTGGACCACTTCTAGAAAGCAGGGAGCATGGGCGAGTGCAGGCAGCTTTCCATTGTCGGACCCGGAGAAACATTTCAATTGAACGGCGGTCATTGCAAGAGCTTCAGTTCTATTACATAGTGAGTAGCAAAGGGAAAGGGAATTGCCTCTGGCTGGTTTGGTGACATTTCTTCTTGCGAAAGTCAGCAAAAGGGAAGGTAGTTTTTGCTTCAGTATCCCTAACAAGACAACCAACCCTAAAAACACCCCCGATCTCCTGATTTCTAAGGGTATTATAGTGTGTTCTGCAACTGATGATGATCAACCTGGTTTTCCAGAATTTAAGTCGTCCCTGGAAAAAATGTTTAGATACACAATAAAAACTCTGGAAGCTGCCACCATTGATGGAGAAATATCTGGGCACCAGGCTCTGAGCTTGTTTAGCCAAGCTAGTCATTTGTCCCCCATTATAAAATATTGCTATATTTTGTTGTTCATCTCATAACTATGTATCCCTCTTAAGTATGTTCACAAGTGATCCACGTTCGCCCCCTTTTCCCTTTTATGAATGTCTGAACCTTTGTTCTTGAAGGGCCTTCTTCAGCGCTCTACTTCCATGCACCACAGGGAAAGCTGGAACAATTTTCTCCCCCGCTTCATAATCCTTTTGTTGTTGTTGTGCACAGCCTAAAAAAGAAGAGATGTTCCACCGTGGCCTAGGGCTAAACCTTAACAATGGACAATACATAGCACCTTTCAGTGGATACTACATCTTCACTGCCACATTGCATATTGGTAAGTGTTTAACTTAAAGCAATACTGTGTTGGGTTCTTCAAGATAGAAATGCTAAGCAATTTGGAGCTGGCAGTTAATTATCCCCACCCCACTCTCTTACCAATGTTTTTAAAGAAAAGTGCACATTCTAGAAATAAGAATCTGGAAGCACTATGGAGTTTGACATTATCAACTCCAGTTCTGTCAACATCTTGGGTAATGACGAACCACTGAATTCAAGGAGAAACGTAGCAAGGGAGGATTATGTAAGCATCCTTAGTAATTACATAAAAAGTTGACTTATCAGTGTAATGTTAGTGTTGGAATTTGCTTATCAGTTTCAAGTGGATGTCTGATTTCAGTCGAGCCTTCTCTGGTGCAAGACGAACAGCAGCATAAAGGTTGCATATTGAACAGAGCAAAGTTCAGTGAAGCTCTGAACCTTGGGTAGGCCTTTTAAACACTGTCAGATAGCCTCCAGTTGCTGGGGTCAAGGATTCCAGCCCAGCAGCAAGCCTCCTCTGTCCTCCGGCCTGACTAGTTGCTGCCTGTTGCAGTTCCAGAGGTTCAGCAAAAGAAGAACCAGCCCCGCACCCGCGAACGCCTGCGCTTGCTGATCTGCGTTGAGTCCCTCTGCCGACAGAACATGTGAGTGTGAGGAGTAGAAATAGTATTGTTTAGGAAAGCAGCCGGCTAGAATTTCTTTCAGTTCCAATTCGTTTCCACTCTGCTACATGCTCCTGCTTTCTATGTTTTACCGTATGAAATTTACATTTAATTTCAACTCTGTTGTAAGCTACCCTGAGAACCCTAGGATATAAGGCAGCCTATAAATGAGGAAATAGTAACTTCCTTCTTGACCTGCCTTCAAGGCTGAATATGCAGATTTTCATATATATTCTTACCCTCCAAGCAAACTTATTGGGCTGGTTATGTGCTAAGCAACTAGTAACTGCCTGCAGAGGAGGTCTGAATCCAAACTATACCTGCAAGCTGACTTCAGAGGGGCTCACTGGATTACAATGTGCCTCTTTGAACTTTTGACAGGTGTTAAAGTTGGTCCAGGGTAGGACGAAGGATCTGGCCACACTCCTGAATAAACCCCAAATGATACACAGTGAACACTGATGAATGAGGATTCTGACCCACTCACCCACATCCAAACCTAATTCTTTCCAGTGCACCCACCATTCATCAATTAAAGTGGTGGACGGCCTATCCTGTTATTTTCTAAGATTGTTAATGTTGATGAAGTGTCTCTTGCTTTCAGTTCTCTGGAAACAGTGAGCAGGTTGGACAGAAACAACGAACATTTCACAATTTCAATCCATGGAATTCTATTCCTGCAGGTGAGTAAAAGCCATGAAGGAAAGTCGTAACATGTCATAATCAGCAGTGCTTAGTGACACAAATCTGGCAAAACACCTGCATTTTGTTCTCTCTCTCCTGAATCAAAAATGCAAGCAACAGCTATTAAAGGCAGGTTTCCCTATAGCCGTTGAGTAATTGGAGGCCTTTAGCATGAAATTATAAAACAATTTGCTACAGGCAAAGTATGCAGCCTCTTTAAAAGGTAGCATAGGCACTAGGTATATCTGAACAATCCTAGGGACGGCACCAATTTTTTTGCTTACTCACTTTTATCTTCTCTGTTCCAGGCTGGCCAGTATGCTTCAGTTTTTGTAGACAATGCAACAGGATCCACCCTCACTGTTCGAAGTGGGTCTGACTTTGGTGCTGTCCTCTTGGGCATCTGATTGGCTCACAGCCAACTATTCTGAAGGTGAAACCTTGCTTTCCATCAGCCCCTATGCTACATTTCTCTCATTCAATCAAGTGCCTGGAGCTGGTAAGCGCCAGAACAAAGCACAATAGCTGTTGATGCAATGCTCGCGGAGCACCACCTCTGTTTACTGGTTAAGCATACCAAGGTGAAGAATTGGATTTGAGAAAAATGGCCCAGCATCTAGTAAAACTGATTAAAAGGATGCTGAACCAACTTATAAAAGGAAATATCAAGTGTTAACGGGGTTGATGCAACTCACCTAGAAGTTCCTCCTATTCCTGAATGTATGTTGTTTGATGCTTAAAATTATACAATTTGTTTGCAGTGGTTCTCAAAAAACTAGGTTCTTCATGGAAGCATACATGCTGTTTTGCGCTCAACAGAAAAGCCTTTAGCAAAGGATTATATATATTTTACTATCTCATTGGTTCATAGTCTTCTAAGTTAAAAGTGCTAACTTTTGCTGGTTTTCTGCCTGTCTGGTGACTTCCTCAACCACAAGCAGAATTGGTGCTGCATGGTGCCCAATATCCATTGCTAACTTTCAAATAACATTGGGGAGATTGGCTATCATACTTAGAGCAGGGTTTTAAAAAGAAAGAGATGAGATGGTAGGCTATTTATTGAGTCCACTGTTAGCTAGGGGCTTTCTATTACCTTAGGCCAGTGGTGTCCAAACTTTTTTCAAAGAGATCCAGATTTGATGAAGTGAAGGGCCGTGAGGGCTGACCAAGAGGCCAACCAAAGTTGTTAACTTTTTTTTTAGGATTGAAGTTGTTGAGCTTTTTTGGGTTGAAGTTGTTGAGGTTTTCTTAGGATTTTACCCCAGGAAATAAACTGCCAAAGGGGCCGCATTAAACTAACCCGTGGGCCGGATTAGGCCCCCAAAACGGACTTTGGAAATGCCTGCCTTAGGTCAATTAGATTGCACTGTCTGTTTAGCATGAAGCCCAGCTTTAGTGCCACTTATTTTGAACCTAACTACGTGATGAGGGAAGAGACGGTTATTTCCATTTCTTAGTAACTGTCCTTATTTTCTCTGCGGCTGTGTACACCCTAAAGTATGATATCCAAGAATTGCGAATGCAGCACCACCCTCTTCTACTATTACTGTAACCTTGGGCACGTAGGCAGGCATTAGAACTGCTCCTGTGTGGTTTTTTTAAGTGTGTGGGATGAACACATACCCTTATCTATTTTAGCCTGAGATGTTACTTGGGTAACAGGTTGCCCCAGCTGCTCTATTTTATATAATCAGTCCCTGCAAGTCATCGTGGAAATTTTCATAAGGGAGCACCACCTCTGCTTCAACAAGATTTGTTTCTTGGGTAAGTTCTTACAAGATCAGTTTAAATCAGTTTAAACAGATCAGTCTAAAATAGGACAGTTCAGAATGCAGAAAGCCACGTTTCAGTCAGTACACAGTGCTGTGGAAAAACTCACTGCATCAAGAAATCTAGCAAGGCAAGAAGTTCTTGATAGCTGAATCTTTCTACATGCAAGGATTGGTTTTAACATAGAGTAACACTGACAGGTAAGCTGCTCTCCCCTTGCCTTTCATTCCTTTTTTCTCTCAAAGAATAAGGAACAGGGAAAGTTTATTTCCCTCAAAGCCAAAAAAAATTCTTAAGAGGCAGAGCATACTGAAAAGGATTCTGGGCAGCCAAATATTAAGTTGTTAGGTTTTAGAAAAGGCAAATTCTCAGTAAACTGTATACACCCACCCCTTCTCACTTTGGAAATGCCACACAGCCTGATAAGGCCAAGGGGGTGCCCTGCCCTGCAGCGCAATCAGCATTAGCCTTCCCACTGAAGCTTCTATTATAAGCAGGTCTATTTATTGCACTATATTAAGAAATATATTTATGCACTTGCTGTTAAATGCATTTTATTTACTTAGAGAAGGAATATACAAAATAACCAAGGCTGTAAGAGAAAAAGTGGTGTTTTTTCAGACTTGCGATACAGAATAGTGTTGGAGAAGGTCACACGTACCACACACCCTTAGTTTTACAGCTGTTGCATTCTCAGATGTCTGTTTATCTTTCGTTCTGATTGGCTGAGTGTATGTGCATGCACTGACACAAACTGTTGCACCATAGTGTACTTTCTGTAAATTATAATGGATTGTTTTCAATACAGTTTCTAATTTTAAAAAAATGCTTTCCCTTGTATTAATTGGCTTCTTTTGCTAAAGCAACTGCTATGAACCGTTTAAGACAACAGATCTATGATCACAGAGGACATCTGGTGACTGAATTCAAACATGCAAAACATCAAGTGGTGACTTGCGTGTGAGTGTGTGCCATCGCTTGCCCAGAGTCGGTTCATTCAAGGGCCAGTGACCCAATGTAGAAGCCTCAAGTCATGCAGATGCAGTTATAAAGTAGCCTTAAAAATCTCCAGAGTTCGTGTTTCATCTTTTGCAAACTGAAACCTTTTAAACTCATAATGACATAGTCCTTATTTGCTATGAAAAATATTAGACCCTTCCTACCAAAAATGTCACGTTCAAGTCTCAGCATCACACAAGTGTGGCTTACTTTTCTATCCCCATCTGATCATATACCAGATGTAGCTTCTACTACAAAGAGCTTGGTGTATTCCCAGTTACTCAAGAGTGAGTACACCAGTACTTACAAGTGTGCACAACCATGAACCTTTACTTTCTATTACCAGATGACAACTAAGGTACATACCAGCTTTTCAACATCTTTTTAAGTTTAGCTTTTGATACCTACCTTTTGCCAACAGCAAGAGTATGCCCTTTAAAGAGGTGCAGAGAGCAATCCAGTGGGTTTTGCTGTGAGATCACACCCCCAAAAACTTTCCTGCGTGATCCTCTTTTTGCAATTTCCATGCAAAATTAACAGCCGCTTTTTAAAACTCCAGATGGATTATTACAACTGCCTGAAAGGGAAATTCCTGAAAGGCAACTATGAATGCATAGTTAGTTCTCTCAAGCTGTACTGAACCGTTTTGAACTCTGGAGCATCTTTTAAGTCATGAAGCTCAATACATCATTTCCTTCCTCTACGTAACCAACACAAAATGCATGTATTTTGTGCCTAAGGTTCTGGAAGACAAAGAACAAGGTGCCTTGTGCAAGTCAAGCACTATGAGCAAACAACTGTACACTATTTTATCTAAGAAGTTCACCCAGTGAGAATTCTGGATTAGATGGCCCCATTCCATCCAATTGTGATTCTATGAAACAATGAACCAACTTGAACAGTTAGGAAAAAAACCTTTTATTTACAAATAAGAGCATTGGGGGGGGGGGGACACAACCGAAACCCTACATACACACACACACACTCACAGGCACACTAACTTGTTCCATTAAATCCACTGCATGCTGCTAAGGACCTCACTTGCACCTATTCTCTGCATCACTGCTCAATCCGGACCACCACAACTGTGACATTATCTGCAGACCCTCGCTGCACAGCCTTGTTGGCCAGCCTGTTACAGGCGGCTTCATACCGAGCATCAGCAGCTGATTTGGCATCTCTCGTGGGAATAGTTTTGTCCTGTTGGAAAGCAGAATACACAAACGCAGGGTAGTTTCTTTTCACTTAATTTGCTGAGAGCACTTCAATGCCCATGTCTTATCATTCCCAGAGTAACTTCTAATTATTTACAATGTTTGTATATCATTCGTTCACAAAAAATTATCTGGGAAGTACAGGGACTTTTCAACACCCACACCCCCGGTACACTATAAAGTACAAACATGGACATAAAGTTAAAAACACTTTTTAAAAAAGTGCTGTATTGTAATAAAAGTAAAATCGGTAGCTGAGGATACAGTAGTGACAGTATCTATTGAGCACTAAAAATGTGTCTTTAGAACTAGAAAGCTGGGGGGTCTTCAGCTGGCTCTGAAAAGGCCACAACATAGACATCAATGGAGTTTTTCTGGGGGAAGGCATTCCACGGCTGGGATGTCACCAGTGAAGGGGCTCTTTCCTTCACAGCAAACAGCCTCATCTCATTTAAACAGAAACACTCAGAAAAGGGCCTCAACCAAATTTTTGCAATTAGCTACTTGCATTGTCATCTGAAGGGAATGTTTTGGTGTTTTCTCAAACTCGCCACAAGCCCCCCTGCCACCTGCTGTTATAGGGACAGAGGGACCATCTCTCTTCTGCCCCCTTCCCACCTGAAACAGCAACTAGACATACGCTGAAGTTTACATGGTCCCTGCTTGGTTGAATCAGGGCACACAACCCATCAAGTGGATGTCTTACATGCCAGCCAAAGAACAAGAGTGAGTGTAGTTCCTCTTCCACATTCCTTTCCTAACAAGCAGTCCTGTCTCTCCTCACTCAAGCCTATCTTCCCCTTACCTCCAAACAAGACATAATGAAGTTCACAGCTTCATCTGGTGAGAAGACTTTGAAGAGACCATCACAAGCCAAGAGGATAAACCTGGAAGAGCAATTAGTGATATGTTTTATGCAAAAAAAGGACCTAGAAACAAAACAGAACACAAGGAGTGATTTAAAGGTTTATTCTAAAGACACCCCACTTGTATTCTCTGCATTTGTGTACTTGTGTCAGGTTTTACCTGTCATTGTGTGTAAGCTGGCAGCGCTTGACATCTGGCACAGAGATGACCCCAAAGCGCTTGTACTGCCCATCCCCAATGGAGCGAGAGACTTCCAGGACACCCAAGACACGTCCTTCCCTACAAAAGTGGGGAGAGAGAGCCTATTCCAGCATGCCACTGGGTTTAATCCCTAAAGTTGTCAGGCTAGAACAGGGATGGGGAACCTGTGGCCCTGCAGGTATTGTTGAGAGCCCAACTCCCAGCAGTCCCACGCAGCATTGCCAACGTTCAGAGAAGACGGGAGAGATATTCCAGCAGCACCTGGAGAGCCAAGGGTTCGCCACTTCTAAGCTAGAAGTATTTGGGACCAAGGTGAGACCAGTTTCCTACAGACTCTAGCTAGATGCTTCACAAGTAGTCTACACAATTCCTTCCACAACTTTACTGTATAATTATTAGAACTTAAGAGAAAGCAATATGTTTTGATCACAAATTGGCACTTGAATGTTAATTTGTTAATATGATCTGAACACCTGCCCTAGTTATGCATTCATTTAAAAGTTGGCTGATCTTGTTCAGTATGGCACACTCCCATGTGCCCTTGCAGGACTTTTTCTGAGAAATTCAAGGAAAAAAATCTTCATTAGGAGACCAAGTGGCAACATGAATGGGCCATGTGCAGGCTTTTCAAGTATAAGGAGCTACATTCAACCCTGTCATCTCCCTGTTCCCAGCCACTCTTTAAAGGGATCTCAGGAAGAATCAAGAACACTTGGTCTCATTAAGAAGAGAGTTTGGCATCTGAGCAGCTGGATTAAAGCTATCTGGCCAGCAGTTAAAGGGCCTTGTTTGCTCCCAAAGTCAGATGCATTGACATTTTTACAGAGTCACATTCTTTATACACCCCACCAATAAATACGTACTTTGTGCCTGCATGCACATGTGAAACATACTCTGACAGTACCAACTCATATTCATACTCTATATAGCTAGGAAAATACTAACTTATTTCAATTATTAACATTTATCTACATAGTTAAATGATGACTTCTAACAAAATACAAAAGCCAACTCACATAGTCTACAGCTAACAGTTAATAAGAATTTTCCACAGTTCGAATGAGCATTTACATTGGGAGGCCGGGGGGGGGGGGCTGCAGCTAAAAAACCAAAATGTTGCTGAAGAGCTATTGGAGGAAGAGAAGAGAAGCCCTTGAGCTGCCTCTATTACCTGACATTCCCTCCAGCCTTTTGGATCCTCATCCGCTCGTCGTATTGAGTTGGGTTATGTTCTTTACTGAGACTTAAGGCTGTATGTTTCTGACTTTCTTCATTGTAGCGACACAGAAGTGCCTGCACTGACAGAAGAACCCTCATGAGCAAGTAGCAAGGATTGCAAGTCTCTACTTGGGGCATTATAGGATACAGCTTTCCATTAAGCAAACCCTTAAACAATTTCTAAGCGGTGTCACTCTATTGCCTCACATATAAAATGGCCAGGGCCTGAAATTGGCTTGAGCTGAGAACATCTTAAAAATTGATAGAAGACACCACCGCTGAGTCTGTAACGCCACCTAGAGTTCACCAAGAAAATCCAACGGATCACAGAGCTGCTCCAAAGAACATTTCCTCCCAACAACTAAATTTGCTGGACGTATTGCAAGGTAATGGCAGTGCTAAGGTACAGCTGCTATAGCATCTTTTGGTGGAAATGAGAATATTAGCCTCACTCAATAACAAGAAAAATGTATTGAAACTGGACCCACAACTTCTAGTGCTGCTTACCCTGCTGTCTCCAAGGTTGGCAATATACAAAGTATTATCAATCACCAGCACACAGGTTGCTGTGGAGCCATCCTTCCAGGCAGGTTTCCTGTAAGTACAAGTGGAAACAAAAAAAGTCAGTTCAAGCAAGTTCCAAATTGTTCCAAGAGTCATGCTACACAATTATGGAGACTGATAGCCCAATGCAAAAAAGAGGGGGGGGATTAATGGACCACTCATAAGTTTAAGAACACACCTGTGCTACAGCCCTCCTTGCATTTTGGAATGGTTGAGTCCACATGGAGGACAATTGAGTATGTATACACACACCCACAAAGACTTCTGGCAATGGAAAAATAGTTATCAAATTATTATTATGTATTTATTGCATTTACAGCCCACTTTTTTGCCAAGGTGCTCAAGGTGGCATAAATGGTTCTTGCCGCCTCAATGAATCCCCACAACCCTGTGAGGTAGGTTTGGCTGAGAGACAGTGACCGGACTAAGGTGAGTGGAAGTGTGTGGGGATCTGAACCCAGGTCCTAGTCTCACTTTAACCACTATACCACACTGGCTCTGCAGGAGCTAAAAAGCGGCGGGGGGGGGGGGTTATGAAGGTGGCTTTGTTTTAATGCTACTTGACAACTTTCTTTCTCATCTGTAGGGAACATCTGGCAAGGCGAAACATGCAAACATCTTTTCTGAAGTGATACAGTCCCAAATACGCTTAACACAATGCCTATATCAGGCATAGGCAAACTCGGCCCTCCAGATGTTTCTGCGTACAACTCTCATCATCCCTAGCTAACAGGACCAGTGGTCAGGGATGATGGGAATTGTAGTCTTAAGATTTAGTGTCAGGAGTATAACGTATTCCTGGACACCGCAGAGTTAGACACAGACTCTTCTGGAAGCTTCTGGCTGTTGTGTAATTGACTGGACAGCACAACGCAGGAACTCAGCAACTCACTGGATAACTATATACAGTATTTATTGAAACAACTAGTATCCATAAGCTACTGTGTACAGACTTTACAAAATAAAAGAAACAAAACATAAAATCTTTTCCTCTGTCTCTCTCTCTCTACACTGACCACTTTCTCCACACCAACACCTGCATCACACACTAACCACACTAACCAGCTCTCACACAGAGCTCACTCTTAAGGAACTCATTGACCAATCACAGGTCATTGCTAAGGGTCTGAGAGAGAGCAGATCTGGGCTTTCTGCCAACTAGTTAATTGCTTGATTGCTCGGAGATAGACAGCTGCATTTCTGCACATAGGCAATTTGCAATCTCTAACAAAGTTTGCCTATGCCTGGCCTATATACTTGGAAAGTTTACACTTACTGGCTGGAAGCCTGCTTGAGAAACTCCTCATCTGTGTATTTGAAGGTGTCCAGAAGGCATCTTCTTATTGTTTTCTCAACACTGGGCACATCTCCTGTTATGAACACGAAAGAAGTGATTAGCTACTTCCCTCAAAACATATTCTGTGCTAGACAAATATTCTGAATAGCATATTCTGCTGCTCAGGTTTACCTGAAATTTTGCTTACGGAATGTATTATGACTAAAATACTAATTTCCAGTGTCTGCTAAAAACATTCCTGTTTGGCCAAGCCTACCCAGATGCTTATAAATGCTGGTGTGAATTTTAATCTGTTTTAGTATTTTAACTTCTTGTAATGTTCTAGTATTTTAACTTCTTGTAATGTTCTAGTATTTTAACTTCTTGTAATGTTCTAGTATTTTAACTTCTTGTAATGTTTTAAGATATTGCAATTTCCCTGATTTTATGGTTTTATCCTTTTGTAAACTGATTTGAGGTTTTTTGTTTGTTATTTTTACAATCAAGCAGTGTATACATTTTATGAGAAAAATGAAATTCTGCAATTCAGATTAACTGTTCAGGGAGAGCACTTTGCAACTGGGTGGCCCTGCAAGGAAGGCTGTCTCCCTAGAGGCTACCCACCACCCTTCACTTGGCACAGGACTGCAGAACAGGACGCCTGAAGGCAATGTCAGAGTTTGGGTAAATATATCCTTCAAATAGCCTGGCTCCAATTTGTTTAGGGCTTAAGCAGGACCCAAGGACTATGGTGTGAAGGGACACCATGCTGAAGCTCAGCAGGCCTGGGTCTGTCCAATGCCTGAGTGAGAGGCCACCCTGGAGTCACAGGTGTGCCAACTTGGCTTTCAATGTGTAATAAAGGCAGGATACAATTTTAAGGGAAACAAATAATTGAAACCAGGAGTTCTAATTGGGTCCAGAAATGGATTGGGAGCCAGTGAAGCTGATAAAAGTACTGGGCATTGTGTACCCAAACAAGCACAAATTTAGTTTCTTCTGAGCAAGCTTCACCAATGTGCAGCAGCAGCAGCAGCAGCAGCAACAACAACAACACTGCTTTAAAACTAGTGCCCAGGAAGCAGAAAACCCCAGAGAATGATACTGCACACATACTGCATTCCCCAACCCCCAATTTTACCTTTAGGGAATTTTCTGATCAGGTTTTGATGCAGATTCTGTGCTGCATACTTTGAAGCTCGAACTCCTCCGTGGCCATCAAAGACAGCAAAGTATGATACACGGGTACTGTAAAGGAAAACAAGATTGACCCCACTCTCTGGAAGTGGCCAAGAAACTGATGATGTGCTGAGCTTGCATCACTAGCAATCTGCAAAAAGCACAACCCTCCCTCATCCATGTACCACAAGGGTAGGCAATCTGGTGTTTAACAGATGCTGTTGGACTCCCAACATCAGCACCAGCCAGCATGCCCAATGGTCAGGGATTACCAGAGTTGCGTCCATGAACATGTGGAGGGCAACAGGGTCCTTATTCCCGACATGGATTGCAATACAAAACAGGCCTACTTACAGGTTTCATATTTCTCTTTAAATTATGAATTTGTCAATGTGTGAAGCAGCCCCTGGTATCAACAAGGACTCAGATCCTAGGTTTTCCAATGCCACTGGTAGAATCATAACAGTTACACAATTCTAGATCTTGCCTCTTTAGAAGAATACAGAATAAAAAGGATGGAAAGCATATATTTGATGTGCTCTTTTTGGGTAACTTGGGCCCAATTTTCTGCTGTTTCTCCCAGAATTACATCTGTGAGGAAAGGTGCATTGAGGTGTGAATGTGTGTGTTCAATAGGAACAGAAGAATCACATTGAGTCATACCAACTGCCCGTTTAGTCTAGCATTCTGTGCCCACAATGGCCAACCAAATGTTTTCTAGGTCTAGGAGCCCAGAAACAAGACCTAAGTGCAACAGCACTCTTATACCAGTGTTCCCCAGCAGGTGGCACTCAAAGGCATGCCATCTCCAACACCAGAGCTAATTTATTATATAGATATTATGCCTAGTAACCATTGCTAGCATAACACATTTCAAAAAGGAAAACGCTATTTCCAGACACCAAATCAACTGAAAGACAACTTCAAAATTATTGTCCACATATGACAAAGCAGGCTATACAGCACAAAGTAGGACACCCACATCAATTATGATCATATGCAAATATAATACTCACATCTGAGAGGGGAGAGGGCTGCACTCTTCTGTGATATCATTCAGAATGACATGGGCATCCTGCATCTCTTCTCGCTCTCCTTTCCTCTCTGCCACATAGCCCTTCAGACCAAGGATACCTGCAGAGTCTAAAAAGAAAGCAAAAGATACACACAGGATTCAATCCTTGAGCTCCCTTTTGCACAACATCCCATTAAGTGGCCATTTTGCTTAAGACAGTATCATTCTTGGTAACAAACTACATGTAAAGCTTTAACTAGACTACTAGACAGCAACATTATGGACTAGAACACACCAATTAAGAGTACAATAGCAATCCCAATAAAACAAAAGACTGAAAGCACCATTCAAGGCAGTGTAGGAACATTCCCAAGTTGTAATCACATTCATGAAGAATCTGCTGGCAGAATATATTCTAAAAGGAAAAAGCTGTTCAACTGGGTTTAGAACCCAGAATATTCTTAATTTTAAAACCTTGTGGCATTACTTTGTTAGCCACCACAGCACTAGACTACACAGTTACAGCTTGATCAGGTGCAGCAGAGAAGACGTCAACATGGTACACTTCAGGGATTTCTACAAATGCAGTTGATGTGAATTTGAATCAACAAATGCAGTTGATGTGAATTTGACTTGCGTCATGCCACTGCTGCCACATCACAATTCAGTTGGGAGATCGAGAGATGTTTTTGCTTCTACACTCCAGGTTAGTTTGGATAATCTAAGAAGCCTCCTACCAGAGACAGACAAGGAAACAGGTGGAGGCTGTATGACATGGCAGCAGTTAGGCTATGTTGCAAACAGCACCAAGAAAAAATGCTTTCATAGCAGTGGAAAAAGAGACATGGACACAGGCCTGTCTTCAGATCCTCGTCCATCTTATTAGGCAATTCTTGTTTTGAATTGTGCACAGCACCTTGTTATTGTGAGCCACACTGAGGACTGAGCTGCTTGAAAAGCAACCCAGAATTGTCATGAAAAAGATAGCTACCGCCACCAGCCTCTCTCACAAAGATGTTATAAGAAGAGAGGGTAACAGACACATACATTGCCCTTCGCTCCTTGGAGGAAACACGGCTTACCGATATAATATAGACACAATAGTGTCTGCAAGTAAACAAGTGTAAGAGTACCCTTAAAAGCAGGAAACTCTGCAGAGGTGAGACATTTGTTCATGAGCATCTTATACTCCTCCCCCTGTTCATTCCTAAGAATGATCACAACAGGAAACAATCTCACTTTTGCCCTAATTTATGGCAGCAGTAGAATAGAAAATATGTGGCTTCAGAGTGTCTGAAAACCTTTACAAACTTTCTTTTCCACAAGTTCTTCACTCCCATTCTTCTCTCCCTCCATGGATTTCCTCTTCTCTCCCTTCCCATGGCTCACGGGAAGAGAAACTTGCTCTGCAGGATGTGAAGCTGAGGAACAAAATGTTGGTCAGTTATTTTATTTATCCAAGTCATTTATTCAAGTGATACTGTGACAGAGTACACAATCCCTGACTGGCTGGAATTATGCAGCCAGATGGGATGGGCCAAATTATGCTGTAATTATGCTGTAACACTGGCTACACCACCCTTGATTTCCCCTTTTTATAATCCTAGGTAGAGGAAGCTCTAGCATCAACAGCAATAAAAGATGGTACCAAAGCAGTTGCCAGCTGGGAAGTGAACAGCCAACACACAAAAGCTGAAGAGACAAAGAGGGTGTGGTGTGGAGAGAACAATCCACCTCCTTCAAACCACTACTTTTGAGCCTGAAAATGTTCACCTGTGACCATTTGATGAAGCCCTTGAGTTAACCAACTTCTGAAGGACTCAAGCATGTTTCATTCTCAGGTGTGATCCTATTACAACAGTGCAATCAACAGCAAAACAGAAATCTTGAGAATCCTGCTCACCTGAGTTTCCGCTGCTGGCAGGTGGGAGGTCATCAAAAAGCAAAGAGCCTCCGGTTCCTAAAACAAAATGAAACATGTGTCCAGAATCCAGGTCCCAGAGCAAACAGATTTCTTAGGTAGTTTCATAAAGAACACACAATCTATAAAACAGCACTGCCAAGCTAAAATGTCTATTCTACAGCAACCAGCCTTTGCATTATCAGCAATGTCTCTGTAATCACTCTACCGGTAAAGCTGAGTGCTATGTAGAAATGCTGCTTGTGTAGCAAGCTGAAGAACAAAAGCAAACTTAGGTATGTAGCTACACATTACAAATGTAGGCATTGATGCTCAAGGCCCTGTGATACAGGAATGGCACCCATGCTAAACAAAGAGACAGGATTCAGCCAAGGGGTAAATCACAGTTGGGACATCAGCACAGCATCTTCCCAATTCTACAGGCACCTTGAGTCAGAGAACTCTCCCAGCCAGAAGTAGCAACAATATCCATCATTATTCACTTTTAAGTGCCAGTCAAAAATGTTCCTGTTTACTCAGGCATTTGGTTCTTAATTGGGACCATATATGATGATACCCTACCCACATTTTGGGAAACTTTTAGCCTCCAAGCATTACTGAACTAAAATGCCCACCATCTGTCTGGGGCTCACAGAAGTTGTAGTTCAGAAACATCTGCAGGATCAAAGGCCCTGCCCTAGTGTGTTGTGGTGTTCAAGCTTGTGGTGAAAGTCACTTGGAGACATTTTACATAGCAAGTAATGAATGCACATTAATAAATAATAAACACAACTTCTTGCCCAGGAGTAAAGGCCCACTTTGTGATGGAGTTTTGACGTACATGTAGTAAGTTGGGGCTGGGACAAAGAGTACATATGGCTTGAAGAACTGCCATAAAGAAAAACATTAGTCAAGGAGCACAGGTGTCCTGCTTTTCTCAAAGCAAGTTACATACATGAAGAGGATTAAGAGTGCCTGCTAGTCTTCTCCTGAGGCATCAGGAGGGCACATCACTACAGGGCCTAACTAACAAAACAAAAGGAGAAAAAGGAGATGACCATGCTAGTCAGCAAAAGACATGATGTATACAAGAATCATACCAAGGTCAGTGCTGCTGACTGATGGAAGTTCATCAAAAAGCAAAATTCCTTTCTGCCCTTCTTTCCCTAAAAAAACAAAAAGCATCAACAGACATCAATTAGAGAACAAGTGACCACAAGGGACAAATTGACTTTTAAAAAAAAAAAAAAAAAATCATTCGAAGTGTAATCTCCTGGGGCAGAATCAGTTGCTCCTCCACCCTTCCTAGCAGCTAACAGTCAAAACAATACAGCACTGGAAAGTCACGGAAGCAGCAGCAGCAGCAATTACAGTACCTCGGCAGCCGTTACCCATGCGTGTGTGTGCGCGCACGCTAGGGCTTTCACCCACGAAAAGGACGCGCGTGCGCGCATCCCGGTGTCAATATGCGACGCGTGCATCCGTGTACGAGTTCACACGCGCATGCGTGCTGCACCGTGTTTAGCAAAGCGGGGCTAATCCTGGCATTAAAAAAACAACACAACCCGTGCATGCCCCCACCTGGGGCCTTGGCCGCTCTTCGAAGGGACCATGGCTGCGCAGGTAGCCCCGAGTGCAGGCGGCGCTTTCCCTTCCACGCCGAGAAATGAGGAGAATTCAAGGCTCCGGGAAGGGAAGGAGGGCGGGCGGCTAAGCTCCAGCCCGGCTCCCGGAGGCTGAGGCCGACAGCTGAAGGCTCCTTTCCCCCAAGCGGACGGCGGAGTCCAGGCACCGAAGGGCGCCCGCAGTACTTACCTGCCACCGCCTCCACAGCTGCCGAAGGGGCCGCCTCGGGAAGGTCGCCGAACAGATCCATCCAGCCTCGAACTCGGCGGCGGCCGGCCCGAGCCGCGGCGACCTCCTCTTCCTCCTCCTCCACTCGCAAAGGCCCACTTGGATGCCAATCACCGCCGTGAGGCGGAGGCGACTCTCTCTCTCATTGGCTGCTCGCCCCCCTCGGCTAATCGCTCCGTTAGAGGGGCGTGGCTAGAGCAGCCTCCCCAGTACAAAACATAGATGGCAAACGATGTGGGGAAAAAACAACCAAAAGAAACGCGGGCCTTTTCATAGGCCAGCCGCTGTGGAGGGCGGGGCTAGAAGGTTGTAAGTCAGTTATTCCTATCTCTATGGCTCAAGGATCAAGGAGGAGTTGGCGCCTGCCAATCATCCTTAGGGGCCGGCCCCCCAGTTTTTCGTTCTGATGACGCGCCGCGTTCTGATTTTCTCCCGGCTACTTTTCTTCCTTGCAGTGAGATGCTTTTTGCAATAGGGGGAGGTGGAAAATATTGATGGGGCACCAAGAGGACGAAGGGTTCGGGCGGGGGATCTTGCCCCTCATGTTAGCTTTCTTCTAAGAGAGACAAGGCCGTGTAGGTAAAATTAATGATCCCCACACGTGTACTTTGAAACAACTCCTCCCCCAGCCGCTGGGATCTTTGTAGCGATGTGAAACTACCACTAGATGATGCCTGAGTGTGCTGCAGGGCAAGAGGAAGTGTGGATGAGACTTGATTTAACGATAAAGAGCGAGTGTTTTTTTTGGGGGGGGGGCGGTGTGGCAAAGGCATAGCGGCTCGTATCAGTGCCTAAAAGCACGAGACAAGTGGGAAAGCGTGCTTTCAAGGCAAGGAGAAGTGTAGACAAGCCCCCTAGTGGTAGGAGAGCACAGGATGCCGAGCAAACGGGAATCTCAGTAACCTAATTGAGAAGGGGGGAAGCCCATTTTTGGTTTTGACCGATCGAGACTCAAAATCTTTGCTGATGAACTGGAATTCTCACAGAGATCGGTCAGTAGATTCCAATCTAGCTTTTGTCCATCCTTGCTCTAGCTGGGAAGCTAGAGGCAAAATAAGACATTGCTACTGCACCTTTAGTAGTTGTGTAGAAGAGGGAATCGAAGTAGCTCTTGTATCACCTAGTTGGCCACTGTCGGAACAGAATGCTGAATAAGACGGATCTTTGGTCTACTCTAACAGAACCCTGTCCTCATTTGCAACTGGCCACCCACCCTACATTAAGTGAATTGTGGTTAGAAAAAATATTTGCTATGTCTTTCAGCTTATCCAGAGGTGCCATAGGTTGCAAGGAATGGTGTCCCGTGATGCTGGGTTGGAGGGGTATTTAATATTAACAAAGTGGTCCATAGGCTCAGTGGTAGAGCATGTGCTTTTATTTATTTATTATTAAATTTATTTCCTGCCCTTCCTTCCAAAGGAGCCCAGGGTGGCAAACAACAAGCAACAAAGCAGTAACATACCGGTATTTAAAACAATTCCAACACCGATGCAGACTGCGAAAGATCTAAACTTAAAAAGCATGTTGAAAGAGGAAAGTCTTTATCAGGCCACAACTGCTCTGATAACCCCCCATGCTTCCTCTTCTCCTTTTACCCTAGTTAGCTGTTTTTCCTCCTTTCTTTCATCTCTCTGTTGTTTCATCTCCCTGTCATCCTCCATTCTCCAGGCTTGCTCTGACCCACATTGGGTCACATATTACATAGCCAGGAACTAGGAGAGTCCACCTCCCACATGCATCTGCCTGTGTATTAAGATGGTCAGCAAAAATTCTGGTCTGGGTGCTTCCCACCTTCATAAGTTTATGCGAGTGCCTACCAGGGACAATACCTTTTCTGTCAATATGGAATGTCCTCCCCAAACATGTTTGCCTGGTGACCACATTAATGTTAAGTGTCAGTTTTAAAGTTATTTGCCCCAATTTTAACACTATAATAATAATTCTTTCTTTTTGTCTCCTTTTGTGCATAAGAAGAGCACTTTTCTCACCTGGCATGTGGCCTGCAGGGCATGGCCATCAACTGGCCATCAACATTATAGACAGAATATTTAAAGGAAAGCTCTCTTGTACGAACTGGGAAAATAGTACTTTCCATATTTGTTTACTTCTGAATTGAAATCCCCCCCCCGCCAGAATGCTTTGTTTTGATGAAACAATACATTTGGTTAAGAGAACAAGCCAGAGGTCAAGAACAGAGTGTCCACTATTTGCATAAATGCCACATTTATTTCTTTAACTGAACAATGCCTTAAGTGTACACAAACAGTTGAAGACCCTAATTTCCAACACTCAATAGCTTTAAGACATCAAGAAAACTAGACTTGATTACTTCAGTATTGTTATTTATACAGTGGTACAGGGTGTGCCCACAGCAATCACATATATACAAAGCAAGAGAAATGGTCTCCCAGCATTTGGAGATGATGTCACAGGAAGAACTCATGTGGACAAACTAGATAATGGAAGCACAGGCAAAATAAGATTAATAAAAAATAAAAAGTAACCACAACCTTCATTTTTATACAGTAAGATCTTGATATCGAGCCACAGCTCATGAATGATAGTGATCCTCCCTACAGTTCATTGAACACACAACAGAAATAAACAGTAAGAGCATATTAGAGTTATACATCTTGTGTTGTCACACTTGCATGTTACCATATGGATAAGCAATCGCCTCTTAGTCCCACAGTTATTAGCTAATTGTGCTGCTTTTACTTGTCTCTCTGCTTCCCTGTTGCTCCTTGATAATTTATAAGACTATAGTACTTATACTGGGCTTTGCTATCCCCCTACTGAAGGGCAGTTCAGAGAGCATTTGATATTTTAGGTGAGCTCCTTATTCCCCAATAATTGAGATGGGAAAGAGTTTTATGTGAACAAAATAACACTGGCTTTTACAGTTACTGAAGACCAGTTTCCAACCAATATATAATCTATGGAACGGGATAAGTGTGACATAATCTGAAATTATTTTTCTTGTATAACATTATTTTCTCTCACCAGCCTGCACCTTGAGATAATTATAATGATATGGTTGTGTGAAAAAGAGCAGAGATGGAAGTCCATCCTGTCAGTATTTTATGCTTCATTTAATAGGTTCCTTTTCCTGCAGGACTTTCCAAAATATGCTTTATTCAGAAATGCTGTTTTTTGCCTCCTAACAAAGGTCTAGATGATACTTGAAATTAAACAATTAATAAAAGGATCATTCAAAAATCTTTACATCTCAAATTAGGTAAAATGACAGTAAATCAGTGGAGACTCTTCTCAGATTGTCTGAAGAGTGGTTGACAACTATATCAGTGTGGCTTGACATTTTGGCAATGGATAAAGCCATAATCAGCAGAAAATATGCCAAATATTATAATATGCTGGGTTATCTAAATAACACTATGATGGACCATTAGATCTCTGTTCAATATTCCAACCAAAGTACTAAACAAACAAATCCTTTTTAGGATACCCATGCTAGTTGGAGACTGGATAATCTCCATTAAGCTACTGTCAATTTGTTGAGTTCACAATTATTATTTTTGTCATTGCATTTAAGTCCCGATTCAAACATTGCCTTTGATTTTTAGGGGCTTTGGGTCAAGCCTTTGATCCCTAACTCAAGTCAGTCATATTGTCTGGAGGTTTGCTGGCCTCAGAAACATGGAACTCTTGAGCAAGAGCAGGCTGTAGCCAAATATTCACACTGTTGGGAACATGGTCTTCAGGTTGGCTGACCTAAGCCATGCCCCTTATCAGTCTACCGCTCCCCATAAAATGCAGCTCTTCCAAGCTCTACTTCTTCATTCACAAGGCAAGGTTGCACATACATTTTTGCATCTCTTGATTGTATGGACAAGGAAGGTACTGACACAACTTCTTCATCCATTGCCATTAACATAATTAAATCTCTTGACAATTAGATATGGGTATAAATGAAGTAAAGTATTTTTAAAGTTGTGTTTTTGTATGAAAGATGTTGTGATCCTATATATGATTTCTTTGTTCTAGGACAGATTTTCAAAAGGCAAGTCTGAACATCAGCCTCTGACAGCCTTCATTTACTCAGAGGGAGTAAAGAAAAGAAAGGTGATTATATTAAGCCTCCCATCCTGTGCATAATTACTTGGGAGTAAGCCCCACTGAACACTGAAAGACTTACTTCCAAGAAACATGTTCAGGGCTGTACTTGTCCTGTTCTTTTTAAAAACAAGTTCAGGTGATTTCTTCAACGTAGCCCAAGGTAGCTGGGAACTGAAACCATGACAATCACTCAGGACATTTCAGAGAAATTCATTGGTTGGTTGCTGTTTGAGTGCAAATTTTGTTGTTGAAAGGCTTCTACTAGATCAGACACTGATAAGAGAGTAATAATCACCACTGATTAGAAACTGAGAATCAGTTATGGATTTTAATTATATAATATTTAGACTTAGGCTGGGATGTTAAAATGAATCAAAGTTGCCACCAAGGGTATTTAAATTTGCTGTTTATGCATAAAGGGAATGTAAACCATGGGGATTAACTACCACATATTGATTTGAGTGGGCTGTAAAATAGGATCCTATATATAAAGAGTTAACAGAAGATTCTTAAAATCAGATATGAGTCATGCTTAACTGATTGGTGCCAAAAAAACTTATTAATTTGAAATAAAATTGACTATTTGTTTTACCAGAAATAATTGATTAAGATGCAGGTGCATTTTTGAAGGAGACTTTTAACATATCACTAGAAGAGTGAAAAGAGGTCTCTTTTATAACACACTGTTCCAATCTTATACAAGGGTCCTTTCAGTCTTGCTACATAATCCATTTCAAACCTACTTTTCTCTTAAAAGAAAATGACAGTTGTGTATTTCAAGACAATCAGTTTTGAGTATAATAAACATACAGTAGTTTTTCACTTATTCTGGGAAGCCCAGGCGTTGTCCCTTGAAGATGCACTTCTGCTGAGCAGATATTGTATTTCTCCCAAGTGTTCCCTAAATACTGTGAAAGTTTTCATTAAGTACCTTGGAAAATGCAATTCTTCTCTCAGATAGTGCAACTGTTATTATTTCAACTGCTGTGTAGGATGTGGTTATGTGAGTGTCACAGGAACTTACTGAATACTGCCTGCAACAAGAATGGTGATAAAGTGGCCCAACTTGTTCCTCCGATGCCATGAATAATGGCCAACGGGGAAAGGGTGAAGCAAATCCCGCTCCCACCATTCCTTTCCTGGGGGAAACATGAACTCACCTCCAGCAAAACATCCCTATTAAGACTGAAGGTCAATTTCAATGTTACAAGCAGATGCACATAGCATCCCACTGACAGATTGGGGAGGGGGTGTTGACTGTTTCTTTAAATGAAAAGCAACCTTGGGAGGTTGCTCATGGGAACAAATAATGCTAAGGGAGAGGGTGTTTAATCCCTTCCCTACCAGCTATTCTTCTGCTCAAAATGGGCATCCGGAAGAGGCTGTTTTGAGAAGAAAAAATACAATGGGGAAAATTTGATACATGCTTCCTCAAAAGCCTCACTGCTATTCCTTCACTTCTAATCACAGTCTCCTGAAGCTAGTTTTCATTATATAAAGAACACTGGGGGAATGTTATACATATCTGCATGTAACATGTAGTTCGGCCCTTAGTTGAACAAAACAAACATTGGCTAGGTGACTGAAAAGAAGAAGAAGAAACCTGCCAGGCAGCAAGTGCGGTATTTGAAAGAAAACCAAGATAGGCTCACAAAAAAAGCTGACAGGGCCCTCTCCCATCACTATACTGACTCACTTCCACATCTTTTCTTTTAGCAGAAATGAGATGCAGCATAATGTATGTGCGTAGGTGGAAAAAACAACACCACATGATAAACAGAATGTACATTTTTCAGTGAAGTAAATAGAAATAAATACTTTATAAATATAATCTCATACTACTCTTTCTTGCTCTATCAAGTAAAATGTCAATAAGTTATGAATTAGCTGAACACAATCCTATCACTTTTATCTCCTTTGAGTAACATGTTTTATAATGTTCACACTTTTACAGATTCCTTTCTCCTTAAATTGAACAGTTGCTTTAAAAATTAAATCATTTTTTTAAAAAAAAAGACACTTGCTTTGTTAGTGGTCATATGTCACCTAGGTCACCCAATAAAGAGATGGGCGGAAGATCACATGTGCACAAGGATTCCAGGGTGTACCAGGCTTCTAAAGTTACAACAAAAATGAATTTGGCCAATGAAGCTGTAACTTGAGATGGATCGCTCTGTGGTGCAGGCATCTGGCAAGATGAATGACAGAAGAGATCCAAATTTAAGATGGGGACCCTCAAACAGCACCCATTATTTCACTTGGTTTGATGAGATGGGCTAAATTCTGGTTTGGGCTGTCCTCCGCCTAGACAGTTTGGACCTGTCAGATAAACCAAGGAAGAAGAAAAATGAAAGGATAGAGAAAAGAAATAAGATAGAGGAATCTTCAGAATCCCAACCCATGTTCAAAGAGACAAAAAAAACAAACCCAGACTTCTCAGTTGAAGCCTTGAATGTTGCTCTTATTCTAGATGGTGTTCTTCAACGTTGGATCCTCATATTGTTGGGACTACAACTCCCATCATCCCTGACCATTAGCTAAGCTTTTTGGGAATGGCAGGACTTGTAGTTCAACAACATCAGGACCCCCAAGGCTGAAGAATTCTGGGTTGAGAGGGGTTTGGGATTTTAAGCTATTCAGTTACCTTATTGATCCAGCCAGGAGAGGATTAAATGCATACAGCCAATCATGCATATCCTTGTCGTTGCTTGCCTGCAACAGGATCCCACGATGTTCAGTACACACTGCAAATGTGTTGGGGGTCTAAAACGGGTGCAAAGTTGCATGTGAGACTCAGTAGAGGAGGAGCATGCAAAGGGGCATACATTAGAATGCAATGAGTGCATATATTACAGGCCAAACCAGATGGTCCCAGATCCAATGACTGGCATTGCAGCAGCTCCCACCCCCAATACTGTAGTTTGTAAGACAATTCAACACTTTCTTTCTCTAGATGCGTAAATCACAGTTCCCTTTACAAATGTAGGTGTCAGGCCTGGCTCTCTGTCCTCATCCTGGAGGACATGTCCATTCTTCAAAGTGTTCACTGCTATTACTTATATGGTCTACCTGCAGAATCATCCAGCCCAGATGTCCACTCCACTTCAGCCTTAGACTCGGTTCCTATTTAAACTTAAAGCACAACTGGACAGGAGAGGGATAGGATCCAAGAGCTCTTACCTCCCACATCCCTCCTCCTCCCGGCAGGTCTTGCTCAGGACTGGAGAAATCATGAGCATAGCAATGTCATTAAAGGAAAATATATATTTTGATGTTAAAGAAGTGGGGGAGAATCTCAGATCTGGGGACCAAATGTGGTCCCCCAAACCTCTCTATCTGGCCCTCATGACTCTCCCAGGCTACATCACCCCACATTTCCTCAGGCTCTAACAAGGTGGGCCACAATCCTGCCTCAAGTTCTTTGCTTGGCTGGAATGTGTTCTTGAACTGTGGGTAATGGCTCTGGCTTGCCCAGGTGTGGAGTGGAAAGATGTGTGGGTGTAGGTGCCTCTGACTTTTGTGTGGCTGGAATGTAGTATGCTGTATAAAGAGATGGCTCTGCTCACTTTTTGCCTTTGGTCGCACTCCTACTCTAAGAAGCAGCACTGCTGTCAAATCACAGCTGAGGATAAAAGGATGTCCCATAAACCATACTTAAGACATCAAATCTGTTGTAGGTTAATTGGTTTGTTTCTAGTAGACCAAGGTGTTAGGTTGACACTAACTGCAATACCTGCAGAATGTATTTCTAGCTGTCTTGACATGGCTTGTTCAGAAACAGGTCTGGTTATGCCAATTAAGATTCTCTGGCTCTGTTGTCATTCCTTTCTCTGTACTTCACACTCTTCCTGGATTTTAGCCATTGCCATGGCCTCTTCTTTCCCTTACAGCCCAGTCTCCAATAAATTACCCAGACACACTAGCTGTGGATTCTCTTGATTTTGCCCAACCTATGAAGTTGTCCTTACTTTCAGCATTGCCTGCTGGTCTTCACTGTATTCCACCTGAGCTGATGAGAGATTGAGGACTGCTCTCTCCACAGAGTCCTTGTCGGTGTTGTAGATGTAGACATAGGGGCGTCTCACAACCACATAGCGCTTCACCCACCCATTTGTGTGGGGCTCCAGAAAGTGCAGGTAGCCTTTCCTGGAGACAATAGGGCTGCAGAGGAGACACATTGGCATCATGCTTTGTAACTGCATAAAAACTGCACCACACACATTGATTTCTAAAGATTTTTAGTACCATCAGAACTGTGCCTTTGTTCCTGCCTCTGCCCCCGAAGTTATACTCTTGACTTGTTTGCTTCGTTTCTCTTTTTCTGCATGGCTACCCCTATCATGTGGGGAGGTGCAAATGTTAAGTGAGATGGCACATGTGATGCCATTACTGGACTGTGCGATTCCTTGGTTCAAAATATAACATTAGTCACTGACATTACTCATCCTCCATATGATGTTGAATGTTACATCCCTGAGTTACATTCTAGTTTGGATGTTAATCTAAGCCAAGGAAGAACTCCTCCATTCCACAACCTGCCCTACAAGTGGCTGCTGCTGCTGTTTGGGCAGCAGCAAGGCGAGGTGGGGAAGATGATGATGATGATGATGATGATTATTATTATTATACCCCGCCCATCTGGCTGGGTTTCCCCAGCCACTCTGGGCGGCTCCCAACAAAACACTAAAAACAGAATAAAACTTCAAACATTAAAAACTTCCCTAAACAGGGCTGCCTTCAGATGTCTTCCAAAAGTCAGATACCGGTAGTTGTTTTGTATTTCCTCCCCTTTCCCTCCAGGCCACCTGGTTCATTGGCATGGTCATATTCCAAGTGACAGGGAGGGAGGGAGGGAGGAGGGAAAGAAAAGGAGAAAGACACCCCACCCTCTCCAAGCCACCCCTGCCAGAACAGCAGTAACAGCCACTATAAAAAGGTATTAGGGAGCTCATGGGGAGAGAGTGGACACTGTCACTCCCAGAGAAGCAATGGGGTCCAATTCATAACAAAACAAGCTATTTTCTGATCTACTGGAGGAATTGATTTGCTTGCAGGGTCTTGCCCAGAACCCATTTTCATTTCTTAGAAATAGCTCTGCTAAATTCAAAAGGAATGCACTCCTGTTAATAATTATTGCATTCTTCACTGTGCAACTGCTTCCCTCCCAAGGGAAGAGGCACAGAGGAAAAGAAATGTACCATGTACTTAGATCAATGAGTCCTTCAGTTTAGTCAAGAATAAGATCCTTTCCACAAGCCCATAACTTGTACCTGACTCGGATCTCTTGAATATCAGGGACCAAAAGGCGCTGGGTCTCCTTTTCATCTTCAGGCCCACAGGTGGGGGATTTCTTTTGTTCTCCTTCAACTGTGGGCTCAAATTCAGGGCTTTCTGCCCTTGAAGAGAGCTGCAGAGTTCTGCAAAGGAAAGGCAGGTAATTTCAACTTAACTTTGGCCTCCTTAAAAAAAATTGACACAGCCTCTGAAACTGTGCTCATAAATGTGTCTGTAGACTGATCTGAAATTCTTAGCTTTGCCATCTTTCTCACCTGGCATCTGTGCCACTGTACCGTCCTTCAACCAATGATGGGCAGGTGGAGGAGGGGGTCAAGGTGGAACCACCAAGGGCTGGCATGGAAGGGTCTCTTAGCAGAGTCACTGACATTTCAGATAGCTGTACATAAAAAGAATTAATTACTGGAGCTGCTTCCTTTACGGCAGGCCTATCTAAACTAAGAAGTACAAGGTGAGGATAAGTATCAAAGTCAATTTCTATTAAAAGTTAATGTCTACTATTTTCAATGGGTCTACTCTGAGTATGACTACTTTTGCATACAGCCCAATGAGCTATTGTGGTACCTATGCCTTTTATTTTCCCAAACATGGCACTGTGGCAAAAGTTTCTAGGTGCATAGGAAGCTGCTTGATACAATTGATCCACCTAGCTCAGTATTGTTTACACTGACTGGCAGTGATTTTCCAGGGTTTCAGACAGGTCTCTTCTAGGCCTACCTAGAGATGCTGGGAGTGGAATAAGAGATGTTATACATGCAAAGGATGAACTCTACCAGTGAGCCACAGCCCTTCCCCTTCTGCTTGTATGTTCGCAGAGAAGGACATAGTCATGGGGTGTTTTTTCAACATGCACTTTTATTCCCAACAATTCTGTCCTCAGAGAGTCACCTGTCTCTCCCTGAAGGAAAAGTGCCACTGGCCTGACAGCTAATTAGCCACTGTGGGTACAGTTTCATACCACCGTTTCCATCAGTATTTACACATCTTTGTTGAGTGACAGGGCACCCCACAAAAGCACATAGTTTCTCTTACCTTGCTCTCACTTGCGCTGACACAGACATGGCTGTGGGTGTACTCTCTGTTGAATGTGTGTGTAAGGAGGCGCAAGCACTGTAGAAAAGATGTTTTGGGGAGGGGGAAGAGAGATTAAGAGATACAGGTTGTAAAAAGAGGCTTGGCCCTAACCAGGACAGAATTAACTATTATACTAAGCATGCTGTACAGCAGGAATAGTAAACCCTTTTCCTAGTTTGAGGACCACATTGATGGTCTACCACATCTCCAAGGGTGCATGTCAGCAATGGGCAGGGCCACTGTACAGTACACACACACACTCGACACACATACACCCTCACCACATATACTGCATACACAAAACCCACATCTTCATGTATCAATCTACTTAAACAGAGCTGGGTATCACAGTGCTGCCTTGTAACTAGTTGGATATAGATGATGTGTGGGGATAGTGTTATTATATTGTTTAGCCATAAGGTGACACTGGATCGAGTTGGATCTGGGTGGAGACAGGAATTTCCTGTTGCTGTTTTGTTCCTGTCAGAGGGAGACCTTAAAGTCCTTGCCTAGCTTTGTAACTGGCATGTCCTCTAAGCCTCCCACAGCAGACAGTATCGTTCATGTGAAAAATCTAAACCAGCACAGAGAAATTTACGGCATGACCACAATCTCCTCTGCTCAGAAATCTCATTTTCGCTCCCTCCCTCATCTCCTGCTCACACTCAGGGAAAACCATCTGTTTCATAAACAAAAGGCAATGCTGAGACTTGCAACCATTATCCAGCAGTTTGGGCACCATGAGAATGCAGGTTCTAGCGATGCTATTCCCATCCCACGCCAAAAACAAAGATGTAACTGGCATGGTGTTGCCCCAGAATAACCTATACCTTGACAGCAAGTTCTTTTTGCCTCTCACTGGGGGTGTCCAGTGGCAAATTCCTCCCCTCAGGGGTACCATCTGCTGAGATTGGAGAGGAAACACAAGATGTACTGCGGGAATCCGAGTCTTCACAGGAGCTTGAGGAAAGGGAATCGAGACCCAAGCGCTGGGTTGTCTCTAGTTTCTCACGCAGAAGCAGGTAATGCCTTGTTTTCTCAACCTGTGGAAATAAACCTCTGGCTAAGTAAGGTCACAGACATCTGCAGAGAGTCATCTCACACAGAGGTCAATCCATACACCTCATGTCTTCCCACCCTTCCCGCCAGCACGGACATGGATGAGGACCGCTGGGCTTGAGTCTTACTTCTTGCAGGAGGCTCAGTTTCTCCAGTTCCCACTGATGATCCAAGATGAGACTGTCGCTACGGGGCCGCCAGCCTGCCAGGTTCTCCTCGCCTCGCACATACGCCACAGATGTGTCAAGCACACGCCTTCGTCTTCTTTGCATGCCTGCAAAGGACAAAGTTGCAGGTTGCATTCAGCATTGCTCATGCCCAGTCCGCAAAGCATGTTTTAGGCATGCTCCAGTCATGCTTTTGCTGGATTGGGCTTAGGGTTCTCTTTTCAGGGCAGCTGTGGGCAGTGTTTCTTTTAAAGCAGATTTCCCAACTGCACATATTCCCCATCAAGACACTCCACGATTAAAAAAGAATAGAGAAATGAACATAAAGCATACTGTACTAGTGGTAAAGCGGTTTCTACTTAGGAGTCCATAGTTCTTATCTACCATAAATAACTAACAGAACAAATGCCTTTGCACAGATTTAAATCCTCATTTGGTTGGCAAGGTCATTTTGACCAAGCCATGCCCATCTGCCTTCATCAGGTAAAGATGCAACTTTGCAGGCGCCAGTCATCAGTTGATGGTCTGTGCTTGCAAAGTGCTGTCGCCTGATGTTGTCATTGACAGGTGGGACAGCCCCACCTACCTGTTAAAAATGGCCTGTGAGGAGTGGGGAAGGTAAGGGTCCAGCCCACTGGCTAGATTTGCACCCCAGTTTTAGGGGATCATAATGTTAAGGCATGCAGCCTTCCTCTCCCCCCTGCCCCAAATCCTCAATATACAACCAGAGGAATGGAACATTATTAGTCTCCACAACACTTAGTTTTCACAACACTTTCCCCAAAAGCATGATGTTTGGGCAGTTTTCAAGTTATGTTGCACTGGCATTGCGGACAGATATGTTTCTGTGGATGTTTACGATTCAGGTGTTAAGATGCAAAGGGCCACCCATATTCATTCAAGTAAACTAAATAAGTCTTATAGCAACAGTAAAATTGACTCTCCTAATGTTACATTCTTTTCCTCTTAGCACAACCCCAGCATCCTCTATGGACCTGTCATGATGACAATGCTAATTAGGACCATCAGAAAGTGAAGCCAAAGATGAAGAGAAGTTTCTCACCTGGACTGCCAGCATCAGCCACCCGACAAAGGCTGAGTTCATATACCCCAGTTACACGGTTACTGCAAGGAAAAAGAGTGAAACATCAGAGCATGGTGTTGGAATAAATGACCTTCATGTGCATGTGGCACATTAAATGTAATGGCCAAGATAACACCAATTTTTAAAAAGCAATCCAGAGAGGATCCTGGAAATTACAGTCTAGTTAGCTTTACATCTGTCCTAAGAAAACTGGTAGAAAGTACAGTATTGTTAAAGAAGGAATAACCATATAAATATGAGAGAACAAGCCTCATTGAAGCATAACCAGCATGGCTTCTGCAAAGTTAAGCCCCATCACACTAGCAAAGGAAAGTACTTCTTTACACATCACAGTGTTAAATTGTTAAATTATGGCATTATCTCCCACAAGAGGAAGTGATGGTCACCAACTTGGATAGAATTAAAAGAGGATTAGACAAATTCATGGAGGATAAACCTATCAATGGCTACCAGCCACGATGGCTATTGCCCCCATGATTGTGCAGGCAGTATGCTTCAAAATACTAGTTGCTGGGAGACTGCTGTTGTGCTTTAGTCCTGCTTGTGGTCATTCCATCGGCATCTAGTAGGTCACTGTGAGAACAGGATGGTGGACTAGATGGGTCACTGACCTGACCTAGCAGGACTATTCTTATGTTCTTAACTAATAAACATTAGTTGGTAACCCCTATGTATATATCTAGACTTATATGCATTATTTCCAATAAATCAAAAGTTTTTATTCTTTGAGGTATGCTCTTATTCTGCCAGCAGAACGGGAAATGAGACTTCTTTACCTCTCTGAGGCTCGAAGGCTCCCACTTCCAAAAAGATTGCGGATGGATCGAGAAGCAGGGAGTTTGGCATCTCTGGAGTAGAAAACCATGCAGAAATCTTTGGTGATCACAGCTGGTTGGGTGCAGTTCTCCATCTAAAATAGGAGGATACATGATAGGTTTTTTTTAAATTTAAAAAATGCTTGCCTGGGATGCTCTTGGCTGTTGGTACACAATGAAAGGCTCTCAGGTGGTGTGAGTTTGCCATCGAGAGCAAAAGGATGTTCTGCAGCAGGTTTCCCAATGATGTCATGCATGTATCCTTAATAATCCATAGATGTTTGTGTCATTGCTGTTTGGAGAAGCTCTCATAAACTACAGTCTTATATACACTTTTCTGTACACACAGCTACATGGAATCCTTGCTTTAGAAACCTAGCACCTTACAGAGTACAAGTATCCATTTATCCCTGTCTTTAGTTAAAAACAACAATATTTCTTATGCATATCAGTTATACTGCAGGCAGCAGTGTTTCACTGGTGTCACTCACTGCCTGCCCACCCTCACTATTTACTCTGCTCCAATAGCTAATGTCTAGGTAGGTATCATATATCATAGAGCTTTCATCCAGCATGGCCCACTGTTATAATTTGGATTTGTTAATTTAAAAGATTTTTTATAACAGCCTTCGTTCTATTTAGAATTTCAAGGCACTCTACATTCAATTAGATCAAGCATAAAATACAACAATAAAATCATTGTTTTATTGCACCTCTTATGCCAGAAATATAAGGTCAAATTACACATGATGGTGTGAGAAAGAAAACAAAATTCCCCCTCCCCCCCCAAAAAATAAAAAGCAGTCAATGAAGTCTGCAATCCTTAGTAGAAGACTGCCAGGTAGACAAGAGGTACATAACCCTTTCCCTTCAGGATCCCTCTCCAAAATATATGTATCTTTCATCAGGGCTTTTTTCAGCTAGAACTCGCCGGAACTCAGTTCTGGCACCTCTTATGTGGGCACCATAGCCCTTCTAAGACAATGAGGGAGGTGTTCATAATGAGTTCCAGCACCTCTTCTTTCTAGAAAAACAGCACTGTCTTTTATCTGAATGACTAAAAATCAGCTGGGGGGGGGGGGAGATTTCAAAGAAAAATGGCCTAGAGAAGTTTTAAGGGCCTCCTCCACACTTGCTGCAGCCCACCCACTGCAGCTGCATTTCATGTTACTTGCCACAAAAGCAATTATGGGAAATCATATATCATTTTATCATCACATTTAGAGCTGTACTGTATTTTGAAACAAGCATCCACTTGCAAAAAGATTTCCACTGGGAGCAGGGTGATAAACTGCTGCAAAAAGTAGAACAAGGCTCCGAGGAGCTGCTTTCCCTACAAGTGTTATTAAAATAAGACATGTTTTGGAAACAACAAGCAGACAGTGAAATTTGCTAAGAAGTTCTCTGCTAGGAAGGATGCTCACTGCATACTAAAAATGGCCCCTCAGGCTCTCTCCCCTGTTAGTCACTGGCAGTCCTTTCTATTTTCTTGGCAAGCAGTGGCTTTGGTGACTTCATTTGGTGACAAGATAGCTTCAGTTTAAGAGTATGCCCTGCTTCCCAAATACTGCTGCTTTTAGTAATCATTTCAGGCACAATACGTTATGAATGCTTTTGTTCAACTTTCCTGTTTAGGGGAAGACTTTCATAAACAGATGGTGACAATGCCCATCATTTATAGTTATCCAAAAGTAAGAAAGTCTAGTGGATAGAGCAGGAATGGCCAGGTGTTGCTTGACCACTACTCCCATCGTCCCTGACCAATGGCCAAGCTGATGGGAGTTGTAGTCCTGCAACATCGGGAGGGCATCACACTGGCTGCCCCACAGATTGACTTGGATGAGCGAGATCAGAGTGAATGCTTGTTAAGCCATGAAGCTCATTGGATTCTTTTGAGCAAGTCTCTGTAGGTCCATTCAGTCACTCTTCTATATATACCTTAAATTCATGGAGGGGAGGGGAGGACTGCTGCACATGCTGCCCTTGTTCCTGATGTTGTCCCACCTCTATACATTAGTCTGAAAGAGGGATCTATGTAGCTGTAACTGTATGCATGTAGGCATTCTACATGACCTGGAACCCTGTGCAGTTTGAACCCTGCTCAATTGCATAATGCACCTACTCATGCACAGGAGGTGTGCACCCCATTAAGACCTTCCAACTAATGCATGGGGGGAAATTCATTAAGACATTCCAGCTCCCCAAAACAAACTTCATGTACACACAGAAACGTCTGAATGGATTTTATCACTCAGGGTAAAATGCTGGGCTGGGGCTGATGTGCACTGTAATCCAAAACACCCAAAGAGCACCAGGTTGGCAAATGCTGATGTAAGGGCTTCTTGTATTGCTATGTAAGCCTAGTCTATTCCAAAACCCCATATTAGTTTGAGAATCACAAGGAATTATGGGACAGCTTAAGACAGGGAGGGCTGGTGTAAATCAAGGTGCAAGCCCCTTTCTAAAACTCAGCTCTGTGTGGTCTATTTATAGGAAATGCTAGGAAGACACTGATGGGTCTTGCCTCAATGTAAGCCGAGAGGGTCATGTAGATTTTCTCTCTGTATGGGGTGACACGATTCAGCAGCAAAGAGTTGTGCATGGAGCTATCCCATGCCGCTTCAAACTGGTAAAACGTCCTGCAAAGAGACAGCAAAATGGTTGGTTAAAAATAAACAATACCATCAACCACCAAACTGTGAGAATTGCATCAGCAGCAGTACGCAAACATGCACACACAGAGAGACATATTTGTGCTGAATGGATGCAGCCATCCTGGAGTGCTGTGACTCAAAAACACCCCCTCATTATGAACAGCAATAGTGAAGGCACCTGTGGGAATCCTCAAGGGAAACTTCTGTGCTGTGAATTCATGGTTGTTGTTTTGAATATTGCATATGAGCAGAGATGATTTGGGGTATGTTTTAAGGTTAAAATTTAAGCCATGAGATGATGGGGTGCCAGAAAGACATAGAAAGAGGGACACAGTAATAGAAAGAAAGTTGCATGCAGGTGGCATTCTCTCATCTAGAATTGGCAATAAACAAGTTTCAAGTTTTCTGTGAATATTATGGCTTAGCAGAAAAGTCACCACATGTTTCTGTTTACATTGCCATGGTAAAGCCAAAGATCTGTTCCATACTTATCTTGGGGTGTAATTTAAACATGCCCTCTGAGAGTGAATGTGGGCAAGAGGAAAGGAAGCAAGAGTCAGGGGGAAAGATGAGGAAAGCAATACGAAAACAGAGAGCTTCTCTTGATCCCTGAAACAATTGGGTATTTTCAGATTTTGTCTAAAGCACTCCAGGGCCATATCTCTTCAGTCAAACATAGCACACAGACAATATAACTTCCTTCCACAGGAAGGAGGTACTAATTTTCAGCAAGCATGTTCAGAAAAGAAAAGAGTGAGGATGCTCAGTGCTGCAGTCAGTTCCATCTCTCCAGAAGCATTTGGCATTGCAGACCTCAAAAGTTTGATATGTTCATAAAAGTGCTTCCAGTGAATTCTCTTTGAAGTTCATTTCCCACATACAGCTACAGTCACCAAAGCTCCAGAAGAAAACTGACTATTCTACCAATCTCTGATTTATAGGGAGTACTGTGACTCTGAATGATAGGGAGATATAATTATCTCCAGATCTATCTTACCATAGCATTTTCCTGTTTGGTCACTGATATCTCAGAACTACTTCTTGCTTTGTGAAATTAGGTACATAAGGTACCTGAGATTAGCCCTTATCTTGTATGGGGGAAAGTGTGGTCTTTTAGCTGGCCTTATTAAAAAAACACCACCCAAATTGTCTTTTGAGAACAATAACTGAGATAGTCTACCAGTACTGTGGCATACTATCCCACTGAGGAAGCCAGGGTTTCCAGAAAGATCACACATGAAATAGAGGTTCAGTTCTTTGCATAATGGAAGCACCAAAGCAGATGTAAGCTTTGATGACATGGAGCAGTAACGGGGCTTCTCATGCATGAGGGCTAAATGTGGCCCTCCCAAGCCTCTCCCTCAGATTCTCAGGATTCTCCCCAGGCCACACACCCTCTTCTAGTATCTTTGCCTTGCTGGAATGTTTATTTGAATGATGATAATTCCTCGTTTGCCTGGATGGAGGATGGAGAGATGGTTGTGCAGTGTTTCTGCATAGAACCCTCTGGCTTTTGTAGCCCATTGTAAAAGTCACAACCATGGTTCCGCCCACATCTGCCTTTGGCCCTGCTCGCCACCACTGGAATGCAGCCCCCAGAAGGCTGCTCATGAGCAAAAACAGATCTCATGCTGAAAATGGTTCTCCACCCCGGATATACAGACACCCAAACGTCACTCTCATCCCCTTTCAGTAGCCTTTCCCATTATGATGGCATTCCTTTGGTGGAACCTATTTGGCTCAGCATTTTTGTGCCACTAAACAACAGAAACTACATTCAAAAGGGTGACCAAAATATTGGGACTTTAATATGTGTCTGAGCATCCTCATGATTCAAAAACATTTCCACATGGACATTCCACTTTCACAGCTCACCAACACTCATATCAACATAGTCAGAAGTCTCTTTAAAAAAAGAAGCCAGGTCTCCTCTTGGGAAGATTGTGCATTATAGTAGGTCCACCTCTCAGAAATAGTTGTTGACTCTTGTTAAAGAGGATCTGACTATTAGTTGATGATGCACAGTTTCTATCCCATTCTAAACATTGCATCTTGACACCGAGAGTCGCAGCATCTTGCCAAAACCAAAACTGAAAGATCACGGAGACACAAGCCACGGGAGAACATGTAACTCCAATAGGAAGGAAGGAAGGAAAGAAGATTAGGAAAGGAAGAGGAAAAGGGAAAAGGAAACAAGGGAGAGGAGAAAGAGGAAAGAGAAGAAGGGAATAGATCAAGCAAGTGTGTGAGAGTAAAGTGAGGTAGAAATACCTAGTGTCATTTCCCAGTGAAATGCTATAAGTGGAAGGCAACCCAAGACAAACACATGTACACATACACACATACACAAAGAAATCAAAATGTCAGAAAGCATTGTTTATATGGTGCCCTGTGGAAAGCTACCCAGAGAGGCAGCTACATGGGGTAGATGGTGATTTGAACAGAGTGCAGCCATAGATTGTTGTGAATTTGGTAAAGGTGGGCAACAAATGAAAAGCAAAAATACTATTGTCTCTTCACTCTGGGGGCTTCCAGACCAGCTGTTTGTTAAGCATTGATCCTGACACGTTTGCACAGAGGCTTTACAACATTGCCTGTTTATTGAGCATTAACCTTGATATGTTTGCATGGAGGTTATACAATATTGCTAGCTAGTGGTTGTTATCCTGCACTTTCCAGGGCAATTTTCTTATCAGACCTTTTCTGGTGAGAAAAGTGACAGGATATTAGCACTAGAAACTGCAGGATAACAACTTCATCTTGTATAAATGAACAGTCAATCTGGAAGTGCCCTCTCTTGGTAGAAGAGCATGGTCACAGAATGAAATTCAGAACATAGTTTTGCATATTCAATACACTCTCCTTTCACTTTTTAGTTGAATTTCTAATATCTGTGTCCATCCAGCTAGGCTCCCTTCCCCTGCATTATTAGTAAGGCTTAAGGATCAAGACTCTGTTTTCAGTGGAGCATGATTCTTATCAAGATTTTGATTCACAGTGTGAAAAATGGACTAAAATGACTTGAGCAAGGCAAAAGCAGAAAGGGGTTCTGGGTGAAATTCGCACAAACAATAGTTTTCAGCCCTCTTCCAAAGAAAACATGCCAAATACAAATGAATGACTGAAAACACATTGCTAAGCAAATATTGTATGTGGTGGAGGTGGGAAGGTGAGGTTGTGGGTCCCTTAAAAAAATAAAAAAAAGAACACAGAACTCTGCACTGTCAAGAACTTAATGGGAATGCCACTAATATGACTTTCAAATCTAGAAGTTAAGATGAAGGAACGCTATTTTTTGGGGGGGGGCTAAGTGCATGGAATTCTGATTATGTCACTTCATTCATTGTATTGTGATATTTGTACTGAGAACCTTGGATGTTCATCCATTGTCCTAGACTCATTCACTCAACAATAAACTTTAACCCTACTCCATAGGTTACGGGCTTGTCTACACTGATACACTAGAAAAGAAGAAATGTGTATGTGTGTGCTCTTTAATTATTGGATCTCGTGTACCTATCCTTTGACAACACCAGAAATATATATTACTAATACAATCACTTTCTAAGGATCTGGTATTCAATTTAGAGAATTTGGAAATATATTATGAAGCAGAAGTTGCATGTTTTTCAATAGGCAATTTAGCTCACACATAATACAGATGGTAGGGATGAGAATAAAGCTTTAAATTCTGTAATCTAGTCTAGAATTTACACTCAAGTATCCAAGGTAGTGAGTTAGGAAAATGTATTATCAAAAGTTTCTTCAATTGGTCATTTGCAGGTCACATTTTAGAGAAGTTATTGAATCAAAGCCAGTCTGAATTATATAAAGCTGTTATGGTGGATCTGGAAAGCTATGAGTATGAACTTGCGCCTCAGTCTCTTGAACAGCCTTACTGTAGTGCTACACAAAAATGCCTCCGTGTTGAGCCAGCATAAGAATGGTAATAGAAGAGGAAGCATCCCCACTGTTTAACCCATGCTGCCAGCTACTGCTTTAAGTAAGGGTGGTTCACTGCACAGGAGGGTTCCTCTAGCAATAGAGTAAGTTGCTTCGTAAGGCAATACAGGACCAGGACAATGTGAGGCATCCTTGCTGGTCCCTGGCAATCCATCCTCCTCCTCAACTGGATTTTGGCCTGAAAGACCAAGGAAATATGAGGGTACACGGAGAGCAAGTCGTAAGCAAGCACAATTTGTGACACTGCACAACATCGTCACTGATCACGGAGGCATGCTTGTGAAGACACCAGGCATCATTTCCTATTTCCCAGCTTTGTGAAATTGAAGCCAACATGAGATAACCTTCACTCTGGTCTTAAACCAGCATAAACATACTATACACTGAACTGTGATGAGCAATGCTGCTGCTAAATTGGAAAAAAAAAACATTTCTGGTCCAGATTACAGCATGCCCTGATAAACAAAGAGAAGAAGCAAGCAAGGTGTGCCATGCATGCAAAGGTGCTATAGCAAGATATGGAGTTCAAGATATAGCAATAATTAAGTACCAATTGTAAAATCAGCTGGTGTCTCAATTTACATAGAAGTGCTAAAACTCAATCTGACCTGGGAAAAGGTCCTTCCCAACAGCAAATACACACAACAACTGTCAAGTTCATCCCAAGGAGAACATTACCCAAGCTCACACACAAACCAATAATGGAACACAGTTCCACCATGCTACCCGGAGCAAGCAATAGAACACGGTGGACGAAACAAATAGAACTGCTGAAGAAGGAACTGAGCCCTGGAATATTGTTACTAAGGCTAGGGTTGGGGAGCAATTAAATCTACTTCCAATTTAAAGCTGAATTTATCAAATTCACACTTTCTCAAATAGTATGAGAACTAATATATAGCCATCCTTTGAAATGCACATGCATTTCAGTTTTGAGATGCCGTTCTCCAACTAGCTAATGCTTACAACAATTCATTTACCTGCGGGTATAGGGTGGTATATAAATTTATTTATTTAATCGACAACGACGACAATGATGATGATATGCATAAAATGAATATTTATACATGAAATTTATACATAAATGCATTGTGTTAGGAGAAATTGCTTGCAAAAGCCTTACATTAGTCAAAGCTGCATACAGAACTGTGCTTGTTAGGAAATATTAGCTAATTTCCATGAGGATTTTTAAAAAGAAAATTTGCAAATTGTTGCAGAAATGTTGGGAACCAAATTTAGGAATGGAAAACGTGAGAGAACTGAAGCTGATGGATCCTTCCATGGCTATCCAAGATGGAAAGGCAGAATCTGAAGATTGAATCTATTTATTATTTAACAGTTATAAAGGGACAAAGGGACGCGGGTGGCACTGTGGGTTAAACCACAGAGCCTAGGGCTTGCTGATCAGAAGGTTGGCAGTTTGAATCCCCACAATGGGGTGAACTCCCGTTGCTCGGTTCCCTGCTCCTGCGAACCTAGCAGTTCGAAAGCACGTCAAAGTGCAAGTAGATAAATAGGTACCGCTCTGGGGGGAAGGTAAACGGCATTTCCATGCGCTGCTCTGGTTCACCAGAAGCGGCTTAGTCATGCTGGCCACATGACCCAGAAGCTGTACGCCGGCTCCCTTGGCCAGTAATAGGAGATGAGCACCGCAACCCCAGAGTCAGACACGACTGGACCTAATGGTGAGGGGTACCTTTACTTTTACTAGACCCCTGCCTTAAGCATGGGCTGCCTAACTGCACGTGTCTAATTTGGTTCTTAGGTATTTGCCAAACACTGACGGTCTTTGATTTCTGGAAGTGCACTTATTCCCTGGAGTTAAAGGCCAGGCTAGTGATAACAATGAATGATTGGGTGGCATATCATTATTTATTGGACTACTATACCTTTATAATGACTACCTGCACAAAATGGTGCCTGGCACTAATCAGAGAGCTCATTAAATAGGCCACATGCAAGCAATAAACCACATATTATTTATTTGCAGCATCACTGTACAGTATACAAGGGTAGTACAGTGGTACCTTGGTTTAAGAACAGCTTAGTTTATGAACAACTTGGATTAAGAACGCTGCAAACCTGGAAGTAGGTGTTTTGGTTTGTGAACTTTGCCTTGGAAGCAAAGAGATGGTTGTGCGGTGTTTCTGCATAGAATGGGACTATGGTGCTGAGAATTGGGGTGTTAAGCTTTCCTCCTAGTGCTGTTTGCGCCCCAGCACCATTTTCATATTGCCCTCAGGCAAACAGCAACCTGGTGTGTGATTTTAATCAAGAAAATGGTGGTGAGGGAAGGATTTCCATTCTCCCACCTCCCTGACGCCATAGTCCAGATCACACATCTTGTCTCATCTACTTTGGCCCTCAGGCTGGAGTAATATAGAATTCTTTTCAGAGCTTGAAAGAGGTCTTGTTGCTTATGATAAATTGGAGGGGGGGCAAGACTCCCCTAAAACATCTGGATTCAATATAGGGCTAGAATTTAAGCAAGTGCAGGGGGCAGAGCATGAGGTGGGTCATCTGTTTTATGCTGCAGAGAGGGTCAGACACAGTGTTTGGAGTCTCTTGGAATCTGAGGATGCAGCAATGGAAAGAACAGGACCCTCTTGGGATGTGAATGCTCTGCACTGTCTCCATGTAGGTTCAGGCAAATAACTCGTATATCGTAAAGACACTGCAGACTCCGCTGTGCCTCACTGTTCCAAAAGGAAAAACTGACTCTGGTAAGCATGAATGGTACCCCTGGAATCTCACACAGCTCAGAGATTGGGGTGGCTCATCTTACTCATTTCATTTCTGAATAACAGGATTTTGTCGTGTTTTAGAATCTTGCAAAATCTCTTTATGTAGAGGTGACAATGGGAGAAAAAGAAGGTGTGTGCATCCCATATGAAACATCTCTCAAACTCTCTGAAAAGGATGGACTGTTACCAAATCATTCTACCTTTGTATCATCACGGGCAGACTGAATGGTTACTCAAGAGGAATCAGAGGAACTTAGCATAGTACAGTTTATTCCATTTACTCCATGAAATTTATTTCTTAGCCTATCTACACTTCCCAGGAATGACAACTTTTGTACCAAACTTTCAGAAATAGAAGCTCAATAAGCATGTGCCTCAACATAACCACAATCCCTAGAGACACCTCAGATCAATCAAATATCTACAAATGACTTGCAATCAAGGTAAGCAAGAAAAGCCCCATTTTATTCCTATTCTGCCCATGCTGGACTATTGACTTCTGCAAATCCAAGGCAGCCAAGAACTACCGTAAGTCCTATGCTCTCAATGGAATTCATTCAGAAAAACCAGTAAACTAAAACAAACCTAGACATCCACAATTCCATTTTCTCAGCATTCTCTTCCTTGGCTCTAAATACAAAGGGAAATCCCAAACACACCTTAGGGGAAGGAGGAAGTCTTCCTAAGTTAAGTACAGTTTTCAGGTTGTATGTAAAGATTGTCCACCTTGGATAATATTCTAAAGGTCAACCATTCCCGCTGGCTTGGTTTGCATGCAGTGCTAGTCCAAAGCATGGCTCAGTGTGAATGCACAAGTGTGCAAGCTTCTGGAGAGGAGGTTGCAGCCACCTTGCTCTTCTTCCAGTCCTGCTGCATCTGTGAGTTAAGGTTTGGTTTAATGTGTCATCTGAACCCAGGCTCCTGGTTTGTCTTCTCCAGAACTGCAAACCAAGAACAAACCTTGGTTATAGCTCATGGAGTGTTTCAAACCATGAGCTAAGGTTTAGACCAGAGGTCAGCAAACTTTTTCAGCAGGGGGCCGGTCCACTGTCCATCAGACCTTGTGGGGAGCCGGACTATATTTTGAAAAAAAAAGAACAAATTCCTATGCCCCACAAATAACCCAGAGATGCATTTTAAAACACCAAGCAGGCCCCACAAATAACCCAGAGATGCGTTTTAAATAAAAGGACACATTCTACTCATGTAAAAACACGCTGATTGCTGGACTGTCCACAGGCCAGATTTAGAAGGCGATTGGGCCGCATCCAGCCCCCAGGCCTTAGTTTGGGGACCCCTGGTTTAGACAGCATGCTAAGTCAAACAACTGCTTGGCTCAACAGCAGTGCAGCAGCAGGAATGGAAGAGGAGCACATTTGTGCTAAACCACTGTTTGGCTTAGCATTACATGCAAACCAATCACTGTAAAACTTACAGACCATTTAATGCTTGAGTTTGTTCAGCTGCGTTTTGCCAAACAGTTTTAACAGGAGCTGTTATCACAAGGCTCCTTCCCACGAAGCCTGTTAAACTAGGTTCTTCCCTCATCTCTCACACGGCAATGGCTCTCCTGCACCCCCTCCCCTTCTTTTCATCACACCCAGCCCAGCTTCTCATGCAGCCTGCATCAGCACACAGCTATCCAAACTGCCTTCGTGCCAGAGCTGGGAGCAAGGGAAGGGGCTTCAGCATGGACAAGGGGTGGGCAGCATAGTTTTGGCAGATGTCAGAAAAAATTACAACCGCAGCAAAACAGAAAGTAAAACCAGCCAAAAAAAGAACATAGATTTACAAGATTTTTTTTAAAGAGAGCTGTTTTTTTAAAAAAAAAATAAAGGAAGAAAGAAAGAAGTAAAGGAAATCAAACAAGGGGGTGGGGGAGAGAGACCCAAGGAACAAAATGGAACAAAAAATGATACAGAAGAGAAGGAGAAAGAAGCTGGTGTATTTGAGTGGGTGAAGGGAAGTTCCAACTGTAGCATTGGTGACCACAATGCTGACTTGGGTAGGGGCACCAGGGAGGAGGTCAAATAAATAAATAAATGGGGAGGGGAACAAATAATACCTAGGCATATCCGAATCAAGAAACTGCCTGCAAAAACACAAACAATCACATGGTTAGTGTGGGTTCAAATGGGTGGTAACAGCAGCAGCAGCAGCAGTAGCAGCAGTTCCATATTGCAGCTCCTCAAAAGCCCAAGCCCTATAAACAGCGCCTCTCTCTGCCCACTGGCAAGCCACAAAAAGCTGCAGTAGAAAATAGCAAAGCATCCAATATCACAACCGTATGAGTGAGTGGAGTGAGTGAGTGAGTGAGTGAGTGTCCAACACTGACACTGAATATTGGGGCCTGAACTGGGGAGAGCTGAGCAAATCCTGGTATAGTCATGAAGTCCAGTGGGTGCATCACTTTCGGCATGCCTACCCAATTTCACAGTGGTCTTGTGAGCAAAGCCCAAGTATGCCACCTTGAATACAAATGTAGTAAGGAACAGGACTACCCTCTTGGTATTGAGATTTGAATCATGTGATGCCAGCCTCATTTATTGCACTAGGATTTACCTCGAGTTCTTGGAACATAACTGCATCGACCATCACCCAATAAAGTTATTAAGGCCTGAATAAGCCCCCGAGGCCATTCTGTCCGTGTTAATTCATGCTTAACCACTACACATTGGGGGGCAGGGGTTAATGCCATAGCGATAAGGAGTTTCCTAGTTCTTCACTGCATTTATAAGAATGAAGGCAATGGAACCTTCTCTAGTGTCATAGAGGTTTCAGTGGCCGGGGGATAGAGGGAATGAGACCAAAATATGTTGTTATTTGGGTCTTTGGGAGGGCAGCTAGGTGACACACAATAGCAAAGCAGTGAGCAGAAGCAAAAGGTTCACATAATGGGTTAGATAGGTTCCCACCCTTCTTGCTTCAGCAATATCAAGACCCAAAGCAAGCCCCCAGAGCCCATGCAGAACTGAAGGGTGGGGGCTCTGGAAGATGGTGAATTGTCCATTGTCTTCCTCAGTTGCTCTAGAATGTCCTCCTCCTGCAAAATCTAGCCATCCTGCTAGCAAACTCTGAGGTATCAGCCAACAATTCAGTTATCATCCATGCAGGCAGCTGAGAATAATGCTCTTATGCCAGGCACAGATCCAGAGAGGAAGAACCAAAAGATGAATGCTCTGTATATGTGATTCCTATCCCTCCCCAAGCAACCTGACAGGTGGTTCATGACCCAGGATAAACCTTTTTATTGTTTTTGATGCTTTTGAGTTTCAATTGCTTTCTTCAAAAAATGAATTTTAATGAGTTATGCTGCTTTGCCAGAGAAATTGATAAGTGTTGTAAATGAAACAACCCAAACATGTCCTAAAGCATATGAATGCTTTGTTAGTTGACTTGAAAATTCATGTTCAAGTATTCTGCGGAGAGCCTGAGTAAGAAAGAAGCAGAAAAATCAATTCCCAGAATATGCAGTACAGTAGGGGTGGGCAACATGTGACCTTCCAGATGTTGCAGGACTACAATTCCCATCAGCCCCAGCCAGCATGGCCAGTGACCAGGGAAGATGGGAGTTGTAATACAGCAACACTGGAAGGGCCACTGGTCCCCCATCTCCGCAGTAGAGATATCCAATCCAATATGCAGAATTACCTAAATGGACTGCACATCCAGGATGGCTCGGTTCTTTTACTGATCAATATCCACCATATCACTACAGAAAATCTTTAATGTCAGCTTTCTTCAGTGATCCTAGAGCTTTTGCAGGTGGCTGACATGCTGACAAGCTGGGCACTTGCAAACCAGGTTTGCTGTGCTTATCCCTAATAGCCAAATGTACTCACAATATTATCACAGGGGGAGCAGCAACTGTTGAGCACAACTAGGAATGATCACTTTGAACACTCATGATAGCAGTTACTTTTGCTGTGAGGTTCTTCCTATTTTGCTTGTGAATGCTGTGTCTGTTGCTAAAGAAACTGCCATTTGGAAATACTTTTCCATAACTGCATCTCCTCCCTCTTAATCCATGGAGCAGGTCTTTAGCAGCTACTGTTTCAGAGAGACACTGCTGTATGCTAGTTGGCCCTCCTTTCATTGATTTTTCTGGGTTCACCTAATCAGCCCCATCACTGGAAACCCTGCACAATGACTTCTGCTTGTGCAACAGGCTATCCCCCCTCTCCTCCTCCCACATACCCCAAAATTGGCTCAAGGGGGTCAGCAAAACAGAACAGCACATGGGGGGGGGCTTGCTCTGTCTGGCAAGCTGCCACGTTTGTGCAGACAGAATGTTCATCATAGCACAACATGGAATTCTGCTCCTTGTTTTTTTTAACATTTCACTTTATTTGTCATTTATACATTGCTTGCTTATTTGGAAGAGAAACTCCATTAGAGCTGAATACTAAAAAGAGTCTTTGCTCTTTTGTTAACATTAGGAAGTTCACATGCCAGTCCTCCTTGCAGTGTTGAAACAATGGGTGAGGGGGTATAAGCTATGGGCTAGCCTTACCTCCATGACTGACGTGAGCCACAGCTAAGCCTGATGAAATGCTTCCCCACCATCCAAACATTCAGACAGCACAGGAAAAGGGCAGAGCTAGCCTGTGTGGCCCCACAACCCCTTTCACCCATTGTTTCAACACTGGAGAGCAGGCTATGTGAACCTCCCTACTGCTACCCAACTACGCATAACCTTTGTCCTAGGGTAACTCACCTCAGACAATCTGTCTTCTCTTCCAGCATTTCTTTGGCAGCTTCTGTTTTTCACACATCACATACTAACACCTTGCCTCGTCCGCAACCCCATTTTAATCGTTCACAGCTCAACCATACAAGCTCGTGATGAGTTGTTTATTTTGCCAGAGGGTCAGGATAAATGATGTTATGTTAAATGTCTGAATGGAGATGAGTATTGAGGGACCAGCCTGGGATGCTTCAGTAAAAATGGAGTAGCCACACAACTACAGGAGACATGGAAAGGGATATTCCCCACCCGCCGCCCAAAAAAGTGAAAGAAACTGGGATTGGAAGCCGTGTTATCTCTTGCCTGTTGTTCTCCTGACATAGTAGCATGAGTACCCCATCCATGGGACCAAACTCAGTCCTTCATATTATGAATTATAACTGTTACAATGCATTACCATCTTGGCTGTCTTAGTGCAGACCCAGGTCATTGAGCCTGAGCTTTCACAGCTGTCTCCCGCCATGAAGCACCATTGACAGGATGGGCAGCAACAGCAGAAATGTTCTATGCTTATGATATTATTATTTTGCTAATTATGGCGTTTTATTAAATGTGCATTTTATACTTGACCTTTGTAATGTTTTGTTTTGAAATATTTAAGATCATTACATTATATTGCTTTGAATCTATACTTTATATTTGACTTTCTTTGGTAACGTTTTATTCTGGATTCTTTTATTTGATGTTTTAATGTGTTGTAAACCGTTTTGAGATATTTTTGTTTAAATATAAAATGATATAGAAATGAAATGGATAATAATAATAATAATAATAATAATAATAATAATAATAATAATAGGTAAAGGTAAATGACCCTTGGTTAAGTCCATTCAAAGGCAACTATGGGTTGTGGCGCTCATCTCGATTCAGGCCGAGGGAGCTGACGTTTATCCACAGACAGCTTTCCAGGTCATGTGGCCAGCATGACTAAACCACTTCTGGTGCAACAGGACACCGTGACAAGTGCCAGAGCACACAGAAACGCTGTTTACCTTCCCGCCACAGCGGTACCTATTTATCTATTTGCACTGGTATGCTTTCGAATTGCTAGGTTGGCAGAAGCTGGGACAAAGCAACGGGAGCTCACCCTGTCACATGGATTTGAACTGCTGACCTTCCAATTGGCAAGCCCAAGAGGCTCAGTGGTTTAGACCACAGCGCCACCCGCGTCCCAGCATATTCTGAATTTGGCCTGGTGATAATGTGCTTGGTGCAAGCATTGCTATTCCAGCTCCAAGGAGCCAAAACATCTCCAGGCAGCTGGTGCTAACTTTCAACTGTCCTGTTCTATCTTTTCCCCAGAAAACCAGCTCCTACTGCATGAACAAGGAGCAGTGATAGGCAATAACGTGATTGTTGCTAATGTATAAGCAGAGGAGCAGCATACCACAGGCAAATCCAAAAATTCTGTATATATGGGGTAAGACCATTGATTATTGGTAGAGCACAAGATTTGCACACAGAAAGTCCCGCATTCTATTTGTGGCAGTTTAAAATATTGGTCAGCATATGGCAGGAGAGATCTCTGCCTCAAACCCTGAAGAGAAGCTGTCAGTCATAGTAGACAATTATGGGCTAAATGGACAAATAGTCTGAACTCTAGTACAAAGTAGCTTCTAATATGGTTCTAATTCACCGAACATTCAGTGATAAGGTGATGGGTGTTCATGGCCAAGGCCAAACAGGAAAAATTAGGCCTGTTTAGCTGGAATCTTTGTTACCAGCCTTGTAAAACTCTTCTCAATCAGAGGGATGCTTGGGGAAAATATTTTGGACCACCGTTGCTTTCTCTTTCTGCTACTTGGGCACTGTAGTCTCGTTACTTAGCTAGCCTCAGCATGGCTTTAGCTCACTGGCTGCACGTACTGCAGTAAAGGGGTGGGGCTTTCAGAGAAATCCCCCCCCCCCAATATATATTTAGGTACATACACTCCCTGAAGATCTACAGGGAGGTCATGTTTGCCTCAGGTTAAATGAGCAGAGCATGCTTTGTGGCCAGACTTACCGATCATCCTGGGAGGGGCGGATGTATCCTGATGACAGGATGTTCAGAGACAGGATGTTGGGGTCAATGAGGGATTCATCTCCTTCTGGGGTGTTCCGAATCCGACCTAAAAGCAGAAAACACCACATACAGTTTATTCCTGAGGGAACTCAAGAGCAGGTATATTTTTCAGCCTATCAATGAGGTGATCCTGTCAAGCTGTAGCTATAAAGAAGATCATATTGCTGCGACATTTTTGTTTCTCTCACTATACAGATCCATACTGCCCTGGAACAAATAAGAGGCAGCAAGCCTACCACACCACTATAATTTGGACACTTCTCAAAATCTGCCTGCATAGGCAACATAAATTCCCTGATATAGTGGCCTCACAGCCCCTGAGGTTCTAGGGGCAGAATAGCTCCTCACAATATATAAACACCATTTTGAATGGTTTTCACTGCACCACATACCAGAATAGGACACAGATCTCCAGAGTACAGACTGCCTACAAGTCAGTAAGAATGTTCAGGGGCCTACTTAGGGTCTCGGAGCATTGCTTTTGATGCTCAGCACATAGCATTTGTGTCTATTAACCTCTCTGGAGTCAATGGGAGTAAGGAGCTGCTCAGTTCAGGCAACCATTTGGCCACAACAGGAGGGAAAACCATTTTCAGACTTAGTATTGCTGGTGCTGGAGGAGACTCTTGAGAGTCCCATGGACTGCAAGAAGATCAAACCTATCCATTCTCAAAGAAATCAGCCCTGAGTGCTCACTAGAAGGACAGATCCTGAAGTTGAGGCTCCAGTACTTTGGCCACCTCATGAGAAGAGAAGACTCCCTGGAAAAGACCCTGATGTTGGGAAAGATGGAGGGCACAAGGAGAAGGGGACGGCAGAGGATGAGATGGTTGGACAGTGTTCTCGAAGCTACTAACATGAGTTTGGCCAAACTGCGAGAGGCAGTGAAGGATAGGCGTGCCTGGCGTGCTCTGGTCCATGGGGTCACGAAGAGTCGGACACGACTGAACGACTGAACAACAACAACAATTGCATTCCCTCATGGGGAACCTTCCAGGGGCCACATGCCGTTGGTGGGTGGGGCTAGAGGCAAAAATGAGCAGAGCAATGGATGTGACTCTTACTCCTGCACCAGTGAAGGTTGGACCATTTGGTCAACTAGGGCACTGCCCCACTAACCTCCATCTGGCCCCACCTGCCTGTCTTCTTACTTACAATCAGCCCAGGGAGTGGCACAGGCTATCAGCTTTCTACTCCTTAAGACTCAGGGCTGCCCTTGTAGAATTCGGCAGGGAGGAGGACAGAGACAAAACTAAAGTGAGTTGGTTCTGCCTGCCATTGGCTCTGTCTCTACTTCCTGTTGGCCTTCCTGCCTTCTGTCCTACCAGTTCCAATGGGAGTGAGCCACCACTGCCCTGTTCATTCCAGCCACACAAAAGCCACGAGGTTTTTGGCCCTGCACACGCAACATCCACACATCTTCACCCTCCATCTAGGCAAACCATCAGCATTATCACATCCAAGCCAAGCACAAAGCCGGGGACATGAGAGGACATGGCCCAGGGTGCATTTTGAGAGGCCCGGGAGGCCATTTTGGGCTCTTGGGCCTGAGACTCCACCCCCTTGGCTAGGAGATACAAGAAAGGGAATACACAAGCTTCACTTACCCACAACCAGCTCCCGCACTTCTTTCCAGCGAATGTGGCTCCCTGTCTCATGCACCAGGGTGACAGTGATCCTCCTCTGGATACCCTGTCATCCACCATGCCCAAAGAGAAAGGAGGCAGCGGTTATGAGAACTTCAGCTAAGCAATGAGCAGCACTGAGTGAGGGTTTTGTCCTTTGCAAAAGGATATGTGCATGAATAGTGGCAAAAGTATTGGCCAAGAGAAGGAGAAGGAGGTGGCTCCTACAGCAGGTCACCTCTTATAAACTGGCCCTTAAATGAGGCAATCTACAGTGCTAGCCACATAGTTCCCACACGCTCTTCTTGAAAAGTGCTTTGCCAAGATAGGCAAATAAATACAGTTTGTCTTGACCTCATTTAAAAGCGTCATTTGGGCACTGCTTTATTATGTGTATGAGCAAGATACACAACAGGGGACTTCCTACAGCATATTAAAACTTGGCTGCTTTCAATTTTGATTCTGTGTTACTCCTCTTTTATTGTACTGTGCTGCATCATAGTTACTATGGGGGAGGGTTTCTTTTGTTGCTTATGTGCTGTTGTTTAACCTATAAGAAGAAAAGCAATAAAAACACTTTTCAATAAGAAAAAGAAAGAAGAAGAAGAAGAAGAAGAGGAGTTTGGATTTGATATCCCGCTTTTCACTACCCGAAGGAGTCTCAAAGCGGCTAACATTCTCCTTTCCCTTCCTCCCCCACAACAAACACTCTGTGAGGTGAGTGGGTCTGAGAGACTTCAGAGAAGTGTGACTAGCCCAAGGTTACCCATCAGCTGCATGTGGAGGAGCGGAGACACAAACCCGGTTCCCCAGATTACGAGTCTACCACTCTTAACCACTACACCACACTGACTGAAAAAGGAGGAGGCATTTTAAAGGAGGTAATCTGCGGTGCAGAGCAGTTGAACCTCTCCCATTTCCTTCCGTAGCAAAATATTCTATGCACTGCTCAGCATGAAAAACAAATTTATGACAAACCAGTAGAGTGAGAGGGTAAGGTGCAGCAGTGAGCAAGCGCTAACTCAGTCTCATGGCTCCTACAAATGGAATGAAGAAGTTAACCGAGCTAGGAGCAAGGCCAGATATCAGTCCGATATCAGGACACAAAGTTCTAAACCCAACAAGCTTTATTGCCAAGATGGGACACACACTTTATTAGCAAGAATTAGTTTTGCAAAAATGTACAGCCTACAGGTGCACACTCCATTGGGGTTGGTGCACCTGTTCTCACCAGGGGAGGCATCACATGGCTCTGGGAGATAATGCCAGAACCCCCTGCTCCTCTGAATCCTGTTTTTGCCACCCCAGGCCATGGCTCTGAGCTCTCTCCAGTCTCTGACAGCAGTTGAGATTCCTGTTTGACAGGAGAGAGCTTTTTTCCTGACTGTCTTAGCACCCCCACCCCATTCCTTCTCATGCACCTCTTCATGTGTCTCCAGAGTCTGCCATCCCAGGTTTGTGAGCAAAGATGCTTAGTAAAACATGGCAGGAGGATTGTATTTTTATTGGTGTTTCACTGCCCACCTCCAGAAATTTTTGTTTGTAGACCTGAACCTAACAAAAATATCATCACAGAGAAGAGCCAATGGGCTTGGGGATTGTGGCAGAAAATACCTGGTGTAGAAGGAATGTTCCAAGGCAGGGCATTCCTCCACGGTGATCCACAACAGCAGGGATGTAGCTATAAAACAAAGCTACAGTGAGACAGGATGTGGAATGTCAGCCCACAGCACCAAGTCCCCCAAACAGTGCAAATGAAACATGCTCTTAGAGATCCTTGCCTGTGTTGCCCATGCTACCATACCTGTATTTTTTGAACATTGTATTTGCACCAAATGCATTCAGCCTGTGTTATGGGATGCTCTGAGCCCGCATCCCATCAAAGGGCCCACATTGCAGACAGGGACAACTGCTACAGAACACACAACAGTGGTCTCCACAACTTCAGGGTCAATGCTAGGTTTATTTGCATCAGTCTATCCTTTGCCTTGTGGGAGAAGGGCAAAAGCAGATAAGAAACAGGGAACCACAGAGGGAGAGGCTTTCAGACTGCTTCACAGTCACTCAGCAGAAGGGCATGCAGGATTAAGGCAGCAAAGTGCTCTTGATCCTGCACAGACCACACCCAGAAAAAAGGGTATGATCATACTGTGTGGCATGTAGGGATGGTGGAGAATTTTGATGCAGTATGCATTTAAAGCTGAATCTATCAATTTTGCAATTTCTGAAACAATATGTGAACCAAAGCACAGCTAACCTTCAAAACCTGCATTTATCCAAATTTTGCAATGCAGTTCTCCCAAAAGCAATGGTTACAAATATATATATATATATTAAGGGAAAGTGTGCATAAAATTTAAAATATTAGGAAAAAATAACATGCAGAAATGCATTATACTGTATTAATATACACATTTTGACTGCAAAAATGTGTATATTAGTCAAAACTGCATACAAAAATGTATTTCTTAGGAGAAATTTGCACTAGGATGTCAATGAATTTACATGAGGGGTTTGGGGTTTTTTTTGGTAGGGAAGAATTGCAAATTGCTGCAGAATGCACAGAAATGAATTAAAGTTTGGAAAAATGAGAGACTGGGAGAACAAAAATTAAGATTCTTCTATCCATAGAGGCATAGGGATACCCAGTTCAATTATTTGTGATATACAGTAATTTATACTCTTTTTCTCATTAGGCAACAATTCACCCACAGCTTGACTTTTACATATATGTTTTGTATCCCAAATTCTCTGTGCAATGCTTTGCAAATATATAGCTTGTTTCCAACTTCAGCCTTTGGGTCAATCCAATAGGGCTCTTCTTATGCATGTGCATGACTGAGCAAAACAAAGAATGGGAGAACTAAATGAGCATGTTCCTAAGAAGTCTCCTAAGTCATTCCTAGGACAAGTTCCAGGTAGGATGATCAAATCATGTCTCCTAGAATAGAAAGCTAACTCCACCCCACTGATCCATTGACAAATATAGTCACTTACTCGCCATTGGCCTCAAGCTCACAGATCTCAAAGAAAACCATCAGATCATACTTGCACTGGCAGGGGCCAATGCTGGGCCTCGTCATGGCACTCAGTTTGGTTGCAGGCACTGCAAAGGGGGGAAATGGAATTAGTGGCCAAAGATAAGGGCAAACAATCCCTATCTTCTCAGATTGTAGACTGGCTTCACAACTTGGGCTTGTCCACATTGGAGCTTCCAGCTGCTTGCATTCCCATTTGATTTATGTGGTCCACATGATGTTACCCTTAAAAATACCACTCTCATTGCTTCCCCCCTGCAAATTCAGGTTTACCTGAAATGGGGATGATCCAATAAATGAGAGGTGGGGGAATCAGGCTCAAAACAATCACACTTGGGATTTCAGAATATTTGTTTCAGGGTTTGGGTGTAGGTGGATCAATCATCATTTTCTGCTACTCCCCTTTTCACACCCACTATTTTCTTAATGCTTTCATTTATTTTCATTCCCATAACTATTTCTGAAGTACTCCTGAATGTAGGAGCATAGCCTTATCTATATTTTTTTTCTTTGGAACTCTCAAATTTGCACAGAATCACAAGCAAACCACATTAAAAAAAATTATAGCATTTAATTGGCATAATAGAACCAACAAATTTGAAGGTGGGGGCGAACACAAAAGGGAACTCCTATTGGTATGAAATGAAAAGGCAGAGGTCTAATTAAAATGGGGGGGGGAGTGGATTAACAGCTAAATAATGCTCAAATATGGACAAGCCCCACAGCACAGCAAGGGCAGGACAGCCAGTTCCACCAACACTTACTATCTAAAATTTAGAAAGAGTCAATGGTAAGATCCATTAATGTTTGAAGAAAGCTTTTGGACCCAGATATACAAAGAGGAAGATGGATGGGGCACTGTAAGCAAATGCATAAGCACACACAAAACACATCTTCTCCTGCATCAAGATCAGCAGACCCACATATATGAAAACAAAGTCAACAGCAATGCAGTCTCTCTGAATGGCAAACAAGAAGGACTGGGCTTAATGATTTTCATGAAAGACACAAGACACACAAAGAAAGGGGGGTGGTTAATGCTCACGGCATTGTTAAGTGGTGTAAAATAAGAACTATGTACGTAAATAAGCATATTATTAAGAGCTAGAGGCATTTCTTCTGGAGTGGATGTTTGGAAAATATTGTGGTCAACTAGCTTACATATAGACAGCAATTCTGCGTGCCTGAGGCACCCTAAGGAGATCTATTGTACCACGTCCTAGGACTCCAGAAATCAATCCCATTAGGCATCTCAAGTGGGACTTTTCATCTCCCTCTACTTGTGTTCCTCACTGGTGAAATTGCAAATGTCTCAAGTTAGGAGCAGGTTTTCTGTCTTTGCTTTCCCCCCTAATGCTATTCTGTAAGGTGCTGTGTACAATTATGGATTTATATCACTATCCTCAAGCATTTTCAAATCCATTGGGAGTGAGAGTGGCCAAACATTGAAGACAGGTATAGGGAACATGGAGTACAGAAGCATCAGGACAGCCACAATTCCCATCAGCCCTAGTCAACATCATGGGAGTTGTAGTCAAGCAACATCTAGAGGGCCACAAGTTTCCTCAACCCTTATTTAAGAGAGGAATGAATGGCCCAACACCATCACTGAATCCCCTGAGCTGCACTAACAGCCCATAAATAAATATAAGCACACAACACACACACACAAACACAGCCCAGAAGAAAGAGGTAGCAAGAAATCACACAGAACACTGCACACAGCAGAATGGAATATCCCGTTGACTCAGGGATCAAAGTCATCCTGGGAGGGACTCACGTATGTTGTGGATTCATTCAAGACACTATACAAACTTAACTTGGGAACAGAAAGCAAAGCAATTACACTGCTTTATGGTGTCCCCCTTTTTCCTGTCCTTCTGAGTAGTGCATTGGTGCCTTTCCCAGGAGCCCTCCAAGTCAAGATCCCTGAGTCTGGGCCTTCCAAAGCTTTGTCCAGGGACCAACCAGGCTTCTGAGCCTTTTTCACAACACAGTTCCCAAGTAACAGGGATGTTGTGGTGCTGGGTTCCTCCCCCTCTCTGATGAGGAAAGAGGAGGCTGTGCTGGCAGCATAAAACATGTGTCCAGAGAATGTTTCCAGGAGCTGGCCAGCAAGCACGTTGGGTATCAGACCCTTAATCATCAGGAGGGATCTCTCTTGCTCTTCACAGGGGAAACAGAGAGGCAAACAGAGAGCACAATACAATATGAAACAATTATGCACAGAAACATAATGCAGCCTAAACAAAATACATAAGCAGCTCATCCAGTGCTTGCAAACCCCTATAGCCTTAAAATGTAGTGTGCCATTCAGAACCACAATGTGGAAGAATGAGGAAGCCAACCAAGCATTTATCACGTTAGACCGATACTCAGGAGTGGGGGTGAGACATACTGGTGACAGTAATGCTGTAAGTGGCTATCACTGTGTTATCAACAAACCGTCTATAGTGATAAAAGAAAGGGATGGAGCAGGCCTAGACAGTGTGCACACCACACATTTAAAGCACATGGCTTCCTCCAGACAATCCTGGGAACTGTAGTTTACCCCTCATAGAGCTACAATTTCCTGCACCTTTAACAAACTTAGGTCCTAGGAATTTTTTTGGGGGGGAGGGGAGTGACTTTGTGCTTTAAGTGTACTATAAATGTATGGTGTGTGCACAGCTCAAGTTTAGCCTCACTGCTAGAGAGAGCTGTGGAAAAGGCAAAAACTTAGAAACTTGCTGAAGGTGTCTATTACATTGCTGGAGCAAAGCAGCATACAGCTTCTGAGCAAAAAAGAGGAACCCCTCCCACACACACACTTAAAATGGAGCATTCAATATGCCACAACTATGGGGCATGCTCAGGTCACTTCACTGGCTCTGCTGAGAGACCCGCTACATCACATTATTTCATCCCTGGCAGCAGCCATTCCATGAGACTGCAGCTGCTTCTCCTATCCTTTTGGTTCCTACATTTCTATTTAAAATCATGCTAAATGAAAAGCAATTTCTCTCTTACCTGGTTTGGATAATGGCATGACCCGAGGGAAATGGCGCCGGGATGGTCTTAGGGGGCTGTAGAGAAAGAAACACAAATTTTAAAAAGGGAACACAGGGAGAAGAAATTAGATTATATCAACGTAGGCCCAACAGGAATTTGTGCTTGGTCAAATAATAGGACCTGAACATGAGCTGATGGTCAAATAATAGGACCTGAACATGAGCAGTTGCTCCAAGTCTTTACCCACCCAAGAATCAGAAGTTGCAACCAAGACTTCAGCATTGATTCGTCTAGTCCAGCTGAGTGTCAGACTTGTACTCTTTGACCAGACCATGATTTGTTGATCTCTAACAATGTAAATGTAACAGCAGCATCTGCCCTTATACAATTCCCTGGCTTGGATGAGATACCTGAGCATGCTTTAGTTGTTCTACCATAAAACAAACTGCAGCAAGGCAGTTCTGAAAATGCACTATCGATCCTTGCCACTGAACACATGAATCTGATCAAAATAAGGCCAATGAATAGTGCCTCAATGTCCTTACGGCTGCAGCCACAGGCTTTGTGTATTACAAAATGGACATAATCTGAGCTAAGGTAGGGCAAACCCCAAAGCCAGTGAGAGATTAATCCTATGGCAATGGCAGTTGTTGTGGAGGTGACATTTACCTGAGGACATCCTTGCAGAGAGGCGGAAAAGGATGCTGCTGATAGTGCCCAAATACCTCAAAAACAATTGGCTGGCTCTTGATATACTCAATGAAAGATTTGGTGACCTCCACTGCAATCTGAGAGACAGGGGAAAAAAGAAGAAGAAAAGCCATTTGAAACAGAATATCTACATGGTCCCATTCACTTAAGCAAAATTTATTTCAGCAAAGTTTATGGTTAACATTGGTTACATGGCAAAGGAAAGGCACTCAGTACTACTACTGCTACTAATAATATCCTTAGTAAAATTATAAACTAAAAGTCGTACTTAGGCACAGATATTTATTACTTCATTTCACATGAACTAGATGGCTATTATAGGATGCGGGTGGCACTGTGGTCTACACCACAGAGCCTAGGGCTTGCCAATCAGAAGGTTGGTGGTTCGAATCCCCACGATGGGGTGAGCTCCCGTTGCTTGGTCCCTGCTCCTGCCAACCTAACAGTTGGAAAGCACGTCAAAGTGCAAGTAGATAAATAGGTACCGCTCCGGCGGGAAGGTAAACGGCTTTTCCGTGTGCTGCTCTGGTTTGCCAGAGAGGCAGCTTAGTCATGCTGGCCACATGACCCAGAAGCTGTACGCCAGCTCCCTTGGCCAATAAAGCGAGATGAGCGCCGCAACCCCAGAGTCGTCCGTGACTGGACCTAACAGTCAGGGGTCCATTTACCTTTACCTAGATGGCTATTGGTTGAATTCAGCAGAGCTCTGGTCATGTTTTTATGTTAAGTTTGCCATAGACTGATCTGGCAAAGTGATGGCCTCTCAGCTTAGTTCTCTAGCTGTGTGATGGTAATGATGTTGACTTATGAGGGTGAACACAATAAAGATTGCAAAGCACTTTGCAAATTCCAAGTGTTTATACCAATGATAAACAGAAGCAAGTACAGCATGCGACATGATGTGCTGGTGCAATGGTTCATCTTGAATACTTGTTTGCTGTTGCAGTGCATAGAATTATGCAATACAGATTATAGTTAACAAGCTATAATATGCCTATAATACAGCTTTCAACTTGTATGGCAATCATTGTTATTGATGGCTCTTTTTCATTCAGAAGAAGGTCACTGATTATGCACAAAATGAAAAGCTTGCTTCATTCTTAGTATAAGGAGGGCACCCTGAATCCAGAAAAATGTATTTTTTCATATCCTTGTTAATCAGGCTGTTTCAAGTACTATTGCCTGACATTAAAGGTGTCACCATAAATACCATCTCTATGGCAATCACAAATCTGCTCTACCAGAGGCTATTTCCACCCTGGATGCAGGTGCTGCCCATGGAGTTGTGAAAATGAAGCCTTCTCAGATTCTATACTTACATTTTGTACATGATAGAAGCCAAGAGGTGGGCCTCGCCCAGTGTTCTTCAAGGGTTCTGTGGAGAAGGCCTCGTCATGGCGGTGGATAAAGCTATGAAGAAATACAAGTTTTATTATTGTTGTTGTTATTAAATATATTTATCACAGGTATGTTCCATAGTTGCATATTGCTACACAGGCAGAGACCATTAAACACTAGCTCAGTTGAGGTCTGAAGGTCACCACTGGGGCTTCCTATACTTTGAGTGCTACATTCCTGTAGGGGGCTCTAACATACTGAAAGGCCAGTAGGACAAGGACCTGAGGGGGAATAATCCTCAAAGGGTTCCTTACCCCATCATGCAGGGATCCCTCATAGTTCTTTGCTGTCCTCCTTTTCTCTTGTAATAATTAATGGCTCCCACCAAAGTAAGGTCTGGTATCTATACTCTAACCTCCACCCTTTAGCCTTTTAAATGCTAAAACGTTTTGGCTGTCAGGAATCAACTTCTGTCAATCTAGGTTTTCCCATCTGAAAAGAATGGGATAGCCACCAAAGAGCAAACGGAGGAGAAACCACAATCTCCTAAGGTTATCTAAAATGGGTAAAGGGCAAATAGAGAAGGAAAGACTGGAACTCACTTAAACTGGCAGAAGATGTCTGCATATTCTGCTGAGATGCTAGATGCCTGCAAAACTGTCACTCTGAAAGTGAATATGCTGCCCAGCTTCAGGTGCTCAAGGGCTGCCTCTAAAGGCCCATCCACCACAGACTTCTCTGAAGTGTCCAGGAGAAGATCCTCAGGAGTGGCTGGAGAAATAGAATATTAAAGTTATAAATAGAATATTAAAGCTAGAAAGGACATTTCCTCATTGGTATAAAGCAGAGGCTTCCTCATATCCTAAATGGTGCACACATCAAAGTGAGAGCAGAAGAAGACGTCCTGGACACTGGAATGAAAAAGCTTGCTTGTCCCATTGGTGGACTTTCCTGTACAAAATAGCACGGTGGGCACAACAGCTGAATTCTGTGGCTTTGCCACGTAGTGTTGGAATGACTTCTGCCTGAAACCCTGGAGAGCAGCTGCCAGCCAGTGTTTACAGTACTGGGCTAGATGGCCAAAGATCTGACTTGGTAGAAAGCAGCCTCCTAGGTTCCTAATGCTCACAAGTGGAACTTTCAGTAAAATGCTGTAGTGTATAATCACCTCCTAGTAGGAGCATTCCTGTTCACGTTTCCTGCTATCTGGCTAACTTTCCTCCAGGATACAGTAGCATATAAGCTATAACAAGCTCAATCAGAGCACTCTACTCTCTCACACCAGTTTTCTGTTTATTTTTCCTAATGGAACCTAATATTTTGTAGCTATTCAGCATACTCAGTCCTCGTTGGACTTTGGGAAAAGGGTTGCCTCCTTGTGTGTGTGTTTTTTTAAATATACTTCTGTTAACATGAGGGTTTCACTTAAAATGCTGATACCTCCCTACTGTTTCTCAGTAGCCCAGTTGGGCTCTGTGTTTGTCAGCATGCACCATGTCAGTTTGCTGTTAGTGGGAGTGATGCCAGGAAAAAGCACATCAAACATAACAGAAACATGGCCACACAATACGAGGTTTTTCCTCTCTCAATCAGTACACACACTAGGTTTGCTTCCAGGCAACCTGTTTACCGAGCATTCATCCTGATCTGTTTGGACAAAGTCTGCAGGGTTAGACCACACTGACTGTTTATTGAGCATTTATTCCGAGTGATACTGTGTGGTGTCAAGCAAATGTTATCCCACACTTTCCATGCATTTTCAGTCACTTTCCCTGCAAAAAGTCAGATTCCGAGGGGAAGCGGGTTTGTTGAGCAAGAGTCCAAATAAACTTTAATTGTGCAACCTGAATGTCCCGGCATGTGACTGAATCCCACCCCAAAATAGCAATGGTCTGGAAGTGCCCTGGAAGCCTTATCTTTTAAAAAAAATATTCTTCTTTTTTAAAAAATCTCATTTACTTCGCTGTTTTCAACCACAAGAAAACATAGAGTGGCTGTTGATGTAGCTTTCCAATGTTCTTTATGAGGAGCTCCAAAAAGGGGCTCAAATATTTGGCTTTTGCTGCTATGCACACAGTTCCCCAACCCCTTTCTGACCTAAAAAAAAAAAAACCCTTCACCTGCACAGGTGTTGTTGTTGACTTCATCTGCAGATGGTCCTATGTCAGTTACTTGTCCCTGTCCCTCTACGATACGCAGCTCCTCCTGTGAAGTTCCAGAGCGGGACATTCCCACTACAGGACAGGACTCAGACTGGAACTACAAGGAAACAAAGGATAGGAAAAGAATACAAGATAAAGGTATGATGGTTCTGGATGGTGTCATTAGGTTTCCCTTGCAGTGGTGTATTTTGCCATTCTCCTTTTTAAACTGTGAGGTTAGGGAGATGCAAAGTCAAACTCAAGATGCAAGTGAAACCAGCTGATCTAAGAAGAGAGGAACTTCTGGGCTATGAAGTTCCATTATTAAATAACTTAAAAGAGTTCAGTAAGATGAGAACATATAGGACTAACTTATCTCTTCTCAGCTGCCAGAATTTTATAAGCAAGAGAATAAACACCCATTGTGCCATCTATTAAAAATGGCACAACAAAATATGAGATTATACATCAATTGCCAAATTATATTATATTTAAGGATCAAACCTATAGGCAGGATATTTTTTTGTCTAAATTGATTAAGTTTTTAGAAAACTGTAGTTAATTGTAGGAGATGTTAATTCACACTGTTTTGAAACTTAGCAGTGCTGTTGGAGTTTCTTCTGTCCCTTATATTGCATCTTTCCTCCCCCCCCCCCCTCAGTTTTTGTATCTCTTATTCTCTTATTCAGACAAGGTAGAAATAAAATACAAATATGATCAAGGGAGGGGGGAAAACTTGCAGAGCTTTATATTTATCAATAATAATCTGATATAGTATTTGCTGCTAAATAGCAAACATTTCATAGAATCTGGACTGAAATCCAAGACTTCAGAGGTCGCTAATGTCAGTTTCCATGTCACTCAGAAAAAACAAACCAGCCTGCTCTGTTTTCCATATGTTAATATATGTAAATTCATGTAAATTTAAGCTATCTTTTGCTTAGTTTGGGGTATAAATTACAAAGAACAGCAGGTATGGCATACAATTGAACAGGGTAGTTTAAAACAGAAGAGACAACAAGCTTTGTTGTAACTCAGACTCTAAGTAGTCTCTAGAGACCAACATTACTTTGCCACACTAATGAGCCCTCTGAAACTTCTGAATCTGTACAGCAAATTGGTTAATTAATATAACCAGTTAGGTTCGGGTCCATGTGCCGAGTGCGATCAACGAACTTGGATGATGCTCAGCTAGTTCTGTCTTTCATAGCATACCTTTTCGAAGTGCTGATCATCAAAGGAAATTTTGGCCGTTCCAGATTGCCGCACTCCTGAGCCATAATCTGGTGCTTCTTCATCAGCTAGAAACAGGAAGGCATCAAGAGGTTATAGTAAAGAAAGAGAAACTCAGCCTCCCCAACAGATTGAGAGCCATAGCCAGGAACTCATAAACTGCAATCCTATATCCACTTCCTCATTGGACTCAGTGGGATTCCCTTCTCAGTAGAAATGCCTAGGATTGCACTTTTGCTCACTTATCTTTTCACATTTATATTTTCTTATGAGTACATTTTATCCCACCTTTCCTCAAAGCAGCTCAAGAGGGCATGCAAGGTTCTCACCCTCACATTAAATCCTCACAGTAACCCTGCTGAGAGACAATGAATAGCCCAAAGTCACCCCGAGAAATTCATGGCTGAGGGGGGATTTGAACCTGGGTCGTCTCCCCATTCCTAGTACAACACTCTAATCCACAAGAAGGCACTAGGGAACTGTACAGGGCAAATAGAGTCAGTCACCAAGTGTGGTTGCATTTGGACTGGCATCACTCAAAGTTTGTTTTTGCATGTGGTAAATTTCTTCTCTGAATACCATTATCCAGCCACACTGTGAGGAAAGAAATATAAAAAGTGGGGATGGTTGGTTATCTGGATGCACCTTGAATCATCCAAATGAATGAGAATGAGGAAAGGTACCACTGGAAGTCAAACAATAGATGGTCTAAATTTCACTACATCAAGGGAGAGCAAATGCCTCTGCTAAAACTAAGCATGATGCTGAAAAATGTGGACACAGAAAGCATCAATTAATCCATCTATTTGCCATCAAAGTTGCAATCTTCTGGCCAAGCTGCTCTGTCCTTATCTTAGCCCAGCACAAATGTGATTGCACCTCCAGAGAAATGCAGTTGGCTCATAAGGAAGGCATTGGATTTTATTTCTTTGACTGATGGCTTCCTGTGAAATTTTGCAGGATATGCTTAAATTGCTTTTCCTTGCATGTCAGAGACATGGGGTTGTGCATTTCTCTGTACGATGCTTTGAAATATACATGTTATGGAAACATTTAATTTAAAATATTTTATAGAGTAATAACAAACACCCAGCCTATACATGAACAGGATGCAGAGAAGGCACACCTACACAGTCCAGGAACAGTCTTTTGGGCATAGAACAACTATTTAAAACATAGGCTCACTTCTGTTATAGTTGCAAAGGTGTAGATGGTTATGTATGAATTCAGTAAAATCCATATATGCAGTAATATGACAGCATGAGCTGTGACATGCTGCAACGCAGAATAACCCTAGATATATTTGAAACGATGTGCCTATGTTTGTACTAATTATAGATAGAGATAAGATATACATTCATTCCTATAGATCAAGGTGAACCCAACTGGTGCAGAAATACAATGGACACTGAGGATTCATACCAGTGATTTCTGCACTTGAAAAACAGCATATGTAGTAGCAGTTCCCCACTCCCCCATAATTTTTGATGTTAACCACACTGCACGTCTGGGCTATGCATGGAAGAAGCTCACAGCATAATTGGATGGACTCCACCTGGTCCCTAGAAGCTTCTCAATTGGTCTGAATTCCACGGACCCAAGGTGCATCACTTGATGGCTGCATGTGTATACTTCACTGGATGACTGCAACTGACTACCTACTTCTTGTTTTCTCAGAAAACAGGATCTTCAATCATTTTTAAGTCCACCTTCTATTAATCACTGTGATTAATTAATTGCTACTGCTCAGCTTTAAGGGAGTTTGACTGGAGGATCATATTATTTACACCTTATGAAATTCTGCACACTATCTTGGAAGGGCAAGCATTGGCTCCAATGCAGTTCATAAAATCATATAAAAATAAAACAATATAAATGTGTGAATAAGTTATTAGAGATCAAGTATCACAGAGAAAACTTATACATCACCTCAAATACAATGCTCTTCAGAGGAGTCAGTTCACACATTCAGTTGTAACCCATCAAATGCTGCCTAATCAAATTATGTATGAACTGGTTTTGACTTGCCTTACCCACGGTGAACAGCAACAGGTGCTTTGGCAGAACCCTCTCCTTAGTACTAAACACTATGTACCTTAGTTAATAATTCCAACAAAAGGCAAAGGGCTCTTCTGCTCTCAAGCCCTTGTTAAAAATGAGCTGCTCGCCAGGAGAAGAGGGAATGGCTGTATAAATGCAAGTGCATAGAACAGGCAAGTCCTCTAGCCTGCTGCCCTCCAGATGTTTTGGGCTACAATTCACATCAGCCCCAGCCAGCATGGCCAATGTTCAAGAGTGATGGGAGTTGTAGCCTAAAACATCTGGAGGGCACCAGGCTGGAAATGGCCAGCCTCAGCTGTCCCTCCTTCTCCATCTCCAGCCACCTCTTACCTGAGATGGCCTGAACAGCCACACGCAGGAACCCTTTCACTTCCCCCTTCTCGCTGACAATGGCGACGCGGTGCACCAGAGGTACAGGATACAGCAAGTTGCTGAGATATACAAAGGCTCTGGAAAGAAAAGTGACATAGCAGAGTGGTCACTGCGCCTCACGCATGAGCTTCTCCAAACATACTCCATAGCCGATGGTAGCTGGGACCACAGTTCACCGCTCACATCACAACATGGTGCTGCAAAGCAAAACTAAAGAAAGGCAGCCATGGCCAGCCGGACAGAGAGGGGGAATTCAGCGTGCTTAGAACAGAGTTCCTGTGCTGAGCAGTGAAGCGAAAGTGTAGTGAGTTAGTGAGCGCTAGCATAGCGTACCTCTCGTTCTGTCATCTCCCATGGCTGAAGGGAGGGGAGGGGGTGGTGCTGGTGCAAGAAGGAAACTAGGAAAAGGACCTCTGGCAGGAGAGACTAGACAACTAGTACCCTGGGTGCTGTAATTCGTTCAAGGTCCTGCTGCTGAGTAACAGTGGGGCAAAAGGGACAGAAAAGAGGACAAGCAAAGACAAAGAGGATTAGGGGATTAAGGCAGGGAAAGCAGAGGGGTGGAGAAGAAAATGGAAGGAAGTGGGGAGATAGGTTCCTTCTAGAGAGGAAAAACTCCCCAGGACTTGAGAGATACAAATTGTGCTGAATTTTAGGCCTGCTTCAAAGGAGTTGTCAACTAATCAGAGTTCCTTCATGGAAAGGAAACATGCCTTTAAAGCAGGGGAAGGAGACCTTCCCACCCCTTCCATAAATAGTATAATATGCTGCATCCAGCTTCATTCCACCCACTAATCTTAGGGCACTGATGACCCATAAACTGGGTGGGGCAGTATCCAATATTCTTGATATACTGTAAATAGAAACCCACCTCTCCCTCTCTCCCTGTCTCTACACACACACACATTTTGCTTGGGTTATTTGGGTTTGGAGAAGACATTTAATAAAAATTATAGTCTATGGAGGATCTTGAATCTCAAACCTGTATAGCCTCTGCTTAAATATTTACAGTGAAAGTTGTTTTTTGGGAGTTTACTGCTGCTGCTGTACTGCTGCAACCAATAACTGCCTCACAGGGTCATTATGGTCAAGTTGGAGGTAGTACTCAGTGTGAGATGCATGGAGCCAGATACCTGTGTCCTCCTCACCTCAGGCTGAATGAGTGGTCATTAGGGAATTTGGAGTGTTGTTCCCTAGTAAGCTCTATTTCTCCGTAACATCTGTATTGGGAGAGGCTATGTGGGCCCTAGATTAATGAGTGGACTCAGTGGTGGGGTCAATACACTGACTTGAATCTGGGCAAGATAAAGGCTCTATGGGTGTGGTTCTGGAAAACTGGTCAATTACCTGCACTGGGAGGGGTTCCCTCTAAAGGAACATTTTCATAGTCTGGGGGTGCTCTTGGACCTAGCTAGCATTGTCATTGGAGGCACAAGTGTCTTCAATAGCCAGGAGTACCTACACCTGTTTTGGCTGGTAAGACAGCTTTGGTTGTTCTTGGACTGCAATAGCTTACTCACAGTAGATCATGCACTGTTAGTGTCAGTACCTGATTGCTGCAACATGCTTTATGCAGGGCTACCCCTGGGTCGGGTCTGGAAACTTCAGCTGATGCAGCATGTCAAATTACTGGCAGGTGTAACTTTCCAACAGCATGTAACATCTGTGTTGCAGGAATTGCAATGGCTGCCTGTATGCTATCAGGTCAGCTTTATAATTTTAGTCCTAGTGAACAAAGCTCTAAACAATGTGGGACCAGGGTACGTACTCCCTATAGGTCGGCTAGAGCCACTAGAAATGATCACTGAGATTGTCATAGGCTGAGCTTTTAGATGCGCCTCATTACCCAAACTCAAATCTCTCTTTACTGAGAAAGGAGCATTCAGTGCAATAGCCCTTGCATTATGGAAGATCTCCCCAGCAGATGTGAGGCAGATATTATTATTATTTCAGCAAACATTCCAGTAATGCTAATTTTTATCTGCTCACTTTTGCAATAATAGCAATAACAATAACTTATTTGTACCCCACCCATCTGAATCGGTTGCCACAGCCACTCTGGGCAGCTTCCAACATATAATAAAACATTAAACCTTAAAAAGTTCTCCTATACAGGGCTGTAATCAGATGTCTTCTAAAGGTTACTCACCTCCCTTGATGGGCATTCCACAGGGTGGGTGCCATTACCAAGTGGCACTGCACTGTTTTATCCATGGTGTGTGTTATTACAGATTTTATTGCAAATTTCTTAGAGATCTATGATTATAAGCTATTCACAAATATTTTAATTAAATTGAACCTGCATATGTAGGGACATACCTCAATAACATGAATAGGTCTTATTACTTTCCATGATTTTGACACTATGTTTCTGTTCATGCAGCCTAATATTACCACAGCTGTTTTTTACCAGGTGCATTGCAGCTTGTGATAACTAAGACTCCTAGTTCCTCTTCACAAATACTGCTGCCAATATATGTTTATTTATACTGAATTTCATGTTGGTTTTAGATTGGACCAGTGTTCCCACCTGTGACAATAACATTGAACCTTGTTTATGTCTTCTCTGATATTACCTATCCCTCCCAGTTACGTGCCTTCTTAAAGTTTGACAAACATCCCTCAATGCCCTCATCCAAGTCTTCTATAAAACTTTTAAGCAGCACAGGACCTAGGACACAGTCTTCTGGCACTCCACTCAAAACTTCAGGTTTATGCCAAGCCATTAGTAAGCATTTGTTGGGTACAATTGCTCAACCAACTATGAATTCACTTAGCAGCAGTATCATATCACTCAACCAACATTTTCTCATCTTGTCAAGAAGATATAATGGGAGACCTTTTCAAATTCTTTGCTGAAATTAAGATATACTATATTGTCTTTGTTGTTCCCATGATCTACCAGACTAATAACTTTATTAAACAAACACACATATTAAGAAAGAACCCATCAAAGAGTATAAATTTATAAACAGTCTTACAGTATTTATATTATTATAACGGTATACAATATGCTGCATTACTATAATTGTTCACGTCATGGGAATCAATAGGAAGTAACTAGTTAAAGGCCTAGGGGATGGTCACATTAACAGAAAGAAGGAATAATTCCCACTGAACCACATAATACATGTCTCAGAACTTGTTGGTTGGGAAAAGTGGGCATTCTGGCATTGATTTGGGGTATATTAATTCTCATATTTGATTCACTTCCATCTAACTGTGAAAGAGTTTTACCAGGTGCATCCTCAGTCTGGAAGCAATTCCATTCTCTTGGTTGCATGGCTAGTGATGTCACCAATAAACGTGTTGGCATTTCTTCAACCAACATATATCACAGATTAACTTCAACAACTACATCCATAAATTTGTCGGGAAGGTTGCCTACACTGATAAACCTTTTAAACTGCTACTGAATTTTTGTTCTGGGTTTGTTTGCTTTTTTAACATAGGGAAGACATACATATGCACCAGGAACTAACATTAGGGATGCTTTCCCCTTGGTCTTAGCAAAATGATCAAACTTAAAATATATGTATATTGTACTCAGGCCTTTAACTATGAAAATGTTTCCCACTAATGTACGTGACAAGCCATTGTTTCAAGCCATTCTCCTAAATCTGTGCTCATAAGAATACTGTAGTTTTAAAATGATCATATTACATCAGAATCAGTTTATAGCGTGAATCTCTGGGAAATGTGTGGATGCGCATGATCCTTAATATTTTGAAAAGAAAAGTTCCCCTGCAGATTAACACTTTAAATCTTGTGAACAAGTAACAGTTCACCTAATACTCACAAATAGGGGTTTGTGCTTGGAAGGAAGAACTGTTAAAAAGAAACCAGAATTTGCTTTCTTCAGATGAGAGAAATGACTGGTGTAATCTAAGTATGGACTTGTTCTGCACAGCTCACATCCCTGATAAAATAGCACTTTAATAGGTTATTATTTAATAGGGGTAGCTGACATTGTGTCCTTGAGATGTTGCTAGACTGCAACTACTATTACCCCTAACCATTGGCTATGCTGGCTGGAGGGCATCATGTTGGAAGTGGCTGCCAGTGAGTGGAGAAAAAGGTGGCAGCAAGACTTGTTTTAAATTGGTTGAGTCACTAGGGAAAAAAAGGACACAGCTGAATTTATCTGGGGCATTCAGAATCTGAATCCTATTGGCCTCAAGCCATTATTTATTTCACCTTCTCCTTTCTGTTTATCTCACCTTCACCCCCAAATTCTGAACTCCCAGGAACAGCATAGCATAGAATAGCATTATCCCGTATCATTATGAATCTTACTAAGAAGAAAGTATCAGTTTATTCTTTGCTCTGTTTGAAGAGAAAGCAACAACTGCTATATTTGAGTTGGGGTTTTTTGTTTGATTGATTTTACACAAGAGGCAAGTTTCCATGTATCCTTCAGACAGCATCAATCAAGCAACAGTAAATGGGCCTGCCCATAACATGGTTAAGAAAGGCCTAGAGCTGGGGTTGGGAACTTGATCAGACAGGTGGGTTGGTCACCTGTCAATCACCTGATGTCAGGTGACTTTTTTTTTTTTTTTGGCCATGCCCGTGTCTTGAACAGTGCATTGAAAAGCACTTGGTAAGACATAGCAATCAAGATGTCAGGTCTTGAGAAGCCCCTTTCAAAGTGCTGTTTTGCACAGCACAGCACTACCCAAATGTGATGGCCTGGTGGACTGAATCAGGTCCATGGGCGAGAGATTCCCCACACCTGGCCTAGAGAAAAACAATGTACCCACAAACTTCCTTGGAACTGCAAATCTCCTTGATGCTCAAAACCCATGGGCAGATATTCTGAAAGAATGCAGATAACATCACCTTCTCAAATCTAGTCTCTCTTTTATTCAGCATAATCTTCATCTTCTTCATATGAAGTCTGGAATGTCTTGTTTTGAAATTGGATGGCTAAGGGGAAGCAGGAGGCATACATCTGTTGAAGTGCTATTATGGTCACAGCCAACAAGGGCCCATTATGAAACAGGCCTGAAACCCAGAAGAATGAAGGAACTGGAGAGGTGGAGAGGCAGAAGCAGTAAGAAGAGAAAGGGGTCAAGTCAGGGACATTGGGAGGAGACAAAGAGGTAGAGGGATTGATAAAGGAAGGCCGAAAGAGGCTGTGTGTCATTAAAAGAATAGAGTAGGATAGAGGCACTAACCACAAGATTGGTGAGGTGCAAAGATGGCATGCTCAGACCAAAGAAAAGCCTTTCAAAAGGAAGACAAAAATGAAATAACCCCCAATTTTGCTAAAGCTTTGGAGATAGAGCCAGCAGCTAAAAAAATAATAATAATAAGGAAAAAGAAAAAAAAATCAAAGACAAAGATCCAATCAAAGCACACTTCATGAGAAATGTGAACGGCACAGCTGCTGCATGGGGGGAGTCAATTTTGTCTGACTCAAAAGACCCCCCAAGAACAGTTCACAGGATTGGGGGAGAGGGTGTTCCCTCATTGAGCTATTTGGTAGTTTGGCCTGTTTGTTGATTTAAAATCTCAAATCCCCCAGAAAAAAAAAGGAAGAAGCCAGCTCTTTCGGTCTGAGACTGCAGGACTCTTTCCCCAATCTCCCTCTCTGCCTTTTCTAGGCACTTTTCCTCCCTTGCTGGCTCCCATTTTCCTGACTCCTACTTAAAAGTGAGGAAACTAAAGCTTAGGACCTCTTGCCCAAATATCAAGGAAAGATCCTCATGTTAATACAAAGTTAAATTAATCCTAGTATAAAGTGAGCAGCTTCTGAGGTGCAGGTTTATGCCCATGAAGGGCAGGGCTTTGAAGTTAAAATGATGAATATTTGGTTCTGCCTGAGCAAAACAGGCAAGGATATTGCAAGGACCCCAGTAGGATCCTGCCCCCTCATTTGTACAGAGTATGCATCCATTGCCAGGACGTGGTTGATTTTCTGCCTTTGTGAGAAAATTTGATAGCATGATGAAGAATCTATCTTTCTTATCAGCAAATTCAATTTGCAGTCCCAAAGGCACAAGGATGAAGCCTTTTGCTGCCAAATATGGAAATTAGAACTAACCATGTTTGCTTTCAATGAATAATTTCTCTCCAGTGCTTTTCTCTGCCAAATTGTAATGTGGCAGAAATAGCTTCACTCATTTACTAGGTGGGACAACAAATGGCACTGGTTGGTAGGATCATCCCAAATCGTTGTGGTGAAGGACAAGATGGCATCCCACTCCAGTTCAGCTGAATCTTACATGAACACTGGTAATGGGACAGAGTCCTCCAGAAGAGGCTACATGGAATACACAGCTCTGTCCCTCAGCACCTGCTGCCTGAGGTGGCTGCTTCACTCTGCCTATTGGCAGGGCTGGCCCTGCTGGGTGGCCATACAAAAGCAACTGTACTTTCAAGCATATTCCGGAATTCATTCTCAGAACTTTATTCACTACCCACTGCTCCTGTGCACTGAAATCCTAGTTTCTATTCTTTGTCAAAGTTAAATACCCCAAATGCCAGTCTTCAGGAACTGAGCAATGCAAACAAGATAAGTTTGCCTAGTTTCTTCAAGAATGTATTCAGCATTTATTTCCTGTTTCTGTATTCTAGTCCAATCAACTATCCTTCTCTCTGGAATGATGCCCTAGTGTTCCTTTATTCTAGAGCTAAATCTTAGTTCCCTCTGTGCCTCCTAGATCAGAATGATCAGGGAACTGCATTAAATGCATGATCCTCACATCATCCAGTACAGGAGCAGACACTGAAACTAGATTATCCTCCTGTTTTTGAGACCATAGGTATAAAATACGTTGTTTTTTTTTAAAAAAAAAAAACAGTCCTGAGAGAAGCCGCATAATTGCAGAAGCTTTAGCTCTGCAGGCAGGTTCTGGGACATTCACTTCTAAGTTGTTGCCTCTCCAGAAGCCATCCTCCCATTTGTCTTCCTGCCAGTTGTCTCACAGTATGTCTGATTCCTCCTTAGGTATGCTCAGACCCTTGCTTTTTTGTTTTGTTGGTTTTGCCCCCTCATTTCTGGAACTTGTTAGAGAGCTCACCTGTCCCTGAGTGCCTTAACATGGGAACAGTGTCAGAAAGCAGGTCTCTTATGCGAAAGAGCTAGTTCCTTCCCAGCATGCTCTCCTAAGACCTCACCAACCTTCCTACTAAACTGAACAGGGGGGAGCGGTCGTAAAATGGATCCTGGCCATCATACAGCGGGTACTCCGGAAAGATGTCTTCCTCCAGGTCATCCTCCTCCTCCTCCTTCCCCACGTGCTGCTCGTCAGCAGGCTCGGTGATGTCGGAGTCAGGGTTCGAGGAGGTGGGGGAGGGGGTGAGATCAGCCATGCGCTCGCTCATGCATGTGTTGAAAATAGGAGAGCTGTTGCAGCCAGAGATATCTGAACTAAGGTTAGTACAACAAGATAGGAGACAGGTTAACACCAGCTATTCCAAACACACAGAGAGAGACTAGGCTTGTTTTGCCTTTTCTTTTAGACCAAGCAGCAGTGTTAATAAGGAGGAGGGAAAGAAAGGAATGGAAAACCTCCCAGGCCAGATACATCTAACAGAGGAGCCACCAATGCCATCAGCTAAAAATGGTGAAGACCCAATAAATTTGATGCAAATTCCTCCAACGGTTCTCACCAAAACAACTATGGAGCTTGATAAGGTTCTTCTGACCCATTGGTATGGGAAGAAATTCCATTGTGAATCCTGACAATGGAATATATAATGCCTCAGATGTATCCAGATTTATTAAAATTCAATGGGAAACCCTTTCTGCCTGGCCCCCAACAATTCCCAGCTGGTGGCATCACATTTGTTTCTAACAGTTGCATGGGAAGCACATGATAACACACATTATATACTGGGCAGTATATAGGCAGATACACTCCAAATGACACACACAAATGTACAAATCCTACAGCAGGGTTTCTTAGCTGCATTCCATCCTACAAGCTATTTTTTCTTCAGGTACAAGATCCTATTACCTCCCCACAGCCAGCCAGAAGGATCTTCTACATGGTAATACTGTACAGGTGGGTGGCCACAGTTCTCCATGGCATCTATTTGTAATGGTTCCCACCAATCCAGAGGTCACAATCAACAAGCAGGGAATCCTGCTTGAAGGGCCACAATTTAAGACTTTAGAAGCTAAGGTGGCCCATCCTGGATCATGGAAAGTCCAGGCTCTAAAAGCCTCTTTTGACCTTGCTGTAGGAAATTTCAGCAGTCAGTGATGGTATTGAAAAAGAGAACATAACTTTGGACACCATGCACTGGACATCATGCATAGCTTTGTGAAAGGGCTGTGTCAGCATATATGTGCGTGCATGTGCAGCTCACAGTAAAAGAGCTTCTGCACCGATATAAATGGAAGACAACCCACTCCAGTACATAAATCTGGAGAGCAAAGAGCAATCCCTACAAAAGGGGTGAGATGCTGTGCAATTATCTTGTTGTGTGATCTAATCTGTGCCCAACTGTGGAAGGAATGCTTGTGCAGCACAACATCAATTCTTGGGCCATTTCCTTCCTTGGGTATCTTCAGTTTGGCATGATATTTTGACAGATCAAAGCTCTCACCTGCCAACCAGCCTGAACCAAGGGAAGCGATCATAAAAGGGGTCTCCTCCTGTCACCACATTGTCACAGTCTTCTATAACACTAGAGGGCACTTCAGCAGCCCGGTCATACATCTCCCGCATCAGGTCCAACCTCTGCCTGCAATGGCAAAGAAAACAAATTAACTCACACAATGGTGGCCGAGTAAGCAATTCTCCACTGGGCTATTTGCACCTAAAACATTATGTCACCTGTGTGCCCTCAAAAGCTGGTGCTGAAACCTGCTCTGGTCACTAGAGGCACATTATAATACATAGGGGAAATTCCCATCTCTCTTGGGACTGGCAAATAAAAAAATGCTTCTCAAACAATGGTGGGAGCCTGTTTATACAGAATTTTGACCTTTTCACTCAAGCACTAGTGCATGCTCAGAGGAAGTGGATGCATGATTATTCTGGCATGTGCAAAAATCAGAATTTGGTCCAGGTGATGAACTTGTCAAAATGTAGACTGATCAGAGGCCTTTCAAATGCAATCTAGCTTTGATACATGTCAAAAGGTTTCTATGAGATTTCTGGATATATAATCACATTGCATCAAATAGCAATGTAAGATAAGGTGGTCATCCTGCATTACAGAGACTATAAGCTAAAATTTATCTTTTGACTTTGCCTAGCTATTTCAGATAGTATTGGGAAGGAATATACTTTGGAAACCAGGCACAGGTTGTGTTATTTTGCTGACACATCCACAAAACTTAATTCCCATTTCCATACTCAACTCACTTTGCCAGATCATGGCATACTTGAATGCTTATGTATGTAAATCCTAAAAAACCTGTGAAGGCAACATTAACACATGTTTATAGATATACAGTCGTACCTTGGTTTTCGAACAGCTTAGTTATAGAATGTTTTGGCTTCCGAACACCACAAACCTAGAAGTGGCTGTTACGGTTTGCGAACTATTTTTGGAAGCCAAACGTCCGACAGGGCTTCCGATTGGCTGCAGGAGCTTCCAGCAGCCAATCAGAAGCTGCGCTTTGGTTTCCGAATGTTTTGAAAGTCAAACCGACTTCTGGAACGGATTCCGTTCGACTTCCAAGGTACGACTGTATTTCCCTTTGTCAAGGGCACAATTGGCTTGCTGTGAAATAAGAGGGCTCACTACCATGCCAGACAATAATCCTATATTCTGCATCACCTTCCTTTCCAGGTAATCAAAGCTCTTTGACTTTATGTCAGCCAACTAGTTGCCCATGGTGCTATTCAAATATATTTGCTTACCTGAGTTTCTCCAGAGTCCAGTAATGGGTTGCTCCATTCTTCTGGTCCTGCACCTCCACTGCCACAATAGTCCTCGGGAAAGGACGTTTCTCACGGTCTTTGGCAGCATCTGGAGGAAGCAGGTCTGGAGGCAGAGGTGAGTACAGGGTGTCCGTAAGGAGCACAAACTGAAACTGAACCTGGAAGGGAAAGCAAGGGAAGAGTAATTGTTGCTGGTTAATACTTCCTCATGCACAGAGGTCACTACTCAGGGGACACCCTTCTCTCATACCACATACCAATTATGATAGCAGGATCTTCACTCAGACAAGAAGAACCCTCAAAACATACTCTTCATTATCCAGGTCACTTGCAGTTGCAGCCAGCTGGTCTGTGGTCACTCCACTTCATATCTTAAATAATTTAATAACAGCAGCAACCACCACTGCCTTTCAACGGTTATGCAAGGATACTTGTTTTTTTTTTTTTTTGCTAATGTACCTGGGTGAAAATACTCTGGTAAAATGCTGCTTTTCCTTATGATTCCTCCCCCTCCCAAGTTTTTTTTTAAAAAAGTAACTGCTAGTCAAACAATGTAATATTTCGCTTAACTTCAAGGCCCTGTGTCCCTCCTCTCATTTATATGTTGGTTATTTCAATAACCATAAAAATTCCCTTGTGGGTTCAAACAAAAGTCCATTTAATTTGGTTTTCAATCACAGCTAGATGCTTTTGGACATTCACAAATCTGGCATGGCCTTTTCCTGTTCTCCAGAGCATCTGGTAATCAGAGATATTATTGGTTTGTACATTGAAGTTCAATATAGCTGTCATGGCTAATGGCCAATTAATCAGGGCCAGCCACACCATTGGGCAGGGTGATGCTACTTCCTCCAGTGGTAGATGTGGGGGAGTGCAGGGTGTTGAGGGGACAGTTGTATGTGCCCAGTTCCATCTGGAATACTATTTCATCTGAAGAAACAGTAACAGAATGCGGAATAGACAATGCCAATCACCATTTGTCACTATGACAGAACCTGCTCACCTTCTTCTTCAGCTCCACACTGATGGCATTGGCCTCCTTCAAGAAAATGGCATTGCCCCACAGCTGGTCCCGAAGAGATGTAAACTGGTACCATTTCCACTTCCTGAAGGCCCAGAGTGCCTGCTCAAACTCTCGCTCTGTCCATTGTACTGGTGAGATAAACACTCCACATGGTCACTTTCTTTAAAGAGCAAGTCCTTGCTGACACCCCTTGATTATAGCTCACATTATCTTCTCCTCAAACAGTCTACTGCAGGCTTCCTCAACCTCAGCCTGCCAGATGTTTTGAGACTACAATTCCCATCATCCCTGACCAGTGGTCCTGCTAGCTAGGGATCATGGGAGTTGTAGGCCAAAAACATCTGGAGGGCTGAGTTTGAGGAAGCCTGGTCTACTGGCAGGTGGGCACACTAGCGGAGGAAGAGGAGTGCGGGGGGAGCGCACCACCCCTGGCAGCGCAATCCTGGTGGGGTGCCATTGTGGCTGTCCCCCCACCCGCGCTGGGTGCCATGCACCTGCAGACGGTGTGCCCCAGCCCCAGGACACGTGACACGCCCCTGCGGGTGGCACGGTGTGCCACCCAGATGCACACTACGCCTCTGTGGGCACTGTGCAACTCCCCCGGGACACACACCAGCCCCCCCTGCTCTCCGCCCACCCCCCCGGTGCCGGAGCATTAAGCTCCACCATTGGGTGGGCAGAACAAAATCCTGGGTGCCATGGCCTTCAGACAGATCTCCCAAACTCTTTTAATACCTTGGGATACATTCTAGCGTGCTGAGCTTGAAAAAATATACTCTTAGGACTGGTTTCAGTGAACCACATTCCTTAGCTAGTTAAGTCCCCCTACAAAGGCTCTAAAGCAGTCCACCTACAAAGGCTCTAAAGGCTCCAGCAGTCCCCCTACAAAGGCTCTAAAGGAAACAAGAATACATTATTGCTATGTGGTTGCTCAGACACTGTTCTGGGGTTCTGCTAACCATCCAGAGTAGATTTTAGAGGAAGGGGGAAATGGGGAGAGGAGAGAGGGGGAAACCCCATTGCACTTCCACTGGAGCACCAGGTTGGCTGAATTCAGTGCCAAATCACCTGGAGAGCACTGGGTTGGGGAAGACTGCTCTTGCTCATATTTGATTTCCTGGCTCTGCTCTGACTAAACTTGCTTCTGACTGAACAAGCACAATTTTTTTTTACAAACACAGCTTGTTACATTATGCAATCACAATCATTCAACAACATGACAAAACAGCAATCCTAACAGAGCAGTCCACTAAACAATGCAGTATTTATATTTATTTAGTTCTTGGAACTGGGTACAGCCAGACTGTAGCAGACCCCTGTCCTGGACAGCCACTTCTAATCAGTGTACTGTAGACATTATTCAGCTCAATGAGCCAAAGGCCTGACTCAGTATAAGCAGCTTATCTGGAATGTATATGGCACATAATCAGGCTTCTATGTATGGGAATAGAGACCTAATCCCAGTGCTTTTTTCCTTAGAAAACAGGTGCCAGTACTCCCAATGAAGTTGTTACAGCAAGTGCCACACTTTTTAACAGGATGAAGAGGTGCCGGTACTTTCTACCCTTGAGAACCCCCTGAAAAAAAGCACTGCCTAATCCTTTTCAATTTATTACTTCCATGTAGTGAGTGAGCAGTTAAAAATAACAATAGCTTGTTTGCACTTTATATTAGAATATAAGTAGCTGAATACAACTCACTGAATGATAGGTTTAATAGCTCTTTCCTTCCAATGAATTATTACCTTCATCCTCGGGTTCCTCCTCTTCCTCATTAGCCTCAGGATAATACCTTGAGTCCATCTGCTTCTGTAAAGCCTCCAGTTTACTCTCATAATCCTAAAAGGGCAAACAGATGAGCAGCTAATAATCCTATTGCCTGCTGAGTTTTGATTTTATGTGCTGAGTCCAGGTAAAACCAAGAAATTATTCCATTCCCTGTTCAATACTTTCCATTTCCTTAGTAATCTCCATTTCAGTTTAGTGCATTGTGAAGTTTCCTGAGATATAGAATTATAAGAAACTATACCTACATAGATTATTCATAATCTTAAACTATGTGGGACATTAGATGGGGACTATTATGTGGAGTTCTTGACCTTTTACAAATGTGATTATATAAGAATCTGTCTTGCTGGGAGATTCAAATCCTAGTCATTATTTCTCTTGCAATTTAGGTGGTATAGCACAGCAGTGGGCAGATAGATTGGGATCCACTGATAGATCTCTGGCTGATTTTATGTAGATAAACAGGGATGTCTTCCAACTGTTTGATAATGGAAACAACAAAATGACCCCCCCCCTCTAAATTATACTGTAGAAATGGGGGTGGGGACACAGACCAGGAATGGGTGGGTGGGTGGGTGGGTGTGAAAACTGTGAGCTCAATTGTCTCTAGTACTCAAAACAAAATCATGAGCTCAGAATTCTTTAATTTAAGTAAAAAAAATTGCACTTGGCTCCAGTTACTGCTTCTCAGGACACTACTAAAACGCATACACACAGTAGATCCTGCAAGCCTAAAGTCTGCCCTGTGCTATATAGTGTCATATCCTGGAAATGATTGTCTCCCCTACCAATTACAGTGCAACTTGTCTGCTTTATGCTGCTCTCGTAACATGTGCAAAAAGCAACCTGTTTATTACTTACAAGTCTTTGCTGCTCCAGAAGGTAATTAGCTTCTTCTCTTTCCTTCCGGTACTGATCTTCCAGTTCCTGAAGCCTACAGAGAAAAAGGAATGACAGAATTTCAAAGCAGTACTGAAAATTGCAGAGAACCATTACATTTCCTATTCCCCTGCCATGATACCTTCTCCATATCCAACCCCTGCCCCCTCTTGTGTGTGTATGTGTGAAGTTGCCTTATACCGACTTAGAGCATTGCCAGCTAGTCCAGTATTGTCTCCTCTGACTTCAGGCTTCTCTGGTAGAGGCCTTTCCTATCACATGCTAACTGGAGATGGCGGGCATTGATTCTGGGACCTTCTCTGCATGCTATGCATGTACTCTGTTACTGAGCTACCACCCTCTGAATTATGCAGCCCTGTCAATGAGCTCTTCTGCATTCTTCCTTCCACTCACCTCTGTTCCATCTCCTGCTTCATGTCAATGCCTTGTTTCTCCAACAGCTCTCTTTGGGCAAAAGCCCAGTCCACTGGTTCAGCTGGGGTCTCTGCACAAGGAGTTCGCTCCCGCTCCTGGCGTGCCTGCTCAGGATGGTTAAATCGAAATACATGGCTCTTTCCCATGATTATGCGATTTCCTGTGCAGAGAGGGGAGCATATTTACTAGAGGGGTTGAAATAGGATGGGATTCCAGTAACTGATCAATGCATTGCTAAGCTGATGAAATTATGTCCAACTGCAGAGCTTCTGTCCCATGCCATATACAACTCACCTGTCCCTAATAACTTCAATACAAACCATACTCAACCACCAGTCCATTCGGGACAAAGAGGCCCTCTTTCAGAAAATTATTTCCATGAGCATTATTTTATCAGGGAGAACTTTCCAACCATAAGAGCTGTTTCAAAGTGGAATGGACTCATTCAGAAGGTAGTGGACTCTCCTTCATTGGAGATTTTAAAGCAGTGTTTGGATGGCCACCTGTCATCTCTAATTGAGATTCCTGTATTGCAGGGGGTTGGTTGGACTAGATGATGCTCAGGGTCCCTTCCAACTCTACAATTCTGTGATTCTATGATTCCAGAAGTCTATCCCTCCATGGCAGAGAGCTACCTGATTTTCATGGAGTCTCTTACAACACTTTTCTCCTATTCCTGATTCCTTTCTACTGGAGAATGAACCTACCTGATCTTAAGATGCTGGGCTCTGTTACTTTCTTTCCATTGACATAGGTGTCTGCTCCCTCACAAGGTTCTAGAGTCACCACTGCTATGGAAAATGCACAAAGGGAATTGGGAGAGGACAGGGAATAAAACAATGTGTGAGAATTACAGAGAACAACCTTTCCCACAATCTTCTTACAAATACAATCAATAAGCTTGCTGAGAGGGGAACCAAGACCTCTGCATTAAACCTTGATGGGCAGCAACATACAGAAAACAAAGCAATGCATTCATTCAAAAAAATCAATTTTTGTTAGATATGATACTTTAGACTTGAAGGTATCTGTTCATAATAACACATCAAGATATGGCCCAGAGGCTCCAAAGGAGCTATAGGGATAGGGTTGGACCAAAATATTTGCTGCTTGAGGCAAAGGATAATATTATGCTCATTCCCCCATTACATATACAGATGCAGGCTGGACTAGGGGTTGAATCTTACTTTAACACTCAATGAGACAGTGTCCATCTAATGCTGGGAAGGGGAACCTGTGACTCGCCAGAAGATTTTGGACTCCGCCTTCCATCAGCCTCAGTCACCATGGCCAATCAATTATTATGTGAGTTGTAGTCCAACAATGTCTGGAGAGCCACAGGTGCCCCGTTGTTGCTCTGTAGCAACCAAGGGCAACATATATGAAAAGCTAGAATGTGTTTTATCAGAGAAATTCAGTCTTGTGGCAGGACTGTTGTGATTATTGCTAAAAGCCTGCAGGGGTCAAACTAAGCTGATACAACTGAGAAGCAAAGAGACAGCACTTCCCAATGTGGCTACTTTCCAAAGTGCTCCCTTTTGAAAGGCAGGTAGGGAAGAAAGTGGTATTGGCAGCAATGGAGACAAATGACTTAGAGAAGCTCAGTTCTAACTAGATAGAAAAGGAAGCCCAAGAATCATGAGGCTCTCTGTATGGGGATACCTTCACTGCCAGCCTTAGTGTCACTTCGGAATATGCAGTGCTCTTCTTTGATGAAGTGACCGCTGAGGACAATGTCCTGCCTCCTCTCAGCATCTTCTCGACCAACCCTGTTGGGGCAAAACACAGTTGCTGGGGTTTCCAAAATGGCAAAGCATTTTAGGTGCTTTCTGATTAATAACAGAGCTGCTTGGACCAACCCTATTAGGGTCCCAATGGACAGGAAAGCTAGAAGAACGCCTTTGCAGAAAGCATCACGCACACCCCAAGTATTGTTTAGCTGCAGTAGCTTTTGGTTTGCTTCTAGTCACAATTCAAAATGCAGGTTATATAGAAAGCCCTAAGCAGGCTGGACCAAGTCTATCTTAATGAGCACCTTCTCTCTCATGAACTACTGTGTCCACTAAGACCAACAGATGAGGGCCTGTTGGGGATCTCACTTCTGCTCCATATCATAAGGAGCAGGGCCTTTTTTGTAGTCTTGCCACAGCTCTGAAATGTCCTCTAGGCAATGACTCAGGCCCCAGTCGATATCTAGTTACACAAAAAGGTACTTAAGCATGAGTCCTTTACCAAAATGTGGGTGAGGCTCAAATACACATCCCACTGAAAGCAAATCTAGGCAGTATTTGCATTCAGATGCTTGTGTGATTTACACTCATAGTTACTGTTCCAGCAAATTGTATGTATATGGACTGCAGAAACCTGCTTCCACACATGGATCTCCTTAGTCCAGCCTTCCCCAACCAGGTGCCCTCCAGATGTTTTAAGCTACAACTACCATCAGCCCTAACCTGTACATAGTCCAAAGTTTCTGGAGGGCATCAGGCTGGAAGGCTGCCTTAGCTGAATGTACGTATAAAAGAAGAACTTGATATGTGAAATCCTTTTAGCTTTTCCACTTTCTGGATCCTAAATAGTTGGATGGTTTTGGATAATCCATCCTTTTACTGTACATTTCTGCCATTGTATTTTTGTATATTTTTGCTGTTTCCCCCCTTCTTCACTGCTGGATATGCATGCACAGACTTGGAGAGTAACTAAGTATGTTTTACTACTTTTAGTATTTGTTAATGTTTTGTGCTGTACACTGCCTTGTGGGGTTTTTCTTTAGATGGAAAGGCAATGTAGAGATGTTATAAATAACCATGCACACATACAAAAAGGTATGATGTGCCAAATTCAGTCTGTGACATCTCCAGTTGACATTTGAATGTAAAACTGCTGGTGAAAATCACATCAATGTCCATCTTCTCTGTTAATCCTGGCAAAGTTGTAATTGTTACTATCTTTATTACCTGGTTATTCCATCTTTAATGTAATACAGAAGGCACTCAGACATGAGTGGGTCCTCATTTAGGTTGACCAGATGTGGTGTCTAAGAGAGACAAGAGAGAGGTAGAGCGAGTGAGAGAGATTAACACCCTTTTCTTTCACAGGCCAAATCTGACAAATCTGCCCCTTTTCAGAGTGACCTAAATGTGCCACAGCATTGATAGCTCAAGACATTTTGCTGCCCGAGGAAAGCAAATCCCACCCACCCACCCCACATATTCCACATGTGTGTCGGGGGGGGGGCTGATGAATCTTACCTGAACACAGGTTGATAGACAGTGCCTGCCACCAAATTTGAGGGGAACAGGCTAGTTCAGCGGGTGCAGGTTAGGCCCCACCCAGGCCTGCTGCCACTACCGCCATGCCCCTGCCCCCACTGCTCACCCTTCCCAACCATTCACTGCTTGCCTGTGCTACTCACCCTTGCCCCCACCCTCCCCACTCACCCTCCCACCCAACTCTCATCCGGCACTCTGGTGATCGTCAACAGAGTCGCACCAGAGTGGTGAACCGGAAGGCACTTTGGTGCGACTCTGCTGACGATCACCAGAATGGGTGTCTTTTGGTCCAGCATTCATGCTAGAGTCTCAGATAAAACAACAACAACAGGACACTGCAGAGTAGAAACAGAAGCCGGGATTGACTTCTGTGATCTGGAATGTCCCACTTAAAATGGGACAGTTGGTGGGTCTGCTTGTGGCACCTTAAAGACTAACACATTTAGTATGGCTTAAGTGTTCATAGACTACAGTCTACATCCTAAGATTCACTCCATCAGTATGATCCAGTGGTTGACATATGGGGACTCCTCCAATCACAACACAAAACCTTTTTCAGGCTGAGGGGTGCATGGAAAGTTGTTGGGAGCTATGTCCCAGCAGTAACAGGGGCCAGATCCATACACCCTTTACACACACACACTCACACACATACCTCCCATGAAAACATAGCCATATTTTTAATTCTCAGTAACTCAATTCAAGTTGCACCTTCCATTTTCCTCACATACTTTATTTATAAAGTTTATAAGAAGAGGGAAAGCTCTGCTACACCCATTTTCTGTCCTGACTGTGCAAAAAGCAGAACAAACTCACTAATCCCTGCAAAATAATGCAATTAACATCAATGTATAACCAAACTGCAAGCCCCACCTTAGTTACTCAAGGCCTCAAACTTCAACACACATTTACATTCCAAAAATGTTATGTATGCAGTCACAAAAAACACTGGCACTTTTCATATTTGCAAGAGCCAGTAGTCCACCTCTTTCAGACCCTCCAAGTGTCCCTATTTCCCAGGGACAGCCCTGATTTACAGAAGCTGTCCCGGTTTCTGATTCGATCTTGGAATGTCCCACTTTTCCTTAGGATGTCTCTATTTTCATTGAAGAAATGTTGGAGGGTATGGAGTTATCTGACCCCTGAGCAACCTGAAGGCAATCCTGTATAGGGAAGTTTTTTAAATGTTTAATGTTTTATTATGTTTGTATATATGTTGGAAGCTGCCCAGAGTGATTGGGGCAACCCAGTAAGATGTGTGGGGTATAAATAGTAAAATTATTATTATAGAACGGGACATCCCTATTTTCATTGAAGAAATGTTGGAGGGTATGCTCTCTAAGGCATTTTCGCTTTTGCTTAAGATTCTTGTAATCAGATCTTCTTGCAGCATAAGAAGCAGCAATTGCACAACATCAAAACTCTCTTCCTGCCCTGCCTTCAAACATATAGCTACTTGTCTCAGGAAGTTTATTTCCTTCAATTTCTATGTCTCCTCTCCAAAATGGAAATAATGAGCCATTTTATCAAGCATTTCCCCACACAATACAAAGTGATATAAAAATTATTAATAAAAATGTGATTCATCCTACTGAAACAACATGCTCACATTACCAAGTGTTCAGAAAAGAAGCACATTTTAATTTTAAAGGTCTCACTCTGCCATGTGCAAGAGTGATCAACATTACCGGTATGTTAAATCAAATGACTTAAAGAACATTACTGCCATTGCCATCATGGAAAGATATTAGCATTGCAACTATCACAGCAATCTGAACACCATGCAAAGTGGACCAGTTACCATTTACTCATGCAAGGATTGGAATCCCACAAATAGCAAACATGCGTCCAAGTAGTTTCCCACTTGTCCTGTGCTTTCTAGGCACAGGTTCGAGCAGTTTTGCCTTTGCGTCACTGCTTCAGCCCCAGAAAACCTGCTCTTTAGCATTAAATTGGGGGGGGGGAGGCAATCTGCTAAAAACTCAATTGCCATTTGTTCCAATTTAGCGCTAAACCATGGGTTTTCTGAGGGGGCAAATGGAAGTGTGGATGAACCCCAAGTTTCAACAACTGTTCTCAGTATGAAATTATCATCTTCACTGAAAAGCTGTACCTATGCACTTTAAACACTGATCAATCAGTCAGAAGTAAGGCAGTGAAATGATTACAATCAGTTGATTGACAGCCCTGCTTATAAGTATGAGCAGTTACAGGAGCAGGCACGCAGATGCAACCGCCACGACAGCTCTGTTCTCCTGCCTCTAAGCAATGAACACCTGAGGCCTCTCTCCAAAGAGGAGGCAGTATGATGCAGAGCTCTCTCCACTGTTGAATTAGGCACCATGTAACGTAACACACTTTGCTTGTGACATGGGGCAAAACATAGAGTCATGGGTGAACAAACAAGCTTATTACATCACCCTTTGTAATGATTTCAATTATGTAATTCAGAGAAAACATGCTGAATGTTGCTGTGCCTTCCTTCTCCCTGAACTACTTCTAGTCACCATGTATAGAATTCAGAATGTTTTCTTGGCACCAGACAGTACAAACCAATTGTCCGAAAAGGAATCACACAGATCACTCCAACACAACCCCTTAACAAGACCAACCTTCTTGGGGGAAAACACCCCTACACTCTCCAGGAAAACATCCTGGGGTTTAACTGGGGGTGGCTACATGACAAAGGAGGAAAGAAAAGAAAGAATTCAAATGTGTAATATGGCAAAAGAAATCATTATCACAAACATATGAATCAAAGTGTTCTACTATAAACTGTTCTAGTAATCATATATAAATTTTGAGAAATGAACTAAAGACCTAAGGAACTAACGAGTTCCCCACTCCTTGCTACCTTCTGAAATATGTTGTGCTATTGGACCTGTAATAATTTCACACATACCCAGGAGAACAGGGGTTGATAAACTGTATTAGAATCAGGGCAAGGCTTCTTTTGGCTCTGCCTGAGCATAACTAATATGATGTGTCAGGGAACTGTCCCTGGCGCAGCGCAAGGTGGTGGAAGGGCTTTCAGGATGCTACAGAGAGCCCCGGTCCCACCTGACCAGCAGCATCTCCACTGGCAGCAGAGGGTGCAGTGAGGCTTCCAGCGGGGAGGGGCAGGCTTTTCAGGGTATGGGGGGGAAAGGCTCTGAGGATGCTGGAAAGACCTCTCACTCCTCTCACTCAAGGTGGCGAGGAAGGAGACATGCAGCTTCTGGTGCCCCAAAGGCGTCGAGGGGTAAAACGAAAGGATGGGAGGTGGGGTTTCCGTATACCGAAGCTCTTTTGTTGGGGTCAGAACCGGAAGGGGCCATTCCCGGATTCTGATGACGCTTGATACAGACATGAACTTATTAGCTCTGCACTGTACATAGTTTGCACAATAAAACTGTTAAAGGAAACTCGGAGTTTTGCCTGCTTACTCATGAGCAACAAACAGAGGACCTTACATGATGTAAGAAGACTAATTCTAGGCAGTTATGTTATTGGGTTGTACAAACACTACTAGTTCCACATCTTGCCTCCCTATGCTGTTGGGTGGGGGAAAGTGCTATCAAAAAGTCCTCTTTTCGTGTTCACTGTACTGAAGGAAAACACCTTTAACATATCTATGTGTTTTAATAGCAAGAGACTTTGATTTAAAATATCAATGAATGAAGAGAGAACATGCATTCATAGAGTTCTTGGTCCTCCAGCAACTAGAGTGGACTGCTAGTGGGGGTTAGTGGGGATTAGACACATGCATGGAAGATGGGTCTATCAATGACTATTAACCATGAAGGCTAAATGGGACCCTCATGTCTGGAGGCAAGATGCCACTGACTACAGGTTGCTGAATATCTGTCATGCTCTCTTTGTGGGCTTCCTTGTGCCATCTTGTTGGCCGCTGTAGGAAATGGGATGCTAGAGTAGATGGATCTCTTCTTAAGTCCTTATGAATAAGGGAGTACCCTCAAGCATAACTACTCAGCAGGACAGGCCTGATTCTGTTTCTTTCAAGCAGCCCAATGGAAACAGAAACAAGCTACTGCTGGATCTTCTAACAGAAATTCAATATGGACTATTGCTAGATGAGTACTAATTGTGCAGCAGCAGCAGACCATTCAAAAAGGGGGCAAAACATTCATTCAAAATACTAATGAAAACTTCTATGCATCACCAGAGTCTCTATATTTAATTGATATATATATTTCACCATTAGCAGATATCAAAATGCAATTGAGCACAGTGGAAGAGGCAGAAAAAGAATCCTACCTTTTTAGGTGAAAACACTCCCAGTGTACCACCATCTTCTCTCATAGCCACTCCCATTTCTGCAAGCAAAGCTTCCCTGGAAAATACCAAAGGATGCAACTAGAACTTAAGCAACTCTGCCAAGGCCTGGATCTTGTAGTAATAGGTGAAGAAGCATTCAGAAACAGACTGCACCATGCTCTCTAAACAACAGATGTAAATCATTAAAATGCTGGTCTTGGGGAAGTATTGATGCTGGGGAAGGATAAGCAGGGGTGAGTGGAAAAGTAGCAAAGAGAAGTGTTGACAGCACTGCAACTATCTTTCTGAGGCACAGAAAGAGCCATGCTTTTAGAGGAAACGTGATGAAATGAAAGATGAGCCCTCTTCACTTCGCTTTCTACTGAACTTGATGGGGAGGGGAGAGATTTCTTGCACTCCAACATGCAATATGCGTTTTTCAAAAGTAACGTATGAAATGGTTCTTCCTGGTCCAACAGTTCTCAGCCTCTCAGGATCTCTAGTCATCATAAATGGGGAGTCTATGAGCTGAAACAGCCTCCATGTGGCAATTGCTCCTCATGATGACTTTAACATGTGGCTCTCTGCCAATACTTGGAGTGTTTCTCTGTTATACTGAGGCCATACTGTGATGAAACAAAATGTCAAACCACATAGACTCAGGTGTGAACTTTTTATATGAATATACCACACTAGACTGATAGCTTGACTCCTACCTATCCATACGAATTGCTTCTGTCCTGCGCAGCTTTTCTTCCCATGTTTCATTCAGCTCAGCAATGATCTTCTCAGTTTCCTGAAATGGGAAAGTTGAACATAAAACATTGAACAAGGAATATATTGCCTGCAATGCATTATGCACAGCTTATCAACCTTTCTCCAGGACAGGGATGGTAAATCTGTGGCCCTCCAGTTTTGCTGAACTAAAACTCCCATCATCCCCAATCAATGGCCATGCGGGCTGGGGTTGATGGGAGCTGCAGTCCAACAACTTCTGAAAGGCTTCAGATTCCCTGTCCAGGATGCAACAATCAGAACCACTTTATTCCACTACTGGAATATGCACAGTGCACATTCACGTTTGACCTGATCATAGTTAACAGGTGGCGTCAGACACTTTCCAACATTATCTGAACAAGGTTATAATATTTAAAAGCAACACTGGAGAATAACAATTATTGTCTCTGCTATGGTCCCTTTCTACCAAGTTTACCACCATCAATATCTCTGTAGTACAAATATGGCATGCATACTCTTGGCTCTTACCTTCAGTCTCTCAATGGCTTCTTCACTACCTGGAGCAAACATGATGCGTTCGTGGAGACTGGAGACAGAAGCAGCTCGGCTGGACAAGGCTGAGAGTGAGGAGGACGGGCTCATTCCTACCAAGGCATTGGTCACTGTGGAGAGATTGTCATGGCGTTGACTCATATCTGCCACTCTACGATTATCATTATTGTTCTGAAAGTCGGACATGTCTAAGGGGTTCAGGAGGGGAGAAAGAAGAGGGAAAGACACAAAGACAAGAAGGAAGGAAAAGATAGAGAAAAGAAATGCAGTTGGGAAATAGCAACATGATGCAATGAGGAGAAAGGTAGAAATTCAACGAAGAGATACACAGACAATAATGTGGGTATAGGTGCCAGGGCAGGAGCCTAACATCAGCTTCTCTTAAGTGTCACTTTGCTCATGCCTGTGCCTTGGGGAAAATGGACAGCTTACTGAAGATCTTGTCTACAACCACTGTGGACCCCTTCTCCTCTAGCATCATAGGCAGGGGAGAGAAAAAATCCTGGATAACATGTCCATTAAGGCCATGCAGGAGAAGATTTCAGGACTGATGGAATCTGGAGTTTAACAACATCTGGAAGGTCATGGGATCCCCACCCCTGCAATGCATGTTCTAGATATGTAATATAGACATCTGCTCTCAGATAAAGGTTGGATCTTTGGCTGGTGTCAAATGCTCCAAAGCTTCCTGTCATTCCACATCTGTTGCATCATTACTATTGATAAAAACCAGAAAAGGCCCCAAAATGAAGAGCATAGAATAAATAAACTTTGTGGGTCTAACAGGAAAATTCAAACACTGTTGAACCAGGTAATATTAGTATCAGTTTTTTTTTACATCCAAGGGTATTGCACGTTAACAACACATTAGTTTTATGAGGTTCATGTCCAAACTAAAATTAATAAATGTTTCCAGCAAATGTTTAGTGTTTTAAGAGTTAGGGTTAGCATAATATTAATGAGCCCAAGAGCTTGAATTTAGAACCAAGTGCTCAAATTCCCATCTGTTTGTGAAGGTCAGAATGGAAGTGTTGCTTGAAAAAGCAGAACCATAGACACACCATCTTCCCTATATGGATCAAGATAGCCATTAAGTATCAGCAATTTTGGTCAAAACTCAAAGAAAAAAGGGAAAGTAGGAGGTTAGCTATTGGGAATTCCCAATGTATTTCTTGTTCATTCATGTAGATCAGGATAAAATGGCTGCTGTTTCAGTTTTTTTGGCATCATCTAAGATTAGGACAAAAGCTGTGCATTTTCAGAGGCTCTGAAATGAGTGGCCTTAATGAGTGATCTTCCTGCTCAAAGAAGTCCCCTTCTAAATTTTACCTTTTCACTGCATTTTAACAAGGAATAGGAAACTGAAAGAGTCCAGGGCATGCATCTTTGTAATGCCAAAAAGGCCAAACATACCTGAGATGCATGAAATCCAGGAGAAGACCCTGAGAGTCTTACATGATATAAATCTCATTTTCTGCTTACCTAAACATTATAAACAACAATAACCAGGAACACCTCTCTCAGACTGTCCTGGTAAACCTTTTTACAGCAATGGATAACGCTCTGGCCTTGCAATACAGTTGTCCTCTCCTCTGCAGCTAAATTATCAGCCATGTTCAGAGGCCTAGCTAGCAGAGGCATAGCATGGGGGGTGCTGTCACCCCAGGCTCAGTTTGGGCGGGGGGGGGGTGCCTTCCTGCCGTTCATGAGCTGTTGTGTCCTTCTCAGGAACCCTCCAGCAGGACGAAGCCAAAGGAGAAGGCAACAGCTCAGGCGTCCTGCAAGCCCTGCACTGATCACAAAAGGAGTGCGGGACTGGCGCTTGCCTGTTGCCTCCTTCTCAGAGGCCCTTCTGCTGGAGCCTAGAGGGCACCTGAGAAGGGTGAAACAGCTCAGGTGTCCTGCATGCTCAGTGCTGAGCATTGGAGAGGCAACGCTGCCCGTCTCCAAGGCTGCGAGCCGGCCACACCTCCAAGCACCAGAGATATTGGAATGATCCAGGGCTGCGAAGGCACCCAGAAGGGACGTGGCGGCTTGGTCACCCTGCAGGTTCCATGCTGCCTGCAAAAGCAATGTGGGATTGGCGCACGGAGCTGCTTTGTCCCTCCAGTGAGGAGGATGCAGTTGCTCCGGCGGCGCGCCCTGCCTCCATGGCATGTTGCTCTCTCTCTGGCGTGCGCCCACCAGCCCTGGGCACCAATGGGACACGCTCCACCACTGCTGGCCAACCAACACAGCCTGGCAACCAGGCAATGCTCTCACCATTACAAAACTTTGTCTGCTTCCCCCGCCCTTACAAAATCTCTTTGAGTATGGAGAGCCAAGACTATGGCTCTTGAGTAAAGAGCAGAGTAAATATTGATGCACCATTTCCTGAGGCTATGTTTTAGAAAAGGGCATTGGTTGGTAACTCAGCATAATTGTTAAATTAGTAACAACGTTAGAAATCCAGGTGTAATCAGGTGAGCAGCACTGTTAACCACTCTGATTTGGGTTGGATTTCTGGTTCCATAAATCATACGTTTAATATTTTTAATAATATAAATAGATGTCTTGGGCTTTGTTCAGCAGATGGACGGAGGGAAGGCAGAACCTGTGCAATCCGGGGGGGGGGGGGCAGGCCCGGTTGGATTTTTAATGCATGGACACTGGGTGATTTCTGAGAACATCCAAGCCCAAGAAAATTTGATTGGCCTGCCTGTAGTTTAAATGGGTGTTTTAGATCAGAGCGTAGGCTGCACTGCTCACAAACAAGGCACAGACTGCAGCGCCTTTTAACATGCCAGCAAAAGCCAGTTCATTCTGTCACACCCGTCAGCCGATTAACTATTCCAGCAACATTCCTAACAGGTACAACCATACAACAGCAGCAGGATGGCCAGTAACAACTGTGCCACCTGTGGCCTGAAGTAAATACCTTAGTTTCCTTCTTCCTTCCTCCTTCCCTCTCCCCCCACCCCGGAACATATTTGTTAGACCTAGTCCCAGCAGAAGCAGAAGCAGCAACAGCAGCAAAAGCAGCAGGAAACACAGCTACAGCATAGAGAAAGGAAACCTCAAGAGCATAGGCTGCCCAGAAGATTTTAGTAGGCAAAGTTTCCTGGATGATAAGATTGTGAAAGACAAAGTCAAGGTATGGTGAAGAGCTGCAGGACCTCCAACTAAGGACACAGGGCAAAATGGCATGGAAGAGGTATAGATTGTGAGGTTTATTTTGTCTATGGGTGCATGTGTCAGTCAAGCCCAGAAAACATCTCATAACAGGATTCTCAGGGTTTGGGATAGATCTTCTCCAATCATGAGGAGCAGTCTCACACCTGGGCTTCTTAATGGGAAGAAAGACCATTTCTATGGAACAAGGTTATAATTAGAGTGCAGGACTCAGCATAGCGATCTCTCATCAGTGCTGTTGAAAGCAGTGGGTGCCCATCCAGATTATGTTTAACACGGTGATTGGATTATCGCTGATGCTTCTTTTTTTTCCTCCTCCCTGCAGGAGGCTATCAATATCAGGTTGGGCAGCTATGAAGGCGACCATGTTCCCAATAGCCTTGCTGAACTGTACTTGGGGAATTGTCTCCTTTCTCATACTGTACTTATGTTCCTTTGCTATGACTGAGCCTGTCAGAAGCAGAGAAGCACACAAAAGATCAGCAATGGGGAATACACACATTTAGGTCCTCCTGGAACAGGATTGGCTAAGAGAGATAGGAGAAGGGTGCGGGGGGGGGGAGACAAAGAAAACAAGAGTAGGTTTATCTCATAGGTATAAAGAAACAACACCTGAGGGCCTTTCCACATTACCAGAAACCTGGAATCTGTTCTTTTGTACAGTATGCCATGTATTTCCATAGAGCAGGATAGGAGTCAGACTGACTGCAAGGGGATAGTCTTCTGTCAAACTAGTTTAAATGGGAAGATGTGTGATCACCTTTTCACTAAAATGCTAACAAAATGGTGGTTTTCAGCAATGACACAGTCACCATCCAATAAAGGACACATGAAACTCATAAGCCCACCTTCTCTGCAGCACTTACTCTCTGTAGGTAGTAGATTCCATCTTCCTAGCATCAAAATACTGCTGTTTGATTGCTGTGGGATAAAGAAACCAAAATCCCTACATCTCACAACAAATGTGCTATCTGGGAGAAATACATTTGAATCCCCTGCATCAACTGAACTTTTTTATTGCTCAATTTATATTATTGGCAGGAAAGGCCCTGAGATGCATATCCTTCACGTCAAACAATTTCTCCCTCATTCACAGCGTAGGAAGTTCCCACAGCAATATAATGTGGTGACACAATTCTCTAAGTCATACAGCAGGAGAACTGAAATACTGTTATGATCCTGTGCAGTGGTTTTTTTCTTTAAAAAAATGTTTAGGGGTACTCTCATTTTCCTACTCATATTGAAATACTGCCCCTCAATGAAGCCAAACTCAGATTCACAAAATGTTTAGGGGTATGCGTAGCCCTGTGTCCCCCCACAGAAAGAAAGGACTGATCCTATGACTGGGCCTGTAAAAAGCTATGGGTCATGTAGAGGGATGTGCCTGAAACCAGGTGTGCAAAGACAGATAATACTTTTAGGGAATCAGGAGGAAACAATGGGGAAGGAAAAAATGAGTGAGTCCCAGGAACAGAGCTGACTTGGGGTCATTTTCCATATTACTTCCATCTGGCAGGTGTGACAACATTTGCAGTAGCTTCATACTTAGATTAAGCAATTTTCACCATGTGAGAGCACATCTTTTGTTCAACAGTTTGTAGTGATGTGAAAAAAATAACCTATAGTGGTGACACTGCCATTGCATGCAATGACTTAGCTTCCACATGGTGGCTATAACATGTGACCTGACCCTTATACCTTCTTATTGTCACTTCGCAGGAGGGCAGGAGGGCAATCAAGCAGAAAGGGAAACCACACAGAGGGTGGATCTTGTTCTATTTAAGGTGGGGATAAATGCCAGTCCCAGTCCAACGCATAGAAATGTAACATACTGTCAATGATGTCTCCCAGGCCCTGGGCGTACAGCAGGTCTCTCAGGCGAGCCACTTCATCCTTCAGTTCTCTGATCAGTTTGTTGTTAGGATCCTCATTAATGACAGCGTTGCATCTGATCTGCTTAGCTCGGTCAGCATACCTGTAGGAGCAAGAATCATTCTGGGTAAACTAGGAAAGGCTGCTGACAATGCCATACTGTGTGGCTTCTACGGAAGCACACTGAGGTGAGCTTCCTCATTCAGTCTCAGAAAACCCAGCTATTTCCCCCCCCCCCAACTCAGAAAATAGCTCAGTTAATTCTGAGTTATACAACACCTCGTTCCACACTCAGTTTTGGTAACCAAGGACACAGAGAAATCAATTCCTTCTCACATCACCCTGGTGAGCCTCCAGCCCCACACCCCTTCCATCTACCTACCTGTCCACCTGCCTCCATCACTAAACACACACATTCCCCCAAGCTGGAGAAAAACATTCAGGGCCATGCCACTTGTTGCTTTTATTTGCAGATCTGTAAATTGCTTCATAACCCAAAGTTACAAAAAATTGTGTATAATAAAATACCAATACAAATGAAATATTAGAGGTAAGAACTGAAAACTGCCAATATTACTAGTTCAACCAGGAAATACAAAACGTGATTACACCACTAGTATAGTAGAGAGATTCTGTAGGGCCCTGGATAGGGGAGCATACTGGGACTCTCCTGGTCTCTACCGCACTCTCAGTGAATCACCAGCAGAGCTCTTTAGAGTGGTGAACCAGCTGGCCCAGACCTGGGTTGTATCACTGAAAACAAACCAGTCACTAGTCTGCTGTGAGAGATTTGTGAACTACTTTGAGGGCAGAATCACTCAGACATCCATGCTGCGCTTGATGCCACAATTGGTCTGGCTCCATTGGAGGTCCCCGGAGCACCATAGAATTACACCTTGTGGGATTGGTTTCAGTTGTTGCAGCCTGAGGATCTGGCCTCCTCAGACACATCAATAAAGCATCTTAGTCTGGCAGTCTGAATCGAGAAGGGTTGCTCACAAGTGAACAGGGATGTTTCATCCCTCTTATGCAGAGTCAAGCTGATAATAATAGCACAGTGAAATCCCTGAAGGACAACGACACGGACGAAGAAGTGGTGGAACCTCAGATTGTTCCTGTGGCAACAACATTAGTTAACAGCAAAGCATATTCAGTGCCTTCCATAGGAAGGAGCTCTACTACACTATTAGCAAGGAACTGTGGGGATGTTATTAATGCTGGGGATAGATAGGATGTTAGGAGGAGAATACACATGGATACCTCATTCAACATTATTTGCATAGCTCCTACAATAAAATCAGGCTGTTTTTTCACCATGTGAATTTTTTCCCTGCTTATCGGGGCATATCGGCATGCTTTTCCAGGCTCCAAAAGGGCACATTCACAACTAATGTTATTGTGAAAATACTGTGGGCTATAAAAGTGATCAAAGTGGCAGTAAGTTAATATACGCTCAGTGCTTTTCTGCATAAACAACTTGAAACTGTTGTGATATGAACATTATATGCAAACCTGCATTTCCAGACTTAAAGGATCCAGATTTTCCATTTTTTAAATATATATATATTTACTTCATATTCCCAAAACAACCCCACTGGAAAAAAGAGTTCCTGTTTAGTCAGTATCCAAACATGTTTTCCTCCTGGAACATCTTGAGAGTAGTCTCATACAAGCAATATAAAAAGGTAAAGGTAAAGGGACCCCTGACCATTAGGTCCAGTCATGTCCGATTCTGGGATTGCAGCGCTCATCTTGCGTTAATGGCCGAGGGAGCCGGTGTACAGCTTCCAGGTCATGTGGCCAGCGTGACAAAGCCGCTTCTGGCGAACCAGAGCAGTGCACAGAAACACCGTTTACCTTCCCACCGGAGTGGTACCTATTTATCTACTTGCACTTTTGATGTGCTTTCAAACTAATTTCAAAAGGGAAATCTTTTACCCCTTGGCCCCATTCAGAGTATGAGAAAACTTGCATGGGACCTACCTTAAGGTGCTGAGAGTCTCATCATAGTTGATGTCAGCCGGACTGAGAGCAGCAACCATAGCAGTCCGAGAGTTACCACCTGCCCAGGAAATTAACACAGAAAAACAGTGTCTGGTACAAGTATAAAGTTATATACCACACCTCTCCTTTGGCTCCCTTCCTTTCTAACACTCTTCCTGTATATCTATTATTTCACTCTCATGTTCATTATATCATTTTGCCCACAAGGTATGAGCAAACAGTTAAACTTCCCCAAGCACTATGATAGTGTCATCAGTCACCCAAACACTGTGTGAGTTGGAGAAAAATTGGGTACTAGCAATGCACTATCCATGCTTGAACATATTGTAGCAATGGGATTTCTGGCAATGGTGCTGCTTATTGGAGTGTTACGCACCCCTCCAACAGAAGGAGTCATACAATAAACAACCTGCAGGGCCACTGCCAAGAAATCTGAGATTAAGGATAAGTCATGAGAACAAAGTACCTAGATTTTCTCGGAGCAGCCAGGTAAGTACAGAATCCCGGTATGGAATAAAGTCTGTTTTTTTCTTCTTCTTATTCTACAGGGAGGACAGAACACAACAATTAAACATAACTTCTGATTCTGAAAGTGTTTGCCAATCCAAGGAAGACAGAACATTAAGCATATGTACACCCCTGTTCTTTGAATACATGCACATAGTACCCAGAATCCACTTGTTTCTTCTGAAATTCTGATTTTTGTTGCAGTTTCCCCAAAGCCAGTTTCACTCTGAATTCAGCACTGTTTGAGTGGCCAATCCCAGGTACAGTATATACAGTGGAACCGTTTTCTGGGGGTGGTCCTACATGACTGATGACAGGGGGCGATATATCGTGAAGGAGCCCCCCACTTCCCACCCACCGCCTATCCTCAGCACAGAAGCAAGCCCCACTGAATCCATGGCAAGTATGTTAGGATCTAGGTCATTTTATGGGGTGGGTGATAATAATGGGCTGGATCTGTCTCTTCTCGATCATTTTGATTGTTTAAGGTTCCAACTACAGGGGTGCCTCGCAAGACGAAATTAATTCGTTCTGCGAGTGCTGCCGTATAGCGAAAATTTCGTCTTGCGAAGCACCAACGGGGGAAGAGCAGTTTGACGGGGGGGAATCGCGAAAATTTTTCGTCTTGCGAGGCAAGCCCATTGAAAAATTCGTCTTGCGAGACAGCCTTCCGCTAGCGAATGCCTTTCGTCTAGCGAGTTTTTCGTCTAGCGAGGCATTCGTCTAGCGGGGTACCACTGTACCAAGAGAAACAAAGCTGAGAACTTCAGGCAGGCACCATGGAACACATGGGAAAACACCTATGCCTCTCTTGCTAACACCACCCCTGCTCTCTGCACAAGAGCTCATTAGTTGCTCCAGCTGCAGCTCACCAGAAAAAATATGATTGGCTTTTTAAAAGGTTACATGGAGTAGCCAGGATTTTTGTTAGGGAGGCAGAACTGACGTGTTTGGCCAGTTAATTAAGTATTTCTATTGTTTTACTTGATGAGGGGGCAACTGCCCCCCCCTTGACTACACCCATGCATGGAGGGAAGACAAGTACGTGTGTGTCAGTTAGACAAAGCAGGGGATAGAAATGCTAAGAAAGACTTAGCATGTGAAATCTGTGATGTGCTCACATAGACTTTTCCTCTCTTGCTTGGAAGTAAATCCCATTACAGTTGTACCTCAGAAGTCGAACAGAATCTGTTCCAAAAGTCCATTCGACTTCCGAAACGTTCGACTTCTGAAACGTTCGGCTTCTGGTTGGCTGCAGGAAGCTCCTGCAGCCAATGGGAAGCCCCGTCAGACGCTTGGCCTATGAAAGAACGTTTGAAAACTAGAACACTCGCTTCCAGTTTTTGATCGTTCAGGAGCCAGAATGTTCAACTTCCAAGGCATTCGGGAGCCGAGGTACAACTGTACATCTGGAAGATGTATAGGATTGTAGCTGCAGCCACAGGAAGATGTGGGCCTCCACAAAACCAATGGGCAAAGTTGAAGCCCTTTGTTGCGGGCACCCACAATCTTTGGCATGAGGTGGCACCTATGTCTCCAAGCTAGTTATGGAAGAGAACAAGGGAGATCAGCTCATTCCTATAACCACCTCCAAAGCACAGGTATTTACCTTATTTGGTCCTGAATCCTGAAAAGAAACCAGAGATACTGATTAGAGTTGCATGAACATGCATTACTAAAATGGTTCAAATAAAAGAACAATGGGATTTGGGGACTAACTGAAATAAGAAAATGGGACCAACATCCTGACTTCTCAAAAGCCAGATATAATACCCACATGACCAGATGGAGAGCATTTGCAACACAATCCTAACCTAGTTCTGTGCAAATGGAGGGGGTCAGGATAAGGTGCAGGGAACCCTCTGCCAACTTCTACTGGTGAGGAGAGCTCTGTACAGTACTCAGTGTGGCAGGAAACTACCAATAGCAGTTCTCTCTGGCCATCAGTAAAGTGTGGGAAAGCCCTGAGACAGAAAATTTGGGGGCAAGGCGATCCAAAGTCCTGAAGATATCCCAACCAATCCTGAGGCCTCTCTGCTGTGCCAGCCTCAAGCTGATGTAGCAAAAAAGGACTCCCCCTACCCCCAAGAGACATATTCTGACCTAGTCAGCACAAGCAGCAGAGTTTGGGAAGCAGTGGTTGCTCCACCTTGCTACTCCCCAACCTAGTCTTAGGATTGCTCTGCCCATCACAGTTCAGAGGTAAGGTTCATAGAATTATAGTGGTGTGGAAGATAGGGTGCTAGAGTAGACAAAATAAGGGGCATATGTCAGCCATACAAAGGTTTTCTCCTGCTGAGATCCATTCCTGGAGTGTTCAGGCCTTTCAGCTCAAGTCAACTACATCTTGTATGATTAAGAGCTGCTAGAATGTTTCCAAACAAATATAACTATTCTTTACAGATATAGTTCTCTGGCATTTTAATTTTTAAAGAAACAATTACAAAAACGTCCTGCCTTTGTTTTGTTTTTCACATAACATTTGTGGACATTAGACTTAATTCTAGAAACTTTAATGTATTGGAAATTTCCTGTTTTGATTATCAGATCCCCCCCCCCACCAATTCAAAAAGCACATAAGGAGATGGGAGCTTTTTTTAAAAAAAGTCTAATTCCTCTTCTCTCAGGCCTTTGGCTAATTAAACAAGCTATGGCCTTTTAAACTGTGGAGGGGAGAATATTGCTTTTGTTTGTTACTATGGTATGCATTTGTGTGTTTTTATAGTATAAACTGCCCTGTGATCCTCAGGTGAAAGGCAGTATAGAAATAATAATAATAATAATAATAATAATAATAATAATAATAATAATAATAATAATAATAATAATAATAATAGATTCATAGCTGCTCCAGGGACCAAATGGCTGTGCAATTCTAGTGAAGCATTGCAGAGTGTGTATTGAGAGATGTAAACTCTGTATATAAACTCACAACTATCAATCCTTACCATCTCAGCCAGAGCAGAAATCACCTTCCCCAGTGTAGTGAGTGATTTATTGATGTTTGCTCCTTCCTGTAAGAACAAGACAATCCTTATTTGGAGCAACTAATCCCAGCACAAACTTTTCACAAAGAAATTTCAACCGCTGAGGACATTCTGCTTCACACAACCATCAGGATTAAGAATTACTCCCTTGAGAAGTTACCTCCTGAATAATAATAATAATAATAATAATAATAGTAATTTGGTGAAACTCCACTCCCATGCAGTGACAGACAGCTTTGCCTGTTTCTCAACCAGAATGAATGAAGGGCAGCAATATGGGATGCCATTAATAGTTAGGCAATAAGGAACCAGCAGCAAAATGACTGAAATGGAAAAGAATGGAATATGAGCAAGTATGGACTGCAGAAAAGGACTGGTACATGAATAGTGATAATTACCAGGACACTTTTATACATTTCAGGGATTTTTTTGTATTTTCCAAGAGATAATCTTATGTCATAGTGTCTGGGCTTGGTGTACCCAATCCTACATACAATAAAGACACATGCATCCATTTCTAGTTTAATTTGGTCCCTTCTCTTACCTTCAGTCTTGTGCCTTTTGCTCCTGTGGAATCAGCTCGTTCACTCCCTGCAAGATCCACTAAGCTAATTTTGCTGACCTGAAATCAGAAAAACAGATGAGGAACTTGTTGCCTATGATATCTACCACCTAGGTACTGACATATGCCACTTTTGAGTCTGATGCAAGAAAGGCAGCAAAGAAATAGAATGCACGACCCGATAATGTTTCATAACAAGTCACAACAGTTTAGCAGCAAATGCTTTGTTCAAATGAAAGTGTTGGACTCATCCCAACTCTTGCTTGGCATGACACTAGAAGGGCCACATGCAGTCAAGATGTTGGAAGCTTTAAGAGTCTCATTCGGAAGGAAATATTTCACTCCACTCATCGCACAAGTGCTGACTAGACAGGCTAGACAGGCTAAACTGAGAACTGTTTCTGCGTTTCTTCCAATGTTTTGAAAAATTAAAACTTATTCATTTCCTTTCTGTCAATAACAAAACTCAAGGCAATGTACAATAAAACAACCAAGAAACCATAACAACACAAGATGCTTGCGCAGTTGGGCTCCCCATTATGGCCACATTTGTCTCAACTCTGGCAGCAGTCCAGAGGATCCAGTATCCAGAGGATCCAGACCCATTAATGGTGCATAGGCCTTAAGGCTAATAACCATGATGGCTACATGGCATGTTCAGAGCCAGCAGCAGAGGACTACTGCCATCAAGCTCTGCTGGTGGGGTTACTGGAAACATCTGGTTGCTGGGTTAGATTGACCTTTGGTTTTAATTCTCCATTTTCTTCTTGCAGCAATGTTTTATAGGTTGCCCAATTTTCTCTCATTTTGAATTTTTTAACAGCTACAATTTCTAATGGCGAAACCCACCATGGAATTTTTGGTTCTAAAATTTTCTTATATTTCTCCCAAATTTTATAGATTGATATAGATTGATTTCCTAAATATATGGTCCAAAAATCCTTTGTGTACTTCGACTTTTTCATCAATTAAATAGGCATGCCATCCAAATCTCATTTCTATTCCCTCTAGATCCAATACGTCCGAGTCATCCAATTTTATCCATTCTTTCAGCCAGGTCAGACCCACTGCATCATGATAAAGTTCTAAATCTGGGAGGCCAAATCCTCCTCTCTCATTCTTATCAATCATAATTTTATGTTTTATCCTTGGGTTTTTCCCTGCCCATACAAATTTAGTCAGATCTCTTCTCCAATTATTGAAACATTTTTCTCCTCCTAATGTCGGAATACCATGGAATGGAAACATCATCCTTGGCAATATATTCATTTTTATTACTGATATCTTCCCTAATAGAGATAGATTTAATTTCTCCCATATTTCCAGATCTTTTTAAAATTTCTTTCCAATTTTTTTCATAATTGCCCCCATTCCATCAAGTCATGTTGTTTAGCTAAAGAGCCAGCTGAGGTCAGAGGCTGAGTCATGAACGTGTAGTTATAACAAGGAAGGTGGCAGGAGGCTGTACCCATTCCACCCCTAACCTCTTGTGCTGCTGGCAGGAACACCAACTTTTACTGGTCTGCCTACACTCACCTTCTCAGTGGTGATGTCAGTCTCTGCATCATGCCGTTTCTGGGTGAAGATAATGTTGAAGACGGCATGTGAGCGGCTGCTGGTTTCATTCATATTGGTGGCAGCCACCGTCCTGTTGAGCCAGAAAAACAGTGAAGTATTAAATTTCTATTTCTGCTTAAGTTGGGAATCCAAGTTTCACTTTCTACTTGCAAAGATCCAATGCTATAAGGAGGTTTTTCTCCAAGGTCTCAAAAGCCTCATTCAATTGGGAAGTAAGGCTGACAAGGCAGGAGTCCAGGCTGGTAATTAAGATTCTAAACAGTGCTCAAGTGCTTAAGCAATTCTTTAAAACAGGGATGGGAAACCTGTGAACCTCCCATCAGCTGCAACCATCATTGTCAATGGTCAGAGATTTATAGCAGTTGTAGTCTGGAGGGCCACGGGTTTGCTAGGGGGTCCTCATGTCCCTGTACCATCAACTGCCCCCTTAGACAACCTCAGCTCCCCAATAACCCCCCTTACTACAAAGACCTCTGGTGGAAAGAGCTCTGATTAACAATTAGATTCATGACTCCATGGGAGAATGAGGTAGGCCTTCCTGCAGTTCTTTTTTTACCTGGCTTTGTTTCCAGAGTCCATTAGATCCTGGATGTCATTATAGGATGTGACAGCTAGTTTCGAGAGATCTTCGACGTATGGTCCAAGGAGTGGGTGCTCTCTCACCCTCAGGTTTCCTTTGTTCTTGGGGTTCAGGAGGTCACGCACACGCTCACAGTATATTTCCATGTAGCTCACCTGTGGGGCACAATGTGCAGACAATGAGAATGATGCACTGAAAAACAGGATCTATTTGAACTTAAGCACAGCTGCATAGGAGAGGGCACATCTTGTGGACACTACCTGATACACACATAGTGCAAGTTGTAGTCCAACAACACCTGGAGGGCCACAGAACAAAACCCCTCTGACCTCAGCCTACAATATATTATTTCCAAACAGTGAGTTGGGGAGAAGTTTTTTGGGAACACCTCACAAAGAAAATCTACAAACAGATCAAAGGGGTTTAGAAACACAATTAAGCAGAATCCTGTGCACACTTATCTGAGAGTAAGGCCCACTGAACACAATGGGACATACTTCCAAATAATTAAAACATCTGATAGCTCTGTGATCCACTGATAGCTCAAACTTTCTTTGGATTGCACTTTTTACCCAGTACTCTCTTCACAAGCATTTCAAACCCTGAAGACAGATGTGTAAAAAGAAATATGCACAGCATATAGTGCTAACACAAACACTGGAAGCGGATTTTCAAAAGGGAGCTGCTTTGTGAGCAGAGTTGCATATTATTCGTCTGAGAAGGGGAGGAGGGAGCACAGCTGTGCAGGATCATCAGGTTAACACTGAAAGCTGACTAAAGGCTTGTCCACACTGCTGCTTATCCAAGCAGTTTTGCATTTGCCCCACTGTTTTCCCCTGGAAAACCTGCTATTTAGCACTAAATCGGAACAAACGGCAATCCACAGAAACCGCAACTGCCATTTGTTCCAATTCAGTGCTTAACTACGAGCTTTCCTGGGGAAAAGCAGCAGGGCGAACAGAAGTGTGGGTGAACCCTAAGGTAGCTGCTGCCCACTAAATTTGTACCTAAAAGTAAACATGGTGAACCCCTAGGGTGGAGAGATAAAAAGAAGACAGGGCTGCTTCACCTAACAGTTGTGTAGAAAAGGGAATTTCTGTAACTTTTGTTGTTGTCAATTCATAATCCAATGACTTTGTGTTTCCACATGCCGATATGATTTACATTCATGCTCAGAGAACCCATCTTATATTCCATCTTGCCCCAAAGGAAGTATAGACTATGGCCAAGTATCAGTTCTTACCTCCACTGAGTATGACATGTTGTCATTCGTCGTGTCATTGATTCGAGAGAAGAGATCCTCACAAAGCTGCATAACATCAGATGGAAAGAAAAAGAGCTGCATTTATCTATGGCAATAGTACTATTTACTCAGAATCTATCAATAATCTGGCAGCTGCCTAGATTTCTATCTAGATGTTTGTTGAACAAGAAAATCTACGTCACTGGGATAGCTGGGATATAGCTAGGGTAGCTCCACATATAAGTTCATCCCTCCACTAAAACAAAGACAATTCTGGTAGCTTTGAGTAAATTTTCAGCTAAATCTCTTTTAATGGTACAGGCTGCAGGCAGGTAAGCCCTGCTTGTCCACTCAGTAGGCCTGAGCGCCCTTTCTTTGCTCCTTCATTCTAGGCTCTCCTTCTCCCCCCCCCCCCCGCCAATGATTTACTTCAGCCAACTGATGGACAGAGGTGTCAACAGGGGCCCTTAGCCTTGTGCTGCTTCGCAAAATAATGAAATGTATCTTCCCTCCAACGCTCATGCTCTCTCTTTCCCTGTCTTCCCTCATTGTTTCCTGGGTTCCTTTATGGGTTGAATCAGTAGGCGCTGCCCTTCAGCTCAGTTATGGCCTCCCAGAGATATTATTGGTGTCCCCTTTAACTCACCTACCACTAGGTGATACTACGCCTTTCCATTTTCTCAATGAGCCCATGGACTTCCACACTCTCTTTATTGCTGCTCACCAACTTAACTGTTCCACACACTCCTTACCTTTCTTATAGTTATTCACTTTCAAATTCCACCCCAAACACCCCTTTCTTGGACCTGCTTGTTAGTTTCTAGCTGCATTCTCTTGTTGTTATAGTTACCTGGGGGATTATGCCTTGTTGGTCCTTCTCCTGTCTGCCCATCATAGTGTAGGACTTGCCAGCCCCAGTCTGGCCATAGGCAAATATGCAGACATTATAACCTTCAAAAGCATGCTGCAGCATCTCTTCTCCAATGTCCCGGTACACTTGCTTTTGAGAAGCATAGTTGATGTCTTCAGGCTATTAAGAAAAAGATAATGGGGAATGAGATGAGAGATGCTGAGAAAGCATCAAAAGAGAAGAGAACTTTTCTCCCCTTTCCGTGGCATGCTGGTCATTTGTTTTTTAACCAGGAACTATTCTAAAAACATGTCAGAATTGCTACAACCTCACATTGGAGCAGTTTGATCAGAATTTTGTGTGTGTGTGCTATTACTTCTGAGCAATGATTGGAGCAAAAATAAGAACTCAGGATGGAATTCAGAGCCTTCCAGCAGAGGAGGATCTTCTCAAATGATTTCTTTTGAGGCTTAGAAGACATAATAAATAATGCTATGTAGCCATTTGGAAAATGGCAACCCAAACTGCCCTGCAGAATTCCACAGCAAATGGGCCTTGGGCATGAATTTCACTAAAGTGTACAGCATAATAATCATCCTATATTTGATCTATATTTAGTTGACTCACTGTTATTTCTATTGATGTTATATTAATATTGTAACTAAAGTAATCACTGAGGCATTTGACTCCAACTGATGTAATGTTGAACAGCACTATCCTGATGAATATCTCCAATGCTGCACTCAACAATTCCCTTTCTTTTGGAGTACTGTATATATTAGGCAGATAAAATTTAAAAGGCCCACAAACCCAGCTGTGCAAATAGAGAGCAGCTGAGTCACACTTTCCCCGCTATTTGTCCATGAATTGCTTGTGATTACTCCTCAAAAAAATTTCTTGATCAAAACCACTTACTGAATAATTGCCTTGAATTATTTTTAGACAAATATTTATTCAGGAGCATCTCACTATAACTTCAAAATCCAAGCCCGATGCTAAGCCAACTTAATAGTATGCAAAAGCAAATGCATCTCCAGTTGTAGTCTAGTGCCTACTTACTGTTGTGTGAGACCAATAGGAATAGTCGAAGTTGAAACTTTTTGGTGTCTCCTTGGGCTGCTTTGGGTTAATGATAGCTAAGAAGAAACAGAGAGGGGGAGACCATGATATGATATGAACACTCGTCAACCAGCATTTCTGGGTTTCAATAGAAGAATTGTTGCTTTGAGGCATCCAGGTTCCTAAAGCCATTCAGTCCACTGATTTGGAGCACTTGCACTCACTATCAGGCAGTTCGTGTTCCATATGACCCCACAGATGGATCCCCCAATAGAACAGGCTACATCAGTCAGAGTCCTGCCCCTCTTGAAACATGTGAACTAGTTAGCTACACGCTGCAGGGCAGTGCCATCAAGTACTAACTAGGCTTAAGAAATAGCTAGGGAAATACTCAAGCATAAAACTAGAGTCTCTTCTATCCTACACCTAATGTATTTGAGCAGGGGCGTAGCAAGGGGGGCGGGGGGTGGGCCGCCCCGGGTTCCATAATGGAGGAGGTAACAAATTATCAAGGAACATATTTTTTTTGAAATTTTATTTTATTTTTATTTTTTAATGCCTGCTCCGAAGGTCTTATCTTACTATACTAGGGATTATGTAGCTATATATGAAAGTTCATGCATATCAGTTAATATCTTGACCCTCCACCACCAAAATAGCTGTTCACTTGGCTGTTTTCCTATGTCATGAAGGCTGAAATTTCAGTTCAGAGAGCACTTACTGTTCCCAACCCTAACCCTGTGGAAAGCCATCTAATTAGACTTTAATTTGATTTTGAGATGTTTTTAGAAGGTAATTTAATTATTGTTTGATTTTATACCAATGTTATGTATCGGATGTTAGCTACCCTGAGCCCGACTTTGGCTGTGGAGGGTGGGGTATAAATAAAAGTTTTTTTTATTATTACTTGTTATTATTCCTTTGTAAGAAAATATGAAATAACGTAAAACCATTTTTGCGGGGGGGGATCAATGGGGGGGTTGACAAGAAATTTTCCGCACCGGGTACCACCTGACCTTCCCATGCCTGGGGGGGGGGGTTGACAAAAAAAAATTTGCCCCCAGGTACCAATTTCCATTGCTACGTCCCTGTATTTGAGGAAGGGCCATAGCTTAGTGGGAGAGCACATCTTTTGCATGCAAAGGATCACAGCAGCCGCTGTGAGCTGCCCAAGGGAGGAGGCCGGCAGCAGCAGCCATGGAGAGGCAACAGGAGCACTCTTGCAGCTGCCGCCATACTCCTCCCTGAGCTCAGTGGGAGCAGCAATGGCAGTGGAAATATGGGCATTCCAGGATCAAATCAGAAGCTGGGATGAAGCATATAGTCCCCCAACACAGAGACATACATTCAACTATTAAGTTCTTATATTCTTCCATTCAGCAATATCCTCCCACAGAAGGCAGATATGTTGATTGCTGGGCCATTAAAGCCATCTACAGCTGCTATGAGTTCTTGGATGATTTCTAATTATCTGTTTGGTTTCTCCAAAAAGGTCTTAGCAATGTAAATCATGACGCAGCCAATGCAGGTGGCTCTTCACATCCAAAGAGACTTTAGCATGATGTGATGCCACACTACTGGGACACGTACATGAATGACATGACTACAGAAATAAGGCTGACTTCCTGGGTCTTTAGGCTGCCCATTCAATGGGAAACACCTATGGGACCAGCTCCATCCATTTGACCTTCTTTTTTATTCTCTTTCTCTGTCTCTCTCTCTCTCTCTCTCACACACACACACACTCCTGGTGTGGGATCAGATCACATGCATAAGCTCCCACTGCAATATAGTGTATTTATTTAGATTTTTTTAATATGGTGTTTTTCCAATGCATAAAGCAGCTTACATAAAAATACAATAAAACCTGCTTAAAACAACAATGTAAATTGCAGGGGGGGGGACAGTGATTTCATCCACTGAACATGATCATAAACAGCCTACAAATGAGTCAGCAGCCAAATGCTACTCAGCATAGTTGGGTTTCATGTCCCTTGGGGAATGCAGAGAGGGAAGGAAGCAGCTCCTGACCTTGCAAGGGGGGCTATTTTTATTTAAATGGTTTCAGCAGAAGTTTCAAGAGCAGTCTACAAAAGCACAATAAAATACAAAGAAAGCATGAGCAGCATACTTAAAAAATCATTAATACATTAGAATGCACATAAATGCCTAGGGAAATAAATAAGACTATTCCACAACCTTGAGGCATAATCTTTTTGATTAGAAGCCTGTGGGTAGGAAAACTGCAGGTTCCGGCCCAGCACACAAGCACCTGCATGCCAGCTGGGGGCGGGATGTGTCACGTGACGTGTAACATGACACATCATGCAATGTGCCCCCGCAATGTGGGGGGCAAGTCAGCGCCTTTGGTAGGAACTCTGTATATTGTTTTCTACAGCTGTTCAGTGTAGGCACTACATCATCATCATTATGTTGTTGTTGTTGTTGTTGTTGTTGCATGTGCATTAGACTTTCAGTTTCGGTGTGGTGCTTCCTATCATACATAGGAAGGAGCGTATGTACATCCATCTGCGGGAACAGTATGCCTCCATTTACAGCAACCAAGTGCTTCTTTTTGCTGGTATGCTACGCAGCAACAAAATAGGCCTAAAACGGTCAATGCAGTGCTGGCCTGAGTGGAGAGACATGGAATGAGTATATAGCAGAGCTTTGCCTTTATAGCAAGCAGTGCTCTTAAGACCACAGAAGGGTCATTAACCATGAGTCTTGATGTAAGGGACTCAGAGGTACCGGTAATTGATAAGCATGGCTGACAGCAAACATGGGAAGGTCAGTGGTTATGTGCATCAATTACTAGAGCTAGCTGCAGACACAGCTATGACGAGTCTCCCACACGTCAGAAACAGCAAGTGGCAGAGTGTCCTTAATGTGAGCCACTCACCCTTATTATTCAGCCAGAAAGCTATCATGACTCATATGTACAGCAACTAGCTAACCAGCCATGTAACACTTCCTTATAGAGGGATGGCCCTTGAGTCAGAGAAGGCATGAAAGAGGTCTGCCCCTCCCCAGCAACAATTCATTCCACTTTCTCCCAGGACTGTCTGCATTTTAGGGTGCATTGAACTCAATGAAACTAGCTTCTAAGCAGGAACACATAGGATTGCACCATTACTACTACTACTACTACTACTACTACTACATTAGGTTGCATCCAATGTTGCCATTCCACTTGCTCAGTGCAACTTTCCTCTTCTCTCCTCTGCCCTGCAGCTCACTGTGCATCCTTAGAATCTGCTCTAGAGGGTTGGGGATCCCTCAAAACTAGATTTGGGCTTGGGGAGAGGAGAGCAACAGGGAAGTCCCAATGTGCACACTGTTGGATACAACCCTAATATTTAGTTGAGTTTTGTTATTAATCAATAAGACAAAAACAAAATACTATAACCTCTGAATGGAAAAGGAAAGGAGTAAGCATTCATAGGTTTTGTTCACTGGGGTGTCATACAATGCTTTTACATTCAGCCAGGGATAGAATTCAGTATAGGTTTGGCATCAGTTGGTGGGGTGGGGTGAGGTGGCAGGTTGCTGCTGGTAAACATGTGGGAGAGGGATTAGGTGGAGGCAGCGGAGCCAACTCCTGGAAGCCAAGGTCACTTCAGCCCCGTCAATAAAATATTTGAGGGGGGCGCCCCTTCCAAGTTGCTGGGCATTGCCATTCAAATGGTGTGTATGGGCCACATCTTGTGATTGATTATGCAGGGCAGGGCTCACCCCCACCCCTTCCCCTATTTTATTCAAGTTGGCACCCCTGGGTGGAAGGGAGTTCGGTGTGGTGCGGGCACAATGGTGGAGTCAATCCAATACTCCTGCCCCTGTGCCCATACCATGTCAGCTTCCTTGCTACCTTGCCCACCCCCTTCTCAGTTACTGGCAGTGATCTCTGCATTGGGATGCCATGTGAACAAGGGCGCCCTACCCTGCTCAGCCCCACCAACTGCTTCGGCTTCCTGTATTGTTTTCTTTTTTAAAATGCAGTGCTTAAAAAGAAACCTTCTTGAGATTGACTTTCGGCAAAGGATACAAACTTCTAAAGAGAGCGATAGTTGCTTTTCACCTTCCCACTTTGCAGAGCTGTCACACAAATGTTTCACCACTCAGTACCAAACTCAGTATGGAATGGGTTGAGAATTTATCCCAAATTATCGTTATAACACTTTAACCCTGCAAACTGTTCCATGAACCAGAAGGGGTAACCTGTCCATTGCGGGCAATTTTGAAGTGATCACACTTTCAATTTTTAGTACACCACTTCTGCTGCCAAGGAGGTGGCATTCCAGCTCACAGTGTTGCCATCTGTCTTCCTTGCCCCTGGGTGGAGAAGCCAAGAGAGCAGCAACACTTGGAAGAGTGCCCCAGCACCCACCTTATTTGGTGAGAGCCAGGGAGCAACGGCGGAAGTGAGGTGCAGTGGGTGGGGCCAGGAGGCAGCAATTCCCAGAACATATGCAGAACATATGGTCCCATGTTCAATCCTTGGGAAATCTCCAATCAAACTGACTTCGATAACAGAACAGGAAAAGCAAAATAGGAATGAGTTTGGTACAATGAAACCATCTCATTATAGGAGTCTGGATCAACTGGACTATACTTCTGATGACCCTTCCAGACTTTTGATTCTAACCAAGCCAAAGAACAAGGATTTCACTTCAGTGTCATTTAAAATCCAAGTGCAACAAACATATACTTTTGAATTCTGTACCACACTTCTCCTCTGATGTGGAGAATGTTACCATGGCAATCCAAGAACTGAGACTGGCTTGCTCTGTCACTGTTCCTTAATTGTTTATTGCATTTTAAAATAAGAGACAGCAAACAGCGGCACAAACACAGAATAATGGCAAACCTTAAAATAGCAAATCTATAAGTTTAGGCGTCATTCAAATGACCTTTCAGAACAAGAAGATGGTGCTAAGTGAAGAATTAGCAGGCAGCTGATGTGCCATGCAAATAAAAGAGGCTCAACTCTGCCAAGAGGAGGTTCTTTTATTACAGAAGGGAATCAAAAGAGTAAGTGACGCAGAGGGAGGCATGGAAAGGTGGCAACAAATTACAGCAAAAGATGGAAAAGACTGGGATTGTGTATACATTAGTGGTTAAAAATGCGGCAACATTGTTTTCCTCCACTGTGTGCTGAGATGCATTACATGTTGCTGTACACACCACACAGTGATAAAATATGGCATACAAAATATATAGGCAAAACAAAAGACTGCATCAAGGATATGTGGTGTTTGATGTAGAGAATTCAATGGAACCGTGACAAGGGGAAATGTTGCAGCAAGAATCAAAATAAATAAGGTGGGTATCTAGCAGCAACCTTAGTCATGGTCAAAACAAAATTTAAAATTTAAAAAATCAAAAAAATCCTTCCAGTAGCACCTTAGAGACCAACTAAGTTTGTTCTTGGTATGAGCTTTCGTGTGCATGCACACTTCTTAGTCATGGTGTATGCTATTTGCTTACACACTGATCTTGTGTGTATTGCTTTTTAAATAATAAATAAACAAACAAACAAACCTGGGCCAGTTAAGCTAACATGTATTTCCTATGAAGGAACAATGCATGAGATTTTCTAAAAGCTCCCAGGTGCACCATATTTAAATGCTTGAATCTAATCTAATGAGTCACTTAATTCTTTGCACATCTGCCCTGCAGGAAGTGGTCTTCTCACCCATGCAGTGGTGCTAGCAAATTATCTGTACCTATAACAGCATGTTGTTTGTACTCCAGAGGGAATGAACCCCACACAACTATTTTCTGATGTCTTTATTCATCTTGGATCCTAAAGTAATGATAAGCCTTCCTGCAAAGAGTGGCAGTTGCTAGGGAAACTGCCTAGGGATATAAAGTTGGTAGGTGTAGCCATCAAAAGCAAAGGCGGTGCAAGCTATGGAATAACTGAACAACATGCAAATCAATGCAGAAATAAACACAGAGCAAGCAGGGTGACGCCTTTACAAGATCAAATAACTCTCAAAATGCCATAAGTGGGCTGCTCAGTTAAAACTCCTTCCGGCCTTGAAAAACAAATTCATGACTTTACTTTTATTCTGACTGGTTTTTTGCTTAAGTGTTCAACATTCAGTATTATAGCCAGTTATTCCCCTACACTTTTAACAGCACAATTCTATACATGTCTGCCCAATTGAGTTAACCACAAGGAAAGTGGATATAGGATTGCAGCCTAAACATATTTTTTAACACTTATCTCAGTATTTTTTACAACAGTTCTGTTAGGCAGAAGAAGCTAAGAAGCAGAGACGCACCTGAGGCCATTGATTAGCATCATCCCAGGTAAGGAAAGCATAGCATAACAAAATGAAGCATCTTACATTTTTGTGCTTTTAATACATATTCAGGATTATTATTTGAATGCAAATATTAAAATATATTCACTTTATATTTGTTGTAGCACTGAGAACAAGAAGGGGACAAGGACTTCTAGACAGTGGGAGATGGCAGCTTTGGAGAATCCTAACAAGATAGACAAGTACAGGGAGAAGAAAGGCCGATCTGCATCTTCATAACTCCTCACATGCTTCTATGCATCATAGTTTGTTCCTTTGTGCCACAGCTGATGCAATTCTCTGTTTTGCACAAATTGGTCCCTTAGTGACAGATTACATTCAACCTTTGCCCCATAAGCCTGCTGAGTACACAAACCCAGAAAAAGGCTTCATTCCCTTTGTAATTCAGAGGGCTGAAAATCATGTCCATACACAGCTAACAATGGGCATTTCATTTTTAAGAGAAAATATTTAAACCAACAAAACAGACAACGCCCCATCTCTTCATCAGAGGTTTTACTGCCAATGTCTTAAGACTCATATGTCTTTGTCTGTTGTGGCAGCCTCTTGAGATTCCACCTAGCCCTCCTCTACTTTAAGCAGTTCTGTGGCAAATACACAAAGCCGTTGCTATTAAATAATGCAGGGAGCTTTGCTTACACTTTTCTGATTTTGTGCACTGAATTCAATATATGCCAACTGTTTTATTGTGTAATGAATCTTTGCTTGTCCTGAATCTTTTGTTCTCTTTCATTAATGACCCTCCCCTGCCCTGCCCTGCCCCCTAAAAATCCAGTGCTGCGGGGAAATATTTACAATTTTACAAGCCTTTATTGTTTTCTATTTTAGCTGAATTTTCTTCCTAAACTAAAAAAAAGCTCTCCTTCTGGAACAGAGGATTACCAATCTCCCTGGTTGCATTAGTTGCCTTCTGTTGCTCCTTCTCGAACTATACTATATCGTTTTAAAGATAGAGTGAGAGAAACTGAATACTGTGACTGAAAGAACACTACAGCTAGTTCCATGCTAAAGCCATGCTAAAGGAGGCATTATTATTATTATTATTATTATTATTATTATTATTATTATTATTATTATTATTATTATTATTATACCACCGCCCTTCATCACAAGATCTCAGGGTGGTTCACAGGATAAAAATACAAGGTAAAAACACAAGTAAATAGTTAAAACAAAAACAATACAATAACCCCCCTCCCACAAACAAATTTAAAAGGCTGTAGAATATTCATCAGCCTTATAAAACAAAAAAATACTAATTAACATACAACACTTAAGAACAACTTAAAACAACTCAACCCTGCTAAATAAACAACACCCATCCAAGTTAAAAGCCCATCCCCATTAAAACCCTAATTTTAGCACAAGGGGGGTGGTACTTGGTCTGCACCCTCATTCCCCCCTTGAAGCACCTCCCCCAAAGAGATGACCCCCCCTTTGGTGTCTCCCCTTCAGGAGCAGCCTCTCTGGGGGTGGGGGCGCCCCCCAGGACAGGCAGGCTTTATAGAGTTGTTCCTGCAACTGGTGCACACCTAGCTGGGGCAGCAGGTGTTTCAAATGCTGCCTGCCTGCCCGCCCAGGGTGCTGGTCCCTGCCCTACCCACACAGTTTCATCAAACACCAGTTCTCCATGCTGCAGGGCAAGCTGTGTTTTTTTAAACAACAACATATGAGTTTCCAAACCTTATTGTGATGTGGCACGTGGGTTTGCAATTCAAAGGGATGGGGAATCAAGAACTCACCAGGGAATGCCCAAAGCCACGGGTGCTAAGGTAGCACTTTGAATCTCAGCCTTTTATCTGCATTTCAGCCTCAACTGTGAATTTGAATTATATAATGGCATAATGGTTTTCAGTGTCTTGTTTTCAGTGCCTTCCATAATCATTTTCCTTTTTAAAAATATAAACTGGGCATGTGCCACAACAAAGCTCAGAAGATAAGAGCTGGCATCTTTCCAAAGATTCATTTGAGCATCTGAGCCACACTGCACAGCTGAAGTTGAAAGACCACATACACAAAAAGGAGCACATGCACAGGACATTAGTATGAAGAAATCAAGAGATGCAGAACAGGATAAATTCAGAAATAGTCTCTGATTTATAATATTCCCAGAAATACCATTAAGGGTCTCAGCTGTTCTCCACAAACCAGCCAGCAGTTCTGCTTGATTGAAGCAGTGGGAAACAGTACATTCATACAACAAATCAGCTAATTACCAAAATGTCAGCAATTGCGTGCTTTACGCAGATGGTCTCCAGCAGAGCTTCCCACAGAGCTATTTCAAGATAGCCCATAACTCAGGGTTAACATAAAGTAAAAGACACACACATCTATATGCCAGTACCAAACAGCATATTTAAACCACAACAGTATCACTCCCCCAACAGGGAAGTCAAATGGCGGGTACCAACAGGATTGTAGCAAAAATAGAACTCTTGGAAAACAAAATGGAGTACTAGCATACTTGGGGAAACCTCAAGGTTTGCCAAAATACAATTTATTTTAACGGAAGGGCTGAAAAATCTGAAATAAGCCTATGAGTACTAAGCATGCTCAGGATTTAGATTCTACATTATAGAGCAAGGGTCAGCAACCTTTTTCAGCCATGGGCTGGTCTACCATCCCTCATACCATGTGGTGGGCCGGACTATATTTTGAAGAAAAAAATGAACGAATTCCTATGCCCCACAAATAACCCAGAGATGCACTTTAAATAAAAACACACATTCTATTCATGTAAAAACACCAGGCAGGCCCCACAAATAACCCAGAGATGCATTTTAAATAAAAGGACACATTCTACTCATGTAAAAACACACTGATTCCTGGACTGTCCGCGGGCCAGATTGAGAAGGCGTTTGGGCTGTATCCGGCCCACGGGCCTTAGGTTGCCTACCCCTGTTATAGAGTGTCTGCTGGAAAAGAAAAATGGGAAATCAGGGATGAGGAGTGGAATGCCATTCTTGGTGGGAACTACTAACTGGCCTTTTGTTTCTATAAGCTGGAATAGCCCCAGTAATTAAGACCCATTGTCTCTGGCTAGATTGTATAAGATTTTAAAAGAATATCCAGGTGATATTTACTTAAGTGTAGGATATAAAAGAGGGCTATTCATTATTTGCATAAATGTATATATAATAAAAAGGGAAGGCTGTTGTCATACAACAGTTTGCTTTGTCACCAACAGGCAGTGCTGTGAACGTTTGGAATTACTTATGAGTAAACGCATGTTTTTCTGTTAAAACTTTTGGCCAGAGTTCTTATTTGGATTCATTATAGTGAACTGCATGATAGCAGCCTTCAGAAAGTTGCTGGGGAGGATAAGAAGGGCAGTGAAGTGTGAGACAGAGGAGGACAGCACAGGTGAACCATGGAAGAACAATTGTAGGGGAAAGGGGAGTCGTTTGGCAAGTTCTAAGGGGAGGTTTGGTTATCTCTAAGGGAAAGGGTGGGTTTGGCAAAGTGTACGGGAAGGAGGTTGGTGGAGGTGAGGATAGGTGAGGTTGGCAAGAGGAGTGAAGTGAGCAGCGGCCCAGCCTCTAGTACTTAAATTATTTGTGTAGAAAGGGGAAATGCAGCAGGTGCCGTTTTCCTCACATTTGTGTGACAAGCAGTGGTTGTCAAATTCTCTGTCTCTCTCTCTCTCTGTCTGTCTCTCTCTCTCTCTCTCTCTCTCTCTCTCACTCACTCACTCACACACACACACACACACACACACACATACTACACCCATAAGGTACAGGGCCCCTGTCTTCCTTTACATCTGTTCACCCTACTTAGAGGTAGCATCTAGATGTCTTTGGCAGTGTGCTGCTTCTTGGCCCGTGTCCTGTTACAAACTTCTTTCAAGTCTTGAAGCAAACCCAGCACAGCTCACTAGAAATCAAAAGCTGCTTCCTTCTCTGATTGTTGTTGTAAATGGCACTCTCACAAACCACCCATTGAAATAGAGTGGTTTTTTTAGCATCTCTTCGAAAGCTAAATCATTAAACAATGGAGGGGGGGTAACAGCATGTTTAGTATTCAGCAGATTGGACAGCAGATCCTAAATTAATGTGGATTATTTTGTGATTATTATTTTTTAAATGTAGCCTTATATTGACACTTTTCTCCAAGTGATATAAAGAGGAAGTGAGACAGCCAAGTGAGCAGAGCCTCATTTTCCCACTTGGCTGTGTGCTCAGCTGTGCCCTTTGTCACTGAGCAGCATCACCCAATATTTCATATATGAAGCCACTAGAATAGTATCTCACAGAGACTGGCAAACAAGAAAATGTTACAGCTGTTGAAAGACCCTTAGGCATCATCTCTGCAGCAAATCTACGCATCCAAGAAAATAACAGGTGGATACAAACTAATGAACTAATGAACAGCTAAAATAGAGACCTCTTCTAAAATTGGTGACAAGCCTATCATAGATTTGATCCCCCTTTATTAGAATGACATTTTGCAACATGCAGTAGGACTGTAGGTGCAGTCTTCGATGCTGTCACGTGTTGGTAGAACCCACTAAATAATGAAATACTAAATGAATGTGGATTATTTGAGGATGTTAAAAACCAAATTTGAAAAGTATAGATTAGGAATCAGGATTTAATATGCTTCCTTCCTCCAAAGGAGCCCAGGGTAGCAATAAATAAGAGATAAAACACTCTAACACTCTAACTCACTCCCTCTCTCTCTCTCTCTCTCTCTCTCTCTCTATATATATATATATATACATATTTTAAACACATAAAAAATAATTCCAATACAGATGCAGACTGAGGAAAAACATCAGTTTCATAAGTGTTTGATGGATACAATAATGGAATACGGATTGGTATAGTTTTTTTGCAAAATATGCTAGGATTTAAGATATGTAAAATGAATCATGGGAAGAGAAGAAGGGAAGTCATTGATAACTTAAGGATGTAAAATGAGTATTTGAAATTATAAAACAGAAAATTTAATAATAATAAAAATTATATTAGAGAGAAAAGTCTCAGCTTCAAAACAGCGCCCTGTGCAAGGTCAAAGTTTGGCACCCCTGCACCTCTCGGCTTTCATTTTGCTCAGTTCACTATGTGATAGTTGTGACACCCAGTGCGATGGAACCAGTCGTGCTGCCTTAAATCTGCCTCTGTTTAAAAGTTTTATTGAAAGAGAAATCTATCTTCAGAAATGGCACCTATCCAAGGGCAGGGAATTTCAAAGGGTAGGTGCCACAACACTAAAGGCACAATTCCTACATTGTGTAGAATGGAGATAACTGTAGGAGGCCCTCACCTGAACAGCACAGTCATCAATGGAACAAGTCCCATTACTCTTGACTATTGGCCATACTGATGGTAGTGGAACCCAATAACATCTGTTGGGCCCTAGGTTCCCCATCTCCAATATAGAAACAGGTATTTAGGGTCAAGAAATTGAAAACATTAAGTGGTTAAAGATCTTCCACTTACCAATGTGATGCATATATTCCATGAACGATCAAACCAGGCCAGTGATGTAGAAAAGGACAAAACTGTTCTTGTTCTGAATTTTTTTTAAAGTTTATCTACCTGTGTAGTCTATTTGAATTCTTGTATATTTCAGACTGATGGATATTTGTAACATTGGACCATCACACAGATACATTTTTCTTATTTGAGAAAAATACATTTTTAAAGGCTTCTGGCATGCACATTTTAAGACAGATGCACATATATTTTGGAAGTCAAGTATAATCCCCCAAACTACCACACATATCCCAAAATACCACATACTCTGCCCAGACTCATGCTAATACCCTTGTCGCAAACCTGCATACATCTAACTCTGGTGTGTTGCTCTTTTCTTTCTAGTAGCTATAAATGCTGCAATACATGTTTGAGTTTATTCTAGTTTTAAGGAAAGATTGCAGTGGCTGATTTGGTGGGGGGCGACGACTGTAAATTAAATGTTCTTTTCTCTCTGAGAGTAGAAGCACAAAGTGTATCTGATAAAAATCGCTACGTATTACTGGCTTAGCGCTGCACATACTGTGACGGATTTGCTGTCCAGTGACTATGAATGGGTGTACTTTTGCCTTCAAATAACTATTAATTAAAGTAAATAATTTTTTAAAATGTATTTTTATTGAAGATTTCTTGGTTTACAAAAGTATGTGCAATGTCTCTTTTTTCAAGTTACATTTTCTACAGGTCAGAATCATTTGTTGAGACATTAGTGTTACATTAGGAAGAAAAGGAGGGAAGAGGTGGAAAGGGCCATGGTGGGTGGGAGTGGGGTCGGGTGGTGATGTTTCTATTTTACTTAATGTATGTATGGGGTTTTCTGTCAGCATCATTTGTGCAGGTTCTCTTTGCTACTGTATTTGCTTGTGTTCCTTTGGTGGTGAGAGAAGTTGTTGTTGGCCTAGGTTGTGGTTGCTTGTTTGTGATTGGCTGTGGTGAACTTTGTTTTCATGTTTGAGTGGGGTGGGTGGGTGTTTTTGAATCAGGTTAGCCATACTGATTTATATGCTGTTGGTGGATTCTTGTTGTTGTCTTGTTGGGCTGTGTATGTGATAAAGGGGAGCCATACCAGGGTGAAGGCATCTTCTTCTATTTGTCTCAGTGTCAGTTTCAGTTTATTGGTTAATTTTTCGAGTAAGGCTGTTTCCCATACTATTTGGTACCATTGGTCCATGCTTACTCCTGACAGGTCTCTCCAGTGTCTGGTTATGATGTTTCTGGCTGCTGAGAGTAGGTGAGTTATGAGTTCTTTGTGATGTGAGTGGGCATTATTGTCTTGGAAGATGTTTAGTAGGGCCAGTTCTGGGGTGATTTCTAATACTTGCTTAGTTATTTTACATTTGATAGCAACATTTTAAGGTGTCTTAGTGGCTACAGGTGGTCTCCTAAAAGGATAATTCACCTGCAGGACTGGATCTGGCAGACTGTGAGAAAGAGAGGGTGGTATGTAACTAAAAAGTGCACTAACACAAAGATTAGCACTAGTGCAGCAGGATTGTCTCCCCCCCCCCCAATGCATGCCCTATACCATCCTCATATCTGCTCCCCAAAACAGATTTGGGGGTGGGAGGGGAGAAAGAGGAGGAAATTATTCTGCTGCACAAATGGAACATTCGTCTTAGCACATATTGCATACAACCCTGGGTAATTTTGAAAACACAGAACCAACTCAGGCATGGTGGGACCTTTATTTACATGTCCACCTCATTCACATACAAAGTGGAGTGATGGTGGAAGATCTTACTTTCACAATAAAAGGAGAGAAATGCTGAACCAATTCCCATCCCACACCTAACCTCCCCTTCAGTCCGACACTTCAGCCATTTTTCTCTGCTCAGTTAGAGCCAGAATTGAGGAAAGTAGCTGGAGCAACCAACTGCAGGAATGCTAATGTGCCTCTGGAAGTAAAGCAGTACTCCTTTTTTCCTCTCAGGGAAGGCACAGCATGCACCAGAAAAGAGACTGCTCCATGTGTGGCTCTTAAAAGGAAAAAACAAAAACAAAAGATGGACTGGGGGATGAAGGAAATTAAGACTGATTCTTGAAGCTGTTTGAAAAGGCTGAATTGTGGTGTCCATTCCAGAAGTAACAGAGAAGAGTGAAGTTGCAGGGACACTGTGGTTGGTTGGTTGGTTGGTTGGTTGGTTGATGAGTTCTAGGGAGGGTGATTGTTCAACAGAAACAAAAGTGTGATGCTGGGAACCATCATTCTGCAGCTGAAGCCAAGAGGCAGAGCAACAGGAATAAAAAGGAATTACACTTTCCTTTTATTAGTTGAACCAGGCCATGGAACTAACAGTTGGAAACAGTGCTTTTTTCTAGAAAAATAGGTGTCGGTACACACCCTGGAGTTCTTACAGTAACAGCCAGATGGGCATGGTATTAATAAATGAAGGACCAGGAGTCATTTTGGACTCACAGCTGTCCATGGAGGTGCAGGTTAATTCTGTGTCCAGAGTGGCTGTCTACCAGCTCCATCTGGTATGCAGACTGAGACCCTACCTGCCAGCAGATTGTCTCGCCAGAGTGGTGCATGCTTTAGTTATCTCCCGCTTGGACTACTGCAATGCGCTGTATGTGGGGCTACCTTTGAAGGTGACCCGGAAACTGCAATTAATCCATAATGCGGCAGCTAGACTGGTAACTGGGAGTTGCCACCGGGACCACATAACACCAGTCCTGAGAGATCAACATTAGCTCCCAGTATGTTTCCGAGCACAATTCAAAGTGTTGGTGCTTATCTTTAAAGCCCTAAATGGCCTCGGTCCTGTATACCTGAAGGAGCATCTCCACCCCCATTGTTCAGCCCAGACACTGAGATCCAGTGCCGAGGGCCCTCTGGTGGTTCCCTCATTGCGAGAAGTGAGGTTACAGGGAACCAGACAGAGGGCCTTCTCAGTAGTGGCACCCACCCTGTGGAACACCCTTCCATCAGATGTCAAGGAAATAAGCAGCTATTCTATTTTTAAAAGACATCTGAAGGCAGCCCTATTTAGGGAAGTTTTTAATATTTAATGCTGTATTGTTTTAACACTCGATGGGCAGCCAGAGTGGCTTGGGAAACTCAGCCAGATGGGTGGGGTACAAATAATAATAATATAAGTAGTAGTAGTAGTAGTAGTAGTAGTAGTAGTAGTGGTAGTAGTAAGTGCCACACTTTTTAACAACAACAACAACAACAAAAAGATGAGCCGGTACAGCGTACCCTTGAGTACCTCCTGGGGGCACTGGTTGGGAGAAACTGTGGCTGTGAAGTATCCCACTTATTTGATGGATTAAAGGGGCAGAATTAACTTCTGAATTGTTGTGACCTAGTCACTCTATCCACAGTATCATAATAAAATATTTGTTGTCTGTGCTAGTGTAAGCAAACAACAATATTGGTTGGCTCCTTTTCTTGCTCACTGTGCAGAACACCTAGAATTCTGCTCACTGCAGCAGTTGGGGAAGTTGGTAGGTAGAAAGACCAAAGGAGCAGCTCAGATAAGGGGAGAAATAACAGTGGCCACATGTGCAGCTCAATCAGAAGTTTTTAAAAAGACAAAGCAAATATATGGATTGTCATGAGACAACCAAAACTGCATGTTCAGTGACGTGAAATGGACTCTTCATGTAAACAAATACAACAAGAGCACAAAAGGAATTTGTGATGGGTTTGCATAAAGAAAGCAAGGGTTCCTTATACTGGGACAGGAACCTTGTGGTGTCATTCTGGAAGATGTTGCATGCAAGACTTAGGAATTCCAAGACATAAGTTGGTCTCACAATACACATGAAGATCCCCAAGTAGAGTCTACTTGAAACTCACCAACATGTGACAACAGTTTCCTCCATTTCCAGTAGGATTAGTTTGAGTGCCATAGACCTTTCTCTATTATGGCCCATACTCAGTTACATCTCAGCTTAAAAACTGTGTAAATAACTCTTTAGGGGACAGGGCAGCTAAAGTGCCCACTTGCCTATAGATGTGCACTCTTCACCACTTCTATGCATGTCCACTTTATGCTCAAGTTAAGCCATCGGTACACCAAGCCCCATCTCTTCAATGACATTTTCTGTCCCCGTCCATGTTTCTTTATTTGCCTTCCTCAATCAAAAAATAAGAGGATTAAGCAATGTGTGACATTAAATCTGTTGTTTGTAAATATGTCAATGTTTGTGGTGCACCCAGTGTCTGGGTGAAGAATCACAGTGCATGGGGATGCTTAACCTTTCCCCCCACCCACAGGGAAGGGAAAGTTAGCCCTTTCATTCCCTGGCATGTTCCTGGGGGGAAACTGTCTCACCTCTGTGCTAAAAACAGCAAAAGGGGGGGGGGATCTCTCATTGATGCCAATAAGTGTAGTTTGCTTCTTATCCCTATTTGTAGCATGGGGATAATTTTTCCCCAGGATCCTGATGGTGGAGGAAAATATTAATCCTCTCTCCTCGGCATGCTGTTGTCCTAATCTTGATCAGACTTCCTGTACTTGTTTTGTTTTGTTTTTGTCCTGGCACTTTCCCTGTGAAAACCCTCATTTTACCACTGAATTGGAGCAAATGGCAATCTGCAGAAAATCTGATTGTCATTTGCTCTGATTCAGTGGTTAAACATGGATTTTCCCAGGGAAAGCACTAGGGTGGGGGGATATTCTTGTAGCTTTAAAGTGTTGACCTGTGCCTCAAAACATGACACAAAAGAAATCTGGGTGAGCCCTTGGTGTATGTGTGGGTGAGTGGGTGTGTACGTACGTATGTACGTACACACACACACACACACACACACACACACACACCTTGAGGCATTTGACATCAAGTTGTTAGGCCTGAAGCAAACAGAACTGCTGAGCTGTTTGGAGTCCTTCAATTCAGTGAGACTCAAAAAGGAAAAAAAAAGGGAAAAGAACCAGCATTCATGTCCAGCTGAGGGGATTAGCTACTCATTTTGCTGCTTTGGTCTTCAATCGCTGCTTTTGTCTTCTGGGCAATAGAAACCTCACTGTCAGCAGGTCTCTGGGTCATTGGCTCTGGGGTCACTCTAGGCTTCTATTAGCATGGAAACACCAACAGCAGCAGCACTGTTCAGAAAATAAGATATGCCCTTAAGAGGCTCATTGGGAGGGCAAGAGACACGCATCTCCTTCCTACTTGCTGTTTTATATTTGAATGTCTGGAAGAGCAGAACAGCGCATCACAAATAAAACACAGGAATCCTATTTCTCATGTTTTCCTCATAAGGCAAACTCAGGTGTGAGGGGGCACCTCTGGGGATAACTGGAAAGGGATCGAAGTCAAGGTCATTGCTAGGCACTTAAAATACTCAGGGTGCCCATGACACAAATCTACATACACTTTATATGTGAAGATGCACATTTCCAACCAGCTTTCAGGGAAAATTCATTAAGGGCACGTTAATTAAGGTGGTGGGTGAAGTCTCACTGGTACTGTGTATTGCAGTGTGCCCAGCTGCCCTGCTAACCAAGCTTTTCTTTTAATCAAAAAAGTTTTTAGAAGTAAAAAGGGGCAAGAGTTCCTGGCCTTGGTGAAGAAGACCCACCACTCAGGTCCCATGGGTAACATCTCCCAAACAACGCCTTTCCACCACCAAGCCACTTTTGCCGGCTGTTTGGTTCCAGATCTACATTTGTAAGATAGATGCAAGTCCAGAACCATGGTGAAGATAAAGCGATTTAGGCTGCAATCCTAACCTCACTTACCTCAGACAAAACCCCATTGGATTCAATAGACAGAAGCAGTTATGTGTATGTGCAAAATAGCTGGTGGGGGTGGGGGGAAGTGTTCTCCAGCTCCTTCGCTTTCTACAAGTGTTGATCCCCAGCCCTCTCCCCTTTAATTCCCATGTAGGCAGCTCATGCAACTTAGCAATGCCCTCTAGGAGTACAAAGGAAAGGTTGTCAGCTTCTAGAATTCTATGGAGGGAACATATGGGCTGGAGCCATGGTAAAGACTCAAAACATTAGACTGTCCCATGTGCCACGACCCTGGAATAAATCTCACCCCAGCTGCTTTTTCAGAAATAAATATTAATTTGGGAGTTATGACTACAGCGTTCATGCAGTCAAGAGTAATTTTTTTTTTAAAAAAGTATTTTTATCTACAAGGAATTGGTATCACCCTATCAGGCCATTTCAGAAAAGAAATGGAAAGACACCGTTGTTTCTATCTACTGGTTGGTGCATTGCTGAGCTGGTTCTCTTTTTTCAATACGTTGCTGGCCTACAATTCAGACGCTCACATAGCAATATCAGATATTATGAGGGAAAACAAATCCTCGGGGTAGACCTTGTCTGAAACCCCCCCGCCAAAGTGTACTCCCAGGTAAGTGGAGTTAGAAATGTTTCTGTGTTCTGTAATTAATGTGTTCTGTAATGCAATTGTAAAAGCTCAGTGACTAGCAAGTACAATTGCATTATCTCTTCCACATTCTTTCCTGGATTATTGATCAGAAATGACAGAAGTAATGTGAGAGACACTCAAACCCACTCTCAAGTGTCTTGCAGAAAAATATGCAATGATTACTCACTTGTGGTGTTTCCTGTCATCTGTATGATACATTTGGAGTCCTTGCCCATTTCTCGGGAGTTGAAAGGACGCACCCGCACTGCCACCTTTACAGAAGCTCCTGCCATCCTGATGGTTTGAAGGTTTTACTTCTCTTGCTAGGATTGTGCTCCTGAAAATGCCCTGAAGAAACAAGAAGGAGATGTTAGGAACGGCAACCTGGCCGATGAATTCTGCACCAGCTAAAGTTTCAAAACCATGTTCAGAGGCAGCCCCACGTATTGCAGTAATCTAACCCAGAGAGTGCCAAAGCATAGACAACAGAAGTTAGGCTATCCTGGTCCAGATAGGGGCAAAGGTGATGGAAGTTTCTCCGCATCACCAAGGCCACCTGAGCCTCAAATGACAGCAATAGATCAAGTAGTACCCCAAACTGCATACCCAATCCTTCAGAGGGAGTGTAACCCCATGAAAAGCAGGCCACCTCCCATACATCTGGTCTAGGAAACTGCCCACTAACAGTGCCTCAGTCTTATCTGGAATGAGCTTCAGTTTGCTGGCTCTCATTCAGTCCATTACTGACATAAGATAACAGTTCAGCACATCTGCAGATGTTAAGGAGAAGGAGTGCTGTGTGTCATCAATATATAGCTGACAATGTATTCCAAAGCTCCAGATGTCCCTACTTGCATGTAGATGTTAAATAGCATGGGAGGGGGGGTATGAACTCTGAGGAGCCCCACATGGAATGCTCCACAGGGCTGAAGAACAATCCCTAAGCACCACCCTCTGGAAACAACCATCCAAGTAGGACTGGAACCACAACAAAGCAGTGCCACCCACTCCTAACTTGGACAGCCACTCCAGAAGGATACCGTGGTTGATGGTATCTTAGTTTGGCCTTTGTTCCTGATTGCCCTTGGGTCCTAGCTCCTAGCTCCTGACTCTCTCCAGACTGTTGCCTTTATCCCAGCCCAGTCTTAGGTCCTGATCAAACTGGACCATCACTGTGGATTAATGCCATTTTTTCCTGCATGCAAAATTTTGTAGGTTCTTATCTTTTTCATAAGATTCATTGCCTTCTAAATTTGACAGGGTTTATCCCTGGTGGGTGTATGAGAGCTGATAAGAACCCTGCCCCAGGGAGACTGATGCATATTTGAAATATAGCTAGTAATTTTTGTCAACTGGAGAAGCAAAAGGCCCATCACAAAGCACTGGTTAATCCTGGTGGATCAAATTAATTTAGCAAGGATTACTTAAACAAGATTTTCCTTAATCTGTGGCACTATCTACTTTGCCACATGACCTCCCTTTTTGTGGAGAGAACCTGACCACCTGACAGCTGGTCATCTCCTTGCCTAAAATTCACAAGGATTATTGACAAAGAAGGCAGCAGCTTTTGCTCTGCTTTCAGACAGTGCAAGTAAAGAGAGAGATAGTGCCCCCTGCCATGTATTTGTTTTATGGTAAGTTTTGAGGAAGCCAGGCTGTGTGGGAATAACTGTCACATCACAAGACATCAGAACTAGTTCCCATGAGATGATGCCCTAGTAAAGTTGCACACGAAGGCCTAGATCTTTGACTTGATTTCTCCTCAAACTCATTGGTTACCCCCCAGCTTAAGGTGATGCCATTGTATTCCATAGTGAACTGAGGCTGCTCAAAGGGAAGGAGGACATTTTGGAAAATTCAAAGCCCGTTTGAGTGGAATCTCCCTTCATGTTTTTTGCTTCCACTCTCCATAACTGGTATAAAATCACATCAGCCAGGCTTCACTATACATCTGAGTAAGAGAGCTAAGCCTCCTGGACCCACCCTAGTTTATTTTCAGTATAAATAATTCAGTGAGCTAAGTGCAGTGCTCAGCTCAGTCACAGCCCTCAGCTACATCTAGGATTCTCTCCTTACTGGCGGAAAATACAAAGCACCAGAGAAACCACAGCAGATTGAGAGGGAATGTCAGATGAAAACCCCCACCCAGGGCTGCCCCTTTTAGTGCTTTTCTTCAGTGTGATCTGCCAACTGGAATATTTGTTCTGCAACAAACTCAATAGCTGCTTCAGATTTGCATAACTTTATTGTATTTCATTTCATTTTAGTCATTTTAATATTTGTTAAGAGAAACAATCTTTCCTTTTTAAAGGGGCATGTAGTGATTTGTCAGGGAAATTCAGCATTCTAAGTTTCCTCATGTTATAGTTTACAGAAATAGAAATTAACTTGGACATATATTTATAATCTTGTTTTACATTAATATTCTTAAAAGCCTTGTTCTGCAATGGTCCAGTGGCTAGATAAAAATAAATGAATCTGATCGGAATAGCTGCTGCTCTGTTCTATATAGCCACAACCCTGAGATGTATAAACATCTACAATCACTCACTACTGTATTTATGAGGCATCCACACAACACCATCATCTATCCATTCTCATCCTGTATTTTCCCTGTGGTTCTTCCTTCTTTTCTCAGACCATGGAAATGTAACTTCCAGACAACCCATTTATTGAGCATTTATCCTGATATGTTTGTGTAGATGTTATGCAACTTCCTAACAGTTGATTGCTATCCTACAATTTCTAGTGCATTTTCCCATCACTTTCCTTACTGCAAAAAGCAGATTTGTTGCACCAGAGCACTTTAATTCTGCAAACCAAGATTTGCTGGTATGCCATTGAATTCCTCCCATAAAATACTGTAGTGACATTCTGGAAGTGACCAAAGCCTGGCTCCACACACACACACACACACACACACACACAATATCACTCCGCATACAATCACTGCTATTACCCCAGTTGGTAAAATTGGCCCTACTGGTAAAAAGTTGAATATTTCAACTCAAAGGGACAATATTTTCACTATATTCACATGGTAGCACATTTTTCCTCCCTGTACTAACAAATCGGCTTTCTGCTACTACAGCTTAGGCTGTATATGAAAAAATGAGTGCTGGAGCCACACGTAGAATGCAGTTATTAAGTGATAGCCTCAAAACTGCCCCATCTAAACATCACACAATATTAAAAAGATTGTCAACAGTGTGCATGTCTGAAACTGTCAGAACTGGACGGAAATTAGTTTTTGCAGATGCCAAGTCACCAAGCACATATTAAAGATGAAGATAAGCAGTCAGTATCTGCCTTAGTTGTTTGTGTGTTCATTGCTCATTTCAGCTCATGCCTCAGAGCTGTCTGAATGTCAGGAGCTATGGAAATAGGCATACTGAATGAGAAGACTTAGATATTATGGTGGGAAAACAAGTTTTCTAACCCCATATTTCCTTCCTAATGCTTGGGCTGGGTGGGGTGGGGGTGGGGTGGAGATTTGCAGGTGAGAGCTGGCAGGTGAACCAGAGTGCTCGACCTTTCTCTTGAACACTCAAGGATTTTGTTCAGTCCACATTTTTAAGCAAACTGACCAGAATACCACTTCCCAAACTAATTCATGGATCAGAACAGTTATCCTTTGGCTTTAGCACTCCTCAACATTATGTAATATTATTTGGCTCAATAAATGCTCCACAACATTTATAGAAAAATGCATATTTTAGGCAAAATATATTTAAAACAATGGAAATCTTTATGTGGTTTTTAAAGTAATCATTGCAGATTGATGTAGAAATGAAACAAAATGGAAATCATGAATGAACGTATGTGAAACAGACCAGAAATTGATTCCATCTCTACTCCTGCAAATGGCCCCCCATGCGCCATTTAAGAGCCCAACTGGGGTGAGTTGAAGTTACCATAGAGCAGGAAAAAGACACCCCTCCCTCCTACCTGCCAGTTGTTCCCTGCAAGTTGTCCAATTCCTGTGTTTGCGTTACTGTAACAAATGCATATTTGCTCAAATAATGCATAGCTCTAGCTGAAAAGACAGTTTGCTGCACTGCTGATTGTGTGATTTGTGCTACACCAGAAATGTATGAGCTGAAGGAATAAAGGAAGAAAGAGATGCAAAACTGCACACAATGTTCCTGGAGAGTACATCAACTGAAGTGTGTTCTCCACTAGGCTCACTAATCTCTTAAGTGTGCCAAAATGGACAAGCAGAGACACCACAGTCCCCAGGTGGCTTGTGGCTATTAAGAGTGCTTACTTTAACAGCCAGAAAACACCCCCATCTGGAAATGTCTCAAATGCTGTCTCTATATTGAAGATCAATGTATTTTGTTCTATCTTACATTTATGAGTTTCTTAAGAACACTCTCCCAAAACCCTTTGAAATTTTCATTATATTTTCTTTAACTAATAGATTTTTACTAATATATTTATACTCTGCCTTTCTGAAAATAAAAAAAAAATCAACCAGGGCAGCTTACTTATATAATAAACTCCAAAAACATGATAAGCAACCCCAAATTAGAATACTTTTAAAATGGTAGATGCCATATAAAAAGGCATTGGGGAGGCATGTTTAAATAAAAATGTTTTAGACTTGCTGCAGCTTCTGCATGGAAATAAAGGTTACCCTTATTAATTCACAAGAATGCGGCTTCCAGAATGCAGAACAGAAGCTGTGTTTCCCAGGAGAGCCAATGCAACAACAGCCTTTTTTTAAAGGAACAGAATACTTCAAAATGGCGAAGAGAGTGGGTGAGGTGGGGGTGCAGACCTCATTAACAAGTAAAAGGCATCTGAGTCCAAGATACGTCAGCAACATTACACTTACTGCATAGGAGCGATACTAATATACATCACACAGTGATCTGGCTCTGTGTTTTTACAGTTGGAATCCTACCTACAAATTGCAAACGCTTTCTCCAAGTGTAGATCCTTATGCAGGTATAATGGCACCATCAATGGGCTTGGGGCAATCCTACGGTTTGCAGAAGTACCAAAAAAAAAGGGGGGGGACAAAAATACAGATGAGAGGGACAGCAAAATACCCAGCAATAAATGAGTATACTCGGTAGGCACAGAATGCTGACTGTCAGGATAAATGAAACTGAAAACTAAGAGAAATGGAGTGTCCTAGAAAAGAGCATGGCTGGCTGGGTGACTGGCACCCTGAATAGGAGTACTTCAATGACTACTTTATATTCACACTCCAGCATTTTCTTGCCAATCCCACATGTCGTTTATAAAACAGGCTACTGGAGCTATGTTTGTGCAAGGTGTTCTGTTGTTAGGCTTAATGAGACAGTGCTAGGAGTGCCTCTTGACTGATGTAATTCTTCTAGAGACTAAGGTGACAATTTCTTGGTCTCACAAGGAATTTCATCCAACTTAGCCAATGTGTTCTACAGCACATCACCCTCTCAGTTCCTGCCCACCGAACACGACAACCAAACCTCGAGTGTTGGGAGCAGCTTGTTACCTCATTCGCCGAACAAAAAACAGTAAATCGATACCATAAAAGTTCACCCTCCCCGTGAAATTCAAAACACAGAAAAGAAAACTAACAAAGAAACAGAGATGTTAAAAGAATACCCATGAAGGAGACATAGTAATTAGTAATTAAGATAATCACATGCATTTCTAATACGGCTGTCTCATTGTGCAGTTCTCAACACAGCAAAGCTGTTACTCTGCTAGAAAGGTTTTAGAGTGAACCATTTTTGTCTCTAGTACAGGGCAGGCTTCTGAAATATAATCAACAGCCTGAATTTGCTGCCCTCTGGACTGCAGCCCCAGGGTAGAGAAGGCTGGGCCCCTCGTGGCTATACGAGGTGCCTCCCAAAACTTTCAGTTATTATTCTTAAAATGCAGTTTTCCAACCAACCAATGTTTACAAAAATGCATTAATTTGGTGAAAGAAAGTGCGCATAAAATACATAATTAAAAATAACATACAAAAATGCATTATATTAGGAGAAACTGCATACAGATCTGCATCCAAAATACGTTAATTAGAAGAAATTTGCACTAAAATGCTGAAGAATTTTCATGAGGATATTCTAAAAATCCTCATATTGCTGCAGAAATGTAGAAAACCAAATTTAAGAATCGAAAAATGAGAAACAGAAAACCAACATTGACAGATCCTTCCATCCCTACTCAGAAGTAAAGCCCACAGTGGAGCTTATTTCCCATTAAGTGTGTTCAGCATTACAGTCAAACTCACTTTAGCATATTAAGCTACCTATATTTAGATTCTGAACTGTTTTGTATTGATTTGATAGCCCCACACACATAACATGCACCCTCCAGATGTTGCTGCACTACAACTCCCATCATCCCTGACCTCTGAGCATGTGGCTGGGGCTGATGGGAGTTGTAATCCAACAACAGCTGGAGGGCCACAGGTTCCCCATCCCTGTCATAGGCATTTGGCCTGCTCACCACAGAATTGCCACTATAATCCTGTTTGGAACCATTCAGAGTAGGTGAATTTGACTGTCAAATATTCTGCCATTGAGTCAAGTAATACTGTATTATAATTAAGAATTTCCAGAAGACAAAAGTTGCAACAGTAAAGTCGCATAACACCAATGCACTGCTGGCATTTTGTGTCTCTATTTTAGAAAGGACTACAATGCATTTATGTCAGGCAGCAAAGAGTTGACTCCCATTTTGCCTTTGTTCTTCAAATGACACACATTTTACTTACCAGTATTTACTTTAAATATTTATAAGCCTGCCTTCACGCAGCAAATTCTAGTTTCCTTGCTGGTTTGGAGCTTCCTTAGTTTGACTTCCTTAGCTTCACTCTAAAACCTATGACCTGCTTCAGCAGTCATATATTCAAACAATCATATGCCCCCTGTCTGAGGTTTGTTTTAAATTAAAAAAAAAGTGGGGAAGGCATTTTTTGTTTTTAAGCTGAAAACTGGCTTTAGTTGTGTGATGAGGGAGGTTGCTTGATGATGACACAGATGCACTCTTCACAGTCCCTTCTGCTTCATATGAGTAAAACATGTTGCTCCTGAACTCAGTCCTCAAGAGAAGATTGAACAACATGTGGTGAGATTGAACAACATGTATATTGTAAGCCTAGAAATACAACTGGGAGGGTATTTCTTGACCTCAAGGGTACTTAGGGGATCACAGTAACACCAAAGCAGGCTCTAACAAAACCTAGACAATAGGAATAATGTTCATAGAATTGTTAATATGGGTGACTCAAAGAGCTGTCTAGTTGAACCCTGAAAGGTAAATGAAATTTTGCAAACTGGCTCCAAGAGACGGTACTTTCACCACCCGCTGAAAACCTTTAGAGAAGTAAATTCTATAATTTATTTTAACACGTTCCTCCATTGACAGTTCTGGCAACCCAGTCAGATGGGCGGGGAATAAATAACAAAGTTGTTGTTGTTGTTGTTGTTGTTGTTGTTGTTGTTGTTGTTGTTGTTGTTATCTTTCCTATTCTCAGTACTTCATCTGTGACCACCAACCTCGCTGCTGCCCTGAAATTCTGAGTCTTATATGGTGCAATTTCAACTCCCCATTTTTGTCTTCCCTCCAGTCATCTTGATCAATAGTTATTCTCCTTTATATTCATGGTATTCTTTTAAATGCTTCACAAAATTTTGCTTTTCATAAATTTTGTTTGTCTTTGAACTGTCTACAAGCTTGTTTGCTTTTATTTATTTATTTATTTTCATTTATGAATTAATCACGTCCCAAAAAGCATGCCAAAGCAATTTAACAATAAAGACAGTGACAATAATGACATACAATTTCAAGTCCAATACAGATGCAGACTAGGGTAAAAATCTCCACTTAAAAGGTTTGCTGAGAAAGGAAGGTCTTCAAAGGGCACTGAAAAGACAATAGAGGTCTCTGATATGTAATGAAAGGGAGTTCCAAAGACTAGGTACTGCCACATCGAAGGTCCAAGTTCTGCATGGTACAGAACAGATCTCCTGATGACCTTCTGCTGCAGGATGCAGTGGTCAGATGGTTATAGAAGAGGTGAGGTGATATTTTAGGTGTCCTGGCCCCAAGCTGTATAAGTGCAACACTACCAGCCCCTTGAACTTTGCCCAGTGATTTGATGGTGATATTCTGCCCTAGTGAGCAGTCAAGCAGCTACATTTTGTACTAGCTGCAGCTTCCAAACCAACCACAGGTCCAACCCTATATGGAGTGCATTGTGGTAATCCAATCTGGAGGTTACCAATTCAGGGATAACAGCAATCAGGCTATCCCAGACAAGAAACAGCTGAAGCTGGTAAAAGGTACTTCTATCCACTGAGTTCACCATGCTCTTTCAGGGAGAATATGACTCCATTCAAAGTGGGCAACTGACTAGTTATCTGGACTTGAGACCCACTCACCCACAGCACTTCATCTTGTTGTGATTCAGACTCAGTTTGCTGGCCCTCAGCCAGCTCACCACCAAGTCCAGGCACTGGTCCAGGGTTTATATGACCTATCTTGATTCTTATGTTACAGAGAAACAGATATGTGTATATCACCAGCATACTGATTATACTTTGCCCCAAATCTCTTGCCAACTGTTCTCAACAGCTTCATGTAGATGTTAAATAGCATAGGGGATAAGATGGTACCCTATGGCACCCCACAGCACAACGTACAGCGAGCAAAAAAAACCAAAAACACCCAATGCTATTCTGCAAAACCAACCCTAGAGACAGAATCAGAAGCAATATAAAACATTGCCCACATCTCACCCAACCAGTTCAGGTGGATACCATCGATGATAGTGTCAAAAGCTGCTGGGAGATTATTTCAGAATAACAGGGTTGCACTCCCTTTGTCCTTCTCCCAATAAAGACCACCCATCAACCAAGGCCGGTTCAGTCCCATCAACCCAGAATGAAATGGGTCAAGATTCCCTCAAAGGTATTTGTGACAAACTCGAGGGTCCAGTATGAGGGAGTTCCCCCCCAGAAGTGATTGAATCACCATCTCTTTGAAGACAGCCAGGACCACTCTCTTCTGCTAGATACATTGACTACACTCTGAAGCCACCTTACCATACCTGGTCAGCATGCTTTAATAAGATAAGACAAGAGGAACACATGGTTGGGTACATCGTTGCAAGCAGTTTGTCCACATAATTAGGCCATATAAACTGAAACCTATGATTTCAAAGTAGATGTTGCACTGGATACCTCACGGGAGACAGCAGTAATTGTGGCATCAAGATAGCTATGTAGGTGAGTCAATTTACTCTCAAAGTGCCTTGCAAACAAGTCATAGTGGGCTTCCAAATGGTCTAAAACTCCATACCCTAGAGGAGGTATTAAAAAGCTTCAGGCAATACAAAACAACCCCTTTGCTAGACAGGTACTTGAAGATGTGATGGAGGCAAAGGACAATCTTCACTGCCCTTACTGCTCCTCAATAGGCACGATTCTTTGCAAAATGGCATATCTGGAAATGGACCCCATCAGTGATAAAGAACCTTTTGTGCAGATAATCCTTTTGTTAATGCATTTCAAAATAGCATTTGCCTTTTCCTGCAACCATCTCACTTTGTTGACTCATTCAGATTATGAATCATTTTTACTCAGTGTTATACAGCTTATATCAGGGGGTCCCCAAACTAAGGCCCGGGGGCCAGATGTTGCTCAATCACCTTCTAAATGCGGCCCACGGACGGTCTGGGAATCAGCGTGTTTTTACATGAGTAGACGGTGTCCTTTTATTTAAAATGCATCTCAGGGTTATTTGTGGGGCCTGCCTGGTGTTTTTACATGAGTAGAATGTGTGCTTTTATTTAAAATGCATCTCTGGGTTATTTGTGGGGCATAGGAATTCGTTCATTTTTTCCCCTCAAAATATAGTCTGCCCCCCCCCAAGGTCTGAGGGACAGTGGACTAGCCCCTTGCTGGAAAAGTTTGCTGACCCCTGGCTTATATCTTGCACCTTTAAAGACAGAGGAAGGACTTATTCTTTAGAGCCACTTTGTATGTCATGATTACCACCTATGTCTGAGGAGGCCTGGATTCAAATCCCCACCAGTGTCAGATCTTGGGGTCTCAAATTTCAGCAGTACCCTGTACAATGCCAAAATTCAGTGCCCCTATGCCTCTAGCACTCCATTCTAAATCATAGTTGTGGAGCCCCCAACAGCACCCCTGAGGCTCTGTGTCCAGTGCAAGTGAACCGGCCATGTCCCCTTAAATCTGCCTCTATCCCCACTCAACCACAAAACCCACTGGGTGACCCTGGCCTAGTCAGCATCTCTCCAGTGGTGGACTTTGGGCTTTATAATTTCAGTGGCGCCTTGTGCGACGCCGAAATTTGGCGTGCCCCCTGCCTCTCGCTTTCCATTGTTCGTCATTGTTGAAGTGCCCCTTGTGGAGCCCTCTCAGCTCATCACCCAAGTGCAGGCGAACCAGTCAGGCTACCCTAAATCCACCTCTGATCTCTCAATCTAATACACCTCACAGGTTGCTGAATAAAGTCTAGAGTGAACAATGCATACTGCCCTGGACACAGTGGTGGAGCTTCATGCTCCGGCACCGGGGGCGGGAAGCAGGCGGGGGCGTGGCGGGGCGTGTGTTCTGGGGGCGTGGTGCACCACCTGCAGGGGCGTGGTGTGCGTTCTGGGGGCATGGCGCGCAGTGCAGGTAGGGGGGCAGCCGAGATGGAACCCTACCGGGATTGCGCTGCCCGGGGCACCCCGCCCCCTACACCCCTGAGAGAGTATAAGGCAGCACTTTACATTCTGACTGCTTTTTGCACTTTGTTCTGTTTTCATCTTTAAAGTAGCCTTTTGGTTCATTTATCTATTTCCTGTATTTCACTAGATTTAGATTCCTCTTGATTGTAACAAAACCTCAAGATTACAAAATATAATAAAGCAATAGAATTATCAGTTCAAAAACAGTTAAAAACAACTCTTTAAAACATTCAAACAATAATTAAATTCACTAATAAGCTAAAATAAAAAAGCCCAGATCAAAACACATGTCAACATTCTACATGTCTGTATAGTGAATTCCCAAATAGAGGAAATCACTGTGAGCTGAAGAGTTTACATGGAAGAGACAAAGGAAAATAATTTGTGGGAAATGGAGCCAAGAGTTCACAAGAAGATAAAGGGAAACTATATAATAGCAGTTGTGAAATTAAGATCTGCAAATGCAGTGATCCATACACCCCCCCACCCTTTGTCAGAATTAATTTGGCTGAGAATTGAATATCCCGTAGTATATAGCTTTTACTCTGCCCTCCCACCATGTTGTCAGTGACCTTAGTCCTCCCCCCCACAAGCTATGAAATGATAAATGGCAAACTATTCAGAGGATGCACAAGACTGGGCCTGGCCTAGCTAGGGTTGCAAGGAGATATATCAAAAGAAACCTATAAGAAATCATAATGGCAAGTCACAGGAGTCACGCTGTGACCAAAGCAAACTAAAGCTGAGCCAAAAGAAATGCTCTGAACTTCTGATTATTAAAAACTTCTGTGCCCCGGTTTGCAATAGCAGATGTAGAAGACAGGCCATAACAATGAAGTAGAAGTGTGTACAGTTTGTTAACCTTGTCAAAAGACCACTGTGGATGAGCATGTGACCTGCTCCCTATTCTTTCACTGGAAGCTAAAAAAAGGCAGAAGTTTGTTTTTTTAAAAAGGTAAATGGTGATTATCCAGTTTTGGAGCGAAATCCAGATAATATGTCAGCACTTCCCCTTCAGTGGTGCTACAGGGCAGGACTTCAGATACTCAGCATAATGAACAGGAGGGCCCCCAAATGCAGCAGGCCTAGCTTACAACATTTTGAAGTACTGTAATGAAGTAATGCAGAAGATTATCTAAAGAGGGCACCCCACCCACAAGACTATGAAGCCCAGAGTCCAAAATTATCTAATTGCACCACAGGTCCTGTTCCCTCCTTATATGAACTATTTCATGAGGCTTACAACCCTAAAACAGCCGCCTCATCTCTTATTGATGGTGGCAAAACCTAGTTGTTGTTCTGTGCCCTAAAAAGGAACGAACGTTGCAGCAAATTCGTATTCCTTGAGGTGCTATTTGCAACTGCCTGCCTGGAGGACTCATGCTATGACATGCACAGATTCCTTCCACTTCTATTTCCAACTCTGAATTTATACTGCTGAAGTATAAAGGGTTCCCTTTCCCTAGCATACTTCATTGAGGACATGCTTTAGGCTGGGAATGGGATTGCTCAAAGCCCTTGGCGCAATAGCATATGTCATTATATTCAGCCATGTTGTCAGCAGTCATGTTACTCCTAAGATGGCCTCGGTTGACTTCCAAGCAGGCCACACTAATAGCAGGGCCCCCTCCCTGCTTATAGTCATCACCTCTGCCATATATCTAATGCCTGCAGGCCCTTTTGTCTTTTCAAGATCATTCAGGAAGATGCACAGTTTTTATCTGACACCCAAAAGCATTATGGTTCTACTCTCCCTGGGATTATAAGAGAACCTTGTGGTGCTCAAGGCAGGTGCTAGATTTAAGCATGGAGTCGGTGCCCATTATTCACACCCTCTCCTTTACCCAAACAAACCCCCATCCAGGACATTTTTAAGACCAGGGGATGCTATAGTACAAGCCTATCCAGTGATACTACAGCAGTGTGGGCTCTAAACCCTATAAAATGGCTGACACCCAGATAGATTCTCCACCCACATCAGAGCAGTCATACACACACACACACACACACACACACCTAAGTACTTCCCCTAGCTAACAGCTTCTTTCCCCTCAGATGTAGCAGATGACGATGTACCCACCGTTGTTTTGCTGCAGCAAACATTGTTCCATCTTCATCAAACAGGACTGTATTTTTATAAAGATACATGCCATGCCACAGGTTTCCACACACCCACACAGAAATTGGGAGCCATAGTATGTGCAGGAAATGGAGACTGGAATGTTATTGCTACTGCTACAACAGACATACTGTAGTTCCTTCTCACCCTCCCGCCCTTGTCTCTCAAATGTGCTTTCATTAAAAGGATGCAGTTTGGTTCAAATCAAATAAGTGTGAATTACGGGGTGATCAAAACATAGGTTATGCTGGCTGGCTGGCAAGCCCTCGCCCAGTCCCCATGACTCTGCATTCTTTCCATGGTCCCTGTGTCACAGCCATTGGCGCAGGGGCAGGTGGGGTGGGGTGGGGTGGGGTGGGGTGGTGTTTATTAGCAATGCATTTCTGTTGCCTAGCTGGGCATTTTTCAGAAGCTTGCAGATTGATTTGAAAGACAATAAGAGGGTCTTTCTTCTTTCTCACAGAGCAACACAGACTGATCAAGGGGGAAAGGCGTCTGCCCTCTCTTATGATGGATCAGGAAAAATAAGCAAGTGGAGAAAGCACATGAAACTAGTCAGGCATCACAATAAAAAGCTGTGCCTGGTGGGTGTTTTTGACTCAACATCATTCCTAACATCATTTTCCAGTCTGACTGTTCTCTTACCTGCTACCATTCCTGGCCATAACACCCTCTCATACTTAACACACACACACACAGAGCGCTTTCCAATGGAAATAAAAATAGAGAACAGAACCTGTGTTGTCACTTAAATATTGCTCTTTCCTTAATAGCCTCACACATCCAAGGGACAGAAACATGGCCAGATGCTGGGGCCCATGATTGGACACACGCAGAGCTACAGACACACACCCGTGATTGTTTCCCCAGAGAATTCAAAGCAGCATCGGCTGGAAACTGGTGTCCATTGTCCTTCCATGAAACCCAGCCAGCCGCAAGGGAGGGGGAGAGATGCGCAACTACCAGCTGCATTCAAAGCAGAATGAATAGGACCTGCGAGAGGACCTGCAAGGGCTCCCGAGGCCTCTCTCCCGCGGATACGGGCCGCTAGAGGGCCAGTGCTGCAAAAGGCGAGGCAGCTCCAAGGACGAGAGAGGGGGAGGGGGAGGGGATACTAAGAGAAAAGGCGATGGAAGGCTGCGGGCTTACCTTTTGCGGGCTCAGAGGCTCCGTGCAGTTCGCCCTCGGTTGGGAAATGCCGGCGCTGGCATTGGCGAGGCTCTGGGATGCGGCACCTGCCTGCGCGCCCGCCCGCCCGCCCGCTTACTTGCCCGATGGAACGAGATGCGAAGAGACGCGCCTGGCCGCCTCCCCTGGCTTGTGGTGCTGATGCTGCGCTCTCTGGGGATGCTCGATTCCTGCAGGTTCACTGCGCGCCCCGCCCCTCGGCCCTGTCAGCGCGCTGATTGGCTGGCGGAGCAGAGGAGCCTGTCGACCGCAGCCGCCAGAAGGGCGGGGCTCGCGCTGGGCTTCTGCCGCTGTTGATGCTGCCTCGAGGGAGGGAGGGAGGCGCGCCTGCTCTGGGCGCTCCAGAGGCCGCCGACCCGCTCACTGCGGAACTGCGATGCGTGGCCCCGGGGGAAAGCCGGCAGAGGCAGCCGTCTTCGCCCTGGGCAGAGCACAAGCTCCTCCCCGCCCACTCCGGGTATGACTCCTCAAAGCAGCGAGCGAAAATGGAGACGGCAGCGCATCCGTGCCAACCGCATCCATGCACTTGCTCTATCGCAGGAGATCTGACTCATCATCCCCAGCCTGCGCATCCACACAGGGCCAGACCGACGCGCTTTTGGTGCTCGAAAATTGCATTCCTCGCCGCCCCGCTGCACACACGCTAGCAAGGAAACTAAATCAGTATTATGACAAAAACAACCGAAGAGCGCCAGCCACATATATATATATATATATATATATATATATATATGCGCTCAATAATCGCGTTTTTGGTCTTCATTGCTGCAAAGTGAACACATGTGAATATAGCAGGTGTGTAGCAGAATCAAGTAAACACAGCTGATCTCCTGCCACATTTGTGTGCTCAAATCTTTTTGCAGAGTTCACATTTCGGGGATCATATCGAATTAATATTGTATGTATTGGTGGCATCAGCCACAATACGTTGATAAACCTTTCAATTTTTCATATTATGATTCTGCAATGCCTCTGGTCTGCTTGGGATATATTTCATCTATCCTTGACCAATTTGGTATTAGGAACCAAATGATCATTGCAGTAGCAGCCTAACAACAACAACAACAACAACAACCTACCCTTCAACCCCAAGGTTCCCATGGCAGTTCACAACATTTCAGTAAAATACAAAATATCCAGCATTTTCTAAAAGGGAAAGGACGTTGGACCATCAATTAGTCAAGCTCCTCAAAAGGAAGAAATTCAACAGTGAGGCTTCTATAAAATACACAGATTATTGCCATCTAGTGACAAAGCAGAAGCAGGTATTTCCCACAGTATCACTAACCCTCTGGAACCCTTGCCCCTTGTAATCCAAGAAGGGTCAATTGTGGCATGTTTTAGAACATCTTTTAAAAATTTGCTTGCATATCCTGGCTTAATTTTAATATTGTACTGCTTAGTATTTTGTCTCCAGATTTTTATTCGGATATTGAAAGTACGTGTTTTGTTTCACAGTATTGGAATTTTCACTTAATGATTTTAGAGTGTCATTTTGGAGGTTTTTATATATTTTTATATATTATATAATAAATATATTAAATGAACTATATACATTGATGAAATAAATATTCCATTGACTGCTTTAATATATGGATTTTTTAGTTTTGCTATATTGGTATTGGTTTTAGCTGTAGTGTGTGCATGCATTTTTTTATTGTAAACTGCTTTGTAAATTAAATTTGGCAAGTCATATACAAATACTGCATATGAATAAACAATACTGTATTCTGTGGATAATTGTTTACCTTTTTGTTTTACTGTATTTTATGGACCTTGGGTTTGTTTTGTAATTTGCCCAGGGCTCTCATAAGCCAAGCAGAGTGTTACATTTAAAATACATTAAAATATATACACAAGAACAACTCCCATACCAGTGTTAATCTTGGCCATGAGCCCAAACAAGATCTCTTAGCACTTTGGATAGAGTTCATAATTCATTAGGTAAATCAATCAACTAATGTTTATAGTTGAATAAACAGTGGGGGGCAATCTTAATTAGTGATCACCTATTTTGTTTGGTGTTAGTACAAGTTAAGTGGTGTTGTGAGCTAAACCGTTTATCTTTTGTAGGGCTATTTTGTTTCTGTAATACTTTTTTTAAAAAATTGGCCCTTGCTTTAAACTGTATCTGAAAGCTGTTTATTTCTCTGTTTGGTTCAAAAATATTAGCAATAACTTCCAACATAAATAATCCACTTGATACAGGAAAAATATTTAATAAATGACTTATTTTTTCTAATTTCAGGAAAATAGCATCCTATGCCCATCCCAGCATCATTTATTGTGCGTATCTGATAAAACCTGTTACCTTTTGTCCCAAACTCTTCATCACATCTACTTACTTAATTTTCCACTCTGCTTGCTTACTCTGAATCTCAGACATTTCCCCAGTATTCTAAAAGCAAGGACTATATTGGTCCCATGGACTGCAAGAAGATCAAACCTATCCATTCTTAAAGAAATCAGCCCTGAGTGCTCCCTGGAAGGACAGATCCTGAAGTTGAGGCTCCAGTACTTTGGCCACCTCATGATAAGAAAAGACTCCCTAGAAAAGACCCTGATGCTGGGAAAGATGGAGGGCACAAGGAGAAGGGGACGACAGAGGATGAGATGGTTGGACAGTGTTCTCGAAGCTACTAACATGAGTTTGGCCAAACTGCGAGAGGCAGTGAAGGATAGGCGTGCCTGGCATGCTCTGGTCTGTGGGGTCACGAAGAGTCGGACACGACTGAACGACAACAACATATTGGTCCATATTGAAGCTTTTTGTTTGCTTGTTTTATCTCTGTCATCTAAAAAGTGTATCCACTTCTTGCCTTTGCTGCAGACCTAACTGCTTCCACTGTGTGTATCTCCCTCATCTGAAGCATGCATGTCACTATTTACAGCAAGGGCATATGAGGTTGGGCTTTGCATCTTTGCAGCTTTATCTCCAATTTTACTCAGGCTGACATTTGCTAGTTAGAACGCTGACATTCCTGCCAGATGGAAATATTCATTTATACCAATAAGAAAAGAAGCTTACACCCAAGTTTCCTAGCTAGCAGATGTTGAAAGCAGCATACGGGTCATCCCTTGGTCACACACTCTTCTCATATACTGTATTCTTTTTCCAACCAAGTTACCACATTTCAAAAGCTAACTGCAAGGGGAAATTCTATACCTTATCTTGCTTTCTTGATATATATAAAAAATCATTTACTATCATTATTGGTCCCATTAAAGGTACTGCTAACTTGTGGATTTTGAAGTTTTTCCTTATGGCTGCCTTTGTTTTTTAAAATAATAATAAATATTATTGTTTGAATTTATTACCTGCCCTTCATCCTAAGGTCCTAGGGTGGGTTACAACAATTAAAACACACACAACATTAGAAGCAGTTATAACTAAATTAAAAGCAACTAATTTTTGCTTAAAAATAAATAAAAAAGCATAAGAAGTAAATACTGCCAGAAGCAATATGTTTATGAATATCAGTTGCCAGAAACCACAGAAAGGGAGAGTGCTATTGTGCCCAGGCACTTCTGGCAGGCTTCCTATAGACAGTGGTTAGCCACTGTGAAGGGAAAAAGCTGGACTACAGATATACAGGTATGCTAGGGCCAGCTTTTTCTGGTATACCTTGAGATTTCATTGCTTCTATAGCCTCATGCATTTATCCTCAAAAAAAAATGAACCAACCAAAATGGTTTCTCTGGAAAGAAAAAAATACAACTGATCTTTTTCTGAGGAAGCAGCTGAGTGAAGTCATCTGGTAAGTGTATCTGTCAGAAAAAGACTTCAGGGACATGGGGAAACCTGACTTACTTTGCAGGAGCAAGCACATTTATATCCTCTCATCACTAAAACATATCTCAAAACCTTTTATTTGTCAGTGGTGGCAGATTTAACATTTAGTTATGAGTCAATGGGTGGTGAGCTATTCAATTGGATGGTGTGCATTGTCTGACTTTTGTGTCCTCTAAACCTTCCATTACATACATGCATTTATGAATCCACCCTAAATAATAAGTCTGCAGGCTCAGAGAAACTTGGGTTTAAAACAGCAAAGTCTGTCTCCAGTCAGTGTACTTAGATAAGGGTTTTATCTGACATCCCTTCCTACCCAGATCTGAACACTCAGGATCACTGCAGCACACTAGCCTTTTGAGAGGAAGCATTTGTGGATTCCCTTTTGTGTTCAGGGCTGCTCATGTTTGCAGCATTCACCCTCTGCCTTTATTACATCCCCATCCCCTTATCTGGAAGAAGATTGTTTCCCTGCACTTCACTAGTCCCAGCTGGAGCATTTCCTGTTTGACTCAACCCCTGCTGGAATATATCCACTCCATTGCTCTGTTGTTATCTAATGCCTGTTTGGCAGGGTTGCAGAACGGCTGTTATGATGGCATGAAGGGGAGAAAAGGAAATTAATGTTTGTACTAAATTGGGTAGGAGGTGTATGCTTTCGAGAATTCATTACCAACATTTAGGATAACTACTTACACAAGAGCACCTTGGTTACAGCAGGACTCATCTCCATATGCTGTAAAACATTTGTCCCAGTACCCAGAAGCCACAGAGACAGCAATGGCTCATATAATCAGGCAGCCATGGTGCATGGAAGAAAGCCATCCGTTATTACCAGCAGTAGGACATTTAACTTTAGCATTAATAAAGACCCTAGTGGAGCCATCCAAGCAATTTTTCCACAATTTTCTATTAGGAAATGGATGGTTAATGCAGGGGGCAGGGATAAGTGCATTGTCAAATAAGGGGCACAGTTGCTCCATAATCAGTTGATTCCATAATCAAGCATTTTTAAAGTTGGAAGATACCTTGGAGGTCATAGAGTCTACCCTCCTGCTCAGTTGCAGGAATTTTGCAGCTACAGGATCCCTGAGAGATAAACATGCAGCCTCTGCTTAAGTATCTCCAGCAAGGGGTCTTCATTGCTTTCAGAGTGGGATGGGATAGCCTGGGCACAATGCTATCCAGAATTTAAAGAGGATAGGCATTTTAAAGGCATATGATGCAGTTTAAGGTCTCCCACGGCAACTTTTTCAAAATGAATTGAATAGATTTGGTTCAAATCCCATCTCAATCCTGAATTCTTGCTAGACTGTTTTTATTGCTTGTTACTCTGTGTCACTTGCTGTGCTTAAGATTCCCCCACAACTGCCACAGAGCAAATATCTGCTTGGTCCTTGTGGACGAAATTGCCCAACCCCGCTGCTGCTGCAGCATCATCATTATTTATGAACTACTAGTAAAGTCACACTGGACAGCCAACGTTGGCAAATTGCAATAAAATATTAAAAGTAGCAACTTTTAGCTGAGTGGTGGCAATGCCACTGCCTACCTGTGTTTCTTGGCAAAGGCATATGAGCTTCTTTTTGCAAAACCCTCTTATTGTATTTTATTTTCGTAACACCTAAAATATTATAGACTGTGGATAGAAGAGATAGTCCATTGAACACTTAGTGATTAGGGTTTTTTTGGGAGGGGGGTCATTCATGAAAGAAAAGTAACTTTCTATTTGCAAAAGATTAAGCAATTAATGATTAACTCCACCAGTTCCATCACTAACTTCCAAGGTCTCAAAGTAGGACATGGGAAATGTATTTATTTGTTTGATTAATTCATACCATTTGAACCCAGAGTTTTGGTCAAGACCAGGTCCTCAGCAATCTACTGTGAGGTTCAGAAAGTTTCTTTTCTTGTAACACTTCATGTAAACGTGCACCAGAAAGCGAGAGAGAAGGAACTGAATGAGAGCCAAGCAGGCAGCAATACTGAAGGGTTTGGATCCTTGTTGCCAACCTTAACATGTCTAAAAAAAGCAATGCCACTCTGGCAGGTAAGTGAAGGGCTGCTGGGTGGAGGGAGCCTAAAATAATTTGATAAAGAGCCTCTGGATGGAAGATTGCATTTTGAATTAAAAAAGGAAGCAATAACAAGTAAGGATGAATGAATCTGTCGATTTTGTTTTCTCTCTTTTACTAATTCAGTTCTCCACATTTCTGCTGCAAACTGCAACAACCCTCATGAAAATTTGTCAGTATTTTAGTGTGTATTTCTGCTGAAACACAGATTTTTTAATGCAGTTTTCACTAATATATGCATTTTTGCAACTTATATTCTCTAATATATTGCATTTTATTATAATTCCCTCTCTGGAGGAAAGGCAGGATATAAATTTAATAAATATAACCTTTTTTTAAAAAAAATATATTTTCCACCAATGTATGCATTTTTATAAACACTTTCCCCTAATATATGCATTTTGGTACACTCCATCACAACATTCAGAGAAGTGCAAATTTTGAAGGATAATTGAGTTTCAGTTCACATACTGGTTTAAGAAGAACAAATCGGGTAGTTTCTCACTCAAATGCAAACAAAATTGGATTTCCCTCCCATCCTTAATATGAAGCTAGCAAGAAAAATATTAAACTGGGAGTAGGTTTGTTGTCTTGCCTTGTCATAGAGAATACCCTCTAGTCAGCAGGACTCATTTTCTGTGTTGTGTTCAGAATGTCATTATAGCAGCATCTGTACCCATGGAGCAAACTGAAGCAATTTCACAAGGGCCTAAAATCATGCTGAAAGGAAGAGAAAATGTGGTATCTTACTATGAGTTTATAACAGAAACAGTAACATCAGTTGCAGAAGTTTGATTGGTTTGTTTTTGCTGAATTCTGCCTCTCTACTAATTTAAGGGCCAGCCAAAGTGGAAGTGGGTTCAGAGATTGTGGCTGTAAGAAGCAATAGGGTCGTGCAGAATAATACCATTGGCCCAGCAGAGATTGTCATCTGTGATGGAAAGATAGCTGATGTTCTTCCAAAGAGAAACTGGGCCAGACCCAGTGGAGAAAAGGTATGAACTCGTTTAACACTTTAATTGTTTGTGGATTTCTATACTAGCCTTCAGGATCTGTTTCTAGCATGGTTCACAAATAAAACAGTATTTTTTTTTAAAAAAAAAAATGCAATCATCCCCCCCCCCCCCAAAGCAGCATAAAAATACAGATAGAGGACCAAAATTCTTTTAAAAGCCTGGGAGAATAAAATATAACTGTTTAGGTGCCAGGCGAGTCTCCATGGGAACTTGAATTGATATAATGGCTGAAAGTTTTGGAAATTTAATTAATGAAGTCAGTAAAGTGTCCCAACATGGGTCTACAGTTTACAAGCAGGTAAAGCATCACAGAGGACATGACTAGGATTAGCTAAATATTATAGAAAGTCTTGACCATTGTATGTGGAAATGAGCATGCAAATATATTTTATAAACAGGTTGAATTTCCAATGTATTCTGAAGTATTTAAAATGTCAACAGTACTGAAAGTTCAGCATTTAATAGCACTGACATTTTGAAGCACAGTTTTATATGCATAAACCTCCCAGAATGTTTCATTGTTAATCTGTGCTGATGAAAAATTCTAAGACAGCTCAAGGTTGCACTGATCCCTTTCTTAACTGTGGTTCTAAATGAATAGCTACTGCTCTAAGGAGTGACACACGGCATCTTTCATATCTGTTATATCTTTCCTACACATTACAGTTTTCACAGATGATGACAACAACATACAAGTGCAATTAGGGGGTCCTGTGTAGTATTGCACAGTGGTGGAGTAAGATGGAAGTGATTTCAATTAAAATCCCACTTTAGCCATGAATCTTATTGGGTGACTTTGGGCCTTTCATAATCTCTCAAGCCCAGGGTCCGCTGCAAGACTCTTGTGGAAATTTAACTGGAAGAAAACATGTATGCCACCCTAAGCTTCTTGGAAGAACAGTGGGCTACAAATAATATAAATAGTAACATTAAAATTGTATTTATTAAAAAAAGAGAGATACTGACCTGACTTGCAGGGCCATGAGTCAGGAAAGCAATAAAAATATTGTCATGACATGCAATATGAAATGTATATAAATTACAGAAGCAACAGCCAAGAAACAGCAAAATCTAACAAGCATAAAACAAAACACAAAACAGATCAAGACGTGCTGGAATGTCTGGGCGAATAAAAAAAAAAGTTTTCAGCTGGCGCTTTAAAATGATGAAGATTGGTCCCAGGTAAGCTTATTTGGAGAGGGCATTCTGTACATGAGACACCATTACTGAGAAAGCCCTCTCCCTAGTCGTTATCCTCTTAACCTGAGATGGTAAGGGAACCTGAAGAAGGGCCTCTTATGATGAATTATTTGTTCAGGCAGCATCATGCATTAGTAACCAACTTCAGATAACCAAGCCTCAAGCTGTTTTATGAACGAGAAAGGAAAATATATTCTGGAGCATGGTATTAGGAGAGCTTTAGGAGGAAGCTTGTGAAAGTGAACTATCCCAACACAAAACATCACATCCCTGGGGGCTAATTCTCCACTCAGTTACACTAGTTTCACGCCATCATGATTCCATTGACTTCACTGTAACTGAGTAGAGAACTAGACCCTATGGTCATAATGCCCTGTGCGCAGCATTGAACCAAATTCACACTGAATGCATTGGATAGCGGCCAGGGTAAAGTGTTCTCTCTTTTTTTACGCGCTTTTCCTTCTGGGTTAAACTTTTAGTTGCCTGACCAGTGACCTTTAGCCAGTGCCTGTTGCTGATCACAGCACACTCCACATTACCTTGACTAATAATTAACACAACTTGCTCTGTCTGTGAATTGTCCATGAACTGCCCATGAGATTCTCTCACTGCTTGGTTCATAGGGTAGATTTTGGCAGGAAAGCAGTTGGTTCTCTTTCTATCCATGTAAGTCATCTGTGTCAGATATGGCCAGTTGCTGGAACATAAGAAGACCCTTAATGGAGCAGAACAAAGGCCTATCAAATCCAGTATCCTGTTTTCAGGCAAACCCACAAGCTGGATATGAGCGCAATAGCCATTTCCCATTACTGTTACCCAACAACTGGTTTCCTGATGCAATCTCCCTTTGCCCCTGGAGGTAGCGTGCAGTCATCACAATAAGCAGTAACTGATAGGCTACTCCTCCATGAATTTCTCTAATTCTCTTTTAAACCTATCCAAGTTGGTGGCCATCACCACATCCTGCAGCAGGAAATTCCATATTTTGGGAAATTCCATATGCATTGTGTTGAATTGCTATTACAAGATGAGACTATGGCTCTGCATGGCCTGCTACAGGGGTCATTATGAATGAGAAAACTTGTTCTAGATGCAACCTTAGCTGAACTTGGATGGCCTTGTGGCAGTTATCCATGGTCTAGTAATCTGCCAGCTAGACTATTGCAATGCATTATATGTGGGGCTGCCTTTGAAGATGGTCTAGAAACTGCAGCTGACCCCAAACAAGGTGACAAGATTGTTAGTGAGGATTGGAAGACATCAGCGTATTATGCCACTGGCTATGTCATCTTCACTGGCTTCCAGTCCATTTCCAGGCCCCAATCAATGTGCTGGTAGGAGGGACTGTGATGGTGATTTAAAAACAAAACGAAAAACAAAACAGAGAAAAGTAGGCTACTGTAGTATATTTTTAAAATCATAGAAAATACTAGTACAGTAAATACTAGATGTGGTCAATGTTTATTAGATCCTTGTCCTGCCTTGTTACAGTCTGGACTCCAAAGATAGTGAATGCTTTTCTGAGAGAGAGTTTGGTTCCTGCTGCCCTTAGAAAGGCAGGAATAAGATCTCAACTGGAGGGGGAAACTAGATTGGAAATTTCTCCAAGTAGCGTCTCAACCTGAGTCAGTCTTGTTATTTCTGCCTCTGTCCCTTTAAATCTGAGGCCTGTTTTGCACATTAATACAGGGTGAGTCCTTTAAAAGAGGCCCCGTGGATACAGAGTACACATGTTCAACGGGGCCTCTTTTAAAAGACTCACCCTGTACAATCTAAATAAATGTTTGTGTCTTAAAGCATCTTAAGGGAATGAAAAATGACTGGAGATGAAAAGTGAGACAAGCCTTACTAATTAGGAATGCCATTAGATGCAACAACTTCTGAAAGTCAATGTATTTCCAAAAAGAAGGGAAAAGACAAAACAATGGCTATGCCTGAATTCATCCACTCGTGCAACGCAGCTAATGAAGCATACTGTACTCCTTCTTTGAGGAGCTGCAAGACTCTTAATTGCTTCCAAGTAACTTGAATCTAACTTTCTCTTAGGAAATTTGAGAAATAGTTGAGCTCTCAATGCACATGGAAGATGAGTGTCTGATGAATACTGTAATGGTTTGCCACAAAGATGCAAGTGGTTTTTTTGTTTTTGTTTTTTAAAAAATACAATTCCAGGCATGTTGGAATTATGGCAGATCTCTTACTGGATGAGTGTTCTAATAAGGTAGAATGAGCAAGAAGCCTAGCAAGAAGTCCAAATGATCAAATCAATTATGAAGCGTTCTTAGAAATCTCAACTGTTGTGGGCCACAATCCAGCAGAGAATGAATGGTTTTAAGAGCTCCTTTAGTCTGCAATGGATTGTGGCTGTGAGTTTTTAAAGTGTTCTTTCAAGCTTTCTATAGCATCCCAAAAAGCAAAATACTGTACTAAACTGTATTTTTGTATTTTGAATTAAAATCCAGTTTTTAACAAGGAACCTGCACAGGTTACAATCATTCTATGGACCACACTCATGATGAAGGCAACTTTAGAATGTTCTGCAATTAACCTGCAATTAACCTCCTGCCTACAGATCTTGGATGTTGGAGACCTCGTGGTCATGCCTGGAATAATTGACCCTCATGTGCATATATATGAGCCTGGACAGCCAACTGGTGAAGGATTTACATCTGTGACTCAGGCTGCAGCTGCAGGAGGCATCACCACTGTTGTTGACATGCCCTTGTACGTTACCAGAGGGCTGGAGGGAGGGAATAAAGGGAGAGAATAAGGACTTTCCTATTTTAATGCAAAATTCACAATGAGATTTCCTAGGTCAACTCATATAAACTACGTACAGTGTAAGAGTTTGCATGTCTCTTCCCAATATTATCTAATCCCTCATCCTATTGTAGGCCCTTGGCTCAAATCTTAAGACTTTCCTGAGGGTCCCCTGACCCTCAAGAATTGCTTTCCAAGGGGTTCAGGATGAGTTGAGAACCTGTGTGTGTGATGTGTGTTTTTCCAAGCAAGTTTTTAATAAACATTTCTCCAATAGGAGACTAAAGAGGTAAAGAAGGGACAGGGAATTATGCATAACTGAGCGTTCTTGTGCTTGCACTGCATCTGGTAAAGGCCACTGTCTTTGTTGTTTTTATTTTCTTGTATTATTATTATTCTGCTTCCATCCCACATGGAAACCAAGCAGTTCTCTGTATCATCACATTAACTTTTTTTGCACACCCATGTGCTCTGGCCCGTCTTACAGATTCCTAGCACCTGTAGATAAAGAACACTTTGGGTGGAAGGCAACAGCTTGAGCAGCTTCTGCAGTGCAGGATTTCTGAAACACCATATATATTCCTGCAGTGTCACCTATTGGTCATATTCAGATACTGTAACCAAGGGTGAATTCCCATGCTCAATTTCCACACCAGAAATCCATGCTTGGTTGGTTGGTTTTCCTTTTTGAGGCCCCACCAAATGTCTAGACATGATTATACCACAAGAACAAAACACACACACATGCACCAACAGCACTGAGAGTCAGTGTGGTGGTTGTGGTTACTGATTTATCTATCAAATGCATAGCCTGCCTTTCCTGATCATTTGAGGTGGTTCAGTATAGGAGAAAAATACCAGACCTATCATGCTAGAACTGGAGGCACTGATGTTCAGATCCCCACTCAGCCATTACACACACTGGGCAACACTGAGCCAGTGTCTGTCTCTCAGCCTCACCTACTTCACAGGTTGCTTGTTGCTTGTTGAATGCTGGAATGTATAATATTTTGAGCTCTTTGCTAAAGGAAAGCCATGATAGAAATATTATTTATTAAATCAATAAATAAACATTTATGCCTGGTGGAAGCTCATATGGGCATAGGGAAACTCATAATCTTTGGCATGTTAATAGGATCCAATGGCAGAAATTCAAGTAGCTACCACAACCTAAGATAGGCAAATTTAAACTAAAGTAGTGTTTTCATTGGAACCAGTTTGTGCATGGGTGGTACTGCTTTGGTTACAATAAGGATCCACACTTGAAGAACGAGGTCACTAGTATAGAGGATGCATTAAAGGTGTGTTACAGATTGGCAGCCAGACTGGTGTAGAAATGAGCCTGGATAGTGGACACAGTTTAGTTGCCTTCTACGTAGGAATGGTTCTACAATTAGGCAGAATGAGGCAACTGATTGCGTTTCTCATAAAAGGGCAAGGAGGAGACACGCTGAGACTTCTTGTCTCAGCTGCCATCTGCTCCCTGAGTTTGATTATGGTGGTAGTGGTGGAGGAGGAGGAAGACAGGTATCATTTACTGCTCTTAGGCAGCTAAGTGTGCTGGGCCAGCCTTGTTTCCAAGTAACATCTTATTCTACTTCATCCCCTAACTCAGGTACTGCAGTCCTCCAACCGCAACCTTGTATGCCCTTGAGAAAAAGCTCCAGTCTGCCAAGGGAAAGTGCTATATTGATGTTGCGTTTTGGGGTGGCGTCATTCCTGGAAATCAGGTTTGTATCCAGCAATGAAATGGCATCAGCTCCCCTGTGTCTTATGTACTTTGGAGGGAGGGCCATGAAGACAAGAGGGCTCCAAAAATGAAAGCGTTCCTTTAGATAACATGATCCATTAAAAGTGAGAGGCTGCAAATGGATGGAGGATTCTGCCATGTTTTTAGTTATACTAGGGTGGCTATATTTCAAAAAGTAAAAATCTGGACAGAAACTTTTTGGAGCTTTTCAGCAATTTCCATCCGGACACGGTTTCCAACAGCTGATTGCCGGCTATGTCCAGGAGATTCTGGACATATGGCAACCCTAAGTTACACTGCACCCTATGTACAGTACATAGTTTTGAAAATAAGAGATGTGGCTTGAAATAAATCACTTGGCTTGAAATCCCAGTTCTAATTCCAGATATGTATAAATGAATTGCAACAAATTGTTGGAAGTGGGAAATGAACTCTGCTCATCCTCATAGGGATCGGTGAAAATTTTGATTCAGTTTGCATTTAAATTGAAAACTCAATTGTAGCTGAATATGTGCAGAAATTGCAAGAGTGCAAACCTTAATATGCAACTCAGCCATTCTTCTGCTTCCTTCATATTATTAGCAAACTTTCCAAGTGCTTGTCCTTGTGCTATCTCTTAGGCTGAGCTCCTACCAATGCTGAAGGCTGGGGTTCCTGGATTTCAGTGCTTCCTAATGACCACTGGTGTGGAGGACTTTTCCCATGTTTGTCTACATGATATACATGTGGCAATGAATGAACTGCAAGACACAGACTGTGTACTCCTGGTAAGGATCTGAGTTCCTACTCTTTTACTCGCTAGCACCTTTGACATTAAGTACCTGTACCTGTTTTCCATTTCTCTACTCTCTTCCAGCGAATCTCCAATCTGGATGGCAACATTTCACACTTTCTCTCCTTGGGCATTACTTATTTTTTTATTTTTAATGTATATTTTATTAGCGAATTGAAATATTATACATACTTTCCCCAGTAGGTTATTCAGGTACTATAAATGACACAAAAAGATGAATAAAGATTAGTACAACAATTAAAAGAATTTGCTAATGTCCACATATTAATAAAATTAACCAATGCCCCTTCATAATAAAGCATTAATATTAAATATACATAATTAAAATTTAATTGTGGTATATTAATGCACATATTTTAAAGGTGTGAGAACAACTTCCCTATTTCTTTTCTTTTATACTTATGTTTATAAGTAATTTCTTCTTGAGATTTCTAATTCTTATTTTACATTTTGAATTACCAAATCCCAACTTCTTATAACCTTGCCTATATTTTTTTCTATCTTTAATCATTGTTGTTTTAACTTCTTTGGATTATTTATACCTGCACTTTCCATCTCAAAAGAGACACTTAAGGTGGCATACATTCTACAGCAAACACAGAAAAATCCGCTCTCAGAAAACTGGCATCCAACATTCCACAAAAGATTCAAGGGAGAAGAGAACCAGGACCCACCTTTTAGCTAATGTGTAATATACTGCTATAGACTATATTAGCCTGAGTGCCTGAATTCTAGGGCAATAAGCAGTTTCACTGTTATATTAGAGCAACTCCCTTCCCAGCACTGAGTACTAGAATGAAAAGGTGCTGCTATTATTTGATATTTCACAATAGTGTTTTGTTTTTTTTAAAGACAGCAGGCAGTCTTCCCTGCTTTAAATTAAGCACTCTTGGTGACATTTAGCTTTCGTAGGCTTGTCTAAAACCAGACGACTGGGATGGGGTGGGGGTGAGAAGGAAGAGTCGTATTGTCACATTGTTATATCTTCCTGTATAAATTTTTATATAAAGTTAAACTTTCCTCCCCCCCCCCTCCCGTTTGGGACTCTCTACACAGTTCCATCCAGAACAGGAGCCAAGTCACTCCCTGCCTGTCCAAGAGGGTATGTATTATGCTAACCCTTCATCGCAGGTCATCCCTTTGTGTTCTTCTGAATGGAAGTGTTTGCTCAGCTTAGAACTTGTTTTGCACCAACAAAGAAATAGATAATATTTCAATAGGGCAAATAAAGGAGAGTAGATAAGAGAGGAGACAGCAAGGAGTCTGGAGCAGCCCTGGGCAGTGAACTGTCTGAAGAAAAATACCTGAAGATTTCAGAATGGCCTCCCTCTGATGACACAGGAGGGAGGGAGAATTCAGTTGCACAAGAAATGGGCACAATCTTTCTAGGATGGGAAGGGAGCTGGGAACCGTTCCCCTAAGGACCTCGAGTATATTTTAATATACTAAAACAATAGAAATAATCTTGCTAGAACCACTTGGTAGGGGCACCAGTATTAACTGTGTGCATCTTTATATTTTTCCCTCCCTTTCCCCAAACAGACACCATGGAGTACAGCACTTTCTTGGACACACGCCCTTATACCATGGAGGTGGAGGCCACCATCACCATTGCTGAACTCTGTCTCCAGTATAAGTGAGTGTTTCTTTCTGTTAAGCTGGAAATGAGAGAGTATGCTAAGGACATAAAAAAGCCCTGCCGTATTACACCAAAATCTTATCTAGTTCAGCATATTTTTCTCCCGATAGCCAACTAGATGCCTATGGGAGCCCACAAGCAAGACCTGTGTGCAAAAGCTCTCTCCTGGCTTGTGCTTCCCAGCAACTGGTATCATACTCCAACTGCCCCCAAAATACTGGGATTGTCACAAACACCCCTAAGCAACCACGTCCCAAATTCCCAAGGGTCCTTCCCTTCAGTACTGGAAGTTCAGACCGTGCGTCCCTCTAGGACATTTCTTAGATCTTTTTTTGGGGGGGGGGAGCGGAGACGCAAACCCGGTTCACCAGATTACAAGTCCACCACTCTTTTTTCTTCTTCTTAGATCTATGCCTCCCGCTCCCTTCCCTCCCGACTCAATATGGCCCCACTTCCTGTTTATATGAAAACAAGATCTGGGTCACTTGAGGGCCCCTAATAAAGTTTTTCACTGTTTCTCTGCTCCTCGGTCAGTTGGTCTTTCATAAAGAAACTGGTGAGAGGGTGCAAAGCGGGCAGCGCCTTCCACAAGGTCGCTGTGCACATGGTTGCGAGGGGTGCCAAGAGGTCACAGGTGCTGAAGAGAAGCTGTTACAGTCACTTGGCTCTGGTTGCTTCGTTCAGCTGCTGCATCTGAGTCCCTGCCTCAGCCTCTGAGGAGAAGGCAGGGTGGGGGGCACTGATGTAGAATATGTCCCTATTTTTATCTGATGAATGTTGGAGAGCATGTGGTATTCAGAGGCATACTGCCTCCAACAATGGAGGCAGTCATCATAACTAGTAGCCATTTTGGCATTCTGCTCCATTAATTTGTCTAATACCCTTTTGAAAGCTGTCCATCACTTGTAATAGTGAATTCCATAGTTTAAACATGGGATGTGTGAAGACTCTTCTCACACTAATTGACTATAGATCTAGTGGTAGATGGCAGAAAACTCTGCAGACCACTGGCACTTTATTGTTTCAGGTTGTAGAAGAGTAAAGGTAAAAGTAAAGGGACCCCTGACCATTAGGTCCAGTCGCGGACGACTCTGGGGTTGTGGCACTCATCTCACTTTACTGGCCAAGGGAGCCGGCCTACAGCTTCTCGGTCATGTGGCCAGCATGACTAAGCCGCTTCTGGCGAAACCAGAGCAGCGCACAGAAACGCCGTTTACCTTCCCGCCAGAGCGGTACCTATTTATCTACTTGCACTTTGACGTGCTTTCAAACTGCTAGGTTGGCAGGAGCTGGGACCAAGCAATGGGAGTTCACCCCATCGTGGGGATTCGAACTGCTGACCTTCTGATCAGCAAGCCCTAGGCTCTGTGGTTTAACCCACAGCGCCACCCACGTCCCTGTAGAAGAGTAGAAGATAGCAAATATTATGCACTGCTGGTTTATGGCATTGTTGAGAAGCTATGCCTGGGTCATGAGTCTTGAGGTTCGGGACCAGATAATTAGAACTAGGATTTTAAACTGTTGACATGGATTTTAGGGGGTGGGGAATATTTGGGGAAAAAATCTGGAAACAGCTTTTTCATGTACAGTGGTATCCATAGCTGTCAACTCCCCCCCTTTTTAAGGGAAATTCCCTTATTCCGAATAGGATTCCTCGCAAGAAAAGGGAAAAGTTGACGGCTATGGTGGTACCTCGGTTTAAGAATAGCCTTATTTATGAACTATTCGGTTTACGAACTCCGCAAAACTGGAAGTTGTGTCCCGGTTTGCAAACTTTACCTCGGTCTAAGAAAAGAAACCGAATGGTGGAAGGGCAGCGGTGGCAGGAGGCCTCATTAGGGAAAGCTTGCCTCTGTTTAAGAATGGTTTCGGTTTAAGAACGGACTTCCGTATCGTATCTGAAGAAGTGTGCATGCACACGAAAGTTTATACCAAGAACAAACTTAGTTGGTCTCTAAGGTGCTACTGGACTCTATATATATATTGACTGCGTCAGACCAACACAGATACCTACCTGAATCTAAATTGAGAGAGAGATTTATAAAGGTTTAATAATCATATGCTTTTAACTTTACAGGATACCATGCCACATCGTTAATCTGTCCTCTGCTCAAGCCTTGCCCATCATCAAGGATGCTCGTCAGAAGGGAGCACCAATTACTGTAGAAACTGCCCACCACTACCTCAGCCTGGCATCTGAATGCATTCCTCCAGGAGGCATCTACTACAAATGCTGCCCTCCTATCAGGGACAAGAACAACCAGGTAAGAACTATGGGAAATGGGAGTGGTCCAATCAAATGGCAAAAATAAAAAGATAAAATAAAAATAAAGTGATGGCCTGAGAGAGGACATATGAAGTAAGATCTGAGTACTATTAAAAAGAAATGCTTGATAATGTCTGAAATAATTCAGTAAGAAGAATAAGATAAGACAGGAACTTTATAAGATCATGAGTCTCCACTCGTGTTGAAATTATAGGTTGTTCTGGATGAACAAAGCATGACAGATTATTAAAATGGCATTCAGAAAAGAGTGAGTACACACACATAATCTTATGCAGTTGACTCCTATAGATAATACACAGATCCAAACTATTGTCTAGACTGAGACATATCAACACAATGTTCAACTACTTCAATCCATCATATACATTATGAGAAACAAAAAGACAATAAAAACAAATGAAATACGTTAAAATTGACAGTGCTAGTGCTTTTGTCTCACATCCAGACATGTTCAAAGAGATGGTAGTTTAGTGCTTAATGTAAGTTCATTGTTTTCTAAGGACCAGTTTAACAAACTCAGCTTAATAAACCATGCTTGAGCACAAGAATCAGACTATATGCTACCTCCTTGTCCCTCTCTTCTTCCCATCATGCTCTGGCTTCAGTGCCTCCATCATGGTTAATTTAAACCACAGTTTCCTGTTACATCTTAACTGGGAAACTATCATGTAATCTCAGACTACAAATATCAGGATAAGATGTTGGTTTTGCATCCTATTTGGTAAGTTGAGGTAAAACAGATGTAACTGGAAACTTTGGTTTAAAATAGCCATAATAAAAACACTGGATCCAGACAAGGAGGGGAGGGCCAAACACATGGGCCTATTCTCAGTTTAATAAAGTATGGTTTATTGGCCCCAATAATTGGCCCAAAGTATGAGGCAGGCCTTCCTAAAGAAATAAGGGCACTAGAAAGGAAAAATGTCAGTTACTGCACAATACATAATACAAGTGAATTACCGTAAGTGTTATTGTGATTCTTTATTGGGCCAGGATGCAAAATCTAGGAGTGGGATCAACGCAAAGCAATACTCCTGTTCCCAGTTTCTTAAAACATTCCAGAAGGACTTGGTGGTGGAGAAGAAGAAGAATCAGCCTGGCCACATTATCCTTATCTGTTTCTAAATGCGGATCTTTAGACAAAGACATTTCCTTTCCATGCCCATTCCTTCTTGCTTTCCCATCCTAAGGAGAGCCAACTTTCAATGGCAGCTCTACCACTATTGCTTTGGATGGTCTATTTTAGAGTTGAAAGCTGATCCTGGATCTTTGGTACAAACTGCATTGCCTCTGTATGCATCAATGGATTAATGCAAGGGTCACCAATGTGTTGCTTGTGGGCACACATATGCCCACAGAGGCCTTTCCTGGTGCCTACGGGGTCCCCTTTCCCACTCCACTGAAATTAGTGTTGAAAGAAGCATGCTCCTGTCGCTAGTAAAACAGGTTGTGAAGTGTGCTTGGCTGTGGTGCCCACAGCTGTGTATCCAGTTTGCAAATGTACCACTGGCCCCCAAAAGGGATGTGACCCTTCCTTGATCATTCAATGGCTTCACCTTACTCAATGAGAACTATATAAGTATTTCCTTGGCATAAACTCTTCCTCTCATGTCTCCAGGAGCAGCTGTGGGCAGCTTTAGAAGTGGGAGAGATAGACATGGTTGTCTCAGCTCATACTCCTTGCTCCCGAGACTTGAAAGATTTGAACAATGGAGACTTCCTCAAGGCCCCGGCAGGGATTGCTTCACTACAGTTTGGTAATATGTTTTATATATGCTGTTCTTTTTCTTATCTTCATCCAATGAGCATGTACTGCTAAGAATGGAAAGGATGATATCCTCATATCAAGACCCAAGAATATACTACACTGACAGGCAGTATCTCTCCAGAATGTGGGAGGTCTTTCCCATTACCTGCTAACTGGAGGTGTCTGGAATTAAAACTGTGACCTTCAGGATGCAAAGCATGTGATCCACCATTGAACTATGGCCCTTCCCAAAGCATGACCTGTCATCCTGTTGTTCCATGTGCCCTTAGTGTCCTCAAGCTAAGCTAACCAATACCCCATTCAAAATGCCCCATTTCATTTAAATTACAAATACTTTAGTTTTTGACTATGTAAATTAAAGTAATCTGTTTTAAAAAGCATGTTCAATAAAGCAAAGACTGGATCCCAAGCATAGTTACTTCAAAATAAGTTCCATTGAATGCAGAATAATTTTCTTTTAGGTAGGTTATGGCTTTCAGACAAATAAATCTTAATTGATCAGATCACTTTTCATAGAATAGTCAATTCATTGATTAAATGTGCATATGTTTACATACAAAAATTCTGAAGAAAATAGCATGAATTTACTTCCCTGGTGCTTCTCGCCCCCATACAATCACACAATAGTGTGTGCGATTCAATGTGTGTATGTCTGAATGAGTGTGAATGAATGTCAGTGAATTGTGCTTATGGGTGACCCAACGTATTGCCACATGTGGCCCTCGCGGGAAAGGACTGCTCACCCCTGGTATAGAACTTTACCAAATGTTCAAGTCTCCTTTTTAAGTGGCATCAAGTGATATACTTTGAGAAGAAACCAGGGAAGAACAATCTTCTTAACAATAAATTCCTCTACTAATTGTGACTGGAAAATTCATAGGTCTCCCTCTCTTCTGGACCTCTGCAAAATCCAGAGGGTTCTCCTTCCATGACCTAGTGCAACTGATGTGCAAAAATCCTGCCATTCTGAGCAGGCTGGAAGACCGTAAAGGATCACTTGGCCCTGGGATGGATGCAGACCTGGTGATCTGGAATCCAGAAAAGGAGTTTGAGGTAAGGATGGGAGAGGATATAGGTCATTTTTAAAGTTTTTTGAATCACCTTGGGGGTCTGATATAGAGCCAAAAACAGGATATAGCAAATCTAATAAAATAAAGAGTTATAACAAACAAAGCCCTTACAGAAAACAATAAAATTTCCCAATACCAAATGAAGAATTAAATGTGCCAGTTTTATGAGACAGAAGTCCAAAGTGTAGTTGTTGTTCTTTGGATTTCTTATCCTTACTTCACCATAAGTCCCAGGTAAGATAAAACAATATAAAAATAAAATGTTAAAACCAGTTAAAACACTTTGGTCTTGAATGTTTCCAGTATAAAAAGGCATAGCAGAATGGTTGTTTCAATGACCTTAGCAAGAGAGTAGTCTTGACACACTTAGGGTGTCAGCTGGGGCATTATTTTTCTCAATTTGGATCAAAGATGCATCAAAACACTTATTATGGTTATTAACTAGAGAGATACAAGATATAGATATTGATTGTGGCGAACATCATGTGTATACCACTTCCCAAGCCAGCGGTGGTAGCTCACTGGATGCAGAGTAAATGGGAGTGTGTACTCAAGTTCTGTTTTCACCCTGTGAAACCAACCTTTCTATGCTTTGAAATTTTTATAATTGATGATCTGGAAAGTGCTAGTTCTAATATTCCCATTCTCTTTGATACAACACAGGGACAATAATATTAGGTTCCATACATTATCCTTAGTAAGCAACATTCCCCAAACTAATCTGTATTATAATTATTTTGTCTCCTTGTTTCTCTCTCAGGTGAATAAAAACATAATCCATCACAAGGATAAGGTATGGGAAGGCTCATGTTTTCTGCATTCTCCCAGTGTTCCTATTACTGCCCCCCCCAACCATCCCACCCTCAAAACACCTTACTGTAATTTACTGTATAATTCATTTTTGGCCTCTACTTAGGGCAGGCTTTACTGTTAAGCAAAGTGTCGTTTCTGTGGTGGTAGAGGCTATAATGAACTGACTGTTTAGCAATCTTCACCTCCATCTATCACTTTGCTTAGCAGGCAAAAACCAACAAGCAAAATACCACCAGAAGGGGTGAGCACAGCCGTCGGCTTTCAACATTCCTTGCCTTTTTGCAGCCTTGACATTTATGGGCTATTCAGTCTTTATCTTTTCCAGGTCAGAAGTTACTGGGTCAGAGGATCTGCCTCATACAAATTTAAATAAGGACTGGCCCTAGTAGGCACCCAACAGGATGCATGTCTATGCTGAAGGAGTCTAAATCATTTTCACATCTGGTATCTTAGATTATTGATTAGTGTCATGGCCCTAACCTCAAGCTCAGAGTCAGAGGAGGATGAGCTGGCTGAGGCCAGGACTGCTGCACCACCAGGTTCCCTGGAAGTGAACCTGAGGCTAGTGGAACCTACAGAACCTGAGCCAGAACCCTCACAGATGTCTTTCGCCAAGTCCCAATTGCCTGAAGAGTCAAGTACTTCTTGCTCTATAGGCCTACCCAACAGAATTCGCCAGGACAGCAAGCCACAGAAGAGAAAAGAAGTGCTCCAGGTTAGGGAGTTGGCCCTTTAAGGATACCTACTCTTTGGGCATAGAGATGGAGCTTGAGAAAGGTAAACTGGGTGGAGGGGTTCATAAGGCCTCAATTCACCTCTACACTTTGTTGTTCACTTAGAGCTTTCTACACCGCTGCATCTATTTTGCCTTGTGAATATCTGCTATGGACAGATAAGAACCACCATAAACAAAAACACATTTACCCAAAGACCTTTGATTCTGCATTCTATTTATCCTTACTTTTCTTTCTCTCGCCCCTCCCTACTTTAGCTAACCCCATACTTGGGTTTCCAGCTTTGTGGTGAGGTCTTTGCCACTCTTGTACGTGGCAGGCTGGTTTATCTGAATGGGAAATTTGCACCCAAGCCAGAAGGGGACCTGCTTGTGACTGAGAGGAAGATGCCTACAAGTGTCTCATCACCCTACTACTAATGAGGAAGAGAGTATGACAAATGTACTAGCTAAACTGAAGTGCCATACACAAATCTGGGCAGAAGAGAAGCTGGAAGAATAGAAGAGGAAAGGAGGGTGGAATCTACACACATACAAAAAACGCTGTGAAAATGCTTTAAAAATGCTTTGAAAAATACATTGAATTTTGCATAGCTCACTGTCACCATCTAGTGTCACATTTGTATATTGCAATTTACATTTAAAATGTTTTATTTGCAGCTGTATAGCTGAGTCCGAGGATGAGTAACAAAGAATAAACTGCAATCACATAGTCTATTGTCTCAGTGAGAGCAGCTGCTACACTTTCTGACTTTTTCTACAACTGCTGAATAAATAAAATGAAGTCAACAGCTCCAGCTGATTTGTCAAGGATATGCAACAATGGAACAGTAAAAATCGGAGCCACTCACTCATGCCTTCTTGCTTTCCAGAAGTAAAAATAAGACTAATAAAAAATCAGGGTGATTGGGGAACAGGACAAAAGGTTTGGGTGATCTCGCAGCTCTTGATGCTTCATCTCAAAGTGTTTATTTTGCAAATCATTGATCTTATTTTCAAATCTAATGTAACACAGTGCTCACAGTGAATAAAAGAGTAATATGCCAACGTGTGATGAGTTCTGAATAAGTATTCTTTCACTATGGCTATGACCTTAGAAATTAGATAAAGAGGCTTTCAATATAACTCTTTAATCAAAGTATGATCTATTGATTTCCTGATCAGAATATGATCAAAATGGGATGTCAAGTAAATGTGTTTGACTTGTGCATCTTTCGATTCTTGCAGTTTCTCTAACCTTTAGAGCAAGGATGAGAAACCTGCAGTCCTCCAGATATGGGACTATACCTCCTATCATTCCTGACCATCCTGGCTGAGTTTTATTGGAGTTAGGAGTTAAACTACCCCTGAATTAGAGAGTTCCATATTTTAAGTCCTCTCTCAGACAAACTATACTGAATGCAAAATGAGGCACAGTGCTCTGCTTGCAACATCCACGAGGTTTTAAGACTGCCACTGCCAGCCAAGCAATCCTGAATAATTTATTTTTCTCCTATTTGACTTAATTTGAAAATCCATAGAAACAAAGTAATCACTTTGTCAAAACTAAAAGGCAGCATTTCCCTTTGATAGTGCTGTGCTAGAACATACATCCTGCCAGAGCATTTGGACCTTAGTGTTTATTAGCTGGCAAGGGCTCATGGTACATAAAATGCTAAACAAAACATTAGAGGGCTTAATATCACAGAAATACAAGTTGTCCCAGTAAAAGGGCAGATTCTCAAAATGAAGTACAGTATATGGTCTGATACAAAGTGAGCTTCCTTGAAAATGCAAATGCTACAAAGGAAAATTGTGAGAAAGGGTAGAAGGGAAATAATTCAGTCACTGAAACCAGAGAAACTGTTGCTATCTTCTGGTGGGATAATGGCATTCAGATACAATGACACAGCAAAGAAAATCCACCCATAACTGGCCTCCCCTTCCTCTACACAACTACGAATTTAACAATTTAAAGGCACAAGGGAAAAAATTGTTCTTGTGCCTGGCCAATTTTGTGTATAAAGTCCTGTAGCGACGTCCACGTGGAAGTAAAACAAACAGATGATGACCGGGATGGAAAGGATCTGTGACAATTCCCTCTGCTCTCTTCCTAACTTGGGTAGCATAGAGTGTCTGTATTGAAGGGAAGCTAGCAACAATTACCCTTTCTGCAATTCTTACTGCTTGTTGGAGCCTTTTCTTGTCCATCTTGGAGGCTGTGCCATACCAAGCAGTAATAGATGGTGCAATTGAAGATTATTGGCGCTCTTGTACAACAAACCTCCAAACTTTTTGCAAAAAGGAAAGTGATAAATAAATGCACAGGAAAAACAATTGCTTGATACAATGTTGTCTAAATTCCCCTCAGACAAATCAGAATGAATGTTGCCATCTTTGTGCAAACCAAACAAGGGTGAAGTTCAATAAAACAACTGTCTGGAGGTCCCATTGGCCCCAGTCCAATGCTGATCACAGTCAATAGATATACTAGGTTTCATCACCTCAGTCTAGAAATAGGACCTTGTCTTGTAAGGGAATTTTACAGGGATTGTGGCAAAGCAGAAAAAATTCCACTTCCCTTTCTCTCCCCTCATTGTACTGAGGTTGCTCGGGCTCAGCTACTATTTACACTAATTGCATCTTAAGATTTAGTGTCAGAAGTATAACGTATTCCTGGACACCGCAGAGTTAGATGCAGACTTTTCTGGAAGCTTCTGGCTGTTGTGTAATTGACTGGACAGCACAACGCAGGAACTCTGCAACTCACTGGATAACTATATACAGTATTTATTGAAGCAACTAGTATCCATAAGTTACTATTTACAGACTTTACAAAACAAAAGAAACAAAACATAAAATCTTTTCCTACTCTGTCTCTCTCTCTCTCTCTCTCTATACTGACCACTTTCTCACACCAACACCTGCACCACACACTAACCACAAAGCTCTCACACAGAGCTCAGTCTTTAGGACTTCATTGACCAATCACAGGTCGTTGCTAAGGGTCTGAGAGAGAGCAGATCTGGGCTTTCTGCCAACTACTAATTGCTTGGAGATAGACAGCTGCATTTCTGCATGTAGGCAACTCTGAAATCTCTAACATTGCATTCATGAAGTTAATGTCTAGTTTGGCCCTCAAGTTCAAACTATTACAGAATTTGGCCAGTTCTTCCCCCTCCTGTCCGGTCACCATTGTTCTATTACTGCATTGAAGCTAGGGGCAGGGGGTGGGAGGCAGTGAGGTTGCTCAGCAATCATATGAGAGCTCTGAGAACTGTAATATGGACTCACCATGACACAAATGCATGCATCTCAGCTACATACATTTTTAAAGCTCAAAAATAGTTGTGGTCTGGCCATAGAGAAGTTGTTGCACTGCACATTGAAACTCAGATATTTACAGTGGGCTATTGTCTACTGACAGCTAAAGGTGCTCTAAACTGTGATCTTAAGGAACATGTGCAACTTACATTTTTATACTACTCGTACTAGGCCCAGGGGAAAATAATTAGTGAAGTTGTAGTATCTGTCCCCAGACTACATGACAGTCAGGACACAGTTGTGTGTAGCGAATTGTTGCTGGTCTCCTATTAATTGCCTTTTGCCACTTTCAGCTTTATAGTTACCTGGTTACCTCAACGTTCAGAAGCAGTATACCTCTGTGTAGCAGCTGCTCTTACAATAAGTCTGCATGGTACTTATTTCAGTTATTAAATGCACTCATCTGCAGTTCCCATACATGTCAGGGACTGACAGAATGCTGACGAGTGCATACAGGGAGAAGGGGGGCTGGTGTCTGACTCAGGAGAGGGGCTAGTGATTTGTGGGGAACTGTACCAGGCAGGAGGCAACAGTCGGAGGCAGAGGAAGCTTCAGAGCTGAAGGGTGGATCACAGGATGGGTCGGAGGGAAAAGAAGGAGCAAGTCAGGCAAAAAAAGGAACACAGAATAACACACAGGTCACCCTATTTCTTGGGAGGGGGGGGCAGATTTCTTCAGTCAGGCTCTGCCAATAAGCAGGCAGGCACAGTTACTTGTTAATCCCATTATTAATCTAGAATTCACTGTTCCTGGCAAACTACAACCAGCGACTGCTCAACATACCAGTGTTAGACAACAAGAATAAAGAATAAAACTTCAATTTCATATAGTTTCAGTGATTTAGGACAGAACCAAACATAATGGTCCAGTTGTCCAGTTTCTCTCCATTCTGTGAGGGAAGCAACTTCTACAGAAATTGAGGCAGCATAGGAAGCTTCTCCGTGTTGCCCAAAGAACAAGGAAAATAAGTCTCCTCCAGATCTTTATTTGCATGATATTTAACTTTCCAGCTTCTAACAGGTGTAGAATTCCCAGGCAAGGAAGGCCAAAGGCTTTAGAAAGCACAGAACTCTCTGGGAGAAAACCAAGGAGTAAGTAAGTTGGAGGTTGTGTTCTAGAGATAAGCTCATATTCACAAGGAGCCTGGAGACGAATGACAGTCACTGGAATATTTTTCAGAAGAGGAGAGAAACAAGAGGGAGGTGTGCTAGCATTTATCTGATCTAAGATCTGTTTGTTTTGCTCAACCCCAGCGTGCCATGTATTTAAGGTCAGGGATGAGCAGGGTGTTCCTAGTGCTACAAGCAGCAGGTTGGACTCCTGTTCGGCGGCCTCTGGTTTTAACTCAGTGTTGCCGCACCATGGCTTCTCAAAAACTATGTCTGCCACCTCCAGCACCTCTGCTACAGCCACTGTCTGTTCCAGACAGGTTATTGCTGGGCCCTGGGCCCTCCAATTGCCCTCCCCGGATCTTGTCTGCAGGCTCTCGACAGCTCATAGGACACGTCCACAAAGAAATGATCCAGGTAAGAAATAAAATCCTAATTCCTTGTGTGCTCCTACTTCAGCTCCTACTTAATGCTTTTCCAGCTTTCAAGTATCACCCTATTTAATTATTCATTAATCTATGGATTAAAAATTTTTAAATCAAAAGTAATGTTCTTAACTAATACAATCTAGATTTATGGAAAATCATTATTATTTAGCCACAGAATTTCTTGATAACCAGAAGCATGATTTTCTTCCTCTGTGATGGGACTATTATTTCTGGGTATTTCCCCATTTTTAAGAACTTGATTCTACTGACCTCATGTGAGTCTCAGGCTTTCCTCTGATCTAGATCCACTAAGCATATATAAAACTTTGAAAACCCAACTCTTTAAATCTAGACAAACTTCTGCTGTTTAGATCTCATGGTGCTTATTCCTCTGTATGTCAGTCAGGAAGACAGATATTCCTTTGAGATCCATTACCCAGAAAGGATTGCTAACTATTCATGGGAGTGATCCTAGGCTTAGTAGCAGGCAAATATATCACTAAATTGGAGGCATGTAATTTCTGTGTATAGGGGAGTTCCACGCTGACTTGCATTTTGAGGCCCCATGAGAGAGGACTTGTATATAAATACAGACTCCTTCTGTATTTATGACGCTTGAAATCTGCTCTATCAGACAACCTACTCATTCTCATCAGGGTGTGTGAGGCTTTAGGATTCAACATTTCCACTTACACAGGAGCATGGCTGTTCATAAAGTGAGATTAATCAATGTATTATATGATGTAAAGAAATAAAGAAGCAAGAGCAGGATCTCAATTGTGGCTGAGTAACTCTACTGTGGGAGTATTCTCTCCCATAACAGTATTTTGGACTTTGTTCAGCCCTTTCTGGATGTTGTTTTTTGTCCATCAAAGTGTATAGAAACTTTTAATGGGTGCCACAATGTTATCTCTTCCTCCTATGAATGCCACTGTCAGAATCCACAGACATAAATACACTTCCACTGCCAGCTTTGGGAAAGTTTCTTTGAACACTGATTATCTTCTCTGTTGCCCTCAGATAATGGATGAGATCAAGCTTGGAATCCAGTATGCCTTTCAGACACAGAACCCTCTCACATTGGCTGTCAGTGGCACCGGCCATTGTGCCATGGAAGCAGCCTTCTTGAACATGGTGGAGCAGGGAGACAAAGTGCTCGTAGCTATGAATGGATTTTGGGGTGAACGTGCAACTGGCATTGCCAAAAGACTTGGTATGTTTTTTGGAACCTTTTCCTTCAAACTTAGCATTCCTTTATAGTATTATTTATTTCATTTATTCATTGCTTACTGCATAAAATGTTTCAAAGTGAGTTGTAAAACCATACTGGATGCAAAATTTGAAACACCAACCACCACCACTCATGTAAGGGTGAGAATAATGGCTGTATAATATGAATCCAGTGCAACAGGATGTATTGGGGCTACTGCAATCTGCTGTGCAACCAAGCCACAAAAACCTTCTCTTGTGCATGCCATTCTGCTAGTGCGACTTGTACGCCACTATGGGACTGTAGCTTAAGACTAAGTTGAATTCCTCCCAATTTGTTTTTAATAATCAAACGCTTCTTTCCTGCTCCAAGTTTAATCATCATATACTCTGGAACATGAATGGACTTTGGCAAAGGTGCTGCTATGTACTTGTTAATACATGACTCATTTCAAACAGAAGCGCCTGTGGCTCTCTTAACATAACTTGTTGTGAACTGCTCCCAAGTGAGAAGTGATTTGCTGTCTTCCCATCAGTCCACCAGGAATGGTACTCCACCCCTAAACCTAAAACTTGCATTCTCATGTGTTGACTATTTTGGTGGACTTAGTTGAGCTAAATCAGGGGTAGGGAACCTTTTTCACACCAAGGGTCTGATCAAGAGCTGATTCATTCACTGCAGGTCAGTTTTGACAGGTGGGCAGGACCATACACCTCTCAAATCACCTGATGTCATAATGCCGTCAGGTGAAAATGTCAAAGGAGCTCACTGTCATAACCAGTCAGCTAAACCAACAACCCAGAGTCTTCAACCTGTGTCTAGATTGTAATTTCTCCTGGTCCAAACCACTTTTCAAATATAGTTTCAGGGTGCACTGAGACATACTCAGTCCTTATTAGCCACAATAATGCACACATGTCTAATTCCTTTTCAGGGATCAGCAAAATCCAAACTAGTTAAGTGAAGCCCCTAAAAGCTGCTTAGTCAGTCCGTCTTCTTTTAAATCCAAGGAAACTGAAACCCAGTGAAATTACTCTATGAGTGATTTTGAACCAGTCACTATCTCCCAGCCTAACCTACCTCAGAGGGTCATTGTGAGGATAAAATTGAAGTACCAGTGGGGGAAACCATGTACATCACTTTGAGCTCCTTGGTAGGAAGGTGGGATATAAATATAATAATAAATATAGAATAATATATTCTACCTTCCCCTAGAAGGGCTTTATTATTATCTAATTGGAATGAATCTTGATGCTTCCCAGGAGCCTTAGGAACAGTTTTGTCCTTTGCTTCTCCTTTAACAAAGTTCAAGTAACATGATTTGTAATTCATTACCTTTTTTAGGAGCAGACGTTCATCAGCTAGTAAAGGCCCCTGGAGAGTGTTTCACTCTAGAAGAAATAGAGAAGGTGAGTTGTGTGAGCAAAGTAACTGAAAGTAGCAGCAAAGAGCATGTTTATTGGGAGAGTTTGTATCCTGAAAGGCAGGATATTATATAGATAATTTAAATACATAAATACAGCTCTAAGTGAAACCTGCAGTCTATGTCTTTCTTATGTAGATGGTTGGGACAACCAGTTCATAGCAATTTAGCCTCCCACCTACTAGGAGAATATTACTGTTCACCTACTCCTCCCCTGTTTTTTTGTCTTGTCTGACTCTTCCCCCCTGTTGCCTCTCCTAGGGTTTAGTGACACATGCTCCCTTTTTATTTTTCATCACACATGGAGAATCCTCCACTGGAGTGCTTCAGCCCCTGGATGGCCTTGGAGAACTCTGTCACAGGTTAGTGGGTCATGGACATCAAACACTTATTTGCCTCAGAAACAAAGGCCTCAAGGCTGCAATCTAAGCTGCCTGATTTACCCATACCTCATCTTAGTGTGGATTGTGAACCCCTTGTGCCTCCGTTAATTCCCCCTTGCCCATGCAACATTCTCCTTCAACTACTGCTGTCCCACACTTTTCTTTTCCCTAAATCCAAAGATTCCCTATGCTTAGAAAATCTGAATAAGAGAGCTGTTATCAATTGCTTAAACCAAATGAAAGACAGAAGGAACTCCACATCTACTATATCTTTTGGAAAGTTGTTTGTTTGTTCACTGTGCATTTGGACCTCTCTTAATATAGCATAACTAAGTTTTCTTATTACTCAAAGCTCAGTGTTTATTTTGTTTGTTTGTTTAAAATTAATATTCAGTCAACCACAGGAAAAGTACAAGCCTCCATTTTGCTCATTGTGAAACATGGTAACTGGTTGGATAAGGATACTAACATTTACTCTTACATTATTGTGCACTTCCTGGATACCCACATCTGCCCAGAATGGAAAAGAGAGAGCAGCAGGGGAAGACCAACTGAGTGTGTGTACGTGGGGGGCAGGGGGAGGGGAGAAACCCAGCCCAGATGCATTCCACCAAGCTCTGCCAACTGGCACCAATGGCTAACAGTGGAATAGCAATGAATATGACTTAAAAACAACACAATGTGTGGTAGTGGACTTGCACACAGAGAAATCTGATCTGGATGACCTGTTTGCAAGTTAAGCCCTGCCTTCCAAAGCACACTAAATCTCTATTCTTTCCTTCCTTGTTTTAGATATAATTGTTTACTACTGGTGGATGCTGTAGCATCACTGGGTGGAGCTCCAATTCTTATGGACCAGCAAGGTGAGCAAGATGTAACAATCTGTCATAGTAACACAAATGTTTACCATTGATGTGGAAATGGTTTGAGGTTCCTAATCATCTTTCCTTCATCATCACTGGAGAAGGCAAAAGATAGATGTGTATTTGCTAAGAGAAAAGGAATACAAAAGATAGTATAGGAGATGCTCTCTGGCTATTGCCACATTCTAGAGGACGAGTAGGTAAATCTGAAACTAGTATCCAAGCTTCTCCCTAAGTATATGAAAGCCTTCCCCAACTTGGTGTCCTGTAGATGTTCTGGATTACAACTCCTATCAGCCCCAACCAGCAAGAAGTGCATCCAAAACATCTGGAGGTCACCAGGTTGGGGAAGTAATTTATGACATTAGTAATAAACAAACAAGTATCTTGCCTAACTTCTCAAATTTTCCTTCCATGGACTACTTGCTGAGGGTCTTGGTAGACCATTTAATATTTTTCCTGCTTGTTATAGCAATTGTAATGCACTGTGTTAGGTGCTGTATGATTTTTTGTGTTTTTACAGACATGCAATGGAAGCTTGTGGTCCACAGGCCACCATTTGGGAACCACTGCTCTATACATATTGCACTTACATTGTCTTTATTTCATTTTTAATTGCCACAACTTTCCACAAAGAATCCTGGTAGTACAGAACTGAACAGGACATCTGCCAAAGTGAAGGAACACTTATTAACATTTTTTTCTCCCCTGTTGAGCACACAGGAATTGACATCCTCTACTCAGGCTCCCAGAAAGTCTTAAATGCACCACCTGGTGCTTCACCCATTTCTTTCAGCCAGAGAGCAAGGTAAGCAAAAAAATATTTGTTTTGGGGAGATGTTATTTCCAGCTGGATGTTAGGCAAGTCAGTGCTTTATAGGAGACAGTCATTGAGATATGGGAAATGATAGGAGGCTCATTTTCCTCCTAAAGACACTGAGCTGGATCCAAAAATTGACTTCCATGTGCAGAAGGGGTCCTCAGTTAACCAAATAGGTAACTGTTTTACACCTTGGCACTAAAGTGTTGTGAGAGAAGAATGAAGCTCATCCAAAAATGCTCTTCAGCTTCTGCAACAGCTTGTTTATGCTCTGCATAAACTCTACAAATTATCAAAAATGTCATGGTGTTTTCCTACCATTCAATTCTTTGGGTTCAACTCACTGAACTAAGTGAGCCCCACATCTCACAGAATTCAACCTCTGTGCCTTCTTGCAAGCTCCAGGTTCAAGCACCTCATATTATCTACATTTTCCTGCTTGTTTCTAACAAAGGGGCTAAGTGAGGCCACATGGCATTGAAAATCCCACATGAATCAATTCCACTGGGCCATACTATTATATACATCCCAATCTCCCAACTGTGAGTAGTTAGTTTCCATGGAATGAAAGTCACTGGAGACTAATGGCATTTGTGATCTAAAGCTGAATTTACATACATCTCAGCATGAGATGGAAAGTTCACAGCATTACTGCTCCAATAGTCTGCTCCTCCACTCCTCAATGCCAAAGTACTGGATTCTCATGGAGAGAAAATCAATACCTCTATGACTCTTCCAGGTTCTGTTCTGGCATTGCCACTCCATTGCTCTTTCACACACACATTGGCACTATTTAGTCTATGTGGAAACTAAATATGTTGTTGGATTCCAACCCCCATCAACCTCAGCCATCATGGCTAATGGTTAGGGATGATAGAAGCTGAAGTTCAACATCTGAAGAGCCAGTTTCCTCTTCCCACTTTACTGATGCTGAACTGTGAGGTTTACAGCAAATACACTAGGGGTAGGAGGTGTACAAAGAATGTGATTCACTGGTAGATTTCCTTCAGGTGACCAATATTTGCATTTCCATTTTGTCAGGAAGAAGATTTACAGTAGGAAGACGAAACCAATCTCCTTTTATCTGGACATGGAGGAACTGGCTCAATACTGGGGCTGCAATGATCAACCAAGAAAGTGAGAGCTAATTCTATGGCTTCTCATTCTCCTCACTTTTAAAGTAGTTTCCTGGTCTCAAGAAATGGACCAGGCCCTGGACCATTATTGAGCAGCAGATCTGCACTACCATTCCTTCCCCCAATCCTTCTATCATATGGCTGGGAAAGCAGGTGGGGTAAGAGAAAATGCTTTGAATGGAAATATGGCAGGGAACAGATCATTCTCTCACATGCAACTCTTGGGGAGAGAGAGAGAGAGAGAGAGCACACTTGCTGCTTGCTTACAATGAGTCATTCAAAGCACAAAAACAAGAACTGGGCAGTACCTAGTTTGACATAGGCTTCAATTGAGAATATGACAATACTTCCTCGCTTCCCTTTCCTGTCACTATTTTGTTTTGGCATGGGGGGGGGAGGCGTTGATAGGTGGGATATATATTGTGAAGTGGTTTCTGATAGATTGGTCCATGCAAACTGAGCATCTCCCTTACATGTTGCATGTATCTTTGCAGGTATCATCATACTGCACCCATCAACACGTTTTTCTGTCTGCGAGAAGGCTTGGCAATTCTTGCAGAAAAGGTCAGTCAGTGTGGGAGACTGAAAGGCCTACAGGCTGAAGTAGTAGAGAAACAAAGGAAGATACTGAAATCAAGATATTTCTGCTGCTTAGTTAGGAATGGGCATATTAGAGTAGATCCAGATATTATACAGCAATCATATTAGACATGACCCCATTAGTAATAAACTTACAATGCAGAAAAAGTCAATGTGTAGAAAAAGGTGTAGTAGATTAATTTTTGCCCTGAATGTCCATTCAGGACTTCCCAAAGTATGTCTCCCCTATGTATGAAGCACCTTAGTTGTCATAGAAGGAATATAGAACCAGTATCACCCTTTCTTGACTGGAAGCAGAATGAGGACTACTGAAGGCTGATGCCTGCCTGATGCAATCCTAACCCTGCTTACTTGAGTGTAAGCCCCATTTTATTCAACAGGACTCACTTCTGAATAGACATGGTTAGGTCTGCAGCCTTACTTTCTAAGCAAGCCCTTGGTTTATTCCCAACTGGTAAGGAGTATATTACTTTGTATGATGTGGACCCTAAGAAACAAATGAGTACCATACTAATTTTAGAGAGTTTTTTTTTTTTTTTTTTAATAAGAATTTATTGACATTTTTACTTATAACAACATACAACCTTAACCACACCTACATTTATACACATACAAAACAAATACAATTACACATCTTATACAAAAATTGCCATGATTTTTCTTCTTAATTAGACATCTACAAAAAAAAAAAAATTTCTTTTTCCAATCTTGACAGTTGACTTCCCCTGCCTTTTCACCTTCGAGTTTATATCCATAATCTACTTTTTAACCTCTTCATTTAAAAAAAATTAAACTTAATTATATATATAGAGTAAAACATTCATCTTAATCTTCATCTTAGTCTTAATCATCTTAATCTATAAACTTAAACCACTTAAAATGACTTCATTTATACTACATCCTTATAAATCCTCACAAATCATCCTCATCAAATCTATCTCTTCTATCCTTTGAACTGCTGCTAATAACATAAAAACTTGAAATATCTCTTTTCATATTCAAACAAATAATAAAACAAACTATTGTTGACAGTGTTCACCCTCCGATTTCAAAATACCATAACAGATTGCTTTAGATTTTACTTAATACTTCACCCCACACCCCCTCTGTCCATTCTTCTTCTCCTGATGGCATCAGCACTGAACTTCCATGCAACTTCCCTCTCCCAACGTCCACAGATCCAGGCACAGTCCAAAGCTCTCCTTGCCACGAGCTCCGAGGTATCCAACTCTCCCTCTCTCAGCTTCTCCGGTTCTTTGTAGCATTCCTTTTCTTCTTGTAAATACCTTAATTCTCTGTCCCTGGCCCCCGAGCTCACACCTCGGGGACTGGATATAGCAAATCTTAACATCGCCTTGGGGCTGCCACCCCCAACAAGCGAATTTCTTCTCCGAAGTAGCTCATTCATTTCTTCCCATCTTTCCATCCATCCTCTCAGCTCTTTGACAAGATTTCCTTCCAAAGTGTCAAAAGTTTTGTTAGCCTCCTCTGTGGGCAGTTGGTTCCATTTCAGACCCCCACACAAGACTTTGACTTTTCTGTAAATTAGTTCCACCTTCAAGGCAGTGAGCCTTTGTTCATCTGTTAATCCAGAGTTCAATACCAGTTCAAGGACGAAACCCAGCATACTGGCAGAGGAGGAGGAAGTGGGTATCATATTTCTTCTCCTGTCTCTTTGTTCGTCGCCATTTTCCTAAGCTGGAGCGCAAACACCGCAACTTTAAACAGAGATATTTTCCGCTAGTTAGCTTCCCAAGAAAAAAGTTTGCCAGTCTCATGTATCGATTTTAGATACTTTATAACCAGTTCTGTGGCAGCAATCCCTCAAATTGGTTAATTTCTTAGGCTCGAAGGGAGGGAGGCAGGCTGCCTTTCTCCTTCCCCCCGGATCGTTCCAAAAACACGATTTCTGCCAAGATTATTTACTCACGACCACCGGGTTCGTTTAGCTCCATTCTTCACAGGTAGAACTTGGACGCTCACCGCGGGCTTTGCCGCCGCATTTGCATCCCGGTTGGGGCATATCCCCGTAAGCCCGGCTCCGTTGTCCCTTCACCCCCACTCCCCCTTTACAGGGGGGTAGGGGAAGGGTTCGGAGCCTCCGCGGGCACAGCCGGGGAGCCCAGGGTGCGGGACGCTCTTCCCGCACCCCAACCGGAGCCGCGCGCTGCGGTAGCGCGGCTCCTAACCCCCGGGATGGATCGGGCGCCTCGCAGCCGAAGCAGCCCCGACCACCCGCTATGGCGTCGCCAGCCGGAAGTCCTAATTTTAGAGAGTTTTTGGATGCTAGCTGGTCAGAACTGACAAAGCCAATCTCAATTACAAACCTATCATTTTTTTTTTTTTTTAAAGATGAAAGGGTAGTATCCAACTAAATAATTCTGCTAGCACATACACTTTTGGCTGCACAATGCAACTTCCTCTCCCTGCTCACCAAATAACATATTTAGGGGGCACATGAGAAGAGAGAGAGAAAATTCCATTGCACAGTCAAAGGTACTTGTGATAGCAGAACTGTTTAGATAGTTAGATACCCACCCACTGTGTCCATCCTAATATAATATGCCTGCTATGTAGAGATAGTTGTATTTGAAATAGTTTTTATTTCCTACACATGAAAATAAAAGTGCATTTTGTATACAGGGGCTAGAAAATTCCTGGAAGCTTCACAAGGAGAACAGCCTGGACCTGTGTGCTGGGCTACAGAAGTTAGGCCTCCAACTTTTTGTGAAAGAACCGGTAGGATGCAAACCACAATAATTAGCTCCACATTCTGTGCTGAGTAATCACCACTGAAGTGAACAAGAGAACTAAGTTGTATGTGTGCTGCTGCATTTTATAGCACCTGCTGAGATGGATGGAGAAAGGAATAGACAATGACAGTAATTGCAGGCCTGTTGAATATTATATACCGAGGATAGTGAGATATGAGAAAGGAACCAGAGATAAGCCAGAGAGACTTTGTTCTAGCAACATCAGTCTATTAACTTAGGCTGGCGCTAAGGCAATAGTGTTTCCACAGCTGAATGTAGTTTGAAAGCAGGATAGTTGATCATTTACTGCATGAACATCTCACTTTTCAGCACCAATCAACATGTAACCAGAAATGATAGGGAAACCAAAATGTACAGGACGGAATGTGAACCATATATGAAGCCAACTTTTAACATTCAAAAACCATTCTCTCTAGCCTTGCACAGAATCAAGCTCACCACAGACAAATGGTCAGTGAGTGCAGATTCCCAGTGTGAGAAGGTCCCATGCAAGCAAGGAGATAAGTCATTAGGGTGAGGGCATTTCATCCAGATGGTGCAGCTTGCTATGAATCCCGGGAAATGGAAGCATTTACATGCATTCAGAAATTACTTGGGTGCCTTTGGCTCATTCTCTTTATTTTTCAGGATGCAAGGCTTCCAACAGTCAACACTGTCTTTGTACCTGAGGGATATGACTGGAAGGAAATCACTGACTACATTATGAAAAGGCATGCGATTGAGATTTCAGGAGGCCTGGGTGCTTCAGCAGGCAAGGTAGATACTGTCTCGGGGCAGGAAATGAGAAAATAAACTAAGGTGTTTGAAGACAGGACTGTCTGGTTTTCAACAAAAAGCAAAGCATTTTGTAAATATTTTATTTCTCTACATACCTGCCTTTTACTGCTTTAGTTTTGTGTGTGAAAGCAGATGAATACAAACATGTAATCCCCCACCCTAGCCTCTGATGCAGAGGAATTGAAAGAAAAGTGAATCAGTTATTTATACCTCTAATTAGAATTAACCTTATTTACATGGTTTCCATGCCATTGAGATACTGAACTCAATCACTTTCTCATTTAGACTAAAATGAGGGCTGGAACACTTATTCGATTTTTTATATTATCTCATCACTAGGTTCTCCGAATAGGATTGATGGGCTATAACTCCACTAAATACAATGTTGACAGAGTCCTCCATGCTCTGGAAGATGCTCTCCAGCACTGTCTCAAGAACAAGCTATAAGATCTCACCCCGTTGTTTTTTACACAGAAGATCCAGAACAGTCAGTGACACTTAAGACATGCAAGGTATCAGCGGCACATCCTACATAAAGCGCTTTCCCTTTTCTTTATTCCATAATGTACCTATAGTTTACAATTCACAAGAGTAAACTTTGTTTTCATTGCATGCTATATTGTGCACGCTTACTAGTGCTGTTATGCCCTTTGTATTTTTTTTCCAACAAATGTGTGCTCCCATTGTGCAAGTTGTTATATGCTCATAAACTCACACATATGTCTGGAGGTATGTAAATAGAAGAGCCTCTGTAGTTTCTGCCTCTCATTTTGCTGTTGAATCATTGTGTGAAAAAGTCTTGAAAGGATAAGGAAAGAAATACAAAGGCTGGAACCAGATGCCAGTTTTCAGAAGAAAAGCCATAACTTACCATGAAGTAAATGCACTTTCAGTCTGACCAAACAGCTCTTAAACTGTTTTTTGAAGAACTTAAAAAATGAGTGCACATGTGCCTCTAGCGTCAATGGTGTGATGATGCCACCTTTCAGTGTCTGAAAAGGCTACAACATGTACCTAGCCTACTGACAATAGAGTAAATTGGATGAAAGCTGGGGGGGGGGAGGGCGGGAATCACCCCAAGATGTGACTGCATGTTAGCTTTAGACCAAGTTTAAAACAGAAGACGTATCCCTAAGCTACCTGTATGAAGTACAAGATGATAAACATCAACTCTCTCACCCCATGCTGCTTTTAAGAAGTTTGAATACACAACTGATGCCTAGTAGTCTAAGTCATTTACACCTTTGGGACTTTCCCATGAATGTTAAGTTATTGAAAACGAACCAGACACTGTTTGTGTTCTGACCTGAAGTCCACTTTAGAAGATAATTTTTTTCATATTTTTTTGCCAGTTCTCTCTGAATATGGAAAAGCAAAAGGAAGCTGTTCCTCCAAGAGACATTTAACTGCAAAAACTCAACTTCCCAGCCTAAAAACTATTTTACTCAGAGGTACTATGCAAAGTAACTTCTCTCATGTTCATTTGCCTTGATAGAAATGAAAAGCCTACATTTATAGGTTGGGAAGGGGGAGAGTGCAGCAGTAGCTGCTCTTTCTGCATCTCACTCTCAGTCCTACTTAACTTAGCTGCTGCTGCTAGCTCAACCCCTGGAAAAGATTTTCCTATGACTTCATCCTGATCAAGAACTATGTCTCTCCTCCATTCATTCTACTTTGGATTATACCTGGCAAGCAACTCTACACATGCAAAATGCATGTTTACAGAAGAGTGTGATTGCATTTTTCACATCTGCTCTACGAATTCAATTTTCATTCTATTCTAAGAGCACAGTTCTTTATAGCAGGCATGCACATCACCACCTGGATCTGGCTGATAAGAAGGGCACTCACTGCTGGATCAGATCATGGGTTCATTCTGTTGTCTACAGCAGCCAGCCAGATGCTTCAAGGAAACCCATCAGCCAGGCATAAAGACATTAGCCTTCTTTCAGTGTTAACAGTCGCCAACAGGTTTTCCACACCTATCAGCTGATCACCCATTCCCACCACCCTTCTGAGGAATACCCCTCCCCACTCCCTCACTATATTTAAGGGTCTGGTGACTTCCGTTTCAGTGTATCTGAAGAAGTGTGCATGCACACGAAAGCTCATAACAAGAATGGAGAGGACACCTACATACATCACCTTGAGCTCCTCGAGGAAAAGGTGGGATATAAATGCAATCAATCAATGCTTATAGTTTAGAAAATGGGAATTCTTACCATGAATTTTTATTTCGGGATCCAGATGGAGAATATTCCTCTGATAAGGATGACATGCAGAGTCGTACAGTTCTCTGCCTCCTCTCTCAGGGGATAAGCCATCTCCCTCACCAAATCAAGTGGCAAAGCAGACAACCCCACACCCCTAAACAAATTCACTCAAATATGCAAATCAGCAGAGAAAACATGAGAACAGGAAGGAAATGATACCCCAGGCCGAGAAAATGCAACTAGTCAAATAAGGGGCACCCAAACCCTAAAAAGCCCCAAAGACACACAGAGACACACTGGTTTGGGACAACCCCCCAGAACCCCTTACTTCCTATCTCTAGAATGTCCTGTCTCTAGCCACAGACCACCCCACCCCCAGAGGCAGAAATGCTGGGAGTCTAAATAAAAGTTCACCCCCAGCAGACTCCTGTAGGAGAACAACTACTGAGGGAGGAGTAATGACAGAAATAAAAAAGGGGGCAGCATGTGCCCTCAGACCAAAAGAAATAGTGCCCACCCAACTTGCCTCTGCTGAGTGTTAAAGTAGGGGGTCAATGAGGCCAATAGCCCCCAAATGGAAGCAGACCCACTACAAAAACTGAGAGGGAACTGTCAAATACAAAGCAGAATGGAGCACAAAGGATGGCGGGTGTGTGTGGAGAAAGCCCTGCTCCAAAATGGAACTCCCACCTAGACAATTTATCAAGGGACCCTCCTCACAGCTGCCCCATTTCCTCAAAATGTGTGAGCTGAGTTTGCCAAAAATATGGGTGATCTGGGTTGTGGGAAACCTGGAATGACCAACCAAAAAGGGAGGGGCCAAAACTGGGTGATCTAGCAGAGAATGATGATCTGGAAAGCCCAGGCAGATGGTGTAGGAGGCTGCAAAGCAACCCCCCCCCCACAAGCACTCACAGATATTGCGCAGTCAAAGCCTGTTCTAAAAATGCTGCTGCTACCTAGTTTATTTGCAGGACATGCCAAAAACTCCAGAAGCTGCTTCACAGAAATGTGGCTAAGTGGACACTTACAAAAACAAAAACAAAACACCCTCCCACTCTGTAGCCACCAATTATCCCAGAAGGGACTAGAGCTGGAAGGGGAAAAGTGGAAATGTGCTGAGGTAAAAATATAATCCAAACACTCAAAGCAAACCAGAAACACACTCACAACAGTTAAAGAAAAATGAGGGGAGAGGTGGGTGAAAAAAGGCAGGAAACTGACTAAAAAACACAGCCAAAGAAGTGGGAAGACAAGCCTCTATGACAGCCTATCAGGCCCAAATCTTCATGGACCAGTCAGTATCAATTTGGGGAGGGAGATGGCACCTCCTCCTGTACAGAAGGCAGAAGACTGTGTAAGGACCCACCCTGTCAACATCAGGGGGAGGGGTCATTCCTATCAAAGGAACTGTTTACCATCTGGATCCAGCAAACGTGCATTTCATTTGGGATTGCTACATGTCATTGTTTAATGTTGTTTTTTAATGTTTAATAGGCTTTTACATTTTGAATTCTTTTCAATAAGATGCTGGTTCCTTATGCATGAAAAACAGAGTAAATCTGATAGATTTTTGGGAGAGAAGACTTAAAAGTGAACTTATGGTAGTGGGGCCAAGACTATTTTCTCTTTGAAATGGTTTTGATTACCGGTAATCTCCAGCATTCTAAGTGTATGCTTGAAGACAAAGATATACTGACCCTCAGGTCAGTTTCTCCACCATGCCCAGGATCCAGTCAGTTTGTTCAACTACACCAACTGGAACTCAGCCTCTGGAATGGACAGAACGTCTCTTTCACTTTTGTACCCTTCTTTCAAGATACTATAGTTTGGACTGTTCTGCCCGGACACTGAGGTCTAGCACCAAGGGCCTTCTGGTGGCTCCCTCACTGCGAGAAGCAAAGCTACAGGGAACCAGGCAGAGGACCTTCTTGGTAGTGGCACCCGCCCTGTGGAACGCCCTCCCATCAGATGTCAAAGAGATAAACAACTACCTGACATTTAGAAGACACCTGAAGGCAGCTCTGTTTAGGGAAGTTTTTTTATGTGTGACATTTTAATGTATTTTTAATCTTTGTTGGGGAAACCCAGCCACATGGGCGGGGTACAAATAATAATAATAATAATAATAATAATAATAATAATAATAATAATAATAATAATAATAATAATAAATAATTTGTACCCCGCCCATGTGGCTGGGTTTCCCCAACAAAGATTAAAAATATTATTATTATTATTACTATTAGGACTATATATGGGGACGCGGGTGGCGCTGTGGTCCAAATCACTGAGCCTGTTGGGCTTGCCGATCAGAAGGTTGGCGGTTCGAATCCCCGCAACGGGGTAAGCTCCTGTTGCTCAGTCCCAGCTCCTGCCAACCTAGCAGTTTGAAAGCATGCCAAAAATGCAAGTAGACAAATAGGCACCACTCCAGCGGGAAGGTAAACGGTGTTTCCATGCGTTGCTCTAATTTCACCAGAAGCTGCTTAGTCATGCTGGCCACATGACCCGGAAAAACTGTCTGCGGACAAACGCCGGCTCCCTTGGCCTGTAAAGCGAGATGAGCGCCGCAACCCCAGAGTCGTCTGTGACTGTACTTAACTGTCAGAGGTCCTTTACCTTTACCTTTTATATGTGTTCAGTCGAGTTGGAATAAATATAATGGCTCAAGCAGCCTGGGGTGTAAGTGGTGGACCAGAAAATTTTGAGGTCACTTCAAGTTCCTAAGATTCTTCAAATAAAAATGTTTTCCTTAATAAAATGATTATTGGGTCTTGAATTATCATAATATTCACAAAGCTTAAGTCATCTGTAAGTTTCGCAAAGCTGAGGAGAAACAGCTTGGATGTCTGCAAGAGGTAAATGGGGGGAATACACCAGAGAAGGTGTAGTATGGATCAGAATAGTGTTTTTTTTCTTAAAAAATTGTTTAGGGGTACTCTCATTTTGATTCAAGAAAATGACCATTTTATAGTTCAAATAGGGAAAAATAGATACAGTAAATGGACAAAAGTACAAAGATTCAAAAAATGTTTAGGGGTATGCGTACCCCCAGAAAAAAGCACTGAGAACGAGTATGAACAGCTTTGCGACATGAAGCGCACTTTCTTTTTTTAAACTCTGTCCTACATTACAGCACTCCCCAGCATTCAAAGCATTCCCCCCACACCAAATCAGGAAGAAATTTACACAATTGTGACTCCTAGTTTCTCAGCAACTATAAACAAAGCATTTAAAGTAAAAAGCAATAATTTTCACTCTGTGTGTCAACTTGTAGTTTTATGACCCCAAACATCATGACATTTAGAAGAATTTGAGATGAAGCTAGTTATCCTCAGAATAGTTGTGTAACAGACTAAGTGTATATAAACCTGAGTTTTACTGCCTTTCCTAAGATTGTAATCTTTCCTTCAAGTCAGGAAAAAAACCATATCAATAGGGCCAAGTCATTTTAAATATGTTCTCCAGTAAAAGGTCATTTTTTATTTACAGTGTTTTCTATTTGTACATATTTATAGCAACATCAAAAAAGTATTCACAATGCTTCACTGAGTGCAAAATGCCACTTCATTATCACCTACCATCCTAATATTTCACCCACCTTTCCCCAACATTACCCAGATTGTCTTAGCATAGTTTATATCCTTCTTGCACATATCGGGCCACACTATTAAAAAGCAACCTTCAAGTGTGAAGATGAAAATTTGCACATCTCAGCTGTATTCAACACAGTTTTAGGCATATCTATATTTCAAAGTAAATGGATATGCATATGAGTGATGGAGGCATGACAGCAATATTGGAAGTGCAGGTGTAATAATAATCCAGAGTGCAAAAGCAGCAGCCAGGCTGAGGGAGCCTTCCCTTCTTCCCACCCCTTATTTCTAGGGAGTGGCTTTGGACAAACCCGACAAGGAAGTGATTTTTCTCAGTATTATTAAGGCTACAATCACGTTAATGACTTAAATAAGGCTTTATTTCTGAGGTACTAGTTGGCAGGTGGGCGCACACCGTGCAGACCTGCAGAAGTCCAACCCCAACAAGCTTGTAGCAATGACACTGAGAAATGGCATCACCTACTACTATCCCTGAAATCACTATTACTTGCCTTTCAGAGTAAAGCAATACATTAAAGACTTATATAAAAATTCTGGTGTCGTTTTGTAGCCTCCTTTCAGTTTATTAACCAGCCAGAAGCCCAAACTCTAACCTTTGCTTTGACTATAAATGTGATGTGCCTAGTTATTAATTATAAATAAAAGTTTGGGATGACCAAAGCTGGTGAGTGAAATGAGATTAGCCTCTGACTGGTTCTCTTGTCCCTTGACATGAACAACTTTGGACTGAGCCCACAGAAAACTTACTGGTGAACTAAGAGGCCCAAAGAAGACAGTAAGCATTTTTGCAGAATTGAAAACATCCTACTAATCATTTTGTTCTTTTGCTGGAGGAAGTGTTTTGTCCCATCATCATGCACTTCTGGAAAAATAAAAAAGTAAAAAGATTTGGTGTCTTGTTTTTCACCCAGATCTTCTGTGGGGCTGTCCTCTCACGTTCATCACTGCATGGTTTCAAACAGCAGCTGCCAGGTTTGTTTGTTTTTTACTTTAATCAATCTATCATCACAGCTTCAAGTCATCTAAGAACAACACAGCTTTTTTAACAAGTGTAATTTCTCTGAGGCAGCAGTGGCACTGGCACGGGGACTGTATTTTTCTTGCTGGGTAACCCAGCAGGTATGATTTCCACAAATTCAACCTTGCTGTCAAGTGTACTTAAGGCTCCAACTTGGGTTCTCTGAATTTTGCTTTCCCAAGTCCAGGGAGCTGGCGCTAGTAACACACAGCAGTGGGAGGCTAGCGTTAGTCACATTACATGTGCTACCAGTCATCTAGATGTCACTTCATTTTGTTTCAAAAGAGGAAGTACAGGTACATTAAGCTGAGGTTTAACAAATGCATATATTTTACTTAAAAACATTCATCTGATCAAAATAAACTTCATGGGACAAAACTTTTTAAATAACATTTCAATTCAAATCGTATATAATTCTTTAAAGTTTTCATACAGCAAAGAATGGTTAACCCTTGAAAATCTGTAGAAAAAACACAAAAAGGAAAACAAAAGCTCTGAGGTATCACACCCACCCAGACACAGCCACAACTGGCTGTGGTATAAGCAGAAAATTGTAGGCCCAAAGGAAAAAAGATGACTGATTGTTCTAGTAGAGTTCAGGTAGCTCAGGGAAATAATCCCAGAAGAGTCCTCTGAGTAAAGGAACTACCTCAATAAAGTCCTCAAGTGCATTGGAGACCTGATCACTTAAACTGCTCCTGCCAAGCAGCTCCCTGCACCTGAGAGAAATGCAGCCCAAGGTGCCTTGTGCAAAAGATAAGGAATTAGGCGCGGCTATTTCCCGTTATTCCTTATTATATAGCTTTGAGAGTTGTACGGACAGTTCGACTTGTCTTTGATCATGCAAGGTACTGCTGGAGTGCTGTCTTTGCCCTGTAAGGAAAAACACTGTCAGCCACTGGGATGACAAAAGTACACTTATAAAATACAGGATCTTTAACAGTGTTGCTATGCAAACAGCCAACTGCAGTAGTGGAAAACTGAGTCAATGAAGTTTCTCACATAATTAATCAACATTTCTCCTGAACTTCTCTAATGGCTTGTCCAAAAAAAAATCTGCTTCCTTAAAAGTCTGTTTTGGACTGAAATCAACCACTATAAACCAAGAATCACTGGAGAATTTTTGCTGAGATTTGTGAAGCTTCTGCACCAATAGTATTTCAAGCAAGTGACTGCTTTAGGAAGCCAACGATACTTCAGTTAAATATGATAAATAGAGGAATAATAGAAAGGGATACTTCCAATAAAGCAGGCTTTTAGATCACCCTTTAATAATTTGCACTGCTTATTTGCAGTTTGTGGAGGCATAAAGACATGCCAGAAAGATATATAAATTTCAGCCTTTGTTTGAAAGAGGAAAAGCCCAAACTCCCATGGAGAACTTGCCCCTGTAGGGTATGAAGTCAAAGTTAAATCTTCTGTAATATTTCAGACATGTTGATTAAACTATCTTTGAAAGACACAGGGCAACTCTAAGGTTTGCAGGAAAATTAAACAGTAACAATATCCCATTTACAAGAAGTGTATTTTCACTAATAGATCAGCACAGTCAAGTCCAAGTATCTAATCTTATCTGCATAGACCACTGCAATGAGTTTTAAAAGTTACCAAGCTCCATAAAATTTGGTTTTGGAATAGTTTTATACTTACTTATCACAAAGATTTGGATCTGATGACTGACTCAATTTGTGTAGAATATCTACTATTCCAATATCTCTGAGTTTATCCTGACGGTCTTGGGAACCTAAGACAAAAACACTGCATATTGTTAATGATATTTTCCATGCAGTTTGTCAAGAACAACTAAAAAGTTGCAAGGAATGTAATACAATCCTATGCAAAGAATTCTTACAGCCAGAATACCACTTTGCTCCAGCTCCCATGTGCACACACAAAAATGCAGTATCTTATCCCATGTGTTCACTATGTGAATGAGGATTAGGAGATGAAGACCTCCTTTAATGTCACAATCAATTAGGTAAATCAGTACTAGAATGCAGGACCTTCTAGTGGCAGTCCCTTATTTCTGAAACTCCCTGCCAAAGAAGATAAACCAGATCTGTGCCACTGGGCCAACTAGGAGAATTGTACATTTTGCAGTTGCAGTTTATTGACTTTGAGAATTATAAACTTACATTTTAGGGACAATACAGATAAGTATATTTTACCTTCTTCTTCATTCCATATAAGATTAGATACACAAAACATGGCAGCCAGCTGAAGTTTAGCATTCGAATGACTCTAAAAATGAACAGAAAGGTGTTTAGATATTAGAATTGAATGTTTAAAAATGTGTTGTTTCTCTCAAAATTACCACCCTTCAAGCAATCAGAAACAACATTCACAGCGTAAGGAGGGTACTACCAGCCTTCAAGAGGAGGGAAGACATTATTAAGAGGGTGCATCTTGTGCTCTGAAAAATTCAGACGTTTGGAGGAAGGATATTTTACGTTTTATTTGGCAAGGAAAGAAACCAAGGCTAAAGTATAAAGTGCTAACTGATTCCAAAGAAAGGGGGGACTTTGGACTTCCAAATTTGAAACTCTATTATTTTGCTTCGGATGGATTGAAGATGGGGTTATGTTGAGAAATACGGAGATCCTAGACATAGAGGGGTGGAATAACCAGTTTGGTTGGCACTCATATTTGGCATATGGTAAAGTGGCAATAAATAAAGATTTCTTAAATCGTATAATTAGAAAGCCCTTATATAAAGTTTGGGAAAGCCATCGTTGGTTACTTGAACCAAAAACACCCTGGTGGGTTTCACCACCAGAGGTTATAGGAATAAAAAAATAAACATGGGAAAGATCTGGCCAACTTATCATGAGATAATAATAAAAGAACAGGGCATATTAATATTAAGGGCATATGAGGAGATTAAAAAATATTGTAGTAGCTGGCTCCAATATTATCAGATAGCAAATTTGTTTAAAGAGGATAAAAAGGGTTTTGAACAGAGAATTTCAAAGTTACAAAAATAATTGTTACAATTGGGCAAAAAGATAATATCAACAATGTACAATTTATTATTGGAGTGGGATTTAAAAGATGAAGTCATTAAGGAAGCAACGATAAAATGGTCGCAGGACCTGGGTAAAACAATTTATTTAGACAGATGGGGAAAATTATGGACCCAAGATATAAACTTTACCGCATGCTACCTGATAAGAGAAAACATCATGAAGATGTGCCACTGATGGTACTTGACCCCAGTGAAATTGGCCAAAATGCACAAAAATTATTCAAACAAATGTTGGAGATGTAATGCAGAAGTCGGAACCCTAATCCATATGTGGTGGGGGTGTAGGCTAATAAAGCAGTTTTGGATAAAGATCCATGAGGAATTGAAAAAAAATCTTTAAAATTACAATTGATAAAAAAAACCAGAAGCATATTTACTGGGCTTACTGACTGATGACATTCCTAAGGATAAGAAGAATATATATTTTATATGGTACTGCAGCGGCAAGACTTTTAGTTGCAAAGAATTGGAAAACAACAATAGTGCCAGAGCTGCCGGAATGGAGATCAAAAATTTGTGAATTTATGATTATGGCAAAATTAACAGTGTCAGTGAGAGGAGGGTCCACTCAGAAAGTCAATAAAAATGGGAATGTGTGGAAGTATATATGGAGAAATTTGGAAAGGTAAATTAGCTAATAGCACATATCACAGATTATATATCGCAAGGTGACTGAATAACATTATGAAAAGTATGGATATATTTAGGAAAATTAAATAACACAGCAGAATAAGATAATATAAGACCAATAAGATCACATATAGGTGAGGGAAGTAGGGAGGATGGGAGGGGGGAGGACGAGGGGGGAGACTGAAATAATATAGGAAGAAATATCAGAGACTAATGTAATACAGGATATTTGATTTGGTTATTTGTATATTTTTTGTTTGTACATTTTGATGTGGTTTTCAATAAAGACATTTTTATATAATAAAGAAAGAAAGAAAATTCCTAAGTTCCTATTGTGCAACTAAATGAGAGCCACAAAGAAAATCAGTATTTCACTCTGAACTGTTAAAAAGGTAGAAAACCCATCTTTTTACCTGAACATATGAAGCTGTCTTACAGTATGTCAGACCCAGCTACCAGAATCACTATTTGAACTAGCAGCAGATCTCCAGAGCCTCAGATAGTGTTCTCAAGTACTATCAGAGAACCTTTTAAATGGGAGATGCCATTGATTATGTTAGATCACATACAGAAGGTAACACTGAGTTGTGGCCCCTACACAAAGGATTATGTATATGAATGGCAGAAATGCCTGTTAAATAAAATTACATACCATGTAATACTTTATTTTTTGCAAGATATCATCATTTGTCATAATAAGTTCTTTAGCTGTTGTTCCATCTGCTATGTTGGCAAGTATACATAACGTCTGGAGGGGGGAAAGGGGAGGACAGCAATAAAAGGCATTGAAAAAGCAGTCAATTGTAAAGTTATAATGACAGTTTCAATAGTTACTTAACTGAGGCCACACAGTGTTCCTAAAAGTAACTTAAGTGTCAGATCTTGTCCTGGGGCAAGCACACTATTTTACACCTGCTCCAGAGACCCCTTGCCAGCCCCCACAATGGGTTCAGGGCGAAAAGGTAGAGAGGGAACTTGCTCCCTCTCCCATTTGTCCCTTGCAACTATCATCAGGGCTTGCCTTAGGCCTCCTCCTTCCTCACATCTCTCCCTATAGCTCTATAAATCACTGCAGGGTTTTGTTATTTTTACTAGGTTTATTAGCACACTGCTTTCTTACTTAACTTCCTGCCCCAGCGAGCTAAGAGCATCAACCTGCTTATTTCTTTCTGCTGTCTCAACATTTCCCTGGCAACATGTATGTCAGTTTTAGAAATTTTGCCTGTGCGATTTTTTTTTTCCTTAACAAGGATGAGGAACTCTTCAGAACCCTTAAATCTTCACCTTCAAGGTCCGCATGTCTGGAAGTTACCAGTAAGATTTATGCAAACATCCTTAGAATGCTCACCAAATCCAGGTTTTCTAGACATAACATCTACTTCTTTGTTCAACAAAGGTACACACCATCCTACCTATTATGTTATATATATATGATCAAATACAAACAATGCATACAAGTACCTGCTCTTTGACTTCTACATTGTGCTCTCCTTCCAAAATGAGGGTCACTGCTTGCATGATTTGCTTCCCATGAGTACTTATTATCTGATCTATGTGCTGCCAAGTTTCAAAATATAGCATTAGCAAATAATCAGTTTTTTAAAAGTCAGACAAATTTCGTTAAAAAAAACCCCACCCACAACAGAGTTCTTATTGCACAAGGTAATCACACATGCACTCGAGGCTGGGCTTCCCTCGTGCTTGGTCCGGAGGCTGCAGTTAGTGTATTTGGCAAGGACTGTCATAAGGAAATGTTAATAGTGCTGGAAAACCACATCCCTCTACCGTCAAACAAATCCTGCAAAGTACATTTAACAAATCAAAGGAATTAGAAACTTCTCCTGGAAACTGGTGGAATTTAAAAATAGGATCATTACACAGAACAGCTTTCTCGAAGCTGATGAGTTTTTTTAGGTTAAAGGAGATGACTTTAAAAGGGATATATACAGTGGTTTACAAAAAAAAAATACTCAGCAGGCCCACTGAAATGAATGATCATGACTAAGTAACAGCCATTAATTTCAACAGGTCTACTCTGAGTAAAGTTTAGTTGAATGCCACCCCTAAAGTTTAAGTTGCACTTCGTTTAAAGAATGAAATTTCTCACAATCCACTTAGTCAGATCTGGAGATATTGGGTAGCATTCTAAGTATCTATTCCTCAAGGCAAGCATTTCTGCTTTCCTGATGGAGCAGCCTCCTCTATTCATCCCCTTTGTGCTGCTCTAGGGGTTCTCCTGACCCTACAAGAACCAGGGGGTGGGGAGCAGGTGGGACCAAGAGAGGGAAAGCCCTGTTGTGCTAGTAGGACTCATCATGCTGACTCCTGCTAACACAAGTATTTAGTTGAATCCGGCTCATTGCTTATAAAGTTTTAAAACTAATCTGGATAATTTCATAAAGAGTAGCCTGTGGCAATTTTTATTCCCATACCTAAGAAGAATTTTTCTGTTTAACTACTGTACTCTTAAGATCCCTCTCAACACCAACATTCCATGAAGGATCCAAATGAGCAATAATCATGTGTAATTTGGTGTGTCAATTAAGATCACATACCAGCTCAACAAAAATTTATGCTATTTTTCAGCATTCTACCAATATTTCCACAGTCAGTACCATGGATATGTAACAAGTCAAAGATTAACTTCCTTTAAAGATAAAGATATTTGTATTTACAGCCTGATTCACAAAATACTGCATCTCGCAAGAATGATCCCTCTGTTTATGACTTTCAGCTGAGAAAGCTTTTACTCCACAAGGCTCAGAGGATGTGGTACTAGGGATTTAGGAAACACTTTGCTCTAGTCATTCCCATAGCTTTCTTTATATTGTAGATTGATCAAGCTGTGATGAAGGTGAGTGCTGTGTCCTCACTCCAGTGCCAGGAATATGTAATCATACAAGTGAAATCAATTTATAGGAACTGTCCACTAATACTTTTTTTAAAAAATAATAATAATCAAAATGCTGTTTCATTATTTTACTTACCGGGCGAGTAGACAAAAGATTTCTAAGTAGTCCCAATGTCTTCATTAGTACATTTACATCAGAATCAGAGAGTAACTGGAATAATTGCTCTGTACTCAAGCCTCGTAAGATGTCTGCTTTGATCTTCTGTTCTGCTTGAAATGCCATATTCTAAAGACGATAGATAAAAAATAATCATCCCAATTTTTTTTCATTACAAAGACTGTTGCAATCTGCTACACACATAGAAACAATTATAATGTACAAGGAATGTACAAGGAACAGCAAGCAAGTTTCTCCATATCACTGAAAGCATCCTATGGCTCAACAAGACTTTTAGTTTAAGATTTTCCCACTGATCCCATTTTCAACATAATTATGATGTCATCTTGGGGAAAGGAAACGGGGTGCAGCCATAGCTATCAGATTAACATTAATTCTTACCATTAAAGCCCAAACTCCATTCACCCTCAAGGCAAGATTGTCGCTCTGGGTTAAACTACAGAGAAGTTCTATGGCTCCTGATTCTAAAATAGGCTATCAGGACAAAAACAAAACAAACAAAACCACAATCATTTTTAAGATAACCTCAGTTATAAATTTGCCATACATCCAAATACAATTATGCTACTTTTAGGTGCCAATCCATAAAATGCACACTGGTTTTTAAGGTGTTTACTTGCAGTTTGGAGATTTATCACACAGCTTAGAAATATGGGGTGATAACCAACTAAGTAGTGCTAAGAGTAGATCCATTGAAATAAATAAATTTAAGTGACTTTAAGTTCATTTATTTTGATGGGCCTGTGGAGAGTATGGCTAATGCTGGATATCACTCATGATATAAATGTAGCTGAAGCAGGTGGGTAGACTACCAGAGAAATGCACTCAGCTTGTGCCATATCACCCATTAAATTATATTTAGCAGTATTATTCCAGGTGCTCAACAGCCTGGTAAATCTGGGCTTTGAGAAAAAAATACTTCTATAGTTGGAAATCAAAGCTGGAAAGGACCACAGAGACTTCAAATCCCAAGAAAGAACTCTATCCACATCAGTCCAGTGCCTGTTGATTCAGGACACACTTTTTATATCATAAAAAGAACATAACACAAATATATTTTTTCTGGTTAAAAAAACCAAACCTCTTTGCTTGGAGAAAATTCCAAGAGAAGATTGCATAGAGTGGAAGATGCTACCACTAAGATTTCATCTGGAGCATTCTGTAAAACCTAAGGAGAGATGGAGGGAAAACAACACTATTATTATAGTGCAGAGTCTAGACCTGATTGTGGGCTGGGTGAGGGGCTTATACACTGAAGTTGAATCTTGGAAAGATGGGGGACTTGCAATTGAGTAGTTCTACTGTCCAAAATACAGGTAAGTTATCTGTTTTGGATAGGGCTGCACCTCACCTGAAGATTCAGGTATGTTAGTCTGGGAATACTGTACTCCTTGATCTATTATTGTCACTGGAGGCTCAAGTAGCCTCGGTGACCAGGACGGCTTTTTACTAGCTTTGGCTGATGCATCAGTTATGACTGTTCCTGGATAGGGGTAGCTTGGCAGCAGCAGTCCATACACTGGTAACCATGTGATGGGAACATTGCAGTGTGTTCTATGTGGGCCTGCCCTTACATTTGGTCTGAAAACTGCAGCTACCACAGAACGTGGCAGTGCCCTTCTGGCCAGGGTTGCCTTCCATCAAAAAATTAATATCATTTAAAAGAACTGAACTGGCTATCATGTTACTAGGTCAAATTTATACTGCTAGTGTATAAAGCTTTAAACAACTTGGGACCAGCATTATCTGAGATAGCATTCCCACCCACCCCTGCAATATACCTGCCCCTTGTTTTATGGACCCCACTGCCAATTTGAGTTACACAGGCTCTGACATTGTGCAGATTTCATCCAATTCAGAAAAGCTATCCCTATAGGCTTTCTCAGAAGGATGCTTTGATTTGCAGGCAGTCTCTGGCTCCTTTTTCATAACTGTTTTACCTGGTTTTACATATTGCATTTTTATTGTTTTATTTGTTGTTGTTGTTCAGTCGTTCAGTCGTGTCCAACTCTTCGTGACCCCATGGACCAGTGGTATTGTTTTATACCACTATGTTATTTCATAATAACTTAGTAAAGTGCACTCCTGATTGTTCTGTGGCAAGCAAGGCTTGCTGTCAGTGTCAATCAGTTGACAGTGAGCACTTCTGAAGCTGTCATAATAATGAATAACAAACACAATTATTTTTCAAGCATACACATACCTTCATTAAAGGTTTCCATACAGCATGGTCTTGGAAACTAGTTCGGAGTTGCTGCACGGATCGTGACAAACTGTGCAAACATCTGCAAAAGAAAAAATGTAGTATTAATTACAAAGAAGCCTTTTCCAAGGTTCAGAGGATCCCTGTTCAATGGGATGAGGGCAGAGACAACTTTTAGCAGTTGTAACTCAGTTTTCAGAAGCCGTTGCCGCCCAATTTTCAGGAATTCCCCCTTCCTCTCACCCACTACAGCCAGGTCCCTCAACCCTTAAGAACGGCTTTTTGGGTGACAGACAGAGAGAAGAAAGGGCAAGGAAGTCTACTTCTTTCAGACTACTTCAACAAGTTTAGTGCTGAAGCCAACCCACTTCCAAGATCAAAAAGTAATAACGCAAAAATTACTGAGAATTATCTGAAAATTAATTCGTCTTGTTTTTCAAGCCATAGTTATTGTGGATTTGTAGTTTTAATTGTTTTAAAATCAATGTATTTCCTAGCTAATGAAGTGAAAAATAGTAAGGCAAAGCACCCTGGATGTAAGTCTACTCACATAAGGTAACTTCATACCTGACTGCAGCTAAGCGCACCTTGATGCTAGATTCAGACAAGCCATTCACAATCCGATCCATCATATTTTCAGTTTCAATTATCTGAGGGAAAAGTTATGAAATCAAATCAGTTAGCTGGAACATGTGGCGGTAGAATAATTCCATCTCCAACATAGAACATGGCATCTAGTACATTTAGCTCAATATTCTAAACTCTACAGAGAACATATAAAAATGTTACCCAGAAGAAAATTTATTTTCCCAAAATTGAAATTTATGGGGGAAATGTTTCATACCTGTATAATGATACTTAGTGATGCAGATTTACATTTCAATATGTATAATATTTTCACAATATTTTTGGGAATATTTTCAGCCATCACCTTTTCATATGAAAAACTTCATGCTGCAAATAGCACATTTGGACACAGGCTGCAACCCATTTTGCATGGGGGTTCCATTCCTGGCTCCTGTGAACATCAGTGGAGCACGCACAAGTCCACCTTGCCCTGTTCCACCCTCTTCCACGTCCAAAAGGACCTGTAGGCTTGTGGTCAGGCATCAATTTGACGCGTGCAAAAAGGTCACCACTTATACTATGTTTTCTTTCTGGCAAAGAATGTGGTAGGGTCTCCTAATGAACTTCCTTGAAGTCACACCAATGGAAATGCTTTCCCTTCTTAGGGTGTACTCTCCCACCTCAACCTCACTGGATATGGTATGATTGCACATTCATACAACTTTTCCATGAGTGACAACAGCTGAATGGCTATCAGCTGCTAAGAATGGTGACTCTTGTATATATCTAGACCCCTGCCCAATAAAGATGCAGAAAGTTAAGGAAAGGTAGAATAGCAAAGAGGAGTTTTAAAATATGCCTTGCGAAAGTGTCTGAAGGTCAAAAAAATCTGGGGCCTGACTAACAAAGGATGGAAAGCAAGTTCAGTAGAGCTTAAACAAGCAAGAAAAAGGAAGGCCACCAACCTGTATCTCAGTGTACTAAGTCTTTTGCCAAGGACACACAATCACTGTACTTGTCTGGAAGGTCAGGGCAACTGCTTTGACTGGAATATATCACTTCCTGTCTGCAAGCTACTGGTACTGGAAATACATTCACAACAAGACTCACCTTCTTTCTTATATCTTCATCATTCGCTCCAAGTGCAGCATAGAGCTTGAATGCAGCCTGGCGCAGTTCATGAGCATGCTTTAGGTCATGATCAAGCTATTAAAAAATAATACTAATCAAATTCAAGTTATACTTCAATTGCAACCTTTTGGCTATTGATATAACAGTGCCTACTTTCCAATGTCTAAGTAACAAGCGAGTGAAATAAACCAAAGCCTTGGGCAATATACTTTTTAGGTCCCTTCCGCTACCAACTATTAGAGTCACATTTGCACCTGTCAATGTTTGCTGTGTTTGTACCAGTGAATACTGTTCACAGTTTATACAGCTGGCACCATATTCTGTGTCTTGCCCCAAGTAGTACTCATTCATTTTTGTTTAGTGATCCAGTTGGGATCTTACAAAGAATGTACTAATTACAACACCGAACAACCCAGACAAAAAGGCATTTGATTACAGCAACAAAGAAAACTGGGATATCTTATACCTCCTTGCATCTAATTATTAGCCAATCAATGAGAACTCAGTGCTTAGCTACTATATATTTTAATCTTTCACACACAATCTCCCCACATACTTTTGGGAAGTTTCTGAATGTATTGAAAAGACATACCCTTTTTATATCAGTGATGGCACTCACTGAACTCGGATATTTGAAGTAGTCAGCAAGCATTGCAATAAGGTGGTCAGTAATACTGGCGATTCTTTGTAGCTCAATATCTGCTTCAATCAAATAGGCAAGGGTTTCTGCTCCATCTACTCTCTCCTCTAGTAGCCTCTCCTTACTACACATCCGCGCCAAACATGGTAGTGTCTGGAAAGTACAAAAACTATGATTTTTTAAAAAGTAAATCATCTATACATGCTTTTGAAATTTGTTAGGTTTGTCATTTAGATGAACTTTCAGATAAAAAAGACATTTTCTAAGCATAGATCTTCTCAGAGATCTAGACAAGTCTCTGTACAAATGCAAAATTTAAAATAGCCACTGCCATTAGTGTTCCTGCACCATCAAAGTAACTTGTACAAACAATACAAATTTATATGCAGCTAGGAACCCTGCAAAAAAAAACAAACCCAACTCCTTTCTAATATCCACTTAGACTTGGCAAGGTTTACTTGATCTGCCATACAGAGTTTCATGATAAAAGGCCAACTGATTTAGCACTAAGATAGAAGAAAGTTATCAAAAGCAAACTGGCCAATAATTCACTTATGGTAGTGGTCATAGGGACTGAAACAATCTACTTCCCCTGCAATAACTTTGATAAATAAAGTGACACCAGAATGCATGGTAATCTCCCTCCTACAGGCAGCCTTCACAAAATCAAGACCAAGACAAGTACTAATGCTTAAAGATTAACAGTTACAAAACATGATTTATCTACTACAGGCTTGAATTTAATGACTGGGCTGCTAGCCACAGATGACCAGGCTGATGGAAGAAGGGTGGATCTGTGCCAGCCATATAGGAATGAAAGCCCTTTCTTCTGTGAACACGACAAAACTGTATGGGATGGCAGAGGAAGAATACATCACTTTGCCCCTTCTTCACCCTTTTGCTTGGTACAAGTTTTTTCTTCTTCTTGCACTACCCTATGCCTTCCTGATCTAGTGAATAGAACCCAGAAAGGAACCTATTTTTTGTTCTGGTACAGCAACGTAAGTGAATCACTTAGCAAGATGCAAATCAAATACTGTATGTGTAGTAGGGAAAAAAATTTCACTATTCTCCTAAATGACAAATTGATATACAATTCTGCATTTTCTCTCCTGATCTGCAAAGTGCAGAAGAACAGAGGTATTTGTTCATGCTCTGGGACCATCCAGAATAGCTGCTGGAAGAGGGCTATAACCTACTCTCCACACTATGCTGGTCTCCGACCGTAATAAATTATCTATCTATCTATCTATCTACTCTCCACACAACATCAAATCCTTTTCAGATTGCCCTTCGTATCATTCAGTCTACCCTCAATTCCTCAGTATGATTCCAAGGCTGCCCCATTCCCAGGATGGGAAGTACCTCACATAGGAAACTACTGTGCAGCAGAACCATCATCCAAGGCAGTGTACTCAGCATAGTGAGTTCTAAATCAACTTGACTTTAGCCAAAACCTGAGAAGCTGATAAAGGTATGTTGTATTGATGATAAATATGCAAGTTTAAAAACAAAAACAAAAAACCCTTCCGCTGCAAAAGACTCTTCACATAGAACACATTGCTGCAGTCCATACGGTTAACAAGGATATGCCAACAGAAGAGGAAAGAGGGTGTATATTTCATAACCATACTACCAAACTCTAATCACCACCAAGTAGGAACAGTTTTATTAGTGCTTCCTAAATTCTTAGGCGAGACCCTGGTGCAAAAAAACAATTTGCCTAAGTACAGCTGTAGGCTTAATCACCTTACCTTTAACACAATGCAGGTATCATCAGTGCAAATTGCTCCAGCTCTGCACATGTAAGTAAGGCTACAATGAAACATCAAAATGCTGATTAACTGACACATGTAATATATACAGAGAATTGATATTTTTTAAAAAAATCATTAGAAGGCTTACACTTCCTTAGAGAGAACTACAGACCTAATTTACCCATATTGTCAGAAGTATAAAGTATATTTTAGATTTTGTTATGTTTCATTGCTGGATGAACCATTCAGCAGTTAAGGGGACACGTTTTAAAAACAAATGAAATAGTAAAGCTGTGGAAAGCAGAAGAAGAATATCATGACCCTTGTTAGAGCAGATATAAGCTGGTGGGGAAGAAAGCTATACCAAAGTGGAACACAGGAAGCTGCTTTATAACAGGTCAGAGAATTTTTTCATCTAGCCCGTAGTCTATTCTGACTACCAATGGACCACCAGAGCTTTAGGCAGAGACAGCCCACTCCCACTACCCCCTTTAACTATAGATGCCAGTAACTGAAGTTGGAACTTTCTTCATGTAAATCTTCTACTCTACCACTGAGCAAGAGCCCCCGCTGGTAGTGACATAGTAGTGTGAGTGATCAAGTGGACACAACTACATAGTTTAACTATGCACTCTGTGAAGAAGTACTTTGTTTTGTTGGTCCTGACTCTTTGCAACATTCAGCTTCACTAGATGTTCCTGAGTTCTAATGTTATGAGAGGGAGAAAAATTGCACCTGTGTGTGGATCCAGGAGCATTTCAGAGAACGTTACCATCAGCATCCTACCTAGCAATCTAAAGGTCACTTCCTGGGCCTTACAAGTACATTTGCCCATGTCATTATGCCAACATGCACCAAGATCACCAACTCCTAACAGGTTATCTAGACAATAAGCAACATCTACAACCTTACATGAGGTGGGCAATCTGCATGCCCAGGTATTAAATGCTGCTGCTGCTGGCACCAACAAAGCCCAGCCCCCTTCCTCCTCTAGGCAGGGCAGGGAGAAGCCAGGAGGAGGGAGGGAGGAGGCGGTGCCGGCGCCATGTGAGGGAAAGAACGTGTGTGCTGGCAATCCATGCAGTGATTCCTGGACTATCTGCGGGCTGGATCCAGAAGGCAATTGGGCCTGATCTGGCCTACGGGCCTTAGTTTGCCTACCCATGATTTAAAGTGTTACTCCTTGAGCCTGAAGAATATTACCATTTGGCTGATGTGAGCTGCATTTCAATAGGCTTGTCTCTTTGTAACATCTTCACAAAAATCTGTGGTAATAATTCTCCATCCACCAACACTGAAAATGAGAAAATTGAAGTGTCAGGAAATAACTAAATTGTAATTACTTTGTGAATCTGCATACTGACAGCAAAGTGCTCAGCTTACCATTTACGAGAGTCAATGATACCTGGGGGTTTTCAAAGGCTAGAACTGCAAAGCATTTCAGTGCTTGCATTCGAACCTGTATAAAAACACACATTTATAAATTTATGTTTTATGTAAGGTCAGTCAAAGCTACTATCACTTAAAAGATTTGTCAGAAGTCCACTGAAAATGTGGTGCAAATACAGAGGAAGTCCTTTAAAAAAGCTACGAGGGCTAAGTGATTAAGAGCCACAGTTCTCAAACTGGGAGGTAGCCCTGCCAAAACAGAATCTGAATCATCACTAGAGCAGAATTAATCTTCTCCTTCACTCTGAAACTTTTGTGCACTCTAGTTTGCGCAGAATGAGTGCTCACCCGTGTCTCCCTGCTTCCTTCCCAATCAGTATAATGAACGAGTCTCCTTTTTGCTGAACAAGAGTTAATACTGCCAGTCCCACATTCTTCATTCTCCTCCCTTCCATTTGACATGCTGCAAGGGCCTGTCAATCAGCTTCTTCTTTGACTCTCTACCCTTCCTTGCATCATAATTGCATTTGATACTTGGGCAGTTACTTCCCCACATAATGTAAACAGGCTGAGTGCAGCCTAATTTGAGAAATGACCTTTGGCTACTTATAATGAGTCAAAATAAAATGCCCACAAGGTTTCTCACTGCCAATTAATATAAGGCTAAGCACACAGGAGATTTTCACTTTCCAGAGCTATCAGGAAACCCCAGTTTCAGGCAACTGTAACTCTACGAGTCAACGTCTAAATGTACTGAACAGAATATATTTCTGATTAAAACTACAGGATGTTCCATTACGAAAGAATGCAACGGAAGCCTTAATATTTGGAACTTGCAGAGCATTTGTATCCAGTGAATTATCCAGTGAATATTTATTATACAATTTGTAGCAAAGGTCCTCACATCCTTTTACTCAATTTACAAATAAAATCAGAGTTGCCAATGAACTTTGTATAAAGCAGATTTGGCTGGTTCAAAAAGGTCATAGGAAGCTACTTTCTACTAAGTCCTTTCTACTTGTCCATCTAGCCTAGTATTGGCAATTCTGACTGGGAGTGGTTCTTCAGGGTCTCAGGCCAGTCTTTTACTTCACTTGCCACCAAAACAACCAAACTCTTCCTAGAGGCCTCTTCATCCTAGTACTTCCCCAATAATATCTGACGTGGACCAGGTTCCATGCTAGGAGCATGATCCAGAACTGTTCTAGATTACATGGAATATTTTTCAAACATCACGAATCTGAGTAATTACCGGTAATCTAATTTTTACAGGTTAATTTTAAAACTGAACAGGGGAAGCAAATCAAGACCTTCCTACAGAATGATGTGCTGGGAGATGCCAGATACAGAGTTCTCCCTGCGCAGTCTCCCAAGCAGCATGCAGTGGGGATTTACTTTCAACCCCCTTCCTCCATTTTCCTAAATATTAAACATAAATACTTGAATTCGATAAAGTACAACCTTATTTTCTATGTTTTGGAAAGTTAACTTTGAGGAGGTCTAGTTTTCTTTTATTACTTCATGTTATGTACTAAGTAGTCGTCTTGGGCCAAAGTTAATGTTATTCACTGAAGGTAGAAATGACTCAACTCAGTATACACTTTGCTTTGAAGAATTTAATTGTTTGAATCTCTTCTTAATTCTGCCATTGGCCATTTCTGCCATATAATTAATTTGTAATTTGAAGTTTCAGGCACTAACTACCAGTGCCCGTTAAAACTATCATCTCCCAGGGCACCAGATGGAATAAGATGAGCTGGTTTGCCATGGTTTCTTTGTTGGTGATGTTCTGAGTAGTTTATCTTATTTTTGTTTTCTTTTTGGAGGTTGGTGTACTTTTCAATGTTACAAGGTTAATTGCTTATAGCCATTTTAAACATTTCTACATTTTAAATTTGTTACAAGTAGTTGGTATTAGGAGAATAACAAAACAATTAAGTAATGATTAAGCATGCTACTTCATGACAGGAATAATGTTGCCAGGAAGATGCCATCAGAGAAATTTCTTCAACTTTCCTTTCCTCTACCCCTTTCCATGATGTTCCCTTCTACTCTCCCACTTTCTTCCTTTTATATGCCTCTCAAGTATACAACAGAAGAGCACTTTATAGGAAAATATGCTTTGTGATGTTTCCCCATATCTATACACACACTGCTAAAAGTGAAACATTTGCAGTCTCTTCTATACCAAAACAGCAGCTTCTGCTGCACTTACTTCTTCACTCCAGCAATGATGCTGCATCAAGATTCAAACTAATGGCTTACTTTACAGAATAGAGGTTATATTAATGCCTTACTTTATAAGATGTAGAAGTTAACAGGTGAGCAATATTCTGCACTGCTCCATGGTTAAACAGGACTGTCTGATGGTCTGGACCCTATTAAAAAAGAAAAAAGCCATTGCTCCTTAAATGTAAAGGGAGAAGAGATAATTATTTACTGTACATAATGCATACTAAATTGAAAGGTTACTCATTTTCCAAGTTTATTATTGTTCATTCCAAGTTAAGAATAGACTGGATTTTTACAGCATCTTCCAAAATTGCTACCAAAAGAGAGTCAAGCTAAATTTTAAAGACAACTCCAGTAAGGACTAAGATGCATAGTTTTCTGTTGTGCTGCTTTTCCATATAAAGTAGCAGCCAATTTGAGGGGCCAGAACTGCAGGGAAATGTTTAAACCTCCACCAATATCCCAGGAAACTGCCCCCCCCCACCACCACAGCTGTAATTTGCTATAGAAAAGTAGCTACATGGCAGCTGGGTGGTTGTGGCTTCCATTAGATAAGCTGTGGTAACTGCTAATTTAAAAAAAAAAAAAACCTGAGACACATACCCAAAACTGCACATTTAATGCAATGTGCAGTTTAGCTGTAACGAATTTCATTCATTAAAATTGTGGGCATTTTAAAAAGACAAGCAGCAAAATATGAAAGCAAGCTTCTGATAAAAATCCAGGCTTGAATCCAAAGTTGTCTTGAACAAAGTGCTGCCACTCTTAGCCAAATTCTTCCAGTTTTCCCTTCCATTATAGACCCCCCCCCCTGCCCATTATCTATCCCATGCTACAGAGCGGCTTCGGGGGAGCACAAGGGGTGGAGGGGAAGGGAGCCAGAAAAGATGAACTGTGCAAGTGGCCCTTCATTCTCTGGATCCAACCCATACACCAGATATCACACAGTACAGTGCACTGGATTACCACCTCTTGTGGTGTTGAGGTACCTTGAACCCTAAGATCTGAAGCTGCAACAGAATTTGACCCTCAGCTTTCCCTTTATTGCAGGAATCAACTCTAGCTTTAGTGGCTAAAAAGAAATTTTGATGGCATGGCATATCCTTCAGCAGACACCAGGATCTAGAAGTTTACTCTAAGTACATGATATTTTGGGTGAGCAGAATAGCTTCTAGAACCCCACAGGCCATTTTCTTACTTGCATTTTAATATCCTGGTTTAGTAATGCAAGAATGTACAGACAGACTAGGAGTTGTAAACTGAAGAAGAGATCCAAAGTGCTTTGTAAGATGCGCATCTCAAATGGACAAATGATCATTCCAACTTCAATGATAATTAATTTTCATAACTTTTTTTGTGTCTACTTTCTGATAACGCTCCCCCTCCCCCAAATGTAATAGTAACAATATCAGACCAGGTGACAATACTCCCATTTTTCATGTCTAAAGTGGAAGCTTCATGAAGTTAGTAAAGACAACTGTCTACTGGAGACAGAAAATACTGCAAAAGAAAGCTAAATCCACAAGATGGAAAAAGGAACACAGATTGCATGAACTTTGTGGGAATGTGAGAAAAGAAAGCCTTTGAGCTGACAGAGAAGCAGCAAGGAACAAGGATGGACAGGCATATACTGGGAATATTAAAGCATTTGTATCCCGCCTTTCCACTGGAAAATGCTTAAGAAGGTTCATAATTTGCAATTCCCCCCCCCAAAAAAGTCAGATAGTTTAATAAACCTATCCCCCCTCTATAAAAGGCACAGGCAATAATCATTCTTCTCATGTGTGTCTTACATCTAATATCATAGAATGGGAAGCCTGTAACAGAGTTTAAACTGTGCAGCAAATATCCTGCCAGCTCGCCTACCAACTGACATTTAAAAGCAGTATCCTTAAATAGGAAGGCATGAAAAAAGGAAGAGTCACAAGAAATCCCAATATATATGAGTATAATTAAAGTATAGTGTTGTCCATTTGCTGTTTTTATTCTCTTCCCTATGATATTGTACCTATCTGTGGCATTTTATATGTGCCTGTTTTGTTCATTTACAACTTTAGTCTCAACCCACCCTTTTAATAATGGGTTCATGTATTTCCTTTCTCTCCCTCCCCTCAACAAGTCGGTGTTTTAGATATTGTAAAGATTATGAAAAAGTTCAAAAATATAAATTTATACAAAATAGTCAAAGGCAGAAAACTGCATTTGAAAAACATGTGCAACTAGATGGCCTCAAACATACTAGTCATCTTTTTACCCAATTTGTTTTGTTGCAATAAATATCAGAAACCAAAAGATATGCAACTCCAATATGGTGGTGGTGGCTGCCTAAAAAGAAAAAAAATGTTGTTTGGCTAGTTTATCTTTCCTGTCTCCATTCTTTCAACCTCATCCTAGAGTACCTTTTTTAATAGGTAGGTTGTAAGCCAATGGCTGGACTTTCACAAAGAAGCTTCTTCCTATGTTCTTCCTTGGTGATCACTCGTAGTCGAGTAAGAATATTTTACACAATACGACTGAACATAAATTATAAAATATATGCCAGGTTAAAACCTACCTAGTCCAAATTTTTATGATACAGATAAACAATTAGATTTCAGAAAGACAAGGTAAAATACCTATTCACCCCATCAGAAATCGAGGCACTAATTATGTTACTTTACACAACGCATGGTTGTAGTCAATTTAGACTAGTGCAGAGTTTCCACCAGTTTCATCACAGTTTATTTTTGCCACCTACGACGATTGCCCGTCACAACAACATAACGATTTAAAACTTTAGAGTAAGTTGAGGATGTTTGATTCCTCGGTTCTGCTTTGTGTTCAGAGTCTAATGGATTCTCATACTGGGAATAAGGGAAGAGTTTCTTCCCTGGCCAGTTGACTACTGAACCCTCCCACCCCAATTCTGCTCTAATGTGCAATTAGGTTCAACTGACTGAGTCACCCAAAGTCATCTTCCGTAGACACCTACGGAGTGATGTAAAGTTCTGCTCTATTTACAGTACATTGTGTGGGGAGTTGATAGCTGGAGAGCCTTGGCTTGAGGTTGACAATTTGGACTTTATGGCTATTTGTACTCTTCTGGTGCTATGAACATCAACATCCATACTACAAAAACCAGCCCTCCTTCATTTACCACTCAACAATGTTGTTTCTGCCACAATCTTCTCATAAGGCTGGTGGCTCCAAATCAGAGCAGCAAAACTTTTCTCTTACTATTAAAAAAAAATGTGACTCGATTAGCCAATAAAATATATACACAAAATCTGGCTCAAGTAAAAATCTGACGTTATGCAACAAGTAACCAGGTTAACAGCTGTGAAGAATCTGGACTTTTAAGACAGACTTCAGCTACTACCACTGACAATTTGTTTAGTTAAAATGCAATTAATATACCATTTTGAAGGAGGAAAAAAAACTTACATTGGCACATAGAAGTGGCTGAGGCGAGGATTTAAAGCCGCAGCTATGCCAGTGTCGGAGCTGAAGAACAGATATTAAAAGATATAAAATTAAAGTCAAGTATCATTTTCTCCTTTTTAACCTGCAACGTATCTGAGTACTGTGGGCCTAACTCCATTCCCCTACCACCCTGTCCCCCCACGTGGTCTCTCAAATATTGATTTATAAACTGAATTTTGATCTTTGCCTGATGGATCTATGTCCAGTATTTTATACAGTGGACCAATCTAGGCCCCACTGTGCATTCAGGAACTACTACTGAATATAGAAGACAGAAACACATTTCTATAGAAAGAATACATAAATTTCAAAAATCAGATGCACACAGTGATTGAAAACTAGTGTAACGGCTATGAAACTGAGTAGGAAATTAAAAAAAACACCTAGTTTTAGCATAAAGTGTCTCGAATCGGGGATTAGCAAAAGGTAGATTGGAATAAACTGGTAGATCTGTGGGTGAGGTACAGTGAGGTAGAATTTTGTCCTTATTCTACTGTTTGTATTAAAATTTGTTGTTATGTCACTTTGAGACTTTTGTTTGCATACAATGACAAACAAATGTAATAATAATTACATAAAAAAGAAGACTTTTAAATAACAAAATTCTCTACAATGACTGGGTTAGCAATAATGGATTACTATATTTCAGCCTCAATGTTCTTCACTAGTAAAATACAAGTATAAATTGGCTGCCTTTTGTCAGGTTTTTGTGCAAACTCTATTGCTCAGTTTTTAAATCTTTTGTTAGTATCCCCAATCTGTAATTATTCAGATGTAGATTTGCATGTGTAGTCTCCTGAAGGTTCAATAAGATAATAGGCATTCCCCTACAATTTTGCAATTGATTTCAAATGATTTCATGGTTTTAGTAAAAACATAAAAGACTCTATAAAGCATTAAGCAAACTAGTTTATCCACTTCAGTCCCCAATTTGAAACATAGGGAAAATATTCACCTACCTTCCTACAATATTTCTGTTGTAAGGATTACAATGTAAATGAAATTTGGAGACTCTAAATGCTAAATAAATGTTATGCATTATTACAGCACAACCACCAGCTGCTTGACAGTCTGTCCAAATATACTGTCTTGAACTATTTCTGAAACTCTGGAGAGCATAGTTGCAGAATAAAAATGAAGAGGGGAAAAACCTTGATAAGCTGCAAGATACTAAAAACAGATAAACTGACTTTCCCCATCATTCTAATAATATTTCTGGAAACTTTAAAATGGTATATTGTAACTCTTGCAATTTTCTGTATGACCTCATCAATTCACTACTTTTTTTCATTTGTGCTAAGATAATCTATATGCCAAAACATAAGACTTAGGGTGCTAAAAATTATATTTTGATCATTCTTATTCACACAGCTTTCAAAACGTCACAAGAAATTATCTCATTTGCCAATGTTTTGGGTAAACATTTTAGGAAGCATTTTCTGTTCAATTAGCTCTGAACATCAACATACATATTTTTTTAAATAAAAGTTATACTTGTGAAGCCAGCTATTTCAGGAAGTAACCTCTATTCAACTGCCAGACAATATATGGAAAACTTGACCCTGGTAATTTGGGAGTAGCAACTCAAACAGACTCATTTCTAATATGATACACATTCCTTGAAAAAATACTTAATTTGTGTTCCAGTCAGACATCAGCTGCTACAGTTTATTTGTGCTCTGTAACCTTTGCATCTGTTTGAGCTATAATTGCACAAGACCCTGAACAGCAGGACATTTTGTATCTGTCACACAAAACGGGCTGATACAGGCATGCAGAAATAGCAAGGGGTAGTAATGTTCTACTTCCATGATACCGCTTCAGACTGCAGCAGTGAAATCATGCATTTGAATGCCCCCTCCTTGCCTAGTTTTGTCACAACTGTGGATTTAGGATTGCCTCTTCCAAAATTAATCTGGTTCTGAATGCATATGAAGAGGAACAGTGGCGTAATTTGAGATTTCTGGAATGTCAAATCTTCTGCTCCACCAGACTCAATGCAGTAATTTATCTTCAGTATCAAGCATGGGCCTTTCAGAGCTTGATGGGCTCATATGAGTTGCCCTAATCACAACCTGCACTAGTTCCAGACACAAGCGGGGCATAGGAAATGGCAGGGTGAACAATGAGCATCATAGCCTTTATAGGACAGAGATGGGAAAGAAAAGGACTCAAAGATAACAGCCCAACTTTTAAACCAGGGTGGAGCAAGAATATAGCTATGCATAGTTGTGTCACTTTACTCAGAAACCTTGGGACAATGGCTACATCTGTCACACATTTGTAGGTGTCAAATACTGGATACACAGATGAGATAATGCCTACAGAAGAGCAGACAGAGTAGGAACAACTCTCCAGAAAAGTATTTATATTGTTAAGATTTTGGACTGTGAAAATGAGGTTTGAAGCATGTACCACATAATTTCTGCAGATAGTAACTTCCAATTTTCAGGCAGTCAATTTCTTAAAAGATAGGCAGACACACACACACAGAGAGAAGTTTGTAAACAAAAATAAAGCTATGGTTGGTTATATCTGAAATATATACAAGTTCTCAAATACTGTCAAAAAATTGTCCATGATAGCCTGTTCCTTTGATCTCATTCAAGGCAGTTTAACTGTTCTACAGAGTGAAAAATTAAGGAATGGTTCATTCACGCTGTGCTGATTTGAGAGCTTTAGTGAGAAACCTTTATATACAGTCATCCTGAGAAAGGTTTGTGCCTTGCTAATTTTTTAATGAAATGTGTATTTTAACTCATTTTGCTGCTTTTATTTTGCTTTAAGAGCAATCCTGCTTAGCCCTGCAAGCAAATCAAAGAAAATATTCCACGTCTGGTCCACTGTTTCTCTCTCTCTCTCTCTCTCTCTCTCTCTCTCTCTCACACACACACACACACACACACACAGTTATCTTAACAAAACAGTATTTTTAAAGCCCACCAAAAGGGAATACTTGGGTTTTACAGACCCCTGTAGAACGTTTCATGCTCCTTTCTTACTTTGCAGCAATGTGAGAAGATCTGACATATGTATTCTTGAGTATATCGAGACCTGCTGAGCAGTGCCATGAGGTGGGGAATAACTGTAGCATCCTAAAAGAATCAGGAGAGAAAGCTGAACATTACAACTAAAATTTTCAACACCAGCAAGCAGTTATTGTGTATATACTACATGCACTGGGTTATTCCCTTTGTATAAAAGTAAAATCAATGGGAGATACCCAATATCGCATGAGCAGACTTTTACTCGCACAAAAGGATTTCCCTTGCTCTCTTCATCTCTGCAGCCCTCCATGCCCCTTCCAAATCTCCTCCAGAGGATTCCCCAGAGAAATGCTCTGCTCTTCCATCACATGCCACTGGCTGACAAGCTCTCCAGCATCCAATCCCAGAAGCAGACCCAGATCTTAGAATAATGAATATTTATTCACTTCTGGCTGCTCACTTTGCACCATAACAAGGAGGAGATCTGCTAACAGTAGCAACTCAGAAAAAGCAGACACACAGGAGGCTCCAGGGAAAAGTGATCTGGGACAACCTAGCTCTTCCTTTCAGAAATGGAGTTTCTCAGATTTCTAATAAGTCTCTACAAGCTGTACGTTGTCCCGTTTAGTAGTTTCCCTTTGAAAATGAACATAGGAACCTTTAATCCTATAAATCAGAGTTTATTTTCTCAGATATCAGTATTACGCTGGGTTAATGTTAACCAATTTTCCCACTGCAATTGAAACAGGTTTCTTACTAGTTCACATAAAGAAATAATTTGTGAATACATAATCTAGTAATAAATATCTCCCAAAACATAACACTGAATAAAATTGCCAACAGTTTTGAGTTAAAATAACTCAAACTCATTTTACAACACAGATAACATTGCAGTGCAACGTTTGTGTTTGCTTTTCTTCTTGGTGTTTATACTATAGCTTTCACAAACCTCTCATAGGGGTGAATAAGAGAAGATCTCACAAGTTTCTGCTGCAACAGATGGCAGTAGTGACAGGCACTTGCTGCAATACAGTTCATTTTTTGAACTGCCTTATATATTAGGATAGCAGATATAGGTCCTTAAGGGTAAATATAGCAAATACTCCACAGAGTGGCAGAACTTTAGAAATTCTTTCTAGCTTCCAGTTCCCGTGAAGCCAATTCTCCATCACCATCGTTCAAAATTCTTTCAGCAACACACTCTCCCACACATGTTCTAAATGAGCTGCAATATGTGACCAGCTATTGCAGAAAACATACCTGTTGCATATAACTTACCGTGTACAATAGTTCTTCAGGAGTTACAGGGCTGGTAAAAATGGTGCGAAGACATCTGAGGCAAGCTTCAATAAATTTAAGATCTGGCGACAGTAACCCTGTGAATACAAGTTGAGAAACTTTTTCCAGTTCTCACATGCTGTGCAAACAAGAGGATAACAATAATGAAAATGAAGGTACCTTGTAGTAAGGCTGGTATGATATGGCAGTCCAGAAGAGATTTAACATTGTTTTCTGTACCCATTGCAAGGCTTCCTAGCACCACTGCACATTCAGTTTTCAGCTCAGTGCTGGAGGTTTCTTGCTGAAGCAAGTATAGCAACCTATACACGGAAACACAAAAGAAAATTTTGACTTAGCAAAGCATAATTCAAACAAAAAACTATTATATGTTAAAAGTAAGCAGGTACTACGGAAAGGGAAAACACTGCTCTACTCAGTGTTAGCCTAAGTTGTGAGTTAAGTATTATACACAGAAAGGACACAATCCTACTCTGGAGACTGTCCAGTCTACATAAGATGGACTAATGGGGATAAGGAGACAATATCAGATACCAACACTAAGGAATAGAGATGTAAGAACCAAAAGAAAATGGAAGACTGGTAAAAGCAGGGTAATATCTAAGGAATCAGAATAGCTCTCATTATATTGTTCTATAAGAAAGCATTAAGCAAAATAAGTTTGAAACCTTAGAACGAATCTAGAATACATTGTCAAAAAACAAACTAAAAGGGACTTCCAGATGCCCATTTATAAAATGGGATATGCTACAACACAACCGTAAAGAAAGAGCTGGAAGATTTCCCCCCTCCCACTTCTGCTGAGGCATATGCAACTTGTTAGAAAACAATTTTTTTTTAGCCCTGTCCAACATGACAACATGCAACGCTGATAGAGCTGTCACATAACCTAGTTACAGTCAATGCTGTTGTTCTGCTCACAAAGCAGACTTCCACCTGTGGAACAGAACTTCTCCCTCCTCTCCCCTAAAGTTTCCTGCGTAGCCTCAAAATTGGCCATGCCCACCTGCCAATCAGGTGATGTCATAATGACATTTAAATTAGGCCATACCACTGGCCTGATACTGATCTGGCCTTTGGAGCCAGAAAAGTTCCCAACCCTGATCTATGAGATTCATTCGCAGACATACAGAAAGTACTCCTTTATTCTAGACATCAAATTCCATTAAGACTTAAAGGTTAAGGTACCCCTGACCATTAGGGTCCAGTCTCAGAAAACTCTGGGGTTGCGGCGCTCATCTCGCTCTATAGGCCGAGGGAGCCAACGTTTGTCCGCAGACAGCTTCCAGGTCATGTGGTCAACATGACTAAGCCGATTCTGGAAAACCAGAGCAGCGCATGGAAACGCCGTTTACCTTCCCGCCGGAGCGGTACCTACTTGCACTTTGACGTGCTTTCAAACTGCTAGGTGGGCAGGAGCTGGGACCGAACAACGGGAGCTCACCACGTCGCGGGGACTCGAACTGCCGACCTTCTGCTTGGCAAGCCCTAAGACTTACACTGATACAAATGATCTGTTCACAACAGCTGGAATTCACTTTAACTGTAAGCAATTGATGCTACTGCTTTATTTCTTTCTATCATATAAATTCTGTCTTTATTTGGGAAGATGGTGCAGTTATTTCATAAGATGTTCTTTCAACTGAAGGACTTTTAAATCTAAATGTATTTTCAGATGACTACTTTATCAGTCACCATGACTAAGGATCAGTTTTACTTCCCTCATCTTTCTGAGATGTAGATCAGAATTTTGCAATGCAATCTTATCCATGTTCACTTGCAAATCCTACTGAATTTAATGGGTATGACTGCATGGTAAGTGGGGTTAGTTTTAAAGCCTTACTTTATTAGGAATGTATCCCATTTCAGAGGATCACACAAGTTCACCAGAATGCCCTCTTCCCGAAACAGCTCTGAATGCTGCCTGAGGTGCCTAATTCAGTAGCTATAGTGCCATGTGCACAAGCCTTGTATACAGCCAAACTGCCCAAATCAACCAAATTAACATAAAAATATGAAACACTGAATAATATTCGTGCCATTTTTAACTCACAAGAACTCAAAGTATCACCGTCAAAGTGGCTGGCTTAGGTTTGCTTGTCTAAAAGCATGTACAGCTAAATGTGTAGTTTGGCTGTCAGTATCCTGCCACTTCAGACTAAGAGAAAGATTGGGGATGGAAGGTGAAAAGCAAAAGCTGTTGCAGGTAGAATGCCACTGTAAGATACCTAACACCATACCATTTATCCAACCTTCTTAGTCCTGTGCCACCTCACTACTCCTGAAAGTCAACTGTATGACTTTCCCCCTTTAACAAGGAAGGAAGCCAGAACTGAGAGAAGCTTCAAAACCTTTGAGACTTAATCAGCCCCCTTTTGGCCCAAAGAACTAGATAGGGATGCAGAACTTTGTTTGGCTATATTCTTAAGAGAACTAGCCTAATTTGCACTTCTGAGACTAATACATGGACCTGAACACAGTACTTTGGATTTTGCACTTCTCAAAATTTTGTGATACAATTCACTGCTCAAGATTTACACTAAAATATGCATTTAGGATCAAATAAGTTTAGAAATACATACATCAAGATAATTCATATTTGCATTTGGATTTATTTTGTGATAATAAAATACGTATTTAAATATGAATTTTCACAGAAACTAATAAAAAGCAGATTAATGCAGAAACAGAAAGGAACAGAAACTGACACAGACCAGAGAGACTGATCCATTCATTGAACTAGAACATACAGTCATGGCTCTCTGCCACCTTCATATAAGAAATGCTTGTAATACATCATTTATCCTCCTAAAGCCACAGTTTCATCACCCAGAGAATGGTACACTGAGGAGTACAAAACACCCCAACAGAAAGTGATGATGGGGTCATAACAAAATCTGACCCATCTGATCAAACATTCAGAGGTTCAAGGGTTTGGAAGCAATATTCACCAACTCAGATCGACAAGGCACTACACAGAGTCTGGCTAGATAAACTGCTCAAACTACTCTTAATGTGTGCCAAGAATGTGTGCTACTCTTAATGTGTATCAAGAAGATAACTATCTACAAACATTTGAAAGGCTGTCATATAGATTACTCTAATTTGTTTCCTGCAGCCCAGAGGAACTGAACCAGTGGGTGCACAATTATAAGAAAAACAATTTAGACTAAATATTATGAGTAACTGATGTCTTAACAGCTTGTACAGTAGAATAAACCATTTCAAAAGGCTGCAGATTTTTCTTTAGCAGCAGAGATTGAAAGTCATCTATCAGGGATATGGTGGTTGTAGATTCCTGATTTGGCAGAAAGTTAGAAGAATGACCATTAAGATTCTCTTAAAACTCTATAATTCAAAGCCCTATGACAGTTTTCCTCTACTTATAAACATAAGAATACAAACATAACATCCTTTAATCACTCAGACTAGACTTCCGGTTGGACGCTGAGCTGCACAGTCGGGAGAAACCTCGGCTCCGAGGTTTCTCTATCGCTGAGGGGGGAGGGGGAGTCACAACTGCGCTGCGACCCCCGAAAAAACTCCAGGAAGGGCGTCCTGGAGGCATGGATCCAGCCTCCCCTACTCTTCGGTAAGCCCTAGTAAGGGCTGCTGGAGCGAGCGGGGTTGTAGGCTGGGTATTGTGGATTAACACTACCTCTTCAGCGAGAAGTAGCGGCTGCTGGCAGAAGGAGTGCTCAATTTCTCCATGATTAGGATTTATTTGGACTCTGTAAGTACCCATTTAACAAAGAAAAATTCTTTTAAAATTCGGCTTGGAAGGGACTCTAAAAAAAACACGGAGGTTGGTCCCTGACGGTTGATACAGGAAGAGACAGTGCGATATTGTATCCGAAGCTGCTGTCAAAAGTTTGAAACAAAGAAGTCTTCTGTAACTGTTTTTCCTGTAAAAGGGAATTTGGACTTGAGATTTGATTTGACTGATTGGTTTGGGAATACCCCTTTTTCTGAGGTCTCGGAAAATTTGGCAAGAACAAAGTAAAATGGCGCCGAAGGCAGAAAGGAAATAAGTTGTTTTGACTGGAAAGTTGTTTTTCGACCTTGAGTATGGCAAAGTGAAAATGGACGCCGGAATTTCAGGAAAAAAGCGATTTCACAGAATAAAGAACCAGAAAGCTCATACCAAGAACCAACTTAGTTGGTCTCTAAGGTGCTACTGGAAGGATTTTTTTTAATTTTTAATTTTGTTTTGACTATGGCAGACCAACACGGCTACCTACCTGTAACTGGAGTTTTCGTGTCGAAAGCTCATACCAAGAACAAACTTAGTTGGTCTCTAAGGTGCTACTGGAAGGATTTTTTTAATTTTTTATTTTGTTTTGTTAAAACTACTATGTCATAAAAGATTGAACACAAATGCAGCAGGTCTGCACTAACTCATATGCTCTGGGTACATGAACATGTGTTGCAGCATTTTAATTCTTTGGCTCAGGTAGGTATAACTGCACAGCCTTTCCCCAAAACCTACCCTGCACCCCAAGAGTAAGGAACAGTAGTTGAAAAGAAGACTGTCCTAGGTGGTAAAGGGAAGAAAATTCAATATTACAGCAATTCCAAGCCATCACTTCTACAGGTAGTCAAACTCAATGCTTATTCCAGAAACAAGAGTTGAAAAGGTTGCCTGTGATTATCTTTCTTTTTTTTAAGTAAACTTTAGTATCTGCAGCAGGTCCAAACAACTCCAAACACTGAGAATGAACAAGCCTAACAGGATAAGCTTAATGGAAGAAGTCACTCAGTTTATCACTATGGTCAGTTTCTCACACCTAGCATATCAAGTAGAGTCTTGCACAAACTACATAATAGCATTATAGGCTTTGGTCATTATAATCAACTACTTTGAAGTCATTAGAATCAATAGTATTATTATTTTTAGGTATCTCCCATAAGATTATTTTCTTTGTGAAGAATCTAAAGGCACTCTGATCCTCAGAACATTTTCACTAAGAGTATGTCACTTAAAATAGAATCATCTGCTTGAAGCTAAGCTGGTCTGGTCTGGGCAGCACCAAGATCACCTGGGAATCACATGCACACCACTTGAGTTGCACAATGGAATAAAAGTGGGATATAAATGTAATAAAGTTAAAAAATAAAGAGTATTTGAAGACAGAAGTCCAGTGTTACATATGCACTACAGGATTCCATTCACCTGCTAATCAATTTGAAGTGTTAGGCAATCATACATTGACAATACTGACAAATTGCCCTAGAGCAGGGGTGGCAAACTTCTAAGAGACTGCGATCTACTCACAGAATTAAAAACTGGCAGTGATCTACCCCCCTTTTTAGGGGTTCGGATCAAAGTTGTTGAGGTTTTTTTTAGAGAGGGGGTTCGGGAGGCTGAAGTTGCTTTGCTTATTTTAGGGAGGGGGAACGCCACATTTTAAAAGTATTTTGGGGAGAAAGAGAAACAGCAACTCACAAAAGGATCGCTGAGGGGGAAATCAACCTTGGTTTGTAAACTCCGTCTTCCGTTCTCCAACAACCGAGGGCGGGTCAGGCTGAGGGGCCGGGGCCAGAAGGGGGCATCGCAGGGATCTACCAGTAGATGGACATCCCTGCCCAGCAACCTTCAAGCTAAAACCTTTCTGGGCCCTTGCTTATTCTCCCATGTCCTCTCAGCTAAGATGCAGGAAGAAGCAGGAAAATAATGCTGGTTGCTTGCATCTTTATTAGTTTATTGATACAATATGATATGATACGATAATCTTTATTGTCATTGTCCCATACAGAACAACGAAATTGAAAAATCTACATCAAACATGCAAAACCTGACAAGCCTACTATCCTGAAAATGCCTGTCGACTCATTCCCCATCTCACCTATGCATAATTACCTGTAATCTCCTAAACTTTAATACCCTACCTGGTTAGCCCCCTAAAAACTCTTGATGCCCCTCTGAAAAGAAAGGAAGGTCTTGAGAAGATCATTAGAGGAGGATACCCATTTAGTTATGCTCTCCTCATACTTCCACCAAATTAGCTACCTATACATTCTTCACAACTTCAGAGGGAGAGGGGGGGGAATGAAGAGGGGCAGATAAAGAAGTGGTGGTAAAGATGGGGGGGGAGCCCTACATTTTTAACCTCTCTTTAAAATGAAGGTCAACTACATGTATTGTAAGCCAGTGTGTAAATATACACAGATGCAAGCACTATTTGCTTATGAATCCTGTTCCCTTACAGACGATTCCTCTTTCTCCTACTACACAGTAGGTGGAGTTGTTTTCTAAAGTCTAAACTGCAGAGCCTAGGGCTTGCTGATCAGAAGGTTGGCGGTTTGAATCCCCACGACGTGGTGAGCTCCCGTTGTTCGGTCCCAGCTCCTGCCCACCTAGCAGTTCAAAAGCACGTCAAGTGCAAGTAGATAAATAGGTACTGCTCCAGCGGGAAGGTAAACAGCATTTCCGTGCACTGTTCTGGTTCGCCAGAAGTGGCTTAGTCATGCTGGCCACATGACCTAGAAGCTGTCTGCGGACAAACGTTGGCTCCCTCAGCCTATAGAGCGAGATGACCGCTGCAACCCCAGAGGCGACTGGACCTAGCGGTCAGGGGTACCTTTACCTTTACTACAATTAGGCCAGGCTTTTTAACCAAGCATGGATGATTATCTCCTATAATTTGCTTCCACTTCTGCTGACAAGTGTCATTTGTGTTTAAAAATTACATGACACAAATTAACACACCTACATAATTTATTTTTGCATGAATTTTTCTGCTAGTAATGAACTTTGGACATTTGCCTGTTTCAGCATAGCTTCTAAATGCAATCCTATGGTATTACAACGGATAACTGCGGCTCAGGTGTTTCATAGAACTGTAGAGTTGGACAGGATCCCATGGGTCATCTATTCCAATTCCCTGCAAAATACACAAAGATGCATTCTGTGTGTATTCTTCAAAGAAAAGTAAACACACTTTCTGGCCTAACGTCAGGAGATCATGAGATATTTTTAAAAGGTTACTGCATAGGCCTCATGAATATTGCCACCATAACCATCTTTCCTTTCTGATTAATAGCAAGAACATGCTATTTAACATCTACATGTAGCCACAGTGGCCTTTCATCAGTGGTTTTGAAGGGAAGTGTTACCAATATGCAGATGACACCCAACTCTTGCTATCATTGTTCTATCTGAATCAGAAGAGGCGCTGAGGTGCCAGACAGGTGTTTGCAGGCAGTGATGGGTGAGAAATGGCACAACAAACTGAAACTAGGTGGAAAGATGGCCTGTTCTGGATGCAGTTGTATGCCCCTGGAAGCAATCACAGCTTAGGGGTACTCCTGGATCTAATACTGTCCCTTGAGGCTTAGGTGACCTCAGTGGCTAGGAGTGCCTGCTTCTAGCTATGTCTGGTTCAACAGCGACAGAAGAATCTCTAGAAGTTCTACTGTGTGATTAAAACTACATTTCAATATAGCTCACTGCAGATTAACACTTCCAGATCTCTTAATTATGGATAAGAGACAGGATGCATACCTGAGGCTCACGTTCTACCCTTCCTCAGCATTGCATGATTCTTTTCCCTTCTTAGCGCTAAATCTGCACTGTGCAATATTAAACATAGTTTGAAACCAAGATTAGAAGTAGGTATGGTTAATATTTGACAATGTACAGATGCAATGTTAATCATAGCTAGCAATGAGTGGGCAGGATGAGAAATGCACCAATCCAAGAGGGAAGAGCACACATGTCAATCACTGAAAATTCAAGTCACAGCCTACCAAATATTTAGACATCATTAGTTGGTCAAAAAGCTTAAGTGAAATCTGATCAAACAGATGCCATATTTTCCAAAAACAGCCTCCTTCCAGTCTGCTCCAAGTAAACCTCAATGGTCATGAAAGAATGGCAAGTTGTGATTATGAAGAAACTGACTGATCAAACCAGCATAACTCAGGGTCTGTCGTTATGGTGCAGCCCCAATTCACTGCTCTAGAAATATTGGACTATACTTGTACTGAGCACTTTCAAAACAGATTTTTCAGAAGACTCATGGTGTACAGTTTCTTTAATTACTTTTATATTCTGGTAAGCCAATAAATCATTAACAGTGAAAAACAGATGGTATTATACATTAATATACATTTGCTAATGGATTCACAGCTGAGTTATGCCAAATAACACTGCCTTTCTATAAATTGGTTTGTTTTCAGTGACTAATTCATAATAAATAGTCCCTGACAGTCTGATATAAGTTATCAGACACACAAAATTCCTTTCAGACAAACAGCCATCAGTATATTGTGTCCAAGTTATCAAAGCAGAGGTACACATAAATGAGTGGGGTACTGCATTTGTTTTAGTAAGGCTACAAGAATTCAACATAAAGAATCAATTTGTGGTGGCTGTGGAAATTGCACTCCTGTACAGTGATGCTATAGCAGGAAAGAAAAGCATGAAGATTACAACAAAAGTCAACATCCCATAAGCTGTACACATTTCCTTTGCCCAGCACAAGTCAAGAACCTAAGTGGCAGCATTCTTCTTTTATAAGTAAATTGAAACTGCACCAGGTGATACAGTACATTAGTTTAAGAGTTTGTTTTGAAAAATTTCCAAACAAACTCTTGTATGAAGGTAAATTTACAAAACAAAGCTTCTTGAATTGAATTATATTAGAGGAACTTTAACATGGACTGATTTCAAAAGTCATGCCACCTTATGCAGAAATTATGTTTGTTTTTTAATAATAACATCTAATTCATACAGAAAAGGCAGTGTCAGCAAAACCTGACAAAATTCTGAAAGATGGCCTAGTAAATGTGTGCCTTCCATGGAAAAGAGGCACAATTCAGTTAAACTTGCATATTGTATCTAAAAATACATGCTCATGTGTCTTCAAACATCTATTTTTTAATTATCATAAAACTTAACAGAGATTCATGAAGTGCCTGTTCCAAGTAGCTGAGGTATGCTGATTATGTTTATAAGTGACAGTTACTGAAATTGATGTTTATACCTTTATGGGAAAAGTTAATACATAGCAAAATCTAATACCCACAAAATAGAAGAAAAAGGCACCAACCAGTAAAAATGCTAAACAATGTTCTAAGAAATTATGGGGATAATCAGCATCAAGTAGACAGACTGAAATGCAACTATTTTGATGTTTTACAACTAAAGGGTTTTCCAGAAGAAATAAACCAGTTCCCATTCTTTTTTTTTAATGCAACAAGAAGCTAGGAATTCTAAACAAACTGCAAAAGGGATGCAATACAAGACTACAGTCAGCAGGTCTCAGAGTCCTTATGTTTATTCAGGGCTATAAAAAACTTGGTATGACCTACAGAAGGCATTAAACTTTGCAGTCCAAACTGGAACATCTTACAGGAATACAAAAATTATATGTTTTGTTATACATTTCTTATTTTTGGTAAGTGGGATACAGAGAAAACTTAAAGCTGTTTCAAATTGCATTGAATCTTAAGAGGCTTTACTAAGCAAGTGTGTTTAGGAAAGTATTTTCTGAGAAATGTGGGTATCACCCATAAATCCCAACTTTTGTAGTATAAATGTGTCTGCATAATTAGTTTTATACTAGGAACCGGACATACTAATCTCAGTTACAGTGGAGAAAACACAAATGCAATGACAGACAGTCAAATTAAAGTGCCAGTATCTTAATAGCTTAACTTGAGACCTGCTGTGAATCAGTGAAAAGGAGAGTAGCAGAGGACATACCTTGGAACTGCTCCCAAAACAATCAAGTTGGCTTTTTGTTTGTTGTTTCCAATTACAGCATTTTTCATATCTCTGTAAATCCAGAAAGAGAAAGACCCTAGTAAATTATGCTGAGGTACTGAGGGCTCAATTTTGCAGAATTTAGTTCCACCAAAATCAATAGTCTCTTAAAAAGCTAAGCACTAAAAAAACCCCAAGCAACAGTCCCCACGACTTTCAGTAATGATTTGAATCTCTGGTATTTTTCTATGACCCAGTTATTAAAATAACAGAGATGTTCATTCTCACATAGTGGGGTGAGCTGAGGTGAAGAAATAATTGACGAGGACAGTTATCAATATCAGGTTGTCAAATATTGGTCACGGAAATAAGGATGTACAGAGTCAATGCGCAGTCAATGAAAAATGGAAAGGAAATATGTAATAAGATGAGAACCTATCTTGTCTTGAATTTAAAATCACAGTAGAATGAAATACTGAAATATTTTCCTCAGTGGAAATTACAGTCATACAAAGAAAGCTTCCTTGATGCTAATCTTTATGCCAACCATCAACTTTCAATCATATTTATGATGCAGCACCACACACCTGTGGCCACTCTCCTCAAAGCTTTTCTAGCCTTTTCCAGCAATCTCCTCAGTCCAACTTCAATTCAAACATAGTGAAATGTAGACTTATTTCCTATCATCATCCTACCTTTTCTGCATTTATAGAAAGGATATTTGCCTACTTCTTTCTATATTTTATCAGTCAATTTGATACAGAAAAGGAATTAATCTTTTGGAACCAAAGAAAGTGATGATGTTAACAAGAATTTTAGAGGACGACAACACTGTTCGTTCCTCTAAAAACAATTGACAGTACAATTCAAATAACCCTTCAAATATTATGCAGAAGCAACAAAGAATGCTCAAGTGACTCAGTCTTTCCACATCTTTGAGTAATGAGGAGATGAACATCTAGCTATGATAGTACATTTATCTCCCCAAGATGACACTGATCTCTTACGATGACCTTATTAACTTAGTAACTGTTTCCTACTTGAAAGCTTTCCCATCTTTTCATTGGAAGAAAAAGTTCATCAGTTTTAGACTTAGGTAAATATTTTAATAATAAAATTACAGTGCCAAAGTTTCAAACTGAAGGACTACGTATTTTCTAGCATACCATTGCTAAATTTTGTAGAGTTGTGAATTAAAGAGATTAAGGTTGTAAAACTAAACACACTTTCAAGGGAGAAAGCCTCATAGAAGGAAGTCCCACTGTGCTCAGAGTAAGCCCTGTACTGCAAGTCTTTGGATAATTTGCAATAGTCATGAGCTTTATATCATTGAAGTAGGTCAGCCCTGGCCACCAACCACAGGGGGAGAAAGTAATGTTACTCACTAGCAATACTCTTAGCCTCACTCCCACCCCATCTACCCTGATACTGAGGCTGCCAAAACCACATGGTACCTATAGAGGGACTTTTGAATCCCAGCAGAAGGGGAACACATGGGCAGGGAGTCCTGTAATATGAAATCAGCCCGTGACGAAAAAACAACATAAAGTAAAAGCCTTTGCGGATGATTTAGTTTTGACATTGGAAGACCCGGAGGAAAGTACCAATGCTGCACTGCAAGAAATAGAAGAATTTGGCCAACTCGCGGGATTTAAATTAAATAAGAAAAAGACAAAAATGCTGGTCAAAAACATGGACAATGATAAAATTAAAAAATTAGAAGATCTAACAGAAATTGAAGTAGCCAAAAAAGTCAAATATTTAGGAATTTGGTTGACGAATAAGAATATTAATCTTTTTCAAAATAATTATGATTTGGCCTGGAATAAAATAAAGGGAGATCTGGAAACTTGGGAAAGGTTAAAATTATCACTACTAGGAAGAATAGCGGCAATCAAAATGAACGTATTACCGAGAATGTTATTTTTATTTCAGACAATACCTATAATTAAAGGAGTGGCAATTTTTAAAGATTGGCAAAGGAAAATTTCAAGATTCATTTGGCAAGGAAAAAAACCTAGAATTCGATTTAAATTACTAACTGATGCCAAAGACAGAGGGGGGTTTGCACTGCCGGACCTGAAACTATATTACGAAGCGTCATGCCTATGCTGGATTAAAGAATGGATGACACTACAAAATACAAGCTTACTAGATCTTAAGGGCCATGATAACAGATTCGGCTGGCATGCATACCTATGGCAAAATAAGATTAAGGTACACAAAGGATTCGGTAACCATGTTTTCAGAAAACCCCTTTATGAAGTATGGGAAAGGTATAAAAATTTATTAGAAAGAAAAACTCTGTGGTGGCTTTCACCATTGGAGATGATGTCTCTAAAGAAGACAAATATGAGAGAGAACTGGCCAACATATGAAACGCTACTTAAAAAGGATGGAGCAATTTGGAAATTAAGACCATATGAAGAAGTTAAAGAATATGTAAATGATTGGCTACACTATCATCAAATAAACGATCTATTCAGAAATGATTTGAAAAAATATGGCTTTAGTGATGTTAAATCAAAATTTGAAATTGAAATACTTAATAACAATCATAAAACATTGTCCAAAATGTATAAAAACTTGCTGGAATGGGAATTGAAAGATGAGGAGGTGAAGTCGGTTATGGTTAAGTGGGCAAGGGACTTTGGTTATAATATTATGATGACAGATTGGGAAAGATTGTGGAGAGAAGGGTTAAAATTTACGGCTTGTAATGCGCTGAAGGAAAATATATTTAAGATGATTTATAGGTGGTATATAATGCCAGCAAAATTGGCAAAAATGCATAAAAGTGATAACAAATGCTGGAAATGTAAAGAAAAGGTTGGAACTTTCTACCACATGTGGTGGGAATGCCAAAAAGTTAAAAGTTATTGGAATGAAATTTATAATGAGATGAAAATGATATTAGGATACAACTTTGTCAAAAACCAGAGTCTCTATTACTGGGCATTACAGGCATAGGAATTAAAAAAGATGACACAAAGTTATTCCAATATATGGCAACAGCAGCCAGAATCCTATTGGCCCAAAACTGGAAACAGGAAATATTGCCGACGAAAGAGGAATGGGTTTTGAAAATGATGAATTACGCGGAGCTAGATAAAATGACAGGGAGAATCAGAGAACAGCGAGACCAAAAATTTATTGAGGATTGGAAAATTTTTGCAAATTATTTAAAGAAATATACACAATTGAATACGTTAGTAGGATTACAGGAAGCTTTGTAGTAAAAAATAAATATTATTGTATGATGAAATAAACATTAACTATATAAGACATGAAGATTAAAGCAATAATTTATGGAATAAATATAAAAACAAAGGAATCTGTATTGTTGAAACCAGACGGAAGGATTGATGGAAGTCCAGGCCTGAAGAGGCCAAAACACTGAATGCTTAATATGTAATGAACTGTAAATATATTGTATATTTGTGAAACTTAATAAAAAGAATATGAAAAAAAAAGAAATCAGCCCGTGACATGCCAGAGATTGTTGTATCTAAAATTGAAAAATTGCAATTCCCAGCAATTGATCTTTGTAGCCATACTACTCCCATGCTGCAAGCAGAACAATGCTTTTGATTATCTTAAATTTCATACTGTTTTAGAATAATAAAGTGCAAGATTATGCACGACTGTATCAGTAACTGGGAAGGTGTGTTGATATGTTGATGTCAGCTGAGAAATTTATTAAACAGTTTTACACTTAACTGCTTTAATTTTTATCTCCTTCGATTTTAAAATTGTATTTTATACAATTTATATATGTAATATTTTGGATAACAGTAACAATACTGATATTATGGGTGACATTCAATGATGTCTTCCTACTTGTGCAACAGAAATTCATTTGTGCAATGGGACTTTAGTTTCTTGTTTCCCTCTCCAGCTCCCCATGTACTCCCAAAATCTGCTCAAGGGTCTACTAATCCTCCAAATCTGATTCTGGGGGCATGCAGGGAGCTGGGAGCAGGAAGGAGAAGCCGTGTTGCTTGAGTGGACATTCACAAAATTGTATCTCACCATATGCAACTAGGTCACTAGATATTACTTCGTTCAAAGTCAACTAATGAGTTCATGGCTAAAACAGTATTTGTTTCTGGGACCCTCAGCTTGTTATGGGTCCAGGACCTAGATAACTAAGGAAAAATTGTGTCTTGTTCCATGAAGATGATGGAAGACATGTGGCCAGAATGAGTCCCTTTTCTTCCTATGTGATAGAATTCCACAAATATCAAATACATTCTGGATCTGAATATCAAAGATGAAGGAAGTACCAGGATATTGTTAGGATTCTTTTCCCGTGTTGCAGTCATGGGATTTTTTTTATCACATGAAGGTGTATGTTTTCATTCCACATTGTGGGAAGTGATGGAGACAGGATGTTTTTATTACTGTGTTTCCGTGATGTAGGATTTTTGTCCTTTGTTCTTTCTCTTTCCTGTTTGATGCTGATGAGGAAGGAACTGAGTTAGAATGCTCTGAATGTATTACAGTGGTACCTCTGGTTACGTACTTAATTCGTTCCAGAGGTCTGTTCTTAACCTGAAACTGTTCTTAACCTGAAGCACCACTTTAGCTAACGGGGCCTCCCGCTGCTGCTGCACTGCCAGAGCACCATTTCTGTTCTTATCCTGAAGCAAAGTTCTTAACCTGAAGCGTTATGACTGGGTTGGCAGAGTATGTTAACCTGAAGCGTATGTAACCTGAAGCGTATGTAACCCGAGGTTCTACTGTATATGTAAATAAAGTAGTTTAGCTAAAATGCTGCGCTACTGAGTCTGTTACGCTGACTGCCCATACTCTGCTGTTCCTGAAGTGTGCTGATGCCTCTGAGGCATCAGTCGCTGTGATGTTTGGGCTGGAGAAAGACTTTGAGTCTCCCGAACGACCGACCAGGAGGGAGAGTACAGGCATCTGTCTCTGCCGGATTCCTGATCATGTGTAGGACCTCCTGACAGATATACAGTAGTTTTACCAATGATCAAACACAATTTTATCTGGCTAAGTACAGCAAGAAATCTCTATTCTATATACTGATGAAGCCAGAATAGCCACTGCACAAGTATCAAGTACTGTTTAAGAGAAAAATGACAATTGCAAGTTCTGGCACAAACTGATTTGCATCCCCCAACTCCTCCCCATTCTGTGAAGAAAATGGAGGCATTTAATGCATACTAGATATAGGCATGTGCTGTTAAAGAATGGTGAACAGAAGTCATCTGCTTCTGCATTCATAGTGCTATAAGCTTCATTACAAAACCTATCTGCAATATACATTTCCTAATATCTACCTACTGGCAATAAATTTGACAGCTCCACACACGTAAAATTAGTTGTAGTCACCTTGTGAAAACATAACATTATATTTAAACCAAAGTGACACCTTCAAACAAAGCATTTTGCGGTCCTAAAGAATGTAGATCCAGTCAAGCTATGCTCATATGCACTTGCAAATACGGCACATGAATACTGCTTCTGAAGTCTCATAGGTGAAAATCTCTGGAGCAAAAAGTTCCAACTAGACCAATTAAGAGTTTAAATGCTTTGTTTTTGGAACACAGACAGCTAAATGTAGGTGAAATCAAAGTGGTGTCCTAAAGGCTATTTTGCTTAACCAAAAGGGAAGGAATTTAGAGCAATATTCCACCTAAAAGAAGGGTGGCCACCATTTTTACTCCATCACAAAATGGGATATGATAACATGTGTAATACTTTTCTAGTTTTATAGCAGTATGGCATATACACAAATTAATTAACAAAGTCATTGGTCACTGAAGTGATTACATGCTCTTCTAGAACAAAAATGAAAATATTTTTCCCCAATATACTGAGATTTTTGTTCTACTTCAGATTTTTTTTACTTCTGCAGATGGAATTTCACATGAGGATAGCAATTTGGAATTCAGTAAGTCACTAAAACATGCAGAATTCCACACACACATATGACCAACATCACAGAACAAGAAAAGGCAACATAGAAAAGATAGCATTATTCAAATGTTTGTGGACAAAATCTTACAAGTGCTCAACAAATGCGAAATATGTTTCTATGTTCAGAGAAAAAGACATGGTGGTCTTAAGACACTACACTCGCAAGTTTTCAGAAAAGTTACAAGATGTGAAAAAATAGTGCCATATAAATAAATCTCTTCATTATAGGATAGCTATACTTAGTTCTGATAGATGAATAAGCATGCACTATCACAGTGGGTGGCGCTGTGGTCTAAACCACAGAGCCTAGAGCTTGCTGATTGGAAGGTTGGCAGTTCGAATCCCCGTGACAGGGTGAACGCCCGTTGTTCGGTCCCAGCTCCTGCCCACCTAGCAGTTCAAAAGCACGTCAAGTGCAAGTAGATAAATAGGTACCGCTCCAGCGGGAAGGTAAACAGAATTTCTGTGCGCTGCTCTGGTTCACCAGAAGCGGTTTAATCATGCTGGCCACATGAACTGGAAAAACTGTCTGCGAACAAATGCTGGCTCCCTTGGCATATAGAGCGAGATGAGCGCCGCAACCCCAGAGTCATCCGTGAGTGGACCTAACGGTCAGGGGTACCTTTACCTTTACCTATCACATACCCCAAACAGGGAAGCTTCCACCCTCCAAAGTAGGAAATTCAGTTTTTCTGACAATCATAGAATACCTATTAAACATTTCAGTGCAACGAAAGCTGACAAATATCTCCTTCTTTCAGCATACCTGCCACAAAACTAGTTTACATTGTCAGTTTACCAGAGGTACATATTTTGATGTATATACACTAATCCCTTATTAAAGTGTCTGGAGAAACTGGCTAATAGTTTAATATACTAAAACAGCTGTAACTACCAAATGTCCAAGGCTTGGGAAGGAGAGGAGCATTTGAATTGTTCTGAGATTTGCATAAAGAGCTGGAGAAGGGTCAGAAGATTATACATTTTAGGGCATTTGTACATCACTCTTCAGCCAAAAAGGCTCCCAGTTTACATACAATCCAACAAGACAGTCCCTACTCATGGGCTTCCAATCTAAAAAAAAAAAACACAACAACATACATGGGCAATGAACAGAAAGAAGAGGAAAATCAAAATCAAAACTCAGGCACCAATTTCTAAACAGTTGTTCCTGGAAAATTTCAGGGGCATAAGGCGTTTGATGGAGCTGGACCTCCAGCAAAGCTGATGGGATGAGCCTTCTGCTTCCTATCGCTTCCACTTAGGCTGCCCAATGGAATGGCTGCCCCTAGGTGACAGTTGAGGGGAGAGGACTGATGGAGTTGGCCTGTCACAGAACACCTCATGGAATGGCTGGAAAGCATTACTCATTTGAAAGCTATGGGTCAAATCATGTGGGGGACATAGTATCCTCAGTCACATGTGCTATTAGTTTTCCTCCTTTGTGTAATAGTGTTATTTGCAGGAGTGAGATTATTTTTTAACAGATTGGTGAAAGAATCAAATTGAGAAATTTATTTTCTTGGTTTACTTTTCCTGTTCTAAAAAGAACAGCAACTTTTGTTTCAACCTCTCACTGAAATCTTTCCAATTCAGATGGTTACTACAAGAAAGCTAACTAACAAATGGTGGCAGAAATTAGCTTCCCTCCCAATTGCCTTTCCTTGTGTGTCATGCCCTTTATGTTGCAAGACTGAGGGAAGGAACTGTTTTATTGCTGATATTTGTAAGCCACTCTGGGAGCTGTTTTTTGGCTGAAAAACTGAATAAAAATAGTATAAATTAATATATACATTGGTTTGCTACTAAGAAGTATCTTTGTACAACCTAGAAGTATAATCCAGACCCTTCATGGTCATGCCGCCCACAAGCATGAAAAATTATTTCTTCTTAAACATCGTTTACTTGAAGTTTAATCGTTTTGTCCAATGCTGCACCTGTGGGATTCTGCTGCTGAAAAAGGACTTCTGTATCCTCCCCCCTGCCCCGGCCTGGGGTCTTCAAAATCTGTTCTAGGCCGAGCCTAACACTGGAGTGCTTATCTTCAGAATGCAAGGGGATAAAGGCAACAAGAGAGGAAGAGGAAGCTCCACGGAACACATAAAAGTCAGTTGCACCAGCAGAGCTGCAGCACTGGATATAGTCCTAAGCATCCAGACCTTTCCAGAAGCAAGGACTAGTGGATACTAGGCAATGTTATTTTACCAAGAGATGTAAACATCTATGATACTTGGCTTCTAGAGTCATAAATATCAGACTCTTAGAACCCAACAGAGCACAGGATTTGGAGGGCATAGGAAAAGAATACAAGAATAGTTTCTCCTTCTCTGACATGTGAAAGAGATGCTAAAGCTTGAGGCCTGCCATATCGAATTCACAACAGAGGAAGAAACGATAGTTTCCCTCTTGTGTCTGAACTGTGCTACTATATTATTTATAATAATCAATTTCATAAATCAGAGTCTCCAAAAACAACACCAGTCTTACCTCATTAGCCTCATTTGGACTGTATGCTGAATCAGTTTAGCATTATGAGAAGGATCCTGTGTGAGTGTCAAATATATGAGCTCCCTGTCCCAAATGGCTTTTTTGTTTTTGTTTCCCAGTGCATATAAAAGTTATGCTTACACTACTGTAAGCCAGCCCCCCCCCCCAGCTGCAGAGGCAGGAGGAGAAAAACCTGGATCCAGCCCTAGCCAGCTTCACTCCTGTGGCTAGAAGAGTGCCGGCAGTGTGGGGCTTTCTTCCCCTGGAAATGGTCGGGCTGCTTACAGTTGCATCCATATCACAAAGTGCAATAAAATGAGGTGTATCTGTATTTTAAAATATTCTATGTAGGGATTCTCATCCCAAGTGCATGTGAGTACTAGCATGTGACAGCAAAGGAAGAGATTTATATCAGGCTTGGAAGATAAAGCAATCAATACAATTCAGAAAGTAACTTAAGAGACCTTCATACTATCAAAAGAAAAAGATTAACAGTGCTATCCTAACCATATCTACTCAAAAGTAAATACCTCTGACTTCAATGCAGTCAGTACTGCAGCCTTAGTAAAGAAAAGAATTGTTACCTATTCTACATGAAGGTAGTATCAAAATACATTTCATCAGTAACACTTCAAGTAAGTGATGCACAGCTATATACCTGTAAAAGCAAGCTATGGAAAAGCTTCCACACAAACCCACAGAACTAATGGCAAGATAACATACAAGTAGATATTACTTACATGACACCCTGCAGGACATTTTGGGGATCAGGATCAAATAATCTGTCAACATAGTGGCGACTGCTAGCCGTGACTTCCTGGAAGCAAAAACATTTACAGACATTTAGCATTCTAGGAAGCTAACACACTGATGTAATTTAGTATTTTGTATGCATTTTCCAAGTAACTCAGAACAACCCACAAAACAGTAAGCAATAGCCAATTGTGCCTGTGAAACAAACTTCTGCACATGCAGCAGGACTTCCCCTCCCTCTCTTCCCTGCTACAGACCCCACACACCAACCTAGTAGGGGGCTTCAAGGGGGGACAGGAATTCTGCTCAGTGTTGCATACCACCCCATTTATAAATACATTGGTAAGCATGTTTTGATTCTTTGCACTGAAATAAACCATTATGCTTAACAATAATTCCTGTAAGAAATATAAACCTATGCCAGTTTAAGCACAAGCACTATAGACACTCAGGAGCCATGCTTAGTTATAAGCAATTATCAGAAATAGTCAAGATATTGCTTTCAGATTTATTAGATGAACATCATCCACTAGTGAGCTACTGTTCAACTGAAGCCCTTCTAAAAACATTCCCTATGTGTACAGTACTTTCCAAGTTCACAGAATAGATATGAAGAACTAATTTCAGAATGTGCATAAGTATTTCCAGTATCTTAAAAGACATTTTGCTCTGCAGAACCTGCTTTTCTGCTGATTTTTTTAACCCCTAGTTTGATATTAAGTCTGTCAACATTTCTTAGATTATATGCATTTCCAGTCAGATTCTATACATGTATAGTCAGATGGAAATCCTATTAATCCAAGCAACTTGTTCCAAGCAAACATGTGAAAGATTGCACTTTAGTTCCTCCTGGATTGTTAGCGGGCTCTGCATAATTAGCTGAGCTCTTTTGGGTGAGAGGAGGAAGTTAGGCTTAAAGCAGGGGTTGGAAAGGTTTACCTCGCCTGGGCCGGTTCACTGCAGCAGAGATCCCTCCGTGGGCACGCGATTTCCAGCATCTGCACAGACACGATTTCTGGCGCCACGGAAGCGAGTCCCCATGCCTTTAGCGCAGTGCGCAGGAACTCACTGAGCGGGCGGCTCAGTTCAGGAGCTGCTCAGAGGCTGGTTAAACGACCCCCGTGGGCTGCTTGTGGCCCATGGGCCTTAGGTTGCCGACCCCTTGTTTAAAGAGTTGGTTTGTGTGCTTGCAGGGGGTTACAGGTAAATTAGCTGCAGACAGCCACTCTCCTTATTTCTCAGCAAGGGGAGGGCAAACAAAGCAGCTGAGAGACAGTGTGAAATATACAGTTTGCTGGTTTGTGGGAGGGCTTTGGAGGGAGGGGGAGTGAGAGAGCAAACAAAACAGAAGAGCTGGTGCCTGCAAAGTACCTGCAAAGTATCCATTCAGCTGAGCTACCCCCTGGGAAGCTGTCAAGTCTCCACCTTTTGTTCACAGGTATATTGCCTTGTTGAAACACTTTTCAATGCCATTTCAATACCAGTGATTTCTTGCACAGCCCTATGGCTGGCAAGCTTTTTCTTACTGATCTTCCCATAGGTGAATCTGGGATAAGTTCTGGAGGGTTTCCACAGAACACAGTTTAAAGCCATTGGCCAATAGCATACAGATTATACTCCAGTTTCACTTAAAATCCAATTATTTCCCCAACAAATGACTAGATCTCTTTGCCAAGACATTAAAGATTCTAGACAAAAAGTTAATGTGCAAATAACTTTTTCTTTCATAATTAATATGCACATAGCTCTCATATATATACTTTCAAGACCAAGCATGAACAGAGAAGTTGGCTACTACATTCAGCATGCTATATCTCCAACTCCATCATCTTCCTTATTTATTATTTCACATGCACTAAGTCTGACTATTACCTGTACATAAACCAGGGTGCATCTCCCTTTTCAGGTGCCATGAATTAGAATGGGACATTTGATGACTGAAGCAACTGGAAAACTCTGAAGCTGGCATTACAAATTTAAAATATTTTCCAGTGCTTGCTAGAGGTAACACTTCAGCATTTGATGCTGCTGTCTATGAATCTGATTTTATTGGGTTATTACATACATGAGCCCATTCACTCCTAAAATCAAAGTGCTCTTTTGATTTTATTTAATATTTGTATACTGCTTTTCCAACAAGCAAGCCAACCCTATCTCTTACCTAGGGTATATGCACTCCCCTGCCATCTCTCACCCTGGGCATATGTGTGTGTGTGTGTGTGTGTGTGAGAGAGAGAGAGAGAGAGAGAGAGAGAGATTCCACCAACAGGCTCTCACCTTGGGGCAGCCAACATACTGAATAGTCATTTAACCCCATATTGTAATAACAGCCTAGAGAGAAAATGGGGAAACACCCTCACCCCATTCCCATTCCTGTCACCTATGGTGGAGGAGCAAGATCCACAGGAATGCAGAAAATCTCACAGTGGAAGGAGTGCCACCAAAATGCCTCTAGACTTCCAATTTGTTGCTATGCAGCAGGAAGAAAAGATAAAAGGTCCTGCCAGAATTCTGAGGTGGAACTATCCAGAAAATTTGGGATGCAGCAGCAGAAGAGATTTTCTCCAAATCTTTTAATCTAAGTAGCAGTTCTCTATCTATGTGGGTAACTTAATTAGCTATCCAGTTCTCTGAATAACTGACCAACAAGCTCAACCTTGATGGATAAGACTTCAAAATAGAGAGAGGCAGACAGAAACCAGCCTATTCAATGCAGATGTTTTATAGATAAAGTATTTTTTACAAAAAGCTTTTGGCAAAATAGCAGCACTATTAAGTTTACCATTAATAAAAAACTGCCCATAATTCAACTTAAGGTTTTACTTATTTCTCTGCAGCTGATATTTACCCGTAAATGTGGCTATATGAATACCGGAATTATACTTCTCTGCAACTTTTAGGGCCTCCATCTGACTGTCTAAGGTAGCAATTTTTTAATGATGGCTCATGTTTGTTGGAACCAAGAGATATGTACCAGGATTTCCAGAAGTGAAAAAGCATCAAGTAAATAGAAGATCTGCAATAGTCTCAAGCAACAAAGTATGCAGCATCTCAGAGACTAACTATTTTAGTGCAATTAACACTTTGTAGACTGTACCACCCTGTGACATCTTGCAGGAGATGTGTGCGGAATGTTGTGCAAACTGCTCTTATTTTAGGGTTTCACCATCCAGATAAGAATCATAGAATCAGATTTTGATGGATCCCCAAGGCTCAGCTAGCCCAACCCCCTGCAATGCAGGAATCTCAACTAAATCACAGAAAGACACTATGAGACACTAAATTTAAAAGCTTTACAAAGTTTGTTCAACTTGACTGCCCCGGTTTTTTAGTTTGGATCAAGCATTGTTTTACACATCAGAACTATCAAAACAAACTTAAGATCACTACATTAGGTAATAACCCTTTCCTGCAATTAAGAAATATTTTTCTTCTTCTATCAAACTAGGCAATGCTTTCTGCCCCAAGCTAATTCAAGAGGGAGATCCTATAAAATTCTAGCATTTTGCCAGAAGAGTAAAAAACTTTGATTGGGTTTGTAATCAAGCCTGACTGCTGCCAGGGAATGAGCATGGAATCATAAATGAGTCCACACAAGCAAGAGACAGCAAACCAGGATTGAACAGAACAAGTTGACAGAAGTTGACACAGCCCCTGGCAAATGTAATCAAAATTTTCAATTCAATTTCTTACTTGGGTGAGTTGAAAGAAAGCTTGTATACAAGCCTCAAACCAGATAAGTTAGTTTAAATTCATTCACTTCTATTGGTTTTAACCACAACTCACTTCCTGTGCATATGGTTCAACAAGCAACAGAACATGTAGCTACGGAGAAGAGAGTCCCTCTCAAATGGTGAAAGTAGGAGGAATTGCCAGTTTTTGTAATGTCCCTATGGATGGATATTGAAACTGGAAGAAACTTCTTCTTTAAAAGATCTGGACCTACAAGTCCAACAAGTTAAGTAGCCAAGTTTGCAATTATGCTTAAGTCACACAGTACACCTCCAGTAAGATTGGACAGCTGCAGCAGGACCTTCATGAATTTGGCACATGGGCAAGAGAACACAGAGTGTGCATTTAATAATGCTACATTTAGAGGGAACAATCGCGTTGCAATGGGGACTTTCTTTTGTGCATTGTGAAATACAGTAAAAATTAAAAAGTAGTAATAACCACGCAAGGCCATAAATTGTACAGGAAAATAATGCAGCTGGGAAAGCTATTCACTCCCACAAACGAGGCCGGGTGCCATCATGCCTGTGACATCTGAGCAGGGATTAAACGCAGAAGCGGTCTGACGCGGCACGGCTAGCCGTAGCCCTGCCTCAGAGAAGCTCTCTCGTCCACCCCACCCCCGGCCGCCCTCTCCTTCACACGGACGTCCGCCAAGGGGAAAGGGAGCCAGTGCGAAGACGAGGCCGCGGGCGGGCGGGCGGGGGGAGGCGAGGGCGAGGACGGGACGGGCAACCAGCGAGGGCGGGACCCGCGACGGGCAACCTAAGGAGGCAGTCCCTCACTCGCCCCGCCAGGCACCGCACGGCCAGACCCGCCGCCTCCAGGCCAAGGTAAGGGAGAGCCATCCCACAGAAGCCTCGCCGCGGCGGACTCCCTTCCCCACGACCGGCAGCTGCTCCGGCTGCCGCCGTTGCCGCGCCGCCCCAGGCCTCCACTCACCGACAAGACACTCATGCGGAGCGGCGTCTCCAACACACACGCCATTTTGGTGCGCGCCAGAAGTGCTAGCCGGTCAACCCCACGCGAGAGCCGGAGCCACGACTGCTGTTACTGCCGCCGCCGCCGCCGCCACTGCCGCCATGCGCGGCCACATCGCCGGGAGAAGAGCGAGGAGAAGGGAGTACGCCCCGCTCGGCTCGAATCAGCTAACGAAAAAAACAAACTGCTTCTCCGTGAGGCGGACACTGCGCACGCGCCAACGGGGACTGGTCGGCGGTGAGAGATGGAGGGCGGGATTATTTCCGGAAGTACATGGATTTACTCCCACCTGCTTGCGGAATTTAAGGATAAAGAATCGTTACGCGCCAGCTCTACTTTTAGAGACGGTTCAGCGCTGGGCCAATGAGAAACGGAGGGAGGCTAGCTGTGCTTCCTGCTTTTGCGCGTGCGCAGAGCCGAAACCACCTGTCCGAATCTGTCCTTGGACGTGAGTGGGAGGAAGAATTGAACGATCGCTGTTTGTGTGTGAGCGACACAGAATTTCACCAACACCGGACCATAACCCTATAAACTCTTCCATTGACTTTCACTCAGTGTTCCTTGGTTATGGTTACATGTACGGTAATTTCCAGAATCCATACGTCCCCTTATGTTTTATGGTTAGACAGATTGGGTGCTGTACAAAAGTGATATGGACTGTGTTAAAGGGCTGCATCAACACTAGAGGAGCAAGGGAGGAAAAATGATCAAGAATTTTTTCCCCAAATAATTTTTATTAGTTTCCATGTAAATACAGGAACAACATACAACTACAGTAACTTGCCCTGTGGTACATTGTTTCATATGCAGTACATAGTACACAAGCAAGATGATCAATAATTTGATGAATAGCAGAGATAGGCCAATAGTGGAAAGAGAACACGATCCCTTCCAAACATGTACTCCAACTCTGAAGTGAATCCCACTGTTTAATGGGTTTCACTCTCAGGTGAGTGCACAGAGATTGAAATTGTAGGATCCTGGGAGATGAATGGATGCCAGGTGTTATAAAATGATAAAGGGCTCATCATCTGTATGGCTGCCCGGATCTGGCTGGTCAATTTCTAAGCCAGAGCAGCAGACTGCACTTGAGCATATCATGAGTCTATTGACAGGCCTGTTGCAGAATGCAAACAATTAGCTATTACTAAACAAGCAGCTACCAGCAAAAAATGTCATTTAAAATAAAAAACACCCCTTTTGCACAGAACTCCTCTTCCACAAACAACTGTATTAGATCTAAAGTTTGTCCTTGCAGATACAGGAGAAGGGAAAGGAAGAGAGGGTGAAAGGAAGTGGCAGTCTTCATGTGTGTGATTCCAAATTGTTGTCTGGCTTGGAGCAGCAGACATTTTAAAATTATTTAATGCTTTTTTGCGAATCTGGCATATAAAAATAACTTCTTTTTAAAGAATGTGCATGTACCCTATCTAGCTAGTTATAACCCCAGCAGTTCAAGCAATGCAACCAGCAGAGTTTTGAACATATGAGCAAACAAAACTAGCTGCAAACATATGCTTAGCATAGACCTGGAGTGCAGAGGTGCAGGGAATAATGATGATACAACTAACAGAGATGTGACCAATTTTCAGTTAGTCAGTCTTCAAGATCCCAAGACAAAGCAGGGCCCCTCTTCCTCCTCTCTTTGGTAAATGGATGTGTCAACCCATTTTTAATTAATTTTTACTGCACTATGTAAATCTAGTAAATTTTAAAATTTTCAATGGCCACTAAGCACATGCTCAGTCTTTTTGAGTCTGTATTGTGGGAGGCAATGTTTTTTGCTCCTTTAGTATTTCCCCTTAAAGATTTTTACTTCTGCAATCTTTGGGGTTTCTCAGCATGCTGATACTTCCTTCTTGTTTCTCAATAGCTCCATGTTGGCTATAGAGCCACTGTAACTCTAATTTGCTATTAGAGATTCTGACATATAGCAATTTACCATAACCCATAAGATTACCACAGGCAGATCTTACTTAGCTTTGCTGCTTCTAAACTGGTACAAATATTGAAGATCCTGAAAATTAATTTAAAAAAAACAGCTATGATATTTTGCTATATTGTGATTGGAGAAGCAGATTGTGTTTCAGGTAGGGTCCACAACATGCATTATGTCACACAACCTTATGAGAAAAGCACAAGCAAACCACTGAATAAGAGAAAGCTGAAGTTCAGACACAACAATGTGACAAGCAAAACTTTTTGAAAGCTATGTATCATTCTTTGCTACTTCCAAGAAAGGGAATCAAATTAACTTAATATAGTTTTGGTACCCCTGAACTAAATAATTAGTTTCTGAACAGATGGGAGGTCCTGACAAATAGTGGTTGTTGGGTTTAAAAAAACATAACCAACCTGAGCAAGTGTCAGATACTAATTGCAGGTAGGAGATCTGTGCATGTACTGTAATAATGTCTTGCTATTCATAAGCTTAATGCAGGCATTCACCCTAAAATGTGGACCAGAGAAAGTACAAATGAAAAGGTAGAACATACTGACAATAACATTATACTGTTGTTTTTAAACCTGCTATCATTATATAGTATACCTACAGTTAATGTTCTTCGTATGAAACTAAGATAAATAACAATTTCTCACAGCATACAATTTCCCACAAAATTTAGGACTGGGATATTTTTTATGCGCCTGACAAGTTTTTTCTATCACACATACTTTCTTTTGTTATGAACTGACCAGATGTTCCGGGAAGAAGATCCTGATACATTGCAATTTCTAGGTCATAACTCATTGTGCACTAGGACACATATACCGTATATCATACACATGGTGTTTCTACAAATTAACAAGGTGATATTGATTTAGTTTTTTTTTTGAAAACCAGCTTTAATATTTTGTTATATATGGCCCAAAAGGCAGGTTTTGTTCCAGAATTCAAACATACATCAATTTTTGTTAATCCACAAGACTGGCACAAGTGATGCCATGAGCCCTGCAGTGCTGTTGGGATCAGGTTTGGATTGGCAAACTCTGGTGCAGGAGGAGGAATAAACAGGAGAACTGAAGGATGAGAACCTGGGCTGGAGGCGTAAGGGGATTTCCCCTTTCCACGCCAGTTTGAGCCCCTTCAGAAGGCGGAGCAAGGTGCCAGCTCTCCTCCCCAACTGCTTGGGGAGGTATTGGAACAACCAAGGGAAGAGTGAGCTGGGAGTAGCAGGAAGGTGCAGTCTTGTTGCCTAGAACTGGGCCTGACCGTCACACATGGGATCAGACCCCAAGGAGCAATCCCCGTATTTCCACAAGGCAAGTGAGTGTACGATGCCTCGTCTTTAAAAGTTTGGTGGGCAGGATATGGAAACTGGAGAGATCTTTGTTGCTACTGTCCCATTCTGAACTTCTTGCTCTGCTCTTGAACTTCTGAACCATGACGCCTGAGCCTTGTGTCTGCTGCTGAGACAGTACTGTTATTTGCCTGAATAAAGTTTTGCTTACCAAAAAAAAAGGTCTCTTTTTGTGTGTTTTAGTGGCCAGGACAGCCACTGTCTTTTTGCAATGTTTGAACTACTAGAGAATAAGCTACTGTCCCACAGATAGATACTGAGACGGTGTTTTTTTCTAATATTATTTTCTATGCAACAGATCTTGACAGATAGCAGTTCCTATCAAATCATAAATTGGCATAGTATGTTCTATATGATTTTGCTATGACTAGAGCTAATACAGGAAATCCTAACAAGTAAAACAAATGAACAAATGCCAGCTGTGGTGGTTGCTACACATACGGTAGTCTGAGAGGGAGCCTCTTAACAGATCCAGAAACATTTTTATTTATGACCAGCTGTAAAACCAGTACTGTACAAGTACATCCTATCTAGATTTGTTATTTCTGGACTGGAGCAGCAGCTATTGTCTAGACAGAAATACTGACAAGCAGGGCTACTTCACAACAACTATAATATTTTGGTTCACCTGGACCGGAAAGGCAAATGATGTCCCAGGGAAAAAGATCCTAAGGTAGCAATTTCTCACAAGCCATGAAACTCATGAGCATTCTGTCTTGCTCTGCTACTTTGGAACTGGAGAATGAGGTAGGCTATCGTCCTGACCAGAATTCCCGAAAAACCAGCTATCATGATGTTGCTTAGCAGTTTGCCCTCTTTTTTTCTTTCAGTAATTGCCTCATCTTGATTACTACTTTGGTTTTGCTTTAAGTGGTCTCTGATGGAAGTTAGGGCCTTGGCAAAATAGTCTTTTTGTTTCTTAATGAAAGTGGATGCCTTCCTGGTCGCCTTAAATCCACCCTTTAGATTTAGAAAGTAATACGAGTTTAGAAGATAATACACCCCTGACAAAAAGTAGGCTGAGAGTCAGCTAAAGGCAGATTTGCAGTTTCAGTTGGGATACTAGTCAGAGATTGTGAATTGGCTGCAGCATCCCTGAGGTACAGTTGTTATCTCTGATGCTGCCTTTGGAAGAGTGCCTGTTTTGCTTCTCATCCAAAGGAAACTAAACCTTGCCCATAGAACTTTTAACTGCTTGGGAAAGTGGCAGCATATAACAAAAACTTATGAAGTAAGATAAGAGATAAAAATAGTACACTAGGCAGGGGATCCTGACAAACAGCAATTTCTGAAAACCCATTAAGATAGGTGCAGCTACTCACCTATCCACTTTTGTTCACTACTGAACTTGAAAAGGAGTGTGCATTTTTTCTTATTCTATGTGCATGTATTTTGATAAAATGTAATGCATATCAAGTGGTTTAGTAGAAAAGTAATGTGTGTGGTTTTTTTTAAAGAAAATAAATGGCAAACTAAGTTAATTGGTACTTTGCGATGGAGATGCTCCTCTCACTTCAGTAGCCCTGAGCTGGCCCAATGCTTATTTGTTAAATATTGGTGCTGAAACTCCAGTTCTTCATGCCTAGCTGAGTAACTGAATTTTTGGAAGCACCAAGCTTGAGCATTGGTCATGGATGCATGATCTGGACTAGCCTACGGCTTATTTCAGGACACAGAGCTAAATCAAACCCAAGTTCCTTCTTCCTACCCTATATATACAGTACTCACACCACTGAATGGAATAAAGAACCAGGAGCCTATTCCAGCCCTATGGGGAAGGAGCTGATGAGTGAGTACACAAGATGGGTGCGGTGAGTCAAGCAAGTATGAGCCAAATAGCATAGGGCGGATGCACTTCTGGAACAGGCCTGGAGTCAAAACAGTCAGGAAACTAGCTGGCATTTCACAGATGCCAGACTCAAGGGTTCCATGATCTGGATCCAGAACTCCAGAGTCATGTGGTTTAGAAGCGGATAATGAAAAGCCCGAGTTTCCTTCCCCGCCTGGTTTCTGAATCTTTCGAGACCCGCCGCGACTCTTTTCGAAACTTTCCTCTGCTGCAGAGCGCGCTTCCAGCCGAACTCCACATTTTTCTGCTATCGAGGGCGTTGGCCTTTTGTTTAAACGCCCACCTCAGAGCCTGAACTCCGAGAGAACAGCTTGTCTGAATCTCCAAGGCCCTCGAGAGGGCGGTTTCCCTTGGACGGGGCAGGCGAAGAGGACGGGGGGCTCGGCTGCAGAAGTCTCTCCCACCCCACCCGTCGTCCCACTGCCGCCTGGGGCTTAAGGCACGGGACACCGAAATAGTTTCAGGCGGGAGCTATGCGGGGCAGGCGGCGTCCCTAGAACGAAGTCGCAGTCAGGCAGGACTCTTATGCTGTACCCGTGGCCCGGCCCTCTCTTGGCAGGGAACCGCCGCCTTCGCCTCTCCCCTCCCCTCTCCTCTCCAGTCCCACTTGAGCGCGCTCGGCGGGCGCCCCCTTCGTCGCGCGGGAGGGACAGGAAAAGAGGCAGAGCCTCCCTGGGCCCGGAGGAGGAGGAGGAGGGCTGCATCCGAAGAAGAGTGCCCCACGATGGGAGAAGGAGTCGCCCCGGCGGCGGGTAGGTGCTCAGCTACTGTCCTGGCCGCCTCCGGCGCTGACGGCCAACTGCTTGTTATTAATTGCGCTCAACAACTTAGGAAAGTGGCGCCGAAGAGACAGATTCCCCCCCCCCCACGCCCAAGCCTCGTCCGCGGTCTGAATCCATGCTGCGTTTTACTTTGGTGGGATAGGAGGCGGGGAGGAGGGAGCGGCCGGGGCCGAAACAAGAGGCACCTCAAGAATTCCCAACGCCTTCCGTGGCGCTCGGGCGCCTCAGCTGTCCCCAGCAGCTTCTGCGTCCGCCGGGTGAGCGGGTGACAGCCGAGGCTCAGGGAGGGAGCGGGAGCCGCTTTTAACGCCTGGGGAGCGCCGTCGATTTGCCTGCCCCTCGGTCAGGGCCGGCTGCAGGTTTTGGTGGGCCCTCGGGCACAGGTGCCCATGGGGCACGGTGATTGCAGCTCGTTTCTTGTTGCGCCCTTGCTCCGCGCTCTCTCGCTCTCTTTCTTCCTTTCTCTCTCCCTCTCCTCCCGCCCATCGCAGCTCCCGTCCTGCCTTTCCCCTATCTCCTTTACACTTTCTGCCTTTGGGTCTCTTATTGACACTCACAACCTGTGACTGCTCCGACACGCACACGCTGCAGCTCCTTTTCACACACCAACATCCGCTGTCTTTTCTCTCTTTGCACCAGGTCTCCCTTTTGCCCACCTATATATCGCAAGGACTCTGGGCGAGTTCTCAGTGAGAGGGACGGCTGGAGGAGAGCTGCAACTTTTTCGTGCTCCTTATTACTATCTCCCTTGGTGCAAATGAGGCAGAAGTGTTGTTTTGCTTTTCCTAGGCGTCTTTCCCAGCTTGTAGAATTCTCTGAAACAAAGTCCGCATATTCCCTTGACAGAGCTGCTTTGAGGCCACAGAGAATATTTTCTGAGACTCCTGGGCTTTTTGGAGCTGGATGGAGCCGTTGCTCAGCTCCTTGCAGGCATCTCAACTTAGGACATGTATGATCACCCTAGAGGCTCTGATGATATCATAGGAGCCTCTGGAACAGTCACCCATTTTGCTGCTTCAGAGATGCCAAGAAGGAGCTGAGCAACAACACCCTTGTGATTGAAGAAGCCCTCAGGGCTCAAAATAAATGTGCTACATTACTTCTTCCTACACTCCACCCAACAAGAAATAGACCTTCAACAAGAAGTCCCTGTGAATGTTGCTGGAGCTTCTGGGGCAGCCTCATTTCTTGATATGAAGCTGCTGGGAGGAGCCAGATGTTTGCTGCTGCCATGCAACTCTCCCACTGAGAAGTGGGAAACTGGCCCAGCATCTCAGGTTAGCAATGGGTCCTCGGCCCGTTGTGGTGCCACACCTTGCCTATCAATAATAATAATTAATAATGAGACGTTTGGTTTGAAGCTTGGCTACCAAATAGTGGTATTCAGGATAATCCAAAATATGATGATGGGTCATAGTGAATACAAATAAACTGGGACTGCCAGCAGGCCTGCTAGGCAGCAGAAGCAGCCTATCAGCAGTGGCACAATAATCAGCAGCCTGTGAAGTCTTGTCACGGCAGTGGGCGGCGGTGGCAGAAGTGACGGCAGCTTGCAAGGCCTTGTTGTGGCGGTGGCAATAGTGGCCTGCAAGGCCTTGCGGTGGTGGCAGGAGACAGAAGCAGAGGTGGACTGCAAGGCCTTGCTGAGGCGGGCTGCCACAGCTTCTGCCACTGCCTCCAACTACTGCCAGGAGGAATTGCAGGCCTCAGGTACTTATTGCCACCATGGTGAGGCCGCGCAAGCCCCACTACTTGTGTTGCCACAAGGCCTCACAGGCTGCCCCTAACATTGCTGAAATTTCCTGCCACTGCCGCAAGACCTTGCAGGATGCGACTACTGCTGTCACCTCCTGTCACTGCCGCAAGTCCCTGCAGGCCTTTGCCGTGAGGACTTGCAGGCCACTGCCGCTTCTGCTGTCAAATCCTGTCACCACTGCGAGGCCTCGCAGGAGTACACTGAAGATTTGGCTACAGGATGTGCATTGTATTTTATAGAAGCAAGAAGATACAAAGATAAATAGGCAACAGGTATAGTAAGACAGAGACTGGTGTTTGAGTTCGGGTAAGGAAGAATAGGTCATGTGTTTTGAGCCTGGAAAGAAGTGCTTGAGTTAGACTTGGGAAATTAGGTACTGTGTCACAGATCATAAAGAAGCAAAAGGCGTCAGTGTTCATAGACCACATATGTTTTAAAGTTGGGCTTCTAGAATCTCTGGATTTCCTTGGAAGCTTACTAAGAATGCGTTTGTGCTCAGGTTCTGCTTCTGAACTTTCCATGGGCACCTTTGCTAGGCTTTGCCCATGGACCGCTGGCTCTTACAATGTACCTTGATCAGAAAATGTAAAATACTTTGTCCTCTTATGAGTCCTGCAACATGTAGGTAGAGGGATATTTAGGTAAATATTCCAATTTGTGTAGGGAAACAGGCTTGGCCAGTGTTCAGTGCAAACTGAGCATGAACAGGAACAGTCATAGAGTCATAGAATCATAGAGTTGGGAGAGACCCCAAGGGTTATCTAGTACAACCCTCAAGAACTACAATATCAATAATTTTGGGAGTAGCAAGAGTCAACACTATGAACTAAGTAAGACAAATTTGATGCCTCAACACAAAAATGAAGTGTTGTATTCACATAAAGAAATCAGCCCTGAGTGCTCACTGGAAGGACAGATCCTGAAGTTGAGGCTCCAGTACTTTGGCCACCTCATGAGAAGAGAAGACTCCCTAGAAAAGACCCTGATGTTGGGAAAGATGGAGGGCACAAGGAGAAGGGGACGACAGAGGATGAGATGGTTGGACAGTGTTCTTGAAGTGACTAGCATGAGTTTGGCCAAACTGTGGGAGGCAGTGAAAGATATGCATGCCTGGCGTGCTCTGGTCCATGGGGTCACGAAGAGTTGGACACGACTGAACGACTGAACAACAAATTCACATAAAATAGATTCCTAATCTGGTGTCTTCATTTATAGATTTAGAAGCGCGCGCGCGCGCACACACACACACACACACACTTCTGCTTCCTGTTACCGGTATTCTTCTTTCCCTAGAAAAATGTGTAACAAAGAAAAAAATAGATAATGGTGATCCTTGCCTATATTAATAGTTATTTTGAGGGATGGAGATCTATTTATATATAATCTGTGTTGCCATGTGAATATTAATTATCATTTACCTGTGGAATACAATATTGTAACACTGTTGTGTTTCCTTCTCAATTTTCTTTTCTCTGGCTTCCTCTATGGTTCATATTTACCTTGGCAGAAAGAGTTGTGAACATGTTGAGCACTGGAAAAGAACAAGCAGAGGATGCATCATGATCTCCAGACTCACTGTCACAAAAAGCTGGTGTGTGTGCAGCCTTCCTGGCCCTCAACATGCCTCCTTGCCATATTTGGTGTGGGAGCTGGACACGGGGCAGAGGAACTAGGGCACTGAAAGTACCATAAGGAGGCATGCTGATCAGTAGGGAAGTGGAGAATGCATGTTTTGCTGGGGGTCATACAACAGTAATGAGAGGGAGTAAAGACAGTAGAGGTAGATGAAGTGGAAAGAAAGGAGGAAGACAGAACAAACAAACATCAATTGCTGATGCTGCCAACTGATCATTGGCAACGACTGGTGAAGGAATATGAGAGCACATGATGCAGCCACCTTGCTAAGCAAGATTTGGGCTGGTCAGTGTCTAGATTGAGAGACCATGAGAACTGCTTTGAGCTCCATGATGGAGGAGAGGCAAGACAGAAGTGCACTAAATAAATAAATAAATATATACACATGAGCAAGAGGAGGCCATAATCAATCTGTCCCCAGGCGGTAGACTCATAGAACTGTAGAATTGGATGGAACCATGAGGGTCATATAGTTCAACCCCCTACAATGCAGAAATCGTTGCAGTGTTCTTGGTCTGTTAGGGGGGGAAATCAAACAGGGATAATAACATTATGACTTTGTCTGACCAAAAACCAGAAAGCATTGAGCAGGCTCTAGAGTTTCACAGAGCGCTTCCTCATAGTGGATGTTAAACAATAAATAATAATAAAGGGTAGGAGGAGATTATTATTTTTTACTAATAAAGAGCATGATATTAGTTCAATCTGCAGGTTTGTCACAGTCTTAAAATGATGATTCAAGAAACACTTTGGAGACTAAGGCTACTATACAGAAGTATCTGTGTCAAAGGAAGTAATAGTACCACTTTATACTGCTTTGGTCAGACCACACCTGTGTATGCTACATGACTTATCATGCACCCCCTAAACAAGCCTGCCAGCCTCAGAGGCAGTGGAAGATGCTATTGCATTGCCAGTTTTAAAAGTATACCGGTAATTCCGCTAGTAGTCCAGTCAGCTTCTGTTAATGGAATGGGGGGACGACCATTTTTTGCCCTGGGCAGAAAATTTCTTAGGCCAGCCGTAATAAGCATGAATAAGATTATGCACTATAGCAGTAATATATGTATAAAAGATAAAGTAGCAGGTGAAGTCTGATGGCAAGTTCAATATTTTTACAATTTGTCATTGCAGGTATCTTTCACATTAATGGAAGAGTTGAATTGTTTAAGCACACTACATGCTTTTTGCTTCTACATGGCATCTGAAACTCAATACAGCAAATCAAGAGAAAACAATTCCTTCTTTTTTTCTTCAAGTGGGCTGAAGTTCTACAATTCTACCTCTAACATTTGTTTAGACTGAGAGAAGGGGAGCAATTTTTCATCAGTACGGTACTTTTTGTGTGGGAGATAACTTTTCAGTATCTCAATAAATAATGAAATGTAATCAGTGTGCCATAAATTAGCCTTGCACATTTCACTGGTTAAGTTAAATTTCTCACAGACAGCAGCTAACTTACAGTTGACAATGGATTACTTTCCCCCCATTGTAAGATTATTTTCTTAGTTAACAGAATCAGTCTTAGCTCAGTTTATAGTGCAGCCAATTAAAATTCTCATTATGGCAGTAACCTATAGACGTGTAATAACAACAGTGAATTGTTATAGCAGTGTTGTGATAGATCGTCGACTTCAACATGCTGTGCATTACTGTACGGGGGCATGTCAGGTATTTAAGCAAGGAGTTGCATGCATAGTGGCCCACCACAGTGTTTGTGCAGAGCTAATTAAAGTCCCTGCACACAACCTTAGAGGTTCAGATTTGACCCACAGACTTTCAATGCCTGAAAATTCCCTTTCTTTGGCTGGGGATGAAGATTATCATCAAATCCTTCCTAGTAACCCAAGGCTCAAAAAGGGGTCTTCAGTTCAAAACACTGCAAGTCTGAAAGATATCACTGGAGAAGCCATAAATCTCGCTAGTGGGAAAATAAAAGAATTTTCATTTGAAAAACTCAGAAATTCTTCCAACCAAGTAACCTATAGAAAGGGAAGAAAAGTTAAGTCAGACCCATTCAGTAGAAGGTCACTAGATTTTGACTTGATCTATGGCCATTTCAGCAATGATGAAAATTCCCCTCATCCCTTTGGCCTGTCACATAATTCCTCAACAGATGAGAAATGGCAGGTCAGCAGCACCTCAGTAGAGGGAAATGTGAATTCTACAGTTTCCTTACCAATGCAGACTCTCTATGAGGATAGCTTTCTTGCACAGATTTTGGAAAAGCACAAGCTGGATGGTTCTAGTGGAGATATTAAGATGTGCTTGGACATCTTGCTCAAATGCTCTGAGGACTTGAAGAAGTGTACTGATATAATAAAGCAATGTATCAGGAAGAAATCTTCAGGGAGTGCCAGTGGAGAAAGTGGCAATGATTCCTTAGCCAATTCTGAAATGATATATATGAATTTAATGTCAAGATTTTCTTCTTATATTAAAAAACTGCCTTTTGAATTTAGACAGTCTGGGCTAACTGAGCCTGGTGACATGGTAGAACTAATTAATAGCCTATCTGCTTTGCAGCAGTCTAATTTTCCTCCAGTATTTGGCAATGAACAGCCACCTAGATACGAAGATGTTGTGTCCTCCCCATCCTTTGTGCCAAGGCAATCTCTCACTTCAAACTTACGAGGTAACCAGAACAGCACTGACACAAACTCCTCAGCAAAACCTACCCACACTCCAATAGAGATTTCTTCAAAAGTTTTGCAGGAAAACTTAGAATCTACAAATGATGCTTCTGCGCTACCTCAGTTACTATCTGTAAACCCGTCAGACTGCATTTCTCCCACAGAAACTCTGTACATTATGGAAGAATCGGATAGAGAAAAGGCATTGGGCAGCGTATCAAGTGTTAAGAGGAGAGGAAGACGGGTTAATTCAGACAGCAATGAGCAGAAAACAGAAAGGGCAGACTCTGCTGGAAATTCAACTAAAACATCACCTACTTTATTTCAACCTGTAATGCTGCCCCAAACCTCCACCCAAGCAACCTCAGACACTCAAGGATTGGATTGTACTGTTCAGATTTCTAAAGGTGAATCCAGAAAAAATAATCAAGAGGAGATAGACAAACTTCTCCTGGATTTGGAACATTTTTCACAGAAAATGGAGATTACTCTGAGAGAGACTACCACTAAGACTAATCCTGCATGTTTGAAGCATATTAGCCAACCTTTGACTCTGGAAAATAAAGACAAAGTCTGTTCACCTATAGACAAAAGTCCTTCTCCCTCTTTATCAAAACTCATGGAAACCAATGGTCATAAAATGGAGGATGAAGACAAAACCCTTTTATTGCGAATTCTGGAGAGTATTGAAGACTTTGCCCAGGAACTAGTAGAATTCCAAATGGGCAAAGGAAGCTTATCAAAAGAGAAGGAAGTGATGCACATTCTTCAGGAAACTTTGGCCACTCCCTCCATCACAGCTGCTCAGCAAAGCTACATAGGTACATCTGCCAAAGAGCCTGTCCCAGCACTTATTCAACAGATGCCAGAGGTTATAAAGGTAAGAATGCAAATTTTATTTATGTAACAGGGACCATGCACACACAACAAATTTCCCACATGAATATCACTTCTGCATAGAAAAGTACAGTATATATATGTTTATATACTCTTTATGTATGTGTGTGTATACTTGTATGTTTCACTCTGTGTACATACAATGTGGAGTTTGCCGTGTGTGAAAGTGTGCATGTAGGCTGTCTGTAGATTATAGGGATTCTTTTGGCTATTTGGGGGTGATACTGTAAAGCAGGCTTCCTCAAACTCTGCCCTCCAGATGTTTTTGGCCTGCAACTCCCACGATCCCTAGCTAGCAGGACCAGTGGTCAGGGATGATGGGAACTGTAGTCTCAATACATCTGGAGGGTCGAATTTGAGGAAGCCTGCTGTAAAGCAACAATTGCCTATGGGGTACATTTTCATTTTTATGTCCTTCCATAGCCTTACTAAATCCAGTTTTATAGTACTTCAAGCTGTACCCTGCAGAACAACTTCCAGAAGTGTGTGGCCACTACTGTTGCAACAGATGTGTGCAAAGTCTGTTGTAAGTATGGCAGGCTTCACTTGGATAATGCTCACTATGGGCTCATCCAGACTTGTTTTTGTGCTGTGTTTCTTTGCACAAGTCCATGTTTTAAAGCTCCATGTCCAAGTGCTCCCCCACCCCCAGTGCTTTCTCTTTGAAAACCCACTCCTTACCACTGAACTGGAGCAAACAGCAACCTGCAAAAAACCTGAATTGTCGTTTGTTCCAATTCAGTGTTAAATACAGGTTTTCATGGGGAAAGAAAAAGCACTCTGACACTGACCAGGAAAGCATTGACCTGTGCCTAGAAAGTGCAGGGCAAAAGGTAAGTGTGGATGAGCCCTGTGTGCTCTTTCTCAGCATTCAGAACACATTCTGGAATTGTCTCAAAAGTTATGGTATTTTAAATTATTTTCAGTACACAAAAGTTGCTTACTAATTTCTGGTCTAGTTTCATATCTCCTTTAAATTGTATAAGAGAGGCTGGAACTGTAAAAACTGAATGAACATGTTCCCCTCTCCCTGGAATGCTTTCCCCATTACTTTTCCACTGTTATGACTATACAGTATAGTAGGATCACTACTTTAAAAAATTGAGTTGAGCTGAGTTGTTTACTTTACCTAAAATGTGAGTAAGAGGTGGCATGATAGAAGTTTATAAAATTATGCATGGCATAGAGAAAGTGGATAGAGAAAGGCTTTTCTGCCTTTCTCATAACACTAGAACTCAATGACATCTAATGAAGCTGAATGTAGGAAGAGTCTGGATGGATAAAAGAAAGTATTCATTTGGGCAGTGCATAGTTAAGTTATGGAACCTGCTCCCTCAGTAGGTAGTGATGACCACCAACTTGGATGACTTTAAAACAGGATTAGACAAATTCATGGAGGATAGGGCTACCAGTTGCTACTAGCCATGATAACTATGTTCTGCTGGTACAGATGGAGAGAACAATGCTTCTGAATACCAGTTGCTGGAAACCACAAGAGGGGAGAGTGTTCTTGTGCTCAAATCCTGCTTGCTGGTTTCCCACAGGCATCTGGTCGGCCACTGTGAGAACAGGATGCTGCACTAGATGGGCCATTTCCTTGATTCAGCAGGCTGTTCTTATGGATTGTGAGATTTCAAATTTATGCGCTTGGCAGTCGGCTAGTTGAAATCTCAGCAATTAAATGCCCAGAAGACAAAGAGGTTTAAAGATATTTTGGCACAGAAATAGCTTTTAAACTTTCTGCTTTGCTTACCGGACTCTGGGAAACTCTTGCGCAGGCTCTGGTGCTGTTAGTGAGGTCTCGTGGGGTCGTCCAAGATCTCACAAAAGCCTCCAGAGCCCACATGAATGTTTCCAAGATCCCAGTAAGCAAGGCAGAGAGCTTAAAAGCTCTTGATTACCAGGCTCCAAGAAACTCTCTTGAGGTCTCTGGAGGCTTTCACAAGATCTTGGATGGCCCCAAAATATCTTGTGCTGGCTCAGGAAGGTAAGGCTGCTGGTGCAGGGACAGTTCCAGGGGGTTGTTTTGACTATATATGATTGTGACTTTACACATTGCCCCCCTGGAATGTTACCCCTGCACAAGAGCAAAACACAGTCTTACTGTATACTATACTATACACTGTATACCAGGGGTCAGCAGACTTTTTCAGCAGGGGGCTGGTCCACTGTCCCTCAGACCTTGTGGGGGGCTGGACTATATTTTGAAAAAAAAAAAATGAACGAATTCCTATGCCCCACAGATAACCCAGAGATGCATTTTAAATAAAAGCACACATTTTACTCATGTAAAAACAGCCGGCAGGCCCCACAAATAACCCAGAGATGCATTTTAAATAAAAGGACACATTCTACTCATGTAAAAACATGCTGATTCCCGGACCATCCGCAGGCCGGATTTAGAAGGCGATTGGGGCCGCATCCGGCCCCCGGACCTTAGTTTGGGGACCCCTGCTGTATACTATACAGTGGTACTTCGGGTTGCAGACACGATCCATTCTGGCGTGCCGTTCACACCCTGAAAAGTCCACAACTCAAGCGGCAATATCGCACATGCGCCAAAGCGCGATATCGCACTTCTTTGCATGTGCGAACCATGCAGAATGCTTCTGTGCATGCACAGACCACGCAGAGAAATCTGGAAGTAAACACTTCCGGGTGTTCCGCATTTGGAACCTGAAAAAACACAACCCACAGCTATCATAACCTGAGGTATGACTGTACAGTGTATAATACTCAAGCTAGTGATTTTGGATTTTGACTAGTGCCTCATAGCACAATGCGGAATATTGCTTCCATAGTCCAAAGTAATATTTGGGAAGGTCCATAGCAAGTGTTGGGCTTCTGCTTTGTATGCAGAAGGGTTCCGGATTCAATCCCTGGTGTCTCCAGGTAGAGTTGGAAGAAACTCCTGCCTGATATCCCGGAGAACCACTGCTGGTCAATATAGACAACACTTAGCTGAATAGACCAGTGATCTGAATCAATATAAGGCAGCTTGCTGTGTTCCAATGATAGACATACTTGCTTGTATACAGCCACAGTTTCCTGTATGGAAATGTTATCAGACTGTGGAAATTAATCATGTGTGATGCTCCTATTTCAAAACACAGGGATGTTTTCAAAACACAAAATGCAATCACTATGTGTGATGATTGAAAGAAGAAAGTAATTGAAGCCAATTTTTATTTTTTTGAAATATTGAACAGCATATAAATGCTTTAAAATAATTAAATTTAGCATAAGGATAAGCCTTTGATTGAAAAGTGGTTTCCAGCAAAAATAAGTGAAAGAATGATGCATTAAAGAAAATATTTAAATAATTGCTTTATTATGCTTGAATTGATTATCCTGATACTTCCAAAAAAATAACCACCTGCAGCACAATCCTAAGCATATTTATTACAGAGTAATTATCAAAGAACTCACTAAAGCTAATTTCTGAGTAAACATGTATAGGAATGCATTGTTAGTGCTTTTGAATGTGGAAGAAAAATGCTTTATAACCAGCCACGTATTTTTTTTCTTGTGCAGTCCCTTTGAATTGTAGGAAACAGCTATTTTTTTCCTTAGTAAGAGAGAAAGGTGAACAATTAAAGAGTCCTGAGTACTTTTTTTTCATAGTTCAAATTAGAAAAATGTGTGATTGTGCGATGGGCACCTCATAACACAATTTTTCACACAGGTCTAAGCTGCAGCATGTTTTTGCTTCCAACTTAGGCTGATGGCTGTACATTCGCACCTCAAATTTCACCTCTGAAGCTCATAAAATAAGAACTATCTGGGAAGGTGATATATTTAGCTACTTCTGCAGTATGTCTAACTTTAGCACCACTGGTAGTAGATGTGGGTGCTTCCCTTCCCACAATACCTCTGCTGTATCACAAGCCAAGGACAGATTGTCTGACTGTCATGTAGCCAGCAGGGACATAGATTCTGGTGTAGATCATGTCTCTTGATAAAGAATCGCAAAGAGACACCCAGAGGTACTCGTACTCGGGGATTATTTGACTGTCGGGGGGCGGGGGGGAGGTTCTTTGGCCTTGTTTCTAGGTACAGTGACTGAACAATCTTTGCTGTAAGTAAGAAGAAGGCAAGGTATGTTTCACTTAGAATTTGTTGACCATAAAAAAACCAAACTCCAAATCAAGAAAATAGCTCATTGTGGCTGAAGTGAACAAGGACCTCTGCTGGGAAGACAAAAGTTTGCTCAGGAACTAAGCCAGAATGATGATCAAAGAAACATCTCTGCGAAGGGACCCAGATTTACGAGGAGAGTTAGCTTTCCTTGCAAAAGGCTGTGATTTTGTTCTTCCATCCCGCTTTAAGAAGAGGTTGAAGTCATTCCAGCAGGCCCAGGTTTGAACGTGCTTTTCTTTTTATACGTCTTTGTATCTTTTTATTGGATATGGGGACAGAACTGTGTCTCCCTCAGGCTTTTCTATTTTCAGAAGGTTATTTGCACCAGATACCCATAGGTTTAAAAATAGGCCTTCCAGGCTTAGCACACAAATGTCCTATTGGTAAACAAGAGGAAAGAGTTGAAAACTAATTTTCTCTTGAAGATAATAATATTAACACTAATAAAGATTATTAGTTGAAAAGTGTCTGCCACTTGCTGAAGAAAGAACAGCTCCAGTGTGTTTCTGTTTGTTATATGCTACATACTTTCCTTAGTGACCCTAAATGTCAGCTGTGTTGGGAAAGCTTTGTTCTACTCCACTGCTGAGAATATGTTTTAAAGGATAAAACCCAATGACTGTGGGAAAGGTCATGTATGATTGTGCTACAGTATTCTGCTTGTTATCTCTAGCTGCTAAAGTGCCTTCTGATAGTAAAAAGCAGGAAAGGGGTCTTAAGTTTTTGCTGAGAGCTTAGCTTGACATTAACTGGGGAACTTGTAAATATAAGTCTTATGATGCAAACAGGCAGTTTTTGATTCAGTCTGCCACGGAGACACCTGCAAGGAGATGGGTCTGCAGCAAGCTTTGCATCCCCTATTATTATTTGTGCATCACATTTTGGTGTTCTCATAAAACATTGGCACAAGTGGTGTGAACCAAATCATCTTATTGGCAATTTTGTTCCTCTTCCACTGTTCCTGCATCACAATTAGAGCCTCTTTGGGAAATTTTGTAATTGTATACACTCACCTAGCCGTCTTACTAATTTCATCTGCACATAGAAACCAAAACCTAGCTACCCAGTGGTCTTGGAACTGAGCAGCTTTATTATCCTAACTTAACAGTTTCCCAGACAGGATCCAGTTACAAAAGAAATCCTGAAATAAGCTCCTAAAAGAGGGGAAATCCCTCAAAACAGCTATCAAGGAGAGGCACTTTTCACCAGATTTCCATCCCACAACAGAGGTGGCAGAAAACATAAGGGGAGGTGGGCAGGACACTGTTTGATTGGTAAGCAGAAGCCAGTCTGGCTGAGGGGCACTCCAGACATCAGTGCCTTGTAGCAGAAAGATGGGGTGTATAAATCTTCTAAATAAGTACAAATGTTCTCCTATCAGATTATTATTGGGGCCCAGTGACTTTAAGCTACAAGAAACCTGTCCACTTCCTTATAGAGCTTTGAATGGATGCTCTTTTAGGAACTTAGGAAAGTGCAGTACCAGAATGTCCAGTACTAACAAAAAATTACGCATAGATCAGAAGTATACAGAGAAGCTTCATTATGCCAGCTCCACTAATCAAAATATCCTATGTGTTGCTCCTGTATGTGTTTATATATAGCTATTGTTGCCAATTAGCCAAGGTTTCAGGGGTTGTATGCCCCTGAGGGTCTTTTGGATTAATTAGGTGGTGGCACATATGTACAGCTTACTTTAGATACTTGCTCATTAATTTCTGTTTATCTAAAGGGATACACACACACACACACACATTCTATTGTACTATTCTATTAATTTTTATGCGTTATCTTTCTAGGTCCAAAATAAGCAGGAGAAGAAACCTGTGACTACATCCCCAGTGCCTGCAATTTCAGCAGTCAGCTCACAGGCACTTCTGCCTGCGAATAAAGTAACTGTTGGTACTCCCTTGTCCATAAACATTCCACGTTTCTACTTCCCCAACGGACTTCCTAATGTCTGCAGTAGTCATGAGGAGACCATTGCCAAGGTTGAGGCAACCTTTTCTGAGTTTGAAGATGAGAGAGTTCCGCTTAATGAAATGGGGAAAATTGCAAAGGTAAATATTATTGCCAGGCTTTTGGGACTTACGGAAGGTAGAGGCTCAGTACAATATCAGCAAATGGTTTCCAAAGAGAAAGCATACTCCAAGATGAAGTGGCTTTTAGATGAAGTGACAAGATGAAGTAATAAAAATGAAACTTTTCCAAAAGGAATGTTTCAGTCTATTTCCAGTCTCTGTCAATTTCACATGTATTTATTCATAACTCCATTCTACCCTACTTCCACATTAATCTACTGCCTTAAAAAAAACACTGTAAAACTGTAAATAAATTCATATTTAAATATGTATTTAAATCACAAAGTATGATTTAAATACATATTTTATCTTAGTGTACTCATTTCTAAATGTATTTTATCTAAAAATACACATTTTAATGTAGTTTAATGTAGTTAAAAATACACATTTTAATATTTTTGAGTCAAGAGCAGTATCACAAAACTAAAGAGAAGTGCAAACTCCAAAAGAAAGTTATGTTTTGACCTGTACATTATTGCAGGAGGTGTCAGGTTAGTTCATTTAAGAATGTGGGCTGAACAAAAGTCTCTTCCATCCATTTGTCTAAGGGTGAGAGAATAAATCTGGGCCAGCTTGATGCTGTTCATACTGCACATGGTCTCATTCTGCTTTTAAGTGGCTCATATGAAATCAGTAATACTTACTTCGGAGTAAAAAGAAAAAATGGATTCAGATATTAATGTATTGGGTCCAATTTTTAAAAATCTGGTTTAGTTGGATTTTTTTTTAAAGCCAAAAGTTACATTTTCTTCATCTTATTTTCTGTTAAAATGTCATCATAAAGATGAAAAAATGCCCATGCCCGAATGCTAGCTAGCTACATTCTGTCTTATTGTGTTGTTCACAGATATGCTGCTGCCCTCTGTACTGGAAAGCTCCCATGTTCAATGCATCAGGGGGTGAGCGGACAGGATTTGTATCTGTACATTCATTTGTGGCCATGTGGAGAAAGTGAGTACACTGTGTAAAAATATTCTTCTGGAAAAAGCAGCACAGTATGCCTTTCTTTTGCTTGTTTATGTATTCTTTTCTGTGTTTCCACTGTGCCCTTTAAATACAGCTCTCCTTTTTAAAAAATACTGTCTCCAGTTTCTTCCTGTTAATGTATTCTGTATTTATTGACAAATGCTAGTCCTGTTTGTTGGATAAATCTTGTAGTCCTACAAGTTTTGCATATGTATTCATAATTTTCTATGCCAGAAAGGCCCATTGTGACAGGAGTGGGCAAACTTTCGGCTTGTGGGATCTGCTTTGTTTTTCAACTTGTGGTCCACCAACCAGAGCCAGGTGCAAAATAATGGCCCAGGAATGGTGTAGAATTGAGGAACAAGGTGCCTCTGAGCACATGCTCATGCCAGAATGTTGTTTTTAGTATAAGAACTGGAGCTCCCACACAGATCCTTTCACACATATATCTTCCCCAGTTGTCCCCCAGCTTTCTTCATCTCGGCAGCCTAACTTAAGCGGGAGGACACTTTTAGTTATCTCTATTGTAAAAAATATGCAAGCTGCATACCTATGTTGATCTACAATCCATAGATCTACCAGTAAATCCCAGAAGGTGATATCCAATCATGGCATCCTATATGCACAGTGGACTTCCACTCCTGCAAATGGGACTTCCTCTCCTTCTACTTACAGCTAATCACATGACCCCAGAACAAGCTCCAGAGCATTGGCAGAACCTTCAAAGCAGATGGGGAAGTTTGGTCATATCTGCTGGTGCCTTGTTGAATTTCACCAACTGGTCATAATTTTTCTCCCAGCCATTCCTACACCTGCCTTGGAATTTCTGGTTTAATTATAACATCTGTCAGAAACACATCTAATCTTGAGTGAATACTTCAAGTAAGGGAGCTCTGTTTAGCAGTGCAGTGCTTAACCATTTTCAATATTATAAAAATTGCATACCTAACAGCTGGTGGAAGCTTGACTATGCCACCCGCTCCTCCCCATGTCAGCTCCTCTTGCCCCCAGAAAATGTTCCACCAAGGATCATGGGGCCCTTCTAAATGGCAGAGGGGGCAGAGCTGAGGGGGAGATGAAATCTCTGAGGCAACATTTGCAAGCAGAGACTGTGCTTAACTCTGGATCCATAGAGAGTCATTGAAATTAACAAGGACCTTACTGTTAACCTCAATAGAATATAGGCGATTCTTGTTATTGAATGTCTGTCTGAAGTTGTATTACTTTTACTTACAGTCAAGAGAATAAATTGGATGCAGACCACCAACTAATGACATCAGCTACAGCATGCTAATGGATTTGTGTAGTACTTATTGAAGACATTATCACAAATTGTGTTGTACATTATTTATGCTTATATACCAAAGAGTATATATAAAGTGCTGTGAAAATATGATCAAAAGAGTACATGTCTATTTTGGTCCCAATGCATGAATTAGGAAACTAATCCACCTGGCACAGAAGCCAAAACATTCATGTGTACAACTGTTCTTACATTACTTTATGCATGCTTTCTGGTGCATGAGGATGAATCTGTGTACATTCCACATCCACAATCAGCCTTCAAGGCTGACCTAGAAGTGGCACTAAGTATATCACTGGAAATTGCAACTCTCTTTTTTTACTCTATAGTTATCATTGTGAAGCAACTCCCAAGCCAGATAACTTCAGGTGGCTATTTTTGTTGAACCACAGCAGAAGAAAGGGTTAATCTTTCTTTTCTTGTGCAGAGCAGTCATGATCCCAATTGGGACCCTTGTCATGGCTATTTAGAGTATAAAAAGAGAAAGTGAGAGTCAACTTCCAGATATGTGTTTAGCATTATGTCTACTTTGATCCTTAATGTTAATACTATTATTATTCACCGTATTATTTTTGCGTCATCAATATACATGGTGCTTTATATGGAATTTCATAAGCATAAAATAATCAGATTCCCAGCCCCCAAGAGGTTTACAGTATAAAACAGATGATGTGAAAGACAAATAGAGGTTGCAGAGGGTGAGATAAGTGTACAAATAGGTGAATGTGAACAAATGCAGTTGTAGCTGGGAATGAGAATTAAGGGGTTAAGCTGAAGACTTCACAAAGCTGTGTGATTTTGATTCTTTGGGAATTCAAATTGATAGGAGTACTTTTACAGTCTTATTTCTCCTTTGTAGGATACTACACAACTGCCATGATGATGCATCAAAATTCATTTGCCTTTTAGCAAAACCCAGCAGCAACTATTTGGAACAAGAAGATTTCATCCCTTTACTGCAGGTTCGTGTGACTTGCTAATAAGTGTCATTTTATTAATTAGAGAAAAAACGCTTTACATAAGCAAGTCATCCCTTTCCTCCTCAATATACTCTACCCAGAGAGCCACAGCTTAATTCACTCACTGTGAGCTGAAGTTAAGCAAAATGCAAATGAAAGCTAGTCTGGGTCTGCATAGCAGGATGCCCTATTGAGAGAGGCACTGACGGGATCTTCAGTGAGGAGGAGGTTCCATGTGAACACACACACTGGGAATTCTGCTTATGTGCCTCTTGTGAATGTGGACTGAAAATACGTTGTTGCCTGCTATGTTTTATTTTTCTGTCTTTTAAAGTAACTCAGAATGGTAGCCTAGCAGATGTGCATTACCTATGAATCTTAAAGGTTTCATTAAAGATGGTAGCTTTTATAATGCTGCTATGAACAGTTGCCTGCGCAAGTTCTCCTTGTGGGCTTCCCATAGGCATCTAGTTGGACACTGTGAGGACTGAATGCTGGACAAGATGGACCTTTGGTCTGATCCAGCAGGGCTTTTCATATGTTCTTATACTCTAACTGCTGACAGTGTTGTATCATATCATTTCTCTTAACTTTTCTATGTTACATAATTTGGATATCTTTCAGGATGTAGTCGAAACTCATCCTGGACTGACATTTCTGAAGGATGCCCCAGAATTCCATTCCCGCTACATTACTACGGTAGGTTAATTTCATGTACAAGATGTCAGCATTTGTCTAAGAAAAGGTTTGTGATTAATTTTGAGCCGTGCTCAGTGTTACCAGGAAAGTAATTCACATTGTCAAATGGCATAATAATGTTTACCCCTAGCATCTTGTTCCCTTCCCTACAGTCTTTGTTAAGTTGTCCACAATGATAGGCTAGTAATACCCTATAGTATGCAGGGCTGTCTTTGAAAACTGCTTGGAAATAGCAATCAGTCCAAAACGCAGTGACTAAGTTACTAACCAGAACTTCTGGAACTTCTATTGCTGCACTGACTCCTGGGCTGTTTCTGACCACAATTCAAAGTGTTGGTGCTTGCCTTTAAAGCCCAACATGGCTTTGGATCTGAATATCTGAAAGACTTTCTATACCCGTATCAACCTACTCTTGCCCTGAGATTACCTTTGGGTATTTTAGATCCCTCTGAGACTATATGCATATTTTTGTTGTTTCCTATACATGTAGTCCATTTTGTTGATTTTAAATATTGGTCACTGACTGCTGTCAGAAACAGGATGTAAGACTTGTGGGACTTTGAGGGTTTTTTGGTTTTTTTTTAAATCACACAGATTAAGTCCAGTTTTGAGACTTGTATTTAATCTTTTTCCAGGTTATTCAAAGAATATTCTATACAGTCAATAGATCCTGGTCTGGGAAAATATCCCTAACAGAATTGAGGAAAAGCAACTTTCTGCAGGTATGTTATTTTTCTTTTTTTATTCCAATGAGCAACAAGTATTTCTTAAATACTTTCCGTGATAGCCGTTGTTACACAGAGTAGATCAATTGAAATAATTGGACTTAAGTAAGTAATATTAGTTGTTCCCATAGCTTGTTCGGTGTTTTCAGTTTTATGGCTGGATTTAGCAAAAGTTACTAAAAGAGGATCTGGACAGGTTTGTATATTTCTAGTGTTGAAGGATGATAGATATGACACAGTAAGGATTATAGTAGCTACATAAGCATATGGTCACAAAACTCTATCAAGTATTAATTTTGCTTGTTTGTGGATTATTAAAATAATCACAAAGTAAAAGTTTTATGTTTCATACAGTTCTTTTGCTGTTTAAGGTATGTATTGAATAATAACAAAGACTGACAAGATATCATTCTAGTCACAGTTCTTGGTCTGCGCCTTCTGCCTATGGAAAAGAGAATGAATTTGTTCTCATTTTTTCAGACCCTAGCTCTCTTGGAGGAAGAGGATGACATAAATCAAATCACTGATTATTTTTCCTATGAGCACTTCTATGTTATTTACTGTAAATTCTGGGAACTGGACACTGACCATGATCTCTACATCAACCAGAAAGATCTGGCTAGATACAATGATCAAGGTAAGCAAAGCAAGAGAAGCACTGGTGGTGGTTGTTACTAATATAAAATAAATATTCTCTCATATGTACTTTATGGGCATCCCAGATTACTAAACTTGATCTCTCTTACTCCATGTTCTTACAAAAAAACAACAACCTTGCATATCTCTTGCTGTGCTTCAGTCATGTCATTACTGTATTATGCAAAATAGACATGCAATAAAGTAGTCCATGCTCTTGGGAAAATTGGATTGCATATAGCTTTTCCCTGTTCAGTTGCTGAAAATGCTAAACTTAAGGGTGGCTAATAACACAAGGCTGTGTCTATTATGCCATAACCTTGTAGGGAAAGAGATGTAAAAAGTTAAAACCATGGACAGGCACCATATCCTTTACCATCTCAAACATTGCTGTAACGCTGTGGGTTGATTTTGGCCTAAATCTGCTGTGGATTGAAGCATTAAAATGTTACAAAGTGCCTTTCCTATAGATGGTCATCAGTCCAACACACCAGGCAGGACACACTCTTGATGTGATCTTTTTCCCCAAGTGATATGAGGATGGACTAAAGATTGAGGGACTGCAATGTGCTCCCTTGCCATGGTCAAACCATTATCTGGTTAAGTTTGGGCTGATGGTGCAGTTCCCTCCTGTAAGGGTGGTGGGCCTGTTTGGATGGATTCCCCTCAAAAACTGATGGAACCTGATGTGTTCCTGAATGCTTTTTGGGGGGGGGGGTCCAGTGGAGAAAGCTGGTGATGTTGTCGAGGATGTTTTGTGAGATCAGGTTCACCTTATGCAGTCGACTGATGCACACAAGATACTTGTGGCTATGCATCCAGCCACATGCCCCCTTGATCCTTGCCCCTCCTGGCTTATCAAATCTAGTAGAGGGGGGCTAACTAGTTGGGTCCAAAGCGTAGTTAGCGCTTTCCTAGGTGATAGCGTGGTCCCTGCCGCGTTGAAAGAGGCAGTGGTGCAACTGCTCCTAAAGAAACCAGCTCTGGACCCTTCGGATTGGAACAGGTATCAGCTAGTTGCCAATACCCTTTCTGGGAGAGGGTGGTGGATAGGGCCATGGTGGAGCAACTGCAAACATTCTTGGAGGACACAGGTTATTTAAATCCATTCCAATCTGGGTTCAGGCCTGGTCATGGAATAACCTCTTACCCGTATCTGGGAGTGGGTGGCAGTTGTTGTGGCCCATTGCAGCCAGCCGTCGGGAAGCAACAGAATGACTAAATCAAAAGTATTTAGAATCAAAACCATTTTAAGGCATTTATTTGATACATAGTAAAAACATGGCCACTGAGGAAAATCATTCTTCTGTTGCCTTTTGCACATGATTGAAAGCAATTTCTCATATGATTATTCTTCTGCATAGATATCACTTGTGTATAGGGAAAAGCAACAATTGTTAGAACTATTGCAAAAACATTCAAGAACTGAAACTGTTCCTAATCCTTATTTCTTCATCTACAGCTCTGTCAAACAGGATTATAGAGAGAATATTCAGTGGAGCTGTGCTTAGGTAAGAAAGTAGGGAACAATTAAGATCGAAGGAAGAAAATTAATTTTTGAAATAACAGTTAGAATGGGATTCAGGAAGTTCAATGTAGGATATAATCACTTTGATTCCTTGTCTGGGGGTGGCTTCAGATGTGCAGCTTACATTGGCTTTGTTTTAAATCATTTGGAGAAGGGAGGGAAAGGTACAAAACTCAGCGGTAGATCTTGCTTGCAGAAGGTTAAAATCTCTGACATCTCGAGGTGGGGCTAGGATTGTCCCCAGGTAGAAACCCTGGAGAACCATTGTTAGTCAGTGCAGAAAATACTGAACTAAATGGAACAATGATCTGACTCAGTTTAGCTTCCTATGATCTCATTTCCTAAGGCACATGTAATGCTCACATTGGCTGCCATGGGCATTATTTCTCTTTTGAATTATCTCTGAACTACATTGTTGAGAAACAAAATGTAAAGCTCAATTGCACTTTTTATTGTGATGTGAAATTTCCCTGACTCTTACACATCATCTGTCAGAAAATCTCCAGGAATGATTTCTGTCTTCAATTCAGAATAAACTGTTTTCAGAGCTTGAGATACAGTGGATTGAACACACATGCTGTTACTGAACTATAAACCTTTCCCAGTCTGTATTTTAGATACATTCATAAGGAAGCTTTATCTTCCTAGAATGTCAGGGAAAGGTTGCCACATGGAGACTTTGTACAACATAAATGATTATATAAACAGCCCAAAATCTTGCTGCTGAGAGAATGTGGTGTACTTTAATTTAAAAGTTGTCATGTTTGGGTTATTAGTTTGCAGTTTCTGATCTGCTCTCTAGGGAACTCTTGCAAGTTAAATAGTATTGAACTTCAAAGAATCAGAGAGTGGGTATCCAGCACTAACACATCCATGGGCTCTCTAAGGAACTGAAAGTGAAATGTTGAGGTGTATTCAGACATCTGTTTTTTAAAAATCGCCATGTGAACTTCAGCGAGTGTTTGAAATCTGTCTGTTTCAGAGGAATTCAAGTGCACAAAGAAAACCACATGAGCTATGCAGACTTTGTATGGCTTCTAATTTCTGAAGAAGACAAAAGAAGTCCCACAAGGTGAGATAAGTCATCCAGAAATTTGGAGTAGGTAGAGTGAAGGAACATATATACGTTTGCAGGTTGTTAAATGTCTATGTTATGTAACTCCAGGGGCAAACAGCAACTGCCAGGAAGGCATTCTTGACAGGAAAATATGGGGAAAGGATAAACCTCTGTATACAGTACAGCTGCAGCCAAATGAGACTGCCCCATGGTTGCTTTTTGTTCTTGTTCCTTCTCCTAACATTTCCTGTGCACTCTGCACACATATATAGCACTTCCACAGGCTTACAATCTTGGCCTCATGTGTCACTTGCTAATCATGTGCTGGGGATAGGGAGGAATGAAAAGAAGGAGATATTGGCAGTCACAAGCATGCTGTTTAAAAAACACAATGGAATGATTCAGCCAACACAAGTGTCTTCCACTAGTGTGGTGGGGCCTTTTGTCCCTCCTTCTCCTCAAGCCCCCATGCCCAATTGACTCTGGTGGGGTTGGGGAAACACTCAGAACAGCACTTAAGGGAAGGAGGGGAAGATTGTTCTGTCTGGCAAGTGAAATGCTTGCACTGATGTGATGATCTCCTTAGTGCTATGTTGTATATAAAATATAAAAATATTAAAAAACGAATGTAATATGTAGATGTGTAATTGCCCATAGAGACTGAGTGCCCTGGCTGTCACTGGATGAAGAACTTGAACTAGGAGTCAGTTCCACTCCATTGCAGCCCTTAGGACCCTGCAACCCCAGGGAAGCTTTTTGGGAAACATAGAGGGCTGAGGTGGGGTGGGAAACTTCCCTTGTCCAAGTGCTGCATTGGATACCACTTTATGTTCAAAACTGTCCAAAATATATTTCCCAGTACACTCTAACTGTAGAGCTAAAACAATACATGCAGATGCCAGGGACACTGACATAAACTGATTAATGCTACTGTAGGAATGAGCTGCAGTGTTGCTCTCTCCACATGGCCCAAGGCGGCTTTACTTTTGTGGTAGAAAAAGGAGTCACTCCCCAGTGGCTACTAAGCCATGAAGATCAGAAACACATTGTTCTGATAGTTAGCCTCACTGTTATAGCATCACCTCTGCTTTGAATTTATCTAGACATCTTCTTTATCCTGTATTTTGCTGCTAAAAGTGAACATCTTCTCAGTTTGTAATTTCTCTTGAGGATGGAGAACTAATGCAGTTTGAGTCACTGAGCTACTGAGGGTATTTTATATCTTAGCTCATGCTCTAAATTTCTAGATAGAAATTTCCAGTGCAAGCCATTATAAGGAAGGAGTCTGGACAAAGCTTCACTGTGCATATAAAAGCTGTCTCAATAAGGGTTCTTTGTTAGAAATATTGCTTGCCCCAACTTTGCTACAAACAAATCTTATTCATTCCCCTTTCCCTAGTATTGAATACTGGTTCCGCTGCATGGACTTGGATGGGGATGGCATGCTCTCCATGTATGAACTGGAGTATTTTTACGAGGAGCAGTGTGAGAGGATGGAATCCATGGGCATTGAGCCACTGCCATTCCATGACTTACTGTGCCAAATGCTTGATCTAGTGAAGCCAGAATGTGAGGGTAAGACTGATTTATACAACAGTATTCATCTACACCATTTCTTGGGAGTATGATTATCTTTGATCTCCCAGATATATTTGATCTCCCAGACCCCTTTAAAGAGTTACCATACTCTGTCTGCATCACTTCTTTGGCAGTCACCAGCAGGACACTTGATCCAAGGAGATGATAAGATTCCTTGTGTATGGGAGACCCAGAGCCAAGTAGTGATCTTTACTAACCTCCTGGGCTTTGCATCCTCAGCCAATTCCTTAATTAACATTCAAAGCAATAGCAAAAAAAATGGTAGAGATCGGTTCCCACCACCACCAAACAGGCTTTTATTTTCACTCTCCAGGCATTTAGAGGTGGCACAACAATTAGGTGCAGAGGTTCAGAGCCATGAGCTGCTAATGCCACTAATACAAAAATGGCTTTATAAGGTTCTGTAAATGCATGGTGAGCCATAATGTATCTGTGTGATCTCTCACCCACAGACCTGATAGTGATGCCGATTAAGTCAGTGCACACTTGAAAGGCCTTGTCCACAAAAGTATTTGAGAAACGTATTTCAAAATATGTTGACTTTGGGGGGTGAACTCATTTGAATTTTCTCCTGGTGATCAAGCACTAGGGGAAACTTTGTTCACAGCAACTATCTTGTTGCAAACTGCTTTTGAGTCCAATTTTTTTTAACGGTTTATATAAATAAACTCTTCATCATCTCACATGCTGATTCAAACTCAGTTAACAAAATTGTCAACCTGTGTTGAAAATAGATCACCTAAAAGAATGGGTGAATCTGGCCTGAAAGAAATCATCTCCCATTTCTTCATAAATCTTTAAATACTATTTACCATACGACCTGTAACCCAGAAGCCTTGACACCCCAGTCCTACTGAGAACTGCTAGACTGATAATAAAATATGTTCTGGTTTTGCAGGAAGGGTAACTTTGCGAGACTTGAAAAGATGCAGAATGGCTCATGTATTTTACAACACATTCTTTAACCTAGAAAAGTACTTGGACAATGAACAGCGGGATCCCTTTGCTGTGCAGAAGGTATAAAGCAGTTCCAAAATAGTGATTGTTCTGAGAGTTCTACTATGGAAAGGAACAAGAGATGGATACTTTCATGAAGTTCCCATTAGAATTTATTATGGAATATGGTGGCAATGGTCAAAACTATGTATTTAGAACAGAAATTTTCCTAAATGTATGCTTAGTAACCCCAGAAAATATAAGAAGAAGAGTTGATTAAATTTGCTTAGTATCTGGAAAGGTTGTGTAATATCCCATTATATTATTCTTTGATCAGGTACTAGGACAAGTAATGACAAGACATTTCTGCATCTTCAGCAGAAATTAAATGATTAAAACCCTGCTTGCTTGGTGTCATAAGGCCTTTGTACATTGGCCTATTGCACATTATTATTCTTTAACACTTAAAATGATTCTGGTAAATGAGCAGCATACATAAATGGTAAAATCTGTATGTAACAGTAACAGTTTCTTCAGTACATATTTTGGAGGAACAGAAACATAGACTGTTTTCACTTATCTTGAATGTGATCTTTGGCAAGTTTATCCAATTCAGTGACAATTATTAGATGGGATATATAATGTCTACAAATTTAGAACATCAAGTAGGATACAATAATCTCTTTTTCTGGGCTTAAATAGCTAACATTCTTAGAACTCTTTAAACTGGAAGGGACAACAAGAGGTAGCTTACCTACTTATCCTTTCCCCTCATATAGCAACCCCTATATCCTTATTCACCTGATTAAAAAACAACTATTGGTGAAGAATCTGTAACTAGAGAACTATGTTGCTTTTATTTCGCTTCTGAAGTCAGTGGTCTACTGTAGACAATAAATGCCTCAGTCCAGTGTTCTGGGGCATTAAGTTAAAAGTGTATAAAGAAATGTACACAGAGGTATAGCGTATGAAAAATAATTTGTTTGCCCTATTTCTAGTTTTCAGTAGTTGTACTCTTCAGAGTTTGAATTTCCCAACTGCAACGAGGTTCCATGCAGTTTACCAGGAAAGTGAATGGTCAATGCCCTGAGACTCTGTGTGTGTGTGTGTGTGTGTGTGTGTGTGTTCAAAGGCATCCTAGCCATTGCAAATATGTATATTGTGAAAGTGACTTGGTTTGTTCAGTTTTGCATGTTTCCTTCTCACATATTTATTTAGGATGTTGAGAATGATGGTCCTGAACCCTCCGACTGGGACAGATATGCTGCTGAGGAGTACGAAATTCTTGTTGCTGAAGAGTCTGGCAATGAACAGTTACAAGAAGGGTGAGTGTCAATATCTGCAAAATGTGGTTATAATTGCTACTCCCAGAAGCCTCAAAACTCGTATGTTTGAAGATGAAAAGTTGTTTTGAAGCAAAACTAAAAAGAAAAACTGTTTAAAACAGAGAAAAAATGTTTATGAACAATAAAACCTGATGGGTTACTAAATAACTAATCTTGGAATGTCACTGCAATTCTGTTCAAAAAATAAGAGGAAGTGACTATGACAATAAACACATATGACATAGTCATTTAGGGTGTCAGTCCTTAGTTGATAGTTATACTGTTTGCTACTGTATCTACAAAATGTCAAAGCAATTAGCCGAACTGTTCCTAAACTATGCTGGCAGAAATGTTACAATCGCTTTTTCAACCAAAGGATTTGTGTATTATTGATGAATTCATATTGCTAACTATGTAGATGAAAGCTTCCATGGCATATTTAAAGCATGCCCTGAGGCAACTCAGCCTTGGCAGAGAAAGGATATGAGCCTTGATTTCCTTATGTTTTAGTTTATAGTACACTACCAGGCACTGACACAGAAAATTGCTATGACTTAAAATGTGTCTTTCAGGAGTTGGCTTTGGTAAGCAAGATTGAGTGAAAATAAGCAATGTTTTATAGTAGTATGGTTATTCTGGAAGCACCTTCACGTCAGTGAAAGTACTTTTATTCTCCAGGGCCAAACTCTGAAAAAAAGCCTGTTCTGTATATCCTGTTCTGCCCAGCATACCTCTGGAAAAAACTGCATTTTAGGGACCCCTATTCCCCCTCTCCCTGGCAACCGTCTCCCACAATGAGCAGCACAGATGCATTTGCCTATACCTGGGGATTATCTCCAGCAAAAGAGGGTGTTCCGGTTTGCGAACATTTTTTTGAAGCCAAACATCTTATGCGGCTTCCGATTTGAGTACAGGAAGCTCCTGAAGCCAATCAGAAGCCGCACCTTGGTTTTTGAACTGTTCCAGAAGTCAAACGGACTCGCGGAACAGATTTAAGTTTGACAACCAAGGTACCACAGCATGAGGACAGAGAAATCGGCTTCTTTTGCATGTTGTTTTGAGCCTTCTACAAAGTGTATAAACCTATTAAGGTGATAAAGTGAAAAATTGGTAAGCAGTGGTACCAAATGCTTTAGTATGTTATACGTTTAAGATTTACATGGAATCATCATGGCCATTTGGGTCCACTACTTACATTTCCGCCCTCTACACCTGTATAAATACCTCAGATTTATAGCTCTTTTACTTACTGAACAATGATCTAAGTAAAGGACCTCAGTTATAACTAAACATGTAAACCATCTGCATTCTTAATATCTTTCTTCCTTTTTGTAGATCTTTTGATGATGACTATGAAACAGATGAACTCTTATCACTACCTGAAATTGAAGAAAAGTCAGACCACTTAGTTATCTCAGATCTATCAACCTAAACATATTGAAGAAGTGTCTCCAAGGTCTGTTGATATTAAATGGGAGAGTCCACAGTTCTTACATTTCAGGAATTACTTCATTCTTTTCCTTGAGAAAATAACCAACATTTGAAACCATAACACCATATTTTTTAAAAATAAATAAATTACTTGCTTCTGCAGTTTGGTAACTTCCAGCAGTATGGTAATGTGTGTGGACATGGGCTTCTGCAGGCATATTTAGAAACTGTAGAGAAGCTAGGAGGGCTACACTGTACAATGAAACATGGAAAGGGTTGAAAAGAGTCCATGGTCATAGAAAACCAAAGAATTTAAAACAAGTTGAAGAAATTATTTCCTGCCTCATGGATTCTTTTCTCTTCTTTTTATACTTAGAAATTGAACCTTCAGCTTCCTTCTCACCTTGCTACATAATTGTGACAAAAACTACATGTTTTTCTAGAAATGTTTTCAGATTACTCCACTGGATAATCATCACAGGAAGATTGTCAATGAATAGCCAGGAGGAGGGGTGTCCCAAGAGTTTATTTAAATCCAATATAAAGCTACTGGATTTGTTTGTTTTTTAAAGTTTATTCTAGAAAAATCCAGGCTATTTCATCTTAATTGCCTCTCTTCACAGAAGGAGCTTTCCTTTTCTTACAGCTTTGCCAACAAAGTACAAGAGCCCCTCGTACATGTTTAGTCTTAGTGAATGCGATACTCCTACAAATCTCTGTATAAGATCATGGCACATATATCCTCACATAATCAAGTGGTTACTGCAAGGAAATAACCCAAAATACTGCTGCAAGAAATAGCATAGCTCTTTCCTGCATTGTTCACCTTTTTTAAGTTTTTAAAACTAAAATCTAGGGTGTGAACCTCTCATGAATGAGAGGTGCAGGGTATATGCCCTACCAAATATTAAACAAAAACCCTGATAGGGCAGCAAAATTGACTGGAGCTCAGAAAGCTTCAGTAAAAACAATGACACCCTCACCGCCCCAAAACTTCGCTTGTGGTTCTTGCTCTTTAGAAATTAAAACGCTAGATTATGGTGTTCCTCCATTTGCACAATGGGGGAATGTTGTGTGGCGCTAAAGCAGATTTTAGAATTAGGCACTAAATTTCTTTGAAAGCCAGTGAGATTTGCATCCCAGACTTAAAAGCATTGCCTTGGTTCAAGCCCATTTAATATAAATATAGTTTGTGCAGGCTAAACAGTATGGATTGTAAGTTTGAATACTTTGGTATTTAACTTGCTTTTGTCTTAATTCTATATAAAATGTGTTAAAATAATAGGAATAATCATGCATTGAATTATAGGAAATTGTTCCCACTTTTTTCAGATACAAAATCAAATTTAAGAAATGCCAGCATACCAAATTTAACTTCCTCTGCTATAGGTTAAAATTGTACTAGTTTTGGAACCTAATTTCAGTGCCAGTCCTGGAGCATGAATACTGCATTGTATAATAATCTGGAAGAGTGTATTTGAGCATCTGTCTTGATGATGCAGGAGTATGACTCTCGTTTACGGTGTGAGGGCTCTGAAGTTCATCTCGGTGATTTGCCTTGGTCACAAACAGAAGGGGGGCTGTACTTTACCCTGCGTTCTTTATCTGTATGCATGCATACACATATACACCATTTTATGGAAGTGCCAGGTGCAGTTACTGAACACATGCTTTGCATGCAAAAGGTCCCAGGTTGAGTCTCTGGCATCTCCAAGCTGGGCTGGGAAAGAATCCCATATAAAAACATGGAAAACTGCTGCCAGACAGTTCTGAGCCAGATGGACCAATGATCTGATTCAGCATAAGGCATGTTCTTGTGCAGAGCGCTTTTTCCGCACTACTAATAACTTAAGCAAAACCGTTTGTAGTTGGAATTAGAGAAGTGGAAGTTTTTTGGTCAGAGGCTTGTGGTGCTCTCTGTAATAACAACAAATTAACATTTTTAAAGCTGGTTTTCAATAAACATGAGTTTTAAATAAATAAATAAATAAATAACCTCAATCAAGTTTTAATTGCAGACCAGGTATTAACAACAAAGCTTATAAGAAGGGTTCTAGAATGAAAATCCCTTGATTTACAGTCTGATAAATGGTGCAAATGATAAACAAGTATGGGGTTTATCACTTTTTAAAAGGCTACTGATGATAAAGATAAAAGACATTAAATGCTTTCATTTCCATGTCATCTATACCATTTATATTCACACTGATTTTTGTGTGTGGGGGGGGGGGTGGGATTTGTAATTTTAGGAAAATTGGAGGATCCCATAATTCTGAGTTGTTGGAAGAAATACTCAGTTCACAGCTCATTTTCCCCAGAGTATTAGATTTTATCTCATGGCATTTGTGCTAGCTATACAGTTCACAAGATTTTATCCAAAACTTTGATTCCATGCAATTCTTCATTAATACATCAGTTGGTTTTATATATACTATTACATATTATAGAGCAAACATTGGAGAAAGGAGTTGGAGAAATGCAACTTTTTTTTTAGTATGTTTTAGTGGAACTGACACCTATTTCACCATGATTTTTCAGCAACTATTTTAAGTTAGCATTATTCCACATTAGAGTGGCTATTGTCATGCTGCAACTGCGACGTCCAGCCTCCCAACGCAGCTGCGTACTGAACAAAACTTTAGACTAGTCTCATGCAAGTTTCTAGACTGGTCTGCTGCTTGGAAAAGTTTATTGCACTCCTGTTACAATTCCAATCAGGAATGGTTTAATTTGTCAATATGTTCCTCACCCTCCTCCACCCATGCCATGTAGTTTGGGTGAATAACTGTATTCTCTAGTGAATCTAAACATAGCATCTTAAATAAGCACAGGCTTCACATAACGCGTTTCCTTGGTGTTCCCATGATCTATTTCACGCCATTGCTAATTCATTTAAAGAGTTGCTCTGCTACACTGGTGCTCAAGAGGCACCCCTTTTTAAAATCATGCATACTTTTTAGCTAAAAGAGCCGCGGGTGGCACTGTGGTCTAAACCACAGAGCCTAGGGCTTGCCGATCAGAAGGTTGGCGGTTCGAATCCCCACGGCGGGGTGAGCTCCTGTTGTTCGGTCCCAGCTCCTGCCAACCTAGCAGTTCGAAAGCATGTCAAAGTGCAAGTAGATAAATAGGTACCGCTCCGGAGGGAAGGTAAACGGCGGTTCCGTGCACTGCTCTGGTTCGCCAGAAGTGGCTTAGTCATGCTGGCCACATGACTCAGAAGCTGTCTGCGGACAAACACCGGCTCCCTCAGCCTATAGAGCGAGATGAGCGCGCAACCCCAGAGTCTTCCGCGACTGGACCTAACAGTCACGGGTACCTTTACCTTACTTTTTTAGCTAAACACAATTATGCTTATTTTCATTTTTGTACTGTAAAGGGAAAAAAAAGGTTAACTTGAGCTGCCATATCTTACTTGCCATAAAGTAAATGGCAGAGGCAATTATTAGCATCGTTTCACTTGAAGCCAATAGTGTAGATATGCAGATAACTTTAGTGAATAATTTTATAAGTGGTTATCACTTACATTTAGCACTACATTTGAATAGGAATGATGTGTTAATAGGTCAGCTGTATGCAAATTTGTATTCAAAAACACTGTAAAAATTTCTGAATTGTAAAAATAAAGGAATGTTCTTATGGAATATTTGTAGCCTAATTGGAGCATAACTAGGAGCTAGACTCCCTGTATTTTATTCCCAGTTCTGCAAAGCACCTGCTATGCACCACTAGTAAAGCTTGTTGAAATTTGCACGTGTGCAAAATACCTTTTGGACAACAGTCTGTAAAGATATTTTTGGTCAAATTTTGAACTTTTTGTTTTTATCTGCTCTTAATGCTGTATATCCGATTTCTTGTCTGAAGAGTAGAAATACCATAACACCTACCTCATATGAAAGGGGTTAGTATAATTCAGTCTGCTATATTGCAGAAATTCCTTTCAATAAACTGCTCAAGCAATACTTGTTTGGTGATGCACGTCCTTTAATGCCTATTGGGACAAGGTCTGTCCTCCATTGGTTAAAGTGGGATGAGAGAGACACATGGTTACTAAAAATGAATGCTGCAATTCGTATCAAGTTTTTAGGCAGTGTTTGTGTTTTGGAGGTGCCTCATGCACTTTGTAACTGATTTTTCTACTTTATTTGGGCCGCCACTAAGAGGCAGTATTGTGCAGAAGGCAGAGCTGAGCTGAGTATCAGGTTCATTCGTAAGAGTGGTTTTTTTGTAAAATTGGACAAAACTGTCTGGATTTAACACAAAAGCTCTCCCAAGATCGCTCCAAGAGCATCTTGTGTTTAGCTTAAAATATATAGCCTTAAAAGACCAAAAAGTGCATCCACAATGCCAAAATAACTCTTGGGTCTAAGAATATCTTTGAGTATCACAGTATGTGAAGTCTATGCAAAAATATTTTTAATGAAGGTCACAGAGACGATAAACACTAAATAATTTGGAGAAATGCTTGTAATTAATGTTTATTCATGTATTTTAACATGCTTTGTTGTTATGTGTTAAGGTTTGCAGGAACTAAGATGTACAAAAAAAGTTGTGAAACTTGTTTGACACAGTTGTCTGAGGATTACATGTGCTGGGCAAGGCTTTGCCTTAGCTATTTTCCTTTGTATTTCCTTTTTTGCAATTAAAAATATTTTTAAAAATAGTGAGACTCATTAATTTCCCCCCACAATGTGGTGTATCTCAGAAACAGAAATAATTAAAAAGAAAAGATTTGGAATGGAGTCTGAAATAAGTGAGGTTGTACGCCACAGAATTTACTACCACATTTAATCAGTTGGAATAAGAGCAAGGCTACAGGATAGCAAATGAACAAACCAATCTGGACTGGTGTGTAGTCTGGTCTTTGTGCCAAATCCAATCTATTTCAACTTGATTATGTTAAGGTTTTTTTTTAATTGCATGCTTTTTGTCAGTTTCATTTTGGTGTCACACAGATTGCTATTCATATAAAACATTAATGCCCACCATCTTGCAATTCTAAAACAGCAAGCCCCATTTATCCCATAATTTGGAGCATAATTAAAATAAACATGCATAGGATTGCAATACACAAGTTATTACATTGAATGCCATTTTTCAAAGCAGCCCTGATATCAAAGGAGTGAATATTTGGAATACTTCTTATTTGTTAGGCATGTGTGCCAGTGATATACGTAAGTCTGACCACCTCTCAGTCATTAAATGTGGTGCCATAGCATTAAAAAAAAGCTCCACACTTCTGAGGAAGTGAGTGGGTTCCAAGTTAATTTTAATAAGCTGGAGGTACATATGCCCAAGATTCGGAGAGCTCTTCCCTCAGTGTTTCAGATTCCGCTGTGTCACTCGTAATATTTGGTATTTGGGAATATATATTACAAGGAATCTAAGTTATAGAAAGTCAGTTATGGGAACATGTGACAACAAATTACTAAATATGTAGTTAGATGGGTAAGAATCAATCTTAGTATCATGGACTGTCTAATGGGAGTAATGATGCTTATTTTTCCAACATTATTGTATTTCTTTCAAACCCTGCCAGTTTGTGTCCCCAAGAAGCAGCTTCAGAAATGGCAAAGGAAAGAAAATTTATCTTTGGTTCAGCAATGCCCTTGATTAGGAAATCCATTTTATTTAGACCAGCTCAGGAAGGGGTCTCTTAATGTTGAGATGTATTATGAGGTGAACCAAATAAGAAATGTGATACCAGCTGTCTTATTTTAGAAGACAGAACAAAACAGTGAGCCCAACTAGAGAGCCAGGTTATTGGGTGAGTTAATGTTAGAATAAAACAGCATTCGTTGTGTTAGTTCAAAGACCATAGCAGAAGGAATCCCGATTAATATCCCTCCTTTCTGAAAGCATAAATTCCACTCACTTTTCTAGATCATAAATCATTTTACTATGGCAATGTTCAGAGTCTGGAAGCATAGGGCAGGGTTGTTAATACCGAGGTTATCTCCCATGATTTCATCGGCATTTCAAATATTAATTCCTTCTGAAACTGGCAGTCAAGAAAGAGTGCTACTTGCCAGCTCATGCAATTTGAGCAAAAGCTGTTTGATAGTCTAATAGTGATGAGAGATACTGTAGCCAATATATTAAAATGGCTATTAATGCTGTTTATTTGTATTGGTATTAAAAAATATTGTGTACCAGATTTTTAAAGTGTTTCTTTTTACAGATTGTACACTATTAAATATAAATTAAAAAAATCAACTGTGGAAACATGGCCTTAACATCATAATCAAGAGGACTGTAATACATTGTAGTCTAAGCTGCCCTTTAAATATCTGGCAACTGCTAGGAAGGCATAATTAAAACTTCTCCATTGACAGTATTTAACTCTATGGAGATTATCTTACATGTACCCAGACTTCCCCTCTAAGTTGGAGTTGACATGTGGGCACTTGCCTCCACTTGTAATGGAATTGTAAAGAGGTGCAGGAATTTTGGGTGCAAGTGTTTCAGGAAATTAGTTTCATCACAGGCCAATGGGTTCATCTCTTGCCATAATTGGCCTTCCAGGCCAGTACAGTACTTACACTTATAATGGAAACAATTGTTAGCCATTTATTAGTGGCAGCCAGATCTCTTGTGGCTAGACATTGGAAGGATTTGAAAGAGGTAAATACTGAGCATTGGTACCAAATCTGACAAATTGTACTTCTAGAAAAACTGACCCAGTTAGTTAGTGTGGAGAGGTCAAAAGGGTTTTTTAAAATTGTTTATAAAGTAGAATAAAGTTACTCGCCTCCTTTGGCATATGCTCATCTCTGGGTTCTATGCTTTGACCGTTTGTCTACAGTCGTGAAAATCTCTCCAAGACTGTTGTTGGACTGTTGAACATGTGAAGAGGAAAAAATCAGACTGTTACCTTGGTTGCGATACAGCTTGCTCTGCTGTAGTTTGCTCAGTTGTACTTACCAATTTCCTTTTGTGCTCTCCCCGTACCTGGGATATGCAATATCAGAGGGTTAATTACATGTTTGAATGTAAATTGGGGGGTTATTATCATTGTTATTATTGTTTTCATTTATATTTTCATTCTGATGTTTATGTGAGGTTATATTGTCACTTATGTTTTCTGAAAATTAATAAAGATGTTTATTATACCATTCTTCCTTTCTGGAAGGTATTCAGCTATGTTTTACTTAGGGTAGACTCATTGAAATTAATGAACATGTCTAAGTTAGGTCCATAAAACATAGTTGCATACCACCAGTAAGCATTTCCGAAATACAGTAAGCACGTAAAGAATTGCTCTATAAATCTGGTCAAGTTGGATTACTGCCTGTGACTGCATCATTAACTGCAGATACCATTAGCTTATAATAAAGGACTTTATAAGCAAGGTTTCCAGGTTTAAATTAACTGGAGTTTCTTGTTATGACAGACCAGGGAGCTGTGGTTAAACTATGGTTTCTTGGAACAAGCCAGGATAAGAAACCATGGTGTCACCCTGGCTTGTTTCAAGAAACCAGAGGTTAAGCAGTTTGTCTTTGATGGATATAACAAGAGACCAGAGATTAAAAATGGAAGCAGATGCTTCACATCTCCTTGTGGCTGCGCTGCAAGGAGCATTATGTGACACCAAGGCTCACCCAGGTTTATTCCTGTATGACTAAACCGTTCCATTTACACTGGACTATGGCGTCTCTCAGCATCACAGACCATCAAAGAACCTAATGGAATTGGTGGCACTGCTTTGAGATGGTTGTTTCTACCTACTGAAGCATTCTCAGAGCAACTGTTGTCATAACCAGTCATAGCCTAATTTATTTCTTGCCCTATTTATGTACAGCGGTTGGGTAAAATAAGGTTAGTTTGGAGTGAAATGCCAATATATTAGCAACACCCTGTTGTATTTTTAATTATTAAATTTCTTCAATTTCATCAAATCAGTGAAAAGTCTTGGCTCAAGCAGGGGAAGTAGGCTCACACTCCCCTAGAGAAAAAAATTGCACCATGGAGTACATCTCCTGGATAGCAATGGGTGGTAGGGGTGTTGCTTTTGAGCAATTAGGAATGTAGCAGCGAATCTTCTTCAAGAGGGAGATTCGGCTACCATCTATAATGCCTATGTAGTACTCTTTCTGATTTTGAAATATTTACAATATTTATGTATGAGCATATGAATATAAATGGCTGCTGGATCAAACAAAAAACCCATCTTGTCCAGCAGCCTATTTTCATATAGTGGCCAATCAGAGGTCCATGACAGCGTAACAGCTTTCTTTCTGTGTATCCAAGCAACTGGTGCTCAAAAGCAGTGCCTGAAATGGAGGGAGAACATACATAGTCACTGATGACCTTATCATTCATGAAGTGGTTTAACCTCTTTTAAAGCCATCACTACATCATGTGCTGTGTGCTGTGTAAAGAAGTACATTCTTTAGCCTGTCCTGAATCTTGATTTCTGCACAATTGGACTCCTTTTGGGATCATACAAACCTGGTCCAATACTGAAATCCAGAATTAAACATGTTCAAGTGCTCACAGCTGCTCCAAAGTGCCTTTTTCTGCCTTCTTCATTTGACTCCATGCTTGGGTTTTAGTAATTTCCCTATGTGGCAGTAATTTCTGTAGCGCAGTGCAAGTGTTTTTTATTCTGGGAAAAACACTTGTGCTATACTTTACAAACATTATTTTTCAACCAACAACTTTTTTTTTTTTTAAAAAAAGAAGATAATGTATATGCAAAGTAGCTCAAAGTGATCCTCTTGTTCCTTCTGGCAAATGACTATAGAAGCACCTCTTCGCTAAAGCAGTCTAGGAAGCAACATAGAAAAAATGGCGCCCAAGCACAGGGATGCAAGATCATTGATTTGACAGTCCTCTTATTACCAACATATGAGTTATCCCCATTGCTTTATTAAATTTTTGAAGCTGCAGGAAATTAACAAAACAACTTTTAATGAAATGAAACAAAAAGTCTCCTTTAGAAACCAAGTATTCAGAGTATTAAATGGTATCAAATTGTTTCCCTGGGTAGTTTAACAAAATAAAAAATTAAAAACTGGCATTTATTAATCAGCTCAATTTTTAATACACAGTTTAAGAATGTTGGCAGTGTAGAAGAAAATTAGTTTTTAAAACAAACCTGAATTTACCACCAGCAATACATTAAAGATCTGGAATCTCCAATAAGCAGTTCCAAAGAACAGTTGATCTTAATCACCAGCTACTGGAATAGGCTACTGTTTAGTATAGCTGTGAGATAGACTGAAATCATTCCCACATTTGGGGACCAAGGCATACTCATGACATATTGGAGCTCCAGAACTATACTAGTAGCAGTCTTGGGGGGAAAAACTTAACAGTTCTACAGACATTTGCAGAAAATACCCAGGCAGTGGGAATAGCACTCCAGGCTTTTGGTTTGTTTGATTAGTCTTCTTACAGATACTGAAATAATAATTGGATTTACACTAATAAGTAAAGGTTAGAACACTGAAGTAGATAACGGCAGATCCCATTTGGTCCACACAAAAATCACAAATATTTAACTAATTATGTTTTAATAGGACATAGTAAACCTCAAAATTAAACACAGAATTCAGGAGTTTGGGCTGGCAAAAAAAAAGAGACGAGAATACTAAAGAGCATTTTCCACCATTTACTCTCATTATCAAAAATATTTTTCAACTCTTCTTGCAAAACAGAAACAAAAAAAGTACATACGGAACACGTACATCACATCCTTCTTTCTATGGCTTTAACCCCCCCCCCCAAACACACACACCCTGCCCTACCCACAGAAAAGACAGGGGGGAAACAAACCAAAAAGCCAACAAAAACGCTATTTGACCACATTCACATAAAATGACACCATGGTACACTACAGAACAAAAAGGAGGCATCATCCAATTGGTGTCCAAAACCTTTTGCTTACTTTTCAGACCTAGTAACCATCATTGTACATGCTTTGTGCCAAATCCAAAGTGTCTAATGTCATAATTCCCTGGCAATGTCACTTAATGAACAACAAGATGGCAAATGTAAAGGAGTTTTAGAAATTCTGGCATCACTTCTCTTCAAACAGGCTAGTGAACTATTGTCCTTAAAATAGCAGGGTAATCTTTTCCATTCTAGTCAGCCCATAGATACGCAAATTGAGGAACTTAAATGCTAGACCAGAGGTAGCCAACATAGTGACCTTCAGGTGATGTGGATCACAACTCCCAAGAGCCCTAGACAGCATGGTCAATGGTCAGGAATGATGGGAGTTGCAATCTAACATCTGGATGCTACCACACTGGCTATCCCTGTTCTAGGCACACATCTCAACAATAGGAGGCTTGATACAATGGTATATTTTCAATTTAACAATTTGCTGTTTCTTTCATGGTATAATTGGAAATAAGCTAAAAGCTTGTGTATGGAGCAGGATGTAGAACAGCTCCGGTGGGCTCAAAGATTAACTTGCAAAATCCACCACACCAATTCCATGCTTGGCGCATCCCTACTGTTCCAAACTTGGGTACACAGCAGCATGTTAGTCACTTTCAACCAATGCCCTGCTGTGTCTCATCTTGGTGTATCCAGCTGGTGTCTAATCCCATCCAGGACTCCACCCAGATAGGAGCAGATTTATGCAAGCAAGGCTGGGGAAAACAGGCACTTAGATCTTGAACTAGTAGCTGCATGGGAGGACCTCAGCAGAAAGTCAATGCCCTTACAGTGTCATCATGCTGCTATTATTCCAAGCATGTTTGTGTGAAGGGGGAGGGGGTATGCTCTTGCCAACAGCTAAAAACTAACATATACAATGATGTCTCAGTAATTTTGGCATGAGAATTAAATTGCTTTTATTTTGTAGCTAACTAGCACATTCCAAAATATACATTACCTATTTCATAATGAACTCCACAATAATATCTTGAAGATTAACATTTACAGTATGACACATAATGCAAAAGACTAGTGACACCAATCTGCAAATTCTTCCAAAAATAATAATAAAATAATAATAATAAATCTTCAAAGGCTGCTTCATGACAATGGAACTTCTATTAGTATTTTTGAAATATTACTCTAGAGAAAAAGAAACATATATTTGAGAATCTTGAGTATTCAAATCTGACAGAAGGGCCCAGTTTCATAGTTTTCTTTGCTCCAGGACAGCATACACTAGATGGAAAAGTAAAATAACTTTAATTTTTGAATAAGTTTAAAGTGCTCAATTACTAATCTCCCTATCCACAATAACGTGGTATTAGAAGACTGGCTGTGACATTTTTACTACATGAGCTTGACGCTGATTTCCTGCAACACTGACTCTAAACATGGGTACATAATAAATTACCACAACTGTGATGGACTGACTAGAAACCATTGCTGTATATTCAATCAATCTCTGATTAAGCACAAAGCATGAACTGGAACAAGGTCAATATTTGCCCAAAAGTAATTGTGTATTATAAATCATTTACATTAGCATTTGATCTGAAACTATGAGGTGCTGTAAGAACTAAAGACAGTTTCAGGGTAACTCCGCAATTACCGTCAAACTATTTCCCAGACACTAACACACAACATAGCAATGAAAAACACTTGATACAAGTGATTTATATGCAGGAGCTCCGGCAAGTTAAACAGAACCATAGCTGCCCTCAAAATTATAGCAGTCCCCCTACCAAAGGCAGGAGAGAAAGATCAAAAAGAAAAAAATTGACTCAGCAGTCATATCTCATGTCTATAGCTTCGTCCAAGTTCTTATCATCGTTTGTACTGGCAGCTAAAAACGTTGCTACTGGTGACCCTGTCATATTAATTACACTGGTACTTGTGCTGGCATTGCGCACAGCAATGCTTGTCACATTAATGCCCAAGGTAAGCCTAGTCTGCTCCAAAGCCTTTTCTGGCACTGCAAATGCCTCCAGTTTCTTCTCCCCATTAGCCATATATGAATTTTGGCAGCCACGGCATATGCAGTCTAAGCAAGCTTTACGGTTCGAGTAACAAGGACAGCGTTGGCCACGACATGTAAGAACACTTGGATTTTGGGTGGCTCGACCACATTTGCACCCCTTCTTTTCCTGTGGCTTTTTGTACACCGTTTTCGTTAGACCGCCTGGCACATGACTGCTAGCTCTTGATTTTTTCAGCATTCCTGTTTTGGATTTCGGATGGGGTTTCTTGGCGGTGTGGTCTAGAGTCTTTTTCATGCCTTTGTTTGCTAAGAGTACAGTTTTGCCTATCTTAGGAGCGGTGCCTCCATTTGGTACAGCTGCTACAGGCTGCAAAGACATCTTTGTATCCTGTTTCACTGTTACCGGGGCTGAGGCTCCCAACGTTGGGCCACGAAGGATGCTGGAAATTGGAAGAGGCTGAACCTTTTCACTGTCACTTTCGGAACGCGATCGCTTTCTATTTAATTTTACCGCCTTCGGTGTCGCAGCTGTACATGAAATCCCGTAAGGTGAAGCACCCATTGACACGAACATGCTATGGCTAGGTGGTGGAGGACAAAGCTGCAAAAAAGGGCCGTTGGATATATTGGTTTCCAAGCTGTGTTGCAGATTAGGACCACAGACCTCTGCGTTGGAGTCCAAGCTCCGTAGCACTTCCTCAACACTAAGTAGGAGAGAATCACCAGGTTTGGTGTCTTTGCTGAAACTGCAAGTATCACTGCTTACCGCACACAAGTCACTAGGAGAAACTGCATCACAGATAGGCTGAAGACTGCTGGAAATAGCTTCAGTTTTTACATACTGTCCAGGGTGAAGATTGCTAGAAATATTGTCACTTTTTAAGCACTGGCCAGGTTGAAGATTGCTAGAATTATCGTCAGTTTCTATGCACTGTGCAGGGCTACATACATCAATTGTATTTGCATGTTCAGGAGAAGGAATATTTGCTCCAGTTTTATCTACTGACAGCCCATTGCAATTGGGCAACCCATTAATAGTGGAGCCTTTCACATCAGACTCATATGTGCTTTCAGGAACAGAAGAACGGCATGCTGGAGGCTCATTAGCATGCTCTGAGGTTGAAGGTGATGGGGAATGTGTGATACACACTGCAACGGCTTCATCAGATGTTTCTTCTGTATCTTCATGGAGTGCAGCGCCATCTTTAAGCAAAGTCAATAGATCTGGAGAAGTCTCAGCAGCTTTTTTAATATCCCGTGCTAGTGGTGTTTGTGTAATGTACTCACATAGTTTTTTATAGCAATTCACTAGAATGCTTAACTGTTTATTTTCTTCAAACTGCTCATAGTCCTTGCACCAACTACACGATGGTTTCATCATCATCTTCTGGCCTTTACAGGTTTTGCATACATAATGCTGGCATGTGGAATTGGTGGGTGCAATTGGATCTTGCAGCAGATTTCCTAAAATGAAAAAAAGTATTTTAAAAACTCAGATCTGTCACCAAACAAATATTCTCACTCTCAGCCATATTCACTTGGTTTTGTTACAATTAAAGCAAAGCTCAGGAGATTCTATACTTCTGCAATCATTGACAAATATTTGCTCATATTACAGAATTCTTGCAACCATCAGCAAATGACTGATCAAATCCCGCTCCTCCCATGTGTTCTCTGGTAGTTGCACCAAACTAGTGCTTACTAGAGTAGTATAAGCCCTTGAAAAATGCCCTGCACTTTTTTGGGCAAGGCATAGTAAATTCTTTGGCGTAAATTCAGCAAGGTGGCACAACTCTTTTAATATACAGTACTTATACCTTGGCAGCAGAAATGTACTGCCCCTGCTGGAGAACTGGAGGTTTTTTGAATTAAGAATTTCACTGACTTTCACCAATCCTATTTTCAAATGGGAAAGGAAATACACAACATTGAGTCACAAGTAAGAAAAGAAGAACAGAGGGCTACTTCCCACATTAGTTTTGTCAACAGAGATTAACAATTAGGTGAAAAACCATGTATTCCTTAATGTTCAAAAGGTGGCAAATTAGTGGGGTAGTTTTCATATATTTTTATCACTTTTTTCAAACATCAATTATAAAAATAACACAAAGAATACAATGTCTGTCCATCACCACTTGCACATCTTCCTTCACTCACTACCTTGCAGCTCAAAAAACCAGGAGACGGGAAGAGATTACCGCACCCATCTGAAAAGCTATCAGATGTATCGGCTTTTCAATACTTTCAACATGTCAACCAAAAGATACCTGCACCCGCTATTCAATACTTTAGCTATAGTTGTAATATAAAGCTGAAACGTTCTCATAAATTCTTCACATGGAGCACATGGGAGTGCAGTCCCAACATGCAAGGCTGGTCTAGCTTATGAGAGTTCCAACGGGTCCACAAGAAATGGACAGAAAGTTGGAAGGGGCAGAAATCACACAAACAGTGAAGGATGAACTGTTGCTCTTTCTCCACTTAGTGGCTAAGTTCCACAGTTTGTCTCTCTTCTAACCGTATCCTAGGGATACGTAGCAGGCAACTAAGAAGAGAGGTAAAAGGCAGAGGAGAGGAGAGGAGAGGAGAGAGAGAAAGAGCCAGCAGTATCTACCTTCAAAAAGAAATTACCATCCCCTCTAATGTTGCTCTCTGCCTCTTGGCAGGGAATCCTCCAGTAAAGAGCTCACATGTTGACAAGTATAATGTATATCTAGGCAATTAATGTTAAACAAACAATAAGAAATAGCAGTCATCTGAGTAAAATGATAAAAGATGCTTGAAAATGGTCTGTGTGTATCACACACACACAAACACAGATAGATATAAAGAACTTGACTGTGCAAGTCAAAGGACCTGAAACCCTTCCTCAGAAAATACTACAGAGAAAATACTACAGAGGCAGTTACCTATTCTGTATTAAAGAAAGGAAGAAAAATAAACAATAAATGAATCTGCAAGTTATTAAAATGAGAAGAGCTTGAAATAAAAGAAGCAGCAGGCTAAGAAAAATCGCAAGTATACACACAAAAGTCAATTAGGGACAATTCAGTCTCCAGCTACATCCTCCCCTCCTGTGCACACACAGCTTGAACATGTGCATTTCTGCACACAGGAACAGACGATCATCCACTATGTTATTAATTTAAGGGGAAACAGTACATTTACTAAATGCCAACAGTAAGTCGAGCAATATAATTATTAAAGAAAGCAGGCTTATTAGCAGCTTGCAATGCCTGAGCACAATCTCCATCCCAGTTTACTACATTTATAAAAGTATAACCACCACAAAAGTAGTAGAGATTTGGTGAACAAAGATACAGATAAGCTCTATACCTATTCTAAGAGCATAAATGAGCTGGAAGCAATCTTAGGCAATACTACTATTAATGACTCACTGAATTACAAACAACAAAACCCTGCTAATTGAGAGTTGAAATTTTAATGAAGGCAAATCAACTCTCAATTTAAAACACTTATGGGCAACCTGTGGACCACATGTTGACATCATGAATCTTCTTCGGTTGTTATTTAACCAAATTTGCTGCTACCACAGCCAATATAACCTCCAAATTTGCCATGATTACCCCAACCAAATATCCACTGAATTTAACTGCCCACTGCCTTTATTTAATCCAGCACTATTTCCTGCTGCCAACCAGAGTGCATGTGGTAGAATGTCTACATCAAGGTAGTCCAATTTTTCATACCAAGTCAGTTGCTGTGCACGGGGGTGGGAAAGGCAAAAAAATGTACACCCACCCCTGCCCTCATGCTGCCTTCCCTTAGCCAGCTAAGCAAGGCTTTCGGAAGGAGACACAAGGCTCTGGCAGGGTCCTAGAACCCCATACCTCCTTCCCAAAGCTCGGAAAGTGAAAACTAAGCTTTGGGAAGGAGGCAGGTGTACTCTATGACCCTGTCAGAGCCCTTGCGTCTCCTTCCCAAAGCCCAGTGCCTCCTTACCCAGCTTTTGAAAGGCAGTGGGGAGTTTTTTCTGGGGGTGGGGTTATCAAATGTTGTTGAGGGCTGCCAATAAAAGGTTTGAGGGTCACATGAGGCCCTCATGCCATGGGTTGGACCGCCCTGGTCTACATGGTGGTCTACCAAACACACACTATGGTCAGACATTGCAGCTGACTCAAGATCCCAACAGTTATGAGGACGAACTAGGGAGCTGCGCCACATTGTAGTTCCCCAGTGGGTGCTTACAGTGGGTGCTGCTCCATCATGCATCCCACAAAGATAATCTGGTCTAGGAACATGTGCAGAGGAGGGCGACCAAGATGAACAAGCCTTATGAAGAACAGATGAGGGAGCTGGGTACATTTAGCCTGGAAAAAGGAGGTTGAGAGGAGATAAGATAGCTATCTTCAAATAACTAAAGGGCTGCACATGACGGATGGAGCAAATGCCCACAAGAGGTGGATATAGTGTTGGATCAATCCATCAACCTTTGATGGATGATTTAGAAGGATTGGGTCCGGCATCACTTTCGCTGCGTGTGTGTGCCAGTATTCATACTCAGCAGAGTTACATCTCAATGCATCTCCTTCCTTGGAAGTATCTTCGGGGTTGAAGGTACAAACAGTAGGAAATAAACACTCAAGGATGCCATAAAGTTTCAGTCAAGTGTAGAAGTTTACTTGATTGGCATAAAAGCATATTGGTAGCTGTGGTCAAGACATGCTTAGAGTCCAAGACTCTCTCTGCTTCTCTCACCAAAAGACGCAAGCAAGAGACTCACAGCAAGTTACAACAAGTTACACAGAACCACTGTGATCAGTACTTGCTGTCATACTGCACATATCCAAAGAACAGTTCCCGCAGAAAATATCCTTGCATAGACAAAACAATCTCAGCCTTCTGCTACTTCTTGAAACAACTTACCTGTTACTGGAACAAATGATTCTCTCTTTCACACACAGAATAGTCAACATATGGGCGCCCCTTCCTTGACATTTTTAAAGCAGAGGTTGGCTGATCATCTGCCAGGTATGATTTAGTCATGTATGACTCCACTAGATGACCTTCAGGTCCCTTCCAACTCTACGATTCTATGTCACAACATCAATTAGCCAGCTTCAAAGGAAAGAAACACGAGTGCACACTAACCGTGCTCCCAATTCTTTATTTTCTGCCTTTGCAGTCCGGCTTGAACTCAAGCCAGGTTGCAAAGGAAGACCCCTTTGCAAGCATGGATTGGCTACATTGGGACGTTCAATTAGAAACTTTTTCATTCAGTTGATTCCTGCAAAGTTTGCTGCCCATGCCAATTACTGCTTATAGTTGCAGCCTCCCTCAGTGTACTTTAGGACTCCTGATTGTCCCCTTGTCTTTACTTTCCCTACACCTGCTGTCAGTTAGGCGTGGTTTTCAGGAAATGGCCTCACAACCAATAGCAACTCTGCTAGGTCTAATTTGGCTACTAGGTTGGAGGTTCCCCATCCCTTAACCTGACCTAAAGGTAAAGGTAAAGGTACCCCTGACCATTAGGTCCAGTCGCAGACGACTGGGGTTGCGGTGCTCATTTCGCTCTATAGGCCAAGGGAGCCAGCGTTTATCCGCAGAAAGCTTCCCGGTCATGTGACCAGCATGACTAAGCCACTTCTGGTGAACCAGAGCACCCCACAGAAACACCATTTACCTTCCCGCCGGAGCGGTACCCATTTATCTACTTGCACTTGACATGCTTTTGAACTAGCAGTTGGGCAGGAGCTGAGACCAAACAACGGGAGCTCACCCCATCACAGGGATTCGAACTGCCAACCTTCTGATCGGCAAGCCCTAGGCTCTGTGTTTTAGACCACAGCGCCACCCGCATCCCTGACCTAACCTGACCTAAAAGCAGACTGAAGGTAGTTAATGACGTGCTAAATTTTGTTTCAGTGCATTGTATCAAAGTTAAGTTGGAACTTTAATAAAAAGCTGAAAGCATATAAATCAAGTGAGGACACCAGACTCTTTCTGACCCAAAACATACTTTTCTCAGGACCTTCCTCAGAGGAACTGTGAGCATAGCAGCATTCCACTCAAAGAGGAGAAAGGGATTTGAGACTGCCATCACTATGACCTGAACACTTATACATACTGAGGAGCTGACTTGCGAGAGAATTCCAAAAAAGGGTAGCAGGAGAGGAACTACCGGGTAATGGAAAGTGAGGAAGTGAGAGGAATGGAGCTGGCAACTGTTAAGGAAAAGCAGTCTTAAAACCGGTAGTAAGATTCAGTGCAGGAAAATCACATTTAGTATCAAGCATCTCCTAAAAATATATACTATATAGTTTTCAATGCAGATTCTAATTCTAGTTGTAAAAATTGTAAAAATGATCCTTATTCTGGTTATAAAATTTGAGTCCTGAATAAGAGCATTTTACAAAATTGAGACTGGAAAAGGTGAAGTTGGAAAGAAATATGAGAGCCGCAAGTCTAGCAGACAGGGAAAGTGAAGATTTGGGAGTAAGGGTAGGCACCCTTCAGACTTGCCTTATCAGCAAAAGATACACACTTAGAACTAAAATATTCTAAGTTCAAGTTTGTTTTGAGTACCAAAACTGAATTCAGCTCACAATCCTTCTGTGCAATAATTGATTCTAATTATCCCACCACTAGATTTTTCTTAATTTCAGCAGTATATTTTGGGGGGTCATTTTGCTGTTGCCATTGTTAAATGACCGAGTCAGAAATCCTTACCAATCTACTGTGTCATCCAAATACATGTATTTTACAGTAGATCTGGATTTACCTTCTGCCTACTCTGCCAGTACAGAAATCCCCCTCTCAATTGCTGCTCAAGGGACTATTTTGTTTTGAAGCCTTTGGCAGACACTGACCAACCATGCAATAAAAGATGGATTTTCCTCTAAAACTACAGGAGCTTGTATTTTTTAAAAAAATACAATATTGATGGAAAATATCGCACCATATCTTACATCACATGAAACAAAAGGAAAGCTACCTATTATGCATGCAATCCTCCTAATTGCTCATACAGTATTGTTTTCTTTTAGCTTGAAGTTTTACAGATTCCAGGCTTTGTTAAACTGATACCAATGTGAGAACATCAACTTCCTCAAACAGCACTTTAAAACTTCTCTAGAGCACTGAACTTTCCTCCATTTGCCCCATTTGATTGAAAGAGACCCACCAGTAAACCCCCTTGTGCAGGATAATGTGACATTATGAAGTTATAGCCCTGCTGCAACTAACACAATGGATTTTGCAGCAAGATTGAACTGCCATGTTTGCCATGTATATATAATGTGTAACAATTGATGCTGCATCACCACAAAACTGTCACTGTTGCAACTATGACACTGAAAGGTTAATAAACAAGGGAATAGCAGTCACTAGGTTAATTAGGATCCTCCCCACTGTCTGGTCACATTTCCACTCATAGAAAAAAAAAGGTGTCATATCTACTACACTCAATGAACAGCCATTGACACAAATCTGACACTTCCCTCCTCTCACACATTGCAGCACAGGATTCCAACCAGTTCATTTAGCAACCACAACACAGAACCAGCAGTGTATGAGCTGCATGAGATCTGGGGATTAAGATGCCCAACATGTGCCTACATCACTCTGCCCTTGCACATATAATATGCAGTAGATTAGGAGGGTTATGGTGCAGTTCCACATAGGTCATATTACGCTGAACCCTAGAATATATTTTAGGCAATTGTCTCTAATCTTCCACTCTGTGCAAAAGTTTTTTTTAGTCACCAATTGAAGCAAATTCTCAAGAACAAAATAAGTACACCACTGGTCTTTTTTATGTGATCACAGATTAACCATGTATTCACTAAGAAACAAAACTATGTTCATATGCTGCAAATCAGGCAGCTGACACACTGGTCCTGTTCACATGTCACAATAAACAGTTAAATCATGGCTTATTGTGAACAGTAAGCTAAGAACAAACCTTAGCTTTTATTTGTGTCTTATTTGGAGAGACACAAACCATGAATTCTTGTTCACATCTAATCTAATCTAATCTAAACCTTGTGGTTTGTTTCTGCAGCAGGGTTTCCATTGTTGCATTGGATCTCTCTGTTGTGCAACACTGAATGCAGCCTCATAATTCCAAATATAAAATATTGCTCTTTGAGTGTAAAAAAATAAGTTCTCTCCCCTACAGGATGACATAGTTGTACCAAATGACAAACAAAACTGTTCATTTCACTGAAAGGAGCACACTCTTTGATTCTGTTTTATTAAAATTTACATACTGCTTAATCAATGTGTGTTTCTGTAACAATAATAGCCTTTGAAATTTGGTTCTAACATGCCATCAATTCCATTCACCTTACATTTTAAACTGTATCCAAATCTCCATGACATACCATGCATCCTAGACAGAGACCTAAGGATTAGCATTTCCTGAACCCATGTTTGAGGTGGTGATTTGCAAAAGAAGAGTCATTACTTCATCTTGGACTTTGTTCAGTACCAGGTTAACTATCATAAAAATATTGTTTGTGTATGAACAGTCATTGTAAACTAGGGAAGAGCTGGTATTCAACACATTTTTTACCAATCAGTCCCAAGCAGAGGGTCTTCTCAGTAGTGGTGCCCTCCCTATGTAACGCCGTCCCATCAGATGTCAAGGAGATAAATAACTATGCAACTTTTAGAAGATACCCGAAAGCAGCCCTGTATTGGGAGGTTTGATGTCTTATTATGTTTTTTATGTGTTGGAAGCCACCCACAGTGGCTGAGGCAACCCAGTCAGATGGGTGAGGTTTAAATAATAAAATTATTATTATTAAGCAATTATGGCTACGCTATCATACAAATTATCAGTTCTTCCACTTCTAAGAATTATGTGTAATTGAATTTCATTAATAAAAATCAATGTATTTCCATTTACCGGTACTACTAGAATGTCCAGCTCCAACACAAATATCTTTTCCTTACTAGTGTTTCCAACTTAATTACTTTGAAGCCATTTGGAACAAAAGGGAATGTGTTAACAGACTTGAAAAAGGAGACACCTGGGAACTTTCTTATTGGCAGCAGGCCCAGTCCCAGTGGCAACTCACTTGGGGTCCCTTCCAATTCTACAACTCTTATTATTCTAGGAGAACCACAGCACCTCAAATTGTTATTCATATGTCCTATAGCAAAGGTAAGGTCAGGACGCTCCAGCCTATGGGGCAAATGTGTCCCCTCAGTCCCATCTATCAGGTCCTCAATCCTGACCCTTTGCCACTCGCATGGACTAGAAGGAATAACATGACATAAAAACATGGAAGCTATGTTTAACATAGTGAGCCTTACTGAAAGTATATAGCAGTTGAAACAGCCCTTTTAAAGCAACCACAATAAAAGGAGGCCACATAGGATTTCGACCAACTGTGAAAGTTAAACTTGATCCTGTCAACAACATCAAACAGAATGTTCATATTGATTCCAAAATTGAAGCATTTAAAGTTTAGTGAGCAATCCTACAGTAGATAGGGAATAATATTTACTTTCAGAAAAGACCACAGAGCATTTGGTTTACAATGGAAAAAGTAATTTTCTAAAACCAAATTCAAGGCAGCTGATTCTGCATCAAGCAATGGAGTAACAGAACCTAAGTAAATCAAAATACACTATGTATTCCATTCAGGGGCAGAGCTACCTGCCCCAGCACCCAGAGCAGCGCAGGGGCGGGGCTAGTCACCCACATGGCGAGCATCCCTAGCCACCCGCTGCCTGTGCAGAGACCGTGGGGGCGCCACTAGCCACCCACCGAGAGAGTGTGGGGGCGCTGCTAGCCGCCCATGTGGAGAACGTGGGGGGTCGCTCGTTGCCCAAGCGGTGAGCGTCCCTAGTGGTTTGCCACCCGCGCAGCGAGCATGGGGGGGTGGCACAGTGATGTCACCCACCCTCATGGCTGACACCTGGTACATACCACCCGCCCCACACCCGCCTTCCTCCACCAATGATTCCAGTCAGGATTATTGCTAACCTACATTGGTCTGAGTCTTGTGCTTTTATATTCGTTTCCAGTAGGCTTGTGCCAGCAAGAGCACCTGAACCAAAAAAAAACAAAAGCTGGATGTCTAGAAGAGTTTTTCTTGCTCTCAGATCAATTCCTCTTTGCTCTCTGGCATCTACCAAAAGTTTAAACATGCCCCTCCCCCTCCCATTTGACTGGTTACTCTCCCTTCCCTTCTTAGGCTATCCACAAAATGATGGAACAGTGAACTGTGGTGGATGTGCTTCTGTGGAACATAAAAGTAAGTGTGTCAAGGAAAAGTGACAATGCAAGTAGAAAGAGGGACATGGGGCACACCATGAAGACCACAAAAATAAGGCTCCATGGCAAGAATCATTGTGATTTTTACAAGATATGCCCTACTGGAGAACTAGATAGCTCAATTGGTTAGAGCATGATGCCAAGGTTGCAGGTTCGAGCCCCATATGAGACTACTGCATATTCCTGCATTGCAGAGTATTACGACTAGATGATCCTCAGGGTCCCTTCCAACTCTACGATTCTATATTCCACGCAACACTGATTCTATGATTCTATGTTGGCATCTGTCTGTCACAAAAGACAATGGAGTATGACTCCAGGATGAAGTCAAACCATTGCATTAGCAGCACTGAAGTGACCTCCCCAGGCACAAGTCTGGGCAGTGTGTATGGAGGTCCTGGGCTGCCCAGACGACAAGACCCCCATCTAGGCCTCACTGATGTGGTCAAAGAAAAGAAAAGCAATACGTTTGACACCAGCTTGGCTGCAGGAGTTGCCAGAAGGAGGCATACAAGACACCATCCAACTGTCTTATTAGAGACACCACTATGGATTTGTGTATGGTTTACTTCTTAGCCTTTTCTTCTCCCAAATATATCCCTATGAAACATCATTAAATTACAGTCGATATTGGTTTCTACTGATTGCACTGTAAAAACCAATGCTTGCCAGAGCTACCATGGGACATGGATTTGTTATGAAGATCTCCATTTTGTACCATGGTGGCAGTGACAAGCATTGGATCTGTGTAGGCATGTGTAGGCCCTTCTTCATGTGCCTCCGCCACAAGAGGTCTGGAGGGTGGCAACACAAGAATGGGCCTTTTTTCCAGTGGTTCCCTGTTTGTGGAATGCTCTCCCCAGTGAGGTTCACCTGGCACCATTATACACCTTTAGGCACCAGGCAAAAACACTCCTCTTTAACCAGCCTTTGACTGATTTGTATCCAATGCCCTTTTAAAATGTGTACGGGGGGTGTTGGATTGTTTTTGTTTTGATTATGTATTTTGTGTTCTTATATTGTGATTTTATCTTGTGAACCACTCTGACACCTGTAGATATATATACAGATTTTAATAATAGTAACATTTTTATAGATCAATCAATGGAGACATATATCATCCATCATTTGATGGTGTCTTAGGGGAGGTTCCATATAAAAATCATGAAAATACAAGAGGATCTGTTTTTAATCCAATTTCTACGTTTTCTCTTTTTCCATGCCCCACAGCAGCTATTTTGAGACAGGTGCCCACAAAATTCTCTCAGGATTCCACATACCCACAAGTCCAAAAGGTTGAGGATCACTGACCCATGTGCTAGCTTTGCCAGATTTTCTCACCAATGTATCTGTTGTGTCAAATGCCAGCACTACCACAAGGTTGAATCAGTTGCCTCAGGTACAAAGAGATCCATGGACATAATGAAAAGGACAGGTATTTAACCATATAGGGTGAAATCCAACATAGCATTATGGCAATCATTCTGCCAGTGCAATAATTTCTGCTCATGCAACAAAATGTCCCCCCCCCCTCCTCCCAGCGCACAACCTTTAAACCTGCTCTAAGTGTTCCAACCCCCTGGAGCAAAGTTGGGGGGGGCAGGGATTGCCACTACACAAGCATAAATCCTTGCACTGACAGGACAGGTTAGTAGAAAATCACCCATATTATTTATTCCCCTTTCACAACAGAGTTTAACACAGAACTTATGTTAAACTTTGTTTAATTCAATGTAAACCAATGGCTTTAATAGAATGCTTGATCATAGCAATAAGAAATGGATGTGTGGACTCAGTTTTGGGAATGACAAGTTATGCACTGCAGAGGACTATGAGCTACCTGAATTCTCTGCCTGAGATGCCAAGGTGCCTTGAGTCAGCTCCACTCACTTATTTACTGTAGATGAACTTCAGAAGTTATATATATTTTTTAAAAATAATACCTTCAATGTAATTGATAATTTTTTAAAGGAATGTGTGAATGAAGAGCTAAGGACCTGACACACAGTCTAAAATTTGTTCCCTCTTGCAAAAAGCAATCCCAGTCTCTCACAAACTCTGTTCTAAATAGTTGGAAGTTAAAATATTTAACCTATTTCTGCTAATTTTAAGATGCAATGACCACAAGATATCAGTACATTAATCAAGAGTGATTACAGAATATGTTACAATGTCCCTATGCAATTTAAGACTGTTTACATTTTTCTAAGTCTGTACTCCTATGCTCAACCTTACAATGCAGGTTGTTCAATAGTACTTTGGTTAGAGTGTTTCTACACATGAAGTTCTGTTATCCAACTACCAAAACAAACTGAACACCATCAGTACAGGGATGACCTTACCCCTCCTTCCCAGTATACAACACCTTCCCTCAAACTCAAACTCTACTGCCTTGTTCACCAACTCTGAGTAAACAAACAAACAAACCCGTGTTGCAAAATGTGAATCAGCAATATCAAAAGCAACACAATGACCAGAAACAAATACAATATGAAAAACTTTATGAAATGATTCAAAACATCAAAACTAACAAACTGAAGTCTCTGGATGTCTCTGAAAGTCCTTACAAGCTGTGAAGCTTTGTATAATCAGCAAATGTCCAATTCTGATTTGGACATTTGCTGATTTCATAAAGTTTTTCATATTGTATTTGTTTCTGGTCATCGTGTTGCTTTTGATACTGCTTGTTCACCAACTCAGCAAACATTATATATATATCACTTCAAATGTGTTGTTACACAAAGCAAACACACATTACATAATAAAAAAAAATCCTTCCAGTAGCACATTAGAGACCAACTAAGTTTGTTATTGGTATGTGCTTTCATGTGCATGCACACTTCTTCAGATACACCTGTAACTACACATTACATATTTAGCTTCCAAATGCGCTACTGCCAAAACTTTTAACTTCACAGAGTAACAGACCTACTATACACATATGCCTCAGTCTAAACTTATGGCACACTAAAAGTGTTAGCCTTATATCCTATGCACACTTACTTGGGAGTAAAGGTAAAGGGACCCCTGACCATTAGGTCCAGTCATGTCCGACTCTGGGATTGTAGCACTCATCTTGCGTTAATGATGGAGGGAGCCGGCGTACAGCTTCCGGGTCATGTGGCCAGCATAACAAAGCCGCTTCTGGCGAACCAGAGCAGCACACGGAAACGCCATTTACCTTCCCACCGGAGTGGTACCTATTTATCTACTTGCACTTCGTGCTTTCGAACTGCTGGGTTGGCAGGAGCAGGGACCCAGCAACGGGAGTACTTGGGAGTACAGGACCATAATAAAGCAAATCAACATAGGCTATTCCGCTTGGGCGAACAGGCAAAGTATGGAACCCAATTAGGAAGAGTTATAAAAAGATTATAAAGTTTTCAGAAGCCCATCTCGTCCACAGAGCGGCAAAGAAGGGACATGTGAATCAGGTTCTTATTGTTGTCTGTGTTCCTCTCCCTCCCGGGGTGTCCCTGTCATTTACAGCATTTATTCAAGGAGCCGACAAGCCCAATCCCCGGTCAGTTTCAAGGAGGACGGGCTGCGGGGGGAGGACTTTCACAACTTTCGGGAGGGAAGAGCGAGTCGCCCTGCGGGGCGCGCGCGCCTCTCCGCTGCCAGGCGAGGTTTACCCGAAAAGGCGGCGGAGGCTTTGCTCCCTGCCCATTTCCAGTGGGTGTAGCGAGTGAGGCGAGATCGAGCCAAAGGGACGGACGACGGAGGGAGGGAAAAGGAGGGTGCCGGCTCGCCCGCGGCCCAGAACAATAGAAAGCGCCTCACTCACCGCACACACAGCAAGAGAGCGACTGCCGGAAGTAGGGCAGCAGCTTGCCGATTTCGGCCAGGCACTGCGGGTCCTCTCCGGGGCCGTAGTTGAGCACCAGGCGACTGGCGGAGATGTACAAGGCTGTAGCATTCACCGGGTTCATCGCAGACGCTGAGGCCGACGGCTCCGGGCTGAGAAGAAAGCGCGGCTCCGCGCCCGGGCAGGGCAGGCCGAGGGGCGGCTGCGCTCCTAGCCCCGCATCGAAGCGCCGTCAGAGCCAGGGCCGGAGCCGGGGCCTGCTCCTCCTCCTCCTCCCCGCCGCCACCTCCCCTTGCCTGCCCTCCCCCGCCGCAGCTCCTCTTCGCGCCGAGCGGCGGCGGCGGCCCAGGCGACTACTCCAGGCGGCCGGCCATGCCGGCCTTGCTCGCTCGCCCTCCCGGGGCGCCTCAGGCGGAGGGGAGGCCCCGCATGCGGGGGAGGGGCCGAGGCAGGATCCGCGAACCCAGCGCGCAGGGCGACGGCCCGGGCCCGGCTCTGGTAGGGGCGGGGGGGGGGAGGCGCCTCCGCCCGGAGTTTCAGCGCCGCCGCATCACCGCGCGGCTCCCAGGGCCTCCTCCGCGGGGCCAACGGCTTCGCTACTCCCGGCCGTTCTCGGCGTAAGAACCATCCACCGCACCCCCCCAGCCCCAACGTCAATAGCAACCGTTAGATCCAACCGTCACTGCGTAGCCATCACCGCGGCCGCCTGGGTTCGCCACTGCGCATGCGCAGCCATTCCCCCTCTCTATCTCTCTCCCTCTCTCAGCACACCCACCCCCTTCGCGTCTCGTCGGGCGCCCGAGCCGTATTTCCCAAGCGAGCTGGGCGGGGCTCGGGAGGCGCTGAGCGAGCCCGACCAAGGCCCAGTGTCTTCCTTAAAGCCGGTTAGCCGTACCGCTGCCCCTGGGAGAGACGCGGCGCTCGGGAACGTAATCCTCTCACCATTACCAAAACAACGCTAAGCGGCCCTGCACGCTCCTTACGCCAGGCCTTTGCGAAGCTTCCTCGGCAAACGCAGAACCTGTTTTGAATCTCGGCGCTCAAACTGGGACGTGCGAAGGACGGCTAGGGAAGTCTCTGAGCCACCACAGAGTGTTGTTGGCCCGTCGCCGCTGCGAAACACGCAGGCAGACGCGGCCTCCCTGGTTGGGCTCGTTCTTTTAGTAAGTAAAGGCACTGCCGGAATAACCAGATTGGCCTTCTCTAAGTAACCCAAAACAACCTTGCACGGTTAATAAATACTATACTCTCTAAGGAAAAACATAAAAAAGTTGCAGTCCTGCAATGATCCGGTGCACGTTCACTCAGAAGTTCGTTCCGCTGAGTTTTAGGGGATTTACTCGCAAGTAACTGAAAAGCCATACACGTGTACTTACAGTTGGTCAACACCTTTATTAAAAGGTAAAGGGACCCCTGACCATTAGGTCCAGTCGCAGACGACTCTGGGGTTGCAGTGCTCATCTCGCTTTACTGGCCGAGGGAGCTGGCTTACAGCTTCCCTGGTCATGTGGCCAGCATGACAGCCGTTTCTGGCAAACCAGAGCAGCCAAACAAAATCCCACAAAATTGTGGCAAGCTTCGAATCTCCCTAAACTATTAAATTATTCAATTTGTCGCGCAAAGCAGAAAAACAGGAGGAGGGGAAATAAAAGTTAAAAAATCTGGCCAAGATCAGTTTGGATTATTGTTTTTAATTTTAGAATATGGTAATCACTTTTTTGGACACAATCCAGTCTACCATAGTCACCACCCATCTGCAGAATATTCCCATAGATGCAGTAGAATCAGATTGCCATAGATGAATGGAATGCTATGTGAAGGCAATAGATTTTAAAGTGTTATGAACTGCCCTGGAATCCATTTTGAAGGGTAGCATATCAATATAATAGATTCAATAGGAGGACTGTGCATTTCCAAAATTGCCAGCCAGCCAGTTGTTTATCTCCCCTCAATATCAATTGTACTGCTCATTGAGTGGAGAAAATCAATCAATCAACACTTATTGGCATATATAAAATAAAAACAAAAACATACAAACCACCTGTATATATAATAACTCAACAACATACAAGACAAAAAGGAAAGGAGAAGAAAATAAGGAATCCTCAGAAGTCATTGTTAGATAGGCCAGATGTACTGGCTTTAATTTCATAGATCCTATTCAAATAATGAGCCATAACTCTAGTGAGTTCAGGGGAGTCATCCCTCAGCAGAAGCTGGACTGCAAGTTGTTTGTTGCGGAGGGCCCTGAGCCACATAAAGGATATTGATGGGCCAAAATCAAAAATGTTAGAGAGGGCAATCCAGTATCATGTGGTCCATAGAGTCCAACACTTTCTGACCACAAGGGCTGAGTCTGTTCTGGTAGAGGATGCCTTTGAGCCTTCCGAATAGCACGGAAGACGGAAAGGCATTTAAGCGGGCCAGCATAAATACTCTACGATATAATGGTGTAACAAAATCATAGAAGTAGTTAGGCATCAGTACATGATGCAGCGGCAGCCCTAGAAAGGCAGGAGAGCATACTGAGGGCTGAGAAGGGTGGAGTTTTTGGAATTCATTATCTAACAACCTCTGCTTAATAAGTGCAAAAATATGTGATTCCTCAAATGACAAGAGGCAATCCACTGAAAAGTCTAGTTGCCTAAGTTTAAAGATAATATCAGAGAACCAAATAAAGTTATGTTTTATCTTTTAGTAGACAGGATAGTAAGCTTTCTGGTTCTGTGTTAAAATGGATTTTCAACCAGTATTTAAAAGTGATGATCCAACCTCTCGTTTCAAGAAGGTGCTGGCCCAATTCTGCACAGATAGCCAGATATGGAACACATTTTGGAACTCCTATAATTTGCCGAAAGAAGGATGCTTGGACTCCCTCAACTTTGTTACTAAAGTTGGTTATCTTACTAAAGTTGGTTAAAGATTTCTTCTGAGTGTAGCATTGGCCCACAAATGGATTGGCAATAGATTTCAGTCAGTGGGTTTTATGAGTTTAATCAACTTCTCCATCATATCTTGAACACATATTCCAGGAAGGCAATATACCAGTACCTCCTGAGATGATATATCAGGTCTGCACACAACTGCTTCTGACCCATTACTTGGTGGACTTAGAAGTTTTGCTGGCTACATATAACTTGTGCTATAACCTGTGTTGCTCAGTATATGCAGATTGTCTGACAGAGTAATAACCCTATCCTGCTGCTCCATTTGATCCTTGCCTGTCCTGGTTATGAAGTGAAAATGGTGAGAATCTTGGGGGAAAGTGAGCATATCATATTGGAATATATGATAGCAAGGGATGTAAAAACAGCATAGTCAGATATATACACTAGACTCTTGGAAAAATCAGTATCAAAAAGCTCAATATCAAAAATTGATATCAAAAAAGTTGGATAGGAGCAATGACTAAGAATTCTGAAGGTGTTCCAGAGGGATGACAAATTTTGAAGGGATGTTCAATAAGTATTCTAATGGAAGGGAAAATTGGAGACATCTAATGATGCCTATGTAACTGTATAGGCCTACAGGGAGTTCTCTGATGAGCTGAGACCAAAAACACACACAAAAAAACCCACCATGTATAGGGGATGAAAGGAACATTTAATCAAGGATGAATAGCCTGAACCTGTAAGGATGATGTCAGATATTGTATGTCATGCCCTGGCTTGGTTTCCTTGTCATTGGAATATAAAACGGGGAATTTAGAGAAGGAGATGGAATTGCCCTCCGGGCCAACCCTAGATGTTCCTATTAAGGCAGAAGCACGTATGCAAAAAGAGCCCACTGAGTAACTCCCAGTCTGAGGAGGTCATCTTGGCCGATCTTTTTCTGCAGGCCCAGATTATAGATCCTGAGCTTTCACAGCCATTGCCCACCCTAGACAACCATTAGCAGGACTGGCAGCAATAGCAGCAGAAGATATGTTATATGCTTATGATAATACTTTAATCTCTAGTTAATTATGCCTGTTTGAATGCTCATTTTATATGTGACTTGCTTTAGTAATATTTTCTTTTGAAATGTTTCAGATTTTTTGGGGTCAAGTTTTCCATGTCTATTATTATTATTATTATTATTATTATTATTACCCTGCCCATCTGGTAGGGTTTCCCCAGCCACTCTAGGCGGCTTACACGTTTAAGTGTGCAGTCTGTAATGGGCCTCCTTTGTAATGTTTTATTTTGAATGTAAACTTTATATTTTACTTTCTTCAGTTATGTTTTATTCTGGATTGTTTTTGTTTATTTTCCATAATTATGTTTATTTTCCATAATTTTAAACAAATTGTCACCAAATTAATACAAATTCAATACAAATTTAAAAACTAACTCCCCCCCCCCAAAAGGCCCCTCTATTTTCCACCCTCCTTTGCTGCTCCCAATAAAATAACTTTTCCAACTATTATTTCAAAATACATTCATCCCTTCTCCCTACACATCACCTGTTCAATTACCAATTTCTGCTATGGCTTTTATACATTGTTATAACCTGTCCTCAAAATAGTTGAGAGGAGTAAATCTTCCATCTATCTATAATAGTCGTTCATCAATTTTCAAACATTTCCTTCCAATACCTCTTGAGTAACACTTTGTCTGAGAAAAACAGATACTGCTTCCTCCCAGACAACATACACACATTCCTCCCTAACATGGCCTAACATTGCTGCCTGACATCTGTCCCCAGTCATCAACAACTCCGCTACATGGGTGTGGCATGCAGAAGGTGAAAATGAAACCCCTAGATTTTTTTTGGTATAAATATATAATAAACATTCTCCCCCTCTAACACTGCCAATCTCCCAGTGTCACCCATCCTCCACATTTCACCAAATTTAATCCTCAATTTTATATACAACCATCTTATTAATAAACAATCACAATCCATATCACTTCTGTCTGAAAGTTTAAAAAGCCATCAAGATGGTATACATGGTGGTCCATCCTGTTCCTTTCACTGTTCTTTTTTCCAACTTCAAGCTTCAAGGGGGGTGGGCTGATGTAATCTCAACAAAATCCAGATCTCCTCTCCATCCTCCCCGCTAAACTAATAAATCTTCCTGCAGTCCATCCTGCCGATCCTCAGTTCCATTACATCCAACTCCACAGTTTATTTTCTTCTCAGTGCTTAACAAACAGTCAATCCAGTTGTTACCAATCTTTTCTTATTTACTATTTTCATTTCACAATATGAAGTTCCAAGGGGTGCTGAAAATCCCTCAAAAGTCCCTCAAGGTTGTTACTCTCCATCGTTCAGGCAAAGTCCTTAGTTATAAAATAAATCCACTGCGAAGAGGTATCTTTAAAGTCCACTCGTCCTGAAAACTTTGAATTCCATTGCTTTAGATCCCCCCCCAAAAGACTTAAAATATTGCCTCCCCTCCCCTCCTTCCACCGTTCAAGCAAAGCAGAAATTTGTTGTTGTTGTTCAGTCATTCAGTCGTGTCCGACTCTTTGTGACCCCATGGACCAGAGCACGCCAGGCACGCCTGTCTTTCACTGCCTCCCACAGTTTGGTCAGACTCATGTTGGTAGCCTCGAGAACACTGTCCAACCATCTCGTCTTCTGTCATCCCCTTCTCCTTGTGCCCTCAATCTTTCCCAGCATCAGGGTCTTTTCCAGGGAGTCTTCTCTTCTCATGAGGTGGCCAAAGTATTGAAGCCTCAGCTTCAGGATCAATCCTTCCAGTGAGCACTCAGGGCTGATTTCCTTCAGAATGGATAAGTTTGATCTTCTTGCAGTCCATGGGACTCTGAAGAGTCTCCCCCAGCACCATAATTCAAAAGCATCAATTCTTCGGCAATCAGCCTTCTTTATAGTCCAGCTCTCACTTCCATACATCACTACTGGGAAAACCACGGCTTTAACTATACGGACCTTTGTTGGCAAGGTGAAGTCTCTGCTTTTTAAGATGCTGTCTAGGTTTGTCATTGCTTTTCTCCCAAGAAGCAGGCATCTTCTAATTTTGTGACTGCTGTCACCATCTGCAGTGATCATGGAACCCAATAAAGTACCGTATTTTTCGCTCCATAGGACGCTTCGGACCATATGGCGCACCTCGTTTTTAGAGGAGGAAACAAGGGAAAAAATTTTTTTTCTGGTTTTCCTCCTCTAAAACCCATGTTGTTTTTTTTTGAGAATCAGCTCAAAGTTTTACAGCTTTTTTTTGCAAAGGATCAGTTCAGATTTGTGCAGCTTTTGCAAAGGGGGAAAAGCATTGCTTATAAAACAGTAAGCACCAGTGCAGACCAGTAAGCACCAGTAGAAGCCAGTACGCACCAACAAGTAATAGGAAGCAAAAGGAAAGCAAACCAGTACAAACCAGTAAGCACCAGTACAAACCAGTACAGACCAGTAAGCACCAGTAGAAACCAGTACGCACCAGCAAGCAAGAGGAAGCAAGAGGAACACAAACCAGTAGAAACCAGTAAGCACCAGTACAAACCAGTACAGACCAGTAAGCACCAGTACAAACCAGTACGCACCAGCAAGCAAGAGGAAGCAAGAGGAATACAAACCAGTATAAACCAGTAAGCACCAGTACAAACCAGTACGCACCAGCAAGCAATAGGAAGCAAGAGGAACACAAACCAGTAGAAACCAGTAAGCACCAGTACAAACCAGTACAGACCAGTAAGCACCAGTACAAACCAGTATGCACCAGCAAGCAATAGGAAGCAAGAGGAACACGAAACCAGTAAGCACCAGTACAAACCAGTACAGACCAGTAAGCACCAGTACAAACCAGTACGCACCAGCAAGCAATAGGAAGCAAGAGGAACACGAACCAGTATAAACCAGTAAGCACCAGTACAAACCAGTAAGCACCAGTAGAAACCAGTATGCACCAGCAAGCAATAGGAAGCAAGAGGAACACAAACCAGTATAAACCAGTAAGCACCAGTACAAACCAGTACAGACCAGTAAGCACCAGCAGGTAATAGGAAGCAAGAGGAAAGTAAACCAGTACAAACCAGTGAGCACCAGTACAGACCAGTACAGACCAGTAAGCACCAGCAAGTAATAGAAAGTAAGAGGAAAGCAAACCAGTACAAACCAGTAAGCACCAGTAGGTAATAGGAAGCAAGAAGAAAGCAAACCAGTAAGCATCAGCAAGTAATAGAAAGCAAGAGGAAAAGTAACAGAAAGCCCCAAATGGCTGAAAAACTCAATTTCCCAGGATCCTCAGCCCTTGCAAAGGAACTACTATGCAAGGGGCCTGGGCGGGGCAGGAAGGGAGCTAGCTCCCTTATCTCCCTCCCCGATCTCCTGCAATCAGCTGTTGAGCAGGTTCTTTTCAACACTCTCCCCCCCTCTTGTTAGCCTTTAGCTCTTTCTAAAACAGAAAAAGCAGGATCTGCCTTTCCTCCCTGGGCAATTTGGCTCCAGGGACCATGCATTCGCTCCATAAGACGCACAGACATTTCCCCTTACTTTTCAGGAGGAAAAAAGTGTGTCTTATGGAGCAAAAAATAAAATCTCTCACTGCCTCCATTTCTTCCCCTTCTATTTGCCAGGTGGTGATGGGACCAGTGGCCATGATCTTAGTTTTTTTGATGTTGAGCTTCAGACCATATTTTGCGCTCTCCTCTTTCACCCTCATTAAAAGGTTCTTTAATTCCTCCTCACTTAGCGTCTTTCATTCTTTCCAAACCTTTCTAAACAGATTTTATCCTCCAGCATAAATCAGGAACTTTTCAGGGGGGTGCCTCGTGTCCAAATTCAAAGGTGTTCCACAGCTTACCATGGTAGCTTGCTTGGGCTGTCCTTGGACAGAGCCATTGAGCCCAGTGCCCTTACCTTTTTGTCTGGGAGACAGAAATTTCCATCCCCGCTCACAAAAAAGGATGACTGTGGGTCGTGCCCTTTCAATACCCTCAAAAGGTTAGGGGAGACATGCCCCTTACCCCCATTAATCTCCGTCTGGGACCCCTCCTGGGTGTCAGAGCACCGGGTTCACTGCAAAACAGGAAGTCTTATTCTGGATTCTTTTATTTGATGTTTTAATGTGTTGCAAACCACTCTGAGATTTTTTATTAAAAATATAAAGTGGAATAGATGATGATGATAATGTTTCCTCCTCTGACTTGAAGAACTCCAGCTTGGAAGCCTAGTAGAAGTCCGTCAGAGGTGACAACTGCTAAAGCAGACTGGACCCCTTTAAATTAGGAGGTTTCTTTCACAGAAGGCAGAGCTAACTACTCAAAGCTGCAGCTCTTATTTAAGGTTCAGTCTGAGGTTGACTGATACTGAAACGAAATTTGAGTTATGCTCTAGTGGAGTCTCCAGCCTGAACCATGCATAGAACTGTCCAGGGAGCTGTTAAATCCTGAAGTCTACCCCACCCTGCCCATACCTAAACTCTTACCTTGGGTCACAAACTCTATAAAACTGAGGTTGTTCTTGTTACAGAACCATTTTTAGTCCAATTGTGTGTGAAGGAAGCCCCCTGGCAGCAGAGAATTACCGGTAGGTGTGCTGCAAGCATAAATTGCACAACTGATGGTGGAGAATACAGCCCTGCATGGCCAGCTCCAGGCAGCCCATACTGCTGCCACCTCTAGTCCAAGCCAAATACCTTCTAGGGGGAAGTGTCTCATTAGCCTCCCAGACAAATTTGTTGAGAACCCAATGAATGTTTCTTAGCTTTTTGGTCCAATTGCCTTCCAGCTGATGGATTTTCTGGCAGACCAAATGGAAACCTGTTTTGCCTGCCATATGTGTTGGAGCCTTGCCTGCTTCCTTAATGATTATGCCACCTTCCTTGTGGAATTTAAATGGGCATTTGAAGAGCCACATCAGAAAGATACACCCAGTTGGTGGATCTGCCCTTTATGCCAGGGAATTGAGTTTGTGCTTGACTGTGTCAAGTACTGCCCAGCACCTATAGTAGAATGAGGCAGCCCCCACTGATCAATTTCAGGAGGGCCTGGGGGATCGCATTCAGGATGAATTTACTTAGACTGATGTACCTACACACAGCAGTGAGTTGGGGGTCACAGCAATCTCTTTCTGAGTAGTTGACTATTGCTGTGTCATGGGTAGTGTATGTGGGGGGTTTATACCATTGTTATTGGGGTGTTGTGAAGTGTGTGTTGTGGTACAGGTATGTTTGCTTTTGGTTTCTGCAGTTATTGTGTTGTTGACCTGCTGAGTGTACATAGGATCTTAGTCCAGGTATAGTGGCAAAGGGTCAGACTGTTATACTTTTGAAGAATCTGTTAGTGTTTTTAAGAAAGCAAGTCTCAGTTCAGTGGAACTTACTCTCAAGTAAGTGTACCTAGGATTGCAGTCTTGAATGTGTGATTTCTCCTTAGCCCAAAGCACACTGGAAATAAAAATTATTATTGTAAATTGTTGTGCACACACACAAGTTTGTTGCTGCTTATTATACCAGGTGGTTGCCCTTTGGTTTCTCAAATTGCAAGAAAATTAATGTAACTGAATGTATTTAGATAACAAAAGTTGCAGAAGAGGGCAACATTGTGAGAGTGCAATCCCAAACCCTAGGTACATCACATCCTAACCTCTCCCAGCTGGTCTATCACTCACACCCCACCCACAAGTCAAACTGGCTTTAAACCAGTATAAATTATTTACCTTAGTGCATCTACTTATGCCAGCTGCTAGTTTAAATTAAGCTAGCACAAGCTATACCAGTGTAGAGGGCAAAGGGGGGGTATATTAAGGGTGGGAATGGATGTGCTGGGGAATGTGAGAGGGGTAAACAGAGTTATGCTACATCCTAACTCAGTTAATTCACTGGTCCTGCTCCAGAGCTCAGTGACACTAAATTCAAACTTTCACTCCACTACCAACCCCAACCCTGGCCAGAAGCCAGTAGGACACAGCTAAAATTTCACAAGATACATGCCAGTATCTGCCTTATTAGTATTGTTCTGCTAGTTGGCAATATTTATTTATTTGAGGCATTTTTAACTCTGCTGTCAGTTGGAATTGATCCCAGAATAGGTAAAGGTAAAGGTACCCCTGACCATTAGGTCCAGTCGCGGATGACTCGGGTTGCGGCGCTCATCTCGCTCTATAGGCCAAGGGAGCCAGCGTTTGTCTTCAGATAGCTTCCGGATCGTGTGGCCAGCATGACTAAGCGGCTTCTGGTGAACCAGAGCAGTGCACGGAAATGCCGTTTACCTTCCCGCCGGAGCAGTACCTATTTATCTACTTGCACTTGATGTGCCTCAAGCTGCTAGGTGGGCAGAAGCTGGGACCGAACAACGGGAGCTCACCCCGTCACAGGAATTCGAACCCCTGACCTTCTGATTGGCAAGCCCTAGGCTCTGTGGTTTAGACCACAGTGCCACCCGCGTTGAAATTGATCCCAGAATAGCTTACAGATAAATAAAAACCAAGACAATCAGCTCTCAGGCAAGTGAAGAGGGGGGAAACCAACAAACTCAAGCATCAGTTTTTATTGTGGAATGGCTGCTGTTTGCCAATGGTAAAGGAAGAGCCAAAGATGGTTAGTCTTTGAGAAGAACCAGTGGAATAGCCCTGCTTCCCTTCTCTCCCTTTTCTGTAGGATGATGGTTCTAAAGAATGTATTAATCTATTTGCACTGAACTGTTTCTCTTGGAATAACCTCTCCAGATTAATCTTTCTGTGCTACAATACGGGCATACTGCTCCATCAGGTAAAAACAACATTCACTATTGTGCAAGTGGGCTCCCCCATCTTCTCACCTTGCTGCTGTAGGATGAATACATTCAGTGACAGTCAATTGTATCTATTTCACTGGCAGAGATACATTTCACCAACAATTTATACATTTCACCAACAATTTATAAGAGAAATCTCTCAGTTCAAGAATAAACCTCTCAAATGTTTTTTTTTTTAAAAAAACAAACAGCAAATAAACCAATTTGTTATGGCTCTATTGTATGGCAAGAGACTCCAGAGTTCCCAGCTCTTACCCAGGGTTCTGTTTTCTTGATATGAAAGTCGCTGGAGATAGTGATTTCTTCAGGATATGTCAGGATATATGGATTTATTTTACACATATATACAACCTGAACATAGGATGGAAGGGCTCACAGCAGTAACACTCCAATACATCTTGTTTCTCCTGCCTAAACCATGGTAAAGTCACTGGGTGTCTCCTCTCAGCATCAGCCCAATCTCACACACAAAACGGCACCCCTGACCTATTTTTCTCCTTCCTGAAATGACCTGGTATTCAGTCAGGTGAGATGGGAAAAGGCCGCCTACCCTATGTAGTGATGGGGGAGGGGCCTCAGGAAAGCCTCTGCCCTTCCTTGTTCTCCAATTTCTTTGGTGGTGGTTGCCATCACCTCATAAGGAGTCTACAGTCTATCTTCATTCCAGACAAGGGGGGTGGGATCTGGAGATGCTCAATTAATGATTAAACCCTGGGATCCCAGACCAGGGTACCTTGCAATTTACTCAGAACATAAATGCAGCTCTCTGGTTCTCTGCTTTTCCCTGAGAATAGAGCAAATTCGTGGCTTTTTACCAACTTTTTACCAGCTCTTTACCAACTTCTCATTTTATTTCCAAACGAGTGAATCAAAACAGCCTAGGTACATGGGGATTCCCAAATCCTGAGACTACCAAACTTGCACCGACCCTACTAGTCCAATTATGAAACTTTGTTAAGAATATGAAGAAGAGTACAATAAGGACAAACAGAATATTGAAAGCAAAAGGAACCCAGTATCTCCATAACCTGACTACTTTTATCCTGTTCCTTCACTACTTACAAGTAAACAGTGTGGTTAACTTCCTCAGGTGATACAGGCCCCATGATGGAGGGGCCAAAGCTCCAAGGGCAGTTCAGTTTTTAAAGGCTCTCTCCCCCTATTCTTGGAGGGAGTAGTTCTTGATTGTTTCTGACTAAGGAGAGTCACAGTCTTGTTGGGTGTGAGAATCTGTGTCACATTTCCCAGGTATGCATTTTAAGGCATCCTGGGGAATTTGCATACCTTCTCCCATTTTCTCAATGGCAACATAGCTCACTCTTTAAGATGCTGATGAGGGTACTTTACCAGTTCAGCAAGTTTCCTGTTGTAGCTTCTAGCCTACAGAACAGCAGCTCTGGAACATATCTACCTGTCATGAAATCTGTTTAAACCAGCTGTACTCAAGCTTCTGTAGGAATCACCCAAACATCATGAAGCTTCTGCTTGTTTCTTTCACACAGACAAGCTTCCAGAGCCCTCTTGAATTAATTAGAATAGGAAAGATATCTACACATCAGATCTACTCTCTGTACCAAGAAATGCAAACTGACACAATCTAGTCCAGTGGTTCCTAATTTGCTAATTACTGAGGACCCCCTATTTTTCAAAAATAGCCCTCCGAACCTCAGAAGCCCAGTTAAGTCACCCCATCTGCAGAGTTAGCAGCCCCTCACCTCTTCCTTGTGAAGTGTTCCCTCGGCTGCCTCTCCTCTTCCCTCTTCTTGGCAGGCAGCTCTCAGGCAAGCATTGCACACAGCAAGCACAAGAAAGGCCACTGTGGACCTACCTGCCTGCCTGCCTGCTCAGACTACCACTTGTCCGTTCACTCCCAACAGCAAGGGCTGGTGGTCTGGCTGGCTGGGCTCCCTCACCCACTTGCTTGCTTACTCTGAGGCTGCCTTAGATCCTGGCAACCAGCACCCCCTGGCCAGCCCCAGAGGAACCATTTGCCTGGGGAGCTTGTAGCCAGGGCTGCTGCAACAAACAGCCATGCAAGACTTTGGGAGGCAGAGACATGAGAGGGCATCAGAGGAGGGAGGGTGGGGAAGAGGGACAGAGGCCAGTGCTGCCTGCAGCACCCCTGACCATTATTTAAGGCACCCCAGGGTGTCACGGCACACTGGTTGAAAACCACTGGCTTAGCTATTTTTCCTGTTGGATTCCCAAGATGAGACAAGAATCCCAAACTCATACGGCAAGATTCACTGAAAACCCTACCTACAAGCTATGGGACAGCCTATCAAACTTGATCGTCGTTGAAAGCAATTGGAAGTACTTTCAGTTAAAAAGTAGAGAGCATGTAATTTGTAATGATAAGGATGTGAATCTACCCCATGGAGCAAGCCGTTTGTGTGTTCCCTGCTGCCCCCCCCCCCAATTGCAAGAGCCCTAAGAAACTGTGTTAGAGGTTTTTGCCCAATCCCAGCTCACTTGCCATCCAACAACTTTTTCACAGGTTTTTCCCCTACCGGCAAGCAGGTACTGGTTGTGAGCAGAGGATGGATGATGCATGGAAGGCTTTCACTGTGCAATTAACAATATAGGCGAGTCTCTGGCAGGGGATGGTGCCGCGGACCCCCTGGGTGTGTTCTGCAGACCCCCAGGGGTCCCCAGAACCCTAATTGGGAACCACTGATCTTGTCCAACCTCTCAATCCTATAACACTTCATTTAGACTGAGCTTAGCTAACCTGTGGTACTCCAGATGTTAATTACAGCTGTTATAATCTCTGGCAATTGGTCGTGCTGGCTGTGGCTGATCAGAACTGAAGTTCTAACAACATATTGAAGGCTACAGGTTAGCTACCCTGATTTAAATAAGACTTTCAATCTGTTGTGATTAATACAAGAAGAGATTGGTCTCTAAGAGCAATCTGTATAAAACACTTGTGAAGAGCAGTTCCATATTCTATGTGACAAATGTGCTTGCTGTATGTATACCAGTTTCCCACAGCAAACATGTAAAGTGGGGACGACATCTTAATGCGAAAATGCATTTTTTAACAACTGTGCATGTGCCCGAGTTCCCAACAACCTGCACTAGTTGTTAAATGTACAAAGCAGTACAAGGAAAAAAGAAAAGGAAAAAAATAGTTGACAACTGAGTCATACAGACCCTACTTTTTCCAGTAAATAATGTCTGGGACTCTGCTGGATCCACAGCTAGCTGAGCAACCCAAGCAATTGCTCACAGCAGCAGTATTTTTGTCGCTGCTATTAGAGCACATGATTATGTGATCAGAGAGAGAATCCCTTCCAGGGTGAAAGTTGTAGATTATACAAGGCTGTGCATGCTTCAATGGTTGTGCCCCGCATCTTTATATAGTTACTGGATTGGAGTGCACAACACAGTCAATTGTGAAGCAGCAAAATATATTGGACTGCCTCTAGTTGGGGCAGTGTTGGGAATGGTGGCTAATGACATTGTGTAAGGGTGTCATGGGGCTGACAGGCACAGAATGTGTAGAGTAGATAATTCTATTTATTGTTAAAAGTACACTTACAAGTCAGGGAAAGGCATGTCCACCAGTCTAATGTCTGCTGCAACAGAGGTTCTGCCGCTGACCTTGGCTTATGTATCTATCTCCTGCAACTGAGCTGCACACAAACAGGTGTAGACTCCAACTGAATGTAACCTTCTGCTCTTCCCAATCTTTGCCTGGTCCTAGGAGACAGTGGAGCAGCAGATGGAGACAGGAGGAAGAGATGTGTGGGAGCTCTTGATTCTACACCAGCCTGACCTATTTCTCCCTCCTTACTATCCAATCCTCTGCTGTCTATGATTAGAGGACACACATATTCTAACAACTATTGTAAGTTACTGGAGGGGGAAAAAAGACTAAATAAAATATGACCCTATTTACAGGTAATATTCTAACCAGGCTGCAGTATACAACATGCCAGGAATACTGTTATCAGTTCTATGTATCGTTTTAAATATATCAATCTGAGGACAGAATATTGGGTTCTGGTCATCACATAGCCTGAGTGATATAATCTGTTCTTAATCATTTCCCAGTCTTTAGTAGGTAAATTCATGTTCCTAAATTATCTTTTTTTTTCTTTGTAGAAGTTATTTATTAGCTTAGTCACCTGGGACCATTTCTGATTCCCTCCCTCAAAACATACTTTTCATGACAACGTTTGAAATTAATGCGGGAAACTGCTAAAAATAGAAGTTATTCACTTGCACTTTAAATGAATAACGAAATGCCTTGAATATGGCTTTTGGTAGAAGAAACGATCGTAAATATTTATTTTTTCTGTATGCATCCCGCGTTTCCTGAACATATTATAATAGCGATTACTGTAAAAATAAATAACTCCGTCTGCGTTAAACGCTTTGGGCCCGTCATTTACAGTACTTGCGCAGCCATAAAGCTGTCTGCTCCCTCTGCTGTTAAACTCGCGAGCGGCAACACAGCTCGCAAACACAAGAACGCTTCGAGGACGCGCATTAACCCTACCCGGAGGCGCGCATAAAAATGGCGGAGGGGCCGCCCGACCACCCCCTGCCAGGACGGAAGTGTCACGTAGACCACTTCCGTCCGGAGGTGGACTCGATGCGCGCGCAGACAAAAGGTGTACGGTGAGTGAACGGGGCCAGAAAAGTAGCGCGCTTGCGCGCACATTTTCGCGCGAAAGCTGTTTTGGGCGCCTTCCCCGCCGGGCGGGGCCTGCTCGAGTAGTGTGCAGACGCGGCCGGCAGGAGGCGCGCTGGGTCTGGTTGGCGACGGCGGCGGCTGCGCCATTGGCGGGTAGGAAATGCCGCCAGATGGCGGTTTAGGATTGCGGCTCTACTGAGGTGCGGCCCCCGGCACCGCCGCTTGTTCGTTCCGGCCCGGCTTGGCCCCGGCCCGCCTGGACCCTTCTCCCGTGGCACCGTAGGATTCCCGGGGGCGCTGGCCCAGCTGAGGTAACGCAGTCAGCGCGGGCGGAGGGAGGGGGGCTCCGAGGCTGAGATCCAAGATGGAGGCGCGAGGGGCGGGGGCAGCGGGCCCGCTCGCTCTCTCTCTCTCCCGCTCGCGCTATCTCCCTCGCTCCCTCGTTCGCTCACACTCTCGGGCCGGGCCAGCGGGCGGCAGCCAGCGCGAGAGCGGGGAGGGAGGGAGGGAGGGAGCGGGCGGCTCTCGCCGGAGGAGGTGACTCCTCCCGGGTGGCGGCCCTCGTTCCCTCCCGGCCCGGCCCTTCTTTTCCCTCCCTGCGGGGCCGGGGTGACAATGGAAGGGCGGCGGCCCCACGGGGCGGCCTCGCCTCCCCGACCCCGCCAGTGCCTTGACTGGGCCCGGAGCCCGCTGCTGTGCGCCCGCCCCCGCGCGGGGCCTGCCCGCCTTCCCTCCCTCTCTCGTGCGCTCTTTCCCCGGCTCGTTCTCGGCCGGGCGGCGGCGGCGCTGAACGGAAAAGGGGTCGATCGCGCTGCCCTCGCTTTCCCTCCCGGGGGTGGGTGGGTTGTGTGCCACTGGCGACGCCGTGGATGAGGAGCCGGGAGAGGCAGAGGGCCCACATAGCGGGGACACAGGGGTGGCGACCGTGAAAACCGGTGGCGGGCGAGAACGTTAGCAGGGCAGCGCCAAGGCGGTGGAAGGCGGAAATGGGGAGGCCATTTGGGGGGTAGCGTTGATCCCCGAGGGGGCTGGCCGAGGCGGAATCAGAGTAGATGCCTAAAATAGCGGGTCTGAGTTGGACTGAGCCGTTGTGGGAGGTATCGAGTGTTGGCTCCTGGTTGCAGCTCTGGTTCTTGAGGCGGGAAGAGCTTTAGGGGCAGTTTTCTGGTAAACGCTGGTTTATACTGTAGGATGATGGGTTGACGCTGGGTACAAGTTGGAGTAAGTAGAGAGTGGCCACTTAGGATGTTTCGCTTTGGGGGAGTGGAAAAATTGGTTGGTAGGTGACCAAAGCAGTAAGCACCAGAAGTTTTGTTTTGGTGTTTAAGATCACTTTGGATCTTTGTGTTCCTGGCTGGTGACATAACTTAAGAATGTTCTACAAGTTGTATTGACTGGAACACAGGTCATCTTGTGCTAGAGGGCATAGCCTGCAGGAAGACTAGTTGTGACTATGGGACATGCAGCAACTAGTGGATCATATAACAGCAGTAGGGAATGCTAGAATGGGAGGGAGGAGGGACATATTACCTTGCAGGATGGTTTTCTTTACTGATTTGAATAGGCAATGCAGTGCTAACTTGAGAGGAAAACATGTGAGTCAAGTGATTGGCCAATAAAAGTTAGCTTTCATTTTTGTATAATCTTACAACCTTGTACCAAAGAAATTTTTTTCTCCTTTATATTATAGAACATTTTGTTATTGTCAAATAGCAGAACATCAACTCATATACACTATAAACTTATTCACCACACTTTTTTGAGGTAGTGCTCTTCCTAAGGTTGAAGTATTGTGTATTGTTAAATAGTCAATACTTTTGAACATGTTGCAGAATCTCAATGAATATTGTGAGTTTTGATGAATAGAACTAATATAGATAAATACTTTGCAATTAAGAAGTTGATTGGAATGTTTTTGTTCCATTGGAGGAGGAGGAGGATATTTTTAGATTTATTTTCCTTCACCAGAAGGTCCTAAGGTGGGTCACTACAATGTAAAATTCAGAAGTAAAACAGTTTAAAACAAATTACAACCACACCTAGAGTGGGTCCTAAATAAATACGTAAAGTGTGATAAGCTGTTCATGTAAGAACCAGAATGGTTTCACCCAACTCTTGAACTGTTGACGTTCCTCTGAAAATGATTTGAGCAACCACCCATTGGAATATTATATGTTTAACCTTCTGAAAATTTGCTTAAAATAAAATTCTGGGAAATTTGTTTAAATGCAATCTTGGACATAGCTCAAGATTCCAAATTAATTAATTTTATTTGCAGCTTATTTGTTTAAAACTTTTTAACTCTGCTTTTTAGGACAAAAGTTTTCCCCCAATGTTCTGCTCAGAGAAGATCTGTTGAAAATAATGGACATATTGGGACCATTAATTTCAAACTCTTAAATTGGATACAACCTAAAGACCTCACAAGATGACTTACAACCAGCAATTTAAGAGCAGTACAGCGAACAATTCTAGAACAATAAAAACTGAATACCTAGTGGCACCTTGATTAGAAGATCCATTTAGGGGTGCCACATTTTGGGCTCACACAGGGTGCCATATTATGAAAGATTACCAAAGTCCGCCCTTGTTTTGGGGCCAAGTCAGCTTCTTTGAGAGAAGGGTACAGCTGGGTAAAGGTAAAGGGACCAAGCAATGGGAGCTTACCCTGTCACGAGGATATAAAAACTTAGTTGAGTTTGTTGTTCTTGTACCTAAAGCAGGCATGTCCAAAGTCAATTTCGGGGGCCTAATAAGGCCCCAGTGGCAGTTCTTTTCCTGGGGTAAAATCCTAAAAAAAGCAAAAAGCTCAACAACTTCAACCCTAAAAAAAGCTCAAGAGCTTCAGGGTAAAATCCTAAAAAAAACAAACTTCAATTCTTAAAAATGTCAAAAAAATTATCCAGCCCTCACGGCCCTTCACTTCATCAAATCTGGCCCTCTTTGAAAAGGTTTGGACACCACTTCCCTAAAGGATGTAATTGTAAAATCAAACAAGGATTTTAAACTCCCATTTAAACGTGTTAACCTGAATACTTAAGTGTGTGTATGGCTTGAATTCATTTCAGTAGAGCTTCAGGGTTTTTTTCCTGCATTGTGTCGAAAGGTTGCAATCTGGATTTCATTGACATTACCAGTTCACGTTGCCATTTATGGAGCTGCATTTCTATTTTCCCTCTCCCCCAACCCTTCAGGTGTGTAGAAGTTGCATCAGTGAAAGCAGTACTAGATGATTTTGGGCCAGGGCTAGCTGAAATGCAAAATTATCTCTTTGTTGTTACTTAATTTGCTTCCTGTGCAATCCAAAGAACATTAGAAGAGGCATGTAGGCCAAAGGTCTATCTGGTGCAGCATTCAGTTCTCATAGTGGGCCAAAGAGATGCCTGTGGGAAGCCTGCAAGCAGGACCTGAGTGCAATGGCACTCTCCTGGCTTGCAGTTCCCAGTAATTTGTATTCAAAGGCATACTGTCTCCAGCAGTGAAGGTAGGACAAACTCATTGTGGCTTGTAGCCACATTTGGATGTACGTTCCTGGGTGGGTAAACCATAGTAGAGCAAACTAGGAATGACTGTCAGCGTCATGCTCTTTTCTTATCTATCCCCATGCCTCTTCCCTGTTTAGCTTATAATACAGTTCTCTTTTGTGTCTAATATGAGGAACTGTGATTTTAACAATCGCTTTATTAACCAGAATATTAAACCATTAATATTTTGTTAGACTTTTGGGCTGCTGCTATTTGAATAAGCATCATCATTCAGCAGGGGATTGTCAACTACAATATGGCTTGTTGGTTTCTGGTGGATATACCTGATACTGTTACTTATTTGTCTATCAAGATGTTGCTCTACCACCCTTTGCCAAAATAGTTACAGGGTGTTTTCCATCAGAACACGGTAATACAAAAAACACAATACATAAAATACAAATAAATAAATGAGTAACATAACTAGTAAATTCAAACATGTTTGAGCATTTCTTTTGCACAGTCTTCTAAAGGAATCTGTTTGGTTCACTTTTTGAACTATATTGTTGAAACACATTATGGGAAAAGAAAATTATATCTATCATAACTTACTTTATTTCATTGAATTTTTAAAAAATACCATCTTAAATTTTAACACGGTATAATTCAAAAGATATTACATGATTCAAAAGATACTCAAAAGCAATTATAGTGAAACTTGTAACTCAACTCAACTTCGTGCACAGGAAGAGAACCTATTATCAGATGATCTTGCCTAGTTATTCAGTCAAGGCTTGTGATATATGATTTGTTTAATGATGATTAGTATTAAAAGAATTGTCCAAGACACTAATTAATTATGTAGCTGTTCCCACAACATTATTGTAAAGATGAGGTTACCAGCGGTCACCAACTTTCTTGGACGCATGGGTACATTTGGAAATTTGAGAGACTTGTGAGCCCCACCACAAAATGGCTGCCATGGTAAGTGTGCCCAGTCAAAAAGCACACTATATGACACAGATGGGGTCTCAGCCCCAAATGCCAAAAAGGAAATACTTGACCCCACTTCACATAGTAAAATACCAATTTTACTGGTGGGGTTCAACTTGCCCATGAAACTGAAAACAAGGCTGCAGTCCTATGCATTCTTATATGCAAGTAAGGTCCATTTAACTTGGTGTGATTTATGTCTGAGTAAAACTATGTAAGATTACTCTGCATTTCTCATCCACCTCTTGGGTGGCCAGATGCAAAGTACAGGTCCTGAACAGCATTAGAAATTTCCCAGGTGCCAGGCATGTTTTGCGATAGGTGTGGGTGCAGTTGTGACCACTTGGGAGATCTCTGTATGCCAGGTAGGCAACTGACATTTCCATCTGGCTGGCCTGCCCAGCTTTCTTAAGCAGGTAAGCAGAAGAGCTTATTTATTGCATTTATATCCCACCTTTATGAGTACATGGTTCACCCACTCCTCTGTTAATCCCTACAATGACCCTGTGAGGTAGATTAGGAGGCTGTAATGGGTCCTAGGTCACCCATTGAGCTTCATAACTGAGTTGGGATTTGAACTCTGATCTCCCAGGTCCTAGTCCTACACTAGAACCACTACACCACACTAGCTTTCTAGAATACTTCTGCTATGGGGCAGCTATACAAATTAAATAGGTAAATAAATATGGGGAAAGTAAAACATCACTTAGACAAGGATCTGAAATATTTTCCTTGAAGCTTGAATTTGTTTTATTCTGGATTGTTTTATTTGTTATTTTAATGTGTTGTAAACCGCTTTGAGATTTTTTTCTTTAAAATATAAAGCAGTATAGAAATGATGACAATGATAATAGTAATAATAATTATTACTGTATATTCTGGCGTATAAGACTACTTTTTAATCCAGGAAAATCTTCCCAAAAGTCGGGGGTTGTCTTATACGCCGGGTGGAGAATCTGCAGTCGAGTATACCTCAAACTATATTTTAACTGGAAAAGTTGGGGGTCGTCTTATATGCCCAGTCTTATACGCTGGAATATACGGTAATATTCATTCCAGGAAAAAAAGGCTCTTAGACATTTTGTTGTGGCGACTGTAACTGAGGTGCCATTTGGAAATTACCGGTATTTTATATATCTGAGTTTCTTACACTAGTCCTGAACCTTGGACAGTTGCCTTAAGTTCCATGACACGCAACACCTGCTGAAATTCCCACTCCTACAAAGTATTAAAAGTGAAGGAGTCCTGTCTTACTCTCCTATCTTCATCTGTCCCCCTCTTTCCTAGGGCTGGAATCAAAAGCATGCTCACATTGGAGTAACTTAGTGGGGCTTGCTTCTGAGTAGACTTATGTATAATTGTTCTGTTCATCCTAGCCACACACAGTCCCCTCTACACAAGCATACTTTTTCTGTGCAGTGACTAGTGATGTTAAATTCTTGAGAATCTTTTGGAGAATATTCTCAATTAAAGAGGCATGTACATTTAAAGTTGCTGTGTAGACGACACAGAATTTACAGTTTGTGGAGAATATTCTCCAGAGAATTTTCTAGCAGAGAATATTCTCCAGAGAATATTCTCACCTTACATCACTAGCAGTGACAGAGGCACACTAGTTTAACACTGATTCATTTGCTTTTTCTCATTGTCTTTTTCTGTGGGTTCCAAAGCTTGCTCAATCAGAAAGGGAATGGAGCGGGTGCAGACATTGAAGGCTGAACAAGGAGGGACTGGGACCTGAGCAGTCAGGAGAGTAATTGATGAGCAATTCAGCACAGAGGAGAGTAGATCACCTGCTGGGTAGCACTGCATGCCTTTGGGGTGCTGTGGTGCTTTTTCACATCATGTTGGCAACTCCAGAAGTTAACTACAAATAAAATGATCGGTTGCATGTTGGGTTAGTCTGGAGATCTGCTTCCACTCAGGGATAATTGTGAAAGTCCTTGATATGCCTTTTAAAAAAATCTAGATATTTATTTTGATATGCCTCCATAGGTATGAAACAAGTTTATACTATGTTGCCACCAGACACCAACTGTACATGCTTTTATTATGCATTAACAGGTTCACTAACACAACTCCTTCCACCCCAACTCAGCAGCTGATTTGCTGATGCACTTACCTTTACCTGCTGAAACACTGGCCAGGAAATCCAGAAATGCAGAGATGAAGCCATCAATTGCATTACTTGAAAATTTACTGATACGTCTTGTCTTTTTAAAAGAATCTTTCTACCTCACTTTCTTCCAGTAGGTCCTTATTCCTGTTGCCTTTCTTTTCTTTTCAACCAGCTCTCCCCTCTTCCCATTTGCTCTTGCATACTTCTAACTCTTCTGCATCTTTATTTTTGCAATGTGCAGTGAACTGTGCAGTTTACTCCTAACAATTCATTCTAGTAGGTCTTTGCAAGTGCCAGTAAGGTTTTTGCCTATTGCAGGCAGAACTTAAAACCAAGGTATGCCACAAGTTAAGACCAAAGTATGGTACATTGCCATATGTCATATGCCATACATATACAAATACAATGTGTATACATCAATCCCTTCTGCTGCTCAAATGCCTTGGTGTATTTTGCATCTGTTCTAATGAGCCAGAGAACATGCTGCAACATTGAATGGAAGAATCAGGCAAGAGCCCAGCCTGACTGTGATAAAAATAGGTTCACATGCCTCCTACCTGCTATCCAGTTGTGCTGCAAACCCCAGTTGCTTGCACTGTGTATGATGAAGCATTCCCCCCCCCTTCATTAAAAAAAAAACCCAGTGGCTTATATATCAGTAAAAACTTACGGTAAGACAGTACCTGTATGAGGCTTAAAGGTAAAGGGACCCCTGACCATTAGGTCCAGTTGCAGACGACTCTGGGGTTGCGGTGCTCATCTTGCTTTATTGGCCGAGGGAGCCAGTATACAGCTTCCGGATCATGTGGCCAGCATGACTAAGCCGCTTCTGGTGAGCCAGAGCAGCGCATGGAAACTCCGTTTACCTTCCTGCTGGAGTGGTACCTATTTATCTACTTGCACTTTGACGTGATTTCGAACTGCTAGGTTGGCAGGAGCAGGGACCAAGCAACAGGAGCTCACCCTGTCATGGGGATTCGAACTGCCGACCTTCTGATCGATGGGGAAGGAAGAGGGGGAAAAGCAAATTCAGGCATAGTTCTTAAAGTTATAGTTGTTTGATTGCACCTTTGTCCAAGGCAGTGGTGTCTAAACGTTTTTCAAAGAGGGCCAGATTTGATGGAGTTAAGGGTCATGAGGGCCAACCAAAATTGTTGACCTCTTTTTAGCATTGAACTTGTTGAGGTTTTTTAGGATTTTACCCCAGGAAATAAACTGCCACGGGGACCAGATTAAACTGATCGGTGGGCCAGATTAGGCCCGCAAATGGACTTGGACATGCCTGGTCGAAGGAGTTCAGGATGATGGCTGTGAAGTTAACCCACTTTGTTCAAATAAGAATTCTAATGGGACAGGTTAAAGAGAGATAGTTAATGGCCTCGGGCCACCTGGTCAACTCTATGGCTGAGCTGGGGTTTGATCTCCAATCCCTCTGTTTTCATATTTAACTCTCAGTATCAGAGATCAGAGCTGCATGTACACTGAGTCCAATACTACATGTGAGTACTGGATAATGTCCTCCGCGCAATCATGAATTCACAATAGTAGTGATACTATGTGTTGATAGGATGGTTCTGCAGTTCTTCACCACACTAGCTGCTGATGCTCAATATTGTGTGCCACATTTGCAGTTACAGTGCACCTTGGTCATCTTAACATGTTAAACTTTCCCTTTTCTCCAGTTAAAATTAAGCTTCATCTACCGTTCCCTTAAAAACAGCCTTTAAAAACCACATGCTGTATCCCACATACACTATGAAGTTCTACCATGCTGTATTAAATGCTACAATGAAACAAACTAAACCTTTTATCTCAGGAAAGGTGGTAATTTATCAAAAGCAGATGGCTGTGGTGGGTAAGAATCCTATATACAGATGTACTCAACATGTGTAAGCTGCACTCTTTTCTCATGTGAACAAATATATAACTAATGAAAACTGCAAATACCAAACTACAGTCATACCTCGGGTTACGTTCACTTCGGGTTGCGTTTTTTCGGGTTGCGAACACTGGAAACCCGGAAGTGTTTACTTCCGGGTTTCCCCCGGCGAGCATGCGCAGAAGCGTTCTGTGCGGTTTGCGCTTACGCAGAAGTGTTCTGCGCAGTTCATGCATGCGCAGAAGCACGATATCACACTTTCTCGCATGCACAGAAGCACCGCTCGGGTTACAGACTTTTCGGGGTGTGAACGGCACCCTGGAACGAATCGGGTCCATAACCCGAGGTACCACTGTAATTGATTGTAGACTACTGTTTGATCATTTGTGTTTACCCCAAAGTAGCAAGCTAGTATACTCAAGGTGTATGAACGTTTACTTGGTAAATAAGCCTGTTTTAGAGACTGCATTAACATAGGATGCAAGGCAAATTTGAGGGGAAAACACTTGTTTGGTGACTTAACTGATGATGTTTATTACCAACATGTAACTAAAGTGTCATCACTAAGGGGTTGAGCACATATTTTGCATACAAAAGATCCTAGGTTCAAGCCTTGGCATTTCAGGTGGGATTTCTTCTCAGCCTACCAGAAGCCAAAGAGAACTGTTGTCAGCCAGTGCAGAAAATATGGAGCACAATGAGCGAATTGTTTGATCTGATGCAAGGCAAATTCTGTGATATTTCAATTGTTCCTAGCACAGGTACTATGCTTCACAGTTCAGTATGAGATGATTGTATCAATTGGGAGGATGCAATGTGCTAGTCTATAGCCCTATAATGTAGTTCCCCTTGCACAGGGAACAGACATCTGTGTGAATTACAACTAAAAGATCCTGTTTAGTAAAACTTAAAAGTACGTCGATAGAACTCTTAAGATAACTGGAATTGGCTTCTCTGATTAACCAGCTATTCTGGACTCTATACTTTGCTGTTGCCAGAAAGGGTTGAAGGGGTTAATGGAGGGAGGCTGACATTTTAGCTGTGATTGAATAGCTATTCAATGTTGTAGAGTCAAAAGGCCACTGCTTCACCAAAGAGGAGGACTGTTTTTCAGAAAGCCGTCCTTCTATTAGCAAAGAAAAGATCTTACAGAATGATTAGTGGGTGCATGGGGGACACCTTTTTCAGTTTTTAAAGTTTCTGATTGAGACAAGTCAAGAAATAATCATTAAGTAGAGTGTAGTTGAGAATTTATGTGCTAACACAGGAGGTTTAGGGCATTGGACTTGAAGGAAGATTTCCCTTGGCAGTTGTTTATGCCATTTCATTCCTTGGTGTTTTGCTACCTAATATTAAGATATACAAATGTAAGGAAAAATTCCCAGCATCTTAAACTGTGGTCCTCTACTTTTTCTCTAATATATGGAAGGTATCTTACTGTTACACAGGATTTTTCTGTATTTCAAACAGGAAAGGGTCACCTTTATTAACACTTACATAACATTCAGAAACCCTTGTAAAATGCTCTGGGTTGAAGCATTGCAAGTACAAATGTGCATGATTCTGTAAGTAGTGCAAATCCTGATGGCTGAATGCTGGGTGAAAAGGCTGTTCTAATTATTTTTGTTGGCCTGAACCTCTGATTCCTTCCTGCTGTTCTTGTGGGGAGAGAAGGTCTCAAGAGCAGTAGGTGAAGAAAAACTCCCTTTTGTCATTTTGGTATATAATTTTGTATTGCAGTTCAGCATTTGTTGAACCAAATTGATATGTTAGTATCTCCAGACTCTGGATCATATTTCAGGCAATGATTCCTGAGGGTAACAATATCTGTTCAATGTTGCATATGCTCCTATATTACAATCATTGCATTTTAATTTTTTCCTAAAATAAACAATCTGAGGCAGATTATTCTCTTTTACAGATAAAATGCTAGAACAGTGAGAAAGATCAAGTTGCTTAGACATGGGTTTTTCAGAAGGGGTTCATGACCCTCAAAACAGGGTGGATTGATTTACCGTATTTTCCTGTGTATATGACACCCCCATGTATAAGATGCGCCCTATTTTTGGGGACTCCAAATTAAGAAAACACCCCTCAGCACTATCTATATATAAGACAAGCCCCAATTTTAAACCTAATTTTTTGGTTAAAAAAAACCCTAGTCTTATACACGAAAAATACGGTAAATCACAGTTATCTACCTGGTAAATGAGCAAGAAATGATGCTGATTTAAATTGACACTATTCCTAAACAATTCCTAAATCTGACCACTAAACCATGTTAATTTACTAAATAAAGTACTGCTTATACTTAACATATTTTTGTCTCACTGTATACATTTTACACTGTTTCCATTTTTAACCTGTAGAGGTAATGCTTTTAAAATATTCCCATAACCATATTGTGCCTTTTTTACAATGGGCATCCATGACAGTTTAAGGTTAACAGTGCAATCTTGCCTACTAAGAAATAAATCTCATTGAATTTACTCTGTGGCAAGTGAGTGATTGCATCTTAAGTACGGGAATATAAGAACATGTACAGTTAGTTACCTTTCCTCCGATTGTTACTACTTTCTGCTTCACTCTCTCCTGCCCTAGTTTCACCCTGTCAAACAAAAAACGAAATATCCCATGATTGATAAGTTAAAGTAAGGCTTAGTAGCTATTTGAGAGACTAGAGCAATTCCATTTTTTCATGTGACAAATGAAATGCCCATGTTTGGTAGGTAAAATGTAAATATTCAAATTATGAGGAATTGTTGGTTTTTTAAAATAGAAAAATCTCATTTAGCTTTGTGTATCTGGTAGAGATTGGTTCACCTTAAGCCCTAATGGTTGGGCTAACCTGCTTATATCCAGACATTTTTTTATTAAGCTATTAGAAGAGAAACTTGGTAGTTAGTTTTAATCATTTTAAGTTAACTTTTAATGATTTATTAAAAACATAAAAGCAAAATGCTGATTTATATCTCTGTGCAACAAATGCAACATGAAGAACAAGGAGGGGAGAATTAGTAGTCAAGAAGAATGCCATTTTTGTTGTGCGCGTCTTTCACATTTTAAGCTTCACTGAATAGAAGTGGCAAAAACAAGGTAAGATAGGAGCACCAGACCTTAGATGGTCACTATGTACCACATGTGTGTGTAATGATTTTCAGTAACTGAATTGTTTTCAGAAAATGCTTTAGCCTGTGAGTTCTGGTGGCATGTTCAGAGAATATTGGTTAATGCGAAGTCAATCTTTCAAATCAACAGTTGACCTTGAAGCTCACTGTGTGGTATTGGACACAATCTGTCTAACTGACCTCACAAGTTTGTTTGGAGCCTAAAAGATTATAGCGAGCGTTAAGTAGCAAAATGGTGTCATAAAGGAATTGTGTTATAGCTGGAACAAATCATTATTTTTCTTAATTTGTAGCATGTCAGTTTTTTCTGTGCTAGGCAGATATGAAGAATTGCTTTGGAATACCATCAGTAGTATTTTGGATTTGGAAGGCAAAAAATATGGCAGGCTAGATGTAATCAACTGGTAGATAGTAGTCCTACAAGCATTAAAAGCTTCCCTAAGCAGGGCTGCCTTCAGATGTTTTCTAAAAGTCTGGTAGTTCTGTTTGACATCTGGTGGTAGGGCGTTCCACAGGGCGAGTGCCTCCACCAAGAGGGCCCTCTGCCTGGTTCCCTGTAACTTGGCTTTTCGCAGTGAGGGAATGGCCAGAAGGCCCTCGGCGCTGGACCTCAGTGTCCGGGTAGAATGATGGGGGTGGAGACGCCCCTTCAGGTATACTGGACCGAGGCCAATTAGGGCTTTAAAGGTCAGCACCGACACTTTAAATTGTGCACGGAAACGTACTGGGAGCCAATGTAGGTCTTTCAAGACCGGTGTTATGTGGTCTTGGTGGCCGCTCCCAGTCACCCATCTAGCTACCGCATTCTGGATTAGTTGTAGTTTCTGGGTCACCTTCAGAGGTAGCCCCACATAGAGCTCATTGCAGTAGTCCAAGCGAGAGATAACCAGAGCATGCACCACTCTGGCGAGACAGTCTGCAGGCAGATAGGGTCTGCATACCAGATGGAGCTGGTAAACAGCTGCCCTGGACACAGAATTGACCTACGCCTCCATGGACAGCTGTGAGTCCAAAATGACTCCCAAGCTGCACACCTGGTCCTTCAGTGGCACAGTTACCCCATTCAGGACCAGGGAGTTCTCCACACCTGCCCACCTCCTGTCCCCCCAAAAGAGTACTTCTGTCTTGTCAGGATTCAACCTGAATCTGTTAGCTGTCATCCATCCTCCAACCACCTCCAGACACTCACACAGGACCTTCCTTGCCTTCACTGGTTCTGATTTGAAAGAGAGGTAGAGCTGGGTATCATCCGCATATTGATGAACACCCAGCCCAAACGCCCTGATGATCTCTCCCTGCGGCTGCATGTAGATGTTGTAAAGCATGGGAGAGAGGACAGAACCCTGAGGTACCCCACAAGTGAGAGCCCAGGGGTCTGAACACTCATCCCCCACCATCACTTTCTGAACACGGCCCAGGAGGAAGGAGCGGAACCACTGTATAACAGTGCCCCCAGCTCCCAGCCACTCAAGACGGTCCAGAAGGATGTTATGGTCGATGATATCAAAAGCCGCTGAGAGGGACTTCCGGCGAGGACGCCATTGCGGGCGGCTGAGGGTCGTTTCGGCAGCGAAACGACCCTGGCCAGCCTTGGGGGTAGGAGCTCCGCTACCGCACAGCGGGCTCCGCAAAACCGCGGGTCGAGCGTCCCGCGGCATGGGCTCTCCAGCGAGCCCACTATGGCGCTGAACCCTTCTCCCGTTCCCTTTGTAAAAGGGGCGCGGGAGTGAAGGGACAACGGCGCCAGGCTGTGGAGGTATGCCCCAACCAGGCTGGTGAAGCGGCGGCCGCCGCCTGCACTGAGCGAGTTCGTTCTACCTGATTTGGAAGAAAAAAAGAAACCCGCAGGCTGTGAGTACGGAAATAATTGGATCTAAATTCTTTGACATTTGGCGCTCCGGGAGGTACGTTAAAAAGGAAGCCCGTTCCTCCCTTTGTTTAAAGAAGAAAATAACTGTTTCTGACTGTGACTGCTGCTGCAGTAGTGGATACAAAGTTTCGATGGAGTGTTTCTTTTGACAAGTGAGACTGGCTGAATCCCTTTTAGGGGAACTAAGTTGGTGGAAATATTTCTTCTTGAAGTTGTTGGAATGCAATCTTTTCACCCTGACTCCGGGGAAAATGGCGGCGGAAACTTATGGTTAAAGATGGAAAAATACTGAAACCTGATACCCTATGCCTACTTCTACCATGCTTGGTTTCGTTTTTAAATTGGCTTTAGACTCAGGACTGACCCATGAACAAAGGATTATTTTTTTGAAGTTAGAATTACTAAATCAGAAATTAAATCTGTTGAACCAGGATGTCGAGGAAAAGTTATATCCCACAGGAAAGACTCTTGAGAACTTTGTTAAACTGGAAGAAAACCTTGGTAGGGAACTTGAGGAAATTTTTGAAAAGCAAAGTACACTGTCTATGCAACTCTGAGAAGATGGAAAATCCTGTTGGGGTGAGAGACCCAGGGTTAGAAGACAATTTATATCCAGTTTCTGGGGTGAGAGCCCAGAAATGATGGGAAGAAGATTTGTGAAGATGATTGGAACTATGAAATGGAGATGCTGGAAGGTGATGATTTGTGTATCCTGAAGCTCCCTGCAAGGACATTTATGGACTGCATCTGGACCTGTGGATTTATAGAAATTAGAGGACATTCTGGACAATGGTGTTGGAGGGAGATGGAGAAATGTCTGGGGGGAGACCCCGAGATGGCGAAGGAAAATGGTCAGAAAAGGGATAGGGTGAGAATATTTAAAATATAATTAGGATGGCTTATTATGGTACCCTGAAGTCAGTGTGTTAAGAATTTAAGATTTTGAACTAGTGAAGAGATATGTTAATTTTCTTTATTAGCAGCAGTTTAAGTGAAATAAGATGTATGATTTGAGTTAAGAAGTAATAGGTTATTTTGAAGTAAAAATAAATATTAAGAAGTATGTTTAGATTTTTTGGATGATTTAAACTTTAGAGATGAGAAGTTATTAAAGTAAATTAGAATTGGAACCAAAGGAGAGAAAATGGGGGAAGTCACCCAGTACAGATTCAAACAAGAATTTTTTTTTTTTTGTTCTAAACAAGAAAAAGAATTATTGGTGTTTTAGTTGTGGTTTGTATTTGTCTTTCATTATGTTTTGATTGTTGTGTTTGTGTTGTTGTATGTGTTTTGTTGTTCTTTGTTTTATAAAAAAACCAATAAAATTCTTATATATATAAAAACAAAAGCCGCTGAGAGATCCAGCAGAACTAGGAAACAGCTCTCACCTTTATCCCTAGCCCGCCAGAGATCATCGACCAGTGCGACCAAGGCAGTTTCAGTCCCATGATGAGGCCTGAATCCCAACTGGAAGGGATCCAAATGGTCCGCTTCTGCCAGGCGTGCCTGGAATTGACCACATAAGTTGCAATAAATAATTAACATTTTATTTTATTTTATGAAGAGATGAGGCAAGTTTACCTTTTTCAGCTGTGCTATTTTTTGTAAGCGTTGAGCCTCTTCCAAGTAGTAAAAAGGAAGATAACCCATATAAGATTGGAAAACCTAAATTGTGCATATATGATAATTTAAGTAATTTCAGTTGACTGATGGAGATGATTCTATATTAATATTGTTATGGTATAACTCTGTACCGTGTTTCTCATAAAATAAGACGTACCTGTAAAATAAGCCATGGCAGGATTCTCAAGCATTTACGAAATGTAAGACATACCCTGAAAATAAGCCGTAGTGCTGGGTGCAGTTCTGGAGGGCGCCAAGGAAGAGGCGAGGCTACCCGCACCTCCGAGCCTCCTTCCCTCTGGAGGAGCCGCCCTCCAGATGCTGCCCGTCTTCTTTACCACAGCGCCGCACGGAGTGAGAGAGCCGAACCGCGGCAGGAGGAGGAGGCCTGCTGGCTCGGCGCCCGGAACCGGCTGTTGTTGCAGCGCCGCGTGGAGCGCCCCGAGCCAGTGGCCTCACCTCCGCCTGGCCCGGCCGAGGCCTGCCGGCTTGGCGCCCGAAACCAGCTGCTGCTGCAGCGCTGAGAGGGGCGCCCAGCAGCGCCTCGTGGAGTGCCCCAAGCCAGCTGCCTCGCCTCCGCCTGCTGGCTCGGCGCCCGTAACCGACTGCTGCTGCAGTACCGAGCGGAATGCCCAGCAGCGCTGCGCGGAGCTCCCCGAGCCAGCGGCCTCACCTCCGCCTGGTCCGGCCAAGGAGGCCTGCCAGCTCGGTGCCCAGAACCAGCTGCTGCAGCACCGAGAGGGACGCCCAGCAGCGCCACGCGGAGCCCTGAGTCAGTGAAGTGGGTATCTCTCCCCCCCCCCCGCCCATGGCTAAATGGTTTTTAATTTCTGTATTTTATATTCTTTCACCACTTTGACACAACACTTTGGACAAGGGACTTGCTAGGCTGTTCACCAGGCTCCAGAGGGACTCTATTCTTGTATGTTAAACTACCGGTATTGGGATTGGGACTAAATTACTCCCCCCCCCAAAAAAAATACTTGCCATTGTATTTGAATTTCCTTTGTGTTAAAGAAAAAAAATAGTTTCGCAGAGAACGTACATAAGCTGTGCAGTCTTGGCAGCCTGCACCCACATTTAGTACTCTCACTTGGTCCGTTTATAAATCGGCGGTAATAAAAATAAGACATCCCCTGAAAATAAGCCATAGTGGAGTTTTTTGAGGGGGGAAAAATAAGACGGTGTCTTATTTTCGGAGAAACACGGTAGTATAGTATCTGGTTTACAAATTGAAACCAAAATCAGATTAGCAGCAATCATTATTGATAGTAGAGCAGTAGAGCAGACTCTTCAATAAAAAATATGGTAGTAATCCAATTACAAAGAAGCTAGAAATACATCTGTCAGGGAAGTGCCACCTGGCCCGCTGAGGGGAACAGAGGGTCCGTTAGCATACAGAGAGCCCCAACGCCAATTCAGCAGCAGCACCTCTTCCAGTGGGGAAAGCTGCCACACCTCCAGTGGGGAGGAGAGGGAAGGAAGCAGCCAGGTGGGGAGGGGCTAAGGGATGCCACTGAGAGCCCCAGCGCCTCTTCTAGCCAGGAGCCACGAGCAGGGAGCCTGGCGGGGAGAGGGCTTGGGGATGTTGCTGAGACCCTGCGCTCACCTCGCCCGGCTGGTCAGGAGGGAGGCACGCCACTTCCGGCACCCCAGTTGCGCAGAGAGGTGAAATGCAAGGAGGGTAGGAGGAGACTTGGGGTGCCAAAATTATTATGCTGGGGGAGAAGCCGGAAGGGGCCACTCCCGGATTCTGCCAGCGACTGAGACAGACATGGTTTTGGTAGCTCTGCACTGTAAATAGTTTGCACAATAAAACTGCAAAAGACTGTTTGGGCTCCTGCTCCGTTACTCGTGAAGCACCTTCACGCGAACCTTAAAACATCTCATATTTAAAATGGCAAATGTTCTTAAAACATGGTGTTTGGATAGCTATGGCTGGTGCTTTGGTGCATGAAACAGGATAAATTAATGCTTTACCTTCAAAAATTCCTATTTGTATTCAGTTTAATAGTCATCAGAATTCCTTTGGAGATGCTACAGCAATGATAAAGAATATTCATGCATTCATAGACCCACAATAGAGTCCTAATATTATATAATATTGGCAACAAAAGGTGGATTGTTTTTTCCCGAAATTAGAGATTTATATGCTGCCTAGTTAGTTGGTCTTCTGGTTTTTGAAAAGAGGAAATAAAACTTGTGGTTGAAGCTTGGACAGAGTACCATTCCAACTCATTGAAGTCTATGTTGTGAATATTAGAGATTCGCTTAGTACAGCCAAAAATGATTGTCACGGAATTGGGACACTGTAAAAAATAAGACATAGTTTCTTCAGTGTTTCCCAACTTTGCAGAGAATTTTTGACCACCTCATTTACTTTACTGCTTGTCATGGAAGCTAGTTTGATAATTAGAGAGGTTTCTGCAATACTGCCGGCTTCAGCAATAACATATTTTCCCAGTGACTGCATGTTTGGATTATTTTAATTTGAGACACACTTGTAGTCTCTTTCGGCATTGTTGAAAAATTGGAGAGGGAAGAGGATTCTTACTCCATGTTGGGTGGGAAAAACACCGTTCCCTTTCTCTAATTTTTCTCACTTGTGTAAACAATTCAGGAAATGATCAGCCTTTCATTTCATGCTAGGCTTGCAATAATTCTGGAATTCAAGAGGAAGGGCAGGGGCGGAATCTAACTTCCACAAGCATGGAGACATTCAGAAGAAGCAAGAAAGTTGCAAAGTGAAAGTCTTCACATTTTCATGACTCCTCTGTACATGAGAACTTGAAACGGGTAGAATGGGGGTAACTTCAAAGAACAGTTGGCTATTTAAGAGAACTTGAATAGAGGTTTCAAGTTAACTCAGTGGAAATGCACCCTGAAGCTAACTTTTTATCTACAGATTAAATTAAAATGGGCTTAGTAAAAATGGTTGTTGAAAATATTGGGCTCCAGCGGATCTGAAATGTAAAGCACTGCCTACCTTGGATGAATATTGGTGAAACAGGCCTGTGTTAAGGTATTGCCCTAGTCATTTGTACTAGTCATTCATCATAGATAGATACACTTCAAATTATTATAAACATGATATATTCAGTTTACTGTAGAGGATATACTATATTTTTATACTATCTGTGTTAGATGCAGCATTTTATTATGTGGAAACTTTAAAAATTGCACCGAAGAATGTATGTGAAGATTACACCATAGCTTTCTTCAGAACTATTCATTTTCAGTACAGTTATGTCTTCTGTGTCATGAAAGAGACTGCCCTACTTTATCAAACAATTCCTTTCGCTTTGATTTTGTACTGGAGTGTAAATGACATTGTGTGTGTGTGTGTGTGTGTGTGTGTGTATTGGGGGTGGGGGGAATCTTCACAAAATAAGGTGCTTTTTGTCCTACCGGTAGTTACCAGCGCCTGAGAAGTGAAGCATGATTTGCATACGAGAAAACATCTGCTTGCTTTCATGATACATTAAAGTCTTGTTTGCTTTGCATGCCTTCCAGCCCCCACACAATCATGACAGATTTTATGTAGGCAAATAGTAGACCAGAGGTTGATTTTTAAAAAAAGTTCTGGTGGTAATGGAAGATGTTGAAATACAATAACAGTATCAAATGCTCAGAATCCACCATGCAAGTAAAAGAACCAAAACAAAACAAAAACACCAGAAAACAATGAAAGTCTTTAAAATATATATAGATGATCTTAAGGTATTGCATATAGTTTTAAAGCAGTGTTCTGGTTCTTTGTTAGCCCAATGGTTTATAAGGCTCTGCTTGAGCTAGGAGGAAGGAGGCAGTGCTCCTGGTGATAAATCTGCTGAGTAAATATAATATTTCTACTGAATGTGTTACCCCTGAATTACACTAAATATTTCAGCTTATTTTACAAAAGCCAAAGGCAAGTATTAGACTTTTCCAACAACGTTTTGGTCTTGAAGCATTAAGCAAGTATAAAGAGGCAGCTTACATTCCGAATCCAAAGAGTTTAGCAATCCAAAGTTTAGTAATTGAAATTATAAACTTTTGAACAGATGTATCAAGACTTTGAAAATATTATGTTAGCTGGCCTTCTCAGAAAACCCGTGTTTCATATATACACAGTCTAACAGTCCCATGAACTAGGATCTTGAGTACGTGATAGTGACATCTCTTGACAGATTTATCCAGTGACTTACTCCTACACAGATTTTTACATGGGGACAGTGCTTATCGAATCTACAATCATAATATAGAGAGTTAATACTGCCATGAGTAGTTGCTGAGCAAAAAATATATGAATGTTTGAATCAATCGCAGTGATAATGGCCACATCAGATAAAGCGAGGTTGAAGTTTAAATATTCAGCAGATGTGCATCAGCAGTTTGCAGTTGAATACACAGGAGTCTTTGTCTAATATGCTGTGTACCTTTGAAGCAGTGCTATCTCCAAACTAACTGCTGTCTTCATTTCAATTAAGGAGAGACATTAAACATTTTAGGTGAGTCTTCTGTTAACTTTTAAAACAAGTAATAAAACAGTCAGAAAAGCAACATCAGAACAATGGGGGAAAACATTGCAAATTCTGCTTTAGCTATTTGAACATGCCTTCTGATAGTTATCCTCTAGCTTTTCCTTGTTTTCTTAGAAGTTTGGTTTACTAGAGTGACATGATTAGAGATTATGGAGCGTTATGACTTGTAGAAGTCAGTTGGCCCATAACCTATGTTACGGAAATTACCGGGTCGAGAAGGCTCAGCTCCCGGTCCTACGGAGGAAGCCCGTGGTTCGCTGCGGAGGCAATGGAGACCAGCCGGAGATTGGAGCAAAAGCAAAGGAGTTTATTGCGCAACAAGGTTCAGGAGGATCCGAACCCCGAACAAAGGGTGTCCTGGACTTTTAAAAGTTCCCGCGACAGCCCAGAATACACAGCGAAATACATCACAGAAACGTCAGAGATGGGGAGGGGAGAGAGGAGGTTACAGTAAATTTACATAGGGGAAAAACAAGTTTTGCATATCAGGAAGGATGGCAGGAACCGGTGAATGGATCTAGGGTGGGTGAAATACACATTGAAGGTTTCCTCTGCGTCAGGACAATAGAACGCTCCTAGGAGGATGTCTGCTGCCATGGTAACTGATGGACGGGTGCTTGACTGGATTATCGGGAGGGGTGCATTTCCTCCTGCAGCTGGATGAGGACGTGACTCGCCGCCTAAGGGATTATGAAAGCTGCTGAGTTGAGAGTCCAAAAATAGTGCAATATCGAAATACTATACTTCCGATGATCGGAGGATGGCGGGAACCGAGGGGTTAGAAAGGTTATTTTATTAGGAGCAGATAGACACTTGAACCAGGCAAATCGGACACTGCGTTCAGGAGTTGTGGATTTTTACAATAATAAACATTTCGAGCTGTCAAAAACGGGCCACCCAGCGTCTAAATTGTCCATTTGATACATTGTTGCAAGTTATAATTAATAGTTTCCCCAACTGGTTACATTTTGGTTTCGATTCCATTGTTCTCCCAGCAGGGAGCCTGTCAAAACCCACTTAGTGTTCAGTCAAGCGTGAAGGTGATGATTGAATCATAGTAGCTGAGCTGAACGTTCCATTTTGCAGGCTGAGCTGAATGCATGCTCCTGATTGGTGGGTTTGCCGTTCATTGAGAAAATGGAGCGCGTACGGAGCGCTGTTTGACAGGAGCGCTCCTCCGAAGGCAGATTGAGGCTTGGGGGCGCAGATCGGGACATTTAGGGGAAACCCTTTATCGCGAGGGTTTTATGTGGTGCTTGTGCGACTTGTGTGGTGAAGGGGGTACCCGCTCATCGTCGGGGGGGCAAAGAGAAGAAAGAGGCTTCCAGGTCTCGCATTTGGCAGCGCGGGAGTCCCGCGAGGAGGCTGCGCGGTGGGGGAAGGTGGTGGCTGGAATTTTCCCTAACAGTCCCGCATTTGGAGATAAGATTTGTATCTGGTTCGCAGAACCACAAATCCTTTTCTCCACACCTACACCTTCGAGACTTGGTACTCACCTTCCCCACGCGCCTCGGCTGGTCGTATTCAGGGAGAGCGGGCCGGTCATGGTTGGATGCCAACATCGGGTGCAGGCACGGTGGGCTGTCAAAAGCCAGCTGATCGGAGAGTATGATGAGCTGTCACACGGCTGTCAAAGTGGCAGGTAGTCACACTGGCGAGCTGTCAAAGGTGGCCAACGAGGAGACAGGGTGTGCTGTCAAATAGCTGTCAAACAGCTGTCAAACGGCAAGCAGGTAGACCAAGGCAAGCTGTCAAAGTGGTAGGTCCGAAAATGTGGAGAACTGTCAAACAGCTGTCAAGAGCTGTCAATAGCGGCAAGTCCGAAAATGGTCGGTGGGAACGATGTACGGGGACTCGGGAATGGTGAAGCAGGAACTGGGGTGCGATGGACAGGAACTGGGGTGCGATGCTGGGGTGCGATGCTGGGGTGCGACGAACAGGAACTGGGGTGCGATGCTGGGGTGCGGTGATCAGGAACTGGGGTACGATGCTGGGGTGCGATGCTGGGGTACGAGGAACAGGAACTGGGGTGCGATGCTGGGGTGCGGTGCTGGGGTACGAGGAACAGGAACTGGAGTGCGATGCTGGGGTGCGGTGCTGGGGTACGAGGAACAGGAACTGGGGTACGATGCTGGGGTGCGGTGCTGGGGTACGAGGAACAGGAACTGGGGTACGATGCTGGGGTGCGGTGCTGGGGTACGGTGGGCTGTACCCCCGGGTATACGAGGGGTGGGAATTGAGCGCAGTCCAAAGGGGAAGGGCTTCAAGGTCCTGTTGGGGCTCTCCTTATGTTCTCAAGTCGGAAGGAGGGGCTTGAACGAATTGCGGGTCAGTTTGAGCTGGCAGAGGGGCACGGAAAGGATTTGGAGGGTGTGACTCTGCGGTTGGTTGGGCCACCGAGACCTGGGTGCCTTGGGGTGGCCAATTCCCTTGGGGATGAGGTGGCACCATTTGCTGGTTCTCATAACCCTGGGCCCAAGGGGGGTGCGAAGGAAAGGTGGAGTATGATGAGTTTCCTCCGGGGAATGGGTAAGAGTTGGTCTCAACCCATGGGCTCCCCGGGTATAAATATGGGCAGTTTCGTCTTAGGTGCCCTGGTTGAAAACACAGATGACAAAGGCCAGTGGATGGGCCCCAGGGTCGTGGCATGGATGGGCTTGCATTCAATCCTCCCCCTCTTCCTCGCCCCCTGCCTCCTCCCCTGGCCGGGAACCCTGGAGCTGGGAAGTAAGGGGTTTCCATACTGAGGGCAAGCACTGCCTCTTCCCCTGCCCTGGTGTCCATCCTTTTCTTTTCGTCCCGGTTGTTAAAGACGGACTTGGCGATGGACAGTATTTCGCTAAAAGTTTTCCCATCGTAGCCAACTAGGAGATTTAAGGCTTTCCTTATATCTGGCGATGCCTGGTCTTTGAAGAAGCCTTTTACTATTATATCATGGTGCGGATTCTCGGGGTCTATTCCGCCCCATGTTTTAATAGCCGCCACCAACCGGGAATAATAATCCGACGGATGTTCGTTGGGCCCTTGTATTACAGTTTGGACTTTTGTCCAATTTATAGAGCGCTGTCCTGAAGCTTTGATGCCATCCAGGATGGCCCTTTTAAACAAATTCAGGCACCAGATGCCATTAGGGGTATTGTAGTCCCAGGCAGGGTTGGGTTCGATCCGGAGATCTCTAGGTGTCAAGGCCTCCACCCCTTGAGGTTTCCCTTCCTGGTAGTTTTCCTGATTTAGGGCTTCTTCAGCCTTACTGAGGATGTCAGCCTTTTCAGCCTCATTGAATAGGGCATTTAAGAGTACGTGGACATCAGTCCAAGAAGGGTGATGGGATGAGAAAATGGTAGCAATTTGCCGGTGGCACTTGTCAGGGTCATCTCTCAAGGAGGGCATCGTGTTAGCCCAGTTGATCAGATCGGCCGTGCGGAAGGGTTGATGGGTATAGATCATACGTGGGGCCCCATCCGGGTCTGTCGGTGGTATGGGGAAAGCCCTCAGTGGCATCTGGAAGGAGGCTGCTTGGTGATTATTTCCCTTTTTTCCTTTGGTACTTTCCTTGACAGACTGCCGGAGAGCGGATGGGGGAAAGGTGCCATGGTCGCTGACAGGAGTTGGAGTAGAGTCAGGACCCACAAGCACATCGGGCACTGCTAAAATCCCTCCCTGGCCGGTGGGATGAATCAGTAATTGGCCACCCTGAGCCACTACTTGGCTATTGGGACTGGCATCATGTTCAGGTCCCTGTGTCCTGGCCCGATCCTCATAGGGGGGTGGCGCAGGACCTTCCTTTGGTCTCTTAGGATCCTTTCTAGGAGGTTTAATCACGGGCATCTGGAGCGTTGGGGACGGGTTTAGAGTCATAAGGACTTGGGATACAGCCTCGAAAGTCTCCAGATAATCAAGTTGACGAGGCTTTTCCTCCAATAAGAGCTTCTTTAAGGTTTTTAGTTGATCCTGATGGAAGGATCCCTCCGGTGGCCAGCGGAGTTCTGATGGTACTCTCTCAGTAAAAGACGGCCAGAAATTCCTACAAAGATCTTGCAGCTTCTGTCTAGACAAAATCTCATGGTCCGGAATTATCTTCCAATGCTTCATGACAATCGCGAGGGGAGAGTCGGGTTCCGGCTGGGTAAAAGAAGGCTTTCGAGAAGCCTTCTTCCCAGTGGAAGTACGACCATGCCTTGAAGCCTTGGCACCCATCGTTCTTTGGGGTTTAAGAGGAACCTGGGGTTTTTGGGAAAGGAGGGACGGGAAAGGTATCTTTGTAAGTCGGGGTTTCTCACTAAGGGAGTGGGACAGGGGGGTTTCTTAACATAAGCAAAGTACAGTACACGACGTTCCAATAATCTAGCCTGGTCCCTTGCGTTCACTAGTTCGGCTAGCGGGGCGGCTGACCAGGGGGATCTACTCTAAACTACCTCTTCCTTTCCTTTTTCCTGGAGCTCCCTTTTCCTCTTCCTTTCTCTTCCGTTTCTTCTCATCTATTCCTACTTCTCAACCCCCATTTCCACCCATTACAGGGTACCCCCACCTGGCAACCTCCTGCCTATCGTTAACAGCTAAGGAAGGGAGCCCTACTGGACGCCTGCCACAGCAGTGCCAGATCGGGCAGCCCTTTTGATAGGGTTAAACGGTCCGGAAAAAACCTCCCTTGCGTTCGGAAGCGGGCTCACGCACGACCAGCGTGTTTTACATGGCCCGACCGGGGCGGCTGAGGTTTTGGATAGTGCAGAGAAGTCCTTTGCCCCTTGGCAGCTGGCAAAGTAGAAAAAGAGCCCAGTCCCTTGCGTTCGTTAGACCAGCTAACGGGGCGGCTGACTGGGTATTGGAGAAAAAGAGATAGAGCTCAGGACTCCCCTTTCGAGTTGAGCAGCAGTCCACGGGACAGACTGAGAGACAGGCAAGAAATGATAGGCAAGAGAGCAGTAGATTGCGGTTGCCAGGCTTACCTCCCCCCTCCCCCCAATCACCAGTGCACTGGATTTATACTTACGCGTCTTCCACCGCGATCCGCTGGATCGTTGGAGACGAAGCCGGCTGAACTTTGCCTTTGCTCCCCGGTTGGCTCCCCTTGAGACCTGCAATTACCGCCCGGAGGATGGCCAGGGATCCGTCGAGTCTCCACGGGAGAAAAGGGTCCCGTTGCCGGCTGAAGGCTCGGTGGGGGTCCCCAGCCACCACGGGAGAACGCAGGTCCCGGGTTTCGGCACCAAGACTGTTACGGAAATTACCGGGTCGAGAAGGCTCAGCTCCCGGTCCTACGGAGGAAGCCCGTGGTTCGCTGCGGAGGCAATGGAGACCAGCCGGAGATTGGAGCAAAAGCAAAGGAGTTTATTGCGCAACAAGGTTCAGGAGGATCCGAACCCCGAACAAAGGGTGTCCTGGACTTTTAAAAGTTCCCGCGACAGCCCAGAATACACAGCGAAATACATCACAGAAACGTCAGAGATGGGGAGGGGAGAGAGGAGGTTACAGTAAATTTACATAGGGGAAAAAACAAGTTTTGCATATCAGGAAGGATGGCAGGAACCGGTGAATGGATCTAGGGTGGGTGAAATACACATTGAAGGTTTCCTCTGCGTCAGGACAATAGAACGCTCCTAGGAGGATGTCTGCTGCCATGGTAACTGATGGACGGGTGCTTGACTGGATTATCGGGAGGGGTGCATTTCCTCCTGCAGCTGGATGAGGACGTGACTCGCCGCCTAAGGGATTATGAAAGCTGCTGAGTTGAGAGTCCAAAAATAGTGCAATATCGAAATACTATACTTCCGATGATCGGAGGATGGCGGGAACCGAGGGGTTAGAAAGGTTATTTTATTAGGAGCAGATAGACACTTGAACCAGGCAAATCGGACACTGCGTTCAGGAGTTGTGGATTTTTACAATAATAAACATTTCGAGCTGTCAAAAACGGGCCACCCAGCGTCTAAATTGTCCATTTGATACATTGTTGCAAGTTATAATTAATAGTTTCCCCAACTGGTTACATTTTGGTTTCGATTCCATTGTTCTCCCAGCAGGGAGCCTGTCAAAACCCACTTAGTGTTCAGTCAAGCGTGAAGGTGATGATTGAATCATAGTAGCTGAGCTGAACGTTCCATTTTGCAGGCTGAGCTGAATGCATGCTCCTGATTGGTGGGTTTGCCGTTCATTGAGAAAATGGAGCGCGTACGGAGCGCTGTTTGACAGGAGCGCTCCTCCGAAGGCAGATTGAGGCTTGGGGGCGCAGATCGGGACATTTAGGGGAAACCCTTTATCGCGAGGGTTTTATGTGGTGCTTGTGCGACTTGTGTGGTGAAGGGGGTACCCGCTCATCGTCGGGGGGGCAAAGAGAAGAAAGAGGCTTCCAGGTCTCGCATTTGGCAGCGCGGGAGTCCCGCGAGGAGGCTGCGCGGTGGGGGAAGGTGGTGGCTGGAATTTTCCCTAACACCTACCAGACATGGGCCCACCATCTGTTGGTGCTTCACCACAACCAGTGTGATCAGCAGAGTATGCACAACTCCAGCATGGTCTTCCAGCAGAACACCAAAGTTTTTCTGCTTTTTAGTAGTCAGCCTTTTCCAGAAACTCAAGTTAAGAAAACTCCTTTCCCGCTCAGTTGAGTTTAAAGTATAAAGTTTACATTGTGTTAAGAAACAATCAATATCTAAACATTATTACTACTGTAATAGAGTTCTACTCGCTAAAGTGAGGATGGATGAGGCAGCAAGCCAGACTTTCAGCCTTGTACTGTTGCTAGGTTACCAAGTGCACCTGGCATTCTATCTCTAAACAAGATCCAAACAAGGGGGATATGCTAACTCAAGAGATAGACCAAACAATTAGTGTAATTTCATCCCCTTTTCAAATTACACCAACATGGAAGAACATTGTTGGTAGCATGCATGTTTAGGTACTTACATAGTATGTAGAATTAAGGTCTATTGACCTCTGTTAATCTTATTTCTGTGTAATGAGTTTATAATTGTGATACAGCTTTTGTAGCCCCTCTGTTCTGGCACATTTCTTTCCAGTTCAAGGAGCTAGTCCCAGTATTGAATCCACTGAGTGAAACACCCTGGTCTAAGTAAGTACATCTGCTTGCACATCTTCTGCACATGTAGCTCATGGAGCAGGAGGAACTGGAGCTAAATCTGTTTTCCATACAAACCTGACTCTGGACGTATCTCTAAACATATCTGCAAATGGCTCCTGTGTGTTCAGGGAATAAACCCTTCTGGAATGTGAATGCTGGGGGGATTTAACTCAAATGTTGCGCTGGGGAGCTACTTCCTGAAGGAACCAGTAGAAGTTGAATTTTTAATTATTATTTTTTGCAGGTCCATACTTGTAGTTCCCTAAATTGCACACATGCTTACCTTGTTTTGCCTGCTTGTAGGCTCCAACGTAGTATATTGTGTTGCATAATATATTGTCAATGAACTGTCCCACATGTTAGCACTTAATAATCCTAGACTGGTATATGCTCAGGAAAAAAAAACTTTCTGGAGTTCTTTAGAATATATATTTACCACAGCCCAACGTATATTACATTTTTACTCTTAACTCTGTATTTACAGAGAGTACATACCGGGTAAGTGTATAGGTGAGATAAGTGGAATGCAAGCTGGGCTGCAGTAAATATATTCACATCTGTTTCTCATACAAACATTTTCACTCTCGCTTTTCTTCATCTGTATGAACAATTGGGTAGTATACATACATACTTCACAAGATCCTATTATTGGTCTTTAAATGAATGTAAAATACATGCTAAAACATATCTGGAGTATTGTAGTTTTCAGAAAATGAATTAGATTAGATAGAGAACACGCCATGCAAGGCTTTTTATCCCCCATTATCTACATCTGCAGGTTTAAGCAGCTGCAGTAGATTATCAGCATTTAAGCTGAATAAAGATGATGATGATGATTATATTTGTAGGCTGCTCTTCTGACTGGGTTGCCCCAACCACTCTGGGTGCTCCCCAGCAGAATAGTAAAAACACGATAAAACATCAAACATTAGACTTCCGGTGCCGGCGCCATTCTGTGCAGTCGGGAACCGTTTTCGCGCTGAGATGGCTCCGGTGTTTTTCGGGTTTGGAGCTACCGCAACCGTGCTGCGGGCTCCGTAAAACCACTGGTGGAGCGTCCAGTGGACTGGGGTTCTAGCGGGCGCCAGACGTGCCGCCCCGGTTCTCAGGCAGCCCTTGTAAAAGGGAGGCTTGAGTGAACCGGGCAACAGCACGGCGCTGAAGAACCAATGCAGACCGAAGACACAAAGCAGCGGGATCTGCCAGTTTTGAGCGCTTGCAATTTCCTCAATCTGGATTTAAAGGAGGACTCTGTAAGTAAAAGAGCTTGATTTGGATCCTTAATTTGTTTTAAAAATTTGGCTTGCGGAGGGAGATTAAAGTGAGGAAGTCCATTTCTCTCCGTTGCGATAAGAGGACAGTAACGTCAAAGAAGCTGAAGCCATTTAAAACTTGCTTTGAAGTTTAACTCTGATTTCGTGTAACTTAGAGTCCCCTGTTTCTGGGGTAAGATTAAGACTTTGATTGATTTCTTCCTGTGGATTATAAAGTATTACACTGATATTTTTAACCCTCTGGCTAAGGATTTGGTAATGGCGGCTGCTGACCGGCTGGCGCAGCTGGAAAAGTACTGAAACCTTATCACTTCCGCCCAATTAATTCCCACGGACTCTGTAAACCCAACAATGACACCAATCCAGGAGAGAATATTGTTGGAACTAAGACTACTTCAATCACTTCAGCAAAATCTTGCACAAAAATTTATCCAGATTGCAGCAACTTTGGAAAGCTCTGCTTTATTCCCACCTGAAGGCGAGGAGGGAGTGAGAGTGGACCCTGTGGAATGTTTGGAGGATGATTTGGCACAGGCTTTTAAACAAGAGGGGCTTCCCTTGTGTGAGAGGCAGGGAGCCCCCAACGGGAACATTATAGCTGGCTTTTGGGGTGGCAGCCCAGAAGTTCAAGATGTTCAAGAACAACAGGGAATCCAACAGAAACTTGAGAGTGGGCAAATGAAACTTTGTTATGACTTAATTGAAACAAGTTATCAAGAAGAATGCTACACTCTGGAGAAGAAGCTACTTTTGAAGGGAAGTGCAGAAGTGAAAGGGAAAGAAGTTAAATCAACTTTGGATGAGATAATAGGAGAAGGAGAATCTGGACTGGTGGCATGTGGGGGGGGAGGCTGTGGGGGTGGGGGAAAGTTGAAGAATGGGAAACAAATGGGCAGGAGAGGGGTGGGGTAATGGGTGAATCAGTAGAAAGGAAGGATTGATCACGGTATCCGACACCAGAGGGAAAATGGAATATGAGAATGGAAGAAACATTTAGGTATAGGTTAATATGGGTTTTTAATAGATTGAGAATTGGAATCAGAAGAAATATAGGCTATAGCATAACAAAGTTAAGAAAGGATATAAGAGGTAGTGAGGGGTAATTTGAGGTTTGTTTTATAGAAAAAGTTTTATGAAGTTAAAATGTGCTGAAAAGAATAAGGATTAAGATTTAAGATATAATGAGTAGGATTGTATGATTAAGATGTGAGGGTGAAAAGTAGATATTACAATGTTACAAAGTTACTAAAAGAGGTGTGGAAATGAACGCAGAGGAGAGGACGGGAGGAGGTCCCAATGGAATGTTAAAAACTGGGAAAAGAGAATGAGATTTTTGTTTTTTGTAGTATAGGTTTGTATTTTTGCAGTTTGTAGTTTTGATATTTGTTTTCTTTTTTTGTTTGTCTGTTATTGTTGGTGTGATTTGTTTTATTGGTGTATTTGTTTTATTGGAAAATTTAATGAAAAATTTTCAAAAAAAACCCATCAAACATTAAAAACTTCCTACACTAAAGAAGTGTGGGATGCAAACAAAATAGTAAAATAAAATGTGGGAGGATAGAGAAAGGTGGCTTAACTATTATTGGCTTTTAGAATATGGGAATGCTAAATGGAAGCTGCATAACCTATTCAAGGCATTTTAATTCTATGTAACAGTCTTAGAATTTATGGCTGTTATGTTAGCTTGTTTTGAAATTACTGTGGAATGAAAGTAACAAACTTGGGCTTAAAATATTTAATGTTGAAGAGAAGGAAGTCTGTTTCTAAACAGTTGGTGATAAATTCTCCATACTCATCTACTGAAATTGAGATTAGAAGATATTGGGTTGGAAATAATTCAGTGGCAGACAAAGAAGTAGTTGCCAAACCTTAATTTGGTTAACTTCCAAAATTTGGGCATTGCGTCAACTCAAAAGGTCATGATTTTTTGTAATTTTATTTGTTGAGACTGACAGAAGGAAACCCCAGCAAAATAGTTAGGATACTTTAGCTTTCCAAATGGCTGTGATATTTGCTTATATATGTTTATCAGTGTTAATTTGCTCTTCCGTCTTAAATCAGGTGATAGAGGAGATAGGGTAGCAATAAAAAATAAGCATTTTTCTATGTGCCAGCATTAACATTTAAGGCATCTTGGGACTTCTTGCTCTGCTGTAGAAGAATGCTGACACACAATTCCTGGCAAATTTTCAATAGTAGTTGTCTGGGTGGCTTACATGCCTAAAACAAAATTCAATGTTAAAATGCAAATATTACATAAAAATAGCAGCATACTAATTTATATTTAGAGAGAAACTTAAATACTAGTTCATAGTATAACTGAAAATATATAACATAGAAAGAAGGGGTTAAAATTCAAGCTTTTAAGAACACAGATTTTTAAAGGCTTTTGAGAATGAAAAGATAGCGGTACAATACTTACCTAGTGCTGAAGATGACTCTGGGAGGCCAGTCCATATCTAAGGTGCTACCACTGAGGCAGCTCTTCCTTTGCTAGACATCTTTGTTTTGTTTCACTTGTCTCTGGTCCTCAGGATCTGAACAGGCAGGTAGGCAGGCATATGTGGGAGAGGGCATTATTTTCAGTTCATGTGAAAAAGCATAAATGAAAATGGGTTAAAAACTGTCAAATTGCCCAACAACATGTGAAACAGAAACTAACAATTTAACTCCTCCAGCTCTGCTAGGCAGACTCCAGCATACTGCCTGTTTTAGCCCAAGCAAGCAGCCTTTCTCCAGCCTCCCACCATGCTTAAGCCTCATTTTAAAGATCATGCTCTTCTTACGCCTCTTTACTTGCTAAGGGTTGTATGCAGTGCTACACTAGTGGGGTCCCACTGGAGCAGTGAGACAACCATTTCCTCTCCCACTGCATGCCTCCAAAATCTGCCTCAAGCATCTGCAGCTGCTTTTGAGAGGGGACAAGAGAGGAGGAAGAGGAATCTTTGTTGTGTGCACAGAAGTCAGTTGTGCCAGTGTATGTTGCATACAGCTCCACGTTTTTAGATCAGCTTCTTTCCTTATTCCTCTGCTTACCTGACCCTTCTCTTCCTTCCTTGATCTTTTCTTACCTCTATGACTTATGCAGAAAAATCCCTAAGACAGAAAATCAAAGAATAAGTATTAAGGGGGAAAAGGAGCAAACAGCTTAAGACTGATAGGTCCCAAGGCACACAGAGGATGCTTAATATGGGTCTCTTTGATTACTAGTCCCAATGGATCCATGAAAGGGCATGCTCAAAAGAAAAGGCCTTAGTTAATCTAGAGCAGGCATAGGGAACCTTCGGCTCTCCAGATGTTTTGGACTACAATTCCCATCATCCCTGACCACTGGTCCTGTTAGCTAGGGATCATGGGAGTTGTAGGCCAAAACATCTGGCGAGCCGAAGGTTCCCTATGCCTGATCTAGAGACACATTCTAGATCAGATAAGGAATTCTTGATGAGAGAGTCTGGAGCATAGCTGCTATTCTAGCATGGCTGCTGTGAAATCTGGTCCTTGGGGAAGTCTCCCAAGCCACTCCCTTCTCTTACATATATTAAGGCTGTGTCTGTTTTGTATTTTTAGTTACTGCTAGTGTGAGGGTGGTGTTTTTAAAAACTGATTTTATTGTTTTTGTTACTGCAGTTGTGTAGTGCCTTGAGTGTTAATTTCACTAGAAAGACAAACAGATTTTTAAAGTACAGTGGTACCTCCGGTTGCAGACGGGATCCATTCCGGAGGTCTGGCCGGATCCCGAGGTTTTCGCAACTGGAGGACCGCTTCTGTGCATGCATGCGTGGCAAAACCCGGTAAAATACTTCCGGGTTTGTCACTTTCTCATCCCGAAGTTTACGTAACCAGAGGGTTACGTAAATGGAGGTACTACTGTACATGCAGTAACTCATGATGTTACTGTTGCAGGTCTTTTTTAAAAAAATGAAAATACTGTAGCACAATTCTTCCTCCATAACCAAATGTGTATAAAATAAAATAAAATAATCCTTCCAGTAGCATGCACACTTGTTTCCATGTTTCATTTTTACTGGCTTGACAAGATCCTTTACTCTCACTGTGGAAGATGGTCAGTTCCTTAGCAAGGTTCTATGTTCTATGATTTTGATCTCTAAGTGAGGAAGAGAAAACTTAATATATGCCATGTGGATCAGGAACAGTTGCATGCATATTCTTTTCTACAAGTTTGCATTGCAGATTGTCTAATTTAATTTGGCTGAGATCATTGCAGTTTCTAATTATATATTGAGTTTTGCTTGTGCGATGTCCTCATTGCAGAATTCTTGGAGACCACATTTAAGACTTTGGTGTCAAACCATTCTTAAACTCTTAGATAAGATCTCACTACTAGAGAACCTTTTTTGACTTATGGTAGCCTGATATTCTCTCTCTCTCTCTCTCTCTCTCTCTCTCTGTGTGTGTGTGTGTGTGTGTGTAGTAAAAAGACATTCTGTTCTGTCTTAACAAATTATAATCCTACTAAGTATTGTCACAGTAATAAAATAATGCATACATTCTAAATAATATTTGTGCTGCACATGACAATTGCTATCATAGGGATTCAAATTTAGATTTATTAAGCTAGTAGGCTTTCTTTTTGTTTCAAGCATAGCTGCCAGGATAAGGCAAACAGTTTTTGATTCACGTAAGTTAGAGCTGAAGGTAGCTGATAGGAATATTTGTTGGTGCTCTTTTTGTCATCTATCTTTTCCTCTGGGGAAACAGCACCACAGCCAAGACATCAAAAGGCCAGTTCTTGTCACTGATGATTATTATATAGGGAAAGAAGGGATTTGCGAAGAGAGGCATAAGGGCACAGATCTTTGTAAGTGGCCACTTGCAATAGATAGGTATGTATGTTACATATTTTGTGCTGTGATGCAGGTTGTGATGTTAGGATTAAAGGATTACCACAGTGATGGGACGCGGGTGGCGCTGGGGTTAAACCACAGAGCCTAGGGCTTGCCGATCAGAAGGTTGGCGGTTCAAATCCCCGCAACAGGGTGAGCTCCCATTGCTCGGTCCCTGCTCCTGCCAACCTAACAGTTCGAAAGCACGTCAAAGTGCAAGTAGATAAATAGGTACCAATCCGGCGGGAAGGTAAACAGCATTTCCATGCACTGCTCTGGTTCACCAGAAGCGGCTTAGTCATGCTGGCCACATGACCCGGAAGCTGTACGCTGGCTCCCTTGGCCAGTAAAGCGAGATGAGCGCCGCATCCCCAGAGTTGTCCGCGACTGAACGGTCAGGGGTCCCTTTACCTTTACCTTTACAGTGATGGTAATCACAACGTGTTCATTTAGCATTTTGTTGAAATGCCCCAATAGGCAGAAAATTATGTGCTAGGTATCTTAGGGGACTGAAGGGAGGCATTTCGTTTAAGACTTGATTGCTAGCTCAAATTTTGAACAAATTAGGAAATAAATTTACTATATTTGTTGCCTGTTTTAGACTATGTGGAAATTGATTTGAAAGCATAATCTGCGATAAATTGAGACATACTGAGATTCATATTCAGTGAGGTTCCAAGAACATTGCTGTGCAGAGATATAAAGCAACATTGCATTAGTAAAACTGCAGAAAAGTACTTACAAGGTGATTTAATTGATTTTCATTATAATTTGGGTTTCTTGCCTTTTGCAAAATATTAACTTTAATGATATAACAATTGTTCCTGCTTCCAAACAACAACAAAAAAGGATTGAAGAAATTGTGTGCACCATGTTCTTTGAAGAAAAGAGAGGGATTATACTGGATGCCATTCAACTAATTTTACTGAGAGTAGATCCATTGAAATCAATGAACATGACTAAGTTATTCCCATTAATTTCAGTGTGTTTCCTCTGATTAAATTTTAGTTGAATAGTACCAGGATTTATCTTGGAGTTGTCATCTTCCTCCTGTAAACTGTTGACTTTGGTTGTTAATGTGATACTTGTCAAAAAGACTGGAACTCAATGGCATCCCCTAAACTTGGGAACACAGCAGTAGGATGGCCACCCTGTACTAAATGTCCCCTTTGCTTTCATGCTAATGTAAAAAGCACTTCTCTTCAGAGTTGATGTGTGAAGTTATAGATGGCTGTAGTCAAGAGCTCTGATTGGTTTCTTTGTTTCTGGGTTGCCTCCTAGTAGCATGATCCCTGTGCAACTTGGGGCCTGAGTACTTTAAGGACTTACCTCTCCCATGCTTTTATATCTGCAGGGAAAGTCCTGTTGGTGATGCTTTCAGTGGGTGAATCCTGTGTAGCAGTGGCATGAAGCACAGTGGTGGCCCTGGCTTTTGAATTTCCTCCTGATTGAGATTTGGTTACCTTTCACATTAGCAATGTTTAGGTATATTAAAAACATTTGTATTTCACTAGGCTTTTCATTACTAGTTTCTCATCTTTAGTAGAATGCATTGTTTTTTAAAGATTGTCATTGGTCTCTTGATGATTTTAATTATTATTATTTTTTAAAAAAATATTATGCTTTAGTTTAAAAAGTTGTAAGTAATCCTGGGGCAGGAGGAAGGCTGGGTATGAGAAAATGATTTTTAAAATAAATTGTATCATTAATCTTTCAGTGTTTGTATAGAATACAAACTGATTTAGGGCTGTATCAGATTTGTTCTATCTCCATCCTTAGCTTAGCACATTGCATTAGAATATATTTTGGAAATAACAAGCGTCACAAGATTTCCACATGCAAAATATACTTCCTGTTGGAGTATCTTTCATTTTGAGCTATTATGAGTTGTGCTTGCTAATGACAGGCATGTTATATCCACTCTGATGGTACTTAAAATGCATAACATGTATTGCAGAAAGCAGTGGTTGCTATAGCAACTTCCTAGTAGGTCACAGGCAATGTTGTGTATATATGATCTGGCTGTTAATGCACGCTAATATGCCTGATGGAGAGAGGAGAAATATAGAAGCCAGGAATGAGAGTGATGAAACCTCATGGAATTCACATTGGAAATCACTGTAATTTCAGCAGCGATGGTAAATTGATCTATGGAATGTGGTATGTTAGTAGAATTACTGATGCTTAAATACAGAACCAAGATTTTCTAGAGTCTCCCCTGCAACAAAATAAATTAAAGCTATTGGAAATGAAAGGATAGTATGCATTTTATGTGTATCTGGTCATTCATTCATTCATTCATTTATTGTTCTTAGTCAGGAGTCAGCAAACTTTCAGTAGGGGGCCGGTTCACTGTCCCTCAGTCCTTGTGGGGGGGGCGGATTATATTTTTTTGGGGGGGAAATGAACGAATTCCTATGCCCCACAAATAACCGAGAGATGCATTTTAAATAAAAGGACACATTCTACTCATGTAAAAACACCAGGCAGGCTCCACAAATAACCCACAGATGCATTTTAAATAAAAGGACACATTCTGCTCATGTAAAAACACGCTGATTTCCGGACCATCTGCGGGCCGGATTTAGAAGGCGATTGGGCCGCATCTGGCCCCCGGGCCTTAGTTTGGGGACCCCTGTTCTTAGTGATTAAAATTTCTTTATACCTTAGTTTGTTCAGCTTGTACATTGAGTTGAAGCTATTCTTTTTGCTTGACCCCTGAAGATCAAAGTACACTGATTCAGTGCATGAGATGCTATGATGTTGCATTTTAAAAATTGAATCTGGGCCACTGAATGCAGAACACTGCATGATTGAGCTCTTGATATATAGAGCAGTTGGTGTCCTGGAACCATGACATCTATTTGTTTCATAAGCTAGATATTAAAGCAGGGTTATAAATAAGTATGGCCAAACTGCGGGAGGCAGTGGAGGGTAGGGGTGCCTGGCGTGCTCTGGTCCATGGGGTCCATGCTCTGGTCCATGGGGTCACGAAGAGTCGGACACGACTGAATGACTGAACAACAACAAATAAATAAGTATGAACCTTCTAAGGCTGACTGCAGAGAAAATGAAGCTCCTTCCTCTGTAGCCATAATAGAAATACTGGTCTGATTTGCAGAAACAAACCTTGAGTTAACCATGGGTTCTCCAACAGATGATCAAACAAATCCTACTTCATTTCTCCAAAGTTTTGTTTTGTTTTCCAATTGCTCTTGCCTCATGCATTTGTTGGTGGTGAGCATCTGGGGTGGGACTATGTTTAGGAAAGGGTGATAGATTCACATGTAATATCAAGTCATAGTTAAACCGAAGTTCATAAGTCAACAACAAAACATGCCTTAAGATTGTGATTTGTTGGCAGTAAACACAGCATAGTTAGAAAGGTGTTGGACAGGGTTCACACATAGCACTTAGCCATAAGTGTTCAATGCAAACCAGGCCATATGTCTCATATTTATTTTTTAAATGACTTATTGCTCTGCTGGTTGGTAGAAGAGGAATGGATCACACCCACTTTCTTCTGCCAGTTTGCTTGCCCACTTGCATATGCTAGTCCCCTGTGTGTAATTGCTGGGTGAATTGCTAAATGCAAGGATTTATTAAGATAACTTTGGCATAGGCACCAAGTAAAGGGTAGCAATATTTTCTTCTGAGAACTCTGTTGGACTGTAGTCATTGGTATGACTTGATCTTCCATTCTAAATTTAGAGCTCTCAGTTAAGGTGCATAATGCTAACTTTGTGATGAAATACTTTCCTCAAGGGTTTTTCTGCAGTACTGTAGTATTACATCTAAAACCAACAAATAGTAATTACCGGTATTTACTGTCCTCTGGTCATTGAGAGGGGTAGCTTACCATGGGGGAGCATAGCTTCCGTGATATTGCCATTATTTTCAAAAGCTGGATGTGTTGCAAATTTAAAGTTTTAGCTTTCTGGGTGTGGCTTTTACATATATTTTTTTCATTTGGGCATGTTTGAATCATTAGATAGTATTTATTCATTAAAATTAACAATATATCTGTATTTTAGGAGGAAACAAAAATACAGCAACGTTCAATACAATTTCCTAAGATGAAAAGAAAACACAGCTGTAAATCATAAACAAAGTAGAGCAGTTTACAAAACAAAGAATTAAAAATTAAGAGTTAGAGCCCAGAAAAACTTGCTGTATACCTAGGTTTTTTACTGGTGTTTAAAAGTCATCACCACCTCCCCCACATAACTGAGGTAACTGAGGGAGGGTGTTACCACTGAAAAGGTCTCCTTCATGGTTTCTCCAGGTGACAATCCATTAGATGTGGAACAAACAGTGTGTCTCATCAGAAGTTCTTAAAAGATCAGCTTCTACTGTATCAGGGGAGGGCTCTGCTTTGGTATCCTGGTCCCAAGTTATTTAGTGTCAACAACAAAAACTTGACTTGACATTACATAGACATCTAGTGTAGGTATTTCAGCTGTTGTAATATGTATAAAGCTTGGTGTCCCTCTAAGAACTCTAGCAGCCACACTTTGCACTAGCTGTGACTTCTGAAGCAGGTGCATTGTGGTTTTCTAATAATGAGCTTACCACTGTATGCACCACTGTGGAAGGGTTATCCCAGTCCAGAAACAGCCATAGTTAGAGCACCAACTGAAATTTGTAATGGGAGCTCTGAACCACGTGACGTCACCTGGGCCTTTGACAACAATGGATCCAGGAGCACCTGCTTTTTCAGAGAGAGTGTACCACTATCCAGAGTTGTTACACTATCCAATTCTTGTACCTAGGAATCAATATTTATTTATTAGCCCCATCTAGTGCATGACTGCATACAGGCACTGGTTTAGGACTTACTTCGCCAAACCTTTATTAAACATTACAAACACAAGCCATCATAAAACATCTATATATGAAATTTTAAAATAATACTAATAAACAGCCATGTAAACATATGTAATAACGAGGATTTTCATTGGAGTTTCCTCCCACTAAATAGTGCCATTCACCACTCTGAGAGATACTATTGATAAAAAACCTAGCTACCCTTGCAGTTACTTCTGGGTTAATGTCAGACAGATAGAATCTGATATTTTCATTGTGTTGTGATGTTAGACTACCCAAAAAGTGGATAGCATAGCTGGTTGTACAATGGACAGTAGAAAAGAATATGTTATACTATGTCTGGCATATTTTAAAAAATCTGCAATGTCTGTTGTTTCTGAGGAAGTTTAAATATCTGCCTTTGACAAAAGCGGAGGGGAAAATATTCAGTTGAGTGAACATAAAGGGCCTGCATTGGACTGGAATTACTAATTTTGAAATATAAGCGACCCTGTTATCACTTGCATTTAAACCATAAAACTTGGGAGAGCAAATTTTATTTACAGCTCACTCGATGTTTTGTTTTTCAAAATACTGGTTTAGGAAACTGATGGAAATAGAGCAGGATATTGTGAGCATACTGGTGACAGCTTCTCCCCACCTCCCGACTCATAATGGCTGTTCACAGTTGCCTAATCTAGATACTAAATAGCATTGAGGATAAAATTACATCCTCTGACGTGCCACAGATCAACCGTCAGGCAAGTGAGGCACAGTGACCCATTACCAGTCTTTGGAACATATCCCGTAAGTAGGAGTAAATCCACCATAAAATGGTGCCCCAGCTTCTTGAGATGATTCAGGAGTGTTGGAAAATGCCCTGGGGGTGCCCCTGCAGCCCTGAACTCCGCGCTTCCTCTGGTATGCACAGCTCTGGAAAAGGCATTTCCCTTCTTCTCCAGTGCGCTTCTGCGACATATATAAAAAGATATATGCACACTAATCTTCTAGCATAACACAGCAAGAAGCACGAGACATCGTAGAGCTAATCTATGTATTTATTTACACACTATGTACAGACAAAGGAATCATGGCGTCCTCTCTCTCCACCTCCTAGAGGGAAAACAGGACAAGTAAAAAGCCAAAGTACAGTACAATAGTATATACAGCGGAAGAGATAAGACTGTCTTCCGTTCCCACACTCTTCCCAGACAGGCATGTGGTTTACACCAATCTCACCGGAGGCGTGAAATACTAATGAGGATCTCTGGTCAATGAAGACAAAAGCTGCTAAGAGATTTAGGAGAATTAACAGGATCACACTACTCCAACCTCCCCCCCCCCCAATACATCAGGGTGATAAAGGCACATTCTGTCCCCAAACCAGGCCTGAACCCAAACTGGTAAACATAATCAGTTTCATCCAAGACTGTTTGATGTATGGTGTATAGATCCATTCTTATATTGTGGAGGTTAAATTATTGTGCTAGGGTCAAAAATAATATAGCAGCCACGTCATTTTGAATAGCTGGAGGGAGCATCAAATGTTGCCGTTGGATCACCCTATTATAAAGTATTTGATACAATACTGCATGGGAATTCATGGAACTTGAGGGGAAAGAGCATTAATGCAAGCATTGCAAGGTGGAAGAAAGGCAAAAAAACATTGCAAAATGAAAGAAAACAATAGTTTTGCTACAAGGCAAACATAATGCTTTTGGGAAAACCTTAAGGAATTGCTGTACTGCTTCTGATGAGCTAATTAAGTTTGTGGTTAATTGTGGTTATTGAACAGTGATTTAAAAGTATATGTCACCAGGCTAAGCATGCTTCATACTAGCCTCTGAATAATCCCCCCCATAGGCCATATCAGAAGTTTGAACTGTGCAGTGTCCAAATTACAGTACAGTGGTGCCTCGCAAGACGAAATTAATTCGTTCCGCGAATCGTTTCGTATTGCAAAAAATTCATCTTGCGAAGCATGGTTTCCCATAGGAATGCATTGAAATTTAATTCCCATAGGAATGCATTGAAATTTTTGTCTTGCGAAGCACGACCATAGAAAAATTTGTCTTGCGAGTCACCTAAAAAATCACAAAACCCTTTCGTCTAGCGAGTTTTTCGTTGTGCGAGGCATTCGTCTTGCGAGGTACCACTGTATGCTGGTGAAGTGCAGTGGCCTGGTTAAAAAGGTAAAGGGACCCCTGACCATTAGGTCCAGTCGTGTCCGACTCTGGTTATCATACTGTAATAAACCATAGTTTGCCTTAAACCAATGGTTTAATTGTGAATGTGTCTCTCCATGCTGTGTGGGTCCCCATGTAGTGCCAGCATGGCTCAACAAGCCATAATGTTTCTTGTTGTATTATTCAAACACAGATCATGGTTTGTTTCAAACAGACCACAAACAATAAGCCAGAAATAAAGGTTTGCTGTTGGTTTATTTTTGGCGTAGCATTCGTGGTTTGTTTGAAACAAACAAGCTAGAGTTCACGTTCAGTTAACATGACAAGCAGTGTTAGAAAGTGGGATAGAAAAGATAGAAGCCAAATGGTTTCTGTGACCTGGGTTGTGGGCACCAAACAATGTCTAGTTGCCCCTGTGGGGGGCAAGCGGGCCGGCAACACTTTTAATTTATTATTTTGATAAGCATGAACTAATACGCAATTCACGTAAGTGACAAATTGTTAATATAACATTTTTAGCAGAAATTGTTAATACATGTTTAATTTGGTGTTTACAATAAAAATATTGGTATTGTACTTCAGTTTTCAAAACACTCCACTCTTTATTGTAAAATTCCTTAACATATTGTTTATGTTTAACATATACTTGGAGGCTTCAAATTGCATACATTTCAGTAATCCTTGAATGTCAAGCCAGGTGCAAAAAATGGCACCCAGGCTTTTTGAGGTGCTTGCAAATGGAGAATCTTTAGCAAAAGGCACCTGGTGCCCTGCTAATTTTGAACCCTAATGACGAACCATACTATGGTTTCAGTTACAGGTAGGTAGCCGTGTTGGTCTGCCATAGAAGTGTGCATGCACATGATAGCTCATACCAAGAACAAACTTAGTTGGTCTCTAAGGTGCTACTGGAAGGAATTTTTTTTAATTTTTATTTCATACTATGGTTTATTAGAACTGTATGGTCACCATGTGGCAGGGAGAGAAGCCATGCAGAAACTTGCATGGCGAGGGATGGGGGGGTTCACAAAAAATACATGGCTTAAGACAAACTGTGGTTTAACATATGCAAACCAGCCATATATAATTCATTTCAAAGCCTAAAAGCAGTTCTATCTTTACAGGCCTTTTTAATGGTCTACTTTTAATATCTGATATGCTGTGTTTTAATGTGCCTTGTATTTCTACTTTTAGCAGTTTTTAAACTATTTCTTTTAAAATTATTGTTTTAATTGTGCTTTAGAATTTTATTTATTTGGATTTTTAAACTCTACCTTTTTATATGTCACGCAGGGAACAATTGTTAATGGACATTTCATATATAAAATGAACAAATAAATATGCATTTTTCACATGAGGTTATGATTAAGATGCTGTGAAATGCTTCCCATTGGTTTTGTGCATTCAGAACGCTAAATATTATATTGACCAGAGCTAGAAGAACATGTACAATCCTGACTGAGAAATCTACCCACTTTTTGTACATTCACAATGTGGAAGATCCTCTACCTCATATTTGGAAAATACACATGACTTTGATCAATAGAGTCTTCTCCCTACCCTCTACCCTTTGGTTTATTGAATCTGCAGTTTCATTTCAGAATTATGGTTCTTAACTACCTTTTTTATTTAATAGGCTGGATTTGGAGATTTCTTGAAAATAATTACGAGATTGGCTGATAAAGACGTCACCACAAGATACTCGTTGGGTTTTAAAACATAGTGGCCTACATCATGATTACTTCAGAGTTACCAGTCTTACAGTGAGTAGTTCATTTTCTTTCTTCCTTCCTTTAAAAAAACAACAGCCAAATATTCAAAGTGCATTGGTTACCTTTTATGGTAATTGAAGTTCTTACTGTGTGTTTGGTTCTGATGACATATAGCTCTACTTCTCCATAATAATATTGAGTGCGCTGGGTGAGGGCCAGTGAACTGAACTTCAGCCCTAGGAAGATGGAGGCACTTTGGGTTGATAGTTCCCGTGTCCACAAGATGGGCCAGCTACCTGTTCTGGATGGGGTTGTAGATCCTCTGAAAAAACAGGGTTGGGGGTGGCCCTGGATCCATCTTTTTCACTGGAAGCTCAGGTGGCCTCTGGTTGGAGTGCCTTTTACAGCTGGTATGTCAGCTGCTGCTGTTCGTGGTTAGGGATAGTCTGGCCACAGTGATCAATGCATTTGTAACCTAAATACTTGATTATTGCTGTGTGCTCTATGTGGGGATACCCTTGGGCCTGGGTCAGAGTCTCCAGCTAGTACAAAATGCTTTTGCTAGACTGTCAAGAAGGCAGACTATCACCAGCGGATAACTCCAGTGCTCAAAAGTCTGCACTGGCTGCCTAAAAGGTAAAAAAAAACAAAAAAAAAAAAACAGGTAAGGCTGCCTATACACTGTTGGGCCAGGTTGAAGGTACTTGTGTTAATTTACAAGGCTCTTAACAATTTGAGTCCACCTCACTCCTTTATATCTTTAAATGATCACCAAGGTTTTCATGGAAGTCACTGTTAGTGGTCCTCTATGGCTTGGATGCATGGCTCGTGTCTACCAGGAGCTGTACATTTAGTATTGTTGGCCCAAGTTTATGGAATTCCCTTCCAGCTGAGGTCAGACAGCTCCCCTCCATACTGAACTTTCCAGCAACTACTGAAGTCTATTCCAGCAGGCATTTTAATTGATGTTAGATTTTATAGTTTTAAATGATTTTTAAATTTTGTATTTTTGTAAACCGAAGTGAAGTGGATATATATATTGTGTAAATAAATAAAATAAATTACCTGAGTGAGGTTGAGGTTTCTGAGAAAAAGTAACCTTGGGTGTGGTGCTTGTACAAAGGCCCAAGAGTTTCAACTTCAAAAATCCCCACTTGTGTACTGTAAACTTTTTTAGGCAGGAGGCCATGCATTGTTATCTGTGAGATGGCATTCCGGGACAGGGTTTATATAATGTGTTTGATGTGCTGCAATTGGCCGTAAAGTTGATTGGAATCCTGCTCTGTTGGGGTGGAGAAGCAGGAGTTTTTGACTTTTCATGGGGTTCAGTGTGACTTCATTTTTTACCCTTTCTCACTGTATCATTCTTTTATATGATAGCTACATTAGGGAAGGCAATCTGAGCCGTACCTCCATCACCTTTGGGAAAATAGAAAATTCTAGACTTTAAGAAAGCCGACTTCAGAAAATTTAGGGAAATGCTGGGTGTGATCCCATGGTCAGTAATACTAAAAGGGAAGGGACTTCATGATGGATGGGAGTTTGTTAAAAGGGAGATATTAAAAGCACAACTTCAAGCAGTACCAATGAGACAAAAACATGGAAGGTGCCTAAAGAAGCCAGGGTGGCTATCTAAAGAACTTTTAACTGATTTAAGATTTAAAAGGGATATGTACAGAAAAGGGGGAAATCACCAGAGAGGAATTCAAACAAATAGCCAGCACGTGTAGAGACAAAGTCAGAAAAGCTAAAGCACAGAATGAACTCAGGCTTGCTAGAGAGGTTAAAAGCAATAAAAAGGGCTTTTATGGGTATGTCCCTAGCAAAAGGAAGAACAAGGAAACAGTGGGGTCACTTAGAGGAGAAGATGGTGAAATGCGAACAGGAGATAGAGAAAGGGCAGAACTCCTCAATGCCTTCTTTGCCGCAGTCTTCTCCAAAAAAGAAAATAATGCCCAACCTGAAGAATGTGGATCAGATGATTCAGCAGGGGAAACACAGCCTAGAATAAGTAAGGAGGTAATACAAGAATACTTGGCTAGTTTAGATGTATTCAAGTCCAGGGCCAGATGAACTATATCCAAGAGTATTAAAAGAACTGGCAGAGGTGATTTCAGAACCATTGGCAGTAATCTTTGAGAATTCCTGGAGAACAGGCGAGGTCCCAGCAGACTGGAGGAGGGCAAATGTTGTCCCTATTTTCAAAAAGGGGGAAAGAGAAGACCCAAACAATTACCGCCCAGTCAGCCTGACATCAATACCAGGAAAGATTCTAGAGCAGATCATTAAGCAAACAGTCTGTGAGCACCTAGAAAGGAACGCTGTGATCACTAAAAGTCAGCATGGGTTTCTGAAAAATAAGTCATGTCAGACCAATCTGATCTCATTTTTTGACAGAATTACAAGCCTGGTAGATGAAGGGAACGCTGTGGGTGTAGCCTATCTTGATTTCAGCAAGGCCTTTGACAAGGTGCCCCATGATATTCTTGTAAAGAAGCTGGTAAAATGCGGGCTGGACAATGCTACCATTCAGTGGATTTTTAACTGGCTGACTGACCGAACCCAAAGGGTACTCATTAACGGCTCCTCTTCATCCTGGAGAGAAGTGACTAGTGGGGTGCCACAGGGTTCTGTCTTGGGCCCAGTCTTATTCAACATCTTTATCAATGACTTGGATGATGGGCTTGAGGGTATCCTGATCAAGTTTGCAGATGACACCAAATTGGGAGGGGTGGCTAATACCCCAGAGGACAGGATTACACTTCAAAATGACCTTAACAGATTAGAGAACTGGGCCAAAGCAAACAAGATGAATTTTAACAGGGAGAAATGTAAAGTACTACACTTGGGCAAAAAAAATGAAAGGCACAAATACAGGATGGGTGACACCTGGCTTGAGAGCAGTACATGTGAAAAGGATCTAGGAGTCTTGGTAGACCATAAACTTGACATGAGTCAACAGTGTGATGCAGCAGCTAAAAAAGCCAATGCAATTCTGGGCTGCATCAATAGGAGTATAGCATCTAGATCAAGGGAAGTAATAGTACCACTGTATTCCGCTCTGGTCAGACCTCACCTGGAATACTGTGTCCAGTTCTGGGCACCACAGTTCAAGAAGGATACTGACAAGCTGAAACATGTCCAGAGGAGGGCAACCAAAATGGTCAAAGGCCTGGAAATGATGCCTTATGAGGAACGGCTTAGGGGGCTGGGTATGTTTAGCCTGGAGAAGAGAAGGTTGAGGGGTGATATGATAGCCATGTTCAAATATATAAAAGGATGTCATATGGAGGAGGTAGAAAGGTTGTTTTCTGCTGCTCCAGAGAAGTGGACACGGGGCAATGGATTCAAACTACAAGAAAGAAGATTCCACCTAAACATTAGGAAGAACTTCCTGACAGTAAGAGCTGTTCGACAGTGGAATTTGCTGCCAAGGAGTGTGGTGGAGTCTCCTTCTTTGGAGGTCTTTAAGCGGAGGCTTGACAGCCATCTGTCAGGAATGCTTTGATGGTGTTTCCTGCTTGGCAGGGATGGCCCTTGTGGTCTCTTCCAACTATGATTCTATGATTATCTGAAACAGATAATGCTGAGTCTATTGCCTTGTAGAGATAGAAGAAACTTGCATATGTTTTTAAAAGTTCAGAAAAATAAACATTTTTGGGATGTAATTAAGAAGTGAAAATACATTTGGATATTAGTTATACAGTTTGCTGTCAGTCCCAGGGACATCAATAGGAATTGCAGCTTCCTCATATGCATGCTTATATAAAAGCTATAATTCAATTGCAGGGGGTTGGACTAGATGACCCTTTTGGGTACCTTCCAACTCTACAATTTTATGATTATATGAAATGTCCTAATAGCAGTATCTCCCTGGGTGAGAAACAGAGGAAGTGACTGCAGTGAAATCCTGCTTGTTCTCCTTGATCTCTCCACAACTTTTGTTATTGTTGACCATGGTATCCTCCTAGAGTGGCTCATGGAGGGGAGGTTGGGGGCACTGTATTATAGTGATACCATTCCCAGATTTAAGGCCGTTATTAGAATGTGCGGGGTGGGGGGCACGGGTATTGTTAAAGTTGGTACCCTGCAGAATGCCACAGAACATTTTGTCTCCCATGCCATTTAACAATGATGATAAAACTTGTAATACTTGGCATCCAGAGTTCTCACATTTGTTTCATTGATCTACTGTCAGATAAATGAATTTTTTTTGATACTTAACCATTTAGGCTATATATCACAATATATTAATCTGTTCCTTTAATGTAGGGGCTCTAGATAGTTTTCATTTCAAGAATGACTTGCCATATGGAGCTGCTGTTTAAATAGCACAAGTGCCAAGGCCCCTCTAGGAGCATGATAATCAGGTTTTTGGGCATTTGGGATCTTGACCATAGCATTTTAAAATGTCAAACAAGTATAAAGAACATTTTTTCTGGTTTAACAGCAAATTTTCCAATGTTCTATGGAATGCTTAATTTCTGAACCTAGTAGGCTCATTTTTTTCTTTGTCTATAATCTTATGCTTCTTTTTAACTGGGTTACTGGTGTTTAATTCATCTTTTTATTATTTGTAAGCCACTTTGATTATTTTTATTGCAAGGCAAATAGAAATACAAAAAAAGAAGAAATACATCCTTAATCCAAAGTGCCTGTTGATGGGTAGTGGTTGCTCAATATTGTGAGGGAACAGTACTCAGATATTGATTCTGAGACCTTTATTTTTTACAGGTCAGAGCTGTTTCCATTCCCCGCAGTTCAGTTTCTTCCATATAGTTATGCTATTTGTCTTGCTGTCTATTATTTAACAAAGCTTAGAAAACTATTATGTAACTTATGCAAGCTATATTCATTTCAATGTAAAGGACACCCTCAAAACAGTGTTTAAAAAGTTACATTAATTATGCTTCATTTATGGATTTTAAAAACCCACAACAAAAATGTGTATGAGTACTGATTGTTTCACTGATTCCTGTTCCTGACCACAGACAAACATGAACTGCAGCAATTTCTACTTCCTTTGCTGTAGGAATTATTCAGCATGAATAATTAGAGATAAAGAGTAGGCACCTAAGTTTTAGGGCAGATGTACCTGCTGTATTCGGGCAAGTAAAAAAATCGCAAGTCTGTTTTAAAGGTATATTATATGGACACAGCATCTTAGTTTGTTCTGTTCCCTCTTACTGAATAGCTACCGTGTTTCTCCTAAAATAAGACACCGTCTTATTTTTTTTTCGCTCAACAAAACACAGTATGGCTTATTTTCAGGGGATGTCTTATTTTAACCGTGTCGCATCGGTACGCTGCATAGCCACGCCTCTCCAGGCTGTTTTAATGGGAGGTACCACGTCACTATGGCTTATTTTCGGGGTATGGCTTATTTTTGGGGAACAGCTTATATTTCGCAAATGCATAGAAATCCTGCTATGGCTTATTTTATGGCCATGTCTTATTTTAGGAGAAACAGGGTAGACTAGATATACTTGCTGGATGGACTATGGTGAGTTTCTCATGACTCAGTAGAACAGTTCAGTTGAATTCAATGCACGAATCATTCCCATTGTTTATTAGGTGTCCCCACCTAGATATGTCATATTGGAAAGGAGAGAATTCCATGAGATTAGAGAATCCAGTGGTGTGAGTTTGGTACTCCAAAACGAATCATATACAGGGTGAGTCTTTTAAAAGAGGCCCTGTGGAATATGTGTACTCTGTATCCACGAGGCCTCTTTTAAAGGACTCACCCTGTATATTCTGCTGCTTAATACTAATTGCTAATGGTACAGAAGTTGGCAGGGTATCTACCAGCAGATAAACTAGGGAATAAAATAAAATTTATTGGCAAGGCAGGTGTATATAGACCTGGATTCTCATCAGAACTGCAAACATTTGAGATACAGGGGCCACAAAGCCTTTAATACTGCTGTGAGGGTAGGTGAACTGCAAATTGAAATAAATGTTCCTAATCACATGTGTGATTATGCACTTTGATTGTGATGAAGAAATTACACTCAGTTCAACTATTTAATTTTTTATCATTACATTTATATTCTGCCCTTCCTCCCAAAGGAGCACAGGCAGCATACATTCCTGTGGTTAAAAACCAATACAATTAAAAAAACAAAAACATGTCAAAATGGCTAAAAAAATAAAATTTAGTGGAAACGTGCCATATATGTTCAGTTTTTTCTTCAGAATATGGGAATTTAAAATCATGTTATTTGTGTTGCGTAAGAGAATAGCAAGAATATGGTTGCTACAAGATTCTGTGATCCACAGTGCATTTTTGGTCTTGCTTGGTGTATTTCTTCAAGCAACTGCAACTGGTTACTCTGGAGAATATATAAGCAAGTTATTTTCTGCTAACAGCAGAAAAATGCTGCTATTGGACAAAGAAAGACAGCAATCTGCCTTTCTGGAACTATCAGATTGCAGTCCCGTCCCCCCCAGAAAACCCTTTAGTCCTATTCTAGTGATTCTAGTCAAAAGGTTTCTTGATGTACAATGTGCATGCAGTATATGAAGCAACTGAGAAGTTAGTGTTTGAGCTAGTTTAAATATTTAGTGGGAATCTGCTCCAGCTTTTGATAAAAATCAGTACTTGTGCCTGTTAGCAGAATTACCCTGGGACATTTAGTAGTAATGAATGTCAGCAGAAAGTCTCTTTGGTGTTAAGGAGTATAGGTTCTAATCCTGACTCCACCCACATTTAGAAGGGCCCCAATAGGTTTTCAGGACCCAAATTGTTATATTCTATTTTAGTATCCTATGAAACTACAAGCTACCAGAGGCATATAGTCATAGGTATGGCACTCAGGATATCACTCCCTGCTGCTTGCTTCCTAGCCTCATAACTGCTTTAGTCTTTTATATTAAAATCTGCTGTAATATTTTAAATGAAAAAGTCTTAAATTTAATAAGCTAATCTCTTGGTTAAACAAGTTGTGAATTTACTTCTCTGCCTACCATACATACTCTGTTGCTGAACTTGAACAAGTGCTGAACTTGCCTAGTGGTTTGCCACTGGTGCTGTGATGATTTGTCACAGAGGCTCCCTCCTGTTCACAGAGCTGTGATTCCCTCACAAACTCCCCCTAAATATATACCCTTTACCTTGTCCATCCAACTCCTACTATAGCCAATTGGGAAAGAGTGCCTAGATTCAAAGGGTAATGCAGTTGCTGTACAGTAGATAGCTTGCATTCCCAGGTGACTCAGCTGAAAAAATGAACAATTAAATGTGTGAACTAGAAGTGATTAAAGGTCAAGTGAGTTATTTGGGAAGCACAGCATGGGCCACTTTTGTCTAAACCTTACACTTTTCATTATTAAACCTTTTTATGTTTTTCCCAGGGATTGTAACTTCATCATTTGCTTACCGAGGTAGTCATACCAAAAATTGTGACTGCCACAACGCTTTGTCATGGAACCAGAGATCAGGCTTATTTTTTTCCTTTGCTCCTCAGTTTCTAGTTCAAAGCTGGGCAAAGTGGTGGGGACTTGTTGCCTTGGCACTGTGCCACTAAGGTGCTCAGCAACACAGCAAATAGCTCCTAGCCTTCCCAACTATGGTGCTAGGGAGCGGGTTATGATTGCTGCACCTTTGTTGGGACCATCCCCACCCACTCAAGCTCAGTTTGGAGGAAGCCAGGAGCTCATTGTAGAATGGCAGCATGCTTTCCATTGCAAGTGTGGTAATGAATGAAAATGTGGACCCTCATGTTTAGCTAAATCTGCTTTGAAAGCCTCCTTACTGCAGCATTTTCAATTTTAGTCTGTTTAACTTCGCTCAGACTTAACAGCTAGAGCATAACTGAAGAGGATGTAACTTGAGAATATTGTCTCCTCAGTTGTTAAAGTGCTAATCTGTTTGTTATAATGACATCAGGAATTAGGTGTATATTATATGAAGTGGCCATGAAAGCAAGAAAATATTTTTAGAGTTAATAAGTTTGGATTCTTCTGTAATGTTCCAATTAGTCTTGTATGCTCCTTACTGCCTGACCTCTTTCTGTGAGAGTAGTCTTAAACAGCTAAACCCGTCTGTTTTGCTGATAAAACAATTGTGTGGCTTTTATGGCTTAAATCTCTATATTATAAGCCTTGTCTGTGAATAAAATATTTTTTACTTTACACATCTTCCAAAAGTGACATGCAACAGTTACAATACCCTATGTAGAAGGGTTTTTGTTTTTTAACAAGGCTTACACTGCACGGGGGTGTAGTGAGGTGGGCTTATGTGTGCTTTGCTGATGTGCGCGGGAGTCAAGAACGTAAAAACTCAGAAAGCGTTCAACTGGTAATCCATCATTAGAGAAACATATCTAACAATGAGAATAAATTGATCTACTTGGGAAACAACAGGGGTTGAATCTACTGATAAACTAAAATAACCTGCCTGTTTGATGCTGCTCAGTATTGCTTCTTGATCTGTATTAACCATCAATTGGATACTCACATATGGTTTTGGAGAAGTACAATGGCTGACCAGAGCCTTTACCTCCTTACTGATTTATGTGAGCACACAGAAAGGGATCAATTTTGGCAATTAATTCAAGCATTCCAAGAAAGTTAGCATTGTTTGCTGAACCAAATGCTTCAATAGCTCCCCTAAACCCAAAGCCACATTCTGCCAAAAGGGAAATCACTACAACAACTCACTGAAGTATGTGCCTCCAATAATCCTGCTCTGCTTTGATTTGCTCTTCAAGTTTTAATGTGAGCGTTTGACCACGCTTTCTTGTTAAGTTCGTTAGCATAGAGTTCATATGATTTTTAGAGCTTCCTTGGGTTTGAACAAGATAAGCATGATGCCAGTCATCAAATCCAGTAGAAGCTAAAGTTGTAGTTGAGGTAGTTTGGTTAAAGAAAAGTTTGCACACAAAGCAGTAGACCATTCATTTTGTGGGAGAATACACTAGCCATTCTCAAGGGTAGGCCATTTACTTTGGTGTAATAGAATAAATTATTTGAGCAGAATTGGGCTGGGTTTTTCTATGTTCACTTTGAAGTGCTAAAAGGTAGACCTTTCTCAATCCAGAAGGATATTTCCTTGTTATTCAGTGTGGTCCATAAGCCCATGCCATTATTGTCTCTGAAATTACTTTACCATGAACAGTTGGTATTTTTGTGTCTGTAATGCTAGGATTTTCGCTGAGATAATTTACTTTGTTTTCCCATTCTTTAAGATAGTAATGAGCTCAAACTGCTTCTTTTGGTGTAACTATCTTGTGACACGTTCCCTCAGCGCCTTGTGTTATTCCTTTGACTGTAGATCCTGTCACTTCATTGTCACTTTCTCCAGATGTTTCTGTACTTGTAGTGATAGTTATTGACAACAGTTCTCATTGAAGTTCTTGGGAAGCTGTGTTCTGTATGTGAACTGGTTGTTCTTCAGTATGCTCAGACTGCTCAGTATAGTCTACCTGATTTTCTTCTGTTTGTAAAAAAGAATGTTCTGTATATGAGGGATTCTGTAGGGCTCTTTCTGCATGCTGTACAAAGCCATATGATGTGATTGGCTTTAAACGTTGGAGCATTTCCTTCTGTTCTTTTTTTGTTTTCATTTACTAGCACCACTTTTATATCGCTTACTCATTATTTTCACAAAAGTCAAATTTAAATATTATTGTGATTCACAATGATATAAAATTATCCTCCCTTGTTTTCAAAATGCACACTGTAATGATAGCCAGTGATCTGAGCACTTGTATTGCTCCATAGGTGACATTATCATTTGATTTTGAGTAGCTTTAAAGCAGGTGTCAGGAAACTTTTTCAGCAGGGGGCCAGTCCACTGTCCCTCAGACCTTGTGGGGGGACGGACTATATTTTGAAGGGGGGGGGAATGAACGAATTCCTATGCCCCACAAATAACCCAGAGATGCATTTTCAATAAAAAGGACACATTCTACTCATGTAAAAACATGCTGATTCCCAGACCGTCCGCAGGCCGGATTTCGAAGGCGATTAGGCCAGATCTGGCCCCCGGGCCTTAGTTTGCCTAGCCATACTTTAAAGCCTCCATGAACTTTATTAAACAGTAAGTAGGCACCTGTGTAACTGTTATGCAGTCATAGACTGATATATCATGTGTTTAATGTTGCTAAGCAACTGAGCCTAGGTAGTAAAATTTGCCTTTTTTTTAATGGCAAGAGTCCAAGTCCTCCCCAGATTATGAGGCTTTGGGCTATAGCCCACTCAGACTGCATGTAATTCTGGCACTGTTTTCAACTACGGTTTAATATGATGTGTGAACCAGACCAAAGTCTCATTTAGATAGCTCTCAATGCCAGCATTTCTCACACTTGTCTTAGAAATTTTATACATTTCCCAAGGTGTTACATATTGTACAGAAGCCATTTTGTAGCACTGCTCTCGGAAATCCAAATCAGCTATAGATCAATATTCTCCAAATTATGAACAATTTCCCCCTCTCCCCTCCCTTCTATTTTAATATGAAAGTATTAATTGAGGTACCAGTTTCGGGCAAGAATGGTCTTTCCCGAACCCTTTACTTAGGCATTCATGAGTGCTGTGGCATAGATTTATATTACAGGTAAAATACCATTTTGTTTTTTGGCTTTGGGATAAGAACAGCTTGCAGCAATGATGGAGCATCCATAGCTCAGTGGTAGAGCATGTACTTCACATAGAAAGGGTCCTATGTTCAGTACCTGGCAGCTCCAATTAAAAGGATCTCATAGTAGGTGATGGGACAGACCTCTTCTGAAACTGTGGAGAGCTGCTGCCAGTCAGAGTAGACAGTACAGTGGTGCCCCGCTAGACGAATGCCTCGCTAGACGAAAGGCATTCGCTAGTGAAAGGCTGCCTCACAAGACGAATTTTCCTATGGGCTTGCCTCGCAAGACTAATTTTTTTCCGTCAAACCGCTATTCTCCCGTTGGTGCTTTGCAAGACGAAAAATTCACTATACGGCAGCACTCGCAGAACGAATTATTTTCGTCTTGCGAGGCACCACTGTACTGTACTACAGGTATAAGAATAAATAGTCTGACCAGTTAAAAGGTTTCCTAAATCTGTGCTAACATTTGATGTGTGAATAAATGCCTTGAAGGGCTTTCTTCAACCTACTGAAACAGCAAGTAACAAGATCCCTGGAATCTCTGTAGCCCTCCAGATGTTGGTGGACTAAAGCTTCCATCATCCTTGGCAACTGTTGTATAGGATAACATGTTGATAGACATTTAACGTGGGCTTAAATTATGTCCAGGCCTGATATTCAAAGTAGATTGCTTATGTACCCATCAGAACTGAGCATATAGCAAAATTTTGGTGCCTGTGTCAGGGTGTAGGCTGTTTCCTCTTGCTCTGGGCCTTTTCACCATTTTCAGTTTTGTTACTTTTAGTTGTTGGTTATTGTTGTTTGAGGTTCTTAAACCAATTATTTGCTCTGGGCAAGATCTGAACGGTCTCATCACTTCTGTATAATCCTAATGTTGTCAGCTGTAAAATGAGATGGCTACTAATTTCAGTTTGTATGCTATTTGTGAAAGTTTTTATCGGAGAAGGAGAGGAAGTTACAGTGGGAGTTATATACAGTGGTGCCTCGCTAGACGAAAATAATTCATTCTGCGAGTGCCTTCGTCTAGCGATTTTTTCGTCTAGCGAAGCACCAAGGCAGAAAGCAGTTTTCGTGCCGGAATTTTTTTTTCCCCGTCTTGCGAGGCAGCCCCATTGACTTTTTCGTCTTGCGGGGCAGCCTTCCGCTAGCGAATGCCTTTCGTCTAGCGAGTTTTTCGTCTAGCGAGGCATTCGTCTAGCGGGGCACCACTGTACCAGGCATAGGGAGCAGCATGGTAGAAGGCAGAAGTGGGAGAATGTAGCCAAAGCAGTAGTAACCTGATGATTCGTATGGAAACTTCATTTGTTTTGGGCAAACATACCATGTTTCTACAATGCTATTAACAAGAATGTTGATTTTGATTTCAGTAGGGGTTTTTTTAAAGTTGAATTTTTTTAAGTAAGAGGAAAATGTGGTTAAAGATGTATAAATATTCATCATGCCCTACCTGTCTATTATCCCAGTCAATTTCCACCCCATATTCCAAGCATTTTAATGTCATGAACACGGAACTGATCCAGTTGCCTGCTGCATCGTCCACACTCCTTCCTGTTAGTAGTCATCCTGTGAGCTGAGAGCTTCACTTGCTAGACAACATGCATTTTGGGACCAGCTTTACTAGCCCCTTAGTTTTGTTTAAAAAGTAGAGTTGGAGCCAAATATTTACTCAGTTATGCATTAATAATTTGTTTACTAATTTATTTTTAACTGGCATTTTCCTTCAGGGATTCTACAAATGAAACTACTGCACATTCAGATGCTGGTAGTGAACTGGAAGAAACTGAACTGAAGGGGAAAAGAAAACGCGGTCGTCCTGGCAGACCTCCAGTATGCCACTTATTTTTTCTTTGAATACCTGTTTTAAGACTGTTCTTGCATTTCATTTTCTTAATTTCCACATGAAGTTTTCTTTACATATTAATCTGTATGAAAGCTTGCCATGTAATTGGTAAACAAGTAGTATTGGATGCTTTAGTGCAGCAGAAAGCCAGCTTGTAAGAGAAGTTAACCTTTCATATTTTGTTTTGTGTCACATAAATATTATTTTAAGTATTCAAGCAGGTTTGATATGCAAAATGTTTGGAAAATACTTTTTTTTTCAAAATATAATGTTTGCAAAATATATTAAGATTGTTTTCTGAAAACTGCAAGAAAATATTTTGCTTTTGCTGGGTGAATTGTTTACTAAGGTTAAAAACAGTGTGGCACGCCAGCATCTTGCAAGTGGATTTCTGCTTATGCTTATGTTCCTCTCCTCCACTCTGCAGTCTCTTGCATGCCCCCCAGATCTGTTCTGGAGCAGTGGGCTGTCAGGCAGAGAGGGAATGCAAGAGGCTATGTGGAAAGGAGAGGCAGAAGAAATTGCATTTCACAAGTGGAAATCTGTTGCACAGTTAGTTGGGTATTATTGGATGTCACCTATAGCATAATTCATGTTGCTTAATTATTATAATAAACCTGTTATGGAAGATTTGGTTTCTCAGTTGTGCAGGAATGCTAGAAAATGGTTCTTAGTTAAAGGGTCTCTAGAGCACGATTAAATCAGCTATGCAGATAAACCTTTACTCTCATGAATCCTAGGCTGCTCTTGCTACTTTCAGTCTTTGCTACTCTTTTAGGTTCTTATAAATTTCCTCATGTTTCATCACCCTCTCTCTTCTTTAACACTTTTTTTTCCTGAGCTTTTTTCTGGCACATGGGTGGCTTATTGCAAGCTTTACATGCTCCTGGAAGCCAGATTTGTAGTAGTGTGATGTTGAATTCCACCTTCTGTGTCTGCTATGTACATTTCAAGATTAAATACTTATTTCAAATTAACAAATTAGTGTGTATGGTAGTGTGCCTACCTTTGTAGTGTGGAAAATTGCATTTGTTTGTTTTAGGGGCGGAGCAGAGAAGCTTTAATTGTCAGTGGAGAATGCAACCCCTTTAAAGACTGTTTGTGTCATGGAATATCTGACTTATTTTGAAATGCAATTTGGGATTGGGACTTGTTTCTTGCACTATAATCTTTAGAAGCTAATTTACATTTTTTTGGCATTGAATATTACAGACTGTGTAATGTGCTGAGTTTTTAATATTGCAAGCAGCTACTTTTCTTTGACTTCTGTATGCACTACAGGCACACACACAAGTTACGGTTGCTCTCAGCATCCTGATATATGTGCGCCCAGTGTACATAATGACTTTGTTTAAAAAGTCATGTAGTTACTTCAAACGTATATGCTGTGATTTCATTATTTGGTCTTTAAATTGTTTTAATTTGCGTGGTTTAAATTGGTTTAAATTGACATTAAAATTTCTATAGTAAGGCATGTCAGCATGTGCCTTGATAAGAGCTAAGCAAATGTACTCAGTACTTGCTGGAATAGCAGTTAATACAGCCAAAGTTGAGTGCTTCTAAGTCTGATACTGTGTGCTGAAGTCTGATTCTGTCCTGTCCCCGTCCCCCGTCCCCCCCCCCGGTTAATTGTAATAATGTAGTCTGAATTATAAAAGTGTTATTCAAAATGCCTACCCCTTGTTAAGGGAAAGAGCAAAGTTTGCTTGTTAGCAGAAGGGAAAACAGATACTTCTTTCATTTGCATTTAAATTAGTAGCTGATCAGGAGTTAACTAAGTTTTACATGACCTAGAGTCTGCCCTACGTCTGAATAGATGCAATTAGTGCAAGAACCCAACAGTCTCAAAGTATCAGTATACAGTTCAACTTGAGACAACTGTTTTTTTCTATAATGGTGGTATTAAACTGGCTTAGAAGTATAAGTTTGTGTAAGAAAAAAATCCAGGACTCTAGAAGATGACCCTGTTGTTTAGTTATCACTTCTAAAATATGACACACGACACTCTGAAGATGCTTACTGTGCATGTTTTAAAGACTTTCCTAAAGAGCAGACTTTGGTGGGCAGTTGTTTATAACTATTGGTTCAGTCCATTTGCATTAGAATGTCTTGATGTAATCATTTTATTGTTTACACAATATTGCACACAGCGCAGGGAGAGGTCTGGTGCAATTAGTGCCAATAATAAATGTCATTGAAGAAGTCAGCTCAGTGCTTAAATCTTACTTGACTTAAGAGACGTGACGTGTGTGTTTCCAATTAAAATACACTCAGTGTTTGGTAATAAAAGTTGGAGATGAGAAATAAAGTAATTTCAGTTGCTAGCATTCATGCATGCACTGTTAACATTGAAATAATATAAAATAATGCAACTCCCCCCCCCCCTTTGCAACACATGTATTATGCAACATGTATGTTATTTTAGTGAATACAGGCATTGTATTTGGCAATGTTTGACAAAAATAGAAACAGAAAATCTGGTTACCGCTGGAAATTCTCAGGCTCTACTGCCAGTAATGGTTAAACAGAGAAGAGAGAGATGCCATACAGACCTTTAGAAAGACTCTGAGGGCTTACCGTATTTTTTCGTGTATAAGACTAGGTTTTTTAACCAAAAAACTAGGTTTAAAATTGGGACTCGTCTTATACATGGGTGGTGCTGAGGGATGTTTTCTTAATTTGGAGTTCCCAAAAATAGAGGGTGTCATATACACAGGGGTGTCTTATAGACAGAAAAATATGGGTTTTGTTTCAGGAAGCTTATACATAATGTATATTTTTTGCTACATTGCTCTGTGAAATTACTTTGGTAAATTGGTTTTTATATTCTGTGGTGGGTGGGTGTTACTGCTGACTAGTTTGTGTACATGTAGAAATTATTTAGAATTAATACTGTGGGTTAAACCACAGAGTGTAGGGCTTGCTGATCAGAAGGTCGGCGGTTCGAATCCCCACGATGGGGTGAGCTCCCGTTGCTCGGTCCCAGTTCCTACCCACCTAGCAGTTCGAAAGCACCTCAAAGTGCAAGTAGATAAATAGGGACCGCTCCAGCGGGAAGATAAACGGCGTTTCCGTGCGCTGCTCTGGTTCGCTAGAAGCGGCTTAGTCATGCTGGCCACATGACCCGGAAGCTGTCTGCAGACAAAGGCCGGCTCCCTCGGCCTATAGAGTGAGATGAGCGCTGCAACCCCAGAGTCGGACATGACTGGACCTGATGGTCAGGGGTCCCTTTACCTTTACTTTGTATTACTGTTGCATTTCTAAGTTTTTATTATGTAATCTGCCTTGAGAGCTTGGAAAGACAGCCTATAAATTTTCAAAAGAAACCAATGAAATAATATAGAAGTCCCACATTTTCAGATATGTGTTCCTGGCAAACATCCCATAAAGGCTTTTGCCAGATCATCCCTTCCCAATTTCACCTTCTAATTTGGAGATCCTCACCTCACCCTCCAAAACAAAAATGTGTATGAATGATACAGAGACTAAAATGAGTAAAATGGGAGAATTTAATTATCATATGACAGCATGTAACAAGGCAAGTGATACTGTATCTAGACTTTGAATGCTCCTTTGCGTAACAGAAATCCTGAATATCTGGCCAGTGGTCAGCCTTTAAGCCTTTTGGGAGGAAACATCAGCTTAGTGATAGAGCATATCCTTTTCATGCAAAGGTTGCAAGTTCAATCTCTACTGCCTCCAGTTAGAAATGAGATAGTAGGTGATTGGAAGAGCTTATTTGAACTTAAAAATCAGCTACAAAGGTAGCTCTCTTGGTTTATAAGGGAGGGAAAATCCAAAATCCGCTGGGTGATACCTTTATTAGGGCTAACCAAAATGCCGCAAAAGCGTGGAAAGCATTAAAAAAGAATATTAAAACATAACTTTTACTGATGATAAAAACATATAAAATACCCAAAATATTCTGTATACATGCCCAGACGAAAAACTCGCTAGGAACAGCATTCGCTAGCGGAAGGCTGCCCTGCAAGACGAAAAAGTCAATGGGGCTGCCTCGCAAGACGAATTTTTTTTTAAGCAAAAACTAGCGGTTTGCATTGGTGCTTCGCAAGACGAAAAATTGCTCTACAAAGACACTCGCAGAACGAATTATTTTCGTCTAGCGAGGCACCACTGTACACTGATTGGAAACTTGCAATTCAACAACCAGCAGAGAAACAGCTTCTTCACACTGTGAGCTTTCAAATAGGAAAATATGCAGTGCAAAATGCTTCTTTCAGACTTTCAGAGGGAGGAAGCAAAGAAGTAATACATTTACTTATTTCACATGAATCTTTTACAAGTTAGCTGGGAACAAATCCTTTGTATTGGAAATCTTGTCCATACTGATAACAACAAGAAATTTCCTGAATAAATATTGGGGTGAAGATAGTGATGAGTAAGGCTGCTTGTCTTTGAACTCTGTGGCCTGTTCAGGTGCTGGTTTGTTTTTATTTTGAATAGTCAATTGATTCAGCAGTGTTAATTGCAGCATACAAACAAGGAGCCCATCTGTTTTACTTTTACATGGGATTAAAATCATGTATTTTAATTGGAGTGAATCTTGTTTATTGGAAGGCTAGTTATGTATTATTAAATTCACAGTTTTTCGACAGCTGGCTTAGTTTGTTCTGAATTGTTGGTCTTTGAGTGACAAGGCAGAGCAAAGTTTGCGATTTTTGCAGGTGTTGTGAATGGATTGGAAGTAACAAGGCTTAAAGTGAAGAATAGCAAGCAGAATGAGTCAGGGGCCCAAAGAAATGGAGGCAGGGATATTGATGGAAAACAGAACTCAGAATGTTTAAGAGGTCTGAGTTGGATATTTGTTACTCATGAGCTGGAGTAACTGAAAACAATGTATCCTAATGAAAAATGCTCAGTAACTTTGATAACCCTTCCCGCACTTATTATATGCATGTACTTTAAACTGCAGTTTAAATAAACACACTCTTTTAATAGAGCATAAGGAAGGAAATTATGTATTGAATATATGTAACTATCTTGCTGTATTTTGTTATGCTGAAATGTAGTCTTCGCATACTTGATACATATACTTGCAATTGTAAGTGCTATCAGATACTTAGACCAAACACTCTACTGCCACCACTCTGTGAGAGGCTTTCATCAGATAAATAATATCCAAGGGAATATCCTTTTCTGTGTTTCAGTCAGCATGGAATTGGATTGGTTAGAAATACAAAAGGGAGGGAGAATAAAAGTATTTCAAACTGAAACAAGAAAAAGTAATGTTCAAACTGAAAAGAAGCATGACAAAAATAACTATACCATTTATAACAAAGAATACATTTGCTATACCCAGGGTATAAGGAATGGCAGGAGCATATAAATGTTTGGAGACGAAAAACAATATCTGCTGATAGATTGTATATGTATGCTGGCATGTTTGCACACAAGATTGCTTGATGGCTTTAAAAAATGAGGGGGTATATGGTATATATGAATATTGCAATAAAATGGTGGAGAAAAAAGCTCATGTTTAGAGCAATATACAGTGGTACCTCCAGTTGCGGACAGGATCCACTCCGGAGCTCCAGTCAGATCCCAAGGTTTCTGCAACCGGAGGGACCATTTCTGCGCATGCGCACGGTATGGTAGAGTGCTTCTGCTCATACGCACGGGGCGAAACACTTCCGGGCTTGCCACTTTTGCAACCCGAAGTTTACGTTACCCAAGGGTAACGTAAGCCGAGGTGCTACTGTATATTCCACCTGAAACCCCCAACGTGTCCACAATCAGGTCATTGATGAGGAAGATCTTATTCATAGCCAACCTGGCATTCAAAATCAACAGCTGCAGACCCAAGGGCTGGCTGATAAGACAGCCACAGTTCCCTAGGTTGGAGTGGGGGCTGGTACATGACACACAGTCACTAACTGCTTGTGCTGTGTGTCCCTTACTAGGCCTTTTTTAAAAGAATTCAAATTTGTGAAAATTGACCACATCCACTTTTATACCTTAGGACCTCTACACCTCAGCCACACAGCAACTTTGACATGCAGCCCCCAGAGAGTTGACCATAAAAAGGTTAGCCACCCCAATGTAGAGTCTGAATCAGGTCTGCTAATCTGAATTGCTTTTATTGTGTATTTTGTGGTTTTTATCTTGTATTTTTATGTTGTAAACCGTCCTGAAACCTACGGATGAAAAGCAGTATACAAATTTAATAAGTAAATAATAAATTGAGTCAGTCTGTGAAAGGCAGTATGAATATAAGGTGTATTGCAAGGGTGTGAAACCTACTGCCTGCTTAATGATTAGGTCAACCAGGCCTCCCAGCCAAATCACACCTATCTGCAGTTAAAAGCATGAAAGTTGCTTTTGGCAGGCATCTCTGATCAGCTGATCAATGGTGCTTGAAAAGCCCCAAGTGCATCATGTTCCAGGCACCTGACTATTAGTTGATTGACAATGATTTGGAAGTGCTGCTCAATGCGCTTTTGCAATATTCCTTTGGATACCACTTAAAAATTTCATATAGTGTTATACAAGTTTTTTAAATACATGAATGTTCTGTTTTTTAAAGGAGAATTTTTTTTCCTCTTCAAAGGAAGCAGTTCGTATTCAAAGCCCTTCCCCAGCACTATAAACTGTTGTCTCTGGAGAGGGGGAAATAATTCCACTTTTAGGAGCATTTATCACTCGGCAGAGACTTCTAAGGGCTTGTCCCTAACTGACAATGAGCTGGCTGTCAACTAATGGGAGCCTCTTTGAAGGCATGCTCCCAGGGCTAATAAACTGCTTGGCACTAAAAGCATGTCTTTAAAGAAAGTTGTTCTAAACAACAATTAGCTAACCAGCAGTTATACTAACCTTCTTTGAGCTTTGACAGGTGTCAGTCACCTGACTATAACATCAGGTGATTGACAGGTGTGTGATCCTGCCCACCTCCAGAAGTTGGCCTGTGGGAGATGGGAGTGGGTAAGGATCGAGCCTGGCAGCTGGATCCAGTTCCTTACCCCTAGTTTATTGATAAGCTACCTACACAGTAGAGACACAAGTTGTGCAGACCTTGCCTATATTTTGGCACCACTTGCCTTGCTCTTTAAAGTCAGCTGTTAACCAATTATGATAGAAATAATGGCACAAAAAGTAGAATTTGTCTTTGATAAATTTGGTATTTCACAGATTGTGCTTGGCTGGTTCAGGGCTGAAGTACATAATGTGCATCACTTGATTTATGATAACTGCCAGCTGCTGAATGGACAGTAGATTATGCAATCCAGTTTTATTGAAGATAATTGTTTTTGAGGAGGTGTAAAATTCTGCCACATGTTATATGTGGGTCCATTCGCACATGCAAGGCATCACTTAATGCATGGGTCACCAATCTTTTTAGACCAGTGGGCACATTTTGGTTTTTTAGAGAGTGCTGTAAATTCTAGTCATAAAATGGCTGCCATGGGAGGCATGGCATAAAATCAGAGAGAATACTGTCATAGTGAAGCTTTTCGCGTGATTGCATTTCCATACTGGAAAAGACAAGCTGTTTAATTTCTGCCTGTCGTACAGCTACTAAAGGCACACAAACCCCATTTTCCCCCAATGACAAGCCTCAGCCAAAGTCTAGGTTGCCGTCCTATACCCACTTACCTGGGAGTGAGCCCCATTAAACACAAATAGATGTCTGAGGAGACATGTATCCTGTTGTACTGTAGGTTAATTATACAATGAATTCTTAATAACTCCCTAGTCTTTAGCTCCTGCACAACAGAGTTTTTATATTTTGCATTTGTGTGTGTTTGTCTTGTTTAATAATATTTGCAGAAAATAACTTCTAGGAACTACCTGATCTCAAACAAATCCACCACAGAAAAGATGCACCCTGGCTGCTTGGGGCAGAAGTACTACTACAGAGTTTTCAAGAACTAAAATATGACAGTAGCAGGAAAAGAAAGTAGCAGGAAGAAACGGCAGTTGTTTGAACCCCAGGGATTCCTATTGCCTGGTGTCCAAAACAACTCACTTATCAATTACAGGTTTGACTTACTGACAAGTAGAAGCAGCCAGATTGGCTCATTTCAAAGAAATTGCTTAGATAGGGTACCTGCATGCTTTGCTTCATAGCTTTGTTTTTAGGAGGGCTAGACACCTTCTTTAAAAAAGAGTAGTACCCCAAAAGTTCAGTGTCTGGGGTCTCTGCCAATGAAGGCATTTACAGGCACCATGGCATCAATGGTCACTGTACTGATGACTCTAATTTAATGTTTCAGTCATCAGTCTTTTAAATTTTATTGCTTTCACTGTGCTAGGCATCATGCAGATTACAAATCAAAGCAGGCAAGTCCTACCAATATTTCATATTACAACAAAATAAGATAACAAGATGGGGGGTGGGAAGGGGAAAAGAAAATTTTAAAGTATCAACATGAACAGAAAATTATCGCATTTGTCAGACAGCAACAAAGTGCTGATTTCCATGTATTAAAAATGCTGTCAACAGCAGAAAGCCGAAGAACAAGCTTGTGAGTAGGGAGGGAATGGCAGGAATAGAGAGGAGTTGGAGCATGTAATGGTTAAGAAGTAAAGATTCAATCTATGTTAAGTGCAGGATTGAATAGGCAGCCAATGTGAGGTACAGGAAAGAGGAGAGAGATTATCATTGCAAGACCTGGGAAAGGTTGGCAATGCTCCAGAATTAACAAATCAAAGGCTGAAGGTGAGAAACTGGAAAACTTGCCCAAAATACAAGAATCAATGTGTGAAATTAAGCCTGACCTGGAGTTTGGCAGTATTCTTAGAAAAAAACTGAACAAATCTTAGAAACATTATAAGGAAACAACAAGATTTAGCACTAGAATGAATCTGACCAGGAAAAGACAGTGTTGAACCTAAAATAAGAGGAAAACTAGAAGGTGAAGAGAAACATTGTCAATATCTTTAGAAAGTGAGACATTAGAATTAGGTGAAATAAATAGTAATTCTGTCAGTAGTCTATTGCTCAAGTTCATACAGAATGGCCAGGCTATGATTTGGCTGTCAAAAACCTTGATGTCAGCTTGCAGGCTCCCTCCCTCCCTCTGAAGTCAATTTGCAAAATATAGTTTGTCAGCTTTGATCTCTTGTGACATCCAAATTGCCAAACCATGCTTATGGCTATTACTCTACCTACAGAAGTGCCACACAGATGAAAATCAAAATCAGACAGACTAGATCTAACACATGGTTTGGCAAGATATTACAGGAAACTGAGTAAAATACAGGGATGAGAACTTGATGTAACTTGAGAAGATTTGGTAAGAGTGAGGAAAAAATGTTAACTGAATGAAAGTAACATTACTGCCAAAATAATAATTGAAACTGGGGGAGAGTGAAGGGGAAATTTGAGATGGATGTGTCTGAAGCAGGGAATTAAAAGCATATACTTTGGAGAAAAAGCAGAAGCATAAACTCTAGAAGGAAAAAAATAGGTAGAAGGGCAGAAAGAAAATCAGCATAGGAAAGAGAGGTACCATAGACCAGGGGTCAGCAAACTTTTTCAGCAGGGGGCCGGTCCACTGTCCCTCAGTCCTTGTGGGGGGCCGGACTATATTTTGGAAAAAAAAAAATGAACGAATTCCTATGCCCCACAAAAAACCCAGAGATGCATTTTAAATAAAAGGGCACATTCTACTCATGTAAAAACAAGCAGGCCCCACAAAAGACCCAGATGTGCATTTTAAATAAAAGGACACATTCTACTCATGTAAAAACACGCTGATTCCCAGACCATCTGCAGGCCGCATTTAGAAGGCGATTGGGCCGCATCCTGCCCCCGGGCCTTAGTTTGGGGACTCCTGCCATAGACTTTTGGTTGCCTTGGGGCTCAGTTGGAGATACCTTAAGCTGGTAGTTTGACCAACATGACAGAGAGCAAACAGTAAAGAGATTTAAAAATACCCCAGCTACCTAAGCACCTGAGTAGGCTTGTCTGAACAAAAATGTTTTTAGCAGACACTGAAAAGTTCTTATGCCAGAGGACCACGTGTTCACATTGCAAAGCAAAGTTTGCTTTGCATTTCAGACGTGAGGATGTAAAATGGGCATGCTTGCAAGTGGTTGGTGCAAATGCCATTGGATAACTACTTGCACCTCATCTATAGTGATGAGGACTTAATAGAAACAGAAGTATATATCAGGATTTTTATTTCTAAGTTGAAAACAGCCCCTTCATGGACGGAAGAGGGGTTTTGGGTTGTTTTTTGCTCACGGAACCTTTGAAGCAATGCCAGGATAAACTATTCATTGTATTGATTATAACATGGGTTGGCAAACTAAGGTCTCCAGGCCAGATCAGACCCAATTGCCTTCTGGATCCGGCCCATGGACGGACTGGGAATCTCCACCTGGATCTCCAGCATGCACATTCTTTCCCTCTCCCTCCCTCACACAGCGCCACCACCTACTCCTCCCTCCCTCCTCCCAGCTTCTTCCCGCCCTGCCTAGAGGAGGAAGGGGACTGGGCTTTGTTGGTACCAGCAGCAGCAGCGCTCAAGTGGCCATTTTAAGCAGCCCCTCTTCGGAGCCCTTTCGCGTGCTGCTGATCGTCCCTCTGCCGCCGCTAGCCCCAGCCGTTCACAAGACACAGATAAGCAGCCACCAGGGCTCATGGTGCTCTTGCATCATTCCCCCCAAAATATAGTCCAGCCCCCCACAAGGTCTGAGGGACAGTGGCCCCCCTGCTGAAAAAGTTTGCTGACCCCTGGATTATAATATCCCTGTTTGTTTTTCTATTCTACTTTTTGGGTTTTGTAGCTGGAAATAAGGCCATAATACATGACCAAAATGTTCAACTCGAGTTTTGTAGCCTTCTCCCAATTTTCATTTTTAAACTTTGTGATCATGGGCGTTAGCTACCTAAACAAATTTAAAGTAGTGCCTCTTTACAAAGTACTTCATGGTTAGTGGAAATGTTGAACTGGGAGAACTATCTACTGTGTGGCATTCCTTTCATTCATACATATATCCATCCAGGTTTTTTAAGGGAGCAACCAACCAGGGTTGTTGAGCTTTCTGCAAAATAGCTTCTCCTCTTCGCTGTGCTGCCTGCTGCCTCTGGTGTGCAGCCGCTACACTATAGAGGTGCCAGAACTCAGTTCCAGTGAGTTAAGGCTTGAAAGAAGCCCTGCATCTATCCATCCATCCTGCTCTTCTGAGATGAGCAAAGCTGCTTATGAAAATAATAATAAAATACATATTATATATGTTTAAATCTAATGGCTTTGATCCAGAGCTAAGCATGTCAAAGGATTGGCAGAAACAGACTTTCCTTGTCCTGCTTCTCTCCCTCAGAACTTCCTCCCAAGAGCTAGAACTAAAGAATAGGGAACCCTGTTATTCTTTGGTGAGGAGGGCTGGAAAGGAATGGGGATTTCTCAAAAATTAGGAGGCGATGCTTTGTGTGAGAAGCTGCCTCACCAGGGATCCCTGCCATACTCATTCCATTCTATAAGTCCCTCTGACCCTTGAAAGAAGTTTTTTTTTGGAGATTGAGGAGCTAGCAGCAGGAGCAAAAGTCAAGTTCTGTCAGCCACGTTTGGCATGTTTATCTCTGGATCCAGCCCTGTGAACTTAAGGTAAGCAATTGGTTTGTCATGTTTTGCTAATGTCTTGAGATTTTTTCCCCTTTGAAATATAAAGCCATATAGAAGGGAAATGAATAATGAAGATGCATATTTAAAATGCACTGTTTTTCTTGCTGATAATTCAAAACTCTGGACTCTCCGTAATACAACTTTAAGTATAAGGAACTGAATGATATAAAGACATCAAAGTTCTTTCTCCTGCTCTTCTGTTTCCCAGTCTGCCAATAAGAAGCCTCGAAAGACTCCAGCAGAAAAATTCCGTTCTGAAACTGGAATAAGAGGAACAGGTCGAGGAAGAGCTAATGGTCACCCACAGCAAAATGGAGAAGGGGAACCTGTCACTTTGTTTGAGGTGGTGAAGTTGGGCAAAAGTGCTATGCAGGTAAAATTATGGGTGCCTGTTGCAGGCTCTGTTAAATTTTAAAAACTAGATTTAGAACCCTAGTACATTTCCAGAAAAGTATTCTGGTAGTTGGCACCACAAAGTACTTGAAGGAACAGCTGGGTAAATTCCCAGTAAGGAAACACATTGACCAAGTGCAACTATAGTGGCTTTATGCGAGAGGGTGGGGTGGGGTTATCTTGATTATATGGGAATAGGGAATCTCAATTAGTAATGAGTTTTAAAGGTATTCTTAAGAGATGATTCCTTTTTGTTACCAGATTACTGGTTGTAAACCAGTATTTGTAACTTACTATTGTTTTCTATTGAGTCCCTCCAAGTATGTATTTATATCTTAAATAAATAACAAATTCTGTGATTGTTGGCATTCACTGCAGTTCTTAAATAATTATTTCAAACAATTAAAAAAAAGGTTGTGAAGGACTTTTTTTTATTCCAAACCAAATTAAAATGTACCGTGGGGTAGTTAAATGTACCCAAACAAGCCCATGTTATCTAAGTCTATTTCCTTAGATTAGTTTTTGTTTGAAAACCCCCATGGGACTTTTTAAAGAATCCCAATTTATTCTATTGGCACAAAAAGTACCCCAAACACAGGAATTAGTATGAAATTTCAGGGAATACTTTTTGTCACAGCCGTTTTTTTAAATTGTATGAGAAAAAAGCAACTTGCAATGGTAAATGGCTGAACTTCAGGGATGTTATTTACTACTGTGTAGGTGACTGTATTGTGGGTCTACATATGTGTAGACCAGATTTTAGACAAAATCATTGGATGAAACTATCAACATTTTGAGATACAGGTGGGTAGCCGTGTTGGTCTGCCATAGTCAAAACAAAATCGAAAATTCTTTCTAGTAGCACCTTAGAGACCAACTGAGTTTGTTCCTGGTATGAGCTTTCGTGTGCATGCACGTGTATCTATATATATATACACGAAATATATATTTCGTGTGCATGCACGTGTGTGTATCTGAAGAAGTGTGCATGCACACGAAAGCTCATACCAGGAACAAACTCAGTTGGTCTCTAAGGTGCTACTAGAAAGAATTTTCGATTTTGTTTTAACATTTTGAGAGTACAGTAGAGGTGGGGTAGTAATAGCTAAGGTACACAGCAACTGAGGGCTAGTGTACACAGTCTTCCTAAGGAAAAGAGCAGCTGAATATACGTTTGAGGCAGCTGTGCAGACATATCAAAATTAATAGGTGGGCATGCCACATTTGAAGAGATACTATTAGGCCATAATATACTTTCATTAACTTATCCAAAATGCTCAATCCGCCAAATAATGGGAAACCTTTTAAATTTGACACTTGGACTCAAAATACTGTGTGCACAGTAGTAAAAAAATAGTTGCTCTATATATGAGCTACAGTTTTAGTATATGTGTGTTGAAGCAGACACTGTGGGATATGGTTTTGATCAGTAGGTTGTCCAGTTTCTCTGTGTGATGGAAGAAAGACTAAGGATGATATCCAACCCAGTCATTCTCAGAGCAGACACATCAATGACTTGAGTTGGATATCATCTAAACACACTTCCTGAAATAAGATTGCTTCCCCCCTCCTTTCTTTGAGTTACTGCTGACAAATTAGAACTATTCCTCACATTAGTTCTGCATGCTTATAATTTTTATTGTAATTCTCTGAAGTCTGACCTAAATGAAATTAACTGGATTCCTTGTGTACACTCAAATTTATACCCCCCAAGAGTTGACTATGGATAAATGTGGCCTTTGAACTGAGAGGGTTAGCTCTCTTCCCCTCTTGCAAGGGGTTCTGTTTATACAGATGGGATGTCATTTGCACTTTTTGAAGAAAACAACTAAAAGGTTTTTTAAATAAGAAGTTCTGATATGAATATCTGAATATACCTTCTCTTTTATTGACAGTCTGTAGTGGATGACTGGATTGAATCATATAAACAAGATAGGGACATAGCACTTCTGGATTTAATCAACTTCTTCATCCAGTGTTCAGGATGCCGAGGTACAGATAAATGATAAGAGTTTTATAAAACTGTTCTAAATCTGTATAACTCATCATCCAATGTGTTTCTTGAAGGGGGAATATAATATGTGGTGTGTTACCTAAAACCTGGATAGATAACTTGTATATTACAGTATGTATTCATGTGTTTTCCTGTATGAACACATCTATACAGAGAATGGTAATAAATAAGCAAGATGTTTGAAAGAATAATCAAGCTTAGGTATTAACGCTTAGGTACCTGGTAAATATATAAGAGCTTTATTTAACTAGAATTGAGCTGCCGTATTTTGTAATTTTCTTTCTCCATAGTTAAGAAACTTGTTCTTCAAAGTTAAAGAACTAATGTATTTTAAAGGGCATGGAAAAGAATATGGAATGAGGTATTTTCATATTTGTGGTTATGTAGCCAAAGTTACACCACCACTGCACAAGAGAATTATTAGCAGATTAGTGGCAACCCAGAGATTGTCAAATGTTTTAAAAAAAACACCTTTTAGTAAAACCCAACAACAGGGGTAACAACAACAACATCATCAACAACAACAACAACAATGCCCTCTAAGAGGTCAATGACACGGAATCTTGTGTGAGCAACAGTTGTGAGGAAACTGATGTTTTGGTGGGAAGGGGGAATGGAGTGCTTTGAAAGAAAGGAAAAAGTGACACATAAGATATAAAAATGTCACAGTAGAACTGTTTCATCGTCTAGATATGCCATTTTCTGGTCTGAACTGAGAAGCTATTTTAAAATGTCCCCAGGGATGGAACAGAGTTTTTAATGCAAGTTTTTAATGTAGCTAGGACTGAACCCAGTCCTCCATATCCCCAAATGGGCCACTGAGGGTTGACCCTGCTCAGTGGGCAGACTACCGAGTGACTGTTGGGGGCGGAGAAGGAAAACTAGGATAGTGTGGATGGAATGGTTGGAAAACTAAACAGAAGCACTTCAACGTTGCAAGAGTTTTGTGGCAAAATCACATTTGTCTTTTGTTAATTACTGTTCATTCATATGACAGACAAATCAGCATATTTAGATAACTCTGATGTAACCAATAAGGGTCAGGAGCTTTTCCAGAGTCCCAACATTAAAGGTTTTTTTTTTAATCTGCATTTCAAAGTCAAAAGAGAATCACAGTCTCTTGTAGTTTAATTATTATCCTGAGAATGTGCATCCACGTGCATTATAAACAATTCACTCTTGGAACATACAATTTTCTTGAAGGTTCCTGGTATTTTTCTTTTCCCCATTTACAATGTCTTGTAATTTTACAAGTGATGGTTTTATTATTTCATGTGTTTTGTTCTCTTCTTCCCTTCCTTCCTCAACACATTAGCTGAGTTTGTCATGCTGCTTCACATGCCAATAAAACCAGGTTTTATGGCATACTATATTTTGAACAATGTAGATTTAAATCATTTTAATTCAGAAGCTTCAGAATTCTCAGCAATATTAGCTGAGCTAAAATTATCTGGTTGAAGCTAGGGCTGTAACAATCTGCCTGCTTTATTAAGTCTCTTTGTTGTTTTCGTTTTGTGTTTTAAACTGCCTGGCCCTTTTTCAGAAGTAAAGGAAAATACAGTTATCCAAGCATTGTTCTATTTTGTTGAATTATATGACTGAAAGCATACTGAATAAGATCCAGTATGGGGGAGAATCATAATTACAGTAAATCTATATGTCATTCTATAAACTAATCTTAAATCTAGGCCATTATCTTTTGGCTAGTATTCTCAGATAGTTTCTGATTCCAGTGTCTGGTAAAGGGACACCACTGTATCTACAATACTTCACTTGGAATTAATTCTTTTGCTTTGCTGGAAATATGTCAAGCCAGCAATCAATGAATAATTGTTTGATTATTGATCCTATTATTGCTTTTCTATTATTGATAGCTGGTCTTGCTACTAATATTTGAACATTAATAATTGTCCTGTATTATTTAAAAATAATAATACAGTTTTACCTAGGACAATTAGTCACTTTTATGGTTCTCCAAGTTATGTAGCACTAATACAGACTTGGAAAGCGAGAAATTACATAAATTTGAATTCTTAGAAGCCAGACACTTAACTCACAGCTAATTTAATACAACCAAGCTCATGTTCAGAGAAAGGTCATTGCAAGACTGCATTTTACCCAGACAAAATCATTTTTGTAAGGAATATGACTTTTAAAACATTTTATTAAGAAATCCCAGTGGAATAAGACAGGAGCAAACACCTGGAACCAGATAAAGCTAATAACTGAGGATATGAAAACATGATGGCTGTCACATGATTTTATACCCATTATAGTATACTCACTTTGCTTAAGGGTAAGCACTGTGGTGGTGTTCTGTGTGGTTTTCTGTGTGATGTTCATACATTGCTGATTGGTTTTTGAGACTAGCACATGTTGGACATAGAGAAAAGCCCACAGAAGGGAATTGGCAGAAACTGACTTTGCTGTTTCTCCTTCCCTAGCACCCCATCCAGTCTCCAACTCCTGTTGAATGGAGTGAGTTGTGGTGTAGGGGGAAGGGGGATTCCTCTCTCCCCCAAATCAGTCACAGGTATCTTCCATGAGGAAGGGGCAGGGAAATCTGCTTCTGCTAGCCCCCTACTGCAAACCTCTGCAAAATCTGGCCCAGAGCCGTCCCAAATGGGCTCAAACCCAGAGAGTGTAATATGTGATTTGTTTGTTCAGAGGGGACTCTGGGACTGCCAATACTGTACTGTATAAGCAAAGCAATGAGCTAGATATGTGCAGCCCCTACACATGTTTGGCTGACATAGGACTGAAATGTTTAAATCTAGTTTTAGAAACATGACTGACCCATACATGTTAATTTTTGTTTTAAAATTATAGCACAAAAGTGCACCGCCCACAGGACTAGTGTTGTATTTTTACTGTTGCAATGCAACTGCAGTTATTTTCTCCTCACATTTATCCTCCACGATTCCTGTTCTGTCAAGGTAACCAGAACTTCCGAATGTTTAGGAATATCAGTTGATATTCTAATCCTAGTGTCTTTCAATGGTAAATATAGAATGCTGGGCAGATTGCCAGGCTATAAATAGTGATCGCCAAGTCAAAGGAGAATATGTAAATGGAGGACTAGGCAAACCAGAAAAACAAAACAAAAAAAGCCTCACAAAATGATGGCGATAATTTTTTTTAGTAAGATTTTTATTGAAGATTTTTCATAATACAGTAAGATAAAATAAACTAATAAAAACAAAAAGAAAAACAGAGACAAAGAGAAAAGAAAACACCAAAGGAAGACAGAAAGAAAAAAAGAGGAAAAATAAAAAGGACTTCCAATTTTCCATCTGTCAGTTACATAAAAGAAATCATTCAAAATATTAACTCTAGAATGACATCCAACTGATCTATTTTTTTGTTAGGTAATATTTTCCAAATCTTTCAACCCAGGTGTCTTAAGATTAATTCATTTTCTGTTTTACACAAAAAGTCCAAAAGGGGTTCTCTAATTATTGTTATTAATAAATCTAACGTTTCTCTAATTGAATATATCAGCTTTGTCTTCAATAAATTCAACAACCATTCCTCCATATTAAACAATAATAAGTCTTTCAATCTTTATTTCATAATTATTTTCTTACTTTATATTCATTGGCACCCAGTGCCATATCTTCCATTCCCATTTCCTGCTGTATTTGCTGTGGTTTTACATTCAGATTTTTTTTTTAAATGTCCCTTTCATTTACACTTCTTCTATTCTTTTTCCAAGAAAAGTGCCAGAGGTTTGGTAGGTTTCCCCCCTAAATTCACTCCAAGATGTGCACAGAGTCCTTTATCTCTGCCAGCTCAGAATGTCTCTAGACTTCTCCATCCATCCATGGCTTCATCATTAATATTAAACTCTAAGCAGACAAAATGTGAGAGCCTGTTAAGAAAGTTCAGCATTTATAGTTACTCAATTTGCTTTTGTGTGCACTTCTATTGTGCTCAAGCAAAGTCCCCCCCCCCATTTATTCTAATTAGGGCTGTGTCTTGAGCAGTGCTAGCATCCACATCCAGGCTCTTCCAGTTAAGAGGTTTCATATTTGTCCAAATAAGCACATACCGGGGAAAGTTTGGGACTGCTTGCATGAAGAAAATGCCTTGTGTGACCCATGCCTTACTACTTATATTAATGAAATAGGTCTAACCTTCCTTGTGTGTTTACATTGCTGGTCCTAACTTGTCAGGTCACAGAAATGTTCCTTTGTTTTTGATGTTACAGGGGAAAAGAGGGCAGAAAATGTATGTTTTATTAAACGATTGTTACTTGACCATTTCCTTTCTTTATACAGTGGTGCCCCGCTAGACGAAAATAATTCGTTCTGCGAAAATTTTCGTCTAGCGGGTTTTTCGTCTTGCGGAGCGGCAATGACAGCCGCGCTCCGCAAAACGGGAAAAAAAAAAAGACGAAAATTTTTCGTCTTGCGAGGCAGCCCCATAGACTTTTCCGTCTTGCGGGGCAGCCTTCCGCTAGACGAATGCCTTCGTCTAGCGAGTTTTTCGTCTTGCGAGGCATTCGTCTAGCGGGGTACCACTGTATTATGGCAGATTTTGATGCTATAGAAATCTGGTTGGCTCTTTTCTATCTGCAGAACTCATGTGTGGGAAGCTAAATTAGTGAATTTGGACAGACATTTGTACTGAAACATCACTTGGCTATATTTTTCTGCACATGTAACTTCAAAAATCTTGATATTAAACTTTCTGTCATCATGATTGTCATCTACTGTCTGGGATGATACTCCTTGACTATTTGCTTCCAGCTTCCAGGGCCAAGAGAGATACATTATTGCATATGCCTTCCATTGTTAACTGCTTTTCTCTCTGGTCCTTTAATGTGGTGCTAAGGCAGCTCCCTAAGATTTTAAGGACTTAAGTTCAATTCCCCTTGAGTTTATTTTAATTAATATGTTTCTGAGTGCATATTTTCTCAGAAGATTATCAGATTTGTGTGCTCTGTCTATGGAACCAAAGTGGTGCCAGTTCTAGGACTTAATGACAAATTAAAAACTGACAAATCACTGGGCATCCATCCAAGACTTCTCAAAGAACCCCAGTGTGAAATTGCTGACCTTCTTCCAAAAATAAGTAACATCTCTAAGATAGCTTCTATAATTGAAGACTGGAAAGTGGCCAATGAAACATCAATTTTTTTAAAAGAAAGAAAGAAAGAAATGCAGGAGAGATCTGGAAAATTACAGGTCAATTTGCTTAACATCTATTCTTGTAAAAACTAGTAGCAAGCATTGTTAAAGATAGAATTATCAAGCATGTAGAAGATTGAGTTTCAGAAGCAGAACCAGCATGACTTCTGCAAGGATAAGTCCTAAGAGTTGTTGTTTTTTTGAGAGGGTCAACAAGCATATATTAGAGGTGATCCAGTCACATTTCAAAAAAACTAGTCATGGGAAAGGAGAGGATGTTCTCTTGTGGATCAGTAATAGGTTAAGCCACATGAAGCAGAGTGATTATTATTATTATTTATTGAATATATATACTGCCCTGTTTGGCCAAACTGCGGGAGGTAGTGAAAGATAGGCGTGCCTGGCGTGCTCTGGTCCATGGAGTCATGAAGAGTTGGACACGACTGAACGACTGGACAAAAACATACGGCCCTATACCCAGATGTAGATATGAGTCCTCCAAGTATCAGTATTCAGACTTGCTCTTGTTAACTTAATCATTAATAATAGAGAATTAGGAGTGAGCAGTAAGGTTGCCCAGTTTTGATGACACCAAATTGTTCAAGATGATACAAAAAGTGATTGCGAGGAACTCCAAACTGGGTGAATGGGCAGTAAAATGGTAAATGAAGTTAACTCTGTGCAAATTGAGGGGATGTACATGGGACATTTCACATATATGCCAATGACGTCTAAACTAGTGGTGATTGACTAGGAACGAGGCTGTGGGACTGTAGTGGATAGCTCAATGAAGACATCTACCCAGTGTGCTGAGCTGTGAAAAAGGTGAATTGCATGTTGGAGCTAATTATTATTTTCATTCCATTCCATTAATGAATCATTATTAAACAGAATAGGAATTGAAAATAAAACTGCCAATATCATAATGCCATTATACGGTAGAGCTATTATCAACATGCTTGATAATGCCAGAATATGGTAGAGCTTGGAAAGTGTTCAGAGAAGGGCATCAAAATTATCAAAGGATTGGAGAAGTTCTCCTATGAGGAAAGGTTACAAGATTTGAGACTTTAGGGGGAAAGGCAACTAATGGAGGATATGATAGAGTTGTTAAGATTATGCATGGTTTGAAGAAAATAGATGGGAAGAAGCTTTTCTCATACTGGAATGTGGCGGCATCCAATGAAGCTGAATGTTGGAAGATTAATGACAGTACTTCTTCACATGGTGCACCTTTGAAATTTGCTCCCACAAGATACAGTGATGGCCACCAACTTGAATAAAAGAGGACTAGACAAATTCATGGAGGATAAGGTTATCAGTGGAATGAGGGGTATATTCTGTTTTCACTGTTGGAGGAAAGATGCTTCTCAATACCAGTTGCTGGAATCAGAAATGGGGAGAGTACCATTGCGTCCAGGTCTTGTTGGAGGACTTCCCATAGCCATGTGGTTGGCCACTGTAAGAGCATTAGGTTGAGCTTGATGAACCTTTGGCCTGATCTAACTGGGCTTTTCTTACGTTCTTAAACATTAAAACATCAACATTTTAAATCAAGCAGCTTCAAATAGAACATTAGAACTGCAGCAGTTTAAAACAGATTCAGAGTAATCAAATATTAGTTATAAAAGCAGCTTGAAATAAGGAGGTCTTTAAGGCTGGTTTAAAACCATCCTGATGACAGGCCCTTAATCAGGGTATCTGGAGGCAGTATTAAGGGCAAGTTTATATGGATGCAGATAGTCCTTAGCATAACTTGATCTCAAACTATTTAGAATGTTAGAAATCCGCACTAGCACTTTAAATTGGGCCTCAAAACCAACAGGTAACTAACGTAGCTGGTACAATATAGATATTATATGCTCTGACTTCTCGGGCCCCAATAAGCATCTAGGCTTATGGTGGCCAAGTACCAGTCAAAGCTTCTTTAAAGGCAGGCCCACATAGAGCACATTAAAATAGTCTAGTATAATCAGGCTGTTTCATAAGCTTCAGCATTCTTAGTAGAGAAGATGAACAGCCAATCCTCAGAAACAGACACAAGTCCTCTCTTACTGTTTCACTGGTGAAAGGCTGCACTTATATTTCCTGTTATACACAAGTTTTATTGCTGGCTACCGGACATAATCAGTACAATGGGATTTGATGTGACTCCTCATTTGCCATAATGTTCTTTAATAGGTAGTTCAGAATATCTAGATATGCAATATAGGAAAAACTTTTAAGTGGAGTAAAATATGTATGTTATGCTTATTCATTTTATTACAGGCACTGTAAGGATTGAGATGTTTAGGAACATGCAGAATGCAGAAATAATCAGGAAAATGACAGAAGAATTTGATGAGGTATAGTATTAAACATTCTGAAATATTTTGAGTTATAGGTAAAAGTGTGCTAAGAGTTCTCCAGGATAGGACCAGATTCAACAAGTCCTGCTCACACAATGTGGTTCTCCTTCCCCTGCACCCCCCCCCCCAAATTGCTGAGTGGTGATGGTTAGAAGACACACACACAGAGAGAGAACAGTATGCAGGTGAAGGAAAAGAGAGACAAGCAGAAATGATTTTGTTGATGAAGCAATCTCCCTAGCACTACTATGAACATTAAATGGCTTCTGTTGTGTCTACCCTCCAAGCTCCAGATTGAGAGGGCACACAGAGAGCGTTTTCTGTAGATGATTTCAGGCACAGGTACCAGAAACAGGGTATTGTCTAGGAAGAGGCATTCTGTTAAGTATTGGGGTTGCAAACCTTGTAGAGTTTCATAGACCCAAACCAGAACCTTGAATTGGGTGCAAAAATAAATTGGAAACCAGTGCAGGTAAAATAGGTCAGTGTGAAGTGTCCATAACACCGTGTCCCAATTAATATTATTGCTAGATTTTGCATCAGCTGAAGTTGCTAGATCATCTTCAAAGGCCCCCCCCCACAATGTATTGCAGAAATTAAAAAAAAAAAATGGGAGATTGCCAGAGCATGGATCAGTGTAGTCAGGTTATCCACTTCAAAATAGGATTGCAGCTGGGATACCAGCCTTAGTAAAAGGTACTTTCTGCCACTATCACTACTTGAGTCTCTAATGATAATGGTGGATCAAAGAGCACCCAAGTTGTGACTGGTGCCCATTGGGACTGATAGAGCAGAAGGCGGGGAGACCAGCAGTGGGTGGAGCCAGAGCCAAGGACAGGAAGAGCCAACATTCTAATTCTAATTTTGTCTCAAGCATCCTCCCTGTTGAATATTTTCTAATCTAGAAACCTTTTTTTTGTCTTGATACAATGTGAGTGAAATGTGATCTTTCCCCTTAAAATATGTTTCTTACACATAGCATTCTCTCAGTATAGTAATTGTATGTAAAAGTTGAGACTGCTGAAATCTGAACTTATGTTAAAAATAGTATGTGCATTTTGTCTTTCTTCAGGACAGTGGTGATTACCCACTTACAATGCCTGGGCCACAGTGGAAAAAATTTCGATCAAATTTTTGTGAATTCATAGGAGTTCTAATACGACAATGTCAGTACAGCATCATTTATGATGAATATATGATGGACACAGTGATCTCACTTCTGACTGGTTTGTCAGATTCACAGGTCCGAGCTTTTAGGCATACCAGTACGCTTGCTGGTAGGTACATCTTAAAGGAAAGTATAATGCTCCTTTGTATAAGAAGCTAACTTATCCTTTTATGTATATGTAGCTAATTATGTTTTGTAAGCTGCCTTGGGAGCACAGAGATGAAAGGCAGTATATAAGCACTTTAAATAAATAATAAAAGACTATAAACACAATGAAGACAGTACCGCTATATGAGCTGGCAATTGTTTTCTACATTCAGTTGGAGCCACTGACTTTCTTCACTGACTGGGAGAAAGGAAATGACAGGGACAATACTGAGGTGGGAGAAAAACTTGTTCTATGACCAGACATTGCCCCATTTCTACATGTGTTCACTTACAGGTCCTTTGTTTTACCAGACAATTTACTACCGCTTGGAGATTGAGGTGGAATTTGAACGTAATGACAGAGTGTTGGGGGGGGGCATATGCCTCAGACTCCCACACCCATTACTTACTCTTATGGCAAAGGCAGGAGATTAGAAGATTCTGTTTCTTTATCAGTAAACTGAGGTTTGCCATTACCCACAAATTATCCCAAATCATTTAAATCAGCTTGCCACATTTATATGCAAATAAAATGTTTTGAGCAAACCAGCTTAACATGTTTGGTTGCATCTGCAAGCTATGGTTTGTCACTAAGTAAAGTATGCGTTTCTAGACACTTTTTCCAGATGAAGGAAAGGGGGGGTGGAGCATATGTGCTCGAAGAGTGCATACCTGCTTCTTCCTTATAACCACCAGCAATTAATTCAGCCATAGATTTTGAAATTTAGGAGCTGTTTGTCTAAAATGTAAAACAGGTCTGCTATTGTCTATGGAAAGGAGATCAGATACATATGTATTGGGTAGATTTCACCTACAGTTCTTTGATGACATTGAAATAAGACTTTGAGTGGAGACTGGAAGAAGCTATATATGGTAGTCTTGGTTTTTATTTTTGAAAAATTAAGTTATTTTAAGCATGGAAACCAAGCAAAGACAAGCAATTCCCATCTGGTTTCAGGGACTAAAATAGCTGCCCTTTTTATTGTACTTTCTTTCTAGCTATGAAGCTTATGACTGCTCTTGTGAATGTTGCCTTAAACCTGAGTATTCATCAGGATAATACACAGAGGCAGTATGAAGCTGAGAGAAACAAAATGATTGGTAAAAGAGCCAATGAAAGACTGGAGCTTCTCCTTCAGAAACGAAAAGAGGTAAATCAATAGACCTACACTGTTCTCCTTGTGTAGTACGTTTTCCAGAAAGCTAGTTGAAGAAGTTTTATTATATTAAGCTCCTCTGAAAAGGATTCCATGCACAGAAAGGAGAAAAATCATTTCAATGGATTGGACTTGTGAGGAAGTATCTGACACATTTGCATTATGTATCAAGAATTCATATGAGCAGTTCATGTAAGTCATCAGCATGGGACACAAATTAATTTTTCCATACATTCTGTTCATTTGGCAGAACGCTTGAATGAACTATGGAATAGTAACAGAACAAATGGTTTTTTAATCAGCCCACTTCACAAATTAGCACTGAGTGGGAACATTTCATTTTTTAATGCCGTGGACAAGAAATAGAAATTACACTCACATGCTCCCTGCTCTCTTGCTAGGCTGGCCTAGTCCTCTCAAAGGAGCAAACACGATAACTTAAGGAGCTGGCACAAGACTAGCAGCTTGAAAGAAACAGGGAGCTTTCAGACAGCCCTTGCAGCACTTGTTTGAACTGAGCAGGATTTAACCTTCACTCATCAGCTGATGAGCAGAGATTAGATCCTGCTGCCTTGGCTGTGCAGGTGCACAGCCAATGTGTAAGTTAACCCTGTACTCTCACCCAACAACTGATGTCACCAGTATTGTCAGCAGGTGGGCATGGTTATGGGGAAAAGGCCTTGTAGGATGTACTGGACCCCCTGATGGGCCAAGACTGGCCCGTGAGCTGGAGGTTCCTCATTCCTGATATATAGCTTGGGTCATATCAGTGTTCAAGAGATCAACTAGGATATCAATAGGAGCACTGATCCAGTTCAACAGGAAAGTCTCCAGGAAAATATTGGGAAACCAGATTCAGAACTCTGCTTTGATAAACTAATTTAAAAGGTCCTCCCATCTCTGTAGAGTATAGAGACTGCTTCTGCCATAACCTTAACCTTAACCTCTGTACGTGACAGAGGAGCCACCTGATTTCCCCCACTCACAAATCATCATCCTCTTACCCGGAATAGAAGACTAAAGTCACAAATATGATCTACCACGTGCTTCAGGCCAGATGTTAGTTAAGTTAGGCCCATGATTTACAGGTTTCATTAGACAAGGGGGTCTCCAGTTCAGATATTCAGAAAAAGAATACATCTAGGAACCAATTTTCTATTGGAAATGATTATGTTATTAATCTGAAATTAATAGGTAACTTTAATTTGCATTTCAGCTGCAAGAAAATCAGGATGAAATCGAAAATATGATGAATTCTATTTTCAAGGGTATATTTGTCCATAGATATCGGTAAGTGGAACAAGTGCATTCTTAGATGTAGGTAGTAGTAAAATATGTTAAGTTTCCATTTTTGCTTAAAATTTATGAATGTATTCTACAGTAAAAATGGCTTTTCTGACAAAAAATGGTGAACACACCTAAAGCTTGTTAATACATAAATGTAGATTTTATGAAAGCATGTAATTGTAAATTGCTTTGGGCTGAACATTGAATTATTTTTATTAATTATAGATTTTGCATAGTTGCATTATTGATACACTTTGCATATAAGGTTCAGAATATAAAATAGTAGGTTCCTGCCCCTATGGGATTAAAATCTGACATGGGAGACAATAGAGGAAGAGGACAGAGATGATAAGTGAAGGAAGAACATAATTTCAGTTATGCACACATAGGCTTAGTTATAATGGGATATGGAGACTAAGGGATCAGGCCAAAGGATTCATGGAAAATTTAGATTTTGAAAAGTAAGAAATGACATTATTGAAGTCTTAGGGGAGATAGTTTTTGGCATGAAAAACCTCAAGGGTTAAAGGGCAGAGTGATTTCAAGGGCAAAATTGTGATATTAGAGAAGGTTAACATTGTGAAAAATGATGAAAATTTGCTCTCTATATATGTACACACACAGAGAAGAACCAGGGAGACAAATTATTTTCTCCCTTTTTTCTCAGTGATGCTATTGCTGAGATTAGAGCTGTTTGTATTGAAGAAATCGGAGTATGGATGAAAATGTACAGTGATGCCTTCCTGAATGATAGTTATTTAAAATATGTTGGTTGGACGCTTCATGACAGAGTAAGTTTTACATGCGCTAACATAGATCTCCAGAAGCATGCTCTTTTCATGTGCTATGTTCTCATTTAAATGCAAAAAGAAAATTCTGCATTCTTCATATTTATTTCTAGTGATATTGATAGTTAAATTATATTCATTTGTACCTGATTTTCCTGATTTATTTATGTATAACATTATTCATAAGTGTCTTTCTTCGTATTACTTTTCCTCATATGTGTTTGTGTGTGTGGGTGTGTGGGTGTGGAATCTTCATAATTGTCAGAAAGAAATGTAGCAATAGTGATTGAATTTATGTTCCAATTTAGGCTACTTCAAATTTTCCACTTATGACTGGTTCTACTAACTTATATGGATCAGTTTTCACAACTGTGAAGTAATGGAAGTTGTTAAGTTTTAACCTGTTAAAGAAAAATCAGTAGTGCCAGATTGAAGACATTATGTGTTGTATTGGTTTATAGTCTGCAGTTCATTAGCACAGTTCTTTATATCGGGTATTATAGCAGCAATCCCAAAAACACTGGTAGTGCTTCTGAAAAATTAAACTGAGGCTCTTGCCAACATGCATATTCTGTCTGCATTATTGGCCAGCAACATTATCTTGTTGGCTAATAATCATGTTCTGACAACCTGAGGATGTTGATCCATGTTTGAAACTAGATTACAGGCAGCAACCGTCAGATAAGTGCATGACCATACACACATGCATCACACTGAACCTGGAAGTGACCCAAAAACGTCACAAACAGGGGCGGGGGCAGAACAGGTGCTTGCAGGCTTTTTCAGTGGTGTTTCAAATATACGTGATTTCTCATAAATGTGCAGTGCCTTGGAACATAACCCCTATGTAAACTGGGAGTTGCGTGGTGACAGAACAAAGTTTTGAATACCAAGTTGATTAGTCATACCACCTTCCTTACAGTGCTCAAGCACCCATGCCCTGAGCTGCTTGTAGCAGGAGAATTAAATCAGTTGGTACTGGTGGTCTGTTATTTAAGGTGTAGCTCTTCCAGCAGTCCCCTGTTGATCCCCTTTAATCTGGAAGCAGTAAAGGATGTTTCTGTGGTTACTCAGCAGCTGTATCCAAAGTTAACTGTTTCTCCACCTGTGTTGTATGAAAATATCTGGAACTAAGTTGCGCCGTTGCTGTAATTGCTGTTGCCCGCTTTACCTTTACCTCTTATATTAAAATGATGGCTATGGCTGTCAGTGGCACGGTATCAACTGACAGGCTTGCTGTTCTGATTCTTCTTGATAGCTGCAGTTGCCACAGTCTGTCTTAAAATGTGGATGCTTTCTCTGTATTTCAGCCATAATCAAAAGCTTGAATATTGTTCTGGGGAAAATATTGTAGGAGTTTGAATTAATATATAGTAAGTTTTGCCTGATGGTACATATTTGTTTCAGTTAGAGAACATGGCATTTCAATTTTTAAAAAGAGCAGTAATCATAGCAATAATGATGTCATTGCCAATAGTGCTGCTGAGGGAAGCAAAACCTCAGGAAGGCAAGACTTAGGAATGGTACGTGTCGTGATACCCAAGCTGTTGAAATGATACTGCACAGTTCCAAATAAAAGAATTACCCTTCCAGTCCTTGTTACCGTATAGTGTTGAATTGCTTTTTATAGTTACTTTTGGAGAGATTTCTACACCACACTTCAATAAAATCTCCAGGGCAGCAGGAATTTATATATTTTGCCAATCCAATTATCCTGGGAGGAAATTAATTTGTTTGTAATGAAATCTGTAATCATAGTGGATAGATGTGATTTTAGTGTTGTAAGTCATCCCAAGTACTTGGTAGAAAGATGACTAATATAGAAAATAAGTTGTTGTTGTTGTTGTTCAGTCGTTCAGTCGTGTCCGACTCTTCGTGACCCCATGGACCAGAGCACGCCAGGCACGCCTATCATTCACTGCCTCCCGCAGTTTGGCCAAACTCATGTTAGTAGCTTCGAGAATACTGTCCAACCATCTCATCCTTTGTCGTCCCCTTCTCCTTGTGCCCTCCATCTTTCCCAACATCAGGGTCTTTTCCAGGGAGTCTTCTCTTCTCATGAGGTGGCCAAAGTACTGGAGCCTCAACTTCAGGATCTGTCCTTCTAGTGAGCACTCAGGGCCGATTTCCTTGAGAATGGATAGGTTTGATCTTCTTGCAGTCCATGGGACTCTCAAGAGTCTCCTCCAGCACCATAATTCAAAAGCATCAATTCTTCGGCGATCAGCCTTCTTGATGGTCCAGCTCTCACTTCCGTACATTACTACTGGGAAAACCATAGCTTTAACTATACGGACCTTTGTTGGCAAGGTGATGTCTTTGCTTTTTAAGATGCTGTCTAGGTTTGTCATTGCTTTTCTCCCAAGAAGCAGGCGTCTTCTAATTTCGTGACTGCTGTCACCATCTGCAGTGATCATGGAACCCAAGAAAGTGAAATCTCTCACTGCCTCCATTTCTTCCCCTTCTATTTGCCAGGAGGTGATGGGACCAGTGGCCATGATCTTAGTTTTTTTGATGTTGAGCTTCAGACCATATTTTGCGCTCTCCTCTTTCACCCTCATTAAAAGGTTCTTCAATTCCTCCTCACTTTCTGCCATCAAGGTTGTATCATCAGCATATCTGAGGTTGTTGATATTTTTTCCGGCAATCTTAATTCCGGTTTGGGATTCATCCAGCCCAGCCTTTCGCATGATGAATTCTGCATATAAGTTAAATAAGCAGGGAGACAATATACAGCCTTGTCGTACTCCTTTCCCAATTTTGAACCAATCAGTTATTCCATATCCAGTTCTAACTGTAGCTTCTTGTCCCAAATAGAGATTTCTCAGGAGACAGATGAGGTGATCCGGCACTCCCATTTCTTTAAGAACTTTCCATAGTTTGCTGTGGTCGACACAGTCAAATGCTTTTGCGTAGTCAATGAAGCAGAAGTAGATGTTTTTCTGGAACTCTCTAGCTTTCTCCATAATCCAGCGCATGTTTGCAATTTGGTCTCTGGTTCCTCTGCCCCTTCGAAATCCAGCTTGCACTTCTGGGAGTTCTCGGTCCACGTACTGCTTAAGCCTGCCTTGTAGAATTTTAAGCATAACCTTGCTAGAGTGTGAAATGAGTGCAATTGTGCGGTAGTTAGAGCATTCTTTGGCACTGCCCTTCTTTGGGATTGGGATGTAAACTGATCTTCTCCAATCCTCTGGCCACTGCTGAGTTTTCCAAACTTGTTGGCATATTGAGTGTAGCACCTTAACAGCATCATCTTTTAGGATTTTAAATAGTTCAGCTGGAATATCATCACTTCCACTGGCCTTGTTGTTAGCAAGGCTTTCTAAGGCCCATTTGACTTCACTCTCCAGGATGTCTGGCTCAAGGTCAGCAACCACACTACCTGGGGTGCATGAGACCTCTATATCTTTCTGGTATAGTTCCTCTGTGTATTCTTGCCACCTCTTCTTGATGTCTTCTGTTACAATTTTCTATATCATTAATGTTTAAAAATTTCATTCTGTATTATATGAAATGAATGGTTAGGTCATTGGTGCATGGTTTTCTTGAGGATTTGATTACTTTTAATACTTTTGAATATGTTTTTATTTAGCAAGGCGAAGTGAGGTTGAAGTGTCTGAAAGCTTTGCAGAGTTTGTACACCAACAGAGAGTTGTTCCCCAAATTGGAGCTATTTACGAATAGATTTAAGGTAAGTGTGACATACTATGACTGCACAAAAGTTAACCTTCTTTTAAAGTCATGTACAAACAAAATGTATCATAAAGCTTACATTTGTATAAATTGTTCTAGTTGCCGAGATGAGCATTTTTGAGCACTATAAGATAACTGGCTTTTTAAGGTTTAAAATCTCATATGGAGCGTACATGCCATAGTGTGTTACAGTCCAAACTTGGTACTTTATTACTTCCCCCAAAAAAGTTTACGTAATAAATTTCATTGGCTTATGAACAGGAATTTGCTATGGTCCACATGCTCTAGCAGGGCCCAGTAGGGTTTATATCTTGCCTAGCAGCCACCGTACTCAACATCCACTTCATACATACTGATGTATGACTTTTGTGTTCAATTTTTTGTACACCATTGCGTGCAATACTTTTGATATATAGCTTTCTGAGGATGCTTTCATGTTGTTCCTACAGTGTTTTGAGGGGAAACAGCTTGTCATGTTTAACCGAAAAGTTTGCCTGTTAAGACTATTTAAATGTCTTCAGCTGTTTCTTTTGAATTCATGTGTGTTTCGTCTTTCTCAGGATCGCATTGTATCAATGACACTTGATAAGGAATATGATGTTGCTGTAGAAGCCATTCGATTAGTCACATTAATACTTCAGTAAGTATGTTTTAAAGAAATACAATTTCCATTTGTCAACAATATATTATACTTACATTGTGTGATGTAAAGTAGTGCATTATCTAAATAATTATTATTTTACACACTGATGCTCCACTATAGCTATTTTTGTATTACAGTAATCTTCAAATTTTATTTATTTATATTGCATAAAATGCTCTTTGAGTATCTCTGCCCAAAATGTTCAAGGCAACAGGCTCACCCTGTTTGTGAAAAGAGATCATACAAATGAAAGTGTACCTGATGCAGTTCCATCAGTTTTCCATGCTGTGTTTGACGTAAAATTACTTACTTAGGGATCATAATATGTTTAACTGCTGTGATCATTTCTGCACATCAGCAGGTACAATTCTCTCCTTTTCTGATGCTTTGCAATTAATTAAAGCACCTTCCTCAGGCTACAGCTTAGGCCTTGTTCATACATGGATGTACTTGATAATTTTAAGGGATGTTTTGCATTTGTAAGAGTCACTACAGATAGCAGTGTTACGTCCTCTCAGATGAAATACTTCTCAATGGAGAACATTTGTGCAGTCAGCTGCAAGGCATTGCTGTATTTATACCACTTGATTACTTAGTGCCTTTGTAATCAGTGCCTGCAGGATACTCGCCTGAGTTAATTAGCTACTTTCAGTTAAATTCTAAATTACTTTAGTATAAAGAATGCTGTCTTCAGGGGAGCCATGTCTGCTTAGGAAAGCCAGCACCTGTTCTGTAAAAGTACTTTGAGGCAATAGGCTGCGTCCAGAGATTTTGTGAGCAGAGTTATGGTCACTGAAATGACAGTCCCAAAGGATGCTAATGTATGAAGGAAGTAACTTTCACTGATTCCTTTCCCAATGCAGCCCCTTGAAGCCCTAGAAAATCTGCTCCCTAGATTGACCTGGACACCTGGTGTATTCTATAAAACTAATTTTTACATGGACAATAATTGTTGGTTTTAAAATTACATGGTGTATTTCAGCATCCGATGTCATTCATGTACAAGACCTTGGTTGAATTTTGAATGAGACCTAGTTAGGTTTTCGTATATTATCTGTTCCAAATGTAATTTTAGGTAGTAGTAAAGCTGTAGCTGAGTGGTTTGGTTCAGGAGGTATGTTTTTTCCCCCCAGTGGAAGTGAAGAAGCTTTGTCCAATGAAGACTGTGAGAATGTTTATCATTTGGTGTATTCTGCACATCGGCCTGTTGCAGTTGCAGCAGGGGAGTTCCTTCACAAAAAGTAAGCCAATCTAATTTGTCTGAAGAAAATAGCAAAATATTGAGAAGAATCTAGAGAACTACTGTAACGTTCACGTGATGGTGCTTCACGAGTAACGGAGCAAGAGCCCAAATAGTCTTTTGCAGTTTTATTGTGCAAACTATTTACAGTGCAGAGCTACAAAAAGCATGTCTGTCTCAGTCGCTGGCAGAATCTGGGAGTGGCCCCTTCCAGCTCCTTCCCCAGCATAAGAGTTTCGGCACCCCAAATCTCCTCCTACCCTCTTTGCGTTGCACCCTTCTGTGCAATTGGGGTGCCGGAAACAGCGTGTTTCCCGGCTGGCCCCTTCCCCTTCCTCCCCACTGGAGGTGTGGCTGCTCTTCGTGCTGGAAGAGGTGCTGCTGCTCAATTGGCGTTGGGGCTCTCTGTATGCTAACGGACCCTCCATTCTCCTCAGTGGGCCAGGAGGCAGTTCCCTGACAACTACCATTAAAGGCATGGTGTTTAAATGACTAAATTACTTTTATGCTACTTGCTTTTAGGTTATTTTTTAAAAGTTCTTTTCTATAAGACTTTATTTTATTTTAACAGAAAAGTGGCCCAAAATGTTATTTGTAAAACTGAGCCAGAATATGAAAAGTACTATCTTCTGTTTCTAGACTGTTTAGTCGGCATGACCCTCAAGCAGAAGAAGCACTAGCCAAAAGGAGAGGACGGAACAGTCCAAATGGGAATCTTATTAGAATGCTCGTTCTTTTCTTTCTTGAAAGCGAGGTAAAATTATGCTTTAAATTCCTTACATTTTGCAATCTCTTTCTTTACAAAAATTGTGTCTAATAAACTTGTTAATTTCAAAAAGTATTCTGAGTCTCTTGCTTATTTAGTTCTGGAACTAAGATATGCTGATATCCCACCTCATGTTAAGCTACAAATATTGTTTAACTATGGTTTAATGTGCACTATCAGCATTCTAGTATACGCGGCTCAGAAGTCCAAGCATTGTTTCTCCCTTGGAACAGAAGAGACAGGTTCCTTGATACAACTTTTTTCTCCTTCATTTTTTAAAAAATCATTGCCCATGCATAATTCTGTGCAACTGAAAGCTGAAAGCTTGCTCATTTCATTGCATTATACATACATATTAATAAAAGTGCTATTCTTTTATTTTGTTGTAATGAGACAGCAACAGCTACCTGTTTTTGATCTAAGTAAAAAATAAATTTGAAACTGAATATACTGTTTCAATAACATCATAGTCCCTTTTATAGTATACCATGGCTAATATATGAATGGCTAATTCATTTTTTGTCTTCATAATTGCACTAAGTTTAATTTTTGTTTAATTTATCACAGAATCAAATGTTTTCTTCAATCAGAAAGTGTTTCTCACAGATCGCTTAAATCACATCAGTTTATGAAAATGTAATACATAATACATGACTGTCATTCTGCCACATGATTTCTACGAATTAACTGAAGCAAAAAAAAAAATTAATACATTAATTCATAACAGTCAGGCATCCTTAGTGCCTCATAAGACCCATGCACAGGGCTTTTACAAGCAGTGCTATCAAACTCCCTATTGGCCAGCCATGTTGCATCAACTACAGCAGGGTAGGATTATGATGTCCATATTCTTAATTATTGCACCACTTAACATTCTTATAGACTACTACTGACAGATATTGATTGGTATATGTGTCTGAGAGACCTTCTGGTCAATTATTATTCATTATTTCTAGTTGCATGAACACGCAGCTTACTTGGTGGACAGTTTATGGGAGAGCTCCCAAGAATTGTTAAAAGACTGGGAATGCATGACAGAATTGCTGCTGGAAGAACCTGTCCAAGGTGAAGAAGGTACGTATCACATTTATTTTATGAAATCAGCATAGCGTAGCCTGCTCTCTTCCATTTTGGGGCTCTGGAAAAATGAACACAAGTTGACAGTTGCTGATAGTCAGCAGATCACTATATTTTTACTGCAATACAAGTTAAAATTAGAATTTATCTTTATTTTTAAATACTTAAGCTTTCAATTGTACTGTCAATTCTGACTAAGTGCAAGGACCTTGTTTTCTGTATTGTGAAGTGGCTTGTAGCCTTCTACGATCTTGAGAAGAATAACAACAATTTATCAAATCATATCCCACCCCTCTAATGTAAACACATCCCTTGGAATGACTTAAAAGACAGGGTTGGCAGTTAAAAATAATTAAAAACATTGTTTTTCTCTGAAAAAACAGTACTGTAATGCAGGGTGGTCCAATTTTTTATACCAAGTAGGCTGCAAGAGTAATTTGACATGGAACCTGAGGGCTGCACACTGCCTTGTCATACAGGGGGTGGGGGAGAGAATGACGCCAATATTTGGCAGGGTCCTTGAGCCCTCCCACCTCCTTCCCATCTTGTGATAGGTGAAAAGGTGACTTAATTCCACCTTATCTAGGTGGATACATGCTTGCATTTCCCTAGCTTATTAATTGTAGTTACTTCCAGTCCCTGTTAAGATAATCACTCACTCAATCATAGCTGCTGCCACTAGGACAGCATATGCCACTATGGTGCCTTTAGAGGTGTGTAAAGCAGTTTTGCTTTACTGGTACTCCCAGTACTTTCAGTAGGCATTAAAAATTGATGCTTATTCTTCAGTTGAAATAGTATTTGGAAAAAGGGTGCTACAGTGCCCTTCTTCAACAGTTTTCCTTTCACAGTCATATATCCCACCTTAGTTAGGGCACTGTTATACTTCCCAACTAGATAACCTTCACCGGTAATGAGAAGGTTCCATTGGTACTGATCTGAAAGGTGGTTTTCCATTGCCGTTTTCATCAGGACTTCACTCTAGTTTTTGGCTGAAAAATTCACTTTTCAGTTAGGATAAGTGTTCTGTATTTTTCACGTACTGCTAGCTATGCTCTTAGCCAGGCATAGGCAAACTCGGTCCTCCAGATGTTTTGGGACTACAACTCCCATCATCCCTGACCACTGGACCCGTTAGCTAAGGATAATGGGAGTTGTAGTCCCAAAACGTCTGGAGGTCCGAGTTTTCCTATGCCTGCTCTTAGCTGTATTTTTTCTTAGCGATATAGGTATTTTTTCTCTTTGGACATTGGTATATCATTCCTGGGACCCAGGTGGCGCTGTGGGTTAAACCACTGAGCCTAGGGCTTGCTGATCAGAAGGTCGGCAGTTCGAATCCCTGCCACGGGGTGAGCTCCCGTTGCTCGGTCCCAGCTCCTGCCCACCTAGCAGTTCGAAAGCATGTCAAAGTGCAAGTAGATAAATAGGGACCGCTCCAGCGGGAAGGTAAACGGTGTTTCCGTGCACTGCCCTGGTTCGCCAGAAGCAGCTTTGTCATGCTGGCCACATGACCCGGAAGCTGTCTACGGACAAACGCCGGCTCCCTTGGCCTATAGAGCGAGATGAGCGCCGCAACCCCAGAGTCGGACACGACTGGACCTGATGGTCAGGGGTCCCTTTACCTTTACCTTTATATCATTCCTAAATGAACTTTTCAGGTTTGGTGAGTAGATAAACTGAATTATGGGAGCTTGCTTCCCTCAAGTTCTGTTACTACTTTCAACTACCAAGTGGAGCCATTTCCCAACCTAATGATCTTCTATAGGCAATGGAGAGCCACCTTTCAAATGAATTTCAATGGATTGGAAAAACATCAAAGAGTGAACTAATCAATTGTAAAATGCTCACAATGTTAAACAAAGATTATGGGTTGTGATACTTTCATAGACTAGTTGTCTGCATTTCATTGGCCCACTTTTAAATTCTTGTTCTCTCTTTAGCGATGTCTGATCGGCAGGAAAGTGCACTTATAGAGCTGATGGTATGTACCATTCGACAAGCCGCAGAAGCACATCCTCCAGTGGGCAGGGGAACTGGGAAGAGGGTAAGTTATATTATTTTTCACAAAGATCTTTTGTTCAGCCAAGTTATATTTATTTTATCAGCATGCAATAGCTCCCCATTAGAGAACCAATAATTCAAAAACACGTGTTGAGAAATAGTATTTTAATAAAGACTATTAACACTTAAAATAGTATGTCATTGTCCTTTTACAAGGAAGCTCTTGTGACATGCGAGTTATTAGGATTGATTTCCATTGACCAATGACAATTCGCCATTGTTTCTCTTCAGAATTCCCAGGGAGATTAATGGCAGGAGAATACTGGGGGATTTGCTGGAGGCAGCAGTAGAGATGGTTGCATTGACAGAGGTCTTGCACATACTGCTGCATCATGTAACTCATAGGCCAATATATTTGTTGGGGCAGGAGTGTAAGTGGTCAGCTATGCATTGCAGCACCAATGCACTCCAGTATGGTAGTTTCTTTTTTATTTAAAACAGGTTTCTGTAGCTTATGTCTTTTAATGCCAACAGCAGAATTTCTCATATCTTCTGTCATGGTTTCTGATATGCGTTCACTGTCCTCCCTAATACTGGAAACCATGTGATGGGTGTGCTGTGTAGAAACATCATGTTTGTTCAGCTCATAAGGAGTCTCAGCAACCCTGTTTTTTAGTGGTTTCAACTTAGTCTACAACTCACCACAGACTCTGTCCTCCAGTTCCTAAGCCTACCTGCTGTGGAATAGACTGGGACATGGGGCATCCCCCTTGACTGGAGTGCAGACTGCTCCATGAAATGTTGTGGCATCTTGTGAAGCTCGCTTTGCAGGTTTTCTGGGGAGAATCCTTTGATGCTGATCAGGAATACTCTGAATTGTGTAGGCCAGAGTTGCATTCCTCTGGTTTAGAAGAATAGATCCCAGCTTATTGGATGAAGACATAATTTTGGGTTCCACTCTCAAGCAGTTGTTGTGAGTGGCAATTTCCTTGAGATTTTTTCCAAGTCATTCATTTTCTCCCTGCATTGGGTCGCATTGTGGGTGGTAGCGCTGCTGGCACATCTCAGAGAGATGACATATTTAAAATTTTGCTCTTAATTTCTGTGAGGCTGTCTGCTAGAAATCAAAGGGTACAAGGGACTGGATATTCTGGGTCTCTTCACCATATTGGGCCGTACTTACAAGTGCTTCCTTTGATAATTAAGAGTGCCCTTGAATGCTGACTTAAAAAAAAAAAACTTTGAACCTCTAACACTAAATTATTGCCTTAAAAATAATCCAATTTAACATGTACTAACATTAAGTCAACAGGGTTAGGCAAGGGGAGTAGGGTTGGCACAACAATGAGACTTCAAGGCACCACATGAATGGTTTGCCATGTTATTGACTAGAAGGTGCTAATTACTCTGAAGTAGCAAACAGCTAGCAACAGGCTTTTTGTCATGCTTTGATGGAGCTGCTTTTTAGCTTCATGGGATTTCATGGTGTTACCATCAGAAGTGTGATTTTTTTTAATCTTAGTCATTTTTAAATGTTGGCTATGACAGTATTGGTTCCACCCAAAATTATTATTTCCCCCCTCTTTGGCGGTTGCTGTGCACCTCTCCGCTGTACTTTGTTACTTTCCTACTCATCCCCTTATTGATATTATAGATGTTAACTTGACAGAGGGTACTGCAGTCGCTTTGCCTTGCAGTGCAGCAGCTGTGAAACAAAGCTGTCTGCTTTGCAAGGGAGGGCTTGTGAAGGGTGTGAAAGGTGGAAAAGATCCTGTGGCCAGGCAGAGTGAGGAATAAGGTCTTCCGGAAAAGTGACACCAACAGCTTAGTTTTGGGATCCCATTTCATTTTCCAGCCAATTTTGCCTCTCAGCTTTGTAGATTGGCAAGTGACTTGAATGGAGCAGTCAAGCCATGGTTAGGGAAGATGCCTCCTGCTGGAAGGATCAGTCAGGGTTCTCTGAAGACTGACCCTGCTTGTTGTCGGTGGTGGTTGGATCATTTTCCTCTGAAAAATATTCTTCTCATTTGTAGCTTTTCTAGTGTTTGCTTTGTGTCCATTTATGAGTTTAGTGACCTTTTGCCTCCTCTTCCCACCTTTCCTTATGTCATTCAGACTGCTGTGAGTGTTTATCTCCTTTCTCAAGGTCTTCAGTGGTTTTTTCCTTCAGTTTTTTCCCCTCAGACTTTACCCTCCATCTCCCTATCTACTTCTCTTGTATATGCCTCCATGCTTGTTTTTTTATCCTCACCATTGCTGGTCACTGGTTGAGGAGGGAGAATGTTTAGATCTACCCAGCTGGGTGCAAGGAAATCTGCTATTGGTGACTTGTGGTGCCCAGAGTTTGGCACACCCCACGTATTAGAGCAAGGTCACCATTTTGAGTATTTGTGGGAGAATCATCAGCATTGGACCCAATAGATCTGTGGTACCGTGTTATCTTGTAATGCCTGGCCAAAACATAGCTTCATTTAATGGTTTGTTAGAAGTTAACAAAACATAGTTAGGCTACTGAGCAGGAGTCCGATGATCAAACAAGCCAATTTTAACAATTTAGATGGTTGCCACACTAATATAGTGCCTTCCCTGGTCAGCAAGTGCATTTTGTGCGACTTAGATTAAAAGATACTAATGGACAAAGTTCCATTGATGCCTTTTTAAAATGACTTTGAAACGTTGCAGCCAAGAATTGTACTTTGTTTTGTAATATACTTCTAATTTTTATAGGTTTTAACAGCAAAAGAAAGAAAAACTCAGATAGATGATCGAAACAAACTAACAGAACACTTCATTATTGCACTTCCCATGCTACTGTCAAAGGTATATTCGCTGAAGTGTTATTTCCTAATGCTAGTTGCATAATTGCTTTTTGTAACCTGGGTATTTATTTTCCCTTTTTACCTCTCTCTGTTACCAGTATTCTGCTGATGCTGAAAAGGTAGCAAACCTTCTTCAAATCCCTCAATTTTTTGACTTGGAAATTTACAGTACAGGAAGAATGGAAAAGGTAATAGTATATCCAAATAGCTGCTCTGTTTAACTTTCAGATGCCTGAATATCACTAACTCATATTGAAGTGTTTATATTAGATAGTTGTCTAATGTTGCTTTTAATGTATGATATATTCTGTGTTCTTTGATACTCTGTTGGAAGCTGCCCAGAGTGGTTAAGGCAACCCAGGTGGGGCACAAGTAATTAATTATTGTTGTCTTGTGGTACTTTCATGTTTAACTAACATATAGGAATTTATAATACTGTAATAAATGACCAGATTTCCTCGCTCTTCCACAGCATTTGGATGCCTTGTTGAAACAGATTAAATTCGTTGTAGAAAAGCATGTGGAATCAGATGTTCTTGAAGCCTGCAGCAAAACGTACAGCATTCTGTGCAGTGAAGAATATACCATTCAGAACAGAGTTGACATAGCTCACAGCCAGCTCATTGATGAGTTTGTGGACCGATTCAACCATTCTGTAGAGGATTTGCTAAATGAGGTGCATTTGAAATCTCTTAATTATGTACTTTTTTGCTTGTATCCCAGAAAACCAAATGAGAACTAAGTTAAGTATTGGGGGTGTAAAAGGCAGAGGGCCCAGACACAGAGGTGGATGGGAAAAAACATGAGCATATTTAGTCCAAAGCATTTAACTTTTATATCACTGCCCTTCTATGATATAAAGATCTATGGAAACTGTATCACTCATGAATCCTTGTACCTGAGATGCAGCTATGGCAGAGCTGAACATCTCCTGGGCATAGCTGTCAACCCTCCCTGCTGTTTCCCAATGCTATAATAAGAGAATTTCCCGCAAAAAAAAGGGAAAGGTTGACAGCTATGCTCCTGGGAATTCACAGGGAGGTCTCCCTACTGTAGCAGTGAGTTTGAATGGGAAAGGGAATGGGCAGCTTTTGTGCTTGCCACATCTCCTAGCTAAGCCTGAAGTTTGGAGCGAGTTTTGGCTCAGTTTGTAATGGATTCAGGGGTTTGGAACAGGGAAAATTCGTTTCGAAAATGCACAGGATCTCAATTCTGATCTTAGTTGCCATCACTAATTGTAGGTAGGCTATACATGTATGGATTTAACCTCTTAACACTGTACCACTGTAAATTAAGCACAGTATATAGTGTTCAATCCTTGATCCAGTATATTCTGTTTCCAGGGAGAAGAAGCTGACGATGATGACATATACAACGTTCTCTCCACTTTAAAGAGGTTAACGTCTTTCCACAAGTATGTGCCTTTGACATGTTGTTAGCCAAATCAATTGATGTAGTTACATAGCCAAGTTACACGTGATGCACAACATTAGAGAAGATATGAAAAAGTGATATGTAGAACAAAGGCTGAAAAATGCTAAAGAAATTGGAAGGTTTAAAGTCATGTGTAGTACTTAAGCACATATGTTGGAAATACTTCATGAAAAGTTCAGTGCCTCTGAGCAAGATGGTTCTGAAACATACCCATTCTGACTCAAATCCTTGCTTTAAGAGATGATGCACGGTTGAGTTACTAATCTACCTAATCATAGCAATGATTTTATTGTAACAGAACAATTTTTGTTAGGTTTATATTTGGTATATTGATATTTTTTATATTTTTTTACTACTACTTTCAGTGCTCACGATCTTACAAAATGGGATTTGTTTAGTAACTGCTACAGGTTACTGAGGACTGGAATTGAACATGGAGCTATGCCAGAACAGGTAATAATGGCAATGTGTGTTTAGTTTCTACTAAGGAACTTAAATTCCCCCTTCTAAAAGTAAGTGCAAGAATAAGATTAATTGAGAAATACAACCTCATTTTTTGCAGAAATGTAATTTAAAGAATTCTGAGTTACACAGTACTTCAAAAGGAATCCACAAGCATATAAAATGATTAATTTTTGTAGACAAGGCTCCAACATGGAATGTGTCTCCCCTAACTGTAGCAAGGTTTAACTTTGCATTCTTAGAAGGGAGCCTGACTCATTGTGATTTATATTTTGCACTGCTGATACAGCAATAGGCAGGGTTGTCTTTATCTGTAATGAAGAATTTGTCAATACTTCACAATTAAATGTTTCTCCAACCACCTAATGCTTTCTTGTAATTCTGTGATGCCTCCTTGAGGTCACTTGTGGTGACGTTGATGTTGTGCTCTAGTAATCATAGCAATGTTCATATTATCGAACTAAAGCATTTCTAGTTTGGGAATCAACTGGCTGAAACCAAAAGTCAGAATGCTCAGTAAATGTTTCTGTACTGTCTTTTTTCTTTTCTAGCTTCAGATATAAAGTAAATGGCCCCTAAAGTATACTAAAATAGGGGGGATAAAAAACAACACTTTAAAAGTGGGTTATATAACCTGCTGTTTCCCCCCAAAAACTGTTTATGTTCCGAATTGCATAACTTTGCACTTCTGTCTTCATTTTATGTTCATTTTGTTTCAGATAGTGGTGCAGGCTCTTCAGTGTTCCCATTATTCTATTCTCTGGCAGCTGGTAAAGATTACAGAAGGATCTCCTTCAAAAGTAAGAAACATTTGGATTCCAATCTTTCTGAAGGTGTTGTTACTCATTTGATCCTGCTGTGATCTCCACTTTGTGTCCTTCCATGTATCATTGCATGGTTAGTTTTGTTTAGTATTTCTACAATGTAGCAACTCGTACAGCTGTGAACGTAAGTGAGGTACATTGAGATTTTTAAAAGGAATTAATTTGAGTCCAGGATTTTCCCTATATATTAAGTGAAATATTAATGCATTTGCACTTGTTTTTGCTAAAAGAGCAGAGTTTCTCAGACTAGCATCTCATCTAGACACTGATAGAAAATGTATCCCAGGCTGAAGCAAAGTTTTCATGTGCTAGTTTGCTATCTTAGCTGGAACAGAGAACAAGATTTAACTTCTTGAATGTGCTTCAGAAGCCATTGTTAAGCCTTGTCAATTTGATTTATACATCATTCATAATCTCAGATTCTTGTACGAAGGCCTTGCAGCTTCCTCACAGACTCACTATAACTACCCTCTGCATATCAAGTTCAGGAACAGTTACCATGGAAAAATCAAGATTACATTGCATTTTTCTCCTATTACTTCTTCATGTGAATTAAGGCCTGCCTCTAAGGGAATGCTTGATAACCAAATTATCAAGCTACCTCTTTAGTCCTTTGTATCATCTGTTATCTTTTGGACACTAAGTGATGCCTGTCCTGTTCTCCTGTGCTTTTTAGTGGTTTTTTAAGAGCCTGTTACAGGTGGGTAGCCATGTTGGTCTGCCATAGTCAAAACAAAATCGAAAATTCTTTCTAGTAGCACCTTAGAGACCAACTGAGTTTGTTCCTGGTATGAGCTTTCGTGTGCATGCACACTTCTTCAGATACACTGAAACAGAAGTCACCAGATCCTTAAATATAGTGAGGGAGTGGGGAGGGGTATTGCTGAGAAGGGTGGTGGGAATGGGTGATCAGCTGTCTTAATACAATATTAAGTAGCTGTCTTAATACAAAGAAATTTCAGAAATAGACTGGAAAGAGAAGTGGCTGAATTACAACTAATCACCAAACTTAAAACCACGGAGAAACCTGGTCTGAACAAAGACATTGGATTCTTATCTCATTATACATAACAAAGCTATCTTTAGCCATCTCACCTCTTGCCTTTCCCTGCAAGACTAATTACAGCCTTTAAGAGTCGTCAACAGGTTTTCCACACCTATCAGCTGATCACCCATTCCCACTACCCTTCTGAGCAATACCCCTCCCCACTCCCTCACTATATTTAAGGATCTGGTGACTTCTGTTTCAGTGTATCTGAAGAAGTGTGCATGCACACGAAAGCTCATACCAGGAACAAACTCAGTTGGTCTCTAAGGTGCTACTAGAAAGAATTTTCGATTTTGTTTTAAGAGCCTGTTCATGGTTGCAGCTCTTATATTCTGACCCTTTCACTTTTAACTTGCTGGCTGTGTTTTAGAACTATAGACTATTCTATTGTTTTTATTGATGAAGCACCCTTGAAGCAGAGGATCTTTCTGTTATTTTTGTTTGTCTAAGTGCATATGTAAAGGTATGAACTTTCCAATCAAGGTATTAGTCATATCTGTTCAGGGAGCTTTCTAGTCTTCAGCAAAAGTAACATTCATTCTCTGTGTCAAACCTCATTGCTCCCTGATGTCGTAACTTGCTAATTTTGAGAATGTATGTGATTATGATGGGCTTCATGGTTAGTAAAGCTTCCTGTTTTTGCAGAGTTAAGGCCAGAATAAGTGCATCAACAGTCTCAGAGGAAAAGATTCAGGATTCTCATATTGTGTGTGTGTGGTTTTTCTATTTTGGTTTTTTACCTCATGGGGAGCAAAGCAGCTTGGGAAGGGGAGAGGATTGAGTAGCCCCATCTGCTGAAACTGGCAATATTCCACAACTTTTTCACTTTAAAGAAACACACACAAAACTCCCAAATATTGTATTGTTAGATTATAGAAATTATATTTTTCTGTCCCCTCATACTATATGTCTGCTTAAACAAAATAAAAAATAAAAAAATCCCTTTCAGTAGCACCTTAGAGACCAACTCTCTAAGTTTCTCTCAAGTTCTTAAGTCTCTCAAGTTTGTTGTTGGTATGAGCTTTCGTGTGGATGCACACTTCTTCGGGTACCAATGTCTGTTTATTTGGGCTCTGGTTTTAACAGGTCTCTGTAACTTACTGTCATGTTACAATACAACTTTTAAAAAGTGATTCTGAACCACCTTGCAGGACTTGTCTAGGCCAAAAAATTACTTTATTTATAAATAGTGTAATTTGGTTTAGTTTTCTTTTGTCTTTCTGTCTGTCTCAGTAGCTGTCTTGATGTACTGGGGCTTTGTTCAGTAATCCTACTATAATCCTTTTTATTTTGGTCTTGACTAGACAAACTTTGATTAATATGTAAACAATTAATTCCTGTTTAATATTTGCTCCAGGAAGATTTGTTGGTGTTGAGGAAAACAGTGAAATCATTTCTGGCTGTTTGCCAACAGTGTCTATCAAATGTAAACACTCCAGTCAAAGAAGAGGTAAAAGAAATTTCAACAAATTTTCAACATGTCAAACTTAAGTAAATATTTTAAAGCTGTGTTTTACACCATGTTAAAACAATATACACACACACATTCCTTGATTAATATGAATAATAAAGTCATAGACATGTTAAATTTTGCAAAAGTGTTTTGTTTTTTGCCTCCCAAAGTAATTTTTATTTGTTGTGAACTTTCACAGAGGATGAATATAATTAGCCACAGAGTCAAAGATGCTTTCATTGTGTGTGACTAGATTCTGGATGAAGATTAAGTGTCTTCATTGCAAAGAGCTTGTTTTTATCATGTCATGCAGCACAAAAATTAGATTTCCTTAATTTTCATCAGAACTTTAAATGTATAGAAGGAATTAATTAAAATTACTTGCAAGTAACCTTGAGAACTAGGTGTCATTTCAGAATTCAGTGGACAATTCATTTCCTTGCTGCTTCCTTCCTTTTACTCCCATAAGCACTCAAGTTTAATGTAATGTCAAAACCACTCTCATTGAATTCAAGTTCATACTGTACTTTAAAAAAACAACAACTAAGTGTCCAATCTAGAATAATTCATGATCTTATGATCATGATCTATGATCTTATTTTTAAGCTGCTTCTGAATGGTACATAGGCATTGGGATGGAATAGGAATCTCTTTAGAGATAGAGATACATACCTATTTATAGTAGCTATTACACACCCTTTCTTCAGCTGGGAAGTAATGGCAAGGGTTTATTACTCATGCAGCTTTGAACCTTTTAAACATGTACGCCCCAGTTATTGCTGAAGAATAACTTGATCTAAAGCAGCTTTCTTTAGTTCAACATTGCCCTTTATTGGCAAATCTCCTCTGCAACAGCTGAATTGTGTGATCCACCAAATATTTGTGTTGAAATCTCATGCTTCAGATTGCTGATTTGGAATCTGAGCCTTCCTTGATGTCTACAGAGTGATTGACTGCAGTTATTTTGTGTTCCAGGCTTTCATGCTGCTCTGTGATCTCTTGATGATTTTTAGCCACCAGCTGATGAGTGGAGGCAGGGAGGGTCTTCAACCTTTGGTGTTTAATCCAGATTCAGGACTCCAGTCTGAACTCCTTAGCTTTGTAATGGACCATGTCTTCATTGACCAGGATGATGAGAACCAGAGCATGGGTAAATGTTTGTTATCTTGATTTATACTTGCACATAGCTTCAAAAACAACACACCTTACCCATTTATCATGTTTATTTCATCTATGGGCTATAATTTCCCCATATTTATCTTTCCTTATCTGTGTTTTTGTCCTCCAAACCCCATTTCTAGGTTACTTTATGGGAGTGTGAAATGTAGTATTATTAGTAATTCATCTGTTTCACAGAGAGGATGAGCATACCACAAGCTTGTAAATTAGAGATTGAGAACCTGTGGCTTTCCAGATTACTCCAACTCCCAATAGATCTAGGCTGTATGCCCAGTAATCAGGGGTGATGGGAGTTGTAGTCCAGCAACATCTGGAAGGCCACACGTCCCCCATCACTGTTGTACATTGTATTCACCAAATTGCTGCCTGACTGTGATCCCACTTAAACCATCCAGTCATATTTTAGTGAATTGTATTGAGTGCCAGTTGTATTTGTGAAATAGGGTTCAACATCAGTTTCCAAGGTAACAAATATTTTACTACTTTAATGTCTAGAGGGAGATGAAGAGGATGAAGCTAATAAAATTGAAGCTTTACACAAGAGAAGAAACCTTTTGGCTGCCTTTAGCAAACTTATAATTTATGATATTGTAGACATGCATGCCGCAGCTGATATCTTCAAACATTATATGAAGGTATAGTTCCATAATTTTTTCATTTCTCAAAATAATATCAGATTTGTGCTGTGAACTGCATTAACTTCCAGCATGTGGTTTTGCCTTGTTTTGAATGATACTCTTATTGGACAGTGTTAGTACTTGGTCTAGTCTTAATTATCCTTGAATCCTGCATTGCAGGGGTTGGACTAGATGACCCTTGGGGTCCCTTCCAACTCTATAATTTTATGGTTCAATGAATCCTGCAAGATTTTTTAGTAATAATACGGCTGAAATATATTGGTGTGTGGGAGTGATTGCTAACTCTTTGGCCCAAACAATGCAAAACCGACTAACCCTATCTATAGGAAGCTTCAATTCATAGAAATAGAGTGCCACTCATGGAAATAATCCTTCCATGAGCAGAGTTCTTATTCTATGTATGGAAGCTTCTTCCATTGAAGGAACAAAGAGTGTGAATTCAGCACTCTGATTGACATCCAATGACACATGCTAGGGCTTCCGCTTCCTCTCCTCCCCCAATGCAGCTCATCACAAATCCCTAAATTCACTCTAAATTATTGTCAACTGAAGGGGAACAAAATACAGTGGTACCTCTGGTTACGAACGCTTCGGGTTACGAACTCTGCTAACCCGGAAGTAGCTGCTCCTGGTTGTGAACTTTGCTCCAGGATGTGAAGAGAAATTGTGCATAGGAGGTGCGCACACAGTGGGAGACCCCATTAGCAAAAGCACACCTCAGGATAAGAATGGTTTTAGCTTAGGAACAGACCTCCGGAACGAATTCAGTTCATAACCAGAGGTACCACTGTATAGAAAAAATGTACATAAAATTGAAGATAGTCAAGACAAAATGTTGCATGTCACAACTAAAAGAGTGTTTTTTCCCCTCTTTCTTTTAGTACTACAATGACTATGGGGATATAATTAAGGAGACATTGAGTAAAACAAGGCAAATTGATAAAATTCAGTGTGCAAAAACCCTCATTCTCAGCTTGCAGCAGGTAAGAATCTTAGGCATCAAGAATTGTAACTTGTGAAACAGTTCTGAATTAAAGTGGAAGTCCCCCCCCCCCCCCGCCAAAAAAACTGCTACATTTATTGCTGTTGATCACTTCTTTTTACTGCTGTGTTTGATGTAATTGATAGATTTGTTGTCTATAATCATTATTTAATAGTGATATTGGCCTATAGTTTTTTACTATAGTGTTGAAACAAATTCATTTAACAATAAACATTTATTACATGGCAGCTGACACCCATGTATATGCTGCAGACTTCCATTTGAAACACTTGTGTTTAAAATTTTAACCATTCAATTCTTTCTTTAGCTGTTTAACGAGCTTGTTCAAGAGCAAGGTCCTAACTTGGACAGGACATCAGCCCATGTCAGTGGTATTAAGGAGTTGGCCCGAAGGTTTGCTCTTACTTTTGGCCTGGACCAGATCAAGACAAGAGAGGCTGTAGCCACGTTACACAAGTGAGTGGCAAATGATACATTAAAAGCTGTGTGAGAGGTTTTTGGTGTGGAATCATGTCAGTTTGTCAAATAATAAGGGCAATTTGCTGTTCTTTCTATTTATGAATTCAGCATATATGCTTATGAGAAATATGCTGGTGTTGGAGATAAATTTATGTTTGTGTTAGGTTAATATTTTAAAATCCTTGACTGAAGAGCTTAGTCTACCTCATCAAGGATGTGGGATGTATAGCAATTCCATCTCCCTCTCTAGACACTGTCAGATTGGGTGGTAAACTGGAACATTTGACTTCTCGTGCCTAAAGTGACAGAAACTGTCTCAGTGGCTTGGAATGCCTTTTATCAGCTTTGACTAAGAGACCAACTGTGGCATTACATAGACAGATAAATGTCCAAATAACAGCTATTCATGCCCTGGTGTCCCACTTAAATTGCAGCAGTGCATTATATATGGGGATGCCTTTGAAAAGAGTCCAGAAACTTCAGCTGGTCCAAAACCAGGCAAGATTTATTAACAGGAACTGACCGATATGCCTATGTTATGTCCCTCATTTTTCATATGCAGTGGCTGCCAGTATGTTTCCCAGTCCTATTCAAAGTTTAGGCATTAACTTTTAAATCCTAAATGCCTTTGCGACACAGGGTACCTGAAGGATTGCCTCCTCCTATGTATACCAGACCCTAAAGTCATCTTTAGAGGCCCTTTCCCACATTCCCCTGTAGAATGAAGTTTGATGGGGGGGGGGAGACTTAAGGGAGGGCTTTTTCAGGGGTGGTGCCCTGATTGTGGAATGTCCTCTGTAGAGAGGCTCACTTGACACGCTCATTATACTTCTTTTAGTCTCAGGCTTTTAAAATTCTTAAGCTCCTTTCGTGCTTTTTTAAAGTTTGTTGGTGGTGGCTCAATTATTTATGGTGGCTGTTTCCATTTACTTGTTTTGTTTTGTTTTTTTGAAATATGGCTTTTATGTTGAGCTGTTCACTGTACAGAGAGTATTAGTTATTGGGCAGTATATTGTTGCAAATAAATCAGTTATGTCCTTTGAATCTTATTACAGAGATGGCATAGAATTTGCTTTTAAATATCAGAATCAGAAAGGCCAAGAATATCCCCCTCCTAACCTTGCTTTCTTGGAAGTGCTTAGTGAATTTTCTTCTAAACTCCTGCGGCAGGACAAAAAGACAGTGTAAGTACTGTTTTGCTGATTGTATGTTTATTTTGTTGTTGTTTATTCAATTTATATACCACCCTTAATCTGAAGATTCCAGGGCAACATTAAAAACATGATCACAGAAAAATCTTAACGCCCCCACCCCCGCTTTTAAAAGGCCATAGTTTAATGGTTGGATGCCTGGCTAAAGAGGAATGTTATTGATCTGTATACAGGAAGCTAAGAATTATCTGCTGTTTGAAGTTACATGTAATGGCAATTTCTGTAACTGGCTTTGGAATCCACAAGGGTTCAAACTGTTTGGATTCAGGGAACTATGGATTAGCTATTCTTAAAACCATGTTCCCATAGCATTCTGTCTCATACTCTGAAACAATGTAGGCAGGTAATAAACAATAATGTACCTTGATTCTAGAAGAGGAGGCTTATCCTGATCGCTTCTCCTCTTTGTGAGGGTTGGGGGTGCAAGAGTTGAACTGCTTCTACAAGCTAGGTCTTTAGGTTCAAGTCCCTTTAGTTTGTTTTTGTGCTAGCCTGAGGATGCTGAAATTGTATTCTGACTATGCATAATGCTTTAAAAACTGCTGCTTCTCCCTTTATTTTATATTAATTTTTAATAAATTATTTGCACATAGGTTTTGCAGATTTTTAGTCCTTGTATATATGCTTAGTACATTTGTGAACACAGTGTAAATAATATTAAAAGGTAATTTGGCTTCACAAAAACAATACAGTGGTACCTCAGAAGTCAAACAGAATCCGTTCCGGAAGTCCATTCGACTTCCAAAACGTTCGGAAACCAAGGCGCGGCTTCTGATTGGCTGCAGGAAGCTCCTGCAAACCAAAACACTCACTTCTGGGTTTGTGGCATTCGGGAGCCAAAACATTAGACTCACAAGGTGTTCGCGAACCAAGGTACGACTGTATTGGGAATAAATCTACAGTGGTACCTCGGGTTACATATGCTTCAGGTCACATACGCTTCAGGTTACATACTCCGCTAACCCAGAAATAACGCTTCAGGTTAAGAACTTTGCTTCAGGATAAGAACTGAAATAGTGCTCTGGCGGCGCAGCAGCAGCGGGAGGTCCCATTAGCTAAAGTGGTGCTTCAGGTTAAGAACGGACCTCCGGAACTAATTAAGTACATAACCAGAGGTACCACTGTACTTAATTTGTTCCGGAGGTCTGTTCTTAACCTGAAACTGTTCTTAACCTGAAGCACCACTTTAGCTAATGGGACCTGCCACTGTACCGCCAGAGCACGATTTCTGTTCTTATCCTGAAGCAAAGTTCTTAACCTGAAGTGTTATTTCTGGGTTAGCAGAGTATGTAACCTGAAGCGTATGTAACCTGAGGTACCACTGTAATCCTTATATAGCAGCTTTGGTTGGAAGAAGACACTGGGCAGTTGACGAGGATATATTGATTTTTAAATTAATAAATATTATTCTCTTGTATAACCTTGCACAGCCCGAGCCTGCATATAAATATTGCTAGCTGCAACAACCAGAAAATTTCTGCTGCTCTTGTGGATGGAAAAAAATGAAACCAAGTAGCTAAGGGAGTCTATTTCATAGTGTTTGTGTGTGCAGTTTTGTTAATATGTTACATGTGCACATGGGAATCCCTATATGTGTCCACCCCCAAATACATCAGTTTTTAGCTATTGGCAGGAAAACTTTATCCCCCTACAAACAGTCAGGGTAAATTTCCCTTTGAATGTAGATGACCCTGGTATAATGCAGAACATCTGATGGCTAATTAAGGCAAAAGTGATACTGTGATTACAAAAGCTATTTTATTCATTATTTATTTATTTATCCTCTTGCTGTCTTCTCTCCCTGCCACCAGTCACACTTACCTGGAGAAGTTCCTAACAGAACAGATGATGGAGAGGAGGGAAGATGTATGGCTTCCACTGATTTCCTACAGAAATTCATTAGTTACAGGTGGGGAAGATGATAGGATGTCTGTAAATAGCGGAAGCAGTAGCAGCAAAGCCTCTTCAGTGAGAAATAAGAAAGGCCGACCTCCGCTTCACAAGAAAAGAGTTGAGGGTAAGTATGGGTTTGAAGAATGCCTGTTACTTTGTGGACCAGAATTGCACCTGACAAAAAAGTGAAGCTTTCTTTGACTTCATGCTGTTGAAATAGACCTCGGGATATGAGAGTGGCATCTCTTATTGGAGCATCATTTGACAGCAAGGGAGCTAAGGGTTGAAATTTAAACAACCCATTATTTAGGCAGAAAAATAATAATAATTAAAAAAAACTTTCCAGGCCTTTTAACAGAAGTTAGTCAAAGCTTTCCTGGAGATTCTAGTGGCTTTGAATCTTATTAAAAGTCGTATTTTTAAAGCACTTTCATGAAGTTACTTCATATTGTGCATACCGGTAGGTAGCTTCTAGTATACAGATCTTTGTTTATAAGATTTATTACCCACCCTTCACCATAGGGTCTCAGGGCATGTTACAAAATATTCAATTATAAAAACAAGTAATAGAGTTCTAAACAAAAAGAGAATAAAATAGATTAAATCAAAGAGATGGATCCTACAAAACCAAGTAACTGTCAAAAGCCAGGACATAGAGGTATCTTCAACATAAGTCAGAACTCTGTAGGGAGTTTGTGGGAAGTTCCACGATTTAGGAGTTGCCACAGAGAAAGCCCTCTTCTGGGCCACTATTTCACTGCACTTGTGCAGGTAGCAGAACTACTGAGAGAATCCTTCTGCTGATCTTAACACCCAATAAAGTTTGCCAGGATGAAGGTGGTCTTTCAGATATTTGCAGTCTTTTGTCCGATCCTTTTGTACTTGAAAGTTTTATTGATACAGTATAGAGAACAAATTGGCCGGCCTCAAAACTATAAAAGCAAACATTGTGGTATATAAATTTTGTTTTCTCTTAGGTAAGATTCCCAGGATGGGGAAATCATCTGAGATTAGGCTGGGCGAGACTTCTTACAAATTTATCTTGTTCCCAAATATTTCAGCTTGAGATTTTTGAAAAACTGAATAGACCAAATCTTGTAGGGACCTTGTCTTAGTGTAGCGATAGAGGTAATTGAGTAAATGTGTGTACGCATACTTCTACTGAAGGTACATCAGATGGGTTTGTTTCCACATGCAAGAGGAAGAGGAAGTAAGAGCAGTGAGAATGTAGAAAGCTTTGCAGATTTTTTTTGAGTAATCCTAAAAGGTCAATATACTGCTTGTATCAAGAAGTCAGGTAAATTAGTGGATTTGGGGGAATGACACAAAATTCACTTGCCAAGATCACCAGATGCTATATTTATATATTAAACAGATTGGTATGAAATATTCAAAAAAATTATATCCTGCAGAGCAGCTTGCTTAAGGTTTCTCAAACAGTTGGGTAGGAGATTGGGGTTCCTCAATTATTAATATTTTGTTATTTTGCAACATCTGTGCAGCTTTTCAAAACCGGTTTATTATGAAAAGGTTATAAACAAAGAACACAACAAAGTAACATAATTAGAATCTAGCACAGTAAGTTTAAGAAACAAAAAACATAAAAAACATAAACACGCTACCAGTCAAAGAAGATAAGCCCTTTGACTCATGTCTCAAATTAACCAAGAGATTTATGTAGCTGCAGAGGTGGAAGGAACCATGATGCAAACACCATATGAAAAAAAATCCCCTATAATGCTGAAATCCTAATGCCTACAATAAGTCTGTGAAGAAAAATAATTATGCAATACACATTTCTCTTGTAGCGCTTATGTCTTTTTAATGGCACAGAAGTAATACATTAGAGCTCAACCTGAAGAAAAATGCTAGCTTTATTAATCTTCATTTGTTCAGTCAGTGTGACAGAAAACAAAACTTTTATAAACTGTTTAAAATAAATGGTAAATTATCTGCACAAGTTTAAAATGGCAATAGCACTAAACCTTTGTGATGTGTAATAGTTTATTATCTTTTGTCAGATGAGAATATTGAAGGCTCCTGGCTGAATAGAAATGACAGCATCCAAACTCCAGGTGCTCTACAGACTCCACAACTCACATCAACGGTGCTCAGAGAGAACACTCGGCAAATTGGAGAGCAAATTCAGGAACACGAGTCAGAACCTGGATCTGAGCAAGATTTTTTGCACAAGTATGTACCAATTCCAGTGCCAGTGTGGTGTAGTGGTTAAGAACGGTAGATTCATAATCTGGTGAACCGGGTTCGCATCTCCGCTCCTCCACATGCAGCTGCTGGGTGACCTTGGGCTAGTCACCCTTCTTTGAAGTCTCTCAGACTCACTCACCTCACAGAGTGTTTGTTGTGGGGGAGGAAGGGAAAGGAGAATGTTAGTCGCTTTGAGACTCCTTTGGGTAGTGATAAAGCGGGATATCAAATCCAAACTCCTCATCTTCTTCTTCTTCTTCTTCTATTTAAAATGCTGCTAGAATGAAAATTCTACCAGAAAAGCTTAGTTTAAAAGCTCACTTTCATAAAACTAATACAAATGTAGTCTTCCTATGCTTTGCGTTTTTGAAATGAAACAAAGGAATTTGGCAAGGGGGTTTAGTGCAGAGCTTTCCAAGTATTCTTTTAAGTTTTTTGTTTAGAAATATCACCAATTTGTGACTGGCAGCACAACTGCCCCTTCCTTCTAAAAGACACTACAAAAGATTTCCAGGGGAAAAAAAGAACTTGTGATAGACAATGCAATCACATTCCACATGGCAAAAACAACCAGGGTAAAATATTGCATTTTTTGAGGCACAAAATATTGTGCTTTGAGTGCTGCAAGCTGGAAAGGTGGAGCCAGTAAAAAAAAGGGGGGGTATTCTACTTTACTATCATGTTTTTATCACTTCATTACTCCCAGGAGCTATGAGTGGCATACATTGTTTTCTTCCCCGTGCCCTTTTTATCCACACAAAAACCTAGTGAGGTATATTAGTCTAAGACATGCATGGCCAAACTCGGCCCTCCAGCTGTTTTGGAACTACAGTTCCCATCATCCCTGACCACTAGTCCTGTTAGCTAGGGATGATGGGAGTTGTAGCCCCAAAACAGATGGAGGGCCAAGTTTGGCCATGCCTGGTCTAAGAGATGGTAACTGGTTCAAGGTAACATAAAAATATGTCAGGCATCCATCCTGTGACTGAATGACCATATTCTTCAGTCCTCAGATGCAGATATCTTGGCTGGGCCAACAGAAATTAGAAGACTTAAGTCGAAAGGACAGGACGGGAATGAGCTACATGAAAGGACGAAGTGGTGTAAGGCATGCAGTGTAAGTATTCAGGTCCCAGTGCTGAAATAAGTTAGATATAAACTAATAATTCAGTGATCTGTAAACAAAATTTGGTTGTATTAGCCACTTGGCTTCCAGCAACTCTAGAAAGATATACAGTGCACACAAACAAAGCTATGAAGTGGAATAAGGCTTGCCACAGTATGCGTAATAACTCTCATTTGGATTGGTAAACACTGTTGAGCACTACAACTGTACTGTATACTTGTGTAACAGTGATGGTAGTCTCTTCTGCTGATTAAAAGTTGCATTAATGTGACTTGTTGCTGGCCCAAACAGAATTAAAGTACATTAAAAGTATCAAGAGCATACTTAAAGGCTTAACCACAGTGGTACAGTAGGCCAGTTGTGTTGAGCTAGTGCTTTATCTGCATCTCAGTGGTAAAAAGCTTTTCTTTTTTATTATTTAAAAATTGAGATGAGGCATTTGTACTTATGCATCCATTGAGTCTCATAATTTTGCAGACCATGCTTCTATAGATGCAAGGAGATTTCCAAGAAGTTGGGTGGGTGTTCTTTCTTGTGGAAATCAAACAGAGGTCCATATGTTCATGGATAACGAAGTGGTAAATGGAGACTGATTTACAGTGGTGCCCCGCTAGACGAATGCCTCGCTAGATGAAGGCATTCGTCTAGCGGAAGGCTGCCCCGCAAGACGAATTTGTCTATGGGGCTGCCTCGCAAGACGGGGGGGGGGAATATATTTTCGTCTAGCGAAAACCGCAGTTTGCATTGTCGCAGAATGAATTATTTTCGTCTAGCGGGGCACCACTAGTTCCTTGTGGAGAGGAAGAGCAAGAGCAGTAACAGTAACAAGCTTCCCTATCTTATGCTTAAGGGAGGGATGATATCTCTGATGGGGGACATGTGCTCCTTCTGGCGTAGTTTGTCCATCTTTGATCCCCACCCTGCACTCAGCTCTCACCTGTGACTCCTAGAAACTGTCAGGCTGTGTCAGGAACAGCTTTGACTGGCCAGCTAAGCCAGATGACGGTAACCTATGGGTCTCAAATCCTTGGTGAGTTAGGGACTCCTCTGCATGTAAAGATAGGCTCCAGCAGATTGAGCGGACAAGACCAATAGTGGGTCCAGTGGTCAAGAAGGCAGTTTCTGCACATGCTGTAGAGGGGAGTGAGGGGTAGATGGCGCATGTCAAGATGTGAACGTAGCCCATGTACGAGAAAGAAGACTGATCCTAAATCTCTGCCTTGCGGGATATCCTCGGGAGAAGAAAAGGCTAAGGGGTAAGCCCTACAGAAATCCAGAGCGGATTCCCAAAAAGAGTTGGATGATGCCTTATATTCCTCCTTCTGGCAACTCCTATAGCCAAACTAGTGCCAAACATATTTCTCTGCTTTCCTTTGGACCACATCAGTGAGGCAGAGAAGATAGTATTGTCATTGGGGCAGCCAATGAGCTCCTTAACACATGCCTAGGCTTGCGCCCCAGGGAGGTCACTTTATTTCTGCCAACACAGTGGTTTCACTTCAGCCCCAGAGCCACACCCCATTTTCTCTTGATATAGATGGCAACAGTATCTTACGCTTTAGTCAGTATCTACCCAGTAAGACCAACAATTATATGTTTGATCTCATTACCAACGTATTCATATTCCTTTTTTCTCCCAACAAGGCGGGGTCTAATGGAGGATGATGCTGAGCCCATCTTTGAAGATGTAATGATGTCTTCACGAGGCCAGTTAGAGGACATGAATGAAGAATTTGAAGACACCATGGTCATTGATCTGGTCAGTAAATCCTCACTTAGAGGCTTTTTGCAGACATCTGAAGGCGAGCATGTTTTAGGAAGATTTTAATATTTGATGTTTTGGTGTGTTCCTTTATACTTTGTTGAAAGCCTCCCAGAGTGACGGGGGTACAAAATTTGCTGCTGCTGCTAGTCACATAGGAGTAATAGGAAATAAAAATAGTATACATTACTGTACTCTTTTCTCATTTGAGCACTAGGACACCTCCTCTGAGCTGGCTGTCATGGTTTTGAGATGAGATAGTTCAGGGGGCTTGCTTGTCCAGACTTGCCTTGGGGGGTGTGGTTCACAATCTGTTTCTCTCTCTTTCTCTTTGTGCTTTATTGGTATGCTGTGTCTTCTTTCATATTTTATTGCTTGGTCCCCGTCCCCCTCATAGAAGGTTGATTCTCACTTGGCCAAAGGCAAACTGATATTGGGGGGGGGGGGGGAGAGAGATTAATACAAAGCAACTTTCTTTGGTGTGACATTTCCTGCTTTCAAGCATTAGGATAAAGGAACACAATCTCACTTTAGAAGTGCCCAGGTCCCTAAACAGAAACACCTTTCAAGTTAAGATCAATAGTTCCTTCTTTTCCCTCTCCCTGTAGCAACAGCAATATTAGGATACATAAAGTGACATGCAATAATATTAATAGTGTGCAGGATACAGGAACGTGCCCACTGTACCTCAAAACTGGTCTTCCAGTGACACCAATGGGCTCCCCCCCACACACACATCCTGAGCTATCTCTCACTTCCATATTCAGGGATCTGTTGTTGTTGGATAGGTGTTGCTCCTGACTGAAGTGGCAGCAAAAGTTGCCATTTGCACCACTCACTGTTCAGATTGCTCTTAATTCACATTGCCGGTAGTTGCTATTAGTGCTAGGAATAGACAAAAAGTCCTTCCTAACGCTTGCTGTTTTGGCTGCTCCTACTGCCTCTGACAATGACAAAAGATTTCTTTTCCAGCCCCCTTCAAGAAACAGACGAGAACGAGCTGAATTGAGGCCAGATTTCTTTGACTCCGCAGCTATCATTGAAGATGATTCGGTAAGATTTCACATGGTATTGTTTGCCACTTGGAGCCGCAAAGGATTCTCCTGTGCGTAACTTTTGTTCTCAATTATCTTTCCCAGGGATTTGGAATGCCAATGTTCTGAAGTCTGGCGAAGACACTATACAAATGTGGAACTCTGTTCTTTAGAGCTCAAGGCCTATATACTGTGATAGCTTATATGAAAACCACATTTTTGATGTGATTTGGTTTGATTTTTAACCAAATTATTAAGGTCATTTCCTTTTTGTAATGAGAGAGAAGAGGAGCTTCTTTAATGAAACAAGGAATATTGGCCAGTCACCTCAGAAAGGCTGACCTACAAATCATTTGTTTCCCTGTCCTTGACAGTCCTAATACAGGTTTTTTTCCTGGATGGGGAGAAGCTTTTAAATTAAAACAGTTAAAAAATAAACACTGTTCTACACGTTTTCAGAAAACATTGAAAACAAAACTTTTTAACTTTATTTTTCTGCTGTACAACTTCAAAATGTTTTAACATTTGCCTTTTTATGTTTTAGAAGCTAGCCATTTTATTAAATTTATGCCTGTCTGCCATTGACCAGCAGTGATGCTATCAGCAGGCCATCCTGGCTGGAGAAGTGTTGTTAAACGCACTGGATGTGACTAGCAGTATGGTACACTTCTGGATCCTCTCTGACCATTGAGAGTGGAACACTCTTGCAAAAGAGGCTAGAAGTCAGGTGTATGCATCTCTGCCAAAAAGTCAGATTCTGAAAAGAAAAAAACCCCAGATTTTATACTTCTGAGAAGATTTATTTTTTATTTATAATAGGGCATAAAGTAAGAGATGTCCATAAGCCACTTTTCCAACAGACGCTGTGTAACATTCATTTTATATAGCACTAGGGGAACACACAAACAGCACATTTTCTATTGGTACTTGTTCTGTGCATTTTTAGCAACTTATACCAGCAAATAAAATATTCTCAGAAAAACAAACCAGTGGTTCTAAAGTAATCTATTTGCTGTTTCTACTACCTATTTCATGGCCTGTCAGATCTGAGGTACAAAAGCAGCAACTTTCCTGAGGAACGCAAATCACCGGGTGGGGTGGTGGGAGGAGGGAGACAGGAGTCACACTTGCATTTTCAAAGCAATTTTAACTGTACCATAGAGAAGTGTCTAACTTTCCATGCCGTAAATACCCTTTTGTGCTATTTTTGTAAATTAATTTTGCCAGTTAGATTTACTGTATGTGCTGCATAGAAACTTGTGCTTAGATGGTGACGTTCTTAAGCTTACAATGGAATACAGCTACATTCTCAGTGTTAACTGTGCATTATTAAGAGTAATTATTAAATGATTTTCTAAAAAGCAGAACAATCCAAAAAAACAATCAGCTAATTATTTGTTCTAAGATTTTTTCAGTGTCTTCAATGATCTGGACTTTCACTCTGCTTTGATATTATGATTCTTCCTGGTAGCTGCTAATGTAGTTAAAGGACTGATTTTGTTCCTCGGAGGTGAGCACAGCTCCTGTTAATAAGAGCATTTGTAAAAATGAGGCCAAACTAATCTTTTTGGAGTTTAAATGTTAGTGTGCTTTAAAGCAGATCTAAATTGACCCAGTTCTAATATACCTGCTTCAGAGGTGTTTTTTGATAGCAGTTGCAAAATAACTCTAACCTACCTCCCATAAAGGTCCTTTTATTGAATTCAAGGTGCATCCAATGCTTACTTGCCTTTTGGGAGACAAAGACAACATGTAAATCAAATCATTTAGTTGGGATTTCCCCTCCTAAAAATTGTACAGTACTCAAATTATGGTTGCCAAAAACATCTAATAATTCAAGCAAGGCAGTTGTTTAGGAATTGAAAAGTTGCTAAAGTCACTGAATTGGTGCTTCAGGACAAAGTACAGGTTCTCCCAAAACAGTGGACACAAATGGTGCAGTAGCACTTCAGTTTAGTGGGCAGAGTGGCAAAGCTGCTGGTGGTTTAAATCCATCAGAGATAAACCTTGTGCTCCACAGCCCTTCATATGGAAAATTGAATTTTAATTGATCCTTATAGAATTCTGTAAAACAAAAGCCATTTGTTACCTCCAATGGGTTTCCAGTTCAGTTTGCGGTCAATAGGTTTTTAAAAATGTGTCTCCTTGATTGGTTTTGCTAGTAATTCTGTAAATTGTACATTTACAATTTGAGGTTTTTTCCTTTTGTACAATTTAAAACTGATGCTTCACTTTTCCTTTAATAAACTCCTCAAAATCACATGTGCAGTGGAGTCCTTTCCACAAAAGCATTTGAAGATGGGTGCTTTCTGTTTGGTCTGTCTTCCACTAAATATTTTCCTATAGTGAAGCTTGAAAGTGTGCTAATCCTGCTGCTTGCCCAGCATTCTGGGCAGATCAGACATTGAGGGTTTTTCCTTCTGCAGTAAGAGTGAATATGTTTCACCCTTAAGTGAAACATTTCAGCATCTTTAAAACCTTACATTTCCCCAAGCAGTTGCTGTTCCTGACCCATACCTAATGTGTAATTCAAGTAAATAGATTCAGAGCATGTGGAGTTGAGATTGGGGCTGATACTGTGACCTGTAATGTGTGTAGAAAACTTTGCAGAATCCAGTTGATGGTACAGGATTTAGAAGTCTCCTGCTTTCATTGAAAGAACCACCTCCTCATGATTGTGCAATAGGTATGTACAAAAGCCCTCCAGAATTCAGTAGACATTCCTCATTTCTCCTGTCAATACACTTATTGCTCAAGCCTCTCCCTGCCACCACTTTGGTGGTTATTTATACAAAGGAATAACAAGTTCAAAATAAGCATTTAATAAGTCAACTTGGAAGATATGTGGTTATGCTGCACATTGAAATGGGAGTTCCTGTAAGTGAGACCTTACTTGACAGCAAAAGAAAAAGTACAGAATTCAGACAATCTTTTTTGCTGAAATCGGACAGAAACTTGAGTTGGGTTTCCACAGTCTGTCTCGTTGTCTGAGTTGATGAAGTGAAGTACTTTGTTGTTTTCTCTACACCTGGCAAACACCTGAGAATGGGACAACTTACCATCACACGATAGATTGTAGATTGGCTTTGACAAATATTATATGGCTTCTGGTTCCATGATGTAAGATTGGTGGAGTGTAAGTTAATATTTATTTATTTATTATTTTTTTAAAAAGATCTCTCCAGATATGTGGTCTCCTATATTTCTTATTGGCAGAACACCTGTAGCTCCTCTGTATCTTCTCTTGGGTGGGCAGAGGTAGAAGATAAGTGCCTGGATTTTAGCATTTTTGGCTACTTATTTCTACCAGTAGAGTCCAGAAGCCATGCAACACATTTGTACAGCAACTTGATGTCAACCACAGTTGATTCAATAGGTCTACATAAAGTACTGTTATCTATTTGGACTCTTTAAATTCACCCTCTGACAAAGGAAACTTCCCTGCCCAAAGGGTGCAGCAGGTTTACACTGAGCAAGGAGAAAAATTATTCAACTTCTAGAAGTAGTAATCAACTTTTCTATTGTGGCCCTATCCAATCTATTCATTGGCAACAATAATTGTTCTCTTAAACACAGATTATAGAACACATTTCGGAATTCTGTACAATTGTGATAACCCATATGAAAAAACAGCAAGTGTCTGTTGTAAAGAACATCTGCTATTTTTATAGGGTTGTTGAACCCTGGACTGAATATTGATACTTGAGTGATAATATTGGAACAGCAATGCAGTGGAATGTTTGTGGTTTAGTGTCCCACTTTTAGTCATAACTTTCTTTTCTTGGTTCCCTAATAAGTACAAATGTCCTTAGGTTTAAATATTACTTTTAATTTTCATGCCTGCAGCTTTAGTAGTAGCATACATGTTAGGTGCTCTACCGCTGCAAAATGTCTCTGCCCTAAAAGGCTGCCAACCATAGACAGGAAAATGTGGATGAGATTAAAGGAGTTAGTCACAAAGATGCTCTAGTCTTAACAGAGCTCATGTGCTTTTGCCTGGCATTACTAATACATCAGGTGTAAGGTGCCTGTTTGTTGTCTTGGAGATGTCATTTGGAACAACTTGTGACAGTATTCTCTGGCTGCATCAGCCAGCTTTATCTTGCCTTTTTGATATTGTCCTGTCCATCACTAGCTGCTACTCTTATTAGTTCAATTAATCTTGAATGGTGCAAGTATGCTGGCAGGTGGTCTTGTCCAAATTAATTATCCCAATGTGTTCATTAAAATGCTCGTAAATGGTAATCCTTTCTGTTATCGGAACAAGATGAGGAATGCATCCACCTTCTGCATACCAAACAGGAATATTAATATTGCTGACTTGTTAACCTTGTTTCTTTCTGACCTCAAATACATTGTTATGAGTCCATGCTGTTCTTGTTTCTAGCATATCCACTGTCCCTAACCATGTCAATTACATAGTCTCTTTTAACCCTGTTTTGTCTATGGTTAATAACCATTACTTACCAACACACTTGTAAATGTGTTTCAACTGCTGTCTTAACTCGCCCTCTCAATTACAAGAGCTCTGCAGAGATGAGGTGGACTTAAAGGTGGGACTTGTAAATACTTAGGGCTACATGAATACCCGTTTGTATAGTTCTTCTCTAAATTGTTTGTATTGGAAATTTATTGTAGTTTTACTAACAATTACAGAAGAATCTTGGAACAGATTACTCCAATATAATAAACTGTGACCAATTTTTTTTCAAATTACCTTTTCATGGTCTTTGTATTGTGTGTGCTAAATATCTACTTCATCTGAACCAATTCATGTAACACAGGGGGCCTTCTAGTCTGTCCATTATGGGTTAGAACTATTGCTATTACTACTTTTCTGTCAAAGACTTTGAATATTTTTTAGCCCAGTTTTCTGACTATCTTTTCCCCTCACACAAATCCCAGTTCGGTCCTGGATATGGATTCTGAAGATCCATTACTGGCTAAAACTAATTTTCTTCCTGCTAAGTCTGGCACCCCTGATTTTAATAGTCAAACATGTCAAACAAAATGGAAATCCTCACTGCAAAAGAAACTGAGAAGTCTAGGCTTCACAATGCAGGCTCTGATATGAGAAAGCCACACCCACAATTAAGCAACGAATATGGGATGTTCAGCTGCAATGCCACATTAATGAAATGACAAAGTATCTAGAAATTAAAGATAATGGGAGGGGGTTTATTCCAACAAGGTATTTATCCAAAACAGAAATACCCAAATTTAGAAGAGCTCTTGCCCTTGCCAGATTTAATATCTTTCTATCAGCATTACTGCAGGGCAGATATGAAGGCAAACCATATTCACAGCGAACATGCCTATGGGGTTTGAAGGAAGTTGAAACTGCTACTCATGCCCTGCTACACTGTCATTACTACAAGGCTATACACACTATATTTATCACGCCAATCATGCAGTAAACCCCAAGCAGAACTGATGATTATTACTTAAAATACTTTAATAGAGGACGGGGAACCAGAGATTACTTAAAAGTGGCTAAATTCTGTGCTACTGCTATAAAATTAAGGAGACAAGCTTTGAATGAATCTAACGGCCAATGTTTTAAATTAGTGATTAAGGTTTTAATTTACATACTTTAGCTGTTTTATATCTGAATTATTTATTGTGTATTAGCTCATAGACCTTAAATTTTAATCTATGTTTGTATGCTCTCTGCTGTTGTATATGTTGCACTCTGGTCAGTGACTGAAATAAATTGATTCATTCGTATTTTCCCCTGAACTACAGTCCATCCCATTAAGGAGTGTTCCTTGACCCTCAGGAGAGGAAAGTAATACTTTCTCCATCTGGCTTCCATGGGTCTCTCCCTGCATCTAACCCAATGAATGATTTTCTATGTTACTGCTGCTTATTAAAAGAAACCAATTTATTTATTTATTTTTTAAAAATGAAGCTGGTGTATTGGAGCACTTCAGTGGCGCAAAGCAATCTGAACTACTCCAGAAGCTTTGGGTCCAGTCAAAGGATGCAAAAACAGACTTAAGAATTGCTACAATTCACCACAACCACAAAAAAAATGTCAGGAAAGGGGGAAGAAAAAGTGGGTATAGAGTTGGTATTGGCCCAGGAGGATGAATGTGGCACTGCCCCCACCAACCTCAGCCTGCCCTAATCAGTCAAGAGTTTGGCACTTGCATCAGGGAAGAAGATGGGCTCTGCCTTCACCTACTCTTGGCCTCCTGCCTTACTTATGGTTTACTGGTCCCAAAAGACACCAGCCACTACTTACAACCAGCTTACAACCAGGGAAAACTTTACCAGAATTCTCCTTTTTGTCCTGGGGATAAATGTGAAGTTGTCAGTTGGCGTTAACTGAGCAGAAAACAGAACAAAAAGTTTTTAAAAGCCTCGCTATTTTTTGTTCATCACAACTCCCCAACAACTGTTTTATTTAGCTTGGTGCACCTCTACAGCTATGCTATGCACCATTTTCTTCATACAAATCACACACATGTGACATCCCTCCCCACCTAAAATTCTGCTGGATACTTTCTATTAGAAGGGGCATCTATGTCAGCAAACTTCAGTTCTGACAAAAAGTAAAAATGTTATATACCTAAGTTGTTCGTTTCCCCAAGTATATGAAGCATTTGACTGGTAAAAGCAACCTGCTTCCTGAAGTGGGATCATAACAGAATTAATTTCTGATGTGCAGCTTTACTTATAGCTTTACAAGACAGGTTTGTTTAAAAAGCACCACACCTGGATATTACTAGTTGGGACAGGGCAACGCATCCTTAAAAACAAAAACAAGTCTGCTAAGTCATACTCAAATTAGTCCTGCTGAAATAAATTGATTTCAAGTGGATATCACCTGGTGTTTACTAATAAGTCACCTTTTCAGGAATCAAATTTAGTGCACACTACACTTATATTCTGAGCACAAAATTTAATTTTTAGAAACATCCAAAATGTTTTCTAAAAAGGTATGAGACCTCTGCTTGGCTTTGTAACCATGAAAGTAAGGGATTTAAGGTTGTAGAAATTGGCAAAAGGTGCCTGCTCTAATAGATACAACAGAGAAATTTGGCTTAACATCTAGTTTCAGATGGCTGGAGACTATTTTCAAGGTATATAAGGCCAGAATGAATGAACCTCTTTTGGCCTGTGTGGTTTTACCTGGCATAAAGGCTTCTCAATTAGAAGTATTATGCATAGGCACAAAGGAGAATCTTCTCCCACAAGCCTTTCAGAGGCCTAAAACAATCTCTTATAAAGGTAGTAAGGAGAATAGTCTTGTTAGGTAGCTGATGAGACCAAAATCTGACAGATAAGAAATTTATACTGAATAACATCTGCATTAGAAAACCTTGAAATTCTGTAATATTTTCTTGCGATGAATACCATGCAGGTAATTTCCATCTCCCCTTGCAAGAGATAAATCCTGTTTTGCATTATTATCCTCCGAATCTAATCCACAAATAATCTCCCCACAGACAATCTTGTTTAAAGGAAACCAAATAGTTTAATTCCATATTCTCTTAGACTTCTGTTGCAATATGCTGGCTTTACATTTAAGTATGATTATCTATTCTGTCTTTAGACTGTCAAAGATCAAGTTACAATATATCGTGACAACTTCCATATGTTGTACCTTTTGCTTAAATGTACAATTGATTCCTTGTCTACAATCTCATAGTATCCCAACCCTTCTAGAATATAATCCATTTAAAAATTCCACATACTTCAGAAGATTCAGAGTCAGGATTTGAGTTGGGCTCCACTGCTTTCCCAGCAACCTATCATCCCTTTTCCTTAAAACAAATTCAGAGAGGAATATTGGCATGCTTCTTCCAGGGGTTGGATTGTCTTTTGCTAGCCAGGACTTCCAAGTCACGGCAGATTCGCAGTCGAGTTGAAGAAGGTTGGATGATGTCATCAACAAACCCTGTTATAAAACAGGTTTTACAGTTTATTCCCATTGCTCTGTGACTGCTTCTGCAGCAAAAAGCATCATGTAATCATTTAATAGGTTCACATTAGCCTTCCACCAAATCGAAGTTGATGTTTTGTGCAAGCTGCTCCAGAGGAAGCCATGAACTGCTAAAGTGTTGCATATCTTATTCATCAACTTAAATACAAACAAATTCATTTAAAAAAGGATAAATAAGGATTTTAGGGTGTATTGATCACCAATATTTGATTTCATAATTTAAGTCCACAGAAATGTTTCATTTTTCCAAACAAGCAAGGGAGGAGAAACAACCTGTTAAGCCAAACATCTGGAATATAGCTTTGCAAAAACATTTGCCATCATTCTGATTACATTTACATATGAAAACTGAACAATTTTACTGCAATTCTGCAAGTTCTCATCTCTCACTTTTAAGTTTTAAAAGAAGAAAACCACTTCAGAAACACTGCAAAGTATGCTGTTCAACACAGAGACAATTTTACTTCAGAATTACTATAAGTTTGAGGTCTCATCTCAGATGCATAACCTCTAAGCAAAGGGATCGTGGATCTTAAATAAATGCTCTGATTAAACAATCATGCCATAGCTCTCAAAGGCAGAGGATACATCTAAAAATAAGTGGTTCTGATCTGGGCCTGATCATGAAACGCATAGCTATAAATGTTAAAAGAGCATTGGTGGCCTAGTAATTTCTGCTTTGCATTCCGAACAATGCACCGTAATACTTATATACACACACCAATGCATTCTACATGTGGGTGGAGGAAGGTCTGCCAGGCATTCCCCATTTGGCTCCATATCAGTCAAGTCACAGCTACCTGTCCCCAAATGGGGTTTGCAAGCACCATCAATCAGTTGATAGTCTGTGCTTGCAAAGAAGGGGCTTTGCAAGACCTGAAGATCAGCTGCTTGTTGGCGCGTTACGTTCTGTGCCTTTGCCCACATTTTGAAAATTCTAAGAATGAATAAATGTAATGAACTGTAATATGAAAATACATTCCCCTTTGCTCTTTCCTAAATGTTCAATATGCCAGTAAGGTAGCTGGCTAGAGTTTATATACACTTCAACTTTGTAACTGTGCTTTGCAGAGATCAATGTTTAAGAAGGGATAACCCCAAGAAAGAATTTTAAGTTAAAATTTAGAAAACCAGTGCACTATGCTTTGGAGTTTTTTTAAGCAAGTAACCACAGTATTTCAATTCAGATGAAATGGGAAATGATGATTACTTAAGAGACTTCATGGTTTGATTGCCTGCATAGAGGAAGAACAAAGGGGCTGGCAGAGGAACAAAATTCTAATTCATATTATCTTATTAACCTCATACATGATCATCTGAATGCAGCTAAAATGAACACCCAAATAAGAAGTGAAAGAACTCTGAAATCACAATAAAAACTTGAATTATGTATCTGAAGTTTCAGTAATAGACATTCTCAAAACTACTACCTTTGGTTGCTGCAGGGAAAGGATTTGCAAACTTTTCCACATACTCTGCTTCTGCATGTGCCCCCTTTCCCCTGAAAATTATCTGCACGGCTCCCTAAGAAGAAAATATAAGAATATATTATTTCAACCCATAGTTCTAAAGGCCTCTGGAATGTGGGTTTGGTCATCATTAAACCATTTACAACAAGGGTGGGGAACCTCCAGCTTGCAGGTAATCAGGCCTGCCGGCATTCCCCATTTGGCCTCCAAGGCCATTTTGGCCAAGCCACACCCACCTGCTCCACACCTGATGTAGTATGATATCAGGTGTGGAGCAGGTAAAAACTTGGCTCAGCCAAAAGGGGATCTGAAGGCACAGTGGATCAGCTAATTGGCATTGCTTGCAGAGTGCTGGGCAAGAGAGCACTTTGAAAAGGGCTTCTGCAGACTGCTGTGGGCAAAAAAAAAAGTTGTATGCCGTGAAATGATTGACCCACGCGGGAGGGGTGGTGTAACAATCTGGCCTACCTGCCAGACCCAGATAAGCTGAGTACAAATAGGAACAAAGTGAGAATTACCTTGGCACCCATCACTGCTACCTCTGCTGTTGGCCATGCATAATTAGCATCTCCTCTTAAATGTTTTGAACTCATCACATCATAGGCCCCACCATAAGCCTGGAACGGGAAATAAAAGGGTCAACAAGTTATGTACTGTATTTAGTCATGTTTATATACCAGGATAGTCTATTAATATTAAGAGTATGAAAGCAGACAATTCCTACTACAACCATTCAAAAAATTATGTGATATAGTTATCATGAAGCATCCACTCTCACTTATTTAAAGCATTTTCAAATTCCAGTGGAATGGCCTAGCTTTCCTTCTCTCTTTCATTCATCTTTCCCTTTCTCTACTTACAGACTTTTTAACCTATATAGTTTATTCCTTGATATCTTGATATTTTACGAAGGGCCGTAGCTCAGTGGCAGAAGAACATCTGTCTTGGATGTAAAAGATCCCAGGTTCAGTCCCTGGCCATTTCCAGGTAGGGGTGGGAATGTTCCCTTTCTGAAACACTGGAAAGCCTCTGCAAGTCAATGCAGAAAATACTAAACTAGGTAGACCAACGGCCTGACTCTGAATAAGGAAGCATCCTACATTCCTAGAATGTGTAATGTCCCTTAAACATCCCCTCATATTTATTCTCTTGCCATAGCCAGCCCTGGAACTATTTAAGAAATTTGTATCCCGCTTTCTAATTAAAAATTCTCAAGGTGATTTGCAAAAATAGTTAAGCACTTGGCAATATTAGAATACAATTACTAACTATACATAAGAAAAGAGCAGCACATAAAACAGATGATAAATCTCATGCAGCTGCTTCAATGTTAAAAGTGTGGGCCTATTAAAAGACTTGGCCTGGTGCCTAAAACTCATCAAGTTAGGCATCAGGCAATTAGCCCTGGAATAGGTGTAACTGGAAATAACATTATATAATCCAAGACTTCAGGATGAGCTTGTGTATGTATAAGGCAGTTATATTCAGATTCTACATAAAAGAACTTATGTGAGAGTCATTAGGCTAGAAGCAGCTCTGAAGGCAGCATTTTTTAAGGGGAAACAGGCTTGATTATGAGGTATCCAGAGAAATTAAGCAGTATTAGTGAAGCAAAAAATGATGTTATATTATGATAGAAAAAATTGAAACAGAGCTTAGAAGAATTGGTGTTGATGAGGTCAGCTGAGCTCAAGACAAGACAAATATCTTCTATGCAGTCTCAACCGCGTGTGGTAGCTAGCAACTATAAAAGACAATTTTACTTCACCTTCCTTGTGATAATGGTGATTTTTGGCACAGTTGCTTCTGCAAAAGCAAAGAGCAGTTTTGCTCCATGGCGTATAATCCCACCATATTCCTGAGATGTCCCTGAAAACAACAGGAACCAGCAAAACATGGTTAAAGGAAATTTACTATCTCCAAGAGAGGATATTTAATAAGAAACTATACGCCCAGCACTAATTAAGATAGCTGTTAAAAGCCTCTACAAGAGTAGAGGTAGACTGCATGACTGCACCAAACATCAACCAGCAGGCTGGGTATCATGGAGGGTAAGGCTATTTTTTCCTCCACTGTCAGAGACAGTATACATCTATAGAACAGTGGCTGGGAATCTAATGTGGGAAGAATGCTGCTTGCAGGCGTTGCACAGGCATCTAGAAGGCCCTGGGAGAGCAAGGTGGTAGGACTAGATGAACCTTTGGCCTTATCCAGCAGGACTTTTCTTATTTGTTGTTGTTGTTGTTCAGTCGTTCAGTCGTGTCCGACTCTTCGTGACCCCATGGACCAGAGCACGCCAGGCACGCCTATCCTTCACCGCCTCCCGCAGTTTGGCCAAACTCATGTTAGTAGCTTCGAGAATACTTTTCTTATGCTCTTATGATATTAGATAAACAGCCTTGTAGTGAAGCCAACATAACCTTCTGCATGGCAATTCTTGGTTTGACTGAAAGGGATCCACTGAGCCAAAACCTTTTATTACACCAAAATCTTATCCTATTTCTACTGTTTTATTTATATGTGATTAAATGGTACCAATAAATGCATTCTACAAATGTCAGCCTTGTGATTCAGCACTCGCCTGGTCATCTGAGGCAAGCAGCAACTACTTAAGGAGAGCAGGTATCCCTATTGCCTCCATAATATTCAACAGCACAGGAGATAAAGCTATAAATGCAGGCTATATAATGCAGCTTTATTTAATACAGGTCAGTGCCATGAAAAGCTGTATCCACAGCACTCATTCTCATTTGAAAGCTATAGAGCCCCCATAGAAAGATCTAAAAGACTGCTTCCTGGTGTATACAAAGTACTTAAACTAATTGTGTACTTATAGAAGGATGATACAAGGCAGTTCAGTTGGATGAAAAGACTAATGCTTTTTCTTTCTCTAGTGTTTTTCCACATGTTTTTATTTCAGTGGATTCCGCACCACTACTAAACTCTATCCAGGAATAAAATCTCTGTGAGAATGTTCAACACCACAATGATAAATGTTAAAAATGCGACTGATGTCATTTTACACATGTAACAGGAAGGAGGATGCTGTGCAAAGGACAGAGTAATGGCTTTACCCCTGCACTTGAAATAAAAAGTACTGGTAACCCCACCTCCCAATTCCTTGAATACAAGGGACTATTTTCAGTTCCAAAGGTAAGAAGAATCAAGTGAAATATCTTCCACTCAATTCATTTCCATCTTCAGTCAAAGAGGATGCAGAAAAACAACCTACCTGGTAAAAATCCAGGTACATCTACAAAAGTTATCAGAGGAATGTTGAAAGCATCACAGAAGCGAACAAAACGGGCTCCCTTCACGGAGGAGTTTATGTCCAAACAGCCTAAATTTCAGACAAAGTAGACAAGATTCTTACAAGACTTTTCAAGTGACTTCAAACCTTTTGCAGTGGCCAGTGTATACAAAAAGTGATATTCAATGTTCATCATACTCAGGGTACTCATTAAAATTGATGGCTCTACCCTGAGTATGACTTGGTTAGATATCACTCAAACAGGCAACACCAGCAACATTTTACACACCCTATGCAAGAGAACATTTTCTACCTCCTTGTGAAATACTGAACAGAGTTTATCTAACCTGCATAAATGTTCACGAAACACGTACTCTTGCTATTCTCAGGAAGCTGTTATCTGTGACTACATTTTAGCTTTGTAAGCCGTTTACATTAATCTCTGGTGGGGAAGGAATCAAAACAAGTAACATCAATATGGCGGCTGAATTCTATTCCATTCTCTAAAATGCCACTCGCCCCAGCAAACACCAACAATTTATCTTTAAGACCAAAACACTTACATATAAATCCTGCAACAACATGTGTTATGTTGGTAACCATGACCACCACTGGATGTTTCAGACTAGGATGCCTGAAATCTTGGTATAATTGCAGGACTAATCCTATATAATTCACTGATGCTGAAAGATTTCTAATATCTTCAGCTGACCACGGTTATCAACATAAAACATTTCTTTTTATGGGATGTATATCCAAGCAGTTAGTCTTGCAAGTCGAATACTTTGTCAGAAGTGTAAAACGATCCGATGGACTGAAGGGAGGAAAGAAGAGAAGGAAAGAAGCTGGTGACTTGTGGGTGGGTGTACAAAAGGGATGCCAGGAGAGGGAAATGGATTCCAAACATGTACAGAAACGGTGTTATGATAACACCACCAACACACCACTTATTTACACCTAAAAACACATCTCGTTTCATGGTTCTTTGAATACTGGCCAACAGTACTTACAAAGTATGAACAACACAAGGATGTAAAGCAGGTTTTAATCTATTTACAGTATGCACAGAGTGCCAAACCTTTATCTTAATTGCAAAAGAACACTAAACACTACATTAGGACCAATTTTTTAAAGAGAGAACATATCGAGCTATTCAGCAATGATGTTTAAACAGATGCAAGTGTAAGTTTTCCAACCTTTCAATATTCAATATAAATTGACATTACGAAGGTTCTCAGCCACTGCCACCCTCCTCTTACCTGATGCTACTTTGGGCTGGTTGCCAACTATTCCAACAGTTCTTCCATTCATTCTGGCAAATCCAACAATGATATTTCTGGCATAGGAGGGCATGATCTCAAAGAATTCTCTCTCATCAACTATCTACACAAATTAGATTCAAATATCTTACTCTTGTGGAGCAGTGAAATACACACTCCTATAGATATCTGTATCACACAAATATGATTTAAAATTTAAGATAGTTGAAACAGTATTTTAAAAATCTTTTTCAATATACTGCTCTTAAGACGTCTTGTTGATAGTGCTCTTCCATACAGCAGTAAATTAGAAATGTTAGTAAGATTCATTTTGAAATTTCTGACAGATCCTGGTTAGATTTATGATTTCATAGGGTGACATCCAAAATTAAGAGTGTATCATGGGGCTGGAGAGACATATTACCACCCTAAATTTGGCATGTGGCCCCTAGAAGGTTTGCAACAAGACCATAGGGCCCTCATACCAATAAAGGCCACCCTGTTTTAGACATAGAATGAGGTCAAATGATCCTCATACCAACATAAAAGTTGTCTAATTTTATTATTTTTTTAAAATGGAGAAAGATCAGTGACTCACCCTGGAGCACATCCACTATTATTACAACACCTCCAAAGAGTGGTGTCCAATTATAGTTGACTCTCAAAACAATGAATATTGTAACAATATTTTACACTTGCTATGGAAATCAAACACCATGGAAATAATTAAAGCTTTACATCTTCTTTATATATGAAATCAATGAAATCAATGGTAGTTAATGTAGGCATCAAGACCATTTCCTCAGATACAGTGATATAATGCAATTTAGAATCAAGTTTAACCCACAGGTTACATAACCTTTTGTCAAATGGTGAGAATAAAGGCGAAGAACCCTTTTATATATCCAGTTATATTCATTTTACCACTTTTACTAAGGAACACATTTCTAAATAACAGTATTTTTGCAGCCTGCATACATACAAGAAAATGCACCATGTAACAATTCTCAGAGGCAATGGATATTTATGCATCATGTGTAAACACAAAATTATCCAACAGCTGTAATACACTGGTACACAGAGCTTACCGAATGCACAATCTCCACCATGTCATAAGCTTTAGTCGATTCCATCGGGACAATGGTATCCAACTCGGGAACCAACCGGTTGCTTTAAACACAGATCATTGAAAGGAATAAACTTACATCATATCATAATTCATATGAGAAAATTACTCATGTGAGGAGACATGACTACAACACAGGACTATTTGAATTCCAGAATTCATACTTCAATTCCAGAATATTGAGAGAATGAAGGAGATATTTATTTTTTTCTTTTACTTTATTCTCCATGTTTACAATAAAGGACCCTCCAGTATTGAGATGGATCCAAATATGTGTCCTGCTTGCACTGGAGGATGGAGAAGAGCAGGCAATTTTTGTTAATTGCTCATTTCATCTGCAGTCCACTGTGCCCCGCCCCCACCGAAAAGCTGTTCCAGAAGGTAAGGGGACACTTCATATCAGCATGGAACATATTGCTGGGGCTGGAGGGAGCATCAACAAAAACATCTATCCTACCCCCTTATGGATCAACCAAGAGCCTTTTGCTGGATTTTGGCTGCCTTCACAAATGGAAGGGAAATCTGAAATCAACCCATTCTCTTTAGCTGACTTGTTGAATTTTCAGATACTACCTCGGAAAGAACAACCTCATTTTGTTAACCAGCAAAAGGAAGCAATAGGAGGCAAGAGTGTAAAAGAAAATATCCAAAATCTGGTCCATCAACTGAATGGCAACATATACCATACTGTTCCACTGCTGTTAAAGGGGAATTTTTGTTTTCTACTCTTCAGACCCCCAACAGAAATATCTGTGGAGGAGTAGCTATAACACATGGAAGCCAAAGTCCCATTGCATCCCACCTCACAAAACTTAATTGTGAATCTATCCAAGAATAATAAAATCACCCAGGAATTTTATTTCCCAGAAGGGTTCAAAGGGATAGGTGTCTCCTTCAATGATACAAATCGAGAAAATCATACAAGCAAAGACCGAATAACACACGTCCTAAAGATGCATGATCGTGCACACACGGATGGTGCCGAACCCAGAAGTTACGAAATACATCACTCAACATGTCACAAAAAAGGCAGAACGGGGCAGTGTGCACTTATACGCGCACTGCCAACGCGTGTGGGGCCCGAGAACAGAACCCCCACGTGAAATAGGCATTGCCTGTAACTGCAAACATCTGACGGGATGAACTCTGAAACACATTTTGATTCTATGAACATCTATTATTTGTAAATATAACTTACCTAGGGTCCTGGCATTCTCTGACAGGAGCTGGATCCTTATTGCTAAGCGGTAGGTAATTAAAAAATTCTCTGAGATTGAGCAAAGCATCTATGTCATTCTCAAAGGCACAGTGTGCAACCCCTATAATGGGAAAAAAAAAACATCCATCTGACTTTGCAAAGATTCCAATGAACTTTCCAACAGGACAAGCAATAGATCTTCACAGCAAATTCTTAAAGCTCTAAAATGTCGTAGCATTAACTGAAATGCCAGTGGATATTCTTAATGCACACCAAAAGAAATAGTGTCATATTTGATCAACTGTGCCAGTGTTTTACACACATCTACTTCCACCTCAAACATCCATCCTTATCTTGTTCATCTTGCATTTCAAGGGTCATACTGAACCCCTATTTTCAGCCTCTTTGCAAAATAAATAAAGCAGATGGTTAAATGGATCTGAAAGACTGAATGTGTCTGTGGATGTATATGAGTGAGAGTGAGAGAAAGAGATATGGCCCTATCTACCACTGGCAGCCAACCCCAGGAAGGTTAGTTACAATGGAATGTAGCCATCAGGCTAAAAACAGTTTCGCACCCATGTTATTGAGGTTTATAAAGTTAGGAAAGTGGCAGAGAGTGCCCTCCCCTCGGTACTAGAATTCATGTTCAACCAATGAAAGTGACTAGCAAGAAAGATAGAAGAAAAAGTATTTTCACACATAGTCACATCAGCAACTATGAGCCGTTATAGCTAAACAGGATCCCCATGCATAGAAGCATACTGGGTGCAACATGGACAGGGATCAAATAAGGCAGTTCTTATAAATAAGTACAGTTTCCCCTTGACGCTTATTAGACAGGAGCAGCCCCAGTATCTCCATCTCTCTTACACACATTCTCTTACAATACCTCTAACAACAGTCTTCTGTCACCCCCTGCAGTATAATTTTCAGCCAAAGACAACCAGCAGGTACTGACGACTCTGGGGTTGCGGCGCTCATCTCACTTTACTGGCCGAGGGAGCCGGCGTACAGCTTCTGGGTCATGTGGCCAGCATGAGTAAGCCACTTCTGGTGAACCAGAGCAGCGCACAGAAACTTTTACTATGTTCCAAACATCTGCAAGACTAATTTTATATGGCTGGACATATTGTTCTCCAATCACTTCATAAGGGGACTGCAAACAGGAGCGGATGTTAATTATAAACAACTTAACAATTTCTGACCTGATACTGCAGTGTGGGTCTTTGCACCTCCAAGTTGCTCCTGAGTAACATCTTCATTGGTGACTGATTTGACTACATCAGGGCCTGTTATGAATAGATAGGATGTGTCCTGCAAGAAACAACAACTGCCAAGTATGAGGTGCAAGGTGTGACATTCTCTGTGTTTGCATTTTTCATCCCTTAGTGATTTCAAAATAGGAAAACTTAATTTTAAAAAGTCCAAATATTTCAATTTCTAATTTATTTTTATTCAAACTAACAATTCACTCTAATTTAGCCACAGTCCTCAACCGATCACACAGGTGGTACATGGGATTCCCAGTAAAGCATTTGCATTCCTGTATTTGCAAAAAAAATACAGCACAGAGTGTGCCACCTTAACTGCAGGTCCAGTACTACTGAAATTGCCAGTTTTAATATCCTCTCTCTTTTTTCATTTCCAAGCAAGACAATTTTTACAGCTCAAAGCCAACCGACTCAATAGATATTTAAGACACAGCATAATTAGAAGATGTGAAAGGTGACAGCTACATCCTGAAATAGCAGGGCAGTAAAAAAAATATGTTATTCCTTAAGCCAGGGCTTCTAAAGGAACAGAAATACATCCATTTTTAGGGTCAGCCACCACTAGCAAGAAACTCATTGTAACAACTGCTTTCGAAAGATTCACTCTCTTCATGCTTACTCAGAATTAAGTCCCACTGTGTTCAATGGGGCTTACTCCCTAGTAACTATTTTATTATTATAGTCAAAGGCAATTAACATTACATCCTTACCTTTACCATGAATGTGAAATCAGTTAAAGCAGGAGAGTAGACAGCCCCTCCTGCGCAGGGGCCCATAATAAGAGAAATCTGTGGTATTACCCCAGAACATAGTACATTTCTCTGTAAAAGAAAACAAACATCTCCATTGCTTACACATTTTATACCACTTCCAAGTCAAAGTTCCCAAAGCGCTCCTAAATCTGTGTTCAGCTTTTGCAACAAACTATTTCATATAAAAATATAAAGTATGTTGTAGAAATATATTAGCCAACAGAAATAACGTTCGATCTGTTCTAGCTTCATTGTTCATCCACTAACCGGGATCCTAAACTCCCATCCAAATTAATTCAAGTTCAAAACCCTGTGCATCAGAACAAATAAGGCAAGGAAAAGGGAGAAAAGCACAAGACAGAGGCAATGTCAGATAATTAAGTATCCAGGATCAGATTCATGAAGCAGGCTCTAGATGAAGTCCCATGTGGTACTGAATGCCCCATGTGTTAGTGGCGGTGGCAGCAGCTGCTGCTTCCGACAGCTGGTACAGACAGATGCATATGGAGAGCCATTTTTCAGCCCTCTTCTAGCTCCAGGGTTGTACTCACAAGCAAGGAGAGAGATGCTGCTATTGCAGTTCATTCACCCACATAATAAAAATTATTCCCTTTTGCTGCCTGGAGAGCTTTGTGAATGCTGATGGCTGCAGCAGCTCTCTGTTTTCAGGAGAAGGCAAGGAGAGGGCTAAAATGAGGAACTGAATATGCACTACAGTCTTTATGCTTATGGGGAGACATACCGATCCAACCAGGGGAAAGGTCTGGGAGGTATCATTGTGCCTAAAGAGTAACAGTAACTTACAGCATCTGCAAAAGAAATAACCTCCTAAATGAAGTACAGTCATACCTCTAGATACGAATGCTGCGTGTTGCGTTCGTCACGGGTTACGAATGCGCCAAACCCAGAAGTTACTTCCGGGTTCGGAGGTTCGCACATGCGCAGAAGCACTGAATCACGCTTTGCGCATGCGCAGAAGCGCCGAATCGCGTTGCGCACATGCGCAGACACAGCACTTCAGGTTGCGCGCTACTCATGTTGCGAACAGGGCTCCAGAACGGATCCTGTTCGCAACCAGAGGTATGACTGTATACTAATTTCAGGGCCTGTTCCCCCTTAATTGTGACTTCTAGCAGCAACATCTAGAAACAACAGCATCTCATGAAAGGAAAATGGGAGAGAAGATGTGCATTTTGCCCCTGTATAAGGAGAAAAGCCCCCTCCCTGGCCCCTCGCATAAGACCTGGAAGCAGTAGGAAAAGAAATGTTGTGTCACTCATGCTTCCCATTTCATTATTTTTTCAGAATGTCAGAAGCGGCTCCTAGGCTATTCATCTGTAGCACCAAGGATCAACTTGCTTACCTAAGAGGTCTCTTACCAAAAATATATCAGCATAACCAGCCAAGGACTCTACTCCTTCCTGGATCCGGGCCCCTCCTGAATCATTCAACCCAATAACAGGAGCACCAACCATAGCAGCCTGATCCATTATCTGAGGATACAGAAACTCTTGATTTACTAGTGAATTCCTACCACAAGGTTAATTAACATAAAACAGTGTGTGCTTATTATAATTAATAATCATATTATAAAATAGGATCTCTTTTCATTTTTGATCAGAATGTGTCCAAGTCCAATGTCTGTTTCTTGTTACGACATCTACAGATAAACCTCTACTGGCCAGTCAACTACTCCCACCTGACACTATTATTATTAATACACCTTCATGTTCAATAACTCTTCTCTTTAACATCTGTGCTTGATCATCTTAAACAATGGGCTACTTCACACATAACGCTAAGTCACCATTTAGCATCATGAGCCTCAGAGACCCTCAGTGCTTTGCTCAGCTCACTGAGGCATGTCTATAGAGTTTTAAAACCATGGTTTAGTGACATGCAAGCCCGTCCCATCTGATAAAGTTCACTTAAGGATTATATAGTGTGAGAAATGAAAAAAACACAAGATCACAAAAGCACCATAATACAGCAAGATCAAAACTTTATCTAAAAATACTGGGAAAGTAATATATTTGATACCCAAATAACTTTAAGGCAGGTGTCAGGCAAACCTCTCTGAGGAAGGCCCCACCCATTTTTAACCATTATACATCTATCTTCTAGAAAGACTACCAAGAGAAGTACATCATCAACTATTTGTTATATTTAAGAAATGTCCAAAGTGGATACTTCTCAACTCATATCACCACTTATCAGGAATTGTGACCTCATATGTACTGCTGAATGCATTAACTGTGAGGTATTTTATCCTAGCAAGATCTTGGCTTCTGTAATAACAAATAGACTTCTTATCATGAAAAAATAGGTTATGTTTAGAGAGAGGGAATTCAGCAGTACTGGAACTGAATAAGCAATAGGCTATTATGATTTGGGGGCTTGTACAAGCTGAGTGGCTTTAATAATAATAATAATAATAATAATAATAATAATAATAATAATAATAATAATAATTTATTTGTACCCCGCCCATCTGGCTGGGTCTCCTCAGCCACTCTGGGCGGCTTCCATCAAATATAGTTGAAAAGGAACTCCCATGAGTTGAATAAGATGAGATTTCTTTGAAATTCAGGAGTGTTTACACTTACTTTGAAAATGTATCTATCTGTACTGTATTGGAAAAAAAAGGTATCTTAAGACTTGAAGACACTAAGAGAAGGGGATGAAAGAAACTTCAATGTAGCAAGGATTCGTATGAGGCATAACATACTTCTAAAAACACTCCATTGTCGTATTTTGCAGGCTGCAGGCACTTAAGAGCTTTGGAACTATTATCTTCTAAAATGCTTACCTTGCAGATCTTTTGAGCATGTGCTCCAGATAAACTGCCTCCAAACACAGTGAAGTCCTAAATAAAGATTGTATTTCAAAGATCAAATATAACAATAGCTTAGAATGCCAAATATATATACTGGGTTTAGATTCCACCCTCCCTGCCTTGCCCTTGAGCACCAGTAAAACAGACTTTTTTGCACTCCCAATTATTCAGTGTAATTGTCTTCAAGCAGGTTGAAAATATCAACAGACTTCACCCTTATGGAAGGGGCGCAATCTATCCCTACACAGGCAGAGCATGCACATGAGGAGGGACTGAGATACAGCTTAATAGTGCTATCCCCACCCCAGAATATGCACACAGGCATACATGCATTGCAGCTCACCAGGCCCTTTCCTCCAGAGAAGTGCAGTGTATGTCTGTGCACATCTTCCAAATCTCCATCCAGCCCTGACACTTGCCCAAATGCATAGAGTTCTAGTACCAAAGTCAAACTGCATGTACAAACAGCTCAGCATTTAGCCAAACTCAGCCCAAAATTTCAGTCTACCTAAGACTGAAGTATTTTTATTAATATTTCCCCACACTAATCCATCACCTATAAACAACTATAAACACTCTACTCTATTCAGAATCGCTTTTTGCATTAAAAAACATCTTTAGAGAAGCTGCAGAGAGGGGAGAAAGGCATGCACTTCTGTACAGTGGTACCTCGGGTTACGAACTTAATTCGTTCTGGAAGTCCATTATTAACCCGAAACCGTTAACCCGAGACGCGCTTTCGCTAATGGGGCCTCCCGCTGCCGCAGCCCTGCCACTGCGCGATTTCGATTCTCATCCTGGGGCAAAGTTTGCAACCCAGAGCAACTATTTCCAGGTTAGTGGAGTTTGTAACCCAAAGCGTTTGTAACCCAAAGCATTTGTAACCCGAGGTACCAGTGTAATGCCAGAAATCAAAGCAAGTACAAAATATAAAGATCCCACAAGGTTTCTGTAGTGCAAGTCTTTCATTCCCAATGGACTCTTGCAACTCTTCAACTCTTGCGGCAATGAAAATACTGTAGTCAGGAAATATGTTGTATTATAACCAGTTCCCTGTTGTTGTTGTTTTAAACAAAGACAAGGGACTGCAGTATCAGAAGAAAGTAAGATTCTGCAAAGCAACTCTATTCCTACATGTTATAAGGATTCCATAGTCCAAGAACATGCTGTGAAATACTGTATAAATAGCCAAAATGGACAGGTGTGGTCATTTTACTGACTGTGATTAAAATTATATTGAATCGCAGGCATAATACATGTCTGCAGGCTAAATGCACTGCAAACAAAAAGCAAATGTAAAGAAGTACGGTAACAAAAAATGTTTATAAGGCTACAAAGAAAAAGTTCACAACTGAAAACACAAAATAGCAATACCTGGCTGAAGACATATGCCAATCTGCCATTAATTCTACCCTGGCCAGTTACCACACTGTCTCCAGGGAACTGCAAAAGGGAATAAAGAATGTACAACTCAGAACACCAATATGATTAAATAATGAAATCTAATTCTTATAAATGACCAAAGCAAATATTTGCTAACCAGAAAATCAAACTGTTTATTTAGGGCAGACTATACATTTCAATTATACTTTGCTTGTATCATTTAAAACAGTCTGACTTCCATATTATCATGCACTTAGCAGATGATTAACAAAAAAATGATGGTCATGAGGGATAGGGGAAATACATACTTCGAAACAGCCTCCTTTAATGCTGAGTATAATTTATTTACACTCCAGCAACCACAAATAAAAACAAAAGCAACAGAATATAGAATCTATAAGATCATCAAAAGACAGGAAGAAAAACAAGAAAGTAGCCCTAGATAGTCAAAGCAAAATTGTGTCATTTAAGAATTTTGCAACTTGCTCTGTAATTTATAAATTAGAGCCATTCAAGAAAATGATCAACAGAAACTCTGGAGAGCAACCTGGGAAGTATTGTGTAATAGGGTATATTAGTTTCTCTAGATGGCTTTTTTTTTTAAAAAAAAAAAAAAAAGCGCATTTTCAAACATATAAAATTGATTCTACCTTTTCATTATTACAAGAGCAGTATCTATTATTTATAACTTTATTTTATCTACCTTCTAAAACTTTGAAGGTAAGGCTAAAATATTCCAAGGAAAAAGCTTTCCTGTATTTAGGAACAGACAGACAATTCAAATAATTCATCCCATTTTTAGAATTGGGACATGACAGAAATAGCAACCAGAGGAAACAAGGCCCTTGGGCTACCCCACAAGTCAATCTCCATTAAAATCTCCATTTAACAATATCTTTGGCTTGCTCAGTTTAACAGATGAGAAGACAGCTCAACTGAAACAACTGCCTGCCACAATTCCTTCATCCAGACAGACTAACACAAGACCATTATCACCTGGAAAACGAATGAATTGGAAGTAAGTAAAATACAATCATGAAACCGAAAGGGAGTGTAATATATCCAAGTCAGGCTATATCTCTCAAATGCTACATATAGAATGATTAGGGATGAACCAAGCGGAGGTAGAGCATGTATAGATGAAAGAGATGAGAACCATCCATTCTATTAAACCATCCACCATCCCAGACTCAGGCACTAGAATCAGCCAAATATTTCCAAATGACAAACAGTCCCAAGAGTGCGAGCAAAATATATACCATGTACCTTGTTTTTCTCAGCCTCCATCCCAAAATCTGCACATCTGTGTTCCACAAACATGTCATATTCTACAAAACTGTCAGGATCCAGTAAAAGAAGAACACGCTCCCTGGCTGTCAGCTTTCCCTGAAGTGCAGGAAATAATATGAACAAAGTAAGGTTTGGAGATCATTTCAGTACACCTGAGCCAAGCATAACTACAAATATAAAGAGAAAGTCGGATACTAATTTAAGATTTTATTCAAATCCATAAATTTGCTCCTCAGAAAGCAGCTGCCTTAAACTCAATATTGCAATTGAATTGCCTTTTAATTTCACCTTCCCTTCAAATATGGAAATTGCCTCTTCTGGAATGATCATTTTGTCAGAGAGTTACTGATTCACTTATTTTTTTACATTTCCGTCCTTTTAAGTAAGCAGTGCAGAGTTATATATGTTGAAGAGAATAAAACCCATAAAGGACTAGTAGAGGAAGGGGCTAGCAAAGAAAAAGGATTACGGTATATTCACATGTTTAACAGTTTGACTTCAGCAAAACTATTAAATGTAATATCAGACCTTACAAATGTGCTTTTCTAGGGTAGATAGAGCAAGTTAAATAAATCATACTTTTTCTGTTTGGTGTAAGGTAAAGATAGGTATGATGTAGTACACCGGCAGAGTAGAAAAACCAGTCACAAAAAGCTTATACTGTACAAGTTTATTAGTAATCTAAAAAGTAAATGTATAACCGGGCTATCTTTCAGCCTGATCCTTAAAAGAACTTAACGTTTGTACATGAATCATACAGTGAAATTCCTACACTTTATCTTAACCAAAAGGCCAAGAAGTGATACATTAAAATTCCTGTCAAAGAGAAGCTCTAATCCCAATGGACAAATCTTCTCTAGTTTCCTAAAAAAATCATTCTCAGCAGAGATTTAAGTCAACATGCAAAAGTCATTTTAAGAAGCAAGACAGGGGCTCTAAATTACCATCCGCCTATTTTAATTTCTCCATTATTATTGCTCATATATAAATAGGCATCTGACACAAAAATAAATTGCTGAATAAATCTACATAAGTCACATATTGCTATGGTGATTCCCCTACAGCCCAAAATCTTAAGAAGCCTGCAGAAATGTTCATTTTATATTGATTAAAGTGGCACTGAAAATGTTATAGAACCAGCACTTCAAAGAGAGCCTTATAAAATGCAAATGCATAGCAAAAGAAGCTACAAGCAACGATGACAAAAGAAAGAAAATTACATGCCTCTGATTTAACCTTTCATTAGGAAAAAGAAGGGTCATTTAGGCACCATCGCCCTCACTGGCCACATGGCCACTTGTAAGCTTGTCCTGCTAATGACCTTTGCAGAAATGGCTGCATTGGCTGCAAATAAACTACCAGGTCATGTTCAAGGTCGTGTTAGTGACCGGTAAGTATCCCTAAGAATGCAGATTAAGCATAATCTGTCAGTTGCTTCAGTTGTAAATAAATATCTTTTTGCCCAAGCTTTCCCTGATCCATAGGGTCAGACCAAGTTATTACTTAATTCCTGTTTTGATATTACTCTTTTTATGTTGTATCTGTTTCTATGACACTGTCTTATGTTTTAATATTACCAAGCTATTTTAATAATTTAAATAAGTGCTTTACCTTAGGTCTCCAACACATGGTAGGGAAAGAAATATCCAACACGTGGTAGGGAAAGAAATTATTTTAAGATAATTATTTGAGCCTCAGAAAACAGTTCAGATTGATTCCTATTTCCACTGCAAGTTCAAAGGGATATTCAAGCCATAACTGAATTAAAGCAAAACAAGGTGGCTGGTAACATGGGACGATTCTAATGATCTTCAGCATTACAGATGCAGCTACAGGATGAAATATGCAAAGCGATTATTCATTCCTCAACAGACTGAACTGCTGAGGGGGTGGAGCACAGTTGATATAAAAGTGCCTTGCCAGATCATATCAGGGTCATCCATGACTTAGTTATTTCATCACCTAGCAACCTGAAGCCTTGAATTCATACACTTTTTTCCTCCCCTTGCACTCTATAATCAGAAACTTCTGACTGTAGTTAGCAACAAACTATACCTCGTAATTGTGTCCAAAACCAGAAAACCATGGTTTGCACACAAACCAGATTTGCCACTAGCCATGATTATCACTAGCTTCCAATTGCAAAGGCCGAGGGAGCACATGGCCCACAACTGTTCACTAAATCATAGTTTAGTGTTACATCTGAACACAACCACTGTCTCCAGCAGCAGCCAGCCCAATTTTTCCAAGTGCCCACAAGCCAATCACATCCTCTCATCTGTCTGCAGCATCAGGCAGCCAGAAGTATACAGCCTCTGAACGTAGATTCCATTTAGTTATAATGACTCATAATGTTTGGTGCACATATCCTTCATGAATACATCCAGTTTTTTTAAGCTATCAAGGTTAGTGACCATCTAGATGTGAATCCAATAGATTAATCACATGTTGTTCGGATGAATATTTTGTTCTCTTTGTATTTCCAACACTACAACTCCTCAAATTGAAGACATATGAAGAAAATATATATACCCATAATATATCTGCTAACATATCTATATACGTAATATGGGAATGGTAAAAAAAACATCCCGGGAGCTTTGCAAAACATATGCTTCTGATTCACATTTATCCACACTCTCTCTGTGCATCCATAGTTAGGTACCCCCGACCATTATATTGCTGCCTTCCCTTTCTGAAAATGAGAATGGATAACATCTGAAGGTAACTTCACATGTGTATCAGTGTTTTTAAAAAATGTGAGAAATGACAGTCAGTGTAGTTTTAAAATATTTGGGAAACAGTGCTTTTAATGGGGGCTTCAGAACTTTCTTCTGACTTTGCATTCCTGTACAAGTACTTCCAAATCCTCACATATGTGGCCTTAAGTCAGGCACAGGCAAACTCGGCCCTCCAGATGTTTTGGGACTACAATTCCCATCATCCCTGACCACTGGTCCTGTTAGCTAGGGATGGGAGTTGTAGTTCCAAAACATCTGGAGGGCCGAGTTTGCCTATGCCTGCCTTAAGCAGACAAGATGAACCAGGGCTAACTTCACATCCAGGGCTGCTTATTTCACACACATCAGAAGCACATTCCCACCCCAAACAATTCTAGGAACTGCAGTTTAACCCTCACAGTTACAATTCCCAGCAACCTCTAACCAACTCCAGTGCCCAAAATTGAGAGAAATTGTGCTTAGAATGTGCTGTGAAGATAATAGTTTGTAAGTAGCACCCACACAAACAAATTTAAAATTGGAGGCCACTGTAAAGGGTTTCGGACCCTTGTCCCATCTTATTAGAATACGGGCAGGGGCATATTAAACTAAACTCCAGGCGGCGTCCCCGCTTTGTCAGGAAATGGAGTGTGGGACCTTCGAGGGTCGCCCGGGAGCAGCCAGCTGTTGCAAGCCCAACCAGAGGCTCTCTTGCCTGCTATGACTACGAGGGCGAAGCAGGCGCTTCCTCGCTCTATCGCTCGCTCGCTCACCCGCCGGTGCTGTGCATCTATGCGCGCCTGGCCGCCGCCGAGCAGCGCAGCCCGACGCTTCTCTTCGATGCGCTCGGGCACCGTGGGCGCGTGCCGAGGGGGGCTGTTGCTGAGCCGGCGGGAAAACGCCAGGGAAACCCTCGGGAGCCGAAAGGGTAGGATCCGCAGGGCAGCCATGGTTGTGACGCATGCGCGCACGGGGCTGGGGGGGGGCGGATGAGGCGGGCAGGTTCCTTAAGCGTGGAAACAGCAGCAACCATTTGCCCCGCCCAGGTTCCCTTTATATTACTGTTACGCCTGCCTCGCCGCTTGTCTCCTCACGCTGTTATTAACTGTGTCAGAGAGCGCTTTCTTTTCTTTTTCCCCGGCGGGGTGCACACTGCGTATGGAGACGCCCCCGCCGACCGCTTAAAAGCAGTCTTTTAATAAGGAACAATGTGGTTGCACGTCACGCAGCTGGCATCTTCATGCGCTGAACATTTTAGTGTTTCTGCTGCGCAGGCCCGAGACCTTTTTCCCTTCAAGGTTGTGTTTTTATTGCAGGATGTAGTGGCCATAGTACTAGACAAAACAAAATAAAATAAAAAAAATCTTTCCAGTAGCACCTTAGAGACCAACTGAGTTTGTTCTTGGTGTGAGCTTTCGTGTGCATGCACACTTCTTCAGATGCATGCACACGAAAGCTCATACTAAGAACAAACTCAGTTGGTCTCTAAGGTGCTACTGGAAAGAATTTTTTTTTATTTTGTTTTGACTATGGCAGACCAACATGGCTACCCACCTGTATATAGTACTAGAGTGCGTCTCCAGTAATTTGCGGTGCCCCGATGTGAGTGCACGTTACGGATAAGGTTGGAAATAAGGTGAGAAGGAGCTCTAGAAGAAAGGACTACTGCACGGTGCATAGATCTCTGCAGAAGACCGAATTTGAATAGGTGCGTTTTGGCAAGCCACAGTGCTTCTCGGCTCATGGAGACAATCTATGCTGATTTTTTTTTTTTTAACATACAACTATTAAAGACAGACATCCTTTGTTCTTAATTTTGTTGTACCTTTTTACCTTTTGTACATGTGCAATAACTACTTAACCCAGAAGTAAGTGTCACTATAGGACTTGCGCTGCATAAAGGTTCCCTCCAGACTGGTGTTTTTGTTACTTGAGTATTCTGCAATATGTCATTGCTGCAATAATAGTGCATTAGTGGTGGATTTGTACTGGACTGTCTACACATCATTCCACTTCATTAGTTGCCCTGCAATGCTTTCCACTGTTACCATATAATAGACGTCTGAAGAGGCACACTTGCATTATAGTGTGGGACAAATATTCCTCGGAACATTACAGGATTTCAGCAGAAAGCTAGAGGACATGGAAACAAAGCAGCACATCCACCCCAACAGTATTGAAAGCAGGATTACATATATCCACCATAAAAAAGACGGTAGCATAAGCATTCACTATTTTGTTGAAGTATACACAAACACATATTTCAATCTAGCCTTCATGATTCCAAATAAACACTTCCTTTAAAAGTAATTCCAAGGAGCAACATAACTCATAAGAAAACAGCATTTCAGAAAACGCTTTTTACAAAACAGCATGACATCAAGACCAAAAGTATAAGTAATTCAATAAGCATACTACTCTTGTTTGCACATAATGCTAAGCCAAACTGTGGCTTAGCAGGAACAAATGGCTTCCAGGAGAGGCAATCACAATTGTTTTACTCCTCCCCAGTCATTTTGCTGTGCTGTGCTGACCTGAGCCACAGTTTGGCTTAGCATGTGGCCTGAACCCATTACAGTGGATGTTCGGGTTGCGAACATGATCCGTGTGGGAGGCACGTTCGCAACCCGCAGCACTGCGTCTGCACATGCGCGGGTCATGATTCGACACTTATGCGCAAAGCGCGTTTTGGCCTTCTGCGCATGCGCAAAACGCGATTTAGCACTTCTGCACATGCACGCGCACCAAAACCCGGAAGTAACCTATTCTGGTACTTCTGGGTTTGGCGCGGTGCACAACCCAAAAACGTGCAACCCAAAGTGTCTGTAACCGGAGGTTAGCTCTCCCATTAAAAAAAAATAGGGGTGGGAAACAATCAGCCTACGGACCAAATGTGACCTGCCACAGAGCCACTTTCTCCAAACCGTGCCCATCTCTGCCCCATACCTAATATATGCAACATCAGGTGTGGGGCAGGTAGAGACATGGCTTGATCAGCTGTGCAACCAAGTTCTCCATGGAGAACTTTAACATGCAGTTAATCCCTGCAGAAAGCTGGGGAAGTGCTGATTGAGGACAGGGCTTGCAAAGCACTTTGCACAGTACTTCCCAAACACCTGAAAGCTGTTATCAGGAATTTGGGAAGTGCTGCACATAGTGATTTGCAAGCCCTGCCATTTGCCAGCTCCCAAGCACCAAGCAAAGGCCTGGCAAGGTCCCTTGTACTTTGGTTCCAAGCACTTGAAAACTAACTGGTTGTTGGGCACTTTGGAAGCACTGAACCAAGGGACTTTGACAGGTGGGTGGGACAGTCTTCCTGTCCATTACCTGATATAATGATGCCCACTGCCTGGCAAGCAGTCCTGCCCACCTGTCAAAGTTGGCCCATGGGGGTGGGGACAGATAGGGATCTGGAAGGCCAGAAAGATTCCCCTATACAGTATAAGACAAACCTTGGTTACAGCTTGTGTTTTATGTGGGGAGATATAAACCACCAGACCCTATTTTCCAGGGACATTCCTGGATTTACAGAAGCCGACCCAGTTTCTGATTTGACCCTGGAATGTCCCACTTTTCCCTAAAGTGTCTCTGTATTCATCGAAGAAATGTTGGAGGGTATGGAATTATCTGACCCCTAAGCCATCTGAAGGCAGCCCTGTATAGGGAAATTTTTTAATGTTTAATGTTTTATTATGTTTTTATATATGTTGGAAGCCACTCAGAGTGGCTGGGGCAACCCAATCAGGTGGGAGGGGTATAAATGGTATTATTATTATTATTATTATTATTATTATTATTATTATTATTGAATAGGCTGCCCCTGTTTTCATTGGATAACCACAAGCCTGGTTTCTGACTAGATGCTAAGCTAAACCATGACTTAGTATATCGGCAGAATGGGAAGGAACAAAATGGTTGCAATCTCCCCTCTGGAAGCCCATACATTTGCTTGTTTTCACTAAGACATGGTTTGACTTAGTGTTACCTGCAAACTGGGCCTCTTTGATGTGTAAATAACAAATACCTAATCAAACCTACATGTTTACAACAGGTTGAGCAAACCACAAAGCTTCTAAAAGCTGCCCTTTAACAAAAATTGGATGTTTGCCAGCAAAGCACTAAGTGGAGAAGTCTCATAAGAGACATCAATTATTTTGAAGAATGGTATTTCTAAACTGATAATTTCATCTGTACTGCTGTCTGTCTGAGCTTTTCTACCTTCATCTAGCATTTCTGATGCCTTTTTTGCTCACATTCCGAATGGATGGCTTATCATCCATTGATTATAATACAATATTGAATATCATCCAATGATTATATTGTTCCACTCTGTTAGTGGGGTATATAAGGTGTTGGGGGAGGAATAGTACCTCTGGTGGGGCACACATTGTGCTACTCCTTGGGTAGTTTGTCCACCTTGGGTCCTCATCTTGCACTCATCTCTCACCTATAGCTCCTAAAAACTGTCAGCCACATCCTGGGAGCAGCTTCAACTGACTGGTTAAACCAGGTGCGGCTAGCCGATGGGTCTCAAACCCTCTGGAGACTACATGTGAAGAGAGGCTGCAGAGGATTGAGCGGATGAAACCAACAGTGGGTCCAACGGTCAAGAAGGCACTTTCTGCACATGCTGTAAAGGGAAATAAGGGGGGGAGATGGGGCTCCTTCGGGGAGAAGGAAAGCTCTGATCCTAAACCTTTGCTGCCTTGCTGAATATCTTTGGGAGAAGAAAAGGCTAAGGAGTAGGCCTAAACCTGACACAAATACAGAGTGGAGTCCCTAAGATGGTTGGACGACACCTTGTATACAGAGCCGCCTTTCCCATAGGGCTTTGTGGTGCATCACACCAGGGCGCCGGCCTTTCAGGGGTGCCCCAGCGAGTGGGGGAGCTGCGCGGCTTTGCCGGCGGCCTCCCCTGTTTCTGCACGCCCGCCAGCTGCACCCCGCCAACCATATGGCTGGTGGGTGTGCAGCTTCCCTCCCAAGCCTCTGCAGGGATCGCTCTCCTCCCAAAGAGGCTTGGGAGAGAAGCTGCGTACCTGCCAGCCATATGGTTGGTGGGGCACAGCTTCCCTCCCAAGCCTCTTCGGGGATTGCTCTCCCACAGCTGCATGGGGGAGAGTTGCACCCCCCCCCGATGGCCAGCAGTGCACAGCTCTGCTGTCCCCCACGCTATCTGTGGTAATTTGAGGGAGCTGGGCGGATATTTGCACCCTGGCACCGCATCTGCTAAAGACAGCCCTGCTTGTATACCTCCTTCAAGCAGCTCCTGCAGCCAAGCTGGTGCCAAACGTATTGCTCTGCTTTCCTTTGGACTACGTCAGTGAGGCGGGGGGTGGGGGGAGGGTCTTGTCACCTAGGCATCTCAGGACCTCCATACACATTGCCCTGGCTTGCACCCTGTGGATGTCACACTGTAGTTTGACTCTATCCCTGGAGGCCACTCCATTGATCAGTCAGTACATTTCCCCCTAAATTTTAGGCTTTTTGACAGAACTTCTGACCACTGCTATAATCCTGCGTAAATCAGTGGGATTCCAGCAGTATAAATGAGCAGTTAGTCATCTCAGTCATTGTATTAACCACTTAACTAGCAATCATCAGATAGGACCACTTATACTTTAAATTATTTTAATTGAATGCACTTACATAAGGCGTAATAACTTCTACATTAGCATATAAAATCATGTCTCAGAATGTGGATGAATCCAAAGCAGTTACTATGGGGGTTCCTTCCCCTTTATATTATATTCATCGTCTGTTTAAGATGCTAATTAAAAATCTGTCTTTGCAGCCGAGGATGAGGAAGCCATAATGTTCAAGCCCTGAATGTCATGAAAAGCATGCATCGTTTATATTTTAAATGATTGGCTTTTTCCTTCCTTTACCAAAAAGGGATCACAAAAGTCTTGTAATGTGTCATCTAAAACATATGCTCCGCTGGCAGGATTACTAGTAAGAACGATATTTATTCCCCTCCACAATTAGTAGTGACGGTGCTGTCAAATGCCCTTGAGCTCTACTGAGCATGCTCACTTTTCTGGTGGTGTTCATTGCATTTGATTCTTTAGCTGAAGCCTCTCTCTCCCCTTCATTGCTTTTATATGCAGACAGAAGAGACGGTAACCAAAAGAGAATCTATATTATTCCTCCTGCACACTCCATAAACTGACAACATTTGGGTCTGTGTTTCTGGATTCACAGGTAGCTATTCTCGATTCTCCGTTTTCTTCAAATTTAAAAGACAGGAATGGATACACTATCGGATGCTGGAGAGCATATTTTCTCCCTTTAACATCTCTTGGTATGGTGTATTTTTGAGGGATCGATTACTCAGCAGCTTCTAAACAGGTAAATTTTATTTTCTCTTATTTGGTTGTTTTATTGTTTTCTTTTCTTGCATGACATTTCAGCTGTCATTTGGTGTCTGCTTAAGCAAAACCTTGTTTCATTTTAAGTCCATCGTATTTTTGCAGGCATGTAACTTTAAAGCTGTCATCTCTTCAAACCATGAATGGGAAATACCAGAGAGCAACTTTTGAGTGCCCCAGTTTCAACAAAATTGTACTAAGCAGCTGATATTACAGCTAGAAATTATGCCATATATCTTAGAAAGAACACTCTCTCATCTCTGATTTTGTTGAGTATCCATGGTGCTGAGATCTCTTCAACTGACACTCACTAGCTCTGAGGGTACCTCATTCCCACCCTGTATTTTACATCAGCACTGAGGTTGGGATTCATTTTTCAGCATGTCTGCTGTCTAAGAATCTAACTACTTACTGTATTGGATGGGAGACCATGTGTTGAGATTTCTGCATTGCAGGGGGTTGGACTAGATGATCCTCATGGTCCCTTCCAACTCTACAATTCTATGATCCTATGGTTTTACACAGTGTTTTTTTCTCTTTAAAAAATGTTTAGGGGTGCTGTCATTTGCCTCAGGAAAATCACCATTTTACAGTTCAAATCTGGAAAAAATAAATACAGTAAATGGTCAAAAGTAAAAAGATTCACAAAATGTTTAGGGGTATGCGTACCCCTGCATACCCCCAGAAAAAAGCACTGGTTTTACATTTTTATTATAAGGCAATGCGTCTTGTGCCATAAAAGTAAACTCTATACAGTTGGGGGGTGGGGGAAAGGTTAGCGAATGGGTTGGATGACTTAAGTTCGTCCATGTTTGCATAATAAGAAAGCAATTTGAACCATTTTAGCTAGCAGCATTGGTACAATATTTCCAAATACTGTAGTTAGTCTTACAAATTTTAGACCTGAGTTTATGAGCTACTGTGCCTGCAACTACAGGTAACTAACTAACTAACTAACTAACTAACTAACTATATGTTTAGGATTGAGCATGGTGACTTATGCACCCATGCAACATCATAACCTGTAGCATCACACTAGAATTCCAAACTGTTGAAGAACATCAGTGCTGGTCTGGCAGCACAGGTCAACATGACAACATCAGAAAAAGCTACCATTCCTAAAACTGTTGCATTGCACAGAAACAGGTAGAGAAGAATAGAACTGGGGGTGACGTGTATATAGGGCATCTTCATGCTAAAGGTCTTTAGCCACTACAGAGGCGGCTATGTTAGCAAAGCCATATTTCAAAGATTTGAGTGCTGTTGATTCAATTTTACATTTTAAACCTGTTTTGGACAGATTTGACCCTAAAACTGTTTAAATAAACAACAAAAACACTTAATCTGGTATAGCATTACTAAGGAGTATCAACAGCAGTGGAAATAATATTGGAACACAAATACAGCATTCTAGGACGTACCTGCCTACATATATGCAGAATAACTACATATCACTGCAGCTATATAATGTTAACGTATGCTGCATGACACCCCAGTGCAATTGTGCACAGCTGCTGGACCAAACTTTGTTGAGACATATTCTGTAACAAAGCTGGTTTCTGTATCTAGCCATCACAAGGTCACATTCTGGGTCAAAATGGAGTCTATATTTTACTTAAGTGTAAAGAGCCCTTCAGATTGAACTGTTTCTAGAACTGCAATAATAAATTAAAGCATAGGAAAAATGGTATGGGTGTTGCAGGGGAGGTAAACACCAAGCATAAATTGTCTAATAATAGCATGTGCATTAATTATTATAGCACAGCATACTAATCTCATGTCACCACTGGTTTTCTGTAATGGTTATTTATATTCAATCTGGTGTCTGCTCAAGCAACCCCAGCTTACCTAAGGCATCAATAGAACAGTAATAATTTCTAGATGGTACAAAATTGCAGTCAGAACAGGTTTATCTGTGCTGAAATTATTATATTTTGTTTGCTTTTTCCCCCTTTGTGATCAGTCCTAGTTACCTGAGGAAATGGATACTTCACCTTCCAAACAATATCCAGTAAAAAAACGAGTGAAAATTCATCCTAACACAGTGACAGTGAAATATACTTCTCATTATCCACAGCCTGGAGAGGAAGGGTATGAAGAAGCAAATGAAGACAATGAGATTTTTGTGGAAGATAATCCAAAGAGAAGACTGCTGAGTAATGGCCAGCGAAGAGGAAGGTCTTTCTTTGGCACTATTGATATCCCATCTCAGGAACCACAAAAGCCAGAGGCTAATAAGAGTGGGCAAGGCCAAAGTTTTGTAGACAGAAGCTTTTTTCAGTCCAGAAATACTTGGGTAGTGCTTTTTGGATCTGCTTTGGCCCATGGTTGTGTTGCCCTGATAACTAGACTTGCTTCTGATCGTTCCAAAGTGCCATCTCTAGAACTGATCTTCATTCGTTCTGTTTTACAAGTGTTTTCCGTCTTAGTTGTGTGCTACTACCATGAGGAACCTTTCGGACCAAAAGGATACAGACTGCGGCTGTTCTTTTATGGAGTATGCAACGTTATTTCCATTACCTGTGCTTATACTTCCTTTGCAATAGTACCCCCAAGCAACGGGACTACAATGTGGAGAGCTACCACCACTGTCTTCAGCGCCATCTTGGCATTTTTATTAGTAGATGAGCGAATGGCTTACATTGATGTAATCACCGTAGTGAGCAGCATCTTTGGTGTTTGCCTGGTCATGATCCCCAACATTGTTGATGAAGAAGATTCTCTGCTGAATATCTGGAAAGAGGCCTTTGGGTATACCATGACAGTTATGGCAGGCTTAACTACAGCTCTCTCCATGATCGTGTACAGGTCCATTAAGGATAATGTCAGCATGTGGACAGCACTGTTTACCTTTGGTTGGACTGGAACAGTGTGGGGAGCCTCAACCATGTTTTTCCTCCAAGAGCCAATAATTCCACTGGATGGAACAAGCTGGGGCTATCTCATGGGCATCTGCATATGTTCCACAGTGGCTTTTCTGGGTGTCTATTATGCCTTGAACAAATTTCATCCAGCCTTGGTCAGCACAGTGCAGCATCTGGAGATTGTGATAGCCATGATCCTTCAGCTCCTTGTGTTACGCATCTTCCCCAGTATCTATGATATGATTGGGGGAGCAGTTATCATCATTAGTGTCTTTTTCCTTGCATGTTATAAACTGTCTTGGAAGGACTTAAGAAAACAAGATTATGAGGAGATACTAGATTCTTGCATTAAATGAATGCAAAGCTGTATTCTGTTTACTGATACCTACAATTAATATTCATTTGTGTATTCCTTTTGTATAGTGTTGTTGACAGCATACTGCCATTTCTTGTCTGAATATAAAAGGTTACATCTGCCCTAGTATAGCTCAGTGGAGTTGCACTAGAAATTTCTGTCCTGTGTAGGATAAATGTTTTAAAATGTTAATGCTGTGAAAATTAGATTTTCTTCTTAACTAGTATATAAGAAATGCCAATATTCGATATACACAACTCTGTCCTTTAAAATATGTCTCATTAGAGTCTAGCAGGCATAGTCAGACCCTAATGTTTTTATATCAGACTATGATGTTCACTTGTGTAAAGCAACCATTTGTAGGGTCTCAGGCAACGTAGTCTTCAGAAGGAAATAGCAAACTAAGCCCCTTAGCATCTCACAACAAATAACCAGATCTTAAATTGAAGTTTTTACAGAGGTTTGTTGTAGTATAGGTTTTGTCACATTACCTATTCTAGGTTGCTATATGCATATATATATGGTTCCTACATATTTCATCTGGCTTGTCTATTTGCATTTCTTGTATTGACTGGAGCTCACTGATGGTGTGTAGCCTGAAATCTGACTGGACAACCTCAACTCACAGCATGCTTGCTGTGGATTCAAGAGCAGAGAGTGTGTGATTGCAGAAAGAAGCACAGCAGGTGAACATGGACACTGAAAGAGCAGGATGATTGCTCATGGAAACAATATATTGTTTGTTTTTAATATGTAATGTTTTATAAATAAGAATTTTAAAATGTATGTAACAATGATAATGATAATGATGATGATGATGATGATAATATACCTGATCTCTGCAGCAATAATTTTATATGAATTATTCCAGGAATCTCTAATTCAGTGCCTGCCCTGCAAAGGTCTTTATTGGCAGCCATGGGCAGGGGCCCCATAATCTCAGTTATTATTATTTTTTAAGTCAAGTATCTAGCCCTTAAGATATGAAGCAAAATGTGCAGATGTCCTTCTAAGTAATTTATGTGAAATTAGCCAGCATGGCTCACTTTTCAATGTTTTTACCCAATGGTTGAAGTCAGAAATGTGATTTATAAGTTAAGTGACACCAGGCAACAGAAATCCCTGGGGTTCTCCCCCCCCCCTTTCCTGCATCTTTCCTGCTTCTGTTTTATTTTCCAGCAGACCTTGGAATCTGTAGTTTGACCTTCCTGTTTTTCTTGCAGCCAGGACACATCTTTCCTCTGGTGCGCTCACCTGATATTCTAGGTACTCCCTAGAAGTTATTTTCTGCAAATACTACTACAAAATAAGTGCAAGTGGATTTAAAGTATCCTCTTCCCAAACGGAAAATGTTAATATTTTGCAAAAAGGCTTAGGCATGTGTCTTCCTGTGTTAAAGCTGATGTCCAGGCACTCATTAAGAATTCACTGTGTAGTTAACCTGCAGCACAATGGCTCGTATGCCTACTTCCGAATTAAGTCCCTTTGTGCTTAATGGGGCTTGTGTCACAGGTTAGTAGATGCAGGACGGCAACATAGAATTGGGTTTTGGATTGGTATTGGGGAAAATATGGTTTTTGTGCCTGGAAGAACTAAATCTCCACAATCAGAACCAGAATGACATAGTTGACTTCATATGGTAAAGGGGGGGAGGGAAACAGCATCAATGACTGTAATCTCTAATTTTATGTCCAGACTGGAGAGTGATGACATAGTATACTTCTACAAACCAAGAGTAATTGCTCTACTTGTGAGTATGCAATTTCTGATGCTCTTTCACTGCCAGCAGCTGTGGTTAGGGTGTGGTTTAGGATGACAGGGTTTATAAGATTACACTCTTGAACCTTCCAGTTACTGGAAACCACACAGGTCTCGGGCTCTTAGTTTCTACTTCTAGTTGTCCTGCCCAGTTGATATTGATGTTAGAATGTTTCCTGATCCTGTTTATAAATCATGTTTTTGGACCTAGACTCATTCTCTGTGCTTGACCTTAGCTTGATGAGCAAGGTAGAAGGTGCAACATAGACTCAGGTGTCTTAGTAAAAGGTTTTAATCTCCTTAGACTTGGGGCCCTTTCATACCTCAGTTTAATGTGGATTGTGAGCCCCATTTGCCTCTTATTTCCCTATCGCCCATCCAGCATTCTCGCCCAACTACTATACTATTGCCCCACATGTTTTCCATAAATCCAGAGATTATCTATGCTGAATAGGAGTCCAAATCAATTGCACAGAGAACCTGCAGACTTAGGGAGGAGTAAGTGTGTACCTGGAGGAGAATGCTGCAGGGATGAGGGAAAATTAAAGGAGGCACAAGGAATTCATAATCCACATTGATGAGGTATGGATAGGCCCTTACATTCTAGCCCCTGGAGATACCCCGTGGAGCACAATACAATACAGTGGTACCTCGGGTTACAGACACTTCAGGTTACAGACGCTTCAGGTTACAGACTCCACTAACCCAGAAATAGTACCTCGGGTTAAGAACTTTGCTTCAGGATGAGAACAGAAATTGCACGGCGGTGGTGCGGCAGCAGTGGGAGGCCCCATTAGCTAAAGTGGTACCTCAGGTTAAGAATAGTTTCAGGTTAAGAACGGACCTCCAGAATGAATTAAGTTCTTAACCTGAGGCACCACTGAATCCTGTTCTCACAGTGGTCAACCAATTGCCTATGGAAAGCCTGTAAACAAGACCGGCTGAGCACAATAACACATCTTGCCCTCCTTGTGCTTCCCAGCAACTGGTATTCAGAAGTGGTGTGTCAGTTCCAATACTGGAGGCAGTAAGCAGCCATCATGACCAGTAGGCATTTATAGCTTTAGCCCCCATGAATTTGTCTAAACACCATTTTAAAGCTATCGAAGTTGGTGACTGTTAGTACATCTTGTGGTAGCAAATTCCATTGTTTAACTGTGTGTTTGAAGAACTACTTCCCTTTGAATGTCCTTAATCTTTCAAAATTCAGCTTCATTGGACGGTTACAGGTCAAAAAAAACCTCGATCTACTTTATCCACACCATGCATAATTCCATATGTCTTTTTCATGTCCCCACTTACTTGCTTTTTTCTACAGTAAAAAATCCTCAATGTTGTGACCTTTCCTCTCAGGGGAATTGTTGTAGCCCAATGATCATTTTGGTTGCCCCTTTCTGAAGATGTGGCTTGAAGAGGCTTAAGGAAAGAACTTCTCCTCTCCCATCACATATGTCATGTGTACACTTAGGTGCGTACACAGAAATACGTATTATTATTAAGTAATCAAAATATGACTTGCGAAAAGTTGGAAATATTTATCAGGGGAACGTTGGAAACGTTTATCAATGCTCCCTCCCAATGCTCTGTTTCAGTGCATGCACACGAAAGCTCATACCAAGAACAAACTCAGTTGGTCTCTAAGGTGCTACTGGAAAGAATTTTCTATTTTGTTTCGACAATGCTCCCTTATTAGCATTGCCTTCTTGGAAAGCAGGCATTTAATCTAAAAGCCAGTGTTTCATTTGCCAAGCCTCACTTCCCTAGGGGTGCAGCTCAATTGTCAGATCAATTCTTCCTCAGTTCATCCTCCCGTATAAGCTCCCTGACGGGCTTGGCAGTTTCTGCAAGGAGGCGGACTAACCCATCTGCCTGCACAGGAAGGGCCAGGAGCAAAATTCGGTCAGGCAGGCGACGGCGGCTGTGGCTCTGGACAGGGCTCTCCCCCATTGGCTGGTCGTGTTGCTATGGAAACGAGGGACGCTGCTGCTGCTGCGGTGGTGCATAGGAGCCATTGTCGAATTCTTCTAAGCAGGTACTGTCTGCCTACCAAGCCCTTGCAGTTCTTGGGGCAATAGAGTCCCCTGGGAGTTTCAAGATCAGGAAACGAGAGTTTTAAAGTGAGGCTCACCTCTGAGTAATCATAATGCATTAGAATGGCCTGCAAATGTGGCGGTCCTAATGATTAGAAATGACACCACAAGTTACCAGGGCAGCGCTGGGAAGGAAGTGACTAAGGCTGCAATCCTAAACACTTTTAATCGGGAATAAATCCCACTGGACACAATGCAGACTTACTTCCAAGTAAACATATGCTGCAAAAGCCATAGTTGGTGCTTCACAGCCCTAAATTATATTTAATTAGCCAAGTGCCTTGATGATGATCCTCCAGGCTGGGCAGTACAGTACAGTAGTGTTATGTAAGTGACCTGGTGTTTTGGCGTTTTTGTTTTGGCAGCACAATGACCAGCAGGAAGAAAGAATTAGCTTTGCAGGTCAGTAAGTGAGCTTAATGTTTCAAATGTGGCATTTCATTCTGTTAAGAGTTTGGTATTTCCAGCTTGTTTGGAAGAGTGGGTGGTTCGGGCACAATGTTGCATTGTATTCTGCCAGTGAAACCTTCCTACAATGGCATAGATTTAAAATAGAAAGCAGTAGTTCTAAATGGATTTACCAGTCTCCCTGGGCAACAACAAGCAGTAATGCAATTGCTTTCATCATTTGATGAATCAGAAAGGAAATGTAAAAGCTGATTTAAACTAATCCCCACAGTGCACTTTTCCAGGGACTAGTCACTGACACAGGGTGTTATATTGATCATAATGAGGTAAAATAAGAACCAAAGAATGAAGGGTGAGCTGTATGATAATTGGAGCATACTCAATTTTTAAATCTTCAAATACAAATTAAAATACAAATCAAATATCATTCTAAGAAATACACTAAACCAGGCTTAGCCCTTCGTTTGTATGCACAGCTTCGATTCAGGTAGGTAGCAGTGTTGTTCTGACACAGTCAAAATAAATAAAAAAATTAAAAAATTGTCTAGTAGCACCTTAGAGACCAACTAAGTTTGTTCTGGGTATAAGCTTTTGTGTGCATGCACACTTCTTCAGATACACTTCTTCAGATACAGTTAACTTTATCTTCATTAAGACCTAGGGTAAAAATGATAAATTGTCCTTTCAGATTGGCTATGTTGATTTGGATGTCTCCAAAGTCAACAACAACAAAAACTAGCATGGGGGTCAAAAAACAGTATTAGTCCAAATATACATGCATGTGTGTTTTCATTTTTATCCTAGGTTTTAATGAGGATCAGGTTGGCCAAGGGAATGTGCTTACTTAACATTTGGAAGGGATGCGATACCAGTTCTAGGGTTTGTGAGCTGCAATTAGGAGAGGCACCTCTTGGAATGGGCCTCCCTCCTCCTTCCTACTGCCCATTCGTTTGCCTGCTTCCAATCTACAAAATATCCAGAAGGAGATCTCAAAGTTAGCGGAAGTTGCTGCACCATGATCTCTGTTGTCAACTGCTTGCATGCTCAGAGAGAACAGGTGGATGGATAGGCAGAAAGGAGAAGCAGCATGAGCAGGAAGCTCTGAGTGCCAGCAATGGGCAGCCTTGCAAGAATGTAAGCATCAGTATGTGCCCAATAATGTCAACCTCTAATGTTGGCCCTGAGGGGCTGCCTGAGGAAATAATATCACTAGTGATGTGATCTGTCCAGCCTGCACAACAAATACTTTGTTGGAAACGCACGGATTCATATTCTATGTTTCACGAATCTTTTATCATAAAGTTGGTATGATGCATATTTATTTACAAGTAGCCCCATTGGCATCAGTGTCCTTCCTTCTCCTCTAGGATGTGTGAGAAAGTATCTTAGATAATTTGCAGACTTCCATTTGAATACAAATTATACTGGTAATATGCAGCTGGTTGCCAGAAAAGGAATGAGTTTGCATCTTGAGCGCAGCTAGACACTACCCTATAACTGAAACATAGTGGTGTAGTTTAGTCATCTGGTGTCTGGAGACAAGCATGTATGATCTCAGTGGCACTTTGGACGTAAGAACATGAATATATGAATATTAATACATACCCCATCTTTCATTCATAAAGCATGATTAAAGAACAATGTAAGAAAAAAATTGGAATGTGTTTGCAATTCCTTTATTATAAATTGCTCTGTATGGAATATAATCTCTATAAATCCTGCCATCAAGTGGCCAGAAGAAGAAATTGATTATTATTTCAATCCTGTTAACTACTTACATTAGAGTAGACATATTGATTTCACTGGAACGGCTCCCATGTGGCTCTAAGTCAGCTACTTATAGGCTGACCTCAAAGTGCTTTGCCATAAATATAGTGCAGCCATCTGTTAATTAAATGTTTTGAGGTCTGATATGCTGGGCTATACAACAGAAGCAAGAACATATTTAATCTGAAATGAGTTGCTTGAGAATTACTTCCTGGGATGCCTGCAATCACGCAATGAGATTCTATGCATCTTTTTTTTCAGAGGAAAGTCCCACTCAGTCCAGTGGGACTTATTCACAAAGGGGTTTAAACAGTGCTTTTTTCTGGAGTATGCATACCCCTAAACATTTTGTGAATCATTGAACTTTTGTCCATTTACTGTATTTATTTCCCCCGATTTGAACTATAAAATGGTGATTTTCTTAAGTCAAAATGAGAGTTTAAATAGATCTACAGCATTCATGTCTTACAAGCAAATTTCCATTTACCAAAATGTTAATATCCACATTGGGCCGCGTGTTGGTAGCATAATGCTATCTTAAAATTAGATTCATAGAGTTGGGAAAGACTTCAGAAGTCATCTAACTGTCCTGAACTCCTGGCCTACCTGGCGGCAAGTCAGTATGCAAAGTTGTCAGTCCACGTGTCCAAAGTCCAAACCGAAGGCACCATCCTTCAGAGATCCTGAAGCACCCAAGCTGAGGTCCAGCAACATGAACAGACACAGCCCCCTAGCTCTGCTGCCCTTTTTATACTTTGAATGCTGATTGCAGCATCTGGGCTTCAGTCATGTGATCCTCAGCTGTTCCAAGCCTATTCCAGCTGAGGAAACACCTCCTCCCAGAGGTAGTGAGCCCCACATGGCATGCTAGGGAGCTGGGCTGTGGGCCCTTGCCTGCCTCAGCCTCCCAGAGTGCTCCACCCACTGCTCCCTATGCTTCAGAGCCTGCCATGTTCCTGGAGAAAGGGATCCTTCTGCGTCTGGTGATGGGTCCAGCTGTTCTGGTTCCTGTGCACTGACCTCCCCCATCCCCTCGCCATCCTCCGTCACCCCGTGAGTACTTTCTACACCAACCTCTCCTTCACCATCCCCTGCTTGCCTGTGTGTCCCAGTCTCAGCCATACCCCTCTCAGGATCCTCTTCCTCCTCCCCATTGTCCTGCCATTTCCAATCAACCCACAAGTGAAACAGGAAATCCCATGTTACAGCATCCTTGATAAGTAGTCACCTAGCTTCTGCTTAGAAACCTATAATTGAGAGGTCACCACTTCCTAAAGTTTTACTGTACTATTGGATGTTTTTCCTAATATTTAGCCAAAATCACTTTACTTGTAATTTGAATGTGTTTATTTGAGTCCTCCTTTCTGTAGCAACAGAAAGCAAATGAACAAATTGCACCATCTTATGTGCCTTGTTTGATCATCGTACTGTCTTTTATTTTCCTCTCTATATACATTTTGCTTAAAGAAAGTATTTTCATGAAACTGATTTGTGACTTTGACTTTCTGACACAAAAATCTTAGTTGCCCCCTTGCTAATTTACCAAATCTCCTTTCAGGTAGTTCTTAAAGGCTATTCTGATTTATTGAAAGCTTTCTCAGTTATATTTCATTTACACACAGATGGTTGTTAATAATCAGGAACTTTGGGAAGAAATGCTGGGTTCCAAAGGTTTGATTGGTAAGACCTCAGCTGTAAATATGGCATAGATCTCTGTTGCTGTTCATAAATACTAGTACTAGTATACTGTGGCCTCTGATCACCAACCCTCTGCCATTCCCCCATTAATTGCCTAGAACTTCTCTTTTCACCTCTTGCAGCTACTAAGCTTGTTTTGCACCTTCCCAACCCCATTTCTGAAGCTTCTTCTGTTCTATTCTACAGTCCCACTTTACAGCCTTCTTTTCAGCTTACCACTCATGCTCACACCTCCATTCTATTGTGCAACTCCCTTGCACACAACGCTCCCACATGGTAACTTCTTGTATCTTCTTCCTCCCATATATTGCAAGTACTAAGCATCCTTTTCACCTTCTACACAACTATGAAGCCACCATCCCCTCCTGTTCTTCAGGTTCTTTCTTGCCCCTGCTTTCATCTGCAACCCTATTCCTATTGCTCCTTCCTTTTTTTGCAGCCATTTTCACCTTCACCTCTTTTTCTCTCCCTCCTCCTCTTTTCCCGCCAATAACCCCCACTTCCATGTTTCCTCCTCTCTTATTTTGCAGTCTCCCTTTGTCCATATATCTCATTATTATCCCCTTGCAAACAGACCATCCTCATTTTTATGTCTCCTTCTTCCTCCTAATCTGCAGCCCCTTTCCACGCACAGCCCGTGATGCTATGTTACCATATCTTTAAGATGGGCAGAATCTAAGAGCAAACCTGTCAGTTAGCTTGACTTCATTTGAGAAGGTTCAGTTCAATTGATGGATGGTTCTGTTTTAAATCACTACACAGAAAATGACATATAATATTAGGATTTAGATACATTATGTGAAAGAACTATGGAATATTTCAGGCCTCTGAACCTTCTCAAACACAAAGCAGCTGAATAAAGTAAGAGGGAAAAGTTTGTATACAGCAAGAAGAGAAGAACTATGAAAGGAAAGGCGATTTTAAACAACAGATGTTTGAGTAGAGCAAGTAGAGGGTGACAGTGGGAGGAAGATTGTGACTTTAAAACACGGCAGAGGTTTGAGTAGAGCAAGTGGGGGGCAACACTGAGAAAAAAGTGGTGGTTTAAAACAGGTTTTCAGTATAGCAAGAAGGGAGCTTGGTAAGGTTCTGTTGTGTTAGCTTTTTGATGTTAACTTCTGTGTAGTATTCATCTCTGCGATTTCTCCCTTCTCACACTTAAAAAAACCAAACAATTCCCTTCTGAATACTTTTTCTTTTCAGTGTCCTTTCCTTCTAGACCCCATGCCATACCACTGTTGTTGTGCAACCTTCCTTCTTTCTCGCGCCCCTCCCCAACTCTGACCCCATGCAAATCCAGGATTGTGAAAAGGCATTACAGATCCTCCAATGGGTGCTGCATGATGACAGCCTTACATTTATTTTTATATTGAGAGACAGATATAAATACTGACAGTGTTTATAGGGCAGGTTAGAAAAGGAACGAGTGTTCCTGTTGTTGATGTACCACCTTTCACCCAAACCTGTTTCTTCCAAATGTTTTGGACTACAACTCCCATCACCCCTAGCTAGCATGGCCAGTGATCAATACACAAGTAGTGAGAGTTAACTCATTTCATTTGCATGTGCTGAACTAAACTTTGTTGTAGGTTCTGAAATGCCATGATTTGCTAAGTTAGCTTAATCTCTTCATAGTGGTAGATGTTTATCAAGGCTGGTGTGGACCATGCAAAGCAGTAGTAAACCTCTTCAGGAAAATCAGGAATGAATTTGGTGACGACCTTCTTCATTTTGCTGTGGTAAGAGATGGCTTCAAATTTATATAGTAGGGGTAGCTGTTGTTGTTGTTCAGTCGTTCAGTCGTGTCCGACTCTTCGTGACCCCATGGACCAGAGCACGCCAGGCACGCCTATCCTTCACTGCCTCTCGCAGTTTGGCCAAACTCATGTTAGTAGCTTCAAGAACACTGTCCAACCATCTCATCCTCTGTCGTCCCCTTCTCCTTGTGCCCTCCATCTTTCCCAACATCAGGGTCTTTTCTAGGGATTCTTCTCTTCTCATGAGGTGGCCAAAGTACTGGAGCCTCAACTTCAGGATCTGTCCTTCTAGTGAGTACTCAGGGCTGATTTCTTTGAGAATGGATAGGTTTGATCTTCTTGCAGTCCATGGGACTCTCAAGAGTCTCCTCCAGCACCATAATTCAAAAGCATCAATTCTACGGCGATCAGCCTTCTTTATGGTCCAGCTCTCACTTCCGTACATTACTACTGGGAAAACCATAGCTTTAACTATACGGACTTTTGTCGGCAAGGTGATGTCTTTGCTTTTTAAGATGCTGTCTAGGTTTGTCATTGCTTTTCTCCCAAGAAGCAGGCGTCTTCTGATTTCGTGACTGCTGTCACCATCTGCAGTGATCATGGAACCCAAGAAAGTGAAATCTCTCACTGCCTCCATTTCTTCCCCTTCTATTTGCCAGGAGGTGATGGGACCAGTGGCCATGATCTTAGTTTTTTTGATGTTGAGCTTCAGACCATATTTTGCGCTCTCTTCTTTCACCCTCATTAAAAGGTTCTTCAATTCTTCCTCACTTTCTGCCATCAAGGTAGTATCATCAGCATATCTGAGGTTGTTGATATTTTTTCCGGCAATCTTAATTCCGGTTGGGGATTCATCCAGTCCAGCCTTTCGCATGATGTATTCTGCATATAAGTTAAATAAGCAGGGAGACAATATACAGCCTTGTCGTACTCCTTTCCCAATTTTGAACCAATCAGTTGTTCCATATCCAGTTCTAACTGTAGCTTCTTGTCCCACATAGAGATTTCTCAGGAGGCAAATGAGGTGATCCGGCACTCCCATTTCTTTAAGAACTTGCCATAGTTTGCTGTGGTCGACACAGTCAAATGCTTTTGCATAATCAATGAAGCAGAAGTAGATGTTTTTCTGGAACTCTCTGGCTTTCTCCATAATCCAGCGCATGTTTGCAATTTGGTCTCTGGTTCCTCTGCCCCTTCGAAATCCAGCTTGCACTTCTGGGAGTTCTCGGTCCACATACTGCTTAAGCCTGCCTTGTAGAATTTTAAGCATAACCTTGCTAGCGTGTGAAATGAGTGCAATTGTGCGGTAGTTGGAGCATTCTTTGGCACTGCCCTTCTTTGGGATTGGGATGTAGACTGATCTTCTCCAATCCTCTGGCCACTGCTGAGTTTTCCAAACTTGCTGGCATATTGAGTGCAGCACCTTAACAGCATCCTCTTTTAAAATTTTAAATAGTTCAGCTGGAATATCATCACTTCCACTGGCCTTGTTGTTAGCAAGGCTTTCTAAGGGGTAGCTACCTTGATGCATTCCAGACATTGTCAGACTCCAACTCCCATCAATCCTCATTAGCATAGCCAGTGCTCAGAGATGGTGGGAAAATCATATGGATGGATCCTCCAAGAATAGTTGGCAAAGATAAATGCCTATGAGGCAAGCAGATAAAACAGGCAATTCATCTTGCTTCAGTGGGCTAAATAAAGCTGCAATTCTATACACTAAGGTAGGAAACAGTTTTTCAGTCCTGGGGCTGCATTTCCTTGTGCCTAATCTTCCAGGCATAGCAGGTCCAGCAGTCAGCAAAGCAAGACCACAATGGGTGGGAGCAAAGCTGGCAGTGGATGGAGATACTCCACACTCTCCCTCACAAAACACAGCCTCCCCTTCCTGTGAGCTCCTCTCCCCTGCTCTGGCTAATTAGGAAACATTGTGGTTAGAGTTCTCTGAAGCCCATTGTCATACAAGTCTTCAGGCATTAATTATTGCTTGAAGAGGGAGCATGGGTAGAGCAGCGATATGGGGATGCAGCTTTAACCCTCCCTCCCACCCCCGCTCAAGCCCTGATCTTCCAAGGTTCTCATTTGGCTGGGGGAGCCTTCCAAAACAGATATACAAGGCTCTCTGCTGTAGCTGTTTGCCGAGGCCAGAGAAATCACAGGGCTATGGGGGCAGAGCTGAATGTGCATCTGAATAGGTGTTTATCCAATCAGGTATAGGGAACCCAGGGCCCTCCAGTTATTGTTGGACTCCAGCTCCTATCATTCCAGTCAGTGTGACAAATGGTCAGGGATGATGTGTGTTGCAGTCCAGTAATAACTGGGAAGCAACAGGTTCTAGAGCACTCCAGCTCTAGATGTTTTTCTGGCCTACCCAAAGGGTGCTCAGGTAGTTGTGATCATTTGTCCTATTATTATTATTATTATTATTATTATTATTATTATTATTATTAAATTTGTATACTGCCCTTCTTCCACAGATCTCAGGGCGGTTCACAACATAAATGCTTTTAGTAAGTTGTTTGCTTGTTTACTTCTTATTTAGGCTGAAGTAGATTCAGTTGATGCCCTAGAGAAATATCGTGGAAAATGTGAACCTACGTTTCTGTTTTATGCTGTAAGTTGGTACATTTGAAACTTGAGATGTCTTTCAAACCTGTTTGACTTTAAACTTGCTCTACTATGCTCTGGTGTGTATTAACTTTTATGTATTAAACATGTGTTTTGCTCGTATCAATGAATTTGAACTTGCTGGAAGCTGGAGATATATGTTATTGCTGGGAATCATATTTTTTATATTTCAGATATTACCCTAGTTTGTATTTCCCCTCATTCTCTTACGGTAACCTAAAATACTTTCCATGGTAGTTGTAACTTACGTAGCTTATAGAAATGTATATGTTTCTGACCATAAGTTTAAACAAGACAGAGATTAGGATGCTCTAAATATTAAGAATGTAATTAGTAGTGTCTGACTAAATTAGGCATCTTAGGGTAAAGGGGGGGGGGAGAGCCTTCAAGAGAGAATAGCATACTTAGCAATTACCCACTCCTCCATTTGTTGGTGCAAATAGCAACCAGGTTTTCTGCAGTTTGCAAAACTGCTCTGATCCTTGCCTACAATGCAGAAGTGTGGACGAGCCCTTAGAGAGACAGGTTGGCCTTGCGGTATTGGTCTGCTAGGTGGCTGCTATGCACAGGAAACTCTATCAGAAGAACATTGCTCAGAGTATGTAGCTCCTGGGAAGTTGAAGGAACACATAGGACCTGCAAAACAATTTGTGGTGTGGAGTGTTCCCCGTTCAAGATTACAACTACCCCATTCCTCTTCCTCACCCCAGTGTTTTTATCACTCCGCAGTCGGACAGCATTACATGGCCAATTATCTCAATTGGCCCACTCTGCAGGGTTCCCCCCAAAATAGTTATTGTACTTCTGCAGACTTTCTCCTTCCTGTGTGGGAGTTTTGTTCCTTTGGTTATGTAAGCAATGCCACTCACAACCTAAGCACTGGAAATGGAAGGGGATGATATGTTTGCTTCCTGTAGAACAGGTCGTACTACAATAGGATGAATCAGCTAAAACATTTGCTCCAAGTAGTATGGGTGTCAAATAACTTGACTTTAATGGATTGGGGGCAATAAATTATCCCTGGGTAAATTACTTTATGGTGCAATAATATACATGTCTACTCAGAAGTAAGTCCCACAGATTTCAGTGAGGCTTACTGCTAGGTAAGTGGGTTTAGGATTGCAGCCAAAATCAATCTTACGGGTTTGCTAACCAATTAAGGAATTAAATTTGCACATATTTGCATGTGCTTAAAAACATTTGTTGTTATTTTTTTACATTGCAGAGATAAGGGGAATACCTCTTTTATTATAGTTCTTGACTTCTTCAGTTTTTACAAGTGTTTATATTAAAAATTATTATTCTTTCTAATCTGCCTCATTACTTGGGGCCACTTTCTAGCCAGTTAAAACAAGGTTCTGTTTATTAATCAAACCAATGAAACGGTTCAGCCTTGCAACCCTACCTGTGAGGCATCCCATGCTTCAAACCTCTCCTTCCTCTTGTTCTGTGATTCTGGGTCTTCAACTAATAACAGGAGAGGTTGGAAATCAGTCCATGCTTAAAATCTAAAATATTTTTTTGCTGTCTTTATAGCAGCATAGCATTTGTTGGCAGGAAAAGAAAACCCAGACTCTGCCATTGGTAATATCAATGCTTGTGTTGACGCAAATTACATTTGTAAACTATATTGGCAATTATTTTCTATTTTCTGTCAGGGGGGAGAGTTGGTAGCAGTTGTAAGAGGAGCAAATGCACCATTGCTACAGAAAACAATTCAGGAGCAGCTAGAGGCAGAAAAGAAGGTCTTGGATCATGGAGCAGATAGAGTGGTGGTAATCTAACCTCTTCAATTTCATTTAAATTTAAATTTCTTTTAAGTTCCATCTTTGATTAGAGTTGTGGGCAGGGGGGTTGTGGGCCATCTAGTTTAAACCACTACTCCTCAAGGTTGTCTATTGTTGAACTGTTTGTAAAGTTAAGAGGTGTCTCCTAATGTTTGCTGCCTCTTAGCTGGTCCATCAGCTGTTGTTATCAGCTGATGTTCCTAGGAACCCGGGCCGCACCGCCCCCAACACCCCGCCCTTGCTATGCCACTGTTTCCTTGACATCTGATGGGAGGGCATTCCACAGGGACCCCTCCCCCTCTAAGTATGTGTCCAAGTCACTGCTGATCATCTGGGTTATGGCACAGATGACTCAGTATGCATAAACGTTATGGGTTTCAGAGGCTGCAGGAATCTCTGGCACCTGTGGAGAATGTTATGCATCTCTTCCTCTGGGCATCCTCTACTAACAGTGAGAGCATGGGCACTGGGCAGCTTCTTCCCTCAGCTCCTTAGTATTCATGAATTCAACAACGCATTCATTACCCATCAAATTATAACCATTTGTCAATAAAAACCAGCCCCAGAGATAAAAATGTAAAATACTAATAGATCACATTTTGGAAAAATGGACAAAACACACCACCACCACCAACAAAAAACCCCTATTAATAAAAATAACCATTGTCTATTACATAACAGTAGTGTTCATTAAAATGTATTTTTTTCTAAAATAGTCTGCAACCAAGACCCTTGTATGCTTTGATACTAGATCCAGGATGAAGTGATTCCTAAAGAAGTAAGTACTGCCATTGAAGGAGAGGAAGCAGAAGATGGGGAAGAAGATGAGGAGGAGGAGGAGGAGGAGGAGGAGGAGGAGGAGGAGGAGGAGGAGGAAGAAGCAGGTATTTGGCTCTACTCAACAGCATATAGGCAATATCATTTGTATAGTTTAAAAATTATCCTTGCACAAGAAGGTAAGCAATCTCAGATTGGATTTTTGCCACTGCTCTACTTTAGATTTTGTCACTGATATTACTCATCCCAGAAGGAGCATCTTCTGGGTTTATGTAGATAAATGAGGCTTGTGTTGTGCTGTGAATGCTGAGTTGCAGCAAAGTCTAAGGGACTAGGCTCCATTGCTTAGGAAATGTCACTTTCTCTCTTCCCAGTATGCTTGAGAAAACCATTCTTAGGATATATTTTGGGCTATCATAGTACTAGGCTTGGATGCTTAAAAAAAACCCCCGAAAAATTGAAAGAGTATTTAATGTTACGGTTTTATACTGATCCAAAAGGCCAAAGCAATTTCACAGTGTAAATATCAAGGAGATATCCCTCCTTTGATGTTCTTCCAGGGTCTGCTTTCTTCTTATGCTAATTTTTTCTCATGCTTTCTTCCTAGATTAATTCACCAATTGATGTTTTCTGGAACTGGCTTTCTCACTCTCATTTGGAGCTGATGAGTAATGTTACTGACAAGTTTTCTCTAATATAAGTGTAAAAAATTAAATGGCTACATATTGCCATAAGCAGCAGCAATGTGTTTCAGGTTGGAGTTGTCTATGAAAAGAATTACAGATGTTTAGGAAAACCTTGTTACAATTCTGACTATCAGATTAATACTACTGTATTCAAGTCAGCATATATGAGGATATGGACAGTAGGAGAGCCCTGCTGGGCTTATCTAATTCAATATCAGATCAAAGGCTTATTTAACCCTGCATCCTGTTCCCCATATGCGTCTATGGAAAGCTCTAAAGTAGGGTAAGAGCACAATAGCTTTCTGCTGCAGTTGTTCCCCTAGAATGGGCACTCTGAGCTATGATGTCTCTGATCCTAGACGCAATATACACTGATAGATTTATCTTCCATCATGATGATGTGTGTCACACAGGCTTGTCATGTACCTAGGATAGTGCCCCCAGGTGCCCTGGGGAATACTATCCTGTTGTGATATTCAATTGTCAGTCTAGTCAGCTTCTGGGAATGGGGGGCATCATCTTGTCCTGTGCTAGAGGCAGCAAAATGTCTTGGGTCAGCCCTGTCAGTGTGGTGTAGTGGTTGAGACTCGTAATCTGGTGAACCTGGTTCGCGTCTCCGCTCCTCCACATGCAGCTGCTGGGTGACCTTCTTTGAAGTATCTCAGCCCCACTCACCTCACAGAGTGTTTGTTGTGGGGGAGGAAGGGAAAGGAGAATGTTAGCCGCTTTGAGACTCCTTCGGGTAGTGATAAAGCGGGATATCAAATCCAAACTCTTCTTCTTCTTCTTCTGTTTCTTATTGACACCCTGGATCAAAGGCTTTCCAAACAGAACAGAGCTGATATAACAGTTTTGCAAACCCTTTGGATATATGTGAATGAGCAAAACTGTAAACTTGCAGCAGAAACTGTAAACTTTCACAACAGAAATGTTATGATTGATCTTGCACAGTGTTGGTTTTGTTACTGGAATCAATTTTCTAAGCTTAGTAGGGACTGAAAGATTTATCAACATGTGAATTTACAGTGGCTGTTTTGAATTTTGATATGGTGGCTCATGCAGTACTTGCTGGACTGGAAGTGTGACTTTTTGTGAGACAGGCAAACTGCCTAATGCACATTTGCTTCTTGTGGCTATTATTATCAGTGATTCATGCATTTTCTGGCATTGCTTTTCTCTTTGAGAATACTTGCACCTGATTACTGTTTTAATAAAGAAATTCAAATTTACATATTTGTTTTTCTTTTCCATATCCACAAGTTAGAGCTATGATATCTGGCCTTAACAGAAAGTCATGAGATGCTTCATGGCAAAAAAAAACCATGATCATTCCTTTGTGCAAAGGAGGTCCACCACTAGGCAGGGAGCGGGTGGCGTTGTGGTCTAAACCACTGAGCCTCTTGGGCTTGCCGATCGGAAGGTCAGCTGTTCGAATCTGCGCAGTAGGGTGAGCTCTTGTTGCTCTGTCCCAGCTTCTGCCAACGTAGCAGTTTGAAAGCATACCAGTGCAAGTAGAAAAATAGGTACTGCTGTGGCGGGAAGGTAAAAGGTGTTTCTGTGCACTCTGGCACTCGTCATGGTGTCCTGTTGCCCCAGAAGTGGTTTAGTCATGCTGGCCACATGACCCAGAAAGCTGTCTGCAGACAAACACCGGTTCCCTTGGCCTGAAGTGAGATGAGCACCACACTCCAATCACCTTTGACTGGATTTAACCATCCAGGGGTCCTTTACTTTTACTCTTACCATAGAGGTCTCCAAATGGGAAAGAATAGCAGTCTAACCAGGATGCGCCATCATAATTGACATTGCATAATCCTACTACCAAATAAGACTCAATGAGTTCAGTGGGAATTAATCCCAGTTAATTGACCCCTAGTTAGTACCTTTACCTTAGCTGATACCATGCATGCTCCTTAGAATGTAACATACTAAGGTGTATCTCAGTATCTTAATTGGTTTCTTGTACACTCCTACCATAAAAGGTGTAGAGAAGAAAACACCATTCCAGAAAGCACAGAATGGAGCAACATCACCAGCCACATGGTTAGTATCCATAACAATGTGAGCATTCAGCTGCTGTATCTTGACATTCCTGCATAGCTGTCAACTTTTCCCCTTTTTTAAGGGAAATTCCCTTATTCCGAATAGGATTCCTCACAAGAAAAGGGAAAAGTTGACAGCTATGCATTCCTGTCCCAGGACCAGCTGCCTGGGATGCCTAAATATCAGCAAGCTGCATGGGAGGCTACTTGAGAAGGGGAAGTGGGTGGAAGCACATTCCTGGATCAGGGCCTGACTGAGACAGGAAGGGGTGGAGCTTCAGCTCTTGCATAAACTCCCAGCTTGAGTTGCCTCATTGCTGAAGCATCAGTGCTGTTCTAAACTGTAACCAATGACAAATCCTCCTCCACCAGCATACAGGTCAGTATGGCTAATTTGACCCAGCAACACAGACACCCACACCCACCGCCCTGCAACCAACCAACCATGCCCTGGGCCCTCTGGTCTCTCACTTTGTCAGCAAAAATAAGCTCCGGTCATATGCTATGCAAAAGAATGGAAGTTTGTAGACTTAATCAGGGTGGAGGACTGTGACAAAACTAGAATTCCTTCCTTTGGTTCTCCTCCCTGTTTTCCACCCCTTTAATCTCAGGGTGCATTAGCCACCACAGATAGGCTGCTTGATAACTGAGTTAAATCAATAATGGTCCATCTACATTGATTGGTGATAGTGGCCCTTCTGGGTTTCAGATGGGCCCGTTTTTCAATCCTACCTGGAGATGGCCAGGATTGAACCTAGGACCTTCTACAAGCAAAGCAAATGCTCTACCACTGAGCTTTGGCACTTCTGCAACTGTTACCTATTGGCGACTAATATTAGCCCCCTGTCATCCCATCATACATGGCGTAAAATACCCTTATGCAGCCTCCTCCTCCTCTTGTTTTTTAGACGATGAGCACGAGTTGTCATTAGAGGAGGCATATCTATTATATATCTAAATCTGCAAATGAGCGGCCAATTAGGGAAATCCTTTTTATCTAATGTACTCGGATTACAGGCTAAAGCCCCTACCCCACCCCCGCATTTATCTAACGGATCCAACGTCGCCGCTCTGTCAGAACCTATTGAATCAGGAACTGTTAATAATGCACTATTACATGAACTGCCCCCGCCCCCGCTCCATTTAATATTTGAGGTTGTTGAACCTCGGAGCAGCAGCAGCAGTTTAAACGCGTCCCCCACCAAAACCTTAAATCGTATTGAATTAAAAACCACAACAGCCAGCAGCCGCGAATTTACGCTCTCGGATGCATCTCTCCTCGGCGCCAGAAGGGGGCGCTGCGAGATCGAATGCCCGCTTGGCCCGAGCTTGGGAGGCCCCTTTAAAGCAGACGCCGGGCGGAGAAGCTGCGCTTGGGCCGGGCGGAAGTAAGTGGCGGCGGCGGCGGCGGCATCGTTGGCGTTTCGAGGGCGCTCCCGAAAATGTGGGCTGGTGAGCCTTGTTCCTTTGCCTCGCTGTCTCAGGAGTCGGAGGGGGGGGGCGAGGGCGGGCGCCTCCCAATTTCCCAGCGGAGCGGCAGCAGGCGGCTTGGCTGGCCTTGTGTGGGGCGCAGCCCTTGCTCGACGGGGCCGTAAGGCGCAGACTCACCCCGCAACTCCGTCCCTGGGCATGGCGATTCCTGTCGCTTCTAACGTGGCCCGATCCTGCTCTGTGCTGCGGCGTCATAGAGGAGGACGCCTGGGTTTTGTGGGGCAGGGAACGGAAACCCCTCCTCTCCCAGCCTTTGGGGTGGCTGCTGTGGGGCTTTGCTCCCAAACTGGCACCTTTGGGTGGGTGACTGAACATGCCTCTCGTTTGCTTTGCCTCCTCCCCCCCCCACCAACTTTGGAACTTCATTGTGATTACATTGAAAAGCGGCCAAGCTCATACATTGACTGCTGCAAATGGCACAACCTCAGGCTTCCTTAGGAGGAGGCTTGGGTGGTTGTACGCCAAAAGCAGGGATTGAGAACCTGTGGCTGTTTCTGGACTCTCGCAACTCCTGTCAGCCCCAGTCAGGTGGCTGATGCTGGTCGGGGATGATAGGAACTATAGTCGGAAAAACATCTGGACGGCCGACGTTCCTCATTTAATGGCAGGCTTCTGAGCCGTCATTGAATTTGGAAGCGAATGATGGGGTGAGGAAGTCCTATGTTTCAATGCGAGGTCCCAGAGTTTCCGTTGTAGGCATTTTCTAGCTTGTGGGTGATGTAGGGCAGCAGCTGGGATAGGTGGTAGGGCATGAGACTCTTAATCTCAGGGTTGTGGGTTGGAGCCCTGCATTGGGTGAAATATTCCTACGTTGCAGGGGGTTGGACTAGATGAACCTCATGGTCCCTTCTAACTCTATGATTCTATGATCTAATGGTGGCAGTCTGTTTGCTGCTGTTGGAGAAATGGTTAGAGTGGGGGGGGGAATAATATTTCTAAAAGAATTTATACTCTGCCTTTTGGCCCTAACAAGGACCTCCAAAATGGCTTGCAATTTAAATGGTACAAGATGTAATCCAGACATGGAGAGGAGATCAGTATGGTTTGTGTTAGTCTGCACAGCTGACATCTTGGTGTCAATTCATGCCTGTCTTAAGATAATGCATAGCTACTGTTACCGGTACTTTCATATTTTTGAACTAGTACAAAAGTGAAGCAGTTGTGTGGAAATCTCGCCCTCATGTTTAAGAAGGAGTTCTTAGTCATGACTTTTCACTTGTTCACTTGTAGTCTGAGTATAGTCCACTGCTGCAGGTTTTCTCTGATGATTTCCATGTATCTCTACTGTAAATGTGGCACATAAACTGTTCTTTATCAGTTACAGGTGTTTGGGCTCTGGAAGCAGATGTACTTTAAACTTCCCTCCTCCTATCAAGTGGCTGCTTTTTGACAGCTGGGAACAGGAAAGATGGAAGATGAACTGAAGATGGAGAGTCAAAACCTTGACCAAGATCAAGGTCCCTTTGTGGCGGATGAATCAAGTCAGCAGCCATTGTGCCAGGAAGCCCCTTCCCCCAAGCTGTCTGTGACTGAATTGAGTAGAGAGTTGGACTCCAAGAGTGAGCTGGTAAGACATTGCTGCCTGTCTTTTGTCTAAAGAATGAATTGTTGCATTCTGGTTAACGAGGCTGTCCTTCATTATACATTATACATTTTTATGTGCTACTGTTTACTTTTGTAGTGTTTGCTAATCGGGATTTTAAAAAAATATGTTGCGGGTGCTAGTTTCAAGTTCATGGCATAACATCCTATTTACACATGCACAAAACATTTTTATGGGAGTTTTATTTCTTCAGGTTTTTGGATTGGATCATAAAAGTAGAACCATCATAATATCTTGTTTGAGTCATGTAGTTGCAGTGGGTTGGAAACAGGGCTTTCCTGCCTCCTCATACTCCTTATGCTTCCCCAAAAAACCACTCTTGGAGTTAGGGGGGACTCTCTGGAATAGTATGGGATGTGGTGCTGGAAATGAATACGCTTTCAGAAGCTTGCCAGAAACTTGTTTCAGAAACTTGCTTAAGACACACACACACACACACACAAACACACTATTTGTATCTCCTCTAGCTTACAGGGAAAAGAGGCATTGGTTTGTGGCCAAAGTGCTTTTTTAGCATCAGAAATCAAGCTTACAGTGCTTTACTTCACACACTGAAAAGTATTAGACAAACTGCAGAGTGACTGGATGTCATCTACTGTACTGTGCCATCTTATTATCTGCTCTAAGATGCTGTGTCTAGTAGATTTGAATGGGTAGATTTGTTACATCACATGGGTTGTTCTCTTGTCTTATTTTGATGTGGATGAAGATGGCTGAATTCTGGAAGATTAACACCCCCCCCCCCCATATAAGTCCCAGACAATCCTAAAATGAAAGGGAAAAAGTGGGGACTGTAACGTTAATTAAAATGTTCTTAAAGCAAATAGGAATTGAAGATTTGGGGTTTTCATTCGGGGGGGGGAGAGGAGTTTTCAGACAAACAATAATTATTGTGTGTACAGACTTCAGTCATAACGGTTCCCAAAGTGGCTTTCAATGAACCAAAGCTAAAAACAGTTCTCAAAATAATAAATTGCTTAAAGTACCAGAAGGTGGCACAGGATGTATGCATTATTATACCTTCTTCCACTCCCAGATATTACAACTCGGGAGTAGGGACTCTCTGGCCTGCAGGCCAAACTTGGCCCATAAAGCTTTCTCCCAAACCACACCCACTTGCCCCACACCTGGTATCATATGTGACGGATAGCGATGCAACTGCCAAAGCACAATCGGGAACCTTATAATGCTCTCCTGATTGTTCAGTGGCAAAGGAAAGCAGGTTTTGATTCTACTGTCCATTAGCTGATGGACCCCAGGGCCAAAGCCTCCTGGATCAGCTGCACATGGTGCTTTGAAGTCCTGACTTCAGAACTTCAAAGCACCCAATCACTTGACATCATTGTGACCTAGGGTGTTTGACAGCTGGGCAGTCTCACAGACTTTGGGAAGTGCTTATACAGCAGCTAAACAGTGATTAACAGTTTGAGCAATGGAGACTGCGGTTCCAATTCCTAAAGTGCCATCCTGCTGCAGCAGAGGCGAAAGACGTACATGGTTATCCTTTTTCTGGTTCTCACCTTCAGGCTTTGGTGTTTTCATTACCAGAAAGTCCTGGGTTTTATGTTGTGTTTATGATCTGTGCATTTTTTGTTGCACATATCTGGTATTTACATAGAGTTTAAACTTTTGTTCAGCCCTAGATCATCACATTGATCAAATTCCTGTTTTTTCATAGTGTGTGTGTACAGTAGCTCCCAATTGAAATTTTCCTTTTGAAAGCACCAATTTTCAGAAGAGAGCACCCAGGGAAGAGTCATTAGGAGCATGAAGCATTTCACTGTCAAAAGTGGTCAGCCAACATCTTCATGATGAAGCTTAAAAATGTTTCTTTTTTTGATATAGATAGATGACAAGGAGTTTGATATTCCTCAGGTTGATACTCCCCCAACACTGGAAAGTATTTTAAATGAGGTGAGTTGAGCAGGGTAGTACAAAACCCTTATTTGCACACTGTGCTGGAAGAGCAAAATGCAAATGTGCAATTGCTCACAGACCAATTTATCATAACATGACACTGCTCTTAAACTACCTTGGAAAATGGGACCAAGCTCCTCTAAAAATTTGCAAAGCTGTTTAATTGGCATTGTGTTTTCTTTCCTCTCCGTGTGTGCCTTTCTGAACCCACCAGTAGGATTTTATTCAGCAATCTTTGAGCAAAGTCTGTCTTTCATCCCTGTCTAATACCATGCCTAACTGGCACCTGGCAAACCCAGGCAGTACTGCTGTAAGTTATATTAGTGCATTGCAAGGCTGGATATAGCAGGGTTGGCCAGCTATGTTATTTCTGTCTCTCTTTTAGACTGATGATGAAGAAGAGCCATTTGTTCTTGAGGATCCTTCCCTTCTAAATATCGATAACATTGACACTCACTCATATGATACTTCATCAGTAGCGAGCTCTGACAGCGGCGATAGAACACACCTGAAAAGGTAACTGTTTGTTGGCAAATACCTTGATGCGACTCTTTTGTGATAGATGCCATCACTGATAGGGCACAGGATTGGTAAGCAAGAGTTGGCAACTTGCGCCCCACCATGGGAGAGGAGGTATGGCAGTTGAATGAGGGGGTGTAAGGAAATGGCATAAGTGCCCTCCTCTCCTGTGCCACTCATGTCCTCACATCTCCACCCCACTGGTGGCCTTCTGAGCTGACGTATCTGTGGTGTTGCACTGTTACATGTGTCATGGTAGCGTTTGCATGGCAGTAGTGTATCTGGTGTTCTGCTGGCATAGTGGGACTTTAGCCCCTCATCTAGCAGTTTCTCTGGGCTCTTAACTACATATAGAGTTCTGAGAGATTGTCCTTACTTTACAAAGGAAGAAGAAACTTCGTGATTCTTTCTCCATCCATGGCTCTGTGATACGGCTGTCCCTTCTGAAAGGAATCTCTGCTCAGATAGTATCTGCAGCGGTAAGTAGCTTTTCTCCACTGAGGCAGATGAACAACATGGGCAGTACACAAGTCAGAAGAGACAGTAGTTCATGCAGCGGGTAGAAAAGGATAAACATGAAGTTTGTTTTCCTAGTCTGCAACTAACTGGGGTCTAGGGATTTGGATATGCGGTCAAGCACACTCTTCCACTGCCTCGTGTTCTGTTTCTATTATTTCTATTTATTTTATTTATTTCATAACATTTATACACCGCTTGATTTGTAAAAAACAACAGCCCTCAAAGCGTTCTAGTTATTTCTGACAGTCACGTGGGTTAAAAAGAGCTCTGGTGAACTCGCAAGTGTTCGTTTGAGAATCCTGAAAAATCTGATTCTCTGGGTGATTTTAGGACTGGGTGTGAGCTCCTTTTAACTCCATACTGGTGATGGTCACACATAATGGTAAACCCAGGAGGAGGATGCTTCTAGCCACTGCATTTTGTAGCTTTGGGGGGTATTTTCCATCTGTGGGAAAAGCAAAATCCACTCTGGAGTGAGCAGAACCCTTTTCTGTGCAGTCATAACCTGATGAATTCCCATATGGAATTAATCTGGTTGTGGGGGGGGGGGGGTGTCTGAGTCAGAGTTTCATATTCTTAGTGGCAAGCATAGGCTTAAGTTTGGACCAGATGACCCTCAAGACCCTTCCAACTCTACAATTCTATGATTCTATTCTTTCAAATGGCAAGTTGTGAAGCCTCACATGATTATATCTGACATGCAGATTATTTTGTGTTTCACACTTACGATTATTGATGTTAGTTGCACAATATATATTTCTCTTTTAGGCCAAAGTGGATGCTGGCTTACCCACTGCGATCGTAAGTTTATGAATAATTATACAATGCTTGTTTCACTTTTGACGTTCTTAAAGCTTTGTATTTTTGCAGACCCTGTTTCTTTCCAAAACTATTTTATTTGTATTATACTATATAGAATGAATGAACAGATGTGAATAATCCATATAACAAAATAAAGGACCCAAAGCAGTGCACACAATCTGGTACTCCGGTAACCCTTGCAGTAGCTATGATAAGCAACATTTGGATGTAAACCTCAGCTATGGATTGCCAGGCTTGGGCTCCTTAGCCATGAGAAAGAAATGGGAAACTCTTGCTTTTAATTAACTTCTTTTATCTGAGTTTGGCATTACCTGGTCAATCTGCAGTTAGCCTTAACTATGGTTTACTGAAACAACCCAACTTAAAATCATGGGGTGGGATTCATTGTTGGGCTATAATGAAAGTTTGCACAAGTCTAACTGCCACCTAATGTATATGATGATAATCCAGTCCGTCACCTGTTCCAATTATAAAAGTCACTTCAATCAGTTCTTTTTGTGAAATAACCTTAAGTCATTTGGTCAGCAAGTGCTTCTGATATGGCTTCTTCTCAGTCCTTTATAGAAACCTACTCCATGGGTGCATAACCTTTTAGGGTTAATTTCTAGTTTCAATTTTGCTTACTTAAAACATTGACAATCTGATTGCTAGTTTTAATGCTTTCCCTTGGCTTTGCTTTGTTTAGGCAGCATCAAGTCTCATAGCAGTGGGAACATCCCATGGACTGGCACTGATATTTGGTAAGCAAGGGTACCTGTTGAACTACTTAAACTTCAGAAAAATCACTTTGAATTTGATTTCTGTGGCATATTCTATTTGTTACATTAGTACCAATATGTCTAGTCATCTGGTTCAGTAAGCTTAGCAGGACATGCTACATGTAAGTAATGTGATGTATTTTAAAATGATATTGACTTGCAGGCTTTCTGGATTAAAAAAGATTTTGTTCAAATAAGGTAGGGTTGTTGTTTTTATTTTGCTTGGTTCTCTATATGGCATTTAAAGGAAGTGTCTGGATATGCTCTTTTGGCTCATGTTACAAAAAAAACTGATAGGCATTTTGCCTGTTGCAACACCCCACCCCACCACCACCAGAAACTAAATTGAGATAGTCTCTTTCTGAACAGAAATATTTTATTGGGTATTTTTCCTCCCTATTGACTTCTGGCTTTTCTTTTTCTCTCAACTTTTTTCCTCATGGACTGAGAAGGCAAAGGTATAGTACTGTTGCATCGTGCATGTAACTTGCATGAACAGCTCCACATTTTAAAACTGTGCCACAACTATGCTCTGAATTCTGATACGACAGATTACATTTATATTTATTGAAGGTATTTGTATACTGAAGGTCTGGACAATATGTTCACAATGTAATTTTAGGGCATAGGGTGCAGGAGTTCACAGAAAACCCTGAAGCTATTTCCTGTTCTGGGAAACTCCTCTGAAGAAGAGACAGATATTTTGTCTGTAGCTTTTAGTACATCATAGCTTTGATTACCACTCTGGCAAGAGGTTCTGGTCTCCAACTAGGACATATTCAATAACCACCTATACAGTCATGGGGAAAAGAAAGTACACCCTTTGAATTCTGTGGTATTATCTGGACATAATAACAATCACCTGTTCCTTAGCAGGTCTTCAAATTAGGTAAATACAACCTCAGATGAACAACATCACATGGCATATTACACCATGTCATGATTTATTTAACAAAAATAAAGCCAAAATGGAGAAGCCATGTGTGGAAAAACTTAAGTACACCTTACGATTCAATAGCTTGCAGAACTACCTTTAGCAGCAATAACTGCAAGCAATTGATTTCTGTGTGGTTTTGTCAGCTTCTCACATCATAGTGGAGGAATTTTGGCCCACTCTTCTTTACAATGTTGCTTCAGTTCATTGAGGTTTGCTGGCGTTTGTTTGAGGAAACTGGCTGCCTGCCACCTCTGACGGTGTTACTGCTTTTCCCACCTGCCTTTTCCTCTTCTTCCACCATCCGTCTCGTGGGCACTCTTCTTCTCTCCAGAGGCTTTGGCAAGGTGGGGGTGGATCCTGAACCTCGCAGCTAATTAAAATGACGAGGTTGGGAAGTCCGTATGGTTAAGCAAATCCAGCCAAATAACTTGCATTCTGAAAGTCTGTAGTAGGGATGGCTGAGGGCATCCCCGCCCCGCCCTCCAACCCTGGTATATCTGACTAGGTTGATTCCTGGGTGAGAGCCAGAAACAACTAGGAAGGTGTGCATGTGCCTAACCCAGCCTCTTGGTGAGAGATGTATGACTGGTGAATGGTGACCTGGTAAGAGCATGGAAATTATTCATGGGTACATTCGCAGGGTGGTGGGTGGGTGGCAATGTGATATTGAGCTCTCCCTTTCTGTGGTGGTCCACCATTTGTGGAATGCCCTCCCTAGTGAGGTGCGTCTGCCTCCATCGTTAATTTTCAGAAGGAATTTGAAAACATATTGGCTTACTTAGGCATTAGGTGGCTGAAGGATACCTGTTCCTGGCAACTCTGAAGTCACTGGATAAAATAATGTTTTTAACTGTAACTGTTCTTAGAAATTGTGGGTGTGTTTGCTGCCCTGGCTCTTTCTTTCATTCATTCATATAACTGAATGAATGAATAAAAACATCATCATCATCATCATCATTATTATTAATAAATAATACTTGAAACAGAGATATGTGTGTGAAATGATGATTTGATTTTTAAAGAGCATGCTCTGTGGTAAATACAATTAACTTAATTCATTTATAAAAGTATTTAAATACCATTTGCTCACAAAACATTAGGGCTGTGCACAGCAACATAAAAAAATTAAAAGCAGTACAGAGCAATCATTAAAGTGACTGACTACCCAAGGAAATTTTAAACTGCATAGACCTATCGGCATGTGTTTGGCCCATGCTTTCTGGATTTATTTTTTTAGTGTGTGGTGTTTTATTGTGCTACAACAGTGTAAATGAATCCGAGTTTTGCTAAACGCTGTTTGTTGTTAATAATTACAAATAATAGGTAAAAACATATCCTTACACTACAGACTTTATGCATTCACAAGGTTGCAAAACATCCTGTTCACCGCCTAGTGTTGTACTGACATCCTTCAAAGATCAGCATATGAATTTTTTATTTTTCAAAAGAGTTTGAAGCCATATACCTAGATTTTTCCTTCCTCCAATCCATTTTTAAAGTGGCTGTTTTGTAGCTGCTGCTGTTGTCGGACTATTTTTTTCTTTTTAAATACAACATTTTAAAATACAACATGCATATTAGTTTAAGATACTTGGGCATAAACCCAAGTTTGATCACATTAGTGGAAGCAAATATCATGTACTGAAAATGGATAAGAAACTTCACTCAAGTAGCCTTGGGGCACTTATAGTTTTTGACTGGAGAGTCTAACTAGTTTCTAGAGAGCTGCTGAACTAAAATAAGGAAGCTGTGTTTCCGCCCCCTTCCCATTTGAATAGCTGTCTATGCCGTGTGAACTGGGGATTGTTGCAATCTTTAGTTTGGTGATCTTCATGCTCATATATTTGTGTGTATGTAATCTTGCTTCCAAATGAGCGTGGGGTTGAGTGGGAACTGCTTATCTTGACCTATAGGATTTTGTATTTTTCATTTTTAAAAAGATATTTTACATAAACTGTGATGGTGGTAGTGGCAACAGTAGACATTGTCCATTGGCAGCCTGCTGCCACGTTTGTGACTTGGAAATTCCCTCAGTGCAGTGTGCTTCTATGGCATTTTGGGAGGAAAACATGGTGGCCATAGCAAAATAATTTTCTGTTCTATTCTTTCCCCTCAAGCTTATAATTGAGGCATAGCTTTTATTCTACTCTCCATTTTTCTTTTATTCTCTGGTCTTTTTGTATTAAATTTCTAAAATATAATCTTTCTCCTGAAATAACTAAAGTGTTTTGTCATGTTATCCTGACTTTATTATTGACCTACTTCTGTCTCCTTTCTTTTTGCTGCTATAAATAATATTTTCTTTTTATTTTATGTGGCTTATCCTTCCCTTTATAGCGCTGGCCATGTTGCTCCTTTGTGGGCTTCATTGGGTGCCATTCCTCTTCACTGTTAGAATTTTAAATTCTGTGTTTAAAATCACATAAGCAGTTGCTCCTCATTTCTCACTCTCCACAAAATATTTCTTCACCACCACCACCTGGTGAATTGTAAGCATGTTACACCCAACTTAGGTGTCACAAGTAATCATGATTATGCAAACTCGGAAAGGAAGGATGAGGATGAGAGACCAGTTTGTTGCTAGTTCTCCATATCATGGGTTGAATGATTGAAAATGTGATGTCTGAAATGAGCTAATTCATGATGTGTAGAATTACTCTTGATTCTAGGATTGATGTGCTGAACTGTGGTGTTGATGTACCCATATGTTAACTAGGCATGCTTTGTGTTTAGATCCTAACCAGGCTCTTCGGCTTTGTTTGGGCAGTACTGCAGTTGGAGCACAGTATGGGGCTATATCTGCTCTTAGCATCAACAACGATTGTTCAAGACTTCTGTGTGGTTTTGCAAAAGGACAGGTAAGGTTGATATGTGGCACAATACTGTGCATGCTTACTCAGAAGTAAGTCCAGCTGTGCTCTGTGTACCCTAAGGTAGATGTGCCAAGGATTGCAGATACAGGCGACTCCCCACTTACCCGAGGGTTACGTTTCAGGCCCCCGCACGCATAAGTGAAATTGGGTGAAGTGTGGAGCACCCTCTTAAAAAACCCTTTAAATGTCCTCTCTGCTGTTCCCTTTTCAATCCATACCAAAAACACTGTATCCAAAAATATCCACAACTAGAATTGAAGCTCTGGGGCTGACAGGAGGCTGGAGCATGCATGGGAAAACTGCTGCGCCACCCCGCACATCAGCTATAAGGCAGAGAGGCTGAGCAGTGTAAGCAAAGCCCTGTTGTACCTTCAGTCTCCTTGGGGCTTCCTCTGCCTTCACTGTTGTCCTCTTCGGGCTCCAGGGAGGGGTCTCCTCATGAGCTACGAGGACTCTCCGGTTCTCTCCCACCATTTCTGGCTTTGAACTGAATTATTTTTTTATTTCCAGCACCACGCGTTTATGTGGTTGTGCGCAAGTGAGGGGGGTGCCTGTAATCAATGGCTACTGGTTGTGATGGCTTTGTTCTACCTCCACTGTCCAAGGCAGTGTCTCTGAATTCCAGTTGCTGCAAGTGAGGAGACTGCTATTGCACTCAGGTTCTGCTCACAGGCTTCCTATGGGTATCTGGTTGGCCACTATTGGAACAGAATGCTCAATTCAATGGGCCTTTGGCCTGATCTAGCTGGGCTCTTCTTATTTGATTCTGGAGAGCGATGATTTTCTATTTACACCTTTTGTTCTCTCCATAGATAATTTCTTTCTACTGTGGCTTATTGTAGGGAGAAGCCTGATGACCCCAAATATGATATAGATTAGTAAGCAATACATCTATCCCATGTACATGTATCTATGTACTCTGTGAGGCCTTATTTTAATGCCAGAAAATTCAGCTTTTGTTTAAGTCTAGCTTTGATTTTCTCAATAAAAATGTCATAAGAGAGAAAACAACATCCATTTTATTTGTTTATTTTGTGAACTCTATATTTAGTTCCTAGTAGAACTTTCAAAGAATGAATATATATATATAGAGAGAGAGTGTGTCATGTTACTTATTTTGGAAATTGGGGGTGAGCAATCTTGGCAGTCTTGCTCAATCATGTTGCCTAAGCTGGTGGGAGGAAGCTTCTGCTTTTAAACCGATGGACAAGCCATAGTGCAGTTTAGATGTGATATGGCAATTAAGAAAACTTTGTGGCCTTCTCCATCCTTTTGCTCCACGCCCCTTGGCTCGTACAGCCCTCCCTTTTCGTGTTGTTACTAAATGTAGTTGACAATCGTGCCTGACCAGCATAACCCTAATTTCTCTTAACCATAATTAGCTTTCAAACCAGAGTTTGAAACCAGGATTAGACCCCATTTGCTCTCAAAATGTGCTTAGCAGTAATTTTTGTTAATCATGCCAGCTCAAACTTTGCAGTCAGGATAGCTACTGGTAACCAGGAGAAAGCGCTGAGGAGGGGAGGACATAGGAGCCAACTCTAGGGGCCGATAGGACTTCGTCCTCTCATTTTTTTTGAGGGGGCTGCCCCCCAGTTGATGGACATTGCTATTCAAATGGTGTGCAAACACCCTGTCATGTGATCAATTATGCAGGGTGGGGCTTACTTGACCCCCCCCAATATTTTATTCAAGTTGGCACCCCGAGGGAGGAGTCTGCTCCCAGTCTCCAAACCATGGCTGTGGGGAAGCGTGATGTCTGAATTAGACCTTTGTTCTCTAAAACTTTATAAAATGTGAAATACACTCTGTGCCTGGAAAAGTAGGACAAAATAATTGAATAATGCTTGATTACACAAGAAGATGGTTGGCAAATATTTTGTAGGTGTCTTCATGCTTTGTTAATCCAGGCTTGTATTAGAGAAAATTAATGGTCTTTTACTTATAGATTACAATGTGGGATCTGGCTAGTGGAAAGCTTTTGAGATCAATAACAGATGCTCATCCTCCAGGAACAGCAATTTTGCACATTAAGGTAAGAAATATTAATTAATTCTGCTTTGTGAGCTGTGTTGGCTGCACTAAAATTGTCTTAGATCTTTCTGACTATAATAAATTGTGCACACCTAATACAGTACCTGTATTTCTTACCTCAGAATTTGAATTGCATAGGAAAGAGAAGTATATTAAAAATATCCCACCCACTTCTGAAAGGCCACAGATAGTTAAAGATCAATGGCCTGGTTATAGAAGAAAGCTTTTGCCTGGGGCATAACAATATATAATGGTGGTGCCAGGCGAGAGCATTCCACAAACAGGCACATGAAGAAGGGCACATGAAGAAGGGCCTCAGATGATGATTGCAGGGTCCGGTTTAATCATAGAGCCAGAGGCAGTTCTTGAGGAACCGTGGTCCTGATCCCTTTAAGACTTTATAGGTCAAAACCAGCACTTTGAATTGGGCCTGGAAACTAATTAGCAGCCATTGTAATCAGGCCAGGTTTGGCGTTATATGCTCAAACTGTCTTGCCTCAGTAAGCAACCTGGCTGCTAAATTCTGCACCAGCTGAACTTTCCAAATTGTCTTCAGAGGCAGCCCCACATATAGCACATTACAGTGGTACCTCGGGTTAAGAACTTAATTCGTTCTGGAGGTCCGTTCTTAACTTGAAACCGTTCTTAACCTGAGGTACCACTTTAGCTAATGGGGCCTCCCGCTGCTGCCGCCGTGCGATTTCTGTTCTCATCCTGAAGCAAAGTTCTTAACCTGAGGTACTATTTCTGGGTTAGCGGAGTCTGTAACCTGAAGTGTGTATAACCTGAAGTGTTTGTAACCTGAGGTACCACTGTACAATAATCTGACCTACAGGTTACCAGAGCATAGACAACATAGGTTAGGCTATCCCTGTCCAGGTAGCAGTGAAGCTGGGCCACCAACAGAAGCTGCTAGAAGGCACTCTGCGCCACTGAGGCCACCTGAGCCTCAAGCGACAGCAGTTGGTGCAGAAATACCCCCTAAGCTGTGTAACTGCTTCTTCAGAGGGAATGTAACCCCATTAAGAGCAGGCCACCTCCCATCCATCTGGTCTAGGGAAGTGCCCATTAACAAGTGAGGTAATGTTAATGAAAGAAAGTTTTAAAAGTTGCTGAGAAGATAGATGTGTGGGGGAAAAATAATGTTCTGTTCAGTTTACAGATGATCCAACTCTAGCGATTTGCAATGACAGTGGAGGCTCAGTATTTGAACTTTCTTTCAGGTAAGAATCTATGGGTTTAACGTCAGATGACAGCATTGTTGAAAATAGAACCTTTATAATGAAATCTTTTCTAAGGACTTGAAGTGCAGCATTTCAAACACCAGGTTGTGCTCAAGATTTCAAGTTGAACAGACTGAGGAAAAACACTAGAGGCTTTAGAAGCCTAATTCTCTCTTCAGTATCCCTTTTTCATTACTGATTGGAGAGTGTCAGAGATTTGGGACTACTTTTTATGTTTCAAAATCCCCACATAGAAGGTATGTTTGTGTAAGGCTAGCATATTACTTGATTTTAGCTCACAATGCCCATGGCTGTTCATCATGGGAGTATGCAGAACCCCCCAGCATTAGAAGCAGTAGGCTAGGTCTGGTGTAATCATTGGGGTGTTAGGCTAGGACTGGGGAGACTTGGGTTCAAATTCCACTAAGCCACAAATTTCACTGGGTGGCCTTGAGCCAGTCACTGTCTCTCAGCCTAACCATGGAAGGTTGTTGTCAGGATGAAATTGGTGGGGGTATAGAACTCTGTACGGAGCTTCAAGCTTTTTGGAGGAGGATATAAATGTGTGTACTTATGTAAGTTGCTGTGTGTAGATGTGCTTGGGATCTATGATCTGTCACAAGCTTCCTACACAGTGCTTTACATGGGTGTAAGTATTTTGACTTGCCAGTGTTCTGTGGATATGCATTTTATGTAAAGATTAGGTAACACATAAAGGGCCTGAGTTGGATAATTTGACCTACTAAAAAACTTTTTTTTTTTTGCTGCTTGTTTCTTGTTGACCTTGATGTATTTTCTGACTGTGCCTGTGATGAAGGGTAGTCTCAGTCTATTAATTAATTAATTTACTGCTTTTTCCACAAATAAACCTGTGCTCAAAGCTGTAGCACAATAACAGTGATACATAATGAAAATTATAGTATAACTGCAATTTAACAATACAGGTTTAACATTTAAAAATCCATTTAATGAATATCAAAAATTAAGTTGTGCACAAAGTTCACCAGTGCACCCACTGAATATCCAGTAACTTAACATCCAGCAATAGCTTCAAATCTTATTACATTCATACTTAGCAACCCTCCCCCTGCTCCCAAATCTAGTAAGGCAAACTCTGTTCAGATTTCTAATCTGTTCTATCCTGATAGATTCTGGCAAATAGCATTTAAATCACAAACACAGTAAAAAACTCAATATAAATTCTATTTATCGGTGCTTATTACTGTGCCAGAAGCTGCTAAATAATTGTTTCTGCACTAGCTCCTCTTCTTGCCAGTGATCTCTGTAGCTGCTTCTGTGCAGAGACCCATCTTGAAACAGTGTAAAAAGTCGCTACAGACAACAAAAATCACAGGTGCTCTGCTGGTCAGTATCATTTGTGCTGGATTTGCAAATGCAGTTGTTAAAAGCCATTCCTGGAATGACATGCAACACTTTTGAAAGCTAATTTGTATATTCATTTTCCTATACACACAATTACAGGTAGGTAGCCGTGTTGGTCTGCCATAGTCAAAACAATATTTTTTTTAAAAATCCTTCCAGTAGCACCTTAGAGACCAACTAAGTTTGTTCTTGGTATGAGCTTTCGTGTGCATGCACACTTTTTCAGATACACTGAAATAGAAGTCACCAGACCCTTATATATATACACACAAGTCACTGTTGTAAATTGTAGCTGTTTATGTCCTTTTCCTTGATTCTCAGGAGAGTCATGGGTGTGAGAACATGTGAGTCACGCTGCTTGTTCAGTGGTTCCAAGGGAGAAGTCTGCTGCATTGAGCCTTTACATGCAAAGACTGAACTGAGAGACCATCCCATCACCCAGTACTCCCTGCTAGCAATGGCTTCCTTAACAAAGGTGACTTCTACACAAGACATCCTGTTTTAAAATGGAAGAAATTTTGCCGGATGTAGAATGTTTATTACTTATTTTCATTTCTACCTGCAGATTCTTGTCATTGGCTTGAAACCGTCTTTGAAAGTGTGGATGACTTTCCCATACGGTCGTGTGAGTAATTTTGACAAATTAACGATTGTTCAAAGTGCTCTGGTGGGGGATGAGGGTTACTGGGGCCAAACCTACCATGAAGCAAAGGGAGGAAACTGCGTTGGGTGATAGATGCAGCCCCTCCCACTCCGACTGTTTCTCCTCATCCTGCCCCATTCCACCCAGCCATTACCTTCTGTTGAAGGACAGAGCTGTGTCCCACATAACTTGTCCTGCACCCCCAAAATTAGCCTGCCTCCTTCACTTACAGTGGAGGATGTTCCCTTCTTGAATCAACTTCTGGTCTAGGCTGCTTCTGTACATGTGAATAGAGGGCAGGATGCCATCTTGTCCTTTGCCTAAGGCAGAAAATTGTCCTAGGCCAGGCCTGAGAATCTTTTGAGGAGAACCTTAGTTTGGATGTCTAACACAACCTTCCATTGTCTTGTAAGAACTTTATACAACACACACTGTGCCGATGGAGTAATTCTTTGCCAAATTAGGCATACCCATAGCTGTCAACTTTCCTTTTTTTGTGGGAAATTCCCTTATTCCAGCACCGTTTCCCATTGCAAAAAAAGGGAACGTTGACAGCTATGGCTGTTTCCAAATGCAAAAAAAAAATAAAAAAAAATGGAAGGTTGACAGCTCTGGGCATACCTAAGACCATTGAAATCAGCAGGCTTAAGTTCACCCACCTCTGCAAGGACTGGAGATGCTAATGTTGTACATTTCAAGTTGATTGCATCTTTATAAAGCTTTGAAAAGTAAAGTATTTTTTATATATTTAGTAAAGAGCATGACTATAGCATTAGTTGAATCAGCAAGTCTTTTTGTAAATTGAGTTTAAATTAGACCAGTATGTTTCACTTTCAAACCTCCCCCCTCTACAGCCAGTACTTTTTCTTTCATTTACTTGGTGCTAAGAATCTAGTATATTTTCATCTTCAGATGGACCCATCCAGTGTTCCATTGCTAGCATGGCATTTTGTTGCTGTACAGACATCTGTGAATCCTGTGCTTGCCTTCTGCCGAGGAGATGTTGTCCATTTCCTTCTGGTAAGGTTCATTTTATCAATCAGCTTTGGGGAGTTGCTTTCTAAATACATATTCCCTCAGAGTAGTTGGTCATTAGGATGGCCACAGTTGTATTGTAGATGAGTTTCTCAGCTTACTAGTCTGTTGGAAAAGCCAAAGTATCTAATTGTTCAGTTTGACTTTCACTTGAGTGTACGTTGTGATTTGTGGGAATCACTCTTCTTTATTTATTTCCTGAATTATTTATGTACCATAATTTCATTAAAAAATAAATCAGAGCTGTTCTCAACAAATATAATACGGTAAAACAGACACAAGCTAATCACCAGCTGACTATCATGAAAAATGTTGGCAAATTTTAAAAAAATTCTGCAGGTGTTAGACGAAAACACAGCTGAAGGTAGCACAATTGTAAGCAGCCCATGAGCTTGATGGACCAATTGTCTGACATGCAGTTTCTTATGTTGCTATGAATTACCTAATTTCATCACCAGGTTAAAAGAGATGAATCTGGAGCAATACATGTTACAAAGCAGAAGCAGCTACATCTGCACTATGACCTCATTAATTTTACAGTAAGTTTTTACGTTTTATTTTCTAGTAGGAAATGCGAAGAATTTTGTTGCTAAAAAAGAAATAGGCGTTTCTTCCATTTAATAGGCTGTTAACTCTTCAGAAGATGAACCTTATCTGGGTAATGATTGTCAAGGCTGGTCGATTCCTCTTCACATTACCACACAAACGTCTCTTGGTCTTTTATAATTTTTTATTAAGGATTCACAAACAGTATTAATAAATAGTTCTTAACTTCAACTATCACTCCACAGAGTCATTCAGTTCAGATACCTTCTGAGCTCTGCTTCTCCCCTGACCAGCAACTCTCAAAAGGCTTTTCCCGCTCTTTTTCTAACCTCCTAGTGAGGACTGGCTTGTACCTCCCCTCCCCCGAGTTGGAGTCATAATTTAACCCTTGCTTCTGTGAATATTCAAACTCTTTTTCTAACTCTACCCTGACAATGATGGTCAGGGGTGTCGGATGTTTATGTTGTTGTCTCCCTGCTGGCCTCTGTTGGCAGAGGAGCACCACCATTTAGGGGGCTGTGCTGTGACTGAGGCTGCAATGTCACTCATCTCAGAGGCAGAGCTAGCTGCTCTGGCACCCGGAGTGGCGCATATGCAGTGCACCCGGGGGCGGGGCTAGCCGCCCGCATGGGCGGGACGGCGATGTCACCTCCCCCTCAGGGATGAAACCCTGGCACATACCCCCATTCCTCCACCAGTGACTCAGCTAAGCTACTTCCGATTGTTCTCTCACCTTTTTTTAGCAGGGTCCAGGGGCTCAAGGATCCTCCTAGCAAATTAGAAAAGCAAAAAACAACCCACAATCCGACATGACCAATGGCAAGCTGGTAAAGTGTTGGTTGCAGAAATGGCTCATCTGCTCCCCACCTCCATTTTAGATGGCTCTGTTATTTGCTAGTGAATTTCAGCGTAAAATACATTATTGCCACTTTAATAGTTCTCATTGTGTTGTCTCTTGAGCCACAATCTTAATTTCTTCTGATTTGCCTTAGTTTGATTCTAGTAGAAAACTCATCAACATTAACTATTTTTGGAAGGTTGTTTAAGACTGAATAACCTGGAGGTTTAAAAAGTGTAAATGTATAACCTTCAGCTCTCTATATTGGACAAACAGGCCAAACCTGGACATAAATCTGACATCAGGAATCACAAGACAGAGAAACCAGTAGGAGAACACTTCAGTCTCCCAGGACATTCTATACAAGATCCCAAAGTAGCTGTCTTATTGCAAAGGAATTTAAGAAATAGGCTGGAAAGAGAAGTTGCTAAATTGCAACTCATTACCAAACTTAACACCATGGAGAGACCTGGTCTGAATAGAGACATTGGATTCTTATCTCATTATACTTGACAAAGCCATTTTTAACCTTCTCGCCCCTTGCTTTTTCCTGTAAGACCAATTGCAGTCATTAACAGGTTTACCACACTTATCAGCCAATCACCCATTCCCACCACCCTTCTGAGTAATACCCCTCCCCACCCTCTCACTATATTTAAGGGTCTGGTGACTTCTGTTTCAGTGTATCTGAAGAAGTGTGCATGCACACGAAAGCTCATACCAAGAACAGACTTAGTTGGTCTCTAAGGTGCTACTGGAAAGAATTTTTTATTTTTATTTTGTTTTGACTACAAATTGATTTTTTTTTATAAACTTCATTCTAGTTTTGTGCCTTGGGGCTTAAAGGGGTGCTTAAAGTTTTGCTCCCAATGGTTGTGGAGACCATCATATTAAGAAAGAATTTGTCACATATTTGTGGTGATTTGTACATCACACTTGAGATTTTTCTACTTTAAAATGTGTGCTTCTAGTCTTGCTGATCATGGTTAAATATTCCCAGGAAAATTACATGGTGTTCCTCTTACTTATTTGTACTGAGACCCCAACTTCTAAAGTTAGTCATGTTGCTTCCAGTTGTATAATTTGGATGTTATGGCTTTGTAAGATTTACTTAGTGCCCAATAATATCCCCTGTCCTTTTGTGTTATTAATTGTTGGTACCTTTCACCTTTGCTTGATTTCTAGTGGATAAATTCACGCACAGTGGTGCTTCTGGATAGTGTGGAGAAACTGCATGTGATAGATCGTCAGACGCAGGAGGAACTTGAGACTGTGGAGATCTCAGAAGTCCAGTTAGTGTACAACAGCAGCCATTTCAAATCATTGGCTACAGGAGGCAATGTCAGCCAAGCACTGGTACGGCCAAATGAGACATGTACTTAATTAACATGTTGGTTTGTTAGGAATTCCTATCTAACATCTGGTGTGTCCTGAAACTGCAGCTAAATAACACCTCTCTCTCTCCCCTGCCCCCACCGTTTCTTCTTATAGTTCTGTTTTTGTACAATTGGGTTTTGTATTCTTTCTTTATGGCATAACTGCTTGAATTTTAGCATGTAGTGCAGTATGGCCTTGCAGGTAGCAATAGAGAGAAAAACCAATGATGAGAGCTGACATACAGAAAGGACCTTCTTTTCCTTTCCAACTATATACACTTCTACACATCCAAAAGATACCTTGAAACTCTGCCATCACTTTGCTGCACACAGAAATTGTTTGTTTGCTTACATAGCAATCACAGTCTCATATCCAGATTTCAAAGATTTTAAAACTTGCCCATAGTTTTGTTCTTTCTCTTGCCCATTTGGTAAATTTCAGCAGAAATTAGCTTATGTTTCAAGATTCTGCAGTGCAAACTATATGTCTGAAATATATTCAATGCATTTGGTAAATATTAGCTGCCTTGTTGACCCATAACACATCATTAAAACTCTTAGTGGATCACAAATGAATGTTAAATGACTACTAAATGCTCTACTTTGAATTTGTCACCTGCTGTGGGTTAAATCACAGAGCCTAGGGCTTGCTGATCGGAAGGTCAGCGATTCGAATCCCCATGACAGGATGAGCTCCCGTTGCTCGGTCCCTGCTCCTGCCAAACTAGCAGTTTGAAAGCACGCAGTGCAAGTAGATAAATAGGTACCGCTCCGGCGGGAAGGTAAACAGCGTTTCCGTGCGCTGCTCTGGTTCGCCAGAAACGGCTTAGTCATGCTGGCCACATGACCCGGAAGCTGTACGCCGGCTCCCTCGGCCAGTAAAGCGAGATGAGCGCCGCAACCCCAGAGTCGTCCGCGACTGGACCTAACGGTCAGGGGTCCCTTTACCTTTACCTTCTACTACACAAAGGAGAGAGAGAAACGACTGAATAATTAAGCTTGTCTGGCTGCACTTATTTTTTCCATTGCCCTATAATCCTCATATATTTTCTTACTAATGAAAAACACAACTACTGTACTCTTGTACTAAATAAAAACACTCCATGTTTTCTAGGCGCTGGTGGGGGAGAAAGCTTGTTACCAGTCAATCAGCAACTGTGGTGGTCAAATATTTTATTTAGGTACCAAAGTAAGTCTGACCAGGTTCTTTTTAAACTATTTTATTGTTTATTAGGCCTCTTTATCTGCCTCTTATTAGAACGATTAAGTTATTATTACCTCAGTATAGAATTATTTGTCATTTGTTTTAGTACTTGTAAAGCTTGTGTGCTTTGGCAGAAAGGTGGTGTATATAAATAGAGTAAATAGAATAAGGCTATCAATGGCTCCTAGTCATGATAACGATATATACTACCTCCAGCAGCAGAGATGGCATGAGAGGTTTTTTTTGTCTTCACATGTTGCTTGTGGTCTTTTCATCTGTATCTTGTTAGCCACTGTGGAAATCAGGATGCTGGATTAGATAGCCCTTTGATCTGAAGTTGCGGGATTCATGTTTCTTCAGCACCTAGAATAAATGTTGCCTAAGCATCCTGCGAGCTAGTATAGGAATTCATAGTTACTACCAACGAACGCTTAAGTAGACAACTGCATTTACTTGCGCTTTTGCTTTCCTCTACTTTCAGTCTGTCCATGTGATGACACTGAGGAGCTGGAGAGAGGTAAGTGAAGAGAAAGGCCCTAGTGTATTAAGGCTGCAACCTTAAATTCACTTACATAGGACTAAGCCTTTCTGAAGTAAGTTGGGCTTATAACTGAGTAGGCATGTATAGGATGACACTGTAGAGAGCTTAGGTTCATGACTTGGTGACAGGAGGAATGAGCTGCCTTCAAGACAAACCTTTGCAGAGTAAATATACATATTATGGACAGAAAACATTGGTGTCCTGTTAACTGAACGTAATATTTTCACCAACCAACATAATAAAGCATTGCTAATCTAGACTGTGCTGTATTATTATTATTATTATTATTATTATTATTATTATTATTATTATTATTATTCATGAAGCACTGAAATATTACCTCAGTACTGTTGATGCTGTATGCGTATCAGCAATGAGGGAAACTTAAAAAAATGTGAAGAAATTGCTAAACAGAGTTAATGTATCATGTTCCTTCCATCAGCAAACCCTGTAGTTAGTTTTGTTCCAAACTGACAAGTGGATGACAAATAAAATGGATTGGCTTATTATTTTAATTGCCATTAATTATTGCCCAGCTCCATGTTATTTCAAAGGGCAGTTGTTTTGATGTTATGATGTTAATCATTTTTCAGAGTGGATTTGTGGAGTACTATTTGTGAGTGGCTGATTGATCTGAGACACGTGTATGTGGGGGTCATGCACGTTGTAATTTTTTTGGGGGGAGGGGTTGAATGTTTCTGTTCTAGAAATGTCTTCAAACACAAACAGTGCAATTAGAATTGCTAAATTAAATCCTTAATTGGAGATTGCCTTTGGTCACAATTTGTAACAGTTGTTGCTGTTGTGTACCTGACTTCAGAGAATAGACCACCTTCTGAAACAAGACTGCCTTAATGAAGCACTGGCTCTTGCTTGGTCCTTTCATGAAGGGAAAGCCAAGGCTGTCGTAGGTAAGTTTGATTTAGGTATTGTACCACCTAAGTAATCGCTTCAACAAAACCCTCACCTTTTTGTTGAGGAGAAAAGTGTGTTTTTATTTTGGTGTCAAAATCCAGCTTTTGGCACAAATTAAATTAAGAATAAAAATATTACTGGACAAATGGATATGGCAGTACATTGCACCTGCAGGATGTCCCTGTACTTGTAAGAGCTGCCCTGCTGTATCCATAGAGTCTGTCTGCTCCCAGCATCCTGTTCCCAACAGTGGCCTGTCAGCTTCTGGGCAGGCAGGGGATGAAGGCCCACAGGCAAGGGGTGAAGGCAAAAGCCCCCCCCCCATTGCTTACCTTCTAGCAGCTGATCTTAAGAGATATATTGCCTATGAACATGGAACTTTCAGCTTTCTGTCCTGGGTAAAAGCCATTGTTGGTACACCTGTCATCCATAAATTTGTCTAATCCCATGCTAAAATTAATCCTGCTTGTATTGTAATTCTACAGTATATGTGGTGGTGGTTATACACTTTAAAGTTGTGTTTTGAGACATTTAATTTTTTTTTAATTGCCTACTCTGAGTTATAATAAGTGAGGAGCTTTTTCATTTGCAGTCTGACCTTGAAAATACTTGGTATTCTGTTTTGTTTTTAAACAGGGTTGTCTGGAGATGAACAGAAACGAAAGGCTGTTGTTGCAGACAGAGTGAGTTTTTCCTCTTCCTAATCTCATTTCTCTCTCTCTTTTCAAATATGGAGCTACATTCTATATTTCTTTCTTGTACAGTGTTGCTTTTGTTTTCTCAACAAACAGCTTAGTTAGGGTGTGTGTGTTGGTGTACCTCTGAATGTGTAAAAGCAATGGCAATTAAAGGTCAGAACTGCCATCAATGCATATTGTTCTTTTACATCATAAGTGATGCTCATCCTTATTAACAAACACCAGAGTATATAGTTACACCTCCACAATGATTAAACATTGACACTGTACATTAATTGATATTGGGTCCAAACTTTGTGGGAGGTCCTGGTAGCCTTAGTGGTTAGAGGCACCTTTAACAGCTATGGCTGTTCCTGAACTGGCAGAGCCTTGACCACAGTAGTTCAGTCTTTGCTGACTTCAAGGTTGGATTCCTGGCAATACATTCTATGTGGGGCTTCTCTTGCACTAGATCTGGAAGCTGCAGTTAGTGCAGAATGCTGTAGCGTGACTGCTGACAAGAATGAGACACCTCTGCTCAAAGATCTGCACTGGCTGCTGATTCACTAAGTTCAAGGCTATTCCTTTTAGATTCAAAGGATTGTGGATAGGAAACCCAGCATCTATGAGAGAACTTTGGCAGCTGGACAGCCCACCCCCAATTTGCCCCTGTATCCCTTTCTGAACTCATTCCTAGGGCCATAGATCAGTGGTAGAACATGTTCATTGCATGCAGAAGATCCCACATTCAGTCTCTGGCATCTTCAGGTAGGGCTGGGAATGTTCTCTCTCCTTCCATCGTCAAGCACCTTCCTTTCATATAAAGCATGACGGGCACTCCCTACCTCTGTAATCTTTCTGTTTCACAGATGGTTGAAATTCTTATCCATTTTGCTGATCGAACGATGAAGAAATGTCCTGATCAGGGTAAAATCCAGGTTATGGAGCAGCACTTTCAGGTACAATGCTTTTGCTGTGATTTTTCTTTTCTTTTCTATTTCCACTTAAAATTCAGAGGTTAAAACAGTTATGAATTGTTTCAAGAGAAATGGAAGCACCTATATAAAAATAATATTTCCTTGTATAGGCTGCTATCATGCTGCTCTCGGACATCTTGTGATAGACATGGGGTTGATTCTTCTTTGTCAGAATTTTTTTTTTCAAGTCTTGAGGATAATGTGCAAGCAAATATAGTGACTTCCTAATTTTGTGATCTCCCTATATCAGTGCAAGTTTAATCTTTTCTGGATAACAGCTACATAGCAGTAATAGGAAATCAAGTAGTACTTGTGGATTGTTAGTGACATTTTCTGTGTGGTTTTTTCGCAGGATATGGTGCCTGTCATTGTTGATTACTGCCTTCTGCTTCAGCGGATGTAAGTGAGAGCATGAGAAACTTGGTTACTGAATTCAGTAGATTTGCCATATATACTGGACTGCCACCTATAGCTGTTCCTTGACTTAATGACAAACAGCAGGTGTCCCAGAAGAAAAGTGGGATATGAGAGCTGACAATGATGGAACAATTGAGCCATAGGGGAAGCTTTTCTCTGAATTTCCTGTCTGAATGATCTTGAATTACAGCACTGCATTCACAATTGCTTATTTGTACAATTGGGGGTTTCTAAATGGATTTTCCTCTTAAGGCCTCACCTTTTAAAGTTTTTGGTCCAAAGGACAGATGTTTCAGGAATTTCATCTTTGTGAATTCTAGTGCAAATTGATCTGTGCCTTCTGGAGTCATATGCAGATCAGAATGCAATTATCCTTTTGGATTTCACATTCATCTGAATTTTACAAAGCAGTTCTCACATCCAAAAAAAAAAAAAAAAGGTACCAAAATGTTTATTTTAAGATAGGGTATGTTACTAAATGACACTTTGTGGAAAAAATACATATTTATAAACTGATATGTATTTTAAACATGGGACAGAACAGATTTACTGTCTGAACACATGCAAAACTGATACTGGCAGAAATAGATTGACCAGTCCCCCATCCGTAATATGAATGCAGGAAGTGTTTTGGTCTGCTGTGTATGCTGTAGAAATAAACCATTACTAGCTAAAATAAGTTTTTAATATTCACTTGTCATCTTCATTCTAGGGATCTGTTGTTTAGCCAGATGTATGACAAGATGAGTGAAAATTCTGTGGCAAAGGGTGTCTTTCTGGAGTGTCTTGAGCCATACATTTTAAGTGATAAATTGATGGGAATTACAGCTCAAATTATGAAAGATTTGCTGCTTCACTTCCAAGATAAGAATTTAATGGCAAACATGGAGGCTTGCATTGTACATATGGATATCACCAGCCTAGACATACAGCAGGTGATAATTGGTAACCTTTATATTTTGACATGGATGTAATCTCATTCTACATACTGCTATTTAAGTAGGAATGTTTTTAATAGTTAATGTACAGGATGTTTAAAACGTTTTGTTTTGCATTGTGCTAAAGAGATGCCCCTGGGCACTGTAAAACTCTAAAAAGCATTTTAGAACCAGACAAGATCTCTAAATAAATAAATAAATAATAAATACATTTTTATTTATGCCCCACCCTCCCTGGCCAAGATTGGGCTCATGGCAGCTAACACCAAATATATAATACATTAAAAACACAAAATCAAACGATTAATTCAAAATACAATTCGAGTCACATTTAAAATCAAAATAAAATTAAGTGGGAACCCACGAATCATAACTGTAGGGGTAAGGCATTAAAATTTCACCAGGCCCAGCCACTCATGCTGGTCCCATATGGGCTGATAGAAATAGCCAAAGAGGCCACTTACATACAGTGTCCCGTAGAGAGAAGGGGGTCAGATTGGGCCCGGACCAGTTCCATCTTGCATGCCCTGTGATAAGATGTCAAACCTCACAGGGCCCTAGTCTCCTGCAATAGAGCATTCCACCAGACTGGGGCCAGGACTGAAAAGGCTCTGGTCCTGGTCGAGGCCAGTCTAACCTCCTTGAGGCCCAGGACCTCCAAAGTATTATTGTTTGTGGACCACAAGGTCCTCCACGGGGCATACCAGGAGAGGCAGTCCCGTAAGTTCGAGGGTCCTAGGCCGTATAGGGCTTTAAAGGTTAAAAGCAGCACTTTAAACCTGACCCTGTACTCCACCGGGAGCCAGTGCAGCTGGTGTAGCACTGGATGAATGTGGTCCCATGATGAGGACCTCATAAGGAGCCTTGCCACGGCGTTCTGCACCCATTGAAGTTTCTGGGTCAGCTTCAAGGACAGTCCCGCGTAGAGCAAATTAAAATAATCAAGCCTGGAGGTGACCGTTACATGGATCACTGTGGCGAGATCAGGGCGAGAAAGGTAAGGGACCAGCTGCTTAGCACAGTGGAGGTGGAAAAATGCTGCTTTTGCCACAGTTGCAACCTGCTCCTCCATAGAAAGGGAGGTTAATCTACATTAACCAGCTATAATTATATGGATTAATACCAGTTTCAAACTTGGAGTAAATCAAGGGTGCTCTGGTCTGCAAGCCAAATTAGGCTTACTCCATTTGGTCTGCAAAGCCATTTTTAGGAGTCCATGCCCACTCCCCCTCTACTTGTCATGTGTGATGTCACCAGGTGTCTCATGGGTAAGGGCAGGGCTTCAAAGGAAAAATTGGGCGCTTAAAGTGAGCTCCCAACTGTTCTTTTGGTGAAGCACTTCCACTACCCATTAACTGATGAGCAGTGGCTTGTTCAAGGAGGGGGAATTGTTCTCCCTTCCAGTGCTGCTTGAATCTTAAAAAAACTGGAGGTTCAAAGAGCAGCACAGGACTGTTTGAAAGCTTTTCCAAAACAGCTGCATACTGCAGTTTAAGAAGCAGTATGGTTCTATTTGTAAAAGGACTTTAAACATCCCTTTGAAAAGCCGGGAATTCCAAAAACAGCATGTGGACGTTCGAAAGCCCTTTGCTACAAATTATCTCCCTTCCCCCTCATTTAAGGAAACCAGTTTCAACTTTTTGTATATGTATTGCTGAGTTAGTTTACGTTATCTTCTGAGTCCACATTCTGCTTACTATCTGTTATAGCGTTGAATAAATCTTCAAGTCTCAAGGCATATTTTTTGTTTGTTCCTAGGTGGTCCTCATGTGTTGGGAGAATCGCTTGTATGATGCCATGATCTATGTCTACAACAGTGGCATGAATGATTATATTACACCAATGGAGGTAGGAAGATTGGAGCATAGCTGTCAACCATCCCTGCTGTTTCCCAATGCTATAATAAGGTATTTTCCCACAAAAAAGGGAAAGGTTGACAGCTATGGGTTGGAGCCACATACTAAGTATCTTTCATGCTCATCATCAGTTTTCCACAAGATGCTTAATTACCATCAGCCCCAGCCAAGGGTGGCTGATGGTTAGGAATTAAGGATGTTGGAGTCCAACATGGTCTGGAGGCCATCCCATTGGTTTCCTTTACTTCCTTAGTCTCTTGCTTTAGACTGGAGCAGTCCAGTTTTTATTCTTCTTTAACTGCAGTTCTTATTTATTCTGAACACTGTGCATGTGTACGGAGAAGCCACACACACATTCCCTGGGTGACATTGGCCACAGCCATTTTCTCTGAAGTTGGGAGCAATAAGTCTCATGGAGCTGGTTTAAGTGAGTAACTTTCGAGGACTTGCTCTTCAGCCAGTGGTTGTTTTTCCCCCAGACCAAATAAATAACTATGCAACATTTGACAATAAACAAGTCAGTAGCAACCTATTTACTAAGGATGTAACCAACTAGGGCTGCTCATAAGATGTCTGAAAAATTATCACCATTTTATTTTTCTTCTGATAAAAGTGCAAGCAAGCAATAGCAGAACTGAAACAGATTTTAAATTATTGGAGGCTCTTACGCAAAGAACTTTGTGATATCATCACTGATGCTGAGGCTAAGGGTGCATTGTAATAAATTATATGCAGTAGCCTTCCAGAAAGAACTCGTGGATACGAGATTCTTATATGGTTCTGCCTCCCCAACATCATTTGTTGAACATTGTGATTATCTCTTGTTACTTTCTGGAGATAGAATTCAATTAAATAAGAGCATTGGTAGAGTACTGTGTAACCTTGCAGTTGTCATTGGACTACAGCTCCCATCAACCCTCGCCACTGGCCATAATAGTGGAGATTGATGGGAGTTGGAGTCCTACAGCTTCTGGAGGACTACATGTTTCCCATCTGTGGGAACCTCTGCTTATTGCATACCTGTTTTCATTGCAGGGAGAGAAAGTGAGTCAGCTAGACTGTACTATGTTTATTTAAACCACTGGATTAAAATCTCTCCTTTTCCTAGGGAGAGATACTGTATTTAAATAAACAGAGAGCATTGTTTTACTTGTTAGATCCCAACATGGTGGGTGAGTGGGGAGTCATTGCAAGCACTCAGAATTTTATTTTGTAGTTTGGGATTGCTTCCTAGAAAATAACAAGTAAGCAGGCCACTGGAAAAACTGTAAATATGGGTGCCTTAAATATGTTCCTTCTCTCTATTAAATTCTTTATTTGATGAATCATTCAAACCTGTGTGGACACATATTATATCATGGCAGGTCTAGGACTACTGGAAAGATGGTGCCACTGTGGACCGCATGGTGGAAAAGGTCAAATTTTAGCTGTTGTCATGGAGAATTTGAGAGAAGATCATGTAGTGACACATTCATAATGTCAACTACCAGCTACATAATTGCACTGACATTTTGTTAAAGACAGAATAAATCCCTTGTATCTCCAAAATGTAATAACATAATTTCTAAGCTTGTTTGTTTGTTTTTTTGGTCCAGGTAAAAAAATAAGTAGCACGTTGGTTTGTTTATTATAACGTCACCTTAAGTATTCATCATCTATTCCTTTTCATTTACATGAGCAATCATGATGCTATTTCAGTCTTCTTGGAGGGAAATAAGTATGTTATTTCAGTGGTGGTAGCAGTGGTTATTAAGCAACTGCATGAGTGTACTGATATCAGTTTTCTGCCTGAAAATTTTAGTGCTGAAAATGTTCTAAAGGATGGTGGTAACTACTGCAGTATTAGGGCATCTGCATGAGCCAGTTTTGCCACTAGTGCTGGCTGAATAACTGTTAGTGGCAGCTAAGGGACACTTTGTACAATTCACATTTCCAACCCAAGGTAATTTATACGCTGGAAATGTCATCAATTCCGTGAGTAATTCATCACCAGTGGGAAACATCTATTCATCAGTTGTGCCGTATCCTGTGTTCAGGATTCAATCCCCAGCATCTCCAAGTAAGGCTGGGGGAGACCCTGGTCTGAAATACTGGAGAAAGTGGCTGCCAGTCTGTGCAGGCAGTACTGAGCTAGATGGGCCAATGATCTCACTTGTTATAAGGCAGCCTCCTATGCAAAGAAATTAATATTGAGATGGGTAGAAAGAAATCTGTAATTCTATAAAGAGTGTGTTGGATTTGCAAGCCCTGCTACCTCCTAGGTGATATATTTTTATAGTCTTTCCCTTTCTTGCATCTACACTGGTTCCTGTACTGGCCCTTGCATTTAATTGCAACCAGTAATCCCCTGGATGTTTGAATGCACAGAGGCAGCAATCTAGTATAGGCCAGATTCTTATCAGATCCTAGGTTTCTGGACCAAATTTGACAGGTGGGCTGTCCACCTGTCCATCACTAGGCAATACAATGACATCAGGCAATTGTGTGCTTTGAAGTCCTGAAGTTGGGACATCAAAGCATCATGCAGGGTTTGCAAAGAGCCCTGTGTGATGCTTTAAAATGCGTGAGGCTTTGGCTCCCAATTGTGTTCTGGCAACCATACCTCTACCTGTCTCACAGATGACATCACATATGACGGGTCTGGGGCAGGTGGGAATGGTTTGGGGGGGGGGGAAATGGCCCTCCAGGCCAAATTTAAACTCCTGGTGGACCAAGACTGGCCAATGGGCTGGATATTCCCCTCTGCAGTATAGATGAGGAAAGCCCCCTTCTCTATTACTCTTATTGGATAGGAAATCAAAACACTTTTTCCTTGAAAGGAAACCAACCATTCCCAAACTGGTCTCCCCTGAGAACTTCATCGTCACTTACTTAGTAGTACCACATACTGCTCCCTCATTTTCTTAGTGGACAGATGAGCTGCTGTTGTGGCATTGAAAGAGACTGGAGAAGGCAGCAGGTGAGTGTTTAAGTACACTTTCCCACATAGTAAAGCTTCACCTCATGTTATGTGGGCCTGGGGAACACTCTCTTTGTATTACGCTGCCGTTCCAAAACAATTTGCAGCTATTTAAACCAAACTGCCCTTGGCAAAACCACCCATTCAACTATAGTTGCACTCTTTGACTACTTGGCAATTTTCTCTTTTTGAAATCTCTCCCTTTTTGAAGTCTTTTTACTACTGCCAAATCCACTATTAATATGTTGAACAAAAATGAAGAGCAACAAAGGAAACATCTGCTAACCTTGTTTGTGTTCTCTTCATTCCTCCCACCCCCAGAAATTGTTCAAGGTCATTGCTCATCCTCTTAGTGCTGGAAAGTCTCTCTCAGGTACTCTGTGTTTGATAAGTATTTATTGTTTAAATTTACATTTTGAGCATTTTGAAAGGTGGTTTGGTTTGTGATATCTGAATGTGAGGGATTGCTATAGCCTAGCCTACCCACCTCCGGTCATCCTAGTCTCAGCTCACCAGCTCACCTCATTGGCTTGTTCCATTGGAGAGAGCTGCTTTACCACTCATAAACTTACACTTTGGAAATGACTTTCATGTTAAAACTTGGATGAATCCAGCCTATACCTTAACATATATGCTGATCCTACCCAGCTTCTGTGTACCCAAATGAGCTGCAAACCCTGGAGGCACACTGCCAGTGGTGTGGCTTGGTATAAGGCAGCTCGTTATGTTCCATAGTTCAAATGAAGGGGGACTTAGGCATTCTTCTGGCTGACACCAATATCCTATAAGAGGATAGGAATAAACTGCCAAGACCCTGAACCTTCTGAGCAATCATGGTGTCATTCCTTTGTTTTATATAGTGACTATTATCCACGGGTGGCACTGTGGTCTAAACCACAGAGCCTAGGGCAGAAGGTTGGCAGTTCGAATCCCCACGACGGGGTGAGCTCCCGTTGTTCGGTCCCAGCTCCTGCCCACCTAGCAGTTTGAAAGCATGTCAAAGTGCAAGTAAATAAATAGGCACTCCTCTTGTGGGAAGGTAAACGGCATTTCCCTGCACTGCTCTGGTTCACCAGAAGTGGCTTAGTCATGCTGGCCATATGACCCGGAAGCTGTCTGCGGACAAAAGCCAGCTCCCTCGGCCTATAGAGCGAGATGAGTGCCGCAACCCCAGAGTCATCCGTGACTGGACCTAATGGTCAGGGGTACCTTTACCTTTACCTTTACCTTTACCTATTATTTACTAAATGTCAAAATTATAGTTGTTTTTTTTTGACATTTTCAGCCTTTCATGAACCATCTCAAATGCTTAGTATCCAGATGCAATGTCTTTAGTGTAGACATCTGTCCATATGTCAGATTAATGGAACATTGAGTTTGTCAAATTACTTGGTTATTGCAAGTAAGTCATCTGAGGCCCTTTTAGCAAAGCAGGTTATGAACTTTGCGTAAATTCAACTCCAGAAGATAATACAAAGCTTTTGTTTCTCTGTGTGTGGTTTATTTGTTTGTTTTTTAGACGAGCAGGTCACCATGGGCAACAAGCTGCTTGTCTATATAAGGTATGGTACATCCAGCATCTATGAGATAGTTATTTATGTTTTGCTTTCTGTAGTACAGTGGTACCTTGTTTTAAGAACAGCTTAGTTTATGAACAACTTGGATTAAGAATGCTGCAAACCCGGAAGTAGGTGTTTTGGATTGTGAACTTTGCCTTGGAAGCAGAACATGCTGAGTGTGTTCAATTTGTAAACTGAGTCCCCCGCTGCTATGGGAAAGCACGCCTTGGTTTAAGAACTCTTTGGTTTAAGAATGGACTTCTGGAACGGATTAAGTTCGTAAACCAAGGTACCACTGTAGTATAATCTTTTTTGTCGCATAGGGACAGAGAAACCCAACAGCCCTGCCATGCCAGCAGCCAATACCATAGCTTAGGTAGGATTCTGTGCACCCAAGGCAGGCCGCCGCCCCCCCTCAGTTGATGAGCATTACCATTCAAATGGTGTGTGTGTTCCACATCATCTGATTTATTATGTGGTGCAGGGCTTATCTGCCTCCCCCATGTTTTATTCAAGCTGGCACCCCTGCTAGGGATGTCCTATCATCCCACTGCCTCAAATGCACAGGGTGATCCTGAGATGTAGAATGAAATCAAGGAGGCTCCTGAAAGGCGAAGTGTTGTAGAAGTAGCAAACACCCTCACACCGACTGGGTACACACATGCACAGTTAAAGTAAGGAAGTAAAATTTCCAGATACCCTAAATAACTGTGCATGAGAACAATTGGCCATGGAGCTGACCAAAGGGATGGGAACCCTAGAGTTTATCTTAAATGGAGTCCAGGACCTAGTGCAAGATGTAAGTATTGTTGAACCGATTTAGAACAGTGACCATGGTGCTATGAAATTCAGCATATGTGGATAACTGCCAAGAAACTCCAACATTGTTCTGACTTCAAAAGAGGAAACTTAATAAAAATGAGATAAAAAGGAAATTGAAAGGGAAAGTCAAGAGGTTCGGAATACCTGGCAGGAGAGCTGCTATTCAGAACCATCATAATAGAAGCGTGACTGGAATGTAGACCTAAGATCAGGAAAGGTATTATCAGGGCCAAGTGGATACCTGCATGGTTGAAAAGTGGAGTCACTAAAGTGATTATAGGCAAGCAAACTAAATTCTAATGCTGATAGACTGCTTTGGGTGAGTGGGGAAACTGCAGGGGTATAGAACAGAGTGACTGGAACCCTGAACAGGAGCACTCTGCTGCTGTTTGTTGAAGGGTCCCACTTGTATATGAGTAGGAACCTAGGAGCCATTTCCAGCTGCATTTAGGTCTTTGTTATGTTACAGTTCTTAATTTATGGCACTGTTTTAACTCCACCTGTCCTTTCTTAACAGTTGCTGTTTGGCAGGTCGAGCTTATCCACTGGGCAATATCCCTGAAGATCTGGTACCTTTGGTTAAAAATCAGGTGAGTTAAAAATAAACTGCAAAATTCACTGGAAAGGCCAGTGGCTCAGTATTAGTATTAAAGTTTTTGTCCTTGCATGCAGAAGCTCCTAGGTTCAATCCCTAACATGTCCAAGTAAGACTGCTGCTTGGAACCCAGCCAGTCTGTGTAGAAAATAATGAGCTGAATGACTGAAGGTCCGGCAGTTTCCTATGTTCTGCCAGAATAATTTTGCATTTTTGAAAAATTTGGAAGCTGCTCCTGTAGGTGTGCTTAATAAGAAATAGTAATATTATCAAAGGCATAATTTGTTGTGGAACTCCCTTCCCTCCATCTTTGAATAGTATCCACCCACTCTGGCAATGGTTGCCACAGCAATATCCCAAAGTTTTCTGAGCTCAGCTTCACAGACTGCTGGTCCATGTTTGGAAGTCTTATTATAGAGGAAACAAGAGAGAGTGTAGAAAATTTGAGACAAAACAAAAGAGGCAATATTGCAGGAACACAAGCAAATAAAAACTCAAAAGGATGGTTTCCCCCCTACATTCCAGTTGTGTCATATTCTTTAAGACTATGTGCTGATATTAAATTTATTAAGGTTGGCAGATGACTCCCATCATGGATCCTGGTTTATCTATAGCAATCATGTAACAATGTGATAGGAATGATATGCCTTTTGTGCTTAGCCGTTACATTACAGATATCTGATAAGAAGTTGCTATCATCTTGATAATGGTAGCCTTTGATTGTCTGCCACAGCTCTTTGTGATTATCCCTGAGCACTTTTTCATACACATTTTGATTCTTTCCCCTGCCCTTCTTTCAGTGAAGATACAGTCAGCTGGGAGCTGTGCTATGGTTTTTTCTAGGTTTTTTTGTCCATTATGGACTTCATGGGAGTCTAGAGCAGGAATGGGGAACCTTGAGACCCTCCAGATATTGCTGAACCACCCATTATTATTATTAAAACTCCAATTCCCATAATCTCTGACCATTGGCCATGCTGGCTGGCTGGGACATTTGAACAGCCGCAGATTCCCCACCACTAGTCTAGAGGCTAAGTCTGCAATCCTATTCTCACTTAAAGGTAAAGGGACCCCTGACCATTAGATCCAGTCGTGGACAACTCTGGGGTTGCGGTGCTCATCTCGCTTTATTAGCCTAGGGAGCCGGCATACAGCTTCTGGGTCATGTGGCCAGCATGACTAAGCCGCTTCTGGCGAACCAGAGCAGCGCACGGAAATGCCGTTTACCTTCCCGTCAGAGCAGTACCTATTTATCTACTTGGACTTTGACATGCTTTCTAACTTTCTAACTCACCTCGTCATGGGGATTCGAACCGCCGACCTTCCAATCGGCAAGCCCTAGGCTCTGTGGTTTAGACCACAGCGCCACCCGCGTCCCTTTCTCACTTACCTGGGAGTAATTCAAGTTGACTCTGTGGAACTTCCTTTTGAGTAGACATGCATATGATAAAATGTACCTAGGCTTCATTTCAGTTGTCGGGGAGGATGGCCAATACGTAGATCACCTGATTTTTATTTTTATTTTTTATTAAATTTCTATACTACCCATAATCCAAAGATCACAGGGTGGTTTACAATGTAAAAACACAAAAATACATGCCATAGCAAGAAACAAAAACAATATCCCCCACCCAGTTTAAAAGGCCTTAGGATTGCCATGAAGGATTTATGTGACATTTTGTATTTATGTATGATATTTTTCAGAGCAAAGTCCTTGGTCTAAAAAGCATAACATGATGGGAGGCAACATGCAGAATGGAAAAGGGTGGGGACAAAGTGTGGCTGTTTTGTGCATGCAGGCTTCATTTGAGTTGTTGGGGATAAGAGCTAACAAGTAAATCTACCAGATTTTTCTACGCTAAGTATTATACGTTTACAGTGCAACGTGCTCTATCTGTACCCCACCATACAGTGTGCACAGGATTGTCTCCCTGATCATGAAGTGACTTTCTGTTAAATAGCCACAATAATGATATAAAACAGCTTTTAATATCCACATTGAAGCAACATTTTGAAGCATATCTGATCATTTTGCTCTGTATGCAAAGACATTAGCACTTATTAGCTGTGCTCAGCTCAGTAGCATGGCAGATAGTTTGGATGTAGGCCAGGTGCATCTAAATCACTGCCAGTAAATTTCAAGCATCACTTCTGTGTTCCTGTTGCTAAAGCTCCTTGGGGAACTGTTATTTAAACTACAGCAAAGCATTGTGTCTCATGCCTCACTGTACAGATTGATCATATAACCTACTTACTGAACTGGCACTCCTTATCCCAAGTAGTTGCACAGTTGTGGCTCTCTGCAACTCTGCTGTGCTGTTCTGGTCTTGTGATGTTTAACTGATATACCTGTTGCTCATAGTCTGTGATGGACAGCCATAGGCATGGTCTGTGTAGAGATGTCCTGTGCCCAAGGCAGTGGCAGAGCTTCATGCTCCAGCACCGGGGGGCAGGGCTGGCACACATCCCGGGGGTGTGGTGCACCGCCCGCAGGGGCATGGCATGTGTCCTGGGGGCATGGCGCCCAGCACAGGCAGGGAAGCAACCGCGATGGCACCCCACTGGGATTGCGCTGCCGGGGGCGGTGCACTCCCCCCCCCTCCTCTTCCTCTGCCAGTGGCCCAAGACTCCTTCATGGATTTCTGTTTTAAGCACGGTGATTGGATAGGGTAACCCCAGTCATTCTTGCTCAATTTGTCCATGTTATTTCCCCCAGCATTTGGCCTGTGGTTCATAGATTTTCATAATCACTCTCCTGTTTTAAATTCTGCTAACAATCTTTCCTTTATCTTTTATGTCCCAATAAATTGACTCGTTATATTAGGAATAGGTGCATTTTGAAAAGTAATCTAGAAGGCAAATGTGCTTGTTTCTTTTGCCAGAATTCATTATTTAGGAAACCTGTGGTGATAATCTCTCTCAGATGCCAGTGAGCAGCAATAAATGTCAATAATTGTGAAAGTGGATGTAAGAAGCCATGGGATATGTTAAACAGAAGTACTTTGCCTACTGTTAAATCATTGAACTTGTACCAGGAAATAAATGTCCAGCACAGCGGATGGCATTTAAGGAACAGAAAATGCTGTTGAAAATCCATTCTGTATTCTCAAGGAGGTTTAAGGAGCTGGTAAGCTTTGAACAGTTCCTTCAGGTATTCAGTGATTATTAATCTTTCATGGCAGGTCTTTGAATTCCTCATTCGTTTGCACTCAGCAGAGGCACCCACGGATGAAGAGGTTTACCCCTATGTCCGCACACTGCTGCACTTTGATACACGGGAGTTCCTCAATGTTCTTGCACTGGTAAGTGGCAACACCACTTCCACAAAGTTATTGGGGGAGAAATCCCATCACCTCCTTCAATATATATGTGTGTGTGTGTGTGTGTGTGTGTGTGTCAGGTTTTCACTTATCTAGAAAATCTTACTTGTTTGACAAATATAATACAGTATTTGCTAACCTTTTTCAGTATTAGCTGCAACTGAATATTCTGTTTGTCACTACAAACTCTCCTTATGGTGTATAGAATTTCAGGCTTTATGAGCCAACCATCCTATTTACTGTTGAAAGGCCTTTCTGAATAAAGGGAATTTGGGAGCCACTGGCACAAATTCCACCGGGGGTCATACTTCTTGAACATTAACCAATGTATTCAATGCATTTTTAAAATGCATATTTTATTAGGAATAGTCTTTAAAATGCTGTTGTATTGCATATGCAGTTTTGCAGCAAGTAACAGGTTTCCAGGCCAGGTTATGCTGGTGATAAATTTGTTCACCATTATGGATTCCATTACTCTTGGTGGGCCAGATATTATAAAAAAAATTATGTAGCAGTACACTTGCTTAGTGTGTAGTTCAGCATGTGAAAAGCTGCCCTTTTAATTTTTTTATTTTAGAAAGACCGTGCAGTTGCTATTTCTGGAAGCCAGAGGCTGCCCTACTATTAGATACGGGAACAGAGAACCAGAAGACTCTCCTTTTATTTCCATTGCCATTTTTAATATCCAAGGAGAGTGGAAGATGTATGTGTGAGGCTTAGGAGTTAGAAGCCCACAATACTAGATTGGGTTTGGGGGCTGAAGAAGAGGGGGTGGAAGGATGGCACAGTGAAAATCCCATCATTTTAATGGATGCTCATCTCCTTTTCCATTTGTGCTTGCTGCTAATAGTTTCACACTGAACACCCACAAGCCACACTACACCCTGTCATTAGTCATTACAGTGGTACCTCTGGTTACGTACTTAATTTGTTCCGGAGGTCTGTTCTTAACCTGAAACTGTTCTTAACCCGAAGCACCACTTTAGCTAATGGGGCCTCCCGCTGCCGCCGTGCCGCCAGAGCATGATTTCTGTTCTTATCCTGAAGCAAAGTTCTTAACCTGAAGTGTTATTTCTGGGTTAGCGGAGTATGTGACCTGAAGCGTATGTAACCTGAAGCGTATGTAACCCGAGGTACCACTGTATTGGTACTTTTTTCACTTCAGGGATGCAGTACCTTCTTCTTGCTCGGTGTAAATAATACCTCTTTATGCTGAGAACTAATTTATTTTGTGCCTATTGTTACAACTAACATTGTTGCCTGTACTGATGCTCTAGTTTCATTTGCATATTGGAAGTGGGGAAGATTGCCTCTGTAGAAATAATACTGACTCTGCAATCTGGCTTCTGCACTCTGCTGAAACTTTAGTAATCAGAATCTATTATCTTCTCATTTCCAGACTTATAAGCCTCTCATTGACCTCTCTACTGTCTTTAGTATAGTTGATGTTCCTCTCCTGTTTGATTCCCTTAATGCTCTAGGTTTCTTTATCTTGCTCCTTTCCTCCCTGTCTAATAATCCATTCAACAGGAAAGTTTTGTTTGCTTTTTCCTCTCCCTTTGTTCCTTCAGGACCTGTTCTTAACCCTCTGCTATAATAGGCGCATGATCTTAACATCTTGGTTTTGAGTTTGCTACAGCACAGCTATCCCCTCTGGAAATTGTTACATCTATGCACTGCACTTGTCTCTGCCTCAGTACCCCATACCTTTCCGCCACAATATCTTAACAGCCGTCATACCTTAACAGCTTGCATGTTACTGTCAGCTTCTCCACTTCACACTACTGTCTGAGATGCTGCAGGCATCTGAAAACAATTATAGTTTCAGCGAGTTGTGTTACAGGTAGAGGCCAAATGATACTGCCCATCAGAAAAAGCTTTCATTGCAAAGTGCTGTTGTACTTTTATTCCAGTTTCTATAGTCTAATTGGCCACTGACGTCTTTGCAACAAGATTTACAAGCAGAGTAAAGTAACAAGTTCAGTGGATAATTACAGTTGGCGTCAGGGAATGAATGTAGGATGTAACAATTCCCACTGCTAGCTGCTGCATTTTTCGTATTTCCCATTATATGGGGATAAAGGTATAAAGTGTTCCCCCCCCTTTTCTCTCCCAATACCATTATCTAACAAAGACATTTGAAGACTTTAAGAATGACAAGCAAGCCGTAGAGTACCAACAGAGAATTGTGGACATCCTTCTGAAGGTAAGCCCCCTCCTCACCTGTTTTTGTAGTGGCCACAGTAAAAGATGGATTGTTTCTGGGGTGTTATATATTCCTTTATTTTAGTCCTGTCACTGAGTTGGAACGCTTTCTTTGGGAAATGAATAAATGTGCCCTTTGTGTGCCTTGCTAATTGGTAAGAAGTGAATGGCACTGGCTTCACTAGCACCTCTTGTAAGCTACTCTGAGGTACTTGAATGAGAAATGTTTCCTGACTTTAAACTAATGGTGCTCTTTAAAAATACTAAACAAATATTTTCCTGTAGAATGTAGTTTCATGAGAGAATAATCGTGCAATGCCATCTCTTTATTGATCCAATATGCTTCACTGAAGTGCACTAATGAAGCTAACTTACCTTAATACATAAGTGATGGTGTATATTGGTTTCATTGATGGACTATATCTTTATCTTGAATATAATATACACTGAAATGTAATGAGGACAAAGAACTATGGACATAAGTTGTTAGCGCATTGTTGTTGTAAATGGTTAATGCAATGGATATATGTCATATACAGGAGAGGTCGCAACTAAGTTTACCTCTGTGCATAGCTGTCAACTTTCCCCTTTTTTAAAGGGAAATTCCCGTATTCCGAATAGGATTCCTCGCAAGAAAAGGGAAAAGTTGACAGCTATGCCTCTGTGTGTAGCCATGAACTGTTCCAGAATAGGCTTCTTTTGGTCATAACATTTAACAGAAAATAGGTTGCTGTCATAGGTTCAGAAACTGAAAAATGAACCTTGTCTCCTAGTATTTCTGTTAGAAGGACGAAGAACTTCAAATTCAAAGATGGAAATAATAATAGAGAAATAACATTTTGTAACTGAAAGGGTATTGAAAAGAAGAGATGGGTTTCCTGCTAATTGCATCAGTTAACTTGTTTGTCTTCTCTAGATCTAAACATTTCAGTAACTGCTCCCTCCTTGAGGGGGAGTTCATATTTTTCCATGTTCAAACCCACATAACATTTGCAGATATTATAAATTATTAAAGATTTCATAACAGTTGGAATTTCATCTTCTGTTCAATTAAATAAAATTAGAAAAGGCATTAGAAAATTCTGTGATAACCCCACCACACCAGAACTGAAGTGGGTCTGCATTAGTAGCTAAACATTTCCAGCATTTAAATAATGTATCTGAGTATGTCTTATTTACCCTAGAAGGCATAAAATGCCATTTTAATAATAATGTATATTGAACTTCTTTAAATTTTTAAGTACCTGATTCACAGATTGACATACTATGTTCATTTCTATTGTAGGATTCTAATTCTGATATCTTTTCAATTGTGCCTCCTTCCCAGATTTTTAATTATACCATTATTCTTGCCAACAAACCCCTTGATTCTTCACCTGTAATTAAAGTTTCCCAGGGCATTCATTTCTTTAATAATGAGTATGTAGGAACCAACACCTCTAAAATAAAATTCCTTATTTGAAAGCATTGAAACCAAAGCAGTTTCCAACCTCCCAAGTTCTGAACAATTTCTGGTATCTGAAGAAGTGTGCATGCACACGAAAGCTCATACCAAGAACAAACTTAGTTGGTCTCTAAGGTGCTACTGGAAGGATTTTTTTATTTTTTATTTTGTTTTGACTTAAAGGTTAAGAGAGTTTAAAAGTTTAAGTATCAGAACAATACAGGAAGGCACTAAAGGCAAACCTATAAAAGTGTAACATGATTAACACTTGAACAAAGAAAATAGCAAGTATGCAGTGGAAGGTGCAAGGGAGGAGTTGGCAGCCATTATATTTGTGTATGACTTCATTATATTCTGTTGACTCCTTGTGCTGGCTGGGTGAGAGTAAAGGAGCAAAGTTTTTCCCTCCACATATCCTCTCAGTTCTCTTCATCTTTTTTATATAGATCACGATCCTGTGGGCAGGATGTCTATCAATGTGCACGTTATGAGCCAGTGTGGTGTAATGGTTAAGAGAGGTAGACTCATAATCTGGGGAACCAGGTTCGTGTCTCCACTCCTCCACATGCAGCTGCTGGGTGACCTTGGGCTAGTCACACTTCTTTGAAGTCTCTCAGCCCTACTCAGCTCACAGAGTGTTTGTTGTGGGGGAGGAAGGGAAAGGAGAATGTTAGCCGCTTTGAGACTCCTTCGGGTAGTGATAAAGCGGGATATCAAATCCAAACTCCTCCTCCTCCTCCTCCTTCTTCTTAATATATAATACATTATTGTGATTTTGCAAAATACGTGCAACCCGCATTTAGAGCTTGCTCCCCACCTCTAGCAACCTGTGGTAAACTCTGAAGCTCTCTTGCCAAAAATAGGTTTTTTAAAATAATAGGTCAAGAAGGTACCTTTCTACTTTTTGCAGTGTCTTTAGTCCCTATGCACAGCTGCAATGTGTCTCTACACATGGCAGAATACATGAAGGCAAAATATTACTATTGTCCTCTGGTAACTTCTGTGTGTCCAGCACTGTATAACAGATACATGGCCTGCGGCATATTCTGAGATTATTGTAAAAAGAAAAAAAATCAACTACATTTCACTTGACTACAGGATCTTGAGTATCCTGTACTGTGGGCTAACCCTATTAACTGAGGACACTAAGGTTTTCTAGACAGGTATGTCTGAGCTTATATGCTTCGTTAGTCCAACATAGTTTCATGTTGTCAGGTTGTATAAGCCTTAGCGTCACAGGAGAGTCGGGGATAGTCTTTGCTGACAGATGAGATATCAGTCTAAATGATCTTGGTAGGTGAAAGGCAGTCTTGGTATTTTATGAGGGGACTACACGAGCACAGAACAATCTACGGGAGCATGAGAGAAGAAATTATATTTTCTAACTGACAGGATTAGCGATATTACTAATGGTTAATGTATTTGTCATATGGAGTAAACTGAAACCGAGCGCTGCTGGCTGGTGTGTAATGGAGAAGTTGAATAGATCACCTCAGACTTGGAAAAGCAGCAAAGTAGGAAGCAGACAGCAAACTTGGCCACAGGGCGTGACTCATTCATATCAGGTACCCATGGTGTAAAGGCAACAAGGCTCACAATAAACAACCACGAGTAAGCAATGGAACAAGGTCTTATGGGTGTCTTATCCAGTCTGCCTTTCTAAGCTCCACCCACTTGGACTGAAGACAAGCATTTCTTCTCCTTTACATGACCTTCCAATTTGTACATTCCTTGTGCCATTAAAGACACAAGAGCTCTGCTTAATCAGGCCAAAGTCCCATCTATGTAGTCATGTTCTCTCAGTCACCAACCAGTTGCCCATGAGAAGCCCACATGCAGGATCTGAATGCAACAGCTCATTTCCCACTTGTGATCCCCACCAACTGATATCCAGAGACATACTGCCTTTGACACTGGAAGTAGAACATAATTATCATTAGTAACCAATAATAGCCTTAGCCTCCATTAATTTGTATTTTAAAGCCATCCAAGTTGGTGGCCATCACTACATCTTATGGGAGTGTATGAAGAAGTGCTTTTTTGTCTTTCTGAATCATCCAATATTCAGCATGAATGAATGGCCCTGAGTTCTAGAGGGGGATGGGGACTTCTCCTTAGCCACATCCTCTACAGCATACATAATCTTACATACCTCTCTGCCATGGAGATGCCTCCACCATAACTGCCTTTTTAAACTACAAAACCCTAAGTGTTGTAAGCATTCCTCATAGGAGGATACATTTGGTTACCTTTTGCTTTTTCAGATGAGGCGACCACAACTGTACATAATATTCCATGTGCAGTCACACCATAGATTTGTGGATTAGTGTTATGATATTGGCAGTTTTATCTTCAACCTCTTTCATAATGATCTCAAATGTAGAATTCACTTATTTCACAGCAGCTGCTGCTGCACACTGGATTTGCATCTTCATCGAGCTATTCACCATGACCCCAAGGTTGTCATCCTAGTTGGTCACCATCGGTTTATACACCATTAACATATATGTAAAGTTAATATTTTTTCCTGCAATTTAAGCACTTTATACTTGCTTATAATGAATTGCATTTGCCATTTTACTGCCCATTCACTTAGTTTGGATATATCCTTTTGGTGTGCCTTGCATTCTCTTTTTCTTTTAATCGCCCTGAACAGTTTTGTTAATCAGCAGACTTTGCTACTTCACTGTGTTGCCTTTATATTATTAATGAACAAGTTTCAAAGCACAGGCCCCAACACTGGCCCTTGAAGGATTCAACTCTCTACATCCCTCCATTGGAAGAACTGTCCATTTTTTCCTACTTGCTTCCTATTTTTTAACTGGTTATTGGTCCACCTCTCCTCTTATCCTATGACTGGTGAGCTTACTCAGGAATCTGTTGAGAGACTTGTGAAAAGCTTTTTGAGAGTCCGAGTACATAGTGTCAACAGAGTCATCTGTATGCTTGTTGTTAAAATTATTTTTAATAGGTTGGTGAGACAGTGTTTAACCATGCAGAAGTCATGGTGGTTCTGCTTCAGCAAGACCTGTTCAAAACGTTTGGTAATTCTAGCTTTAATAATGCTTTCCACCACTTTTCCCAGAACAGACATTAAACTAACTGGTCTGCGATTTGCCTCATATCCTCTGGATCCCTTTTAAACAAATTCTGTTACATTGGCCACTTTCCAGTTCTTGGGTATGGAAATTGATCTTAGGGACAAGTTACATACTTTTGTTAGATCAGGGATTCCACATTGGGGTGGATTCTGTTTGAATCCAGATTTGACAGTTTCTAATTTGTCACTGAAGCTTAGAACATTGTCTCTTGTCACTACCGTTCTCAATTCTCATACCCCACCCAGTGAAATGGTGCAATTGTCAATCAACCTTGCCAGCTTAGCTGTATCTTGGTTAGGCCATGGGAGAATCTACTTAATTTAGTTGGGAGTAGTATATCCTTTATTCCCTTAAGCATGATGCTGCATCTCAAAATGCCCTTGTTATTTTGACCCTCCTCTTCTCAGGGCACAACTATTTAAGATCTTAACGAGCACAGCAAAATTCACTGTAGCTACAGGAATCCATTTACAAGTGGTTCTTGCCACAGTGTGCTTTTAAGCATGTAGAAAGCAGGTTGTTCAGAACATTCACTCATGTGATGAGGAGAGTTTTAGTCCTAGCCACATTTGTGTCCAAGCAAAGGGGTACTCAAATGCTGCTTAGCGCTTGGCCTAGATATGATAAATCCAGATTTACAAAAAGTAGATAAAATAGTTAATATGGATTTATGGAATGCTTCGTGCCGCCTCTCCGCCCGCCTCCCTCCCGCGCTGGCCGCCCCTCGGGAGGGGGGGTGGGCGAGCGGGGGATGAGGGGCGTGGCGTTGGAGTGGCGCGGGGCTTTGCACGCCCTTCCAGCGCTCCAGCTGGGGCTCCGGGAGGCGAGGGCGGCGGGCTTTCAGCCTGCCCACCCACCTGTGGGGGCGGGTGCGGGTTGGGGAGGGGGCGCCCGGTATACCGGCGGGCTTGCGGGGGCGCCCCTGGGGGGCCTGGTGCCTTGGCGTGGCGCGCCACCAGCCCCTATGGACAAGACGGCCCTGTATAGAATAGCAAAATTTAAGATGCTAATTGTTAGAAACCTGTCATAAATAGCTTTTGGAAGAGGATTTTCTCAAGTTAACATTTCTGTCTGCTCCTTGGTGAGAGAAAATGGAATTTTCCTCCCCACTGATTTATGTCCGTCTTCTCTCTGCCCTCTCCCATTTTACGACTATTTATGATGAGCTGCTGAGTTCTTTCATAGACTGCACAAACTATGCCTACTGTTACCCAATGATGAGTTCAGAACAATGTCGCTGGCTGTTACTGCCAGGCAGTGTAATACGACTTCTCAGTGATAGTGCTATATCTGCTTCTTGTGATAAGGTTTTGGAGCTGATACTTACATCCAGTCCATGATGAGCTGAATTTCTTATGGCAGTGTAATGATAAATTGCTCTCCAGAGTATGGACACTGCAATGCAAGTAAAGTCGTATGAATTTTGTTTGAAATGACTAATGTGCTTGCCTTGTGCTTATGTGATCTAAATATTCCAATTTAGTTATCTGGCTTTCTCATATTCCCTTTTTTCAGAAATATATTTTGGAAATCTTTATATGATTTTCTTTATCACATTGGAATTGGATACAGTTAATCTTTTGCACAGTTAGCGGAGGTATTTTGGGTTATTGCTATGTGTTCTTTGTTCTGTTTCATGTGTGTTAAGTGATAACATGTGCTAACCTAATTAATTGAGCTGCTTCCCCTTGTCTAGGTTATGGTGGAGAATTCTGATTTTACCCCCTCACAAGTTGGATGTCTCTTTACTTTCCTTGCCCGACAGCTTGCCAAGCCCAACAACACACTGTTTGTAAATAGGACGCTATTTGATCAGGTAAAAGGGGGGAGCACAAATAAAGGGGAAAGGTCTGTTGCTGATTTTGTTTTTTCTTTATTTCATTTTTTATATTACTCAATAAAACAAAGTATATATGCTTACAGACAACTAGAAGATAATTTTTCCAGGACTAGTTTGCATAATACCTATATTAAGCAATTAATATTCATTACTATGAGAATTTTGTTTACAAAGTGCCTAAAATTTCACATTATGTGATGCCATAATATAAAATGAAAGGGCTGTGTATCATGTCTTTCTTTAACAGTGCAAAAAAGGGGAGATATAAAGCATGAGAAATCTGATGGCAGTGATTTTATAAAGATTAAGTGGCAGCAGAGACCAAGATACATATTGGAGGATTTCAAGAAGATCAGAAAATCCAGTCTGCAGGCCAAACTTCAATTTGGCCCTTAATGCCATTCCCTCCAAGCTACAGGCACCTGCTCCACACCAGAGATCATATGTGATGTCTGGAGCAAGGCAGGTAGAGACATAGTTGGGAGCCTTAAAGTGTGCTCCAGATTGTGCCTCAGCAAAGGAAAGCAGACTTCAATTCCTACCGCTGATCAGATGGGCAGTAGAGCTGAAATTGCTTTACTAGGCGTGTGTGGTGCTTTGAAGTCCCAACAAAGCATGCAGCGCTTTGAAGTCATTGTGATTTCAAGTCTGGCCTGTGGAGCCCAAAAAGATTTCCTGTTCTTACAGAAGATAAAAGTAAAACTTGAGACTTAAGTGGTTGCCATATTGCTATTTGCTCAATTCATACATCAGAAAATTAATTCCAGGCATTCTGGAGATACTTTTCCAAAATGTTATAGTAGTGCCAGTCATCTAGAGAAGTATTTGATAAGGTATATTTCTGAGATACAACAAGAAGATGCACATCTATATCTATATCTCCGTAATCATGTTTGCTTCTCGTCCAGGTCCTTGAATTTCTTTGCAGTCCTGATGATGATTCACGGCACTCTGAGAGACAGCAGGTATGAATCCTTAGACAAATAATCCATGCTGTTAGATTGGTGTATGGTTAGGGAAGGGAAGGTCATTGCTAAGAATGATCAGGCTATTGAGCAGCAACAGTAAAACTGGCACTCCACACATTAAGAAGTTGTCAGCAGCCGGAGAGCAACAGACAACCTGTATGTTAATGAAGGCAAACGAACAATATCTGCATGATCGTTATATGAATAATAGTTGAATATTTTTATAGCAATGCTGATCGGCCACACTGAAAGCATAATAATAATAATAATAATAATAATAATTTATTTGTACCCCGCCCATCTGGTTAGGTTTCCCCAGCCACTCTGGGCGGCTTCCACCAAATATTAAAATACATTAAAATGTCACAGATTAAAAACTTCCCTAAACAGGGCTGCCTTCAGGTATTTTCTAAATGTCAGGTAGTTGTTTATCTCTTTGACCTCTGATGAGAGGGCGTTCCACAGGGCGGGCGCCACTACCAAGAAGGCCCTCTGCCTGGTTCCCTGTACCTTTGCTTCTTGCAGTGAGGGAACTGCTAGAAGGCCCTCGGCGCTGGATCTCAGTGTCTGGGCTGAACAATGGGGGTGGAGACGCTCCCTCAGGTATACAGGACTGAGGCCGTATACACAATCTGCAGTGTGAGCAAATGCAGCTCAAAACTACACCCATAATGCTTTGGCAGCTGCCACCAGTAATGCCAGTGAAGCTGATTGGAAAGAAAAGGGAGTGTTGCCAAGAGATGACATCTCTGTCTGTATGGTTTACTTACTTGAAAAACAGTTTGGGTTGGAGGGTGGGGAGAACGGGGCAGCAGTTATGGGGAGAACGTGTCCAGTGGCAGTTCAGAAAGAAGTGGACACATGCAATACAGGATAACCATCAGTTCATCTAGTTCAGTATATTCTACAGTGGCTGACAGGACCCCCTCCCCACAGGTTTTCAGATGGGGGTCTCTGCCAGCCCTGCCTGGAAATGTTGGGGATTGAACCTGGGAATTACTTCATGCAAAGTAGATGCTCTGCCACTGAGAGTGTGGCAGGCTGTGTCTGAGTAGGAAGAGAGGAAGAGTAGAAAAAAGTTACCTTTATGGGGCAGGATATATGCCAACCTTAAAGTGCAGTGGTAGAAAGAATTACAAGGAGCAGGTGAACGAGGTAGGAGACGGATCAGGCTTGGAATTTAAAAGCCAAAAATATTGATACCAAGCCTTCAAAATACACTGATACCACAAAACTACATTATAGCTTCCATTTTGCAAACAAGCTGGGCTTTGGTCAAGACAGCTATCTCGGAGTCAAAATGTGGTCGGAAGCTTTGTGAGAGGTGTCTGTTGCCAAGCTGTACTAATTCAGATTGCAGAAGTGAAGTGACATGTTTAAATGTTTACCCATAAGGAAAGTGTATGTGTATATAAAACCATGGTGACAGGGAGGAGGTTTCTAACCTGGGCTTCTTATTAAAAGTCAAAGGACAGGGGGAGGAAATATTTTTGTGGGGGAGGAGGAAAGGGCCCCACTAGAATGAAAACAATGTGTACAGTAGGATCATGTCTTGTGGGGGTGGGTTATGTTCCAGTGGGTAGCGTGTAAAGCTGAAATCATATATAGTCAAAACAACCCCCTGGAATTTCCCATGTAATATTGCCATTCTGAGCTGGTACAAGATCTTGCAAATGTCTCCAAAGGCCATGTGAGTGTTTCCCATGCCTTGCATGTGTTTAACTGGTGTGATATTGGTTGGCCAGTTGACAAGCGCATACAATTGTGATTGCATGTGTTATTGCAATGCTAGCTCAGAGCTCGAAGGCACTCCGTGTAGCTCTCAATATCTGAAAAAGCTCACATATGGGCACAATCTGCAAGTCTATAGGTCAAGAATGTTAGGAACTCTTGATTGTCCAGGTATGAGCACAGCATCTAATAATTATTTCATGCTTATAGGTTCTTCTAGAATTGCTCCAAGCTGGAGGCATAGTACAGTTTGAAGAGAACAGACTCATTCAAATGGCAGAAAAAGCTGAATTGTAAGGCTTTTTTGTTTTTCTGTCTCCCTGTAAACCATTTCCTATCACTTTCTCCCTTTTTATCCTGTCACCTGTGTTGCTCTTTCAGATAATCATGAAGGCACATCCTTATGGGTATCCAGACACTGTTATAGCGTTATGTGGAGAATAAACTTAATCTGGTTTTATATTGTATAGATCCTATTGGATTTTGCAGTGGATCTCTGGCCTTCCCGAGTGTGTGTGTAAACCTCCTTTGTTACCCATGGTGTGTGATGGTGCTCCTTAGTATTGTTCCTGCTATAATTTAATTCTTTTGTGTTTCTCTAGTTCTACACAGATGATCCCAATAGGGTGCCTAATGGGGATGGGGCCTATTGCTCCTGTAATTTCATCCAAGCTGGCTAAGTCTGAAAGCTCCAGGCTGGCATTATCTGCAGGCAATGGATGGATGGAACTAGGAAAAGCACATGAGGTGGTTGCTTGGCAACTGCTTTCAGTGAGCCCTCTGTTCATCCTCAAGTTCCCTTAGCATTGCAGCTAAACCTGGGTCCTTTGCACAACAGTCTAACCATGTGACAAGGTTTCTAGCATGGCCTACAGCCTAAAACAGTAACACGTTAAGCTGACTTCTGCTGCCAAACTTTTGCAAGTATATAGTGCTGCAAATCAATCCAGTCCCAGTCTGCTAGATTTGATTCTGATATCAGATACTGGGAAACATTGGAGTAGATGTGCCATAGAGAGAATATTGTACCTGTAAATGCTGCTTCTGTTGTCTTTAAACCATCTCAGGGCATTTTCACAGGAGTAAACACATAGTTCAAACCTGTAAGAGGGCTTAGGCTGCAATGCTATATGCATTTAATTAGGAGGAATAGATCCCATTTGACCCCTGAAAAGAGCTAACATCTTGAAATGAATAAATAAAATTGTTTTATTTCAGCTATCAAATCTGTGAGTTTATGTATGAACGGGAACATCGCTATGATAAGATAATTGATTGCTACTTACGAGATCCATTGAGAAAGGTAAGGCTGAATGGACACAAAAGTAATCACTGAGAGAATCCAGATGAAATATGCACTTCTGCATGCTTTGTGAGGGGGGAGGTACTTGATTTTCAAGGAGGCTTTGATGTAGGAGTAACCCCTAAAATACATTCTCCTTGCCGTTTTGCATTTACAAGGCAGTTCAGCATGCAATGAATTATATAGGAATTGATTTTTAGATTTGTTGGGTTAGTACATCCATCAGATTAGTGTGTGATTTATTTATTTATTTATTTATTTATTTCTCCATCCTTCCCATGTATTGCCTTTTAAAGGAAGAAGTTTTCACTTATATCCACAATATACTCTCCATTCCTGGATATAACACAGAAGAAAAACAGTCTGTGTGGCAAAAAGCTATGAAACACATTGAGGTATGATCTAGATTAACTGATTATGCATTTTAAGGTAAACCTAATTTATCTGCCTAATTAGGAGTCTGGCAGGTAGGTTGGGTGGCATGCCCTTTTTGGATTATTTATATTTTTAAATTACACTCTCTGCCCAGTTTTAAAAACAAAAACAGAAACCTTAAAAAACAAAGAACAGCTAAAAGCAACAGTTACAGCTGTTTTGTTGTTGTTGTTCTTTTTGTTTGTTTAAAGCACTCTAGATAATAACTTCAGTCATTATGGAACGAAAGACATAGCTATTATGTATTTATGATATTAATTGTTTACTCATTCTGGCCAGTTTGTTCTGTCTGTCTTTCACTAGTCAGAATATCTTTTAATTCAGTACACACTTTGTTATCCATGCTCCCTCCAACACAATCTTCCCAGGAAGAGGTTATTAGTGAAAACTGCATTACACAAAGGAACAAGCCTTTGTTTCTAATACTCCAGATTCTGATCCTGTTCCCAAACCAGCAGTTCTCAAAGTGAATCTGAACAAGAGCAGTTATTTTAGCTGTGAATAGTAAGCTTGGATGTAGAGTGAGTTGGCAGTTGATGAATTGGCCTCTTGGGTCCTGCAGGCCATTCACCATGCAGAGCAGCTTAATGCCCCTGGTAATCAGCCATCCTCAGGTCAACAAAGCCATTGTTAGCACAGTTATCAAGAATCTGCCCGATGGAGTGAGCTCCTGTTGCTCTGTCCCAGCTCCTGCCAACCCAGCAGTTTTCGAAAGCACACCAGTGCAAATAGATAAATAGGCACCACTGTGGTGGGAAGGTAAACACTGTTTCCATGCACTCTGGTTTCTGTCAGTGTTCCGTTGCGACAGAAGTGGTTTAGTCATGCTGGCCACATGACCTAGAAAGCTATCTGTGGACAAATGGCTCTGTTCTCTCTGGGTATCAGTCTGGTTCTCTCTGGGTATCAGCCAGACTGATACCCAGAGAGAACTTGCTGCAAGACAGACCCAAAAAAGAAAATAACAGAACACCACTAGTAATCACATACAGCTCCCAAGTTAAAACAGTACAATGCATCATCAGAGATCTACAACCTCTCCTAGACAATGACAGTTCTTTCTCAAGCTCTGGGAGGAAGACCTTTAATCACCTACAGACAGCCACCCAATCTTAAACAACTCTTCACCCACAATAATACAACAACAGGACTTAACATGGACACTGGTACCAGAACCTGCAATAAACCCAGATGCCAACTTTGCTGCCACATACACCCGGACAACACCATTACTGGCCCCAACAACATCACATCAAACATACTCAGGACTATTTAATTGCTCATCTTCTAACATTGTGTATGCCATCAAATGCCAACAGTGCCCTTCAGCAATGGGAATCCCATTGTTAAAGTCAACAGAGTTGATGTGCAATAAAGCAGTTGGAAAAAAATAATTATTCACCAGTGTGTTGCTTTTTATACATTGGTTAAGTGCCTGTCAGTTTGACATGATAGAGTTTTATCTCTGTTACTCTTCCTCGGGAAGATGAATGGCCTTATCAGGGAAATACCTTGCCTACAATGAGGAGGGGTTCCTCTGCTTGGGAAGTAGGGGTCCTCCTCCTTTCCCTGTCAGAAATTCAGCCTGTCTAGGGGCAGTGATAGATGGAGACCTATTTGCAGGACTGCTGCTAGCTTCTTGTTATGTGGGAGAAATGTAACAGTTGGTCCAATGTGTGCACGTCCTCCGTGTATGTACTATACCTGAAGCTCAGCATGACCAAGAAATAGAACCTGGAAATTGGTTATGTAAGTATGAATTTGCAAGATATTACATCAAGGAACGAAACAGCTATACTTCGGGCCATGTTATGACTTTTTCCATCTTGGGAGCTATGAGAACAGAAGAAAATTCATAAAGATATCAGCATGGTTCACTGTGAATCCTGCTGAGTACAGCCAGAGGAGAACATTAAGAGTAAGGATGAGAAAGGAATGTATGCATGTGGAAAGAGAGAGCTGCTTTTTAGCCTCTAGGTATGTTCTCATAAGATGAAAGCAGGATTGAGTTAATTTGAATTCCACAGTCTTTCATTGGCTAATTTCTATACATGTAATCAGTATTATTTCAGGTACTAGGCATGGAAGTATAAGCTGCTAGTTAATATACTAAAATAATACAATATGTTGAATAAAATGTATGTATGCTTATTGTAAAAACATCCTGAAAAACTGGGCCTACAAACTAGTTAAGCAAAATTGTTCAAACTGGATTTAACTCTGTTGATTTCAGTGACATGCCACCTAAATACATTTTGGATATAAATAACTTGCATTGAGTCCACTGATTTCCTAGGGAAACTTTGTTCCTGTTGAAATGCGCTCAAGAAAACAACCCAAGCTGTTACATCTAGCTGAACAAGACTGCCTGCCTGCTATAGTCAAATATTAAGTTTTGTGTGAAAACCAGTTCACACCATTATCCTATATGTTATGTGCTCTGAAAACAATTATCATACTGGTTACATCCTGACTATTCAGCAGAAAGTTAAGCTAAATTGCTCGAATGTACATAGAAGGCAGTGAGATGGTTGTGGGAATTTCGAATAGAGAAAACCTGTATTTTTCAGCTTCCATGTCTGTTCATTGAAGAAACAGTTGTTACCACGGAGTTAACTACCTCTTATTTTTAGCTGTCACTTTATCACCTTGTTGATTTATGAACATATTTCAAACAGAATTGATTTCTGAGTGTGTTCTATGGTATTTGGTTTTACTGTATGTATAATCTCTGCATTAGTAGGGATAAAAGAGCAATTATTTTTTTTCAACCTTTGCACAGGAGCTGCTGTCAGTGAGTCCCTTTAAAGCAGCTGATCTGATTTCAGTTCACTTCAGTGAGCAGATTGAACAAATAATTCAGAACCTTCAGGTAACGTGTCGCATGTGTCAACTCTGTTTTTAAATCGAGAAGTAGTTTTCTATTAAGAGAGAGCTGCAAATTACTGCATTGGGCAGTTGCCTAAAAATTAGGAATTGTCAAACCAGGACTGGGGCCGCCGAAAGACCATGTCTCGCAAAGGAGCACAAAATCTATGCATGAGGAGTGACAGAATGACCATATTCTTTGGGGAAATGTTCTAAATATTATTTTCTTGGGATTGCACCAGTATCTGCTCAACCGGTGTGGCATACATGGCTATACTGCTAAGTCACGACTATGCTTTTTCCCATGCTCAGAGAAGTCTTACCCTCTTCTTTAAATCCCTCATTATCAGCCACTTTTAGGTTTGTTTTTTTATTGTAGTGAAAAGCTTTTTCCTGAGCCACTTCAAAGTCATTTTTCTCTCCTCCTCCATTACCTCCTGTTCCTCTCTCGTGGTCCTGAAGTGTTCCTGTTAGGAAAAGCCGTTTTTGTAGTAGGGCATGTGCCTTTCTCCACCATACTCCATTGCTCCAGACTTTTTTATTTAATCCCCTTGAGGAAAGGGATGGAAGGCTCCAATACACATATTAAGCTAGACTAGGGCGAAAGTCCCTGGGGAAATGAGCAGGTGGAGAATTTAGCTTCTCTCATCACAGTATTGTTGTAAAAGTCAATCTTCAAATAATAATAAAAAAACAGATATGAAGGTCTGTCCTCATTCTATCAGGTTTGGACAGAAGGAATCTATTCATCACTTAAAAGTTACTCTCTGGGCCAGGCATTGATAGAGCTTTTTTGCAGTCCCTAACTAGCATATTATTTTCATAAATATCCTGCTAAATTCCTCTTACTCGTTAGTGTGCAACAGAAATATAAATGTTCAGCCAAGACAAGGTGTCTAAAATTGTTTTTCTAAACACTCATTACATTCATCAATCGAGAACTTGTCACTGAGCCACTGAAACAGCTGGCAAATAATTTTTTGCTGAACCAGTTAACTTAATTTGCCCCCCCCCCCACTGAATATATATAGTCCAGCTCTTGGATAATTTTGTTACCAACATCTTAATAACTTTAAAAAATGATTTAGGAAATTAAGAGACGTCACCTGAGTGTTAGATTGTTTTGGCCTGAATGTTTCACCTGGAGGTTTAAATAAAAGTACAAAAGGTAATGATATAATTTTCGCCCTCTGAAACATGCTATTTTGCAAATCCTAGTTTTATTTTCATTCATATACACAGCAGGCCTAGTTTTTAAGTTTCTGGGGGCATGATATGCAGTGTTTTTTGTGCCAAGGTGAATCCCTATTTCCATCTGATACAGTTTAAAACAACTGCTATATCAGTTGCAAATGTTCCATTAACCTTTTCTCCTCCTCGTTTGTCAGGATCAATGTTTGCTTTTCCAGTTTTTGAGGAGCCTACTTGACCCAAGGTATGTATACAGATTGCAGATTCCATTTTGATTTTTGATTTTATTTTTTAAAAAATGTTTTTATTCCTGTTTTGTTTACTCCATTTTAGTTTTGCAGTACTTTAATGCATTTAGTGAAGTGTAGGGCTTTGGAAGGCAAAAGAAGTGTGCATGCACACAAAAGCTCATACCAAGAACAAACTTAGTTGGTCTCTAAGGTGCTACTGGAAGGATTTTTTTATTTTTTTATTTTGTTTTGACTATGGCGGACCAACATGGCTACCTACCTGTAACTCATTCCCTTGCTAAAGAGGGGTTGGGCCTGCTTGTTGCCCCCCTCCCCCCAGCAATATGTGAAGTCTTACCCACTTCAGTACTATGCCATTCAGCACTTTGCGTTCTGGGGTTGTTTTTTTTTTAAAGAAACACAATTCATGGGATGCCTTTTCAACTTCAAAACCATTGCATTGATTGGCCCTGCAGTTCTTAAGTTCTTAGATGGATTATAAGCCTACTTAAGTGTCTCTCTCTCTCTTTTTACAGTGAATATATAACAGAGGGAAAGTACAGTAGCTTCAAGTCCAAGAACTCTTTCCTGTGTGTGTTTGTGTGTGTGTGTGTGTTTTTTAAAAAAAACAGTTTCTGAATTCTTTTAAAGTAGCTTTAATTTGGCACTCCAATTATTCACATTGCTTTTGTAATTTATAAAAGCCTTCTTTATGCTTTTTGAAAACCTCTGGCTTAAACTTTGTAAAATCACATGTATTAGAGATGCAGGGCCAAGGCAGTGGGTTTGTAGACGAGAACTGGGACCAGATTTGGCAAGGAATGCCGGTAGTGTAGGAAGCAAAGATATAAAGTAGGCCCACAACATACACAGGGGTTACGTTCCAGGGATCACACCTGCAGCCAAAATCACATATAGTCAAAACACATTGGGTTCAGTTGCGGGTGGGACTGCCAAAGTCATTTTTTTCCCAGAACCCTGTCTCCTCTTTTAATTTTTTTTAGATTTTTTTTTTGCCATGCACATAAAGTTGAATGTGCACAGGTTAAATGCATGCAAGTTGTGGGCTTAAAAAAAATCAAACAGAGTACTGAAGCAAAATGTTCTATTGAAACATGGGCCGCTATAGAAGCTACACTGCCCACTTATCCACCCAGAAGACATTGACCCAGATTCAGTGTTTTCTAATTGCCATTGCAGGGGTTGTTGCGCTAGTATAAGGGCAAGGATAATGTTTGCACTGGATTTCATATTTCACAACAGTTGTGCTAGCAGAAGCATGTTGTGCAAAAATTTGGCACTGCAGGAAGTGTTGGGGCTACAGCAATATGTTGTGCACCCAGCCATGAGAACCATGTTGGCTTTCTGCACCTTTCATTGCGCAAGCCATTCTACTAAAGCAGCTGGTACACTGCTAAGAGACTTTCACTTAGGGCTATGTTGAATTCATCCCATTGTTTTCATCAGATTGTCTGTTAGACAAGGCTTCTCTGTGATGACTTGCCTCCATAGAGACTGAAACATATAGTACCATCTGTAGCCTCATTCTGGTTCCTGTCACAGAGATTTTGTGTCAGCACAACCACATCCAAGATTCTGGGGCTGATTCTGGCATTAAATCTCTGCTAGGAACTAGGGATACCATGATCACCGGTGGAAGTCATCCCACGGAAGCCATTTTCGGGGGCCTCTGTGCAATCAAGTAACACAACTTTCCGTTTTGTGTACTTCTTGTTTGTAAGAGGAAATGTCATTTCAGAGAAAATTACATTTTAAATGGTGTGCGGGTTGCTTATGGGAGCTGTAGCAATATGCTTTGTGGTGCAACTGCTCATCGGTCATGGGCAAAAGCACTTCTGGCTGTGTTTATTTCCCAAGGCAATTTTATACCTCCACATCCCCCCCCCCATCTCCAGTCAACTGGCCTTGTACCAATTTTAGAATAAATCTCTGGCTAAATTAAATGTGCCAGACTAATCCCCTCTGTAATTCCAGTCCCTTCATTGTAGTTACACCACAGCAAGGAATCTAGCCCAATTGCGCTGTCACGAAATCCTCTCTAGTTCAGACAATAGGCTACTCTCTTCAGGGTAAAATTTCAGTTTTAGTAAAACGTTAGTAAAATCACCATCTGGGGTGAGAGACGAACATATGAAGGCAAATGTTTAGCTTGTGGATATACTTTCTGCTCTGATAGTTTTCAAGTTTGCCTCTATATCAAATGATATCCAACATATTAACCTGTTTTGAAAAAAACAATAACCCTGGACCTTCTGTTTGTGCACTGCAACTAATACGCCCTATATCCCTTGTGGTAATGCAGTACACTTTAGCCCTGCTTTATATGACTTTCTACAGTCTTCCAGTGAATAAACCTATTAAGATTTTTCCATTCATGCTGAAATCATTGGCTACTTCCATCTCCTATGATCTCCCTTGTTTCTGTTTCTCTTATTCCTGGCTTTGCTGTTTGGACCCAGATCACTTTACATGAACTATTAGAAGCCAGTCATACTTTATGCCATGAATACTAACAATAAGACTTAGTCCAGTCCAGTGGGGGCAGGTGTGGTGGGGCAGAGCCACCTTCCTGACACTGGTGGTGCTTTTGGTTAGCAGGGCAGAGGTGATGCAGAGGCTGTGTGAGTGTGCTGGTGGGAGCATCAGATCAGCAATGGTCCTGCCAGTGCACAAACACATCCCTGACGCAGCCAATGCCCCAGCCATATCCAGGTGATGGGGGGGGGGGACTGCCCCACCTCTTGCAGCACTACAGTGTCAGTCTCTGTTTTGTTGCCTACTCTGCATAGTCTTCTGTGTTTGTCTGAAATGTGCCAGATCCCAAATGTGATGTGCCATTTGTTGTTTCAGGCAAGGTGTCAATCAAGACTTGCTTCAGCTTTCTCCCTTCGTTACTGAGCAGTTTATTGAGTTGCTGTGTCAGTATGATCCTGGCCAGGTTTTAGAGACTTTGCCATTCCTGGAGTCCTACAGGCTGGAAGAGGCAATTCAGGTAAAGTAGAAAAGCTTGGAAATGGGCTGGAACTGGAGGGAAATATAAGTTTTGTAAGAGCTGTTTTCACTCGTCGGCTAGGCCCTTTCACATGGTATGTGGAAGAACAGGCATCGGTGACAAAAGTGGTTGCATGCATCATTGCAGTCTTGCAGCTTCCCCCAGCCTTGCCCCTGATTTCCATGCATGTGGAGGCAGGCAAATCTATCTGTGTGAACTTCTATGGGAGCTGGAATCCTGTGTGATCTGAATTCTAACTCTCAAGATAGCCTACTTGTGTAGACTTCCCCAGCTCAGACATTGACCTCTAATGCATCGACGTGGGCGGGGGCAGAGAAAGCTGGTTCTCAGAGGCAGGACCGGTTGCAGGGCTCGAAGTGATGCTCTTTTAGTCCCCTTCACCTGCTCTATCATCTCCTATGCCTAACCGTGCTCAAACCTGGACCAGTTCTTACAGCTAAGCGTAAGTGGTAAGTTTCTATCTGGGACTAGTGGGAGCCAGTCTAACTTATGCATGCCTTGATCATGCTGTCCTGTATGCTGTAGTGCTATTAGGTTGTTGACGCTGTGCCTAAACTCAAGTTAATCAGTAGTTTCCTGGTTTAGCTTCCAAATGGTTTAGGCAAGAGCTTCTTCTGTTTGGGATGTGACCCCATTACTTTTTCTGTAGGGGAAGCTATTGCTATGGCAATCTCATTTTCATATATTACACAAGACTACAACTGATGAGGCTTCATAATACATTCTTGAAACTAGAATTCTCTTTTATGATAGGAAAGGCCTTTGAAATTCTTGGGGCCAAAGTGCATTACTCAAGAGTTCTGTGGAAATTTTCCCAGATCTTTTTTTAAAGAAAGAGTAGCTGCTTGGGAGGGAAGGTAGCTAGAGATGATGTGCTTCGCACTTTCCATTTTTACCATTTTTCTCCACTGAATCTCCCCCTTCAAGTTTGTTCTCTCTCTCTCTCTCTCTCTCTCTCTCTCTCTCTCTCTCTCTCTCTCCCTCTCTCTCTCTCTCCTCCCCTTGCTATACTCACCAGACAGAAGAAAAATATATGGGAACCGCTGAATGATCACTTACACTAGAATATTTATAGTACAGCAACTTGAGGGTCCTGAGGTTGTAACCTGAAGTCTGTTTTTTAAATACCCAAACTCTCCCTCTCTTTTAATTACAGAGAGCATAACTAAAATAACGTTTGTATCATTTTTGTTCAGATCACACAGAAATACCAACTCCATGAAGCTTCTTCCTATCTACTTGAGAAGAAAGGAGATATTCATGGTGCCTTCCTAGTTATGCTTGAGGTATAGTTGACTAGAAACTACTTTGAAACGCTTCAGTCACTTTCTGCTAGTAAGAAAAGTACCTGTTTTCTATGGCAAGAGCTGTTCGGCGGTGAAACAGACTCCCTCAGAAAGTGTTGGGCTCTCCTTCATTGGAAGTTTTAAGCACAGGTTGGGTGACCATTTGCCATGGATGCTTTAGTTGAGAGTCCTGCATTGCAGAGGGTTGGACTAGATGACCCTCAGTGTCACTTCCAGTTCTACAATTCTTTGTTTACCCCAGCTTATTCCACATCTCGGAAGACATTTTGCCATATTTTCTCCATAGACAGTCACTTACATCTTTTAGTCCATATTTTTATGATAATAAATATTATCTTTTTGATTATAACTTTAGATTTGGAACTGGAAACCTTTAGAGGGAAGAATTAACCCTTCTCTAACCCCCCCCCAAAAAACATGTCTAATGCCAAATAACTCTGTTTACCTCATGACCTGATGCCATTATTTTGATTGTTTTCTCACAACTGCTAGCAGCAGCAAACAGTGAGGAGCAAGAACAGAGAAATATTACTGTATAATGCCATTGCGACTTGAGTTAAAGTACACATGTTTGGGCGTTACTCTAAAGCAGGTGTGGGGAACCAGACTCTGGCCCTCTAGATATTGCTCAACTGCAGCATCCATCATCCCCAGTCAACCTAGCCAATCTTGGCCTTCAGTTAGCCACAGAATTAGCACTTAAGACCAATACCAAGACCGTAATGATCCAGTAATAGGAGGACATTAGGGAAAGTAAGCTAAATACCAAAGTACGGCTCTTGTTCATTCCAAAATGAAAGGAATGGAATTGCTGTTAACTATGAGATAATGCTGATGTACCAATTGAAAATAAAAAGGTGGCTGCCTTTCTGGTCCTCCTGCGCCCCTCCCCATGTTATCCATTATGTAAGCTCTTCTGAAGTCAGGGAAACTTTAAGGGGGAGGGCAGAATAATTGGCAGTAGAAAATCCTGTATAAAGGCCTTGTGAGTTCAACTGATTATGTGTTTTTCTGCAGTGGCTACAAAGCAAGTTGTTGACACTTACATGTGAAGGTGAAAGTAAGTTTTTAAAATTGAGCTTTCCTCCTTTTTTCAGGAAATGTGAGTTTTTTTGAAGAGAGTAAAATTCAAATGATATCAAGCTGAGAATAAAAGAAGAATTGATTAGCTTTGTATTGCTCTGTCAGAGCAAGCCTAGACCACGTCCCCTTGACAAAGATGATTGCATTTTATCTCTTGCTTCAGTGTTACTAATCTTCATCACACACACTCTCTCCTCCTGGATTAGTGGGCTTGAGATTGTAATGTGTTTTTAAAGTAAGAAATGCTGAATTTGCACAAGTGCATCATACCAGGCTGCGCACCAATACATGGCATACACTGGCAAATGCCCCTGCAGGGGGAACTACTGCTGATGCTGGATCTGGCCAGGGCCCATGTTCCTTTATGTAACTCCACCACCATTTTAATCCCCCCAGAATTTAATGTGTGGGTCCAGCCACATGGGCCTAGCGCTCCAGTCTACATTGCCATTGGGCCATGGAAAAATCACGAAAGTAGATCACATTGACAAAAACGGAGATTTTTCTGGCTTGTGCTTCTTTTTATCATGCAAATATTATCTGTTGCTGGTAATTGCTACACTAGAACCATTTGGTGAAGGGCATTTTAGAAATGTCATAAATGGCCCAGGGAAATAAATGGCTGATTTGGAGATGCTCTTAGGATTTAATTTCAAAGGGAAGTCTGATCTAGACATGCAATGAAGGATAAATTCTTACTTCACAGACTTCTCTACTGCAAACCTCATATGTTTGCTATCCATCTGGTTCTAGTTGGCAAGAGTTTTATACCATGGTCCCAATTTCACAATAGGAAGCTCCAATCACTTAGCAGTATATGCCTGGTGCATATGCTTAGAGGTACAGTAGTTCTCGCTGTCTAGCAGAGTTGTATGTTTGCGCCCTTCCACCATACACATAATGTAATGCACGAGGCACACAATCCACATGGAGACCTGGTTTGCATGTTTCTTGCCTTTCGCAAAACAAAAAGTGGGAGGGAGAAGATTGGACTGAACCAGGCTTATGTGCCTACTTCCTATGCAGTCTCCATCTCACACAAGTAAAGTTAAAATGGGCTGTCAAACAGTTGTTTGAAAATAATGAACTGAATATATTTTTTATGAGAAACTGTATTGCTTACAAATAGAAAATAAATGAGAAAAGCATTATTGAATTTGTCAGAGAAGCCAAATGTAGTCAGTCAGTTCACATTTAAAATATATTTTAGAGCTTGTCGTTGCTCTGTAGGAACTTGGCAGAATGCTATCATAAATGAATAAGGTAGTTTAAGGTGAAAATTTATTTTAAAAAGATTGCTTGGGCCTTTTGGGTGTTTTCTTTTGTATTTCATAAAATCTGCTCAAAGCAAATGTTCGTAGCAACACAAGATCACCTCCTACCAAATATAAGCAGCCATGGAACTCGGGGTAATGTAATTCATCCCATAATCTCCCTAACCTAAGTAAGGTTTTCTAAACATCTTTTGAATATTGTGACGGACTGGACAATTTAGGGATGTAAGACCCTCACTGCTTGCATAACCATTATGACTTTGTTATTGAATTAAATGGTTTTAATAGTTGTATAAACAATAATAACAGTAACTTATGAAGAACTTATGTTTTCAGTAAGAGGTAACTGACTTTTGTGGCATCTGAGCCAAATCTTATGGGCATGTCTGTATGGTTATTTTACAGAGCTCTGCCAGTAAATGTGGTAGAATAGCAGCAGATCACCACCAAGTAATAAACAGCATAGGTGAAGTTGCTCATATAGGAGAAGGATAAATAAAACCCTAAACAGCCTGGTCTCTCTCTCTCTCTCTCCCTCCCCCCCAACCCCCGTCCTGAAGTTTCCCCTCTAAAATATCAACTTGTTCCATGGGAGCTCCCCTATTATGACATTGTTGTGAGGGTATAGAACAAACTTAATATACAGTCAAATTATGTGATTATTTCCCCCCACATTGATTTTAGCTGTCTGATTTAACTGCCAGATTAGTATCTAATTGCTATTTCTTCCTTAAATCAAGGTTCAATAGAATTTCCTTCATTAAAGGATATTGAAGATAGCTTAGCAAAAACAATTGCACTTTGCCAGAGGAATTCACACAAGTTAAATCAACCACAGCGAGAGGTAAGAAGTCTAGGAAGTGCTTGGCTTGTTTTCCATTAAGCTCATCTTATTGTAACTGGGGGGTTGCTGCGAGAAAGATGCATCTAGTTTCCCCCTCCCCCTCCCCCTCCCCCTCCCCCTCTATAACATCTAGTATTTGAGCTGTGACATTGCAAGGCACCAAGTTTCCCTGACCGCCAATTTGACAGCCAATGATGTGGGGTGGGGATATGGAAAGCAAGAACATCATGACCCAAGATAAGTGCTGGTAGTTATTGTAGAAGGGGAAAGGAGTTGCTTGTGTGGTGGTTGTTCTCAGCAACAGCCTTAAGTTTACCATAACATCTCATTTGGTCATGGATGGAAAACCAGAGCTCCATCAGATGCTGCTGGACTCCCAACTCCCACCAACCCCTGCCACTATAATCAGTGACCATGGGCGATGGTAGTTTCAGTCTAACAACCTCTGGAGCACCCTAGGATTCCCCATGTCTGATTCAGGTGTATCCTATACAAAAACCGGATAAGGTTAATTGTTCTACTACCGACAATTGTACTGTTATTCTCTAGTATATTTTGTATTTATAGTTTATTTAAGATGCTTTAATCTGTGTTGGAGAGGTTTGCTTAAATGTAAGACATATATAAATTGTCTTAATAATAATTAGTACTTAATAATAATTAGTTTGACCAGAAGTCAGCCAGAGCCAGCCAATGACATTTTGCTCCCTAAGGCAAAGAACAAGATGGCTGCCCCTTCCCTTTTCCACATACAGAAGTTGACCTTATTGAAAGTTGAATCTTTCTTCACAACACTGAAAATGGAATAGCATCCTCCACAGCACCTGAGACACCTGGCTAGGTTAGGCTCTCGAGACGGACTATGGCATATATAGCTTTGTCCTTCAATAAGGGCAGTGACGCAGGGTGAGGCACAGGAGCAATAACCATGGTGCTGCCAATCCTGTCCTGCACAAGCATCTGCCATCGGATGCACTTGCCTCACTCTGCCTAGTGGCAGGGCCAACTCCTGGGCCCAAACTATTGCCTGATTCAGGTATATGGACTGGCACTCACGGGATTCCATTTTGTTTCTTCTCTAGGCACTGTGGTTTCCACTCTTAGAAGCAATGATGTCTCCCCAAAAGTTATCCAGTTCTACTGCGCTGTGTCATTACTCTGAATGTAAGCACCAAAATATCCATAACAACGTGTAGTTCAGATCCTGTTCCCTGAAGCCAAATAATTGTGAGTGAGAATGTGAATAGCTTTGTCACTGAGCCATAACACTAACAATTCAATAATGGGCAGCGCCTATAAAATATATCAAAAATGTAAGCATAAAGCTTATCATTAGGCCAGATGACAACATCCTATACCTTCAAAGTAGCCCCGAAACTGATTACATTGGTGCCAAGCAACTCCCTCCCTCCAAAAATCTTGTAAACCTTGTCAGAAAAGACCAGAAATCCCCCTCACAGTTCTTCTAGCAACAGCTCCCGTATGAAGACTCCTAGGGCAGGACACTGACGGAGGAAGAGTGCGGGGGGAGTGCACCACCCCTGGCAGCACAATTCCAGTAGGGTGCCATTGCAGCTGCCCCCCGCCCATGCTGGGTGCCACTCCCCTGCAAGCGGTGTGCCCTGCCCCCAAGATGCGTGCCAGCCCCGCCCCCGCCTGCTCTCTACCCCCCCCCCCCCGGTGCCAGAGTATGAAGCTCCTCCACTGGGGCAGGAGAGTGCAGAGTGAGGCTGGCGGAAGCACCCAGTCCTGACGGTTTCTCTCCTCCGGTTTACAGCTGTTGTGTCATGAGTGCATTTGCGTATTACCTTCTGTTTCTGTACTCTAAAGCTCAGTTATTTCTCTCTGTTCCTCTTTTCCATATTAACATTCATGGATTTGAGCATTGACTTATGTGTGGGGTATGACATGGGAAACATTTTTCAACATTAAAGCTTCAGGAGCTCTATTTTCCTTTGCTTTCAGACGTAGATACTGAATTGCCCTTCTCCCTGTGGATGTAATATAGAGGAGTTTCTATGGAAATACCTCTCAACTGGAGAGCATTTGCTTAAGACACCACAGAAATTCATCTGAAATTAAATAATCACAGAAAAGAATTGTCTCCATTCACCATCCACATGCACCAGAGAATCCATTTTCTATTAGATATCGTGACTTAAAAACACACAGTGGAATAGTATTTGCTCCTGTTAGTTATGATTATGATGTATTTATTCTACCAGTTTTGAAGAACTTGACGATGCAAGTGTTGAACAACATGGCAGCATTCATTGCCCTGCCACTGATCTTGCAGAAAATTCTACAGGTGAGATGTAGAGATAATGTACTGATAATGTATTTTTAAGTGAAATATGCCTTTATATGTACATGCTTAAGTCATGGTATAAAGTGGTATTACTTATTTGCCTGATACGTTGTGTTAATATCTGTAAATTCATCTCATTACATCTGGTTTTGTGGGTAGTGGCAGAGAGTGTGTTGAGTAAAGTCAAAGTTGTACAGTGAGAAGGTTTGAAGTTATTAAAACAGCTGCTGTCAATAGGAATTGGGATGGGTATTTTGTAGCCTTTTGTAGAAAATAATTTTAAAATTGCTAAGACTTTCATACTCGGAAGAAAGTGAATCTGAGAAGAAATTTAGAGGTAAGTGAAGGACTGAGGTTCAAACTAAAGGTTACATAAGTTTTTGTCCTCTTTCTGTTACTATAAACATGAATACCTTGGTGAGTGGAGCTCATGATTTGCATCAGGGGTCACCAACATGGTGCCCTGAAGTCTTCCATGGCACCCATGAAGCCTCTGTGTCCTCTTCCAGTTGCTACCCCCTTGGTCATGAGGGAAGGACTAGCTTGCCCAGTTTGGCAGAGCCATAGCAATAGCCTCCCAGCAGAAACATCACTTTCACTTACCAGGAGAGGGAGAGGTAAGGCAGTGGCAAGCTCAGGGCTGCACAGGGACTGTGGAAGAGCCAATCTGATGCACTTATGTAGCCCTGAGTGTATTGCTGTCTTCCCCCTCTTAATACACGTGGCAGCAATGTTGCAGTTCTGCATCACTAGATGCTCCACTCCTGAGTTAAGTGGTTACCCTTTTCTCCCTTGAAAAGGAAAGTTACAGGGTCTGTGTACATTCCTTCATAGGTGAACAAAACTGACTGGAGGAGGTTTGTTCTGATTGCTGTATTTTGCATGTTTTGTATTAGAAGATCAAAAAAACATAATTAAAATGAACAGAACACATTTCAGGGTGTTCCATTTGCATTTTATAAACCACGTAAGAAACAATGCATTTGTTAGCTCTTAATCCAACAAAGCCTAACTTTAAATGGCTTTCTCATCCCCATATTTAGTTTTGCCAAAGCCATATTTGTTTGCTGTCCTTTTATTGGAAAACATTTTACAAAATCAGTGCTCCCTGCTGGAGATACAACCTAAAAAGCAGCTCCATGGCCAGATTATGTGCCTTGCTTGTGGCCTCTACTAAAACAGAAGCCTACTGTTGTGTATCAAATAATGGCTTTTAGATTTACCTTATATTGGACACATGATTCCCCTGAGATAGCTTCTCTGTGGATGATTTATAATACCAAATCTCATGATATCTAGGTTGATAATATTTTTGTAAAATTGCTATCTAGCATTCCTTCAGTGCTTAGGAGAAATACTACTCTGGGGATTTGAACTGGCACTGCTTTTATTTCATCTAAATTACAGCTGCCTTTCTCCTCATCCTAATCACTATTACCAGTTTCTAGTTTCTGCTTCTAAAGGCAAAGTGTGAATTTGATAACTACTTTCTTTTACCCTCCTGTCCCTGGTTTCCAGCTCCATTGATTTTTTTTTGTTTTGTTTTAGTTGTATTTTGGACCTCAGAACAATACTTCCCATACCAAAGTGTCTTGCTGTCAACTGTAATTTATAGAATAGGTAAAATACCTTCTGTAGCATAGGTCTAGAATCAAAACCTGAAGAATCTGATTTAGCAAGCTTTTTGTTAGTTTGAGCTACAGCGTTTGTATGAGGATAAAAGTCCTTGGTACCAATCAGTTCGTTACAGGAGAATGATCTTATTTGTTACGGATTCAGAAGACCTAGTAGCACAACTTACGGTACTTCCTATGCCCCATTTTCATTTTCAGAATAGGAGCCTTTTCTTGATCTTGTGTTTGCTTTAATGATAACCCCCTGAGATGGCATGTGTCAGGCTGCATATGTGCAGCACAATTGGTTGGGTCCTTACTCTCTGTTGGTGTTGTCAGATGCTGATGGAAATAATTACTTCTGGCACTTGAATAATATATCAGACCCACTTAACAAATGTTGGACTGACACAGCATATCATCTACATGACCCGTTCCCAACCTGATGTCCTTGAAATGTTCTGGACTAATACCTCCCAACAGCTCCAGCTAACCTCGCCAGTGTTTAGGGATGATGAAATAGGGTTGCCATATTTAGATCGGTGAAACCATTTTTGGGCTATTTTTATGGAAGATCGACAAAAACGCCACTGCCGACATGGGCTGCCATACACCAGCAGTTTCCCGGACATTTTGCCCAGACTCTGCCGCCAACTGCAGTATTCTACATATGTCCGGGAACATCCGGATGTATGGCAACATTAAATGAAAATTGTAATCCAATGACTTCCGAAGAGTGCCAGATTTGGGGTGGCTATTCTGTATGCACTGAAATGAATTTAGTTTTGTGGGCAGGGAAAGCATTTCTTAGAATCGTGGAACTGTAGAGTTGGAAGGGACCCCTTGCAATGTGGCAATCCTGCCCACCGCCACCCCTGGATGGGCTCAAACCACCAAGCATCTGGTTAACAGCCAAATGCACTGACCTATTGTGCCACAGGAGGGCCCTATGGGTAGAAGATATGCCTGTGTAAGGTAAATACCCGTAGCAAGAACATTCCAACAGACTGAACTATTGAACTGTCTCTTTGCTTAGAAAGATATTTTGAAATGGTCTGTTTTTTAAGAAAGACAATAACATTTTTTTAATGTTTGCTTTAAATAGGCATAATCCAAATGTCATAGCAATACTATAGAGCTGTTTTCAGCAGAAATACCTGGGTTATGATTTCACATTGTATTTACAGTTACTCATTTGAAACGGTATTAAATATGATTAATGTTAGATTTAAATTCTAAATCTGACTCATCAGAGGATTTAGTAACATTAATTCAAAAGGAAAATGAAAGAAATGCTTTGGGGCAATATTAAGGGAATTTTGGGGACATTAAGATAAGTATTATCCCATTAAGAGGATGAGTGGTATTTAAATAGAGATGAAAGGTAAAGTGCTAAATCTTTCACAAAGCCATAATCCCTTGTGAATGTGCTAAAATCAGATATCTTGTGGTTTCTCACTGTATACCCTGTTCCAGAAGCAGGAAACTTTAAGATTCTTGATTTCCATATGCCTGTAGGAAAGTCAAAGCTGTTTCTGAGCACATTTAAGCATAGAATATCTATTTAATGTGATGATGAGCATTCTATATCTGCTGGAATTGAACTGTGGGCAAATAATTATTAGCAGTATAAAAGCTAAAATTCATATTGCATATATTTCGCTTCCACTACTAACCAGTAGGACACTAAGCTAGACCGTCCATTGTTATCATTATATAACCTGTTGCATGTGTTGCTTGAGAAGTAAAGAGACACAACATGTAAATGGCATCAATTTTCCTTGCCTCTAGCCTTACTCATCCACACTACTTTTTAAAATATTGTGCAGCTTGATTTGACCTGATCTCTAGTAAAATAATAATAATAAAAAAATCCTTCCAGTAGCACCTTAGAGACCAACTACCGGTAAGTTTGTTCTTGCACACGAAAGCTCATACCAAGAACAAACTTAGTTGGTCTCTAAGGTGCTACTGGAAGGATTTTTTTATTTTTTGTTTTGTTTTGACTATGGCAGACCAACACGGCTACCTACATGTAACTGATCTCTAGTAATTAAAGATCCAGGTGTTGGAATGTGCTTGTTTATCTGGGTATAGACCTTCTGTGCCTATCTAGTTTAAAGGGCTTTCAAATGAGGGTTTCAAATGTAATATCAGTTCCTGGTCTACCAGCAGCATTTGGGAAACCCAGGGTCTTTCAGGCACCTCTCCTCTGTGGGTCATTTGCTTCTTATTTATAAGAAGCACCTGCATGCCACTCCAGAAACAATGTTCTCTAACCTGCTCACAATAACAAAACATCGGGGGGGGGGGGAGATCAATGATCAATGAAAATCAATGAAAAAAACTTCAGCAGCAAGTATAACAGTGTAATAAGATAAACAACAACACTAGAAGCAGAATATAAAATTCTGTGGAATCTAAAAATAATGTTCCTTCCAGTAGCACCTTAGAGACCAACTAAGTTTGTTCTTGGTATGAGCTTTCATGTTCATGCACACTTCTTCAGATACACTGAAACAGAAGAAGTGTGCATGCACACGAAAGCTCATACCAAGAACAAACTTAGTTGGTCTCTAAGGTGCTACTGGAAGGAATTTTTTATTTTTTATTTTGTTTTTACAATGGCAGACCAACATGGCTACCTACCTGTAACTGGAACTAAAAATAATGTCTTCACCTGGTAATGAAAAGAGTAAGGAAAGTGATGGGGGGCATTCCTTAACTAAGGTGTCACCATGAAAAAGGCCATTTCTCAATTAGCCACCAGTAGCAATTCACTTGGCAGAGGCATCTAGAAAAGGGTCTCAGTGTCTGGGTAAGTACCTTGGAATAAGTGTCTTTCAGGTAACCTGGTCCCATGCCATTATGGGTCTTAAGGTTCCCCACCTCTCCTGTAGCTTGTTTAAAAAGACATCTGGGGTGTTATCATTTTGTCAGCTGGGATTAATGTCTGGAGCAATCCATACATGTCACAATCTTCACTGCCATCTCTTTGCTCCTCTGTCCTCCTCGGTTTCCTTTCTAACTAGCGCTTGGCGTCCCTTGACATGTGCACACTCTTGAATTGAGTGCCTCAGAAAAGAGGAGCTGGCTCACTTAACAGATAAAAATAGCTTGCTATATGTCATGGATCACGTACATGCTGTGCTAAGGGCCCAGACTTCCCAGTTAGTCTCCATAATTTATATGGTGCCTCAGCATGATGCACTTTCTGTGCTGCCGCTTTTTAAATTATGCATGCTAAAATGAAAAGTACTTACTGAAAACAGAATGTGACCCCAGAAGACTCTGCTGCCTTTGTGTGGATGGATCATTGGTATGTGCTACTGCTTCCTTGCAGATCAGGGAAAAGGTTTAGGTTGACCTAGTAAAAAATTATAACTTGTGTGCGTTTGTTAAACAGGAAACTTAAAAAAGCTAATGTAGAGGCTTCCCAAACAAACAAGCGCGTGGGTAACTTCAGCTGTATGGGGATTTTGTAGCCTCATTTGTAGCTCATAATCATTTATGTTTCCTTTAGCTACCCCCTGCTCAGAGCCTGTCCAGACAGCAGCTTCGACTGTGTGTGGCTTAGCAATCTAGCATCATATTGTAGGTGTGGGAAGCAAGTATAGCAAGGGAAAGGGAGGGAAAGTGTTTTAAAACAACAGTTGGTGTTTGGGACTAAGCCACTGGTGCTGATCCAGCTAGTCCCCAAGTCTCTAGAGTGTGGGGAGAAATCTATGTGGCTTTCAGATATTCTGAATTGTCATGTACAACACTTGGAAGAATCCTGAATATACCATCTAAACCTTTAAAAAGAATTTATCACTCCCCTCTAATCTCTACAGGTAGTAGCATAAGCTCCTTTAGGTCATTAATTATAAGGCACAACTGACATGTATTTGAGTCTTCTAGATTAGTCCAGTCAACTTATTATCGTACTATGCAAAGCTAATGTTCTCTGTAAAATTTGTATTGTAGAGAATATCTATCCCAGTCCACCAAAGGTAACTCTCCTTAAATGGTCTGTAATTGTCCTTACTGTTGAATAAAATATTTTATTTCTGCATATTTTATTTTCATCCATTGGTTCTTACACTGACTTTTCCTGCTACATTAAAAAGCCCAAGTGTTGACTTCAAATTTAAAACTGAGTTCAGCTCCCATGTGCTACTAAAATAACTGTAATCTTGCTGCATTGCTTTAAGCTTTCAGAACATATTTCAATAACATATCTGGGTGTGATTTTTTTCCTGCAAGAGCTGCAGATTTTAAAAATGGAAAGCAGAGAGCTATAAAAAGTATTAGACAAGATTACTATAAAAATGTAAATAATGAAAATCCTGTTGACCTTTCTCTCCTGAGGCAATATGTCATCGTGCTTTAATTAGATCTCATGCATGACCACACCAAAAATTGTTTAGAAAAGAATTCTTATTGAATCAAGGAGTTCAGCAGGGAAATTCCATTCTCTTCACTGCATTCCTTTCAGTCGCATGGAAGGATAGGAAAACCCTTTTGGGCAAGACAGGATTCATCTCTAGGACAAGGTCTTTTAGGGAACATTGTTAGGCTGGAACCTTGTAAACCTTGTTGGGAAGCAACCTTGGAATCAACGAACTAAGAGAACCTTTGACAGGTAAGTTTACTGCATACCCAGAATGTGGGGGCTTACACCACCTGTCACATAGTCTTCTGAATCTGCCCTGAGTGAATTTGGGGTTATCTGAGTTATGTGCTGTTACTTCAGTCACAGAGAAATATTTATGTGAATAAACACTAGGCTATATTTAGAAGATATAGATCTCGCTGTTTCTCATGCACTAGCAGTTTGATTAGATAAGAGGTTGTATGTTTTTATCGTGGCCAGAGAGGTCAATAGCTATTAACCAAACATTTCCCCTTATCTGCCTCTCCCCTCCTGCATTGGTGTGTGTAGTAGTTTTTCAGTTTGTTTTCATTGAAGTTGATTAACATCAGCTTGCAATAATTTTTACAGGATCCAGTCTATGGAAGAGGAAAACTGGGAGAAATTCAGGGTCTTGTTCTGGGCATGCTAGACAGCTTTAATTATGAACAAGTAAGTAAAATGGGCTTTTTCTTCCTACTAAGGTAAAGTGATCTTGCTTAAAAATTGAAAGGCTTTTTGTCTAATGGGAGAGGAATTGAATGGCGTTATCCACATTATCCCCTTTGTGTTAATTAACCAAACTGTTAATTGCCTATTAAAGAAATCTTCCACCAAATATGATGAAAGCATGTGTTAATGAGCAAGTTTTTGTTGTCTTGGACATGACAATACCTGTAGGTTATCAGATACCCTATGAAGCTTCCTTTATACTAACTTAGACTACTGGTCTACCTAACTCGGCACTGCCTGCTGACTGGTAGAAGCTGCCTAGGATCTCAAGCAGAGGTCTATCCCTCACTTCATGTTTGCCTTAAGGCCTTTGGAGACAATGTGCAGTGCAACAAATGTACCGTTCTTGCTAAACAGCTGATTTGGGGATGGTAAGATTGTTTCTTCTGGACATGATCATGCTCTCTGAAGGAGCAGGTTCACAGCACAGGTGTGCTTCTGTCGCTTTCTTTCTTTCCAGGTGAGGTAGTGGTAGCAGTGAGGAGTACATCTTGTCACCTTGGGCTGAGGAGCTACCTTTGAATATTTCTCTCATCAGAATTTTGCCACTAATTTCCCCTGATTTGATGAGCTCATATTTCAATTTTCCCACTAAGTGGGGAACTGCATTTTAAAATTTTATCTAATGCAATTTGTCCTCTAATATTATTATATGTTTATTGTTTATTAAATTCATACCTAGTCCTTCCTTCCTGAAGGGTTCTCAGGGCGGCTAACAATATGAAATCCAACCAAATTCAATAATTAAAATGATAGTTATAAAAGATCAGATCCCCACTTACGGAAGGCACCTGCTTGTGCCATCACATGGGAAATTCTGTTCTATTTTACCACACTTAGAGCAAATATAAGCATGTCATTCTAGTTTTCTGAGCCCATTTTTTTGGTCAGAAACCATCTTCCCTCTATGTCTGTGATAGTATGGAAACTTGCATTATTTTCTCTTTCAGATGAATAGATTGTTTACTGGTAGTTGCTATTTATACCTTAGCCTTTTGATCCCTGGATGTATTCTCAATAGGAGATTCTTGTAGCTATTTTTGAGCCCAGAATAGAAAGAAGAAAAGCTCATTCCTCACTTCCCTTGCAGTCATGTTTTCCCTTGGGAGCTTTAGGCTTCTCCTCTCATCCTCAAAGTATCAGGAAAGTTCTTAATTGTGATTTCCAGATATGATGCACAAAATCACCTTTGTAGCTTGCCTTAAAGAAGGGGAAGAGGGACAGAGAGAAATGGCACTAACTCATCAGCAGAGGCAGCCCCTCTGAGTATGAGGTGGTGTAAGGAATTTATTTAATTTTCTCGCTGGGAATTTGCTTTCATGAACCATCAGAAGGCATACTTCAGTACCATTTAAGTTCTGTAGCTGGGAGTCTTCTCTGCCATATTCAACTCTTGCATTGCTCTGGCATTTATTTAGGAATTTGGTCAGGGTGCCTCCATATTGCTTTCTTCCAGTGACGCTGGTACTAAGCAGGAAGTCTGAGAAAGTTGCTGGCTAGGAGACTGAGTGGGGGGTGCCTCCCCCAGTGCCGTTGTTGTGCGTACACACTTCTGTGTAGGATAAGTGTGTCTGTGCGTGAGCCAACCCCAGTAGCACTATACATAAATCACAAGAATGTATGAAACAAATAACTATCACACAAACATATGCTAGTTTTGCATGGGATGGGGCAGTCAGCTTCGAAAAGCTGCATTGCATGGGTTGGATTACATGACCCTTGGGGTACCTTTCACAATTTTATGATTGTATGGTAAGTGTAAGCATTAACTAGGTCACATCCATACCCCACACATTTAGAGCACCTGGCTGCCCTCAAAGAATCCTACAAGTGGTACCTACATGGCGTGTTACAGTTCAGTGTTGTAAGTCAGATATAACCTCATTCACACAGATGAAACAAGCTAAAAAGATTGTGGACCGGGGGGAAGGAGGTGAGGAACAGCATGCCTGGTTGCCCCTGGTTGCCAAACCAAGGTTTGGGTACCAGGGAGTGTCATCTATGCACCAGGCGAATGTGGTTGCAAGGATAAATGTGGATAATCCCATGCATGCCGCCTGAACTTCTGTGGGGAAGGGTAGTGTCAGGATCCTTCCAAGGGTTGCTCATGAGTAACGACAGAGCCTTCAGTTGCTAAGACTATTTATTGTGAATTCCTATTTACAGTGTAGAGCTATTTCCAAACATGACCGCTCAGTCACTTGAAGAATCCGGAAGGGCCGCTCTTCTGTTTCCCGCCCAGCACCAAAATCTCGGCACCCTAAAACGACGACGTCTGCGTTGCCTCCTGACCCCCCCCCCATGCTGTGCTGGCGCCGGAAGCGGCATCTCTTCCTCAAATCCTCTCTGGCTGGCAGTGCTGGGTCTTTGCCCAGTGTCTCCAACCCTCTGCACCTCCTCCTTCCTTGGAGAGACTTCAGGGGAAATCCTGGAGGAGGAGTCCGTTGACAGAAGTGGCTGGGGTTCCCTGTAACTTAGAGAGACTTCCTCTCGCAAAGGGCTGCTCTCCCAGTCCTCCTCCCGAGGAGGACCTCTTTCCCTGCCCTCCTCGCAAGTAGGATCTCCTGCTAGCCCTTCCCCTCGAGTAGTCCTCCTGTCCCACTGCTCCTCGGGAGGAGGACCTCTCCTGGCTCTCCTGCCGAGTAGGACCTCCCCTTGCCCTCTCCTCACGTGGAGCCAGGCGATCCCTGACAGGTAGCATACAAGTTTGACAGATAAACATTTGTATCCTTCCCAATATGATAGCCCTAACCATGCACAGCTCTATAATTGGAGCCCGTCCAGTAGAATGGTGTATTGCACATGATGCAAACATATCGTAAATGGCTGGGGCAACCCAGCCAAATGGGCAGGGTATAAATAAAATTGGTTGTGGTGTTATATCATTTAAACATTGTGTGTGTTTGTTTAGGAGTATCACTTGGATGGGTCCAGTTTATGCTTGTGCTCTGTTGTACAGTGGTACCTCGGGTTAAGAACTTAATTCGTTCTGGAGGTCCGTTCTTAACCTGAAACTGTTCTTAATCTGAGGTACCACTTTAGCTAATGTGGCCTCCCGCTGCCGCAGCGCGATTTCTATTCTCATCCTGAAGCAAAGTTCTTAACCCAAGGTACTATTTCTGGGTTAGCGGAGTCTGTAACCTGAAGCATCTGTAACCCGAGGTACCACTGTAATCCCAAACACCTTCTCATTAGCATAAGAATAGCTTGTTTTTTCTCTCCACTTTACACAAATACGAAATTGGTTTAGCCCAAAGGCTCCAAATGTGTGAGCTAGGAAGACACCATTCTATTGGATACACTCCAATTATAGTACTATAGAGTGACTGTTATAAAATGGCTACACAGTGGCATTTGACAGTGTATATTATATATAAAATAGCAGGATTTGTCATTAAGATACCTAAAAGTGTTGTTTCTCCTCTCATTTAATCTCCATGAGATGTTTTGCCACATGCAGAATTTATGGAGCATGCCTAACAGGTTAAGTGATGTCTTTCTTGTATCGTCCTTGATCAGACTCTTTTGGAGACTACAACCAGCCTACTCAACCATGACCTCCACTGGTCCTTACGTAATTTGAAAGCATCTGTGACTAGAGGGCTGAACCCCAAGCAAGATTACTGTTGTATTTGTCTACAGCAGTACAAGAGAAGACAAGAGACTGCTGACCAAATCATAGTCTTCAGGTAATTGTTGAGAAAAGGCAATGTGAGGTCCTAGAGTTTAATATAGTTAAGTTACATAGAGGTGGTTGTTGTCTTGCTGTACCGTGAGTGGGACTGATTTACTGGGCTCTGTATGCCTTCAGGGTTTGTATTTTTATTTATTTTTAAATTTTATATCTCACTTCTCAACATGTTGATCTTAAAGTGGCTTACAACAATAAAACAGACAATATAGAAAATTTAAAACACAAATTAAGCTTCCAGAATTCTAATCTCAAGAATTTAAAATCTGCCCCAGTGTAAAAACCTCTGAGACTTTTAGCCAGTAGAAACAAGATTTCTGAAGGGCTTTTATAGGTGACTAATTTCTCTTTAATAGTCAGGTGGTCATTTGGCAGTTAGAGATCCAGAAAATGTTTGTGACAGAGAATAAATGGACAAAAGCATGCTTACTCAGAAGTAAGTTCCACTGTATTAAAAGGCTCTAACTCTGTGTTTAGGATTGCAGGCTTAATGTCTTTTAAAAGATGTTTGTTTCCCTTGACAGTAGTGTGACATTTGGTTTATTGGAACCTATTTAGAATTAATTTTACAAAACAAATGTGCTCTAGTGTGCAGAGTATTCTAGTTAATATATGTGTGCAATTAAATTTCTTTTTTTGTAACAGCTGTGGCCACTTGTACCACTCTCTCTGCCTGCTGAGTAAAGAGTGTGGCACTGAAACAGATGGACAGATGAGATGGACTTGTTTTAAATGCAATGCAAGTAACAAAGGAGGAAAACTAAGCGGGACTTGCTTAGAAATGAAGAAGGGAAGTCCCGTATCTCTGGCACAGGTAAGATTTGCAGAAGTGAACTTTTCCTAGAAGGCTGAAGTTAAACTGGTTTTGTGGGAGTTTAGGAGCGCCTCAATAAAATGAGGCTTCTTTTGTCTACACTTCCATCATTGAAGAAGCTTTTGGAATGGTTTGATAAGTTCTTGCTGTGTTTGAATTGAAGGGGTTTCTTTAAAAATGGGACGTGCATTTATTTATGGAACAATGAAAGGCAAATGATGGCTTCTTGTCATGTGCTGCTTTTTGTATGACTGCTTTCCACACGTGCTAGCAACCTAAAAGTCTTCCATGTGTCGTAGTAGGCAAGGCATTTGTTCAAATTGTAGCTGGACATGTCAGCTTGCCTCTTCAAACAGCAGGCTCAGACATCTACCCCAAAGCAGACCTACATGAAAATAAATACTGGGGAGCAGCAGGAATCAGTATGTGCACTGTACCCTCAACTGCCACTTTGGTGTGTTGTGAGGTCTGCAACTGCTGTTCTTGCTCCTCTGGCCCAGAACCAGTGTCTGAGGTGAGGCTGTGGAATTGATTTTGCAGCTCTAGAGACACCATGGCTTCTGATAGTCCTGCTTCTTTGTGTAACATTCCTTCAGGGGTGATCAAGAGGTGGTGGACTATCCTTCTTGGAGGGATTTAAGCAAGCAGACGTTGAATGGCCATCTGTCATGTTATGATTTACTTGAGATTCCTGCATTGCAGGGGGTTGGACTAGATGACCCTCAGAGTCCCTTCCAACTCTATGATTCTGTGATTCTATATGTGGGTCAAGTTAATGTGGGTTCTGTGCATACTCATGTCTGAATTACTCCAAGTGGAGATCAATCCTTCCCGTAGTGCAGTTTCTGTCATGGATTATTTGTGTGTGAAAGAGCACAACATCCTTATTGAAAAATTAAAATGTAGAAAATGCTTTTTCGATACAGTGCTTCTACTAAATGCCTTCCAAAATTGCATTTGGCATTTTTTTTTCATCACAATGCTGACTCATGTTCAGTTGGCAAGCTGCTTAATGATAATTCAGAAGCTTTAAGTAATCCAGCTGCTAAAGCAAAGTAGTAGAAAATCCTGATTTTAGAGTATAAATGTTATACGCTTGAATTGGATAAGAGAGGACTAATACACAACGCAGCCAGAGGATGGTTGCAGTGGAAGTCAATGTTTGTAGCTATTATAAGGAATGCCTGATGTATCTATCCAACAAGATCTCATGGCCTCGGGATTTGACGGCACTCTGTTTCCACAACAACTTGAACAGAAAACAAATTTGCATTGAATTAAGTGTCCAGATCAATGATTCTTCTAGTGACTTCATTGCTTTACTCCATTTGCATTGAAGTACAAGTAATTCAAATAACACTCTAATGGTCAAATAACTTCCTCCAGATGAGCTATTTGTTTGTTGCATGCATCTTAAACTTTAAAATTAATGCACTTCAGCTGTTAGAAACTGTTTGAAGGAGAACATGGTGGACACTTGAAAGTCCTTCAGCCGTCTAAGATACTACCATTTGCTGTAGTAGGTCCCCTACAGCATAGTACAGTACTTCAAACCCTTCATTGTTTGGGCTTAGTGAATACAATGTATAATCCTGCTAAATTTCCCTTCTGTTGTCATTCCATCAGATGCCTTTCTATGGAATATGGGCTTCCCAAAGGCATCTGATTGGCCACTATGGGAACAAAATGCTGGACTAGATAGGTCTTTGGTCTGATCCAGCAGGGCTTCTTTTTGTACTTACAGTATGTGTGTTCATGGTCAAATAGAGGGCACTCTTGGACTACCTGTAAAGTTCCGAGTTTGGGTGTTATATTTTCTTTAGAATGCTTTGAGCAAAAATGCATTAGTGCTGGGAAATGCCACCAAGCATCTGGAGTATATTTCTTAGTACCATTTCTGCTCCTCTGAAATGGACTGTCAGCTTGAATTTTGAAGTAGTGTTGAGATTTATATGTGAACTGACAGCAACCCAACACACTCTGTTCTTTATCTCTCCCTCCCTCTCTCCTGTGAGCATCCTTTTCAGCAACCATATTGAAAAACAAAGGGTATGCCAGGAAATGGATGGTTTAAAGAAATGGGTGTATGAAGTGTATTTCTGTTATGTACTGAGTTGAATCCTAGAACAATAGGATCCAGAATGCAGCAGTCTGATTGGTCCCAGAACAATAGGATCCAGAATGCAGCAGTCTGATTGGTCCGCAGGAGCCACCCAATCCAGCTCCAGGTGGACATGAATCAGCGACCTGATTAGCCTGCAAGAGCAGCCAATCAGGCTCCCGGAGGAAGTGAATCCACAACCTGATTGGCCTACAGGAGTAGCCCAGAATTAGCCAATCATTGTGTAAATAATTATATATAGCAGACGTTTTGGGGAAAGATTCATTCATTGCCAATATGAGCTGAATAAAGAGCATGAAATTCACACTTCACTCCAAATATATTTCAATTTCCAAAGCTCACATTCCATTCCTAAGAGGTTATCCCCAACTTTAAAATTCCTAGGGCAGTTTTCTCTCGGTCTCTTGGTTGGAATGTGATGTGGCTTTTGTTCTTGAAAATAACAGTAACTGGACTTTGTGACAGGCGCAAGCGTACTAGCATTGCCCACCCTTCCTCTCCAGCTCAAGTCAGGAAGGGCAGAGTAAAGATAGAAAAGCAGACTGAGTTTGTAGCAGGTTGCTCCGGGCAAGAGCTGCACACAGCCAGGAACCGCCAGCAGGAACAATTTCAGAAATGACAGATGGCAGCACAGACCATTTTGGCCCAAGGCAACTTAGCCAGCAGCATAAATCTCTGTTGGGGCTACAGGAGGCAGCCTCCCTCTAAACACACTTACTTATCTAGAAGAGGATAATGCTGACCTAGTCTTTATGGACTGATTGTACATGCTAATAACGAGGCAGCTTCCCCAATGATTCCTAGACTCAGAGTGACTGGAGGCCACCATTGGTGACTTAATGCAGTGGCCTGAGTTTCTCTTTCTGTCTCTTTTTTTAGGCGTCTTAACCTGTGCTCTGTGTGCATGTTAAAACATTTATTTCAACCTAGTTACTGATCCTAGTAATTGAAGGTAACTGCCACTTTCTGAAGAGGATATACCAGAGGCTGAGACAGAAAAAAACTTAAAGGCATGAGAAACTTTGCTAGTTCTCTGTGTTTTTCTGGGGCCTTTGTTAATTTAAGCCAGAACTTCTTGGGCTTTATGTGAAAGTGCCTTCCTTTTTAAAGGAGCCTTTGGAGAGTTTTCCAGATTAAACCGAAGTATAAGTTTGTCAGTGCAGTGACGGATGTTGCCTTGAGTATAAATTCCAGGCCTTTCATCTGTCACAGTGCCTGCCATTTATCTGCAGTTTGCCAAATAGCATTGTGTTTTTTTCAATTCCGCCATTGATCTTTACGGAATTGACATGACTTTAGGTTGAAATAATTTTTTGTTTGCCTTTGCAATCTTGACTTGAAGATCACTGTGTATGTATATACACCTTTGCTGAAGGCAAGAGTTCACTTGGATATATATTTTTAAAATGTAAGCTTGACTGTCTTGGTATGTGTATGACTGAAATACATTTTACGTGGCTGTCGGTTCATTACTCACCTACACTGATGTATAGTTGTTGTCCAAAGGTAAGAACTACTTCATATTTGGCCAATAAGTCCTGTAGCTTAAGACTGCAACATAAGTTACCTCTGTGCAGAGAATTCTGTAGAATACTTAAAGATTTAAAGTCTCATGCATGTGAGCTGCCACTCCATTCATATATGAAATGTACAGTCAGTCATAGGTTCCCATCATGTGATAATAGGGCACATGTTATTCACGTCTTGGAATCAATGTAGAAAATCATCAGTGTGAAACCCTTCCTTAATGGTGTGTGAATAAACAAAATCCTGCAACCACTCTGCTCACTCTACACAGTGTTGTTGAGAAAACAAAAATGAATGAAAGGGGAGAGAAGTTACCGGAGCTGAAATGAGACATTGGCTGCAATCCTGTGCATCTGGGAGTAAGTCCCATTGAACCCAGTGGGATTTATTTCCAAGTAAGCATACGTAAGATTGCACTGTTTGTCACACAACCAGGAAATGGGTACATGAAGGAACAGCTACTATTCCCAGCTTGATCTCTGGCATTTGCTATTAAGAAAAGCTGGTAGCTGTACTGGGAAAATGTTTTCCTGACAGACTAGTGAGCTAGTTTGAACCTGCTGCTTGTCAGGATGATTGACTTCTGGGCTTCAGGATGATTGATGTGACTCTGTAGACCATTTCTTGTTCTCACTACTAGAATTGTGTAGTGTAACATCTAGCTCTAGTTACTTAAACCTGTTCGCATAAAAACATAGGCAAGTAATCCTTATTTTAGCCTTATTGCTTATAGTATCTCTTTAAAAGGCAAATAGAAACAATGTGTGTCCAGAAAGGATGTGTTGCTAAACTAGATGTGTACTGCAGGATACAAGGAAGTGTTCACATATTTTGAGATTTGCATATATTTGTAGGATTAGAAATTCTTATCTCTAACAGATTCTTTGAATCTGGACTCTAGAAACATTGAGACCGGAACTTCTGTTTCAAAGATTACATGTCACATTTGCAAGATTCCAAACGAACAAATAAAACCTTTTTAGAATGACTTACAAAAGGGGCTGTGAAGTCACTTTTGCAAATAGGATGTAATCCAATTCAGCCCGATTCTGAGCAAGCTAATATCTGCATCACCTGTTGTTAGTTGCTTAGCCAGCTCCTTACGTTTGAAGTGAAAACTGCAGCCTAATGTGTGTGTGCAGGTTTCGGCATTTATACTCTGTGTAATGACACAGATGTCAGATTGGCTAAGAGATTTCCAGCAGCATTGAATAAAAAGCTTTCGTTGAGTTAAAAGGAAGAAAATGCCCTGCAGTGCTCGTTTCCATGACAACAGGAAAATTGCCCGCAATATATCAGCTCATCAGCCCCAAGAACAATCTGATTGATAGTTACACACAAGTAAGAAACAGCAAATGGAAGATAGTTATGTTACATTTTCTTGTCTTTGGATAAGAACAAATTACCTTCCACTTCTGTGTGTGTGTTTGTTGCAGGCTTCTAAAGAGAGATAATAGATCACATAGCAGCAGTAGATTTGTAGTTGTTAGTATCTGTGATTTGGAAAGCTACTGGCACACGGAGAGTTAATGTGTAGTACAAATTCTTATTCACTCTCCATTTTAAAAAAAATTGTGGAAAATGGACCTGGAGAGTTGTGAAAGTAAATGTCAGCAAATAAGCCCTTGATCGTTCTTTTAATGTTGAATTCTTTATTTTAACTGTTTTAAAAAGATCAAGCAGAGCCTTCAAGATTGGTCAAAAGAAAGTCCTTATTCATATTCACAATACACTAAACTGAAATAAAAGAGAAGAGAGAGGGGAGAAAATACATAGACATAGAACAGTTGAGTCCCAATACTTGATCATCATTTTGTTAGTATTATAATATTGATAATCTGTGGATATAAATCTTAACTGGAATTGCTCTGTTAAATGATGGGTTGGATCCAGAAAAGAATGGCTTGTTCCGCTTGCACAGTGGAGCTTTTCCTGGTGTCCCCCTTCAGCCTCTTGTGCCCCCCTAAAAGCTGCTCTTGAGGGTCAAGACAATGTGGGATGTGATGAGCAAGGAGGCTAGAGCAGGATGGGGTGGGGTGGGGGGAAATCAGCAGCAACTGGGGATTGTCTTATGCAAATAGAAGTGCCTTTGTGCTCTGAAAAGGAACCTTTTGCATCAAACCCGTAAATTTCTCCCAGTCACCCTGAAATTGCAGCTTGATTTTTAAATGTTCTTTTTCCTTTATAATTGTACATAATTTTCATGTTAAGGTTGCAACCCCTGCCCACACTTTTTCTGGAGGAAAACTCCAGTCAGCAGTGGGATTCGCTTCTGAGTCAGCAGATGCACAGGATAGTGCAGTAGCTCAACAATACCGTGTTTTATTCTGTAAGATGAAGCTCTTCCTTCAGTCTTGATAAGTTCTTGGATCTTCTCTTGATGATGTTAATCAAATGCAACACTGTCTTCCTGCTTCAACCTGGGCAATTGAGTTCCCTGGTATTGGCCAAGCCACTTAATTGTTGAATTCCCTCCCCAGAGGTACACATGGCACCTTCAATGTGCAGCTTTCTGCAAATGCTGAAGATGCATATTTTTACCCTGGCCTCTGACACATCTTGAGATGTGTATTTTTAGGACATGTCCTATTCCTCTGACTGTATTTTGTTTTAACTTTTTAATTCTGAATTATAAATTGTTGTAACCTGCCCTGGGACCTGCTGGTAAAGAGTGATTAGTTGAAGCAGTAGTAATTCACTCAGTCTCCATCCCAAATTCCAAAGCAGGAATAATAATGAGTTTCCCAACAAGAATGTTGTGAAGATATATAAAAGATAGGAAGCATAAAACACCAGGTACTGCTACATATGGCATATTGGAGCCTCTTAACTGTTGTTTTTTGGATGTGGTCCACCCAGTTACATAACATGGGTGTCTAGCAAGCTGCTAGATTCAAGAAGGCCAGGAGGAACACAACCCATTTTTCCACATATAAAACCCAGATGTTGTATAATTCCAGCTCTTGATATGACTCAGAAGGTTTCTTGGCTAGTGGCCAGTGAGGTTGGCCAGCTGCATTCCAGTCCACGCACACTATATATCCAGCTAAAAGCAGCAAGTTGAGAATTTCCTAGAGCAACAGTTTTTGTGCTTGTATATCAGACAAGCACAGTTCCTGTCCCTTCCCTTGTCTGTTCTGAGCATAAAATAAAAAGTGTTTAATGAAAATGAAATACTACAAGAATTGACTAGAATATATTTATTACTGCAGACATAAAATAACATTTTTTCATTGTAACTTGCTTATCTTTTAGTTTAATGGGAATATTCTCTGGCTTTGTTTAGGTCAAAATATAGGGCAAGGTGTCCTGAATTAACTATATTTGTTTGGTCCAGGGTCAAAGTTATAAGCATGTTTTCTCCAACTTTCTGTAATGGAACTTCTCAGTTAGGTCTGATAAGACACTAGCGTGTAGATCCCCTGGTTGATGTACATGCTTTGTGTTGGTGACATTGTAATACTTTTTTCATAGACCAATTCTGAGGCCATCTTGGATCCACAGCAAGCTCAAGCTTTTGACCAGCTATGTCGTTTGTACCGAGGAACATCAAGGGTATTATAATTTTATGTCTCATTTTTAATGAAGTAAAACTTGAACTAGTTTGGAGGTGTGTTCTCATATACCACAAGGATGATACTTGGGGAGGGAAGAAAGGGTATATTATCCCCTTCAGGGGTAAAGCAAGTTTTGGTCAATGTGATTTGTTTCAGTAGATGAGGTTGTGACCTGGTAGTTTTTGATTAGCAACTTTCGCTATTTTTTATTTGTACTAAATTATTGTTTGCCCCTTTGAGTAAGTTAATGCTTTTACTGCCCACATCACTCTCCAATATATGTTTCTCACATGATTTCCATTACCCACACTATACCAAGTGGTGTTCCTTTGTTTTGTAGTTGGCTCTTCTGACTGAACTCTCACGGGACCGTGGCGGAGAAAAACATGGGCTCCTTCATATCTCCCAGGGTGATTCTGCACTGAATAGTGTATTCCAGAATGAGACCTTCCAACTTCACCTCACTCCTCCTCCTCTTTTGGAAGACTAATCTCTATTTGATGGGGTTCCAGGGCAGGAGAACAGCACCGTGAAAAGTACTTGACAGTACTCCTGATGGTGGAACAAGCTCCCGAGAACTTCACTTTGTATTAAGTAGACGGGAGGTTGCAACAATGCAGAAACTTTGTAAGGACCAGCTATTATTTTCCCTCTGTGACTTGGTTAACAAAGCAGAAGGGACATAAAAAATATCTCTCAGTCTTGTTTCCATTGGGCTTTGCTGAAAACTATAAACTACTCTGTCAAACCTATGCTGTTTGTCACTGGAGCTGAACACAACAGTACTTGGGGCAGCTGCACTAAGCCCCGGGGATAAAGTGTCTGCAGCCAAAGCTTATTTAAATAATTGGAGTCTGTTCCCTTAGAGAAGAAAACCAATGGAATACAACAAATGTCAGTCATCCAAAGTTGACATTTCTCTCATTTTAATTTAGAACAAGCTGTGAAACTCTACAGTCAGTATTCTAATAGGTAGCTGAATGCAGAGAACCCAACTGAACCCAAGCAAGACAGAACTGCCAAGGATGCCCCAATTGCATGAATTTTTCTGAAATTGCTTTAGCTCTTCCTCTGATTTTAGCCATTGCAGTAAATCTGCGTTGGCCCTTGTGCTAGTGGCTCAAGGTTTGCTGTGACAGATGCTATTCCAGAAAAGTGTCACTCATTAGTATCCCGAACCAGAAATTTTGCTAACCAAGCACATTGTAATGTAGTACTCAGCCAACTTGACAGTGGCAAATATTTGGTGCCAGCTTGTGTGTGTTGTGTGCCAGCATTTCCACAGAGCTCTCACTGTTTCTAGTGTACCAAAAGAAAACAGCACATTCATCATTATGATGGCGGCTGCTGTCGAGTCACTGAGCTGCATGGAAAGGACATCCTCTTTCATTGTATCCCACCCCACCCCACCCCTACCTCATTTATCTATTATGAACTCTATACTGAATTAAAGGAAAGGCTTCAGATGTTGGTTTATGATTCCCACCCCACCCCACCCCACCCCTCTCCCACTCTCTTCTGTGTAGATAGGGCATCATTAGCAGCCTGCAACAGGAATGGGTTTTAACATGAATTTAAGGTGATTTTTTCCTGGTCCTACAGGGTAAAGCATAAGCTTCCCACTAGTGTCTTGTTTAATGTCCTTATATCTCCAAAAGCTGGTAGTTTGCAGTCTTCCCTTGTTTGTTTAAGGGGTTTCCTGTCTTTGTGATAACCTGTCCAAAGGGAGAACAAGTGCAGATTAAAAAGCACATCAAGCAGTTTTTTCACGTGACCTGCTACCAACTGCCATGTCCAGAGGTTATTGCAGTGTGTATTGTGTTCCCTCATCTTTTCTCAGGATGCAAACGGTTCTCCACTACGCATTAATGAAATTGATGCACATATGGCTGCAGATTACTCATATGCTAGAGGTATGTACATCTGGAGTGCCCAATTGAGAAAAGGTTATATGCATACAATTTTATTTATTTAAAACATTCATTGATGTGGGATTATTATGAAATGAGGCCTTCGGTACCCATTTTCTGATCTAATCCTCTTCAGTTAAAGCTTACCTATTTAAATGTTCAGCATCATCCTTGATTGCACCCTTGATGGAAAGGGGGTTGTAATCATGCTGTGAATATATCATTCTTCTTGTGCAAGTATTCAGGTATAAATATGTATGAACACTTCTGCCTCCTCTTGAACTGATGCCTCTTAGTCCTGGCTTATGTTTGTCCATGCTATATAATCAAGCAAGATCTCTGGCACCTAGGTGACCACTGATTTTATGGTAAAGGAATATCAACTCCTGGTAAACAGGTTTTCTTGGTCTTAATCAAAATATGCTTACTGTTCTAGTAAGAAATGCTTCTGCAGTAGGTAATTTAAATAAAAGTGCCAGTATCAAATGCTATTAGCGCACATTTGGTTGCCAAATTTCAAAAAAGATATTGGAGAGCTGGAAAAGGTTCAGAAAATACAACCAAAATGAGAAAGAGCTGACCAGCTCCCAAATTAGGGAATGTTACAGTGTTAGGTCTGTTTAGTTTAGAAGATAGGCAGGTAAGGGGAAAACATAACAGAGGCTTATAAAATTATGCTTAGTGTCGACGAAGTGGATAGATAACCAGTTTTACTTGCTCCTTCATAATGCTAGAACCTGGATGTATCCAATGAAACTGAATAGGACTGACAAAAGGAAATGCTTCTACACCACACTGTTAAAGCTGTGCAAAAGATTCCTGCACTGCAGGGGGTTGGACTAGATGATCCTCATGGACCCTTCCAACTTGATATGATTGTATGAAAAGAGATGATTGCGGGCTTCCTAAGACATATCTGGATGGCCACTGTACAAAGAAAGGATGCTGGATGAGATAGGCATTTAGTTTTACCTGGCAGGAGTCCACTTATGTTCTTACAGGGCAATGCTCATAAGCAAGACCCACTGAGTGGAATTCAGCATCAGGCTCTTCCAGTCTGATGGAGTGATCCCCGCTCTCCTCCCACCTGTGCACTGTTCTCCCGCCCTGAGCCAATTTCAGGGGACACACCAGGGGAGGAGAGGGGGAAAGCCCCGCTGCACAAGCGGAAGTGCTTGTGCAAGGCTTCCACCGAATGAGCTCATTAGGTGAATCCTGCCCATTCAGTTCAATGGAGCTTTATCCCATTAAGTGAGAATAGTAGTATGCTGTCTTAATTTTGTTAGTACTCTTGTTCGACCAAGCACTTGGATCAAAACCAGCTGCCAAATATAATGTTGCTATTTGGAGACTGTGTAGCAGAAGGTTTAACAACTGGAGGCCCCTGGCCCACTAAGTGATGCCAACTGTTCTTTCAGTTGCAAGGCTAGATGCCAAAAGAACTGTGGAGGAAACAACAGCCGTGGTAACAGAATGTGCTGGCAGGACATTATAGGGGAAGGATTTGAGGTGCTAGTCAACTACTTCTCTAAGCATCCCTCAAAAAATAGGCTTCGTTGTGTGTTCTTTGTGCCTCTTCTCCCCAGCCCCAACAGCCAAGAGTTTGGCTTCATTACTGTCCCTTATTTATAAGTGGGAATGTGCTTTATTTATTCAACCTTGGTAATGGAAGTTCAGCAGGAAGAGCGAGGATAGAGGGCAGGAGCAAGCTGACAGCATGAAATGGACAGCTTGCATACAAGAGAAGAGTGTTTTTAAGCAAAAGGAAAATTGTTGAATTTTTTTATGGATGTTGGAGGTCCTTAGGGAAGCTCACACTTCCTGTGTTCACCTTTAAGCTGCAGACATTGACTCCAGATTTCATGCCCTGTTGGGCCAAACTGCACATGGGGAAGGTCTCTGCACCCTTCCTTACAACTCTTCCATATTGGGACTAGTTTTTAAGTATTTCCCACTCTGAGCCTTTGCTAGCAGGCTAGCTTTGTCAGAATGTAACTACTGTTTAAACTGATTCATATAAACACACACATTATTATTATTATTATTATTACTATTACTGTTCACTCTGTGTGTATTTCTGAAAGTGGAATAATGGCTTCTTTCCACTTATAATTCACAAGGATAGTCTACCTATTCAGTTTCTGGAGCATTAACTCAAGTCTTTGATGCCACTAGCAGTGCCGATCCCCTGCCTTTTAATCATTATAAATCATCTGTTTTGGCTAGTTCCTGAGCTTGTGGATTCTAATGCCTAAATCATGCTGAAAATACTTTATTGGTTTTGCATGTATAGAAGGAAGAGTAATCTGGCCTCTGTGTTGAGTATGTAATGCACGATTCTCATGTCCCCTCCTGTTTCCTGCCTTTACAAAGCCCCCTCCCCTGCTCTCTTTTAGCAGTCAGGTTGTCTTACCATTCTCCAGTATTGTTTCTGAGAAAGTGCTGTCCACACTACTCATAAACCGCCCCCCCCCCCAAAAAAAGAACCAGGAGAAAAAGAACCTTTTCACCAAATACGATCAAGCAATCCTGATTGTGTAGGATAGGCTGATTTGAATATGTTTTCATTGTAGGATGTTCATCTTTGTTTAATGTCTAGCACTCTATTAACTGGTGGAATAAGCAAGAACTCATCTATCTTATTTCATTGTAAATGACTTGCAAAGAGGAAAGAGAAGGTTCTACTGATAAAAATAACTTTGCTAAGCTGCCCAAGGTCTTTGCTAATTGTGCTAGAGCAGGGCGCTTTTATATTCAGGATGTGGAAGCACAGTGAGCTAATAGAAAGCTAGGAGATTAGCCAATCCAATAGAGTATTAAGAATTCCACCAATTTTTAGATTTAAAAAGCCCTATTGAGACTGGCAGCAGCACAATACCCCTTTACCTTCTGTTGCATTTAGAAATCTAAAAAATGTCCTTTCTTGAGGCTGCAGCAAAGCAATTTCAGCCATGTCCCAAAGCAAATTTATACATGAACACACAGTTATGACCTTCTGGCTACAATGTTTGGAGTATAGATGGAGAAAAGACTTGTGTAGGCAGAAGTTGGGAAACATCTATGGTGTGGGAGACATCTATTTTATGTCATTCTCATCCACCCATTTCAGTTACAAGTGTTCAGATAAGTCAGTCAACTCTTAATTATCCTATTCTTAATTACCTTTGCTATGGTATTTCCTTAAACTTTTCTGTATCAGCATGGGTTAGCAGTAGGATCTGTTTGCCACTGACTATACTCTGTTCTGTGATTGGTATAAGCAAATAAGTAATATGTCTTTGTGTACTTGTACCCATGGAGAAGAGTCATAATTCAAGTGATGAAGGATGCCCAAATGCAGCAGGTCTTAGGTTCAATCCCCAAGCTGACCCATTAAAATGTTCTGTCGTCACAGTGACAGTATTGCATGGTGTCCTATTTAAAAACAACTCCTCTTAAGATGAGCTCCAATCTTTGTCCCATTTACAGAATTCATGATCAGGTCAAGTCTACTATCAACTGCTTTCAAACTCAAGATGGTATCTGTTAAACTGTTGCAAGACAGTCAGAAGTGAAATAAAGAAGACAGGAGAGGGTGCATTCCTTAAACAGAAATGTTCTGTTTGTGGAGGGGCAGAATTAATGGCCAGATGCTCAATGGAATATATTCTTGTTACTCAAGTCTTAATGGACTAACTTACAAGAAAGCAGAAAATGAGGTTTGGTCAAAGAAGAAAGTATAAATTCTCTTCTCTAGCTATTACAAGAATGATAAAGAACTTTCAGGGTTTACTGTGGAAAGACAACTACAGTATTAACTGCATTGGAACTAAGGAATGAAGAGTGGTGCTAGTGTAGCAAGAATCTAACAGAGACTCTGGTGTCATCTTTATTTCCCAGGTGATAGTTGCCACATCCAATTCAGCTACACTCCAGCAATTTCATGATAATGCACAGCTACACCTAAAGATAGCATCAAATCACACCAGTCCCCATTTAGAATTCATCGTTTTTGGAGCAGTACAGAATTGTGGAAAATAAATTTGCCTCAACGCTGTGCTTGTGCAAAAGCAGTCTTCACATTTATTATTTTGTGAGAAGTTTACATGAAACAATAGGGTACCCTTGGGGAGTACGTTGAGACACAGCATCATGTGCTAAATCATCTAACCAAATCCTGCCATGGCCTGCACCCAGGCAATCTCCAGGGAAGCCAGGCACTACAGGACTTTGCCCATTGTGCTTAAGACTTTTGAACAGAACAAGTTTAACAGATTAACATTGTATGCAGCTATTGCTAATTAACAGTTTGATAAAGACTGTACCCATATAAGTAAATCTGTACTGAATTTAACCCAGGTCATGCCTTAGTTCAGAATGTATTTCTCTAATCTTAGCCCTGGTTTGGTGGCTGCTAGTCTCCAGAGAGGAAGGTTTCATGATTAAGTGTAATGAAAGAAACTAAGGTGTACTTTCAGAAGCTGCCCTGTTTCTGCCCTCAAGTGTAATTCACATTTTTTCTAGCCCCCTCTGCCATTGCCAGAGATCCTTACTCCTTTCACGCATAAGAAAGCCAATTGCAAATGTATACGATGCATTTCAAACCCCTAGCTAAAGTAATGCAATCTCGTTTATGCCTTGTTTTCCCGCTATAAAAGCCATAAGTATGCTTAACAGTACAGCACCTGAGAAAACACTTTAATAACCCCCAAATAATACCTTTTTTTTAGTAAACTCTATGAACTAGAATTTACTAAATTTATAAAACAGAATGTTTTTCTTTAAAAAATTAGCAGAGTATCCTATATCTCCAGAAATGCTAAGAAAGGATTTACCAGTTGTGATGGCAATACCCAGAACTGAGTTCCTTAGCATTTTGCCAAGAAATGCATTTTAATATAATTCATCATAATAAATATTTCATTTTTCTTCTCAGGGTGTTATTTTTATATTTTAAAGTACAATATCAGTTTATATAGTTGTTCATAATACACATTGTAATCTAAACGCTTTCTAAAAAGTGTCTATGTCAGAGTGTAGAAAACTTAGTAATGTGTTAGGATAGTGTTTAAAGAGCAGCATTCGACAACACAGCATAAAATAATCTAATACTGAGAGCTATATCTGTACATATTTATATGTTCATTCTCACCAAGACTTACGGAAAGTGATTTGACCAATGTCAGTAAAACGATGTGGTCACAGCATATTGTTTTGGGACGTCTTGTCATATCTCCATTAGCACTTGACCCTGAAGTGTAATCTATTTCTGACTAAAACTAAACTTCACCCACCCCAATCCTTAGGACTCAAAGGGCCGCCATGCTTGAATTGATTCACAGAGCATCTCTCCCCAGAGGATAACCTGCCTCTGTACAACTAAAGCTGAGATGCAAATACATGAGGGGGTTTAAAGACCTGTCTTACTCACTGTACACTTTTCAGCTGTTCTATATGTTACACGAGAACTTTCAATGTGAATTGGAAGGACACAGTAAAAGGAAGAAAAAGTTTGACCAATTAGCTGCAACTTTTTCAAGTAGACTTTGATTAAATCAAAGTGTTTCAGCAGCTGGAATTAGTCTCTTTTAGCTGGACACCTAAGAGGCATGGAAATGGCCTTTGAGCCAACCACGTCTGGACAAGTTTTTTTTCTCTTGCCTTAATTATCATGGGAGGAGCCATAGTCCAACCCAGCAGGAATGTTGCCCTTATCCAAACTGATATTAATTTGGACCCAATACTAAACTTAAATCTTAAACCATTACTGGCTCAGAGTAAGAAGAAATCAATAGAGCAGTAAGTCAAACAAAACCTTTGCACCCCTATTACAGTACTGAGCTGGTTTCTACCATCCATGTCAATTCATGCACAATTATTTGACTTATGAAATTAAGTTCAGGTGTACATGTATTGAACATATGCACAGCAGAAAGGGTTGGGTGATTTGTTTATTTTTTACAGAAGCTGCTGGTATACCACTGATCAGCTGGACAGACTTTTCTAAATAATGGACTCGTGACAGCTGTCTGCCATGAGCAGATGGCAAGGGCAGATTCACATAATCAGTTTTGCCATGGGTGTGTTCAAACCCCAGGCAAAAACATTTGGCTGGTTTGGAGAGAGAAAAACAAAGTTTGACATCATGAACCTATTTCAGGTTAGAAGCTCTTCAATCTATGCCATACCTTTGCAACCCAGTCCAATTTGGCCTCAGTTGGTAACACATGAATCAATTTAAGTCAGACTGAAGACCAAATGAAGTTGGTCAATTGGCAGTGTAACAACTCAACCTACAAAGATTTTAAATTCTTTATCATTCTTTTCCAACAGGATTATGATTAATAAAGGTATATTGTGCTTATTCTGGGAACCCCCTGAGTTACTATGCAGCTTGCAAAAGGGTGGTGTGCATGCAGGTTATTTGAAAAGGGGGTACACTGACTGCAGAACTTGTGGTGAGAGACATGGGTCTTGGTCTCCTACATGAAATAAAAAACACTAAAGAAGGGCTTTGTTCACCCAAACATTTGGTGTGCTGATGAAAGGCTGCCTCCTTGCTCTGAAGGAGTAATTTGGAACTAATAGGAACAGCTCACAATTTGACCTGATTTTTGCAAATTAACTTCACCATACCAAAATCAGGCGCAGTCTAGAACTAAAAAATACGTCAAATCTGTAACTTTAAAAATATGCAATAGGGCTCTTGGAAATTCAGTGGTTTGATTAGGATCAAACAACTAATTCACAAGTGACTAATACTGTTAACTACATTCCTCTGTGGGTTGTCAAGTGCATTGGAAAAAAGGACCTGTCAGAAAAAAGCTAGTATAAATGCTAGAAAACCAGTATTGTTTTAAGTATGCCTAGCTAGTTTCCAGCTCAGCACTTCACACTGTGGTTTCTATGGTCTCAATCACTTCTAGTTCGCATTGTGAGGGTGATAGGAGGGGACACTCATCCGGTTCCCAGCTACTGTCTGGACTATAATCTTCTTCTGAACTTAGCTCCGCCCCTTCCTCTGTGTCCTCATCACATGACTCCATATAGTGAGCCCCAACAGCATTGATCCCAGAGTCCTCAGAGCTGGAGGGGGAAGAGCAATGATCTATTTTTGGTGTATTATTCTCTCTCAAAATTAAGGCATTGCGTGTGGTGACCTCCTGAGGCTTCGTTTTATTGGGGGGAGCTGGAGGTTGCCTCTGCACGTAACACATCTTCCCATTGATGCATTTCACACGGTAATTGTCAATAAAGAGGTCTGAGATTGTGCAGAACCGTGGGGAATCTGGGGGTAATGGTGGCTGGAAGACAGGTGCAAACTTCAAAAAGTGTTCCGTGAGCGAGACAGATATCTGAATGGTGTTTGTGGTTCCCCGAGGCCGAACAGGTATTTCTGTGCTTGGAAGTTGTTCTACTGGAGTCATAGGCTGATAGACATATTTGCCTGTGAAGGATATGAAAAGATGAATTAGAAGCCACATTCTGCTATGTAGGAACTAGGTCAGGAACAAAATGGGCATTAGGCCCTGAATATCAGTTGCTGAGAAGTAACGTAACAAGAAGGCTAGGAACATAGGAAGCTGCCTTATATGACATACCAGTACGTTCACCTAGTTCAGTATTTATAAAAGTATTTATATACTGTCATTAATAGACGAATATCTAGGCAGTGTACAGAAAAAGGTCATTTAAAATAGTAGCATTGTCGACAAAATGAGTGGGGTACCTTTTTTTAAAAAGTCAAGGGCTACATTCCCATCGAGGAGTGGTTAGGGGCTGCATACTGGTGGTGGGTGGGAACACTCCTCTCTGCCCAACCCCATTTTTCTCTCTCCTCTCCTTCACACCCACACCACATTGACACCATTTCGTTCCAGCCACTTTCCTTCAATGCTTGGTTGCAGGAGCAGGCTTTTCTTTTTCTCAGCCTAGCGCAGAAGGAAAGTGAGCTGCTAGAGCAGGAACAGAGCAATCTGTTCCTCCAGTGGCAGCTGACTTTTCTTCTTCTCTGGATGAGAGAAAGGGTTTTTCTTTCTCCCAGTCTAGCACAGAAGCAACATGTGTCACTGCTAGGCCAGTGGGAGGAGGGTGGGACCATTGAAGGCTCTGTGGGCCAGGTGGTTTCCCCACACTAACTGGCAGCAGCCCTCAGGGGTCTTTCCCAGCCCTCCCTGGAAAAGCCAAAAATTGAGCATGGGACTTTCTGAATGCAAGGCATGTGTTGTACCCACTGCACTACGGTCACACAGGTTTCCATGAGGCATCTGCATAGCCAATGTGAGAAACAACCCTGATCTAGATGGTTCCTTGTTTTAATCCTTCTGGGCTCTTCCCACATCCTTCTTTGTGGCTTATTTTTCTTCACAGTCGACTAAAAGTGAGCTTTCCATAAGTGCCATTTTCTAGGATAATTCTTCTAAAGAAAAGCAATCAGAAGATGTTTCCAGAATCATCAATGCGTTTATTTTGTTTTCCCTACTACACAAATATGTCTTTTGGGAGGGTGTTGCATTTTTCCTTTTGGTAGTATTGGGACACTATTGTGGCTGCAGCTGGCAACGGAAGAAGTTTTAAAGCAGGATATGAAAGGACTCCAAAGCTGTGACTGCCACTGGCACTCTGATAATTCAGCTAAATAAGAAGAAAATAGGATTATGCTGGCTGTAAAATGGGCTCCTATGCTGTATTGAACAAGAAGCTTGAAAGTGCTGCTAAAGGAAGCCATTTAGAATTTTAAAAAGCAAAAAGACACAGCTTTGTTGCAATGAATGAGAAATCTGAGCCCAATTCAAAAACCCAAAAGAATAGAATTTAAATGTCTTCTAAAATGCATCATGAGCAGCTGTGTGACAGAAATGTTATAAACATGGAGGACTACTGTTGTGCTCAGATGCCACTGTGGTAAACACGCAGTGAAAACTTTCTACTGCTCTTGCCCACAACTAATTGGATCTATTTTGAGACAGCGCTTTTCTTTCTCTGACTCTCCAGGTTCTCAGTGATGAATTACAAGCGAAACAAGTTGGCAAACAAAGCAGCCATGCCTTCGTTAGCATCTGCTTCCTTTTCCCATATATATGCACTTGCTAGCACAGCTAACACCTTCCATCTTCTCCATCCTTCCAAAGCTCTTATTTTGTAAGCCCAAGGCATAGACCTTATGAAAACCAGCGCAGTTATGCATTAATGTATCCTTCTAATTCCAGTCAATGCAAAATGATGGACAATTATCTATTTTCAGTGCTAATCTGTGTCAATTACACATGTTAACCACTACAAACAGTGTAGAGTAAAAACATTAAGCAAGTGCCTGACAACCCCAACCTATCTTTAACCACAGGGAGTACCTGAGCTTCAGAATCTGGAGGCAAGTGTTGCGGGTGGACCCTGAATCCTAATAATGGCCATTCTACGATTACAAACATTTTTCAACAATAATGTTACTGTATCTCCATGTGTCTCTGTTATGTTTCTTGCAGAGCACTTGCCTAGAGGGGAAGCAGAAGAGAGACATTTGGTTGTAAGGAATCCAGGAATTCAGCTTTAGCTTCAGGTTGAGATAAGCACAAGCTTTGCGAAAATAAAATTTGTGGCTAGATTATGGGAGTTGCTCCCCTCCTGCCGGCAACAAATTCACTTCAGACCAGAGTCAAGACAACCTGGAGCCCATCGCCATTCTAAAATTAATCAAGATAATAAAGCACGTGCTAATCCCAAATCTTTCTGTTCAGTATTGTGGTCCCTATGTTATGAAACTGCAGTTGAGGTCAGATAGGCCACCCTCCCTGCTGCACTTCTGGCGCCTACTGAAGACCTTTTATATTTCAATTGGGTTTTAAACCGAATTTTGATTTTATAGGTCTAATGCATTTTTATTTCTATTGCATGCCACATAGAGATTGCTGTGATCAAATGGTATACAAACTGTAGAAGTAAAAATCATGTTCCTGGGCAGTCCTATTATTGCCTCTAGACCCTGATGTGAGGCTACAGCACTACCAATGCAGACCTGCTGAGGCCTGTTACCTCAGGGACGTAAGCACGAGGCTCAGAAATCTTCTATACATGCATAATTCAGTCAGGGATGCTGGGAAATCATAGAAAATGAATGCCAGCTGGTTCAGATTGGGCCTTTAGGCCCTACTTTGAGGAAATGAAGGCACTAAACGGCAGGGTCTGAAGGCCTCAGGCTGTAATACAGATTTCTCTTTGTAACTCAGGCCTCCCAGCCACCATTGGTAAGGAACACAAATGAAGAGGGTGGATAGGGCCTCATTCATGGTGAGAAATCCTTAGCAGAGTCTGAAGTCTCCAATCTATGCCATATACGCAGAGCCCAGAACTCCAGGCAGGAGTTCAGATAATTCTGGACACCCAGTGAACATTCAAGAAACCAATCTATTTGCTTTCAATTATTTCTAGATCCTACTTGAAAGTTGTGTTTGCTCATCATTACTCAAATGTTGTTTCCCATCAGATAAGCTGCTACCATTGCATAGGCATGATATAGGCTAATCACATACCTTACTTGAATTGTTTGAGAAGCTCAGCAACATTTTAGACGAGGGAGAAAGTGGACCGCAAACTATTTGCATAAAAAATAGAATAAGATGTCTAAGAAACGTGACACCGTCAGTATCAGATGCTCTTATCAAAACAGCTAAATTTGTGCTTTACAATATGGCCTGGGAGGGAATGAAAGAATGAACTACCAACAAGACTTCTGCTTGTGCAATGGGACTCCCCCCCCCCCCGGTGCATTTCCAAAATTTGCTCCAGACGCCATGTGGGGATACAGCTTAACAAGAGGGGGAAAGTTCTCTGTGCAAGGAGAATCCTAATGGAATAAGAGACTTAGACCTACGCTGGATTCTACCTATAGGCTACAAACTGAAGTGAGCTCTAGAGCAGCCTTTCTCAACCTTGGGTCCCCAGATGTTTTTGGCCTACAACTCCCATCATCCCTGACCACTGGTCCTGCTACCTAGGGATGATGGGAGTTGTAGGCCAAAAACATCTGGGGACCCAAGGTCAAGAAAGACGGCTCTAGGGAATGGAAACACCTTCAAGGTTCTTTTCCAACTTTTTATTTTTATTTAATACAGTGGTACCCCGTGTTACGTACGCGATCCGTTCCGGGTCGTGCCACATAACCCGGGCGTATGTAACGTGAATGAACACACAAAAAAAACCTGGAAGTTCGTGAGTTTTTGCGCTTCTGCGCATGCGTGAATTGCACAGAACGCCTCTGCACACCTGCACGTCGTGCGCGCTCCGTGGAGGACTTCCGGGTCGCAGAGGTCCGTAACTTGAACATACGCAACACGGAGCGTACGCAACATGAGGTATGACTGTATTCTATTTATACAGCATTCAACATTATTTTAAGGACTGTGGTTCCCTCCCACTTTGAGGGTTGTTTTAAAAAGAAACAATAAACAATAAATTTTATGAACTAAATAAATATATCCTCACAACAATAACTGTTGTGAGGATATATTTGTGAGGAAAAACACACGGTTTTTCAAGTGAGTTTCATGGCCGAGAAAGGAGATAAGTCTCAGTCCTTGACCACAAGCACTTTCCTGGTGAATAAGCATACTCAGTCCTTATTGAGGGGTGTGGATTCCTCCTTGAAGTTTTATTTCCTAAATATTTTTTTGTACTCATTTAGTTCTTGGGAGTTTTCCCATCTGCTGTTACTTCCCTCTTGGGCATGACTAGTGCTGCGCTGCCTACATAAGCAGAACTGAGATTGCTATTAATATACAGGAATTTTTTTTTTTAAACCCTAAATCAAACACCTAATATTGAAACCAATGCAATGATACCAAATAGGCAGATAAAACACTGACTTGCTGACAACTCTGTTCACATGTAGGTATTTGCCAGGTTGGTTAAACGTAACCTGTTATTTCTTCCAAGTAAACTGGATTGCACAGAACGTATGTTTCATGTTTTATTTCCTAATATCTTTTAAGCAAACTTTCTGAGAAGTAACTGTCATTGAAAGCAGTGGGACTTATTTCCAAATAATAGATTTAGGGCTGCAATACAGGAAATGCTAAATTTAAAATACTCCAAAATAATGACTGGCTCCAGCTATCTTGCGGAACACTATAGATCAAGATGTTTTGATCAGAGACTGCAGACAGGAGATACAGGATATGTTTTTGATTTTATTGCTGGCTCACAGTCATTACTCAAGGAAACCAACCCATCTGTGCCTCCAAATGCACCAACTGTGGAAGGCTGATAATACCCATCCTTCCAAGACACACAAAGGTGACTCAAAATAGAAATTCTCCCTGCGCAGAGCTGCTGTATTCATACCACAGGTTATGTGGTAAAAATGATACTGCAGTGGACATTATCAGTTTTTATATATGACTGAAATAATCTATAACATACTGGGTCTTTCTGAACATTTCTTTTCCAATAGCCTCACCTACTAAGAAATAGTAATAATAATTGTCAGAGCCATAGCTTTCACATAACCATAGCTTCCACATTTTCTTGTACACTAACATATAGAGGAATTAGATTTTTCATCACAGATCCTGGACTCAGCTACACAGCTGCAAATAAAATGTTTTAAATGTGTTGTAAAGTGCAATATACAAATGTGACACTAGATGGCAAAAATGAGCTATGCAAAAATCAATGTATTTTTTCAAAACTTTTTTTAAAAAAGCATTTTCACAGCATTTTTTATATGTGCGTAGATTCTACCCCGTGATGATTTGTAAGTGCAGCAGATCACTGTTGATTCTCCTGGACCTTTATAATCTTTCAATACCACCAACCATGGTATCCTTTCTGACTGGATGAGTTGGGGACTGGGGGACTAACTAGTTCTACTCCTACTTGGATAGACAATTCTAGGTGATGCTGGGGAAAGACTGCTTGGCAGTTGTGTTTTGGGGGTCTCCACAGGGTGCTATTCTATCCTCCATGCTGTTTTATGTTTACAGGTAACAGTTAAATTACATGTCAGTGGAGGTTTGAGGATATGGCTAGCACTGGTCTATCTGTCTAGGTGAGCAGTGTTCTGCCTATTCTGGATGGAGTTGCACTCCTCCCAAAGTATTACAGTGGTACCCCGTGTTACACACGCGATCCGTTCCGGATTGTGCTACGTAACACGGTCGTGCTTAACACAAACGCCCTGGGGGGGGACAAAAAACCCGGAGGTTTGCGTGTTTTTGTGCTTCTGCGCATGCGTGAAGTGCGTAGAATGCTTTTGCGCACGCTCCTGGAAGGTCTTCCGGGGCGCGGAGGTCCGTAAGTCGAACGTAAGCAACATGGAGAGTACGCAACTCGAGGTATGACTGTATGTACAAAATTGGTTCATCTATGTTACTGGAGGTTCAGGTTGTCTCCGTAGCACGGAGCACCTTTTTCCAGTTTATATTGGTGTACTAACTATGACTCTATCTGGACAGGAACAACCAAGCTTCAGTTTTTCATGTCCTGATAGACTCCCATTTGTCTTCAAAGGCAGACCAATGTACAATACACTGCAATAGTCCAATGTGAAACTTCAGTTAAATCAGAACACAGAAAGACTGCTAACTGAAACGAGACCATGAACATAGCATGCTGGTGCTTAATAATAATAATAATAATAATAATAATAATAATAATAATAATAATAATTTATTATTTGTACCCCGCCCATCTGGCTGAGTCTCCCCAGCCACTCTGGGCGGCTTCCACCAAACATTAAAATACATTTAAAATATTACAGTTTAAAAACTTCCCTGGCTTGAATGGTTTCCCGTCTATTTCCAGGCCCAAGTCAATGTGGTGTTTTTTTTTTACCCTGAAAGTCCTGCATGGCATGGAACCAGAGTACCTGGAAGGTCATCTACCTAGATATCAATAACCTTCTGAGGCCCTTTTCTCTGGGTGCTCCTGCTGGGTTATGTGTGACGGGGCCTTTTCAGTAGTGGCACCTCAGCTCTTGAATGCTCTCCCCACAGAGCCTCACTTGATGCCTAGCTTGATCTCATGCTGACACCAGGTAAAGCCACTCTTACTTTCTCAGGTTCTTCTATCAGTTCCTGTTATCTGGGCTTTAAGTATGTAGGCATTTTATTGATCTATTTATTTTTCATCTGTTTTTTATCTTAGTCTTAAACTGTCCTGAGAAAATGGTTCAGCACATCATATAAATTTTTTAAGCAAAAAAAGCAAAGTAGGCTGATACTTGTGCAGGTAGCTTTTCACAGTATTTGAAGCCAAAATCTTTGCCTCTGCAGATTTTTGTCTATTTGCCATGCTCTTCTTCCAAGGGCCTCGGAATGACTTGCATGTGGTCCCCAGGTGGTCTCCTATCCTGGCAGCGTTCAAGGTCAGGCTTGCTTAGTACTCAGAAACAATCCGATATACAGCATATTTGAAACTCTCAAAGGTTTCATGAGCAAGAAATACTGCAGCTTTGTCAGCGGCCCCTTATATCACTATGTTTATTCAGAAGGCATATGTTCTACTAGTAAATGCACAGAAAATGGCAGGGGTCCAAGACAGATCACATACTATAGTATATAATTATAACCTCCTTCCCCAAATGTATGTCTATGAAAGTAAGCATGCTAGTAGGAATCTCAAGAATTCAGGAAATGCAAGTGTTTGATTTCTAAAAGGAGAGGTACAAAGGCTCACATTTATATTTAAAAAATGCATCCTTTGACCTGGAAACTCTGTCTCCTAATTCCAGGTCTGTTGAGACTTGTTGCAGCTACTGAGTGGCAAGGGAAATGTAAGCTGCTGCAATTTACTCTCCTTTATTAAACTTAACATGCCCGTGAATTGTAAAAATGTCCCATGATGCAACACTGGCTCAAATTAAGCCATAGAAACAATTCTTAGCTTTTAACAGAAGATTATTCACAAAGTCATTTGTCCTGTACAAGTACCTCTAGACAGGCTTGAGCATGTTCCAAAGAAAAGCTTAACTAATACAATGCAGAAAAGAAGCTCAATTCGGTGATGGATTTATGGCCTACGACCCCTATGTGCCAGCCCTTTTGGAGCTCAATCCATCCACCTAAATAAACGTGACTATGTTCAAAAATGTGACAGAGCTAAATGCATAAGAATTATTTCATTAATGATTTCTTGTGGTTGTGCACAATGACATTGAGAACACACTGGTCCAGTACTCTTGAAACAGCTGACATAAGGCAACAACATCCTGTGAAGCTATGGAAATATCACCTCTATAAACTCATTTTGTTTATGAATCCCACCAACGTCACTTGATTATTAGTACTTGATTATTATAAAAGAAAACAAATCTTTGTGGAATAATCTGTAAATTAATGTTATTTGAAAAAATGCATATATAAAACTTTTATTTTGTTCAAAGCACACCTGATTCCCACAAGCCTTATGTAATTTGACAAAAAATGAATTGTGCCTAGGCTTTTAAAAGCGGCCAAGGTAATTAACCCTGACCAGGTGAAAACTCGAACACTGTCTGATGCTTAGAAGGAACCGTAAGCATTAATGGCTACATTAGAAGAATGCATCTATTTCTAAGGAAAGAAATAAAGTGCTTTGTTCCATCACAAACACCATCAGCAGAGCTGTGCTTTCTTTGGGGGAAATGGATTTGCCCTTTTTCCATTAGGAGCAGGTAATTCAATATCACCACTGTGGCCCAATCACAAGTAAATACATGCATTGTGTGAGAGCTCATACTAAAGTGCCAGAAAACTGAGAGTAGCTGCTCTGTAATGAGAGCAACACGTAACATCACATTGCAGAAAACCTACAGCACCCAAGACTTTGCTGGTGAGGTACTCTACCAATTATTTCATGGCTCAAGAGAGAGGCTTAACCTTTCAGATTCCAGATAGGTCAGTGATGGTGAAAACAAGAAGTCTTGTGGCACTTTAAAAGATACCAATTTTATGGTGGCTCTTGTGGGCCAGACCCATCTGCAGTTAACATACACAAAGGCACAAAGGAGGAGAACTGTGAGCAGTGAATCAGTATCTGCATTTGCAAAATGGCATACTAAGGAAGAAGTAGAAGACCTGGCCCTCACAAGAGCAATATACTTGATAGCAACATACCATTCTGGGAAATCAGGGTAGAGACTTGTTTCCCATATTCAGATCAAGAGCTCCTCCATACAATGCTTTTGTTTCTTCCCATAAGTAGGAGAAGTTGACTTTCATAGCTCTCATTTGTTGCAGACATGACAGGTCTTTTTTCAGCAAAAAGAACATTTGCTCACATGGTATAATCGACCTAATCAATCATTTCCACTAATGTGCCATTACATTGCTACCTCATTATTGTAAACTGTTTCCTTTAGGCAGTTACTGGAGGATATTTTTTTCCTCTGTAACCAGTAGAAGCGTAACAGCTTGTTCCTTTTTTATATAAGATTCAACACATACTTTGGATTTTGTATTCTTATCTATGCTTTTTCTAACACCAGATTAAACATGAGTGGTACAGAGAACAGGATACTATTGTTTTGCACCTACTAGGGCAGGAGGCACAAAAACTCCCCTAGGAATTAAAGCAATCCTATACTTGTCTATTCAGAATTAAGCCCCAGTGAACTCAGTGAGACTTAATTCCATTTATATACAGTATAGGATTGTAGCCTCAGATTTTTAAAAATTGGGTGACAGCTCAAATATGTGCATGAAGATAGGTAAGAATCTATGCATTTAATCTAATGTTGGTCCCACTTAGAGCAGACTCATTGACAATAATGGAAATGTCTTAATTTAGCTCCATTAATTTCAATGGATCTACACTTAATATAGGGACACGGGAAGCTGTCTGCGGACAAACGCCAGCTCCCTCAGCCAGGAAAGCGAGATGAGCGCCGCAACCCCAGAGTCGTTCGCGACTGGACTTAACTGTCGGGGGTCCCTTTACCTTTACCTTTACCCTTAATATAACTTGGGCACAACTCTCTGTCTATGCTATCCTAAAGTCAATCACCATCCCTCTCCAATCACATCACTGATTTTAAAGAGAGGAATGTCTTTATCAAATCATAGGATTAAAGAGTTGGAAGAGTAATTTAGACCAACCCCTTGCAATGCTAGTTGTTAAACTCATCACAATATTAGTTTATTTACATTAAAAAAAATCCCAGCAAAACATGTTAGAAACAAGTCAATAGGTTGAGCTCAAAAAGAGTTATTTACTAATTGAGCAGTCTGTATGCATCCCTGCCTCACAGCATCAAATTCTGTTGCTAATTTGAAGGTACCGGTTAACTGTGAAATAAACAGAGGATTTGCTTAAACATTCTTTTTTCTGCTTCTATTGATCCCAGCATTCCAGTTTACCTTTGAACCTCTGTAATGTTGCTCACATATGAAAAGCGCTTTCAGCTTCTGTCTGCCCCCCCCCCCCCAATCACCACCTTTATTAACTTGGAGGTTCATGTTTTTCAAAAAGGATACTTAATAATGAAAACAGCTACATAGTAATAAAAGTTACACTCCAATTTGGGAAATGCTTACAGAGAAGACTCCACTGATGAGCTAAGAAAAGACACAGACAAAACTTGGAACAATTAAGCCTCCTACCCAACAGAATCACATGCATGAGGCTATATTAACTTATGAAAATAAAAGGTACATTGTTCACAACATAAGAAAAAACAGAAGAGATTGAAGATTAAGTAAAAGGTGTAAGGTAGAAGAAAAAATGGATGGGGATATTTGGGAGACAGCATTTTAAACCAGATCTTCGATTTAAAGTGTCAGTATCTCAATAAGCCATAATTCTGCCCATATTACTTGCACAGGTTTGAGGCTTGTCTCGATGCTACCCTTCCTTCAAGAGCTAGCTCCAACATTTCCACAACTTATCTTTCAATTAGCAGGGTGCATTTAGATTTACAGGCTAAATGTGTAACCATTTTGCAACAAATGCCCTTAGCAATGGCAGCATTTCAATAAAGCCCAGGGAACTGGCCGTGTTTTGTATACTTTGGTGATGAAAAGATTATCTGGGTGTTTTCCAAAATAAAATAGAAAAGCTTGTGACTGCTGATCTCCTGCCAAATGAAAAAAGTAAAGAGGCCCATAACACATGTATTAACAAAACTCACAACTGGCCAATTCTATCAGCTTTTACCATGAAATATAACTCCAAACTTTCAAAATTATAGGTGCTCAGTACATGCTTAATCTAATCATCTGTTGAGTTAGTCAAACTGAAATGAAATGATGCACTGGACTATTCTTGTTTGTGTATTGTATTGCCTATTTCCAGGATCCATTTACCTTTTATGGATTATAAATGAAGCTTTAAATTGGACGCAAGGTGTAAACACAGGTAAGCAGATGATTTATGGGCCTCTAAGGCTTCCTGGAATTTATAATATGAGCAGTCACTCAACAAACTAAAAGTCTCCAGCTCATTTCCAAGAGTTGAGATAGCTATAAATATTTAGCTCGAGGGTGAACCACAAGTTCATGTTCTAAACATACACATAGCCAATTTTACATACTTCGCCATTATTTTAACTGAGGTATCATGCATTTTCACCATTTATGCTTCCATGTTATGTGCACAAATCTTTGAGGATATGATTCTCCTCATAAGATGGAGCTTTCATATGCATAATGACAAGATATATGGCTTCCTATCATATACAACAGTCTAGTCAATATTGTATAGTAAAAAATGCTTGAAAAAGTAGACCTGGGAATTCCAGACCCCTCAGTAAGGCACATATGTTAAAGGAACTCACTTGCTGGATCAGATTAAGGTCCACTTATGGTAATCCAACATACATGTATACCCTACACATGAAGGCAATAATATGCTCCTGAAGTTTGCCTCTAGCAACGTGAAGTCAGTTGCCTTTGAACATGAGAGATTTCATTAGAGCGTGATGGACTTATCCTGCATGAATTTGCAGAGTCCTTTTTTCAAAGCCCATGATGTCTGTGGCTATCCCAAAATCCTGTGGTAGGGAATCATTTTGTCTATGTTGAGCCCATTGCCATATTCATTGTTATTCCACCCCCCCCTTTGGATGCAAAGAGGGATCCATGTCATGTAAATTCCAATTCAGTACATATTGTCACAATTTATACTGCCTCCTTTCTGAGGTCTTCAACCCCCATATTCATTATTTACCAATAATGAATGCAAATGAGATTCAAGTTATGTCATTTTACCCATTAGTTTCAGAAGGTCGGCAGTTTGAGTACCCACGAGGGGGTGAGCTCCTGTTGCTCCTGCCAACCTAGCAGTTCAAAAGCACGTCAAAGTGCAAGTACCGGTAGATACATGGGTATTGCTCTGGTGGGAAGGTAAACGGTGTTTCCCTGCGCTGCTCTAGTTTGCTAGAAGCGGCTTAGTCATGCTGGCCACATGACCCGGAAGCTGTACACCCGCTCCCTCGGCCAATAAAGCGAGATGAGCACCGCAACCACAGAGTCGTACATGACTGGACCTAACGGTCAGGGGTGCCTTTACCTTTTACCTAGTTACAGGAAGAATAGGAAGTAATGAAACAGTTAAAAATTGTTGAGAGTATAGAAGGTCATCTAGTCAAGAATCCTTTCCCCAAACCAGAATATTCTATGTAATATAAAGCATGCTAGATGAACCTTCCTTGGAAACCTCCAGGTATGAAGACACCATAACCACAAAATGCTTGCTCCATCATTCAGCCTCTCATAGTCCAGAAGTTCTTTGTGGTATTTAATATCAAGCCATGTTACTGCAATTTAAACCCAAGGCTTCCTTTCTATTCTATTAGCCCAAAGTAGAAAATGCTTTCCTAAAAGCCAAGACTTCAAAACCAATTCTGAGAGTTTAAAGGAGGGTTAGAGCAGGGTCATCTTTCCTGGTTACATTTTTCAATGACAACAGTGCCCCTGCAATTTGTAATACAAGAACTTGCACTTTTGTCCAATTTTGAGAAACACGTGTATACAAATACACCAAAGCATTCTTGAGAGCAACCTTATCCCCACAAAGGCATGTAAACTTGTCTTGAATTAAGATTTTGATGATGTGCGACTCTCAAGTGGAAAATCCATATATTTCTGCTAATCCACAGTTCCCACCCCTCTTTTCATATTCTACAATAAAGTTATCAGCTCCCATTTTGTGATTGATTCTGCTAAGAATTTTAACAGCGTTGAATATGACCTCAATCTGTTCAGATTAATCACAAGAGAAGAAGCAACTTGATTACAAAACTTTAAACACCTGTCCCAGGAGATGCTATTTGATTGTAGAGGGCTCTTTCAACATATCAAACAGAAAATTTAAAGATACATTCAAGGAACGGAATGTGAAATTATATTTTTTTAAATCAAGATAGAAATAAATGCCACTTTTTAACAGTGAGGATAATTACCGGGTAACTACTGGAAAAGATTAAGAAGAAGTGCAGGTGGTATATTATACTGCAGCCTGAATGAAGCATCACTATAATTCATCTCCAAGTGAGTCAGGCTGGCTAGTAGTAATAAATATCCTCAAGTGGATAAATTACTCTGTGATGCTCTCTGGGCTGGGCTATGTGGTCAGAGTGGTCCCTGCTAGCCTTGAAAACCATGCACTTTGACAAAGCCCATAAACTCGCAAGAAAATCATCAACTCAGACAATGTTGCACTTGCAGAACACCTTCTGTAATCACAGCTACTCCTTCATCGGTCCTCAAAATATCCCTTACCAACTAATGTACCACTGGTAGAAAATTATTACTATCTGATGCCTGTGAAACTTAAGAGAATGATGAGCTATGGTCTAAGAAAACTGACAAATGTCTATAATGACTGGATTTCACAAAAATAAAAAGGGGTTCTTAAAAAAAAAATAGAGTTCAGTCATATGTTCAGAATTAGTAGTCTACTCTTTAGCTGACTTTCCCAAGGTCATCTAGCACCAGTCGGTCAATATCAGATAATATTTCAAAAAAGCTATTTCAGGAGATGTATAATGTGTGTGATGTTGCATCCTGCTGTTTTGCATTTACAAAAAAGGGGAGAGCTTAATTGAAAAAAACTATTACAGAGTTCTGAAGCAAAAATCAATGCACTGTGCAAAATTAATCTTTCTATGTGAAGGTTTGATTTTAATCCTTGATATTGTTCCACATCTGTTCATGCCTGCCACTTGAGCAATCCAGGCCTCCCTTCTCTTCATCACAGAGATAAAAGAAACAGATGTCAGCTGTGGAACAGATCTTCTCAGGGCCAATTCACACAACCAGTGGAAATGATAGTGAACACATGATAGCTATCACATTCAGTTTGCAGAACAACTATGTTCACATACTAAGAATGTCTGTGATAAATTGGTTGTAATGGTTTGGTAATATGGTATGATATCTATGTTACAATGTCATTTTTATTTCAGTTGGTATCATTTATCGCCAAATTGTTTGATTTTCTTAGACGCCTTAGGGACACAACTACTAACATTAAGAAAAAAATACTATAAGATGCTCTGAGCCCAAGGGATAGAAAGAGGAATAAAATGAAGAAAAAATCAAAAACATTTTAACAGACTTGTATTTTTAGAATTGTTTGTTATTTAAGTAAGCATAAAGAGGAGGAAGCTATGGGAGTCAATGTCACTACTACCAGAATTCACACCGTATTACATAATGCTATGCTCTTGGAAGGCGTATGTGGCACCAGGACGATTTGATGTGCCCCTCATAATAATGCAGAAATGTACATTATCCAGAGAATCATAATGTTTTCAAGACTAAAATCTCAAACATCTGGACCCAATCTAAAATACCACAAGATTTGCTGCCTTGGATTTTAGGGGACAAAAATATGCTGTAAATAGGTAGCGAGGCTAAACCCCAAAAAGAACCAAGGTGTCAAAATGGACCTGGGGGTTTCCTTCAGTTACGTGCACCAAAGGGAGGGAAAACCTCCTTACAGATAAGCCAGTATGCCACTAGAGATACTGCAGGAAAAATAATATGTTTAGGGCTAATTCATATTGCCATTCCATCTCATATTGTGGACCTTCCATTATATATATTCTAATGACTCAAGCAATAAAATCCATGGTTGTGAAGTTAATTCACATACAAAAAAAAAAGAGTTACTTTCCCCAGCCTCATAGGTTACTCAGTCTAGGAAACTCTCCATACTTTTGCTTGTCCTGTCATTTTCCCCTGGGAAAACCTGCTCTTCACTGCTGAATCGGAGCAAACATCAGTTGGGTTTCCCATGGATGGACATTTGCTCTGATTCAATGATAGTGGGTTTTCCAAAGAAAAGCGTCAGGGCCAACGAAAGACTGCTTGGCCCTATGCTTTCTATGAATGAGACGAGTGGAATGTGGATGAGCCCCAGGTCCACCTATGAAGTCTCTTTCCATCGCCCATTGAAAATTTAAGTATGTTCCAGCTTGGTCATGGTTACCATTTACTGTTCCCAAGCACACAAAAATAAAATTGAGAAGCTCTGCAATAATATAAAATTGCTCCCAAGGCAACAGTCACTTTTTTTTTTTACCAAGAAGAACAATTGTAATTAGCTATACTCAGTATTTCCTTGCTCACATAACTAGGGGTAGGCAATATGGGCTATTTGCCAAAGTTGTATACAGTGGTACCTCTAGTTACGAACTTAATTCATTCTGGAGGTCCGTTCTTAACCTGAAACTGTTCTTAACTAGAGGCATGCTTTCGCTAATGGGGCCTCTTGCTGCCACTGCACCGCCGGCAAACGATTTCCGTTCTCATCCTGGGACAAAGTTCTCAACTCGAGGTAACTCTTTCAGGTTGACGGAGTTTGTAACCTGAAGCATTTGTAACTCGAGGTACCACTGTATACATAAAGGCCAGAGGTTAGAATGGAAAGGCATGATACTGCTTGCCATAAAATATATAGGAAAACAATATATTAAGAGCCCAAAATTGTGGTCTGTTGAAGCTACAAAAACTGCTATTTATAACTTTGCCATAAATAATAATGGCAAAATAGCTGCTCATGTTGTATACTGAAAATTGCTTTTATTTTCCAAAATCTGCTCATACAACAATCTGAGAAAGTAAGACTGCCAATTAATTTTAATACATTTGTAGTGTACATATATGTACTGGTTACCCATTTCCCACATCTTAAAGTTACAAGCCATTTCTTAGGTAATAATATATTTAAATATGCAATATCCCCAAGGGGAAACAAATACAGAGCCTGTGCTAAATTAATAAGGAGTTTATAATTGTTTGCACTGGCTTTCCTGGAGGTAAAGAAGAAGAAATCCAGGGCGGACCTTAAATTACCTTAAAAAATGTTGGCATCAAAGTAGAGAAAGACGGAAAATGACAGCTACTACTGGTGGAACTTTTCATTAAATACTGTAATCATAAACTGCCAATTTTCACTTAGGAACTAATCAGCTAAGCGAACAGGTAACAGGAAGAATTGTGTGGGGTGAACTCTGCAGGCCATTGAACTCATGCCCCCTCTTGTTGCTCTATGTTCAATGCTGTGTCACAATTCTGCTCCACCAAAGACTGAAAAGAAACATGCCACCTTATTATGGAACTCCAAAGGTGGGGACTGAATCCTTGATGAGTAGCGGGACCATCCATACTCCTAGATAAGGACATTCAACTGCTTAATTTTGTATTTATTCGATTTTATTCATTTCTATGCCGCCCTTCATCTGAGGATTGAAGGGTGGTTTACAGTATAAAAATACAAAATATAATTTGTCTAGCAAAGCCTTTGTGATTTTATGGATTCCTATGATATTTATGTCCTCAATACTGACTTGATTTTCTCCCTAAGAACTTTGCTTCCCACTTCCTTTCCAGCCCTGTTTCTCCACGGGCAAAAAATCTCATTAGACTCAGAGTATGTCAACACAGAGATCACTGGTTTAGCACTAATAAATGGGGCAAGTCCTAGAAATGAGAGGTGGTCCATTTGGAACGAAGGAAGCTGCCTTCTAAAAGACCACTGCACCACCCAGTTTAGCACTACCTACATCAGGGATGGGGAATCTTTTTCTGCCCTAGGCTCACATTCCCTTCTGGGCAACCTTTGGAGGGCTGCATGCCAGTGGTGGGCAAAACCAGAGGCAAAAGTGAGTGAAGCAGCTCATGTAATATTTACTCACATACTCCATCCTCCAAGATGGAGGGCACAAGGAGAAGGGGACGACAGAGGATGAGATGGCTGGACAGTGTTCTCGAAGCTACTAACATGAGTTTGGCCAAACTACGAGAGGCAGTGAAGGATAGGCGTGCCTGGCGTGCTCTGGTCCATGGGGTCACGAAGAGTCGGACACGACTGAATGACTGAACAACAACAACAACCATCCTCCATCCAGAGAAGCAAGAGGCATTGACTGAGGTCAATGACCTTTGGTGTATGAAGGAGATCCAGTGAGAGGTGTAGCATAGGGAGTTCAGAGGGCCAGACAGAGGGGCCCTACCTGTGCTTCACTTTCACTGGAAAAGGCTCCTGAGGGTTGCAGATAGGTGCCTTTCCTGGCCCTACCTGGAGATGCAAGGGATCACCTGAATGTAGATCGCATGCTTTGCCACTGAGTTGTGACCCTTCCAGTGTGTTGAATTTTGCATTACATCCCACGCTATGAGACCTCTGCAACTGGTACCAACTCATTAATTCTCCATGTCTAGGATGAGTGCTGTTACCTTCTGACTTGCAGGGACAAAACCTTTCAACTGCAGACATACCGGTCATTGTCTTCCTGGGACAAATAGCTTTGAGGGAATTTTCTTTAGGATCATGAAGCAGAGGGAAAGGGTTAAGCCCCCTCCACCAGGGCTGCTGTCGCACTCCAGATTAGGAGGCCCAGAGCTATTACTGTACTTTTTCTGTGTATAAGACATTAAAAATAATGTTAAAAAGGGGGCTTATACATGGGGGCAATCTTCCCCCATTTTCTGAATTTTGAGTCCCTGTCTTATACACAGGGGAGTGTTATACACGGAAAAATACAGAATTTTTTTAAAAAACAGAACTCTCAAACAAATGCAAATATATATTTAACATAATGTTCAGTTTGGCCCTCCAAGTGCCATTCTGTCCAGTCCTGATATAACTTTGTCTGGATTCCCTCCACTGCTAATTCATGTATGTCAAAATGGAAAGGAGTGTATTGTTTTAATGGCTATCTGCACAGAGTCCTTGGAAATTTTTAAGAGCTTTAAGATCAGTTCCAGATGAGAGTATTTCTACTGAATGCTTTCACAAAATCTTGGTCAATCCTGATATCAGAGAAAGCACCTGATCAGGCTGTGATCATAGTGATGTGCAAGTGGGAGAATCAACTTATCCACTTGATTAGAAGCACTAAAGCAGCAGATTCAAAAAGGCTTAACAGTGTGCTTTACCAACAGGAAACCAAAAACATTATTAGAGAGCATTTAGTGAACACTAATGTGTATGACATCATTAGAGCTTTAGTGGAGCACTGTTCTACTCAGCAACAGCCTAGTTTTGTAGCCTGAAACAGCACAAAGGGGTAAGGTGGGGAAGAACTATAGTTTAAGAATGGTCGTGTCCATATAACTCAGGGTGTGGAGTTGTAGTTCATCCTAAACATGTCCACAGTCCCAAGTGAATTTAAGTTTTATTGCCATTTGTTAACAAGTTGATGCATCACTAGGGCCTCCAAAATGAAGGGGTAAAAAGCAAAACCCAATGAGATCAAGGAGAGGGAAAGGTGAGGCCATTAAAACGTGTGAAAATATAGATTTGGACAAGAAGTACACACCATTAGTTGATAGCTTGACAATTTATTGTGGAGCAAGCAGTTTTCAAAAGGAGATACAACAATCATCTAAATTTACAAATGAGAAATAGTTTAAAAACAGAAAATGACAAGGAATCCTATCCTAATATATAAATTTCCTCAGATCACAAGGACTGGGACATGAGTCATGATGGTTTGTGAGTGGAGAGAAAACCCCACAGAGACTTGGATGGGAACAACAGGATGCTGAAGCAGAAAACTGAAATGCTATTTCTCTGTTGTAACAAGTCCAATGCATCTACCTCTCAGTTTTCTGGCTGTAGATAATGAAATGGCCACATCAAGCAACTGAGATTTACTGTGTGACTTGTTCCAGATAGATGGTGTGGCACTGAGTTTCATGACAACTATACCAATAAAAATGGGAAGAAAGAGCAAATCGTTTATCATCTTTTTTTCTGCATGGCCTGCCCTTCACTCTGGGTCACCTCATATCATTCAATAAGGTGTTTCTAGCTTGGACAAGGGAGGGGTGTGTGTGACTAAACCGAAATACCAAAACCTTAACTGAGAATACATTTGAACTAAACCATTCTTTAGTACATTTTAGAAGCATTCTTTGGGCATAGATTAAATTTCAGGTTGCCAGGGAAGATCCTTTAATAGCTTGGAAACGAGATAGCAGTAAGATTACAGGCTCTATTAAATGCAGCTCCATACTATAAGAGAATAAATAACAGAAACCACCAATTTTTAAAACCACTATGAATCAGCAAGCCTAGCCTGAAACAACAAGCCCACAAAATAAGGTATTTCTGATCTCTCCCCAGGGAGGCACGCCTAGTGCCATCTTTATTCAGTTTTAGGCACCAGGCAAAGAATTTTCTCTTATTTACTGGGGTTTTTGACTCTTGATTTGAAGGGTGGTAGCATGGCCTCTTTGGGTAGGACAGGACCTGTAGTCCTGCCTTTTTCTTCAGCAGTGTTTTTAGCCTTTTGTTTGAACTACTGTCTTTTTAGGGCTTGGGGTTGTTGTTTTTTTGGTTCTTAACTGATTTTAGCATAAGTCACTCAGCCTCACTTTGTAAGAAAACCAACTAACAAATACAATAAAAATAACAGCCAAACTAAACACCTTGCTTCAATCACTAGTGTTTATACATTGATTTCGACTTCATACACATTATGAGAGCCACTCTTAGTGTACAGAATCCAGTAAGGAAAGCCTACAAAAAGTGCAGCCCATCTCACGGAATGTTGGCTCCATTTCCTGCCTGAACATCTGTGTTCATATACAAGGAATCTACAACTCCAGCGGTTATCATTGACAGAAGAGGGAGGGAGCGCCTTCTTGTAGCGACAGAGGCTAGGATTATACAGTATTGGAGGTCTGCTGCTTCTCAGCCCCCCTAAAGATACGTGGAGCGGGGAGAGAGGGGAGTCGTTCTGTTCTGCCAAAAGAGAGGAAGGGCAGGCGCACCCCTCTGCTTCCCTTCCACATTTTACCCATTACTGCCACTAACGCAGCTTTACAGCGAGCCCATCCCATCCCTTTCTTGCCTCATCAGATACATGCAGGCTGGGAGGATAGAGAAATCCATCGTGTTCCGGGTGCCATGCGATCAGCCACTATCGATCTCGCCGTCAAATCCTGCCCTCCGGGCATTACAGAGCCACCGAGGCGAAGGGAAGGAAGGCGGGCAAGAGCTTGCCTGCCTCCCAGGATCCGAATCCCAGGGGGGCGAATAGGGGTCCTTCTCTCCACCCCCACCCCCGCGCTCCGGGATGCTCGCCTGCTCTTCCTCCCTCGCGGCTAGCAAACCACCCAAACGGCGCGCCACTCCCCGCCTCGACAGGAATCTCTGCAGCGTTCAGCCAGGGGGCTCCCTGCGCTTGCAGGGAGGAAGGAAGGAAGTCTCTGGAAGTCCGCGGGCTGCGAGGGGCTAAGGCGCGCTGCTCGCCCGGGCGGCCCGCCCATCCCGCGCCATCCACCCATCTCGTCCCCCCAAAATACTCACAGTGGCACCAGCCCAGGTGGCAGCACCAGTGCAGGCGGAAACAGCGCCCGTGGCTGTGCGTGGTGCACAGCGACAACCCGTCGCAAGGCTGGAAGTCGGGTCTCCCGGCGCAGCTGCGGGCCAGCGCTTGCGCCTCGTCCAGTTTCTCGCTCTTGCCCGCCACCAGAGAAGCGGCAGTGGCGTTGGCCACCGCCCCAGTCCCGCTCATGGCGCTGCTGCTGGTTCTGCCGCCGCCACCACCACCTGCAGCCCGCGCCGAGCCGCGCACCTCCGCCGAGTCACTCCCGCCTGCGCGCACACAAGGCGCAGCGGGGCGGCGAGCGGCGCTTCTGGCCAGGAGGGACGACGCCACGGGCTAGCCCGGCCGCGCCTGGAGCCACCCTGGCTTGGCGCCCGGCTCCGCCTCAGCCGCCACAGCCCGCCCCTCCAGCGGGTGAGTGGGTTGGCGGGAGGGTGGGGCTCTGAATGAGCGGGCGAGGGAATGAGGGGAAGTCTGCCGCGGGGACTCCGCCAGACGCCTCGTGAGCAGGAGGAGGGCGGCAGAGGGAGAGGAATCCTCCCGAGAGACCAAGAGCGGCCAGCCCTCGCCGCCCTCCGAGGACGCGCAGCGGCTCCTGGGCTGGCAGCCCCTGCTTCAGGCGAGGCGAGGGAGGGAGGGGCGCCCGGTGCCCGCTCCCCACCCCCTGGCAGCCAGTCAGAGCGGCAGGTGGGCCTCTCTTCTCTCGAGGGACCGGTTACCAAGGAGCCTCACCTGCCCTTGGGGAAGGAGGGAGAGGAAGCCCCCACCCCACCTGACCCCGGGCTCCAGCAGACCCCCTGCTGCTGGAAGCCATATCGAATGCATCGTCAGCTGCTTCCACAACCGCTGACTGGGAATCAATTAGGTGGGCGGGTTTTTGTTTTGTTTTTTTAAATTTTATTTAGTCAGAGGCAACCATTTCTCTCTTGACAACACTCCATCTGGTACCTAGCGGCGGCCCCGCTTTCCCGGCTAACCTTTCCACGCCGCTCCGATCTCGCCACCCCATCTATCTGGACCCTGCGGGCTTGTATAGGAGCAATTCCGCAACGTAGCGATACGGGACATCTGTTATAGACGTGCAAATGCTCCTAGCAGGGCTCCCCCGTCGGCTTTGCAAGACATACACTAAATAATAAACGCGGGTGGCTTGAAGCAAGCTGATTTCGTATAAATATATCATAAGCTGATAAGCGTATATGAATGAAGCCCTGCTTCTTTTTGCGTGGGGTTGATAATTGCTCCCTCCTTGGCTCAGTGCGTTCCAGAAGAAAAGGAAGGCAAAGCAAGAGTTTGTCCGAAAGGCCATGCAATGGCATTCAGAATGCTCTACTGTTGCATGTCTCTCAGCGGTGCTAGATTTCAGATGCTTTATCTAGGGTTTGTGTTTGCTTTTGGAAAATGAGGCACAGCAGAGACTCTGGTATCTTTATGATACAGTATATGGTTTATTTGGTCCATGGGGTCACGAAGAGTCGGACACGACTGAACGACTGAACAACAACAACAACAATATGGTTTATTCACACACACACACAACATGAGCCTATGATGGAGAGGTTCTCAGCATTGACACTCCAAGCGGGTCTTGTTTCTCCCATAGCTGCAGCCTTGGATGCAAACGGAAATCAGACATCCTGCTCTGACTCTCTCCAGCTTGCTGCCTTTAACCATTAACCATCTGTCACCTTTTTTCCTCTAGATCAGGGGTGGCCAACTCCCCAGAGACTGGGAGCTACTCAGAGAGTTAAAAACTGGCAGTGATCTATTGTTGAGCTTTTTTTAGGGAGCAGGAAAGCCCATTTGGGGGGTGCAGGGCTTTTTTTAGGGGAGCCAAAGTTGTTTAGCTTCTTTGGGGGGAGCCAGTGATCTACCACAGTCGCCCAGTGATCTACTGGTAGATCCCGATCTACCTGTTGGACGTGCCTGCTCTAGATCATATCACAGCCAACCCTAAAACTCTCCTTCAAACTCTGCCTTTGTCTTATTAACTAATTCTGAGTTGGAGGGGGGGCTCCTCCCATTTGCCATTTGGCACAGAGCCCCCTCTCTTTGGCTTTCCTAATGGCAAAACATTTTTAGAAGCCAAATACCTTTGCGAATGCAACATCGCACATGCAATGTCACACATGTTGACCCCCACAATCTTCCTAACAATTTGGTGCCTCTGACTGCAACACAGTCAGATTCTCAAAGCCATGCATTCTTTCCTGTCCCCGCCACATTTTTACTTCCTTGAATATACAGAGGCATTTCTGTCAATCTCCTGTGCTCTGGCCAATCAGTCCAATGCCTGTTCTGGACAGACCTCATAGAAAGAGTGTTCCTACCGGGGCTGACTTTCTGGCAGTCTGATCAATCCCATAGTTTTTCTGTTTAGAGACATATTGGAGGGACCTCTTTGCCATAACTGTACTTTTGGATTAAAAATGTGTGTAATGGTCCAATTTCCTACATAAGTGCTGTGGTAGTGCTATTGCGATAAAAATGGCAAGGTTGCAGTACTACCAAATAAAAATGTTACCAGCCACCACTGAAAATACAACCAACATAAAGCAATAATTAAAATCAACGTTAAAAATAAAATACAATGGAGCAGAAAGACTATGGTATCTTTAATGCCAGAAGTGGGGGAGGTGTGAAGCACTTGAAGGATTTTTTTTTTTTTTTTTGCCTTTGGTGGTGTTGCAGCAATGAAAAGGGCAAATGCAGTGTTAGGAATTACCGTATTAAGAAAGTTGCAAATGATAGGTCAGCAAATAAATCCACATTAAGGATACAGTACTGTGTTTTGTTCTGATTGCACCACTTCAAAAATAATACAGATGAGATAAAAAGGACTGAAGAAAAAGGAGTTAGTTTTGACAGTAATGTGCAATTAACTTTTTATATGACATATGGAGAGAGCACAGAAGTTGTTCACAATTGTCTTTCAGTGTTCAGTAAAATCGTTGGCATTAAGTTCTATTTGCCAGTGAGCTACAGCCAACCACAAGGATCTTGCTTGTGACATGAAACCCTCTTCTTTTGTATAGGAGATGCCGGTCTGAGGTTAGAGTGGGGGGGGGGGGGACATAGGTCGATTGTCTCTCTAATTTCTTAAATGCCAGAAGGCTTTTGGTTACTCTTTTAATAACAGGGTAGAATCAATTACCCTTTGTTATAAATTATTTTAAAGGACAACTATGCAATGCTGGTTGTCTTGGTCCTAGTAGTACATTGTAGAGAGCAGAGTGTTTTGGTGTGATAGATTGCCTGGTCCTGTGCCTCATCCTCCAGATGTTGTTGGAACCCAAATCCTATCAGCCCAAGCCACTGTGATCAATAGTCAGGATAATTGGAGTTGTGCTCCAGAAACATTTGGAGGGCCACTGATTCCCCACTCCTGATTGGTGGCAGCATATTTGACCACAGGGCTCGGAGCTGCCTAAATGTGGTTTCTTCCCATAACTGTGTGGCAGAGCTATCAATTTAAGTAGGTTGAATTGCATATATGCAGTTTTGTTTGTGTCATAATAATGTAACAGGCTTGCCTTCCTTGAGTCTTAATGTTTATTTGGCCACTTTTAAATTCTTAATAGATTTGGTATCACAGGCTGGCCTATTTCTCTTGCAGCACACTTCTATGAATGTTTTCTCAGGAATTAAGTGAGGTTGGATTGAGCTTGGGAGTATACATGCCTACCTGGAGAAAGCATCACTGAACCCAATTGTACTTACAATGGTATTAAAGGAGGCAGTGATGGCCACCAACTTGGATGGCTTTAGAAAAGGGCTAGACAAATTCATGGAGCAGAAGGCTATTCAGTTACTAGCTACAATGGCTATGTACTGGCTCCACTGCCAGAAGCAATATGCTTGTGAATACTGTTTGCTGAGAACCACAAGTGGGCAGAATGTTTGTGCTTATTGTGTTGATTACATTTATATACCACCTTTGCTTCCAAAAATCTCAAGGTTGTGTACTTGGTTCTCCTCTCTGTTTCATCCTGCAACCAGGGGCGTACGAAGTGGGGGGCGGAGGGGGCGGGTCGCCCTGAGTGCCACTCGGGGAGGTGACAAGATGGCCCCTGCCTCCCCTCAGCTGTAGAGTGGTCAAGGGCACGCAGCGTCCGTACGGGCTGCCGCACGTGCACACTCCGTATGGGATATCACACATGCGCAGTCTGTACAGGATGCCATTTGGGCGGCAGCCTGTACGGTTGCTGTGCAAGCGGCAGCCTGTTTGGAGTGCGCATGTGCAGCATCCTGTATGGACTGCCCTGTCCTGAGTCCCGGAGAGGTTCCCTCCGCCACTGTCTGCAACAACCTTGTGAGGTGGATTAGGCTGGAAGATGGTGACTAGCCCGGGGTCACCTAGTTAACTTCCTGGCTGAGTGAGGGTTTGGACCCTGGTCTCCCAGGACATGGTCCAACACTCTAACCTTTACACCACAGTTGCAGGCTTCCCGCAAGCATCTGGTTGGCCACTGTGAGGATGAGATGCTTTACTTGATGCGCCATTGGCCTGATCCACCACATCTTATGTTCTTAAGATCATCTTCATATTTTTGAGCAATAGTTCCACATGGTATCCGAGTACCCACGCAGCTGCATTTCCCTTTACTTCTCTCCTGTATCTTAATTTTTTTTCTTTGATAACTTCTACTATACTTTGCCTTTCCCCTTCTTTCTTATACTATCTGCAATCTCAGTTCTTTAAGTATAGCTAAAACATCAACATGCACACACAAAGCAAGTTTATGGGAATCTAAGGATTGCAGGCATACAAGATAAGAAAAACTAGGGAGAGGAACCCAAAATAACCCAGTGGCCATGGAATGCAGACTGAGTTTGGGGGGAGAGGGACAGAGAGAACAGAAAATCCAAATGGGATGGGAAATGGAATGGAGTATCCTGGAAACAGGAATATTCTGCTCCACAACATTGAGTACCAGGTCCCACTAGCCTCTTACTATATTTGGTTGCATACTTTCAGTGTTTTATCTCTCTCTCTCTTTTCTTCTTTCCACTTTTGGGAGGTTGGGTTATATTGGCCATCTTATTCAGTTTTTTAAATTTGCAATGAATATGAATAGAAGTAGTAATTTTAAAGGATTACTGCAGAATTGCAATACAGTTCTACATTTCTATCACTTCTCCTTCCTAGTTTACTCAAAATGCCTTCAATATTGCATCCAAAATAAATTCAGTTGTGCACTAGATATAACAAAGGGTTTTGCGGGGAGTGGTTCTTTCTCCCTCAGTAATCATACTTTTGTGAAAAGCACTAAAGCAAATGCTTCTTTGAGGTAGTAGAAGTAATCACATCATTTGTGTTTGTGAATGTATATATTTGCTTTTTCCAAGATAAACTTGGCAACGGAGAATGTAATCTTATGCCAGTACAGTATAAGACAATGAAGACTCATTGGTTGGAATCAACATTTGCATACTCCTAATTCCACACCACTCATATAGGTAATAAGTATTGTTAAAGGAAACAGCAAGCATGTGACAGAGGCATCTATGAAGATTAAACTGTTAGGAGAATAGATGCTGCCTGTTCCCGGAAGGAACGTGAATAGGCTTGTGTACTTGAAAAGACAATAGTACTTGAGCTGTGATAATATGCATCATCTCCGCCCCATGCATTTAAAGCACATCCAACATCCATTTATAGGACATGACTTCCCCCAGAGAATCATGGGAACTGTAGTTTATTATGGATGCTGGGGGTTTGTAAATCTGTGGGGGAAACTACACTTCCCATTATTCTTTGGAAGAAGTTGTGTGCTTTAAATGTATAGCACACATCTAGATTCTTCAAAACCAGAGTGCTAAGGACGAGTGCTGGTTTCAAAGTGAGCTTGTTATCTACCACCAGTCTCTGGATTGTGGTGCAGATAATATGCTGGACATTCTTTCCTTGGAGCAGCTAGAACAAGGCATATGTGTGTTAACGGATTCAATATGTGAGCCCAGGTTTTTGCCAGATCCAGCTAATCGTAAATCACAGCATGAACAGAAAGAATTTCCCATCGTTTCCAAGCATGTGGTATTCTAAGATGGTTGCTTTCAAGGACAGATTTCATAGGGGAAAATAGATAATTAGTTAGAGCCAGTCACAGCTGGGGCAAAGATGTCAAAATACAAGCAATTCATTTTATGTTCTCGTCATTAAATATTTTGCAGTGCAGGCATGATTTTAACCTTCCTTTTAAAGACCAGCAAAAATAGCATGCAGTTTGCAATACGGCCAGAGCTAGATGCGCAATACAATCCTGCTGTGTGCAGATGAGAGAAAGAGAGTCATTTAAATTGCTGTTTCCACTTGCTCCTTTGCAAGCACTACTGTGCAGCTGCCAGACTCCTTTCAGAGTTGAGAGAAAATAAAAGTGGTGGATAAACACTGCCTAAAAGGAATTTATTAAGAACTCTTTTTGACAGAACCTGAACGGCCTTTTCCTGTACTCTCTCGTATTCAGAGTATAAACTTGTCTCTGTGCCATCATGAATGTAATACTTAGGTTCCCTCTGGATGTTTAGTACTGCTGGGGACAGCAATAAAAGTCAAGGCTTTCCTCTCCCATAGCATGCTGATGTGATTCCCCCCTTCCCCCCCTTTACTCTTTGGAAAGATCCCTGTGGGCTAGTCCATTAATGGAAGAAGAGTGCACTGGCTTAACTCTTATCTTAAAAAAAATCCACAACAGCTTGCATAAATATTGGGTATTTGTGCAGAGAGAATATAGGAGCTTCAATGCCAACAGCAAAAGTTCCCACCACTTGGAGAACTATGTCATTAAACAAATTATAGCATTAACAAATAAAGTAACGCCTGCGGAAACTTGTGGTACAGACTTATTGGAGCTGTTGTAGAATGGCATCATTTTAATCCACACTGCTGTCTGCCTAAATCTTTCAAAGTGATGTGTTGTTAAAAAGCTTTAGCTGTGTATCATAATTGTTGCTGTTGTTTAGTGGTTTAGTCATGTCCAACTCTTCATGACCCCATGGACCAGAGCACACCAGGCACTCCTGTCTTCCACTGCCTCCCACAGTTTGGTCAGACTCATGTTGGTAGCTTCGAGAACACTGTCCAACCATCAGGTCCTCTGTTGTCCCCTTCTCCTTGTGCCCTCAATCTTTCCCAACATCAGGGTCTTTTCCAGGGAGTCTTCTCTTCTCATGAGGTGGCCAAAGCATTGGAGCCTCAGCTTCAGGGTCTGTCCTTCCAGTGAGTACTCAGGGCTGATTTCCTTCAGAATGGATAGGTTTGATCTTCTTGCAGTCCATGGGACTCTGAAGAGTCTCCTCCAGCACCATAATTCAAAAGCATCAATTCTTCGGCGATCAGCCTTCTTTATGGTCCAGCTCTCACTTCCATATGGAGTGTATCATAATATAAGTTGCAATTATTCTTTTAGAGGTATAAGCACTGGTTTTATATATTGTGACTTCTGGAGGAACTGCATGGCTATTGCAAAATACTGGCCCTCAGTCATTAGGGTGAAGCTGTTGCATCAGGCAGGAAATCTGGATTTATGTGTGTCAGAATTTCACCCCTCTCCCCTAACCATTACTACTGCCTTGACCTAGACTGCCTCGTTGCTCTTCTGAGGCTGGCAAGGAAAAGTCTGTGGTACCAATGCCTAGTGAATTTTTCATATGCAGCACTATCTTGCACATGGCGATGCCATCAAAGAAAGCTGGCATCATGGGCTCTTTCACTGGTAGCAGAAGCATACTCCTAAACTCCTACCTCACCTCAGCCTTCACTTCAAGCTCCTCTTCTGCTGCTTGACTGACTGGGGAACTCTCTGTAGGGCCAACATCCTTCAGAGTCTATTCAACTACAAGCAGTGAAAACGGCTGAAATTATGTCAAATGAGGGCCATGCAAGAAGATGGGGCTACAGGCAAGCTGTCCAGGGCCTAGGACAAGGAATGGTTGTGAGCTGTTGGCAGGGATGGAAAGAGCTTTGGAAAAAGCTCACAGTGTCTAAGGACATGAGAAACACTGAGCAATGCAGGATGTTGACTGAGAGCCAGGGCAGCTTTTAGGAGACAGAACCAACTAGGCACTGGCAGGAAAATAAGGGACTTGAAACAATGGCAGCAAAGGCATTGATGTGAACAAAACTGGGGCAAGAAAAAAGATGGGGCTGCAGACAAGCTATGCAGGACCTACAGTAGGTCTAAGAATGGTTATGCGCTGTTGCCAAGAATGGAAAGTGTGTTGGAAGTCAGAGAAGTGTGGACCAGACAGGCAAGAGGGGCAAAGGGTTGCCAAGTCTATCCAGGAGAGGCTGTCTATAAAGGGATGCACAGAAGGATTCTAGCTGGTGCAAATTCCCACTTCACCAGAGTACAATGATGAGAAAAGCTGCAACACATGGAATTCTTCCTTCTATGTAAGTCTAACAAGCACAAGAACCCTCTTACAGGCTATATGTGGATACTCTAAGGAGGGAGCTAGGTTTAAGAGGAAGGAAATGAATTTCAGAAACTACTTAGAACTGAAACCCATTATGGAGGGCGGAAAGTTATAGTTTGATTCTATTTCTGAGAAAGTAACATTAGTTCTAGTTACTATTCTGTGGTTAGCACATTAATGCAATAGGGTGTGGTCATTTCAAGACTGAGTGGCATGGGAGAAGGATGCACAATCCACTGTTTGAATTTATTTAGAACATTTTTATCCTACCAATTCTCTAAGGAACATACACAGTCCCTCTCCCTTCTATTTTATTCTCCAAACATCATGAAGTACATTTGGCTAAAACCTCACCTACCAAGCTTCAAGGCTGTGAGGATTTGAACCCGGGTCTCCTTGTCTAATGTTCTTAACCAACACATGTCACCAGCTCTCCTGAATAATCATGAATAGAAAACTCAGCATCTTAAGGCCTGCCATATTGGCAATGCCTGCACAGCTCCCTTTGGCCAGTAACCAGAGGCAGATTTAGGGCAGCATAACTAGTTCCACCACACTGGGTGCTGAGCTTAGAGGGCACCTCATATTATTTAGGGACGTTTTTAATATCTAACGCTGTATTGTTTTAACATTCGTTTGGGAGCTGCCCAGAGTGGCCGGGGAAGCTCAGCCAGATGGGCGGGGTACAAATAATAAATTATTATTATTATTATATATAACTATGATGTATGGAAGGTGAGAGGCAGGGGAGCAGCAAATTTTGGCTTCGTACCAAGAGCCACTGAAATTTCAAAGACCCAAGTTTGCCCCTGGTTTGATTTGCCAAATGAGGCAGCCTGGTGGGCCAAATTTGGCCAGTGGGCTGGCGATTCCCAGCCCCAGTTCTAGGTGCTTTGTGATACTAGTTTTGAGTGTGAGATCAGGAAAGGACACTCTAGAAAGGCACATGTGATTCATTAAAATAGCTTTATTTAGGGAAAAAATCCTTGCTGAATCCTGGTGATTTTACTTTTGATTTCCTGGATTCCAGAAATAATTAGTCTGAGAAGAAAGGTTTGGACAATCTTATGGCCTCAGCGCTGTAATTCAGACTCAGAGGTTGGTATAGCACTATTGGAAGCCCTTTTTGCTGGCACCATTGGTTCTTATGGAATCCCTGATACATTATTTCCAGCAGGCCCTAAAATCAATTTTCCTGAAGGCACTTATTCTGTACTTGCTGATACAGAAATTCCAAATTATGCAAGAGAAACAGACTCAGGAATTTGGAGATCACACAGGTTTGAAAAGGATTTAGAGAAGGCAGACAGCAAGAACGAGGCACTTGTTTATGCTAGACTGAAGAGCATTTGAAACATCAGTTGCTGAGATTCATTGGCCACCATCAATGTGTAAGAAGGTGGAACTGAGCTTTCCAAGGCTGAGAGTTCTGTTTCTCAGCCACATTTCTCTTCAGCCGTGTTTATCCACTTCACTGCATTTCATCTCTGAAGTGGTCTTTTTTACTTAGCACACATTAATTGTGGAAGAGCAAAGGTCAGAATGATAGCTATCAGAAGCGGGTGAAATTGAGATACCCTCCTCTGAATTTATTTGGAACTATCTCCTGCCAGGCAGCGGGGCTTTGCATCAGCTCCTCCCTTCAGGAGAAGCCAGTGCAAAGCCACTACACCACCAGGCGGGTGTGTGTGTGTGTGTGTCTCCCCCTCTGCCCAGTAGCAAAGCTGGATAGAGGAACGCTTCTCCTTTTGTTGACTTGGCATGGGGGGGGGGAGAGGCCTTCCACAGAGCTTTGGCATCTGTCCCTCTTTGCTCCAGAGTCCAAGGAGACCAGCAGCAAGCTGGACGGCATAATGGGGGTAACACCCCTTGAGAGGGAGGGGCACCTGAGGTGGCTGCCTCACCCAGCCTCATGGGCAGGTCGACTTTAAATGTGGTCAACAAAGAAATGGAGGGAAAAACAGTGGATGTAGAAAGTCACGTACACTGTATTTTTCAAACTCTGAGCTCCCCCCCCCCCAGTTGTCTTTCCCTTTCTGAGCTGTTAAACCAGAGTCCACGATAATCTCATGGAGAGGCTGAGTAGTTTCATATTAGACATGAAAGTATTATGTTTTCAAGTGAGACCCTCAGGCACAATTCCAAGAAGGTATGATAAAAAGCATGCTGCAAGCAGCAGTATTTCACTCACATAGGCAGGATACATAGATGTGTACATTGTATTAGAATCAGAAGAGACACTGACAATGTTCTACAATGCGCTGTGTTTTAGTTTGGACTGGAACAGTCAAAAGTATTGGAATGGGAAAACCAGACTGCTTGCAGTGTAATTACAACTTGCTGTTCTGAGTTCCCACAAGTGATGACCACTCTTTCAGAGGAGGGCTGCCCAAGGCTACAAGCTTCTGCAGAAAGGCACTGGGCTGTAGTTTGGGTATGTCAGGATTAGCCTCAGCATACTTCTGCAATTTTGCTAGAACCGTAGGCAACCCTACCTCAGAAGCATAGAACATGGGACCACCCCTATGTCTGGGCCAGCCATAGCCATTGATGTAGATGGTATCAATAGCTTCTGGACAAGAAGCTATTCCATCGGATAATATCCGGAAACCCTCATTGGCAAGGGAATATAGGCAGCGTTCCAGGATCTCATCTAGGCTAATGGTGCGTACTGAAATACCATGAGCACTTCTGTACTCAGTAAGAAAACTATGAAGCCACGGATCTGAGTTTGCTACCCTTCCCCCAGGTTTATCATATTGGTACCAACCCTTCCCAGTTTTCTGGCCATATCTCCCCTTCTCGCACAGAATATCAGGGAGTGGGCTGTATCGTCTGCCCTCTCGTTGACGAGGAGGTGTGCCAATAGGCAGGCTGGGTCCAGTCAGGCCTTGCCCTTCCCTAGATCTCCAGCCCACATCAAGCCCAGCAAGGTCTGAAACACGGAAGGGACCCATTTTGAAACCAAATTCCCCCAGAGCTTTGTCTACTTCCTCTGGAGTACTGCCCTCTTCCAAGAGGAAGTATGTTTGCTCAGTGTAAGAATTCAGCATTCGGTTCCCAACAAAACCAAAACAGTTCCCTACCACAACCCCAATTTTGCCCATAGCTTTGCCAACTCTCATGGCTGTGGCAATGGCAGTGGGAGATGTTCGCTGACCATGGATTATCTCTAGTAGCTTCATTCTATTAGCTGGTGAGAAGAAATGGGTACCAATAACTTGCTGAGGGCGGTTTGTGACAGAAGCAATCTCATCAATATCAAGGCAAGAGGTGTTCGTGCACAGAAAGGCCTCAGGTTTGCAGACTGCTGATAACTTCTGGAAGATTTCCTTCTTCAGAGCCATATCCTCATACACAGCCTCAATAACCATATCTACATCCTTCAGTGCACCAAAATCCAGTGTGAACTGAGGCAAACCAGGCATAGAGGCAGCCAGTGTTTGGCCATTCTGTTGCAGTCTTAAAACTTCCCGTTCTAAAAGAGCTGTGATAGTTCCTCTAGCCAGCTCCAAATGCTTTTTATCCTGTTCAAGAGCCACTACAGGAATTTTAGCCTTGACCAGAGATGCCACGATGCCTTGTCCCATTGTCCCTAAACCTTGTGATAAAAAGGGCAGGGAGAGAAAAGAGAAGGAATAATTAGAAATGTTCTACAGAGAGGAGCTTATTAGGCAACCTTTTAACTAACAATAATGTATAGACAAATAAATTGAGGGGGGAAACTATTGAGAAGATCCACATCTGAATTAACATTACCATCCTGAAAAGTAAAGAAACTGCTGCAAGGCTGAAGATGGAAAGCAACGTTAATGTCTGTGCAAGTGAGCTGGGATTATGCATTTCATAGGGGATTCTGTTCAATAGCTACTAGAAATTGCACTCTCCTCCTGTTCTTCCTCTATGCATGAGTGGAGGAGATAAGCTATGTAGCAATTCATTGTTGCTGTTTTGCCAAACTCCAGCAAACTATATTTTTACACAAATCATAGTTATTAGGTTTGGACAAAATGGCTGCAAATCCCCACTAGATACTTCTAGTCTCCTCCACCTATAGAAAGAAGATGATGAGGGAATGTGCAAGCCTAAGGCTCTTGGATGCTTGTGTTCATAATACAAAGTATGGTGTACCATCATATCAGAATGCAGCCAACATAAAGTTGTAGCAGAATAGGAATTCCTCACAATCAAGTGACCTTTTTATCTGATTAAACATCTTTTCTGTCATGAAGTGTGGTGGTTACCTTCTTGCATGTGGCGCATGCTTTCAAAACCTATTGATCTTCATTTATTCCAGAAAGGCTGCATCAAACTCTATTAGTCAATGTTTCCCAAAAGCCTTCTGCTGAAAGCTTTATGGAGCCTTACACATGGTGCTTCCTCAGTGAGATAGCTATCTAGGTTGGCCTGCTAAATGCTCAATACATTCTAGTTTCAGCCCACTGATTTATATTTGGACTGTTTCTCAATGTACGTTCTGGGACAGCTACCTGATGAGGATCAGATCAAAATCCCTTTGTACTGCAGGGGCCAAAGATCAGAATGAGGAAACTTTGTAATAAAACAATATTTAGAACCAGCTGTCAATGTCTGAGGCTTGCTAAAGGGGTCAAAACTATGTGACTAACACTTTTGCTGCACAGTGATTTAATAATGGCCCATATTATCAGGTTTATGAATGTGACTTGTTTTAGCTGGACAAAGAAATACAAACCACAGGGATTAAAAAATTTATCTAAAGCAGCTTTATGAAGAATAGCTGAAATTATGCTGTCAGTAAAACAAGATCAATTCCTAGTAATGCGGGTCAAACAAGGTAGCAATTGGGCTCAGTCCTCCAGTATACTGTGGGATGAAAAATAACTGAATAAAGAGTTTACAAAATCAAAGATGCAATTAAAAGAAAATCTGGAACCTGTTTATCTCTATTTAAATGTTTCCTAGTACTGCTTCTGGAAGTCCTTTCCCCCTCTAAGTCATCTCATGTAGTTTATCTGACCTCAGTACCCATTGTTTTCTAGTTGTATGGTTGATTTCCAGCTGGATCCCTGTATGTATGGGGCCTGTATACTTCCCCATATGGGGCACACAACAGCTTTTTTTGGGGGGTGGAGCTCATTGGGGATTTTTTTTTAAAAAAAAACTCTGCCGCCCACTGCTGTGAACCAAATCTGAATCATAGTGATATCTATAGCTACAATTACGCCTTATTTAAACACACACACACACACACACACACGATCCTGTTTATGAATCTCTCCAAATTTGGCTGTTAGTGGGGAAGGATGAAAAGTCTCTTTTATACACAGAAGAACCTTAGCTTCAAAAGAATATGAGAAAACCAGTTCTAATTAATGCAGAAGATTAATGGAGATTCGAATGGCAGGGCCCAACACTGGCTCTTTGCAACCACCACAGACAAGTGTCGTTACCTTCATTTCGATAATGCTGTCCTTACAAATTAACACCCACACCCTGCTTCTGTATATTACAGCAAAAGAGGACCAAATCAACTTATTAGGTAGCTGAGCACCAGATATGCTCAAGCAGCAATCAGGCATGCTAAATTCATCCTAGCACTGCCTTAAAAAGCATTTCAGATTCAGTTTGCTCGAAGCAGCGAAGCAAGTTTGTAGCAACGCACAGTGACCCATGTATAATGATGGAAAACTTGTTACAGAAAATTCAGTAGGCTTAAAATGTATTGAAACATATTCAGATTGTAAAAGTTCAATTAAAGTGCTGGTTTATTTCAAAGGTCTTTGTAGTCTCTGAAGAATATGCAAATAAGGTGCCAACATGAGGAACAGATGTTGGTAGATGCTAGTGTTTCTACTACATATTCTCTAGATTAATATTAGCTTGGAGTAAGATCCTCCTCTGGGCAAACTATTCTTGCTCCATTCCATTCCAATGATAATTCAGAATTAATATTTCTGTTTTGACCTGTATCTGTATTTCCATAACAGACATATCCATTTTGCATATCTGTCACTTGTCCAGCAGCAAACCTGTCATTTATGATTTCCCATGAAACTCAAAATGGAGACTGTTCCTACAAAAGCCCATGTGGTAATGCAGATCAGGTCGACACACATTTATGTCTGCATACTGAACAATAAACCACATCCCTCCCACATGTGCTGAGCTTCAGGCTCCATGCTGCTTAACATGAATGTCAGTTCTCCAGTGGATGAGTTCATAGCAACTTGAGAGTTCAGGCTTGTTGGCAGATGTAACTTAGGACATAGAGATTTTTGCTCTAAAGGGGTATGAATCATGCAGAGAATGATAATTAAGATTGCAAAGTGGAAGAAGCAAAGGGGCATATGAAGCCACAGTCCTCACGGCTACCTCGTGCGAAGGTGAGCTTGCAGAGAGCTCAGGTTGCACCCACTGCAGCAAAGCACATCCTGTATCTAATAACTGGTGAGGGAGGGAGGGATAGAGGAGGGATGAGATGGCTGGCAGACTCTCAAAATTCAAAGGGGCATTGCTGAGGGCTGGGCTACTTAGAGAGCTGTCTCCCACTGAGTATACCGATCAATATGCAGAACAGCAAAGGACTGTTGAGAGATCTGTGCAGTGCATCAAAGAGCTTCATTTCAGCTGCCTGTATAAAAAATTAATGAAGGCATTATTTTCAGGAGGGGGGGTTGAGAGAAATAGGAGACGGCAAAATGGGAAGAGTGGCTTGCTACAATGAGATGAAAGCTTCTTAAAAGGTACTTGTCAACAAAACATATTGGGATGAATACATCCTCAAATGATTAAGTACGTTTCAGTAAACAGCCTCTGAGCAAGGGAAAAGCAGTCTTTGAAACCCAAGCCTGACAGCCCCTTTTTCTTGCTGAACTTTTACCCATGGTAGCCAGAAGCAAACGAGCCTTTATTGGCTGTGTAGGTGTAGGTGCACCTTCTGTCACCTCCGCATGACACCTGACAAAAATATCTTCTGCATCTGTTGCAGAAGACCTACTTTCAAATGTCGCATTCCAAACACTGGAATTTCATAGATTCAATACATTATTATTATTCTGGCTGAGCAAAACAATCTCCCTCTACTTGACTGATCATAGAAGAGGAAGGGACAATGGGCCATTGGTTTCCTTTTCTCCCCCTGTATTGGGATTTTTACAAAAAGGCATATCAAACTGTCCAGAATTAGAGGTGGCAACCTTAAGTAGAAGCAAGGTGACAAGATTCAAAGGGAGGCTGAGCTCCAGGATCTTTAAACAGTGATGCAGCTACTGAGAAGGGAAGCCAGGAGGGACTGAAGAGGTGATACACCAATTTTGGATCTCCTGCATGCAAATTAGGTAATGCTTAAGAATGAACAGGGAACAAAATAGGAACTTTACAACTGGTACTGAGAACGAGATATCAAGAAATGGCTTAACTCATGGAATCCTATAGTCTTACCTATCACAGCCGCTCTCCGGACTGGCTGAGGGACTGCAGTTTTCCAAGATGCTCCACTGGGCAATGCCCACTTCTCCACCAACCTTTGTGCAAAGAAGGCATATTGCAATGCCTTAGCCTGTCCTGAAGTCAAGAGGAACATGAACAGCTCTCTTTCTCTGCGAATTCCTTCTGCAAATGGCAAGTACACAGAGGCTTTTACAGCATGGAAACACATTTCCGGCGAGAGGCACCCACCGGCCTGCTTCTTCACCTTCACAAAAGCTGCATCAAGAACGGCTTCCATGTTGGGTAGCCTGGGAGTTTGTTTTTGGCAGAGCCTGCGAGGGCCCAAAGGCTGTCCTGTAGGGACGGAGAAATCAAGACGATAAAACTAGTCAGTCCATATATTTTCCTGACAAACTTAAATTAAATTCTTGTCCATCTGCAGCTGAAACAAAGTCTCACAATGCAGCTCTCTGGACATGGCCCTGTAGGTAGGAGTTGATCCACTGTAAAACAGTGCCATCAATACCAATCCCACAGAGTTGGTCCAGGAGGTAAAGCTAAGAAGTAAAGGACCCTGAACAATTAACTCCAGTTGAATTTGACTATGGGGTGCGGCCCTCAACTCCACTTTCAGGCTAAGAGAGCTGGTGTTTGTCCACAGACAGCTTTTCAGGTCATGTGGCCAGCATGACTAAACTGCTTCTGGTGCACGGAACACCAGAAGCCAGAATGCATAAAAATGCCATTTACCTTCTCAACACTGCAGTACCTATTTATCTACTTGCGCTGGTATGCTTTTGAACTGCTAGGTTGGCAGGAGCTGGGACAGAGCAATGGGAGCTCACCCCATTGTGGGGATTTGAACCGCCAACCTTACGAGGATTCCATAGTCAACAGTATCAAAAGCTGTTGACAGAATGAGAAGCAGAGGCAGAGCCATATTCTCCAAGCCCTGCTCTCAACATAGGATACACCAGGGTCACCAAGATTGTTTTGGTCCTAAAACTGTGCCTGACCCAGACTGAAATGAATCCAGTTAAGTATTTTTAAAGTACCGGTATGTTTACTTATAAACACTAAGTTCAATGGAACTTACCACTTAGAGTATTTAATGTTTATTTACACTTTAAAAAAAGTGTAAAAAGGGATATTCTAACCCTTATGCTTGCAGAGAGGAATTTCAAACCTCACTGCAGTAAAGAATTTAAGCACCCTACATTTCCCAAAAGTATATTAAAAACGGAGGCAATCTAAATTGAGCCATATTAAATATTTTCATCTCCCCTGAAATCTGACCTAAGAAATACACAACATTTTAAATTCCAATCACAATCCTAGATCACATCTTGGAAAATATTTTGAGTGTTCTACAAAACAGCAGTCTCTGAAACACCCTGCAGGTTTCCTTATTTTGTTTTTAGGAGATAGAGGTGGGAGAAAATATTGTCATGATTGTTGATAATGATGAGGACGCTCTCTTTGCAGTTCATGTTACTGTCAATATAGACAAAGCCAAGATAATATACATTGTATTATTTATGGGACATAACTCTCTCAAACCTTTACAAAAAGAAAGATGAGAAAATATATCCAGATATTTCAGTGTACCACCTTATGGTACAAGGACTTCAACCGCATATATCAAAAGGCTCGTTTACAACATGCAAACACCTGGTTATTTAGGATTCCTTGTAAAGGCAGGGCAATCCACAGGGAAGCTGAGCCCCTGGAAGCAGAAGAAACTGGAAAGTGAGAACATAAGAATGGTCAGGAAGTGCCATATATCATCTGGTCCCTTGAAGAAAAGCACTTGTCTGGACTTGCCTAATTTGATGCAGAGATATTCCTGTTGTGGTGGTGTTGGGAAAAGATTAAACAAAAATAATGAGTTAAGGGTTTCTACTGGGACTTCTCCTGCTCCAGGTTCAGCACATCTATTCTATAATATAGAATCGTTCCTTTCCCAAGTGGTCCCTTCTATCCATGGCTGTACCTGCCCCATACCTGACATCATGTACAGGGTAGGTGGGCATGGTTTGTGGGAAACAGCCTCACAGGCCAAACTGTAGGTAGTGAAGTGTTTGCTGTAGGAGTGCATCTGAGCCCCACCCCAAACCTGATGCAGGCACACTCTTTGTCAGCAATTACTGATCTTTTCCAATTGATTCTTAGAGATGAGGTTTTTGTTTTGTTTGTTTTTGGCAGGGGACCCACTCAGACAAGAGCACCCCCCACCCCAAACTCTGCTTGAAACGCCATTGAAAAATTACGGCCGGCAACATAATTACAGTAAGGTCTGCTTTGCAGGAAACCTTCCTCAGACATACAGATTACTGGGAACTGAAACGCTCCGAACTTTGTTGTGTCATGTGTAGAATTACCAACAGTTAAATGGTAACCATTTTTATTTTATTTTTTAACATTTGTGCCCCATCTTTCCTTCAAAAAGCCTAGAATTAAAAGGCAGCCACTGTTCAGACTTCATCTGAACAATGGCACAGTAGCTGCCTCCATGAACACAAAGAACTATGGAACTCTGGTAAATTGACGGTATTTGCTGCTGTATGCTGAAAGCAGCATTATTTTCCAGGTTTTAGTGCCATCAGGTGGACAAAGTGAATAGTGTGATGTTAAAAACAGTTGATGCAAACATGGGTAAAGGTAAAGGGACCCCTGACCATTAGGTCCAGTCGTGGATGACTCTGGGGTTGCGGCGCTCATCTCGCTTTATTGGCCGAGGGAGCCGGCGTACAACTTCAGGTTCATGTGGCCAGCATGACTAAGCCGCTTCTGGCGAACCAGAGCAGCGCACGGAAACGCCGTTTACCTTCCCACTAGAGCAGAACTTATTTATCTACTTGCACTTTGACGTGCTTTCAAACTGCTAGGTTGGCAGGAGCAGGGATCGAGCAACGGGAGCTCACCCCATCACAGGGATTCGAACCACCAACCTTCTGATCGGCAAGCCCTAGGCTCTGTGGTTTAACCCACAGCACCACCTGCATCCCTGATGCAAACATATCCCCCCACAAATACATTTTCTGTTCCTTGCTCACGAGACATCTAGCTGAATTGAAAATACCCCCCCCCCCTTTTACAGAGGTGCAAGTTGCACACCACTTGAGTAATATGTGGAACAGGATCACAGGGCAACCCTATGCATGTTTATTCAAAAGCAAGCCCCTTTGTTTCAGTGGGACTTACCAGTAGTCCCTAGTAGGAATAGATGAATTTGTCAATTTTGGTTTCTCATTTTCCCACCCTTTAGCTTAGTTCACCACCTTGCTTCATCAGTTCATAAATTAGTTAGTAGTTGTTTTTTTTAAGTCTTCATGAAAACCACCAGATTTTAGCATGGATTGCTCCTCATATGCACATCTTTGTATGCAATTTTGTCTAATGTTCACATTTTTGCAAAGCTATTTTCCCTTATATAATGCATTTCTGTATGCTATTTTCCTGAATATATGCATTTGAATGCATGCTTTACCCTAGCATGTGCATTTTGGTAAACATAACTTGGCTGGAGAGCTGCATGGCAAAATGTGGAGAACTGCAGATTTTGAAGAACGTCTGATTCAATTCACATATTGTTTCAGAAAGTGCAAAGTCAGTAGGATTGCCTAAAAATGTGAACTGAATCACTCAGTCAGCAGCACCCTGCAGTCATCCTGCTTGAAATATGGACCTCTGTGCATTGGAAATGTCTCACCAACTATTGCCTTCAGAAGGGTAGTGAGAAGTACAGCTTTATGGGTAGCCAAATGTGGAAAGATCTAGTTTTTCAATAATTTGTTTTCTAGTGCTTTAAAAAAATATTAACAGCAGAAGTAAATGCTACTTGCTCATTGAGGTCCTCTGCAGGGGAGCATGCAGAAGCCATTGGCTGCAATCTTATACTCTCTTACCAGGAATGACCAGCATGGCACGGCAGGAGTGTAGAGCCTCTCTCCCCACAGCAGTGTTGCTGTCACTTACTGGTATTGGACAGGGCAGCAATGAGATCAGAGCTACACAAGCACACCAGTGCAGCCCATCTGGTGCTTGTGCTACTCCAACTATGGTAAGTGCCAGTGGCACCACTTAAGCTCAATGGGACTTACTTCTGAGTAGGGATGTATAGGATTATGCTGCTAGTCACCTGTTGGCGATGTTATGTTTGTCGCATTAAGCTTGCTTGAGTTTCATAAAATAGGCGTTTCTTGACTGTGTGATTATTAGACCCGCTCAGTCACAAGTGTTTCTCTGTTTTAAAATTTATAACCAATTGTGTTTTCGTTACAACTGGCAGTAATGATGCTCAACTCCAAAATTATAGGCCAGCCATTTGTTGACACCGAATCTGCATAGACACATTTTCACGAGGTATATGCACCAAGGAATGTGCTGCTCAGTGATTCAGACAGGCCTCAGGTGCTCCTGTAGGGTCCTGCCAGCGTTTGTCCTTTAACTCACTGCACAGCAGATGTCTGGATATCAACAAAGAAGTAAACAGACAAATATATGGAAACTGCTTTAGCTGCAAATGATGGAAACAGAAAGCAGATTTAGGTTAAACCATAGAAAGAAGTTAATAACTGCAAAACCAGATTAGCAGCATAGCAGATTGTTTTGTGCAGGTTATAGAAAGTCCTTGCTTGGAAGGTTCTAAGGGAAGGCTCCCAATCTTCCTTGGGGAGTGTTTACCTCTTTTGGGAGTGGATTTACACACCCACCAAAGCCTTGAGCCATGTATTTTGGCCTGCCAGGAGTATTGTAACTCCTATGTTTTAGCAGACCCAGGCAAAGAGCCTTGGTGGAAAACAGGAGGACATTCAGTGCTGTGATGGCAAATATTACAGGACTGGGAAAGCTATGGCTCTCCGGATGGTGTTGGACTCCCAACTCCCATCAGCTTCAGCAGCATGGCCAAGGATAGTCCGGGATGATATGAGTTGTAGTCCACCAACATCTGGAAGGCCACAGGTTCCCAACACCTGACATGAATTACTGTTTTCAGACATATATTTACAACATTTATATACCACCTAACGTTGAATATGTTAGAATAAACATTAAACAATAAGACAATAAAGGTCCAATAAAAATAAATATGAACAACTGGAGTAACACTTTTGGAAACGCTCTTCCACCCATGAGAACAAGGTTATATTGACTAAGGACAACCAAGGCTTCATGAATTCCTCTTTTTTTTTGCTTTGCTTCTATTTTTATTTCGTTTTCAACCTAATATAAAGAAATACAAATAAAAACCAAATATACATCAAATACAAATACAGATATTCCGCCTCTGGTTTTGTTCCTTCCCTTCATTCTTTGCTTTCCCCAGTCACATTTATATTTCCAAAATTAAGTTATTATCCATTTTATACTCTGTTGTTATACTGCAAGTATTGTATCAAATCCTGTCAGTGTTTTCGTATCTTTACAGTGTTTTTTCAGATATTCAATAAATTTACTCCAATCTGATTGAACCTTTTTGTCACTTTGATTTCTAATTCTCCCTGTCATTTTTTTGCTAATTCTAGATATTCTAACAATTTTGTTCTCCAATCCTCAATTGTTGGTAATTCAGCTGATTTCCATTTTTGTGCCAGTAAAATTCTGGCTGCAGTGGTGGCATATAAAAATAATCTTTGATCTTTCCTTGCAATTTCATTCCCTATTAACCCCAGCAAAAAAGCTTCTGGTACCTTTGGGAATGTATATTGTACCATTTTTTTTTAACTCAGGCTTCATGAATTCCTGTCTTAGTCATGTGATTATTTTGGAAAAGGCAATGTTTTTGGAATGCATTGATCACTGATATTCAGAATCCTATAGCTTTATTTGAAAAACAAAAACATATAAAACAGCTCCACCAGTTAATTGGCAGGGCTTCAAATTAACCAAGGATTTTTGTATGGACATTTATGATTTGGTAATACAGTCTTATTATTTTCCACCAACTATCAGGGCTTTGTACCATTCCAATGTTGTACCTTAGTAAGGTTACTGTCCTATGCACACTTATGTACCAAGGAATGAGCCCCACTCAACACTTCTGAATAAACATGCATAGGATTGCTCTGCTAAATAAAATATTTTCACTGATATTTGTCTATGGCGTTTTTTCCGCCTTTGGGCTTATATTAGGCTGGGCTTCCGGTCATGCCTCTTGTGTTATGCTGCTGCCCAATATAGTTAAGAACTCTTACCTACTACCCTTTCTGCTAAGTTTATGGCTGCTTCGATTGTTTTTCCTTCCACAATCCCATCTAGGATTCCCAGTTTCAGCGCTTCAGTTGCTGGCACATGTCTTCCTAGCATGAAGAAATGGGAAGGAAGAAGAGAGTGAGGAAGGCAGACAAGACAACATCAGGGTTTGCTCCAGTTGGACTGCCCCCTCTCTGCCCCTCATCCACATAGTGTTACCTGACACAAACTGCCCTGTGGGAAGGAAGGAAGGAAGGAACAAGGGAGGCAGGCAGCGACAAGATTGGGACCTACGCCACTTGGACTCCCTCATCCTGAGTCAACTTATAGCAACTGCCATGCAGTAAGGAATATCTGCAGCCAGCTCTAGCTCTAGTGAGGCTGGTTATTTGTTTGTTTGTTTTAAGCATGTCGGTCTTTGTGTATCTGTTGCATTTATAAATGTTGTTAGCTACTTTGCAGACTCAAGCTAAAAAGTGGGATAGAAATATAGGGCGCAATTCAATGCCACGCTCTTCCACTTCTTCTGTCTGCACAAAAATGCAGCTTGGCAGATGGAATCATCACTCCCTGTCCTCCTAACCCTAACCCAGAGCCATTGGGGGGGCATGGGGGAGGAGAGTCGGGAAGTCCTGTTGTGCAAGCACAAATCCTTCCACTATGGGACTGGTGAAGTGATTCCTAAGGGGAGTGCAACTCCACCCAAAACAGTCTGAATGTCCAATTTTGTGACCTCATTACCTAGAAATTTCAGGGATTGAACTTAGGACCTTATACACACATAGTGTGTGCTTGTCACGGTCATTTTCTAACATGTTACTTGCATAGATATTCATTATCTTGTAATGTCAGTATAGTTATCCAGCTGTTAATATACCTGACATCTGTATGGTTAGCATTCACATCTGGAGGGGCTTACCTGTGGTGATGATTTCAATTGCAGCTGGTACTCCAATCAGTCTGGGAAGTCGTTGAGTCCCGCCAGCACCAGGAAGTAAGCCTATTGTGACCTCAGGTAAACCTACCCGAGCCTGGAACAAAGATAGGATATTTGAGATGATTGGTTGAAGAGTTACTGGGGTTTATAATATATATGAGAACATACACTTCAATAGCACCCAAGAACAAAAAACCAAACATAACTGAATAAAAACAAAGGGGGGGGGGGTTGTGGAGCTGCATCACTTTCATTTATCAGTGATGTCATAGTCTTTAATGAGAAATAGGTATCCCTTACCTGGGTTATGACTCTAAGGTCTCTGGGTGGTGTGTGGGTTGGAGGTAATATTCCAAGTTCAAACTCATGGAGCCCTTCCAACAAGCTGACCTATCTAAGTTGTTGGTTTTTAAAAAAAATCACTGTACCTGCTTATTTGCAATCCTGTAATGACAGCCCAGTGCTACTTCCAGGCCTCCTCCAAAAGCCAACTCTTCAATAGCAGCCACCACTGGTTTTTCACTCTTCTCTATCAGAGAAACTACTGCCTCCAAGCTGGGCATGTCTCCTTGACCTATCCTGGGAAATCCTTTGATATCAGCACCTAAAGAAATTGAACAAAACCATGAATATATATACAACCCCTTCAAATAAACTATCCAGAAAAACCCTTCTTCAAATTGGTAGATGACAACCAACAACAGGGCAGATTCACAGACTTCAAGAAGGGTGAAAAGTATAGATGTTAAAAGATTCAATTTGGTGTACAAACATTGTTTCCTGAAAAATGTATCCTACATTTTCTGTCTTTGGGACTCTCTGCAATACTTTGGTGATGGAGAAACCACAAATAACACACTTATAATTGTGGAACCACTGAAATTCCCATATTGTTTTATTAGGAAAAACTTATGTATGAAAACTAGAAGAAAATACTCTAGCTGAATCATACTTTACAGAAATCTTATGCCGTTTGAAGCAAAATTTCATGGAAAAACAGACTACAAAAATTGTGTTGGGATGTAATATATCTAGGGGGTAATTTATTAAGGGTGGATACTGGTGTTGCTCCATGAAAAGTTATCTGTGGGTTTCGAAGGTTGCTTTTTGTTTGCTTTCAGTCGTGTGGTCAGTCTTTCAAACCAATGGAACTACACTTGCATAGCGGATAGTGAACCTGCCCTTGAGATGTTCATAATGCTTTTTAAGAGACAAAATCAAAGATTTTTTTTTATATACAGGCAGGTGTCCAGTCAATAAGAATTCCCACTATGGGTCTCTAGTATAGGATCTTGTATTGATCTGCTGTGCCCAATTACATTCAACATCCTTACTGACAATCAAGCAAAATTTAATCGCTAGTGAAGTTAACACAAAACCAGATGCAAGGGTTAGATGGCTAGCAAGTTCTAGGGTTAAGTCGATGATGCAAACAGATCCAATTAGTCACAAAAGGGCCAACAAAATGTAAACTTTAACATAGGCAAATGTAGTCATTATAAGCAATGTCAAGATAAAGGCAGGTTAGAGCAGTGTTTTCCAAACCTGTGCAAGTGGGTCATTGGGTTTTATAAGCAAACCCAAATTAATTATTGCTTTTAATCCATAACTGGTACAGTATGATGAAACCTCTAACAGCAGTTTGTTTTGTTGGCATATTATAATGCTCTGTTGTCACTTGTAACCAAATGTAGGAAAGGCTTGAGCCTTACATTTTTAAAAACACTGCTCTGGCATCTGGCGGCAGATCCAGTGAGAGATTGCCACAGGGTGCTCATTGGGGGAGTTGTTTTGAGTGACTGTTATAGCTTGCCTCTGATGAGCACCTTTTGGCAAACCATCACTGGATTTGCCACCAGGGTTAGTTAATAGTTTAGCCAAGGGTGATTTGAAGTTTGCTTCATCAACATTTGTCCACTAATATTCGGCTGAAGAAGCAGAAGTTTGAGTGAATGTGAAACCCATGTGTAAGTAATCTTACAAGGTTGTCTTTGTCTGCGCAAATGAACAACAACTCAGTGAACTGTCATGACATGATTCCCAAAGATAACTTTGGGGAAGTGAGGTTATCTGAATTTTGGCTTCATGTTACTCACATCACTCAATTGCTACTGAATATCCTGAGCTAGCTGATGAGGCAATACCTGTGCTATTGCCATTTGATAGTACCTATCTTGTATTTTTGATCTTTGTTGGAAGCCTCCCAGAGTGGCTGGGGAAACCCAGCCAGATGGGTGGGATACAAATAAATTATTATTATTATTATTATTATTATTATTATTATTATTATTATTATTATTATCTTTGTGAGTCAGGCTATGAAGATGAAATGTGGTAGCAGGGTTATATGAGTTGGTACATAGGTGCTGACTCCTTGGGGCCCTGGGTGTCTGAGCACCCATCAAATTCCCCGTGAAAGGGCTGAGCACTCGCAAATTACGGCGCCAGGGCCATGCACACTGCATGGCACCCACAGCTCTGGGCACCCACAATCGCGGGGCCAAGCTGGCACTCCTCAGTTGGTAAGTTGCCTGCTCTGGATGGGGTCACACTTTCCCTAAACATTTCAACAAATTCCACATTAACAGGAATGTTAAGTACACTTTTGCTTGGATACTTCAAGTTATAATTACAAAATACATGAATTTACAGTTGGAATGCCAGAAACTGATGGCTGCTGAAGACAAATGGTCCAAAATTCATGTGACAATAAACTGATGTGTCACCATACCAAGTAAATTAGGGCTATGAGTCATCATACCAAAATATTTGGGAACCACTAGATTAGTGAATGAGAGGAAAACAATAATGTTTGATGTCATCAGAGACTATAATGAATGTGAGTCTTCAGTTCTTGGAACTCTGAGAAATGGTTCTCTATTTTAGTTACAGAAAAATCACTTTATGGTCCTTTAAAAATAATGGTCTGTTAAAGGATCAATAGACATCACAAGATATAAGGACAGGCACCCAAAGCTCTACTTTCATTAGTACAGCATGGCTAGTACAGAATAAGTGTACTAGCATTTAATTAGCCAGGATTATTTTCAGTATATACTAAGAATACAGTTGATTCCAGGCAAATCCATGGTACCAGTGCAGAGTTGCAAAACATATTAATTTTTAACAGGAACAGAAAAAGGTGATACACAAGCATGAGTTCAAAGGCTCTTACCTGCGCTAAATTTCCCATTTGCTCCACAAATCACAACAGCTTTCACTGTAGGATCAGTATTTACATGCTTCACATCTCGTTCTAAAGCCAGTAAAGTTGCAGGGCTAAAATAAAGAAAATAATCACTGAAAGAGCTAGGGGAATATTTGATAGGAGTGTTATAAAAAAAAATCTCTAAAAGAGTATCAGAATTTTTAAAAAACCAACTAAGCAATAATGTGGAATCTCTTTGGTAACTCTCAATGGAGGTTTAATCCATTCCAACCTGGACCTGAACAGCACAAAGAAGTTATGGTGAGTCCACAGGTAAAACCAATGTGCATGTAATGTATTTGTTCATAAATAATGGCAATTACATGGCCAAGTCTTAGAATTGTATGTTCTTCCGTTCATGTGCAGCAATGGCCCCCCCTCCAATAATAGTTTGAAGTAAACAGTAGGCCTGATCCACACATGAGCAAAAAGAGATGGGCAAAGCTGATGATGACCAGAGATGGCAAAGTGGATCATATTACTTCAAGGTGGAGGTGTGGGATATCATTTCTGAATGTTGCTCCTATGTAAAAAGAAAAGAAAAGAAAAGAAAAGATTTGGTAAGTAAAATCTAACACCACAAGAATTCTAGCTGGGCTAGAATCTCTCTCCTGATAGGCAGTGGTTTTTGTTTGTTTTAAATTGCAACCATTTTCTTATTTTGTTTACACTTAGGAACATTACAAATCAATAGCAGCAGCATCTGCATTCTGAAGTTTTAAAATCCATTCTAGTACTTCAGTATTCTACCATGTCATTCTTCTCTGTGTGTAGACTGAAGCCAGTAGTTGGTCAGTTCCGACAAAATGGTCAAAGCAGAAAAAGAAGGAAGAAGTCATTGGGTATGAGGAGAAGAGAGGAGTGAGAAGGTGTGAGTGAACATGAGAATATTTGAATTTTTGTTCTCATAGAAGCTTGATGATGAACAGCAGGCAATATACTCTAAAGAAACATGAAGCAACTATGTATACTGAGACAGAGCTGTTTCTAGAGTATTTAGTGAAAAGGTGATTTTGCAAAGACCTCCCCTTATGAGAAAAACAGTAGCCATACAAACAACATAGGTACATAAATATGTATCCTAGACAGTCCTGTGGTTGTGCTCTGCAATGTGCAGCAGCAGGGCTGGGGGGAAACAAAGCTGCTGCAGTTTTCTCCTTGGGCACCAGCACACAGAGTGGCTAGGGGAACCCAGCCAGATGGGTGGGGTATAAATATAACAACAACAACAACAACAACAACACTTTCTTGTTCACATTTGGAGTACTGTTATGTGCATACCGGGCCATTGATAAAGCATGAAATCTGAAAAGATATGAACTACCTCTAAAAAGGTAAAGATAAAGGGACCCATGGCCATTAGGTCCAGTCGTGTCCGACTCTGGGGTTGCGGCGCTCATCTCACGTTACTGGCCAAGGGAGCCTGCATACAGCTTCCGGGTCATGTGGCCAGCGTGACAAAGCCGCTTCTGGCGAACCAGAGCAGCGCACGGAAACGCCGTTTATCTTCCCGCCGGAGCGGTACCTATTTATCTACTTGCACTTTGACGTGCTTTCAAACTGTTGGGTTGGCAGGAGCTGGGACCGAGCAACAGGAGCTCACCCCATCACGGGGATTCGAACCACCGACCTGATCAGCAAGCCCTAGGCTCTGTGGTTTAACCCACAGTGCCACCCGCATCCCTAGCATGAACTACCTCTAGAGAGAACTAAAATGGCAGCAAAAACTTTGAAATAAATTCAAAACCATGGTGATTCCCCATTACTTCTTCCACCTTCAAGGCCAGTCACAATTAGAAAATGAAGATGCAGTAATCTTAAAGTCATTTGAACACACCAGTTTGAACCCAGGCTGACTGATTTGTTACGTGAAAAACACTGGTGCTACACATCTCACATTACAGTGAACATAACACATCCTAAAAAGGTGAAGGGACCCCTGACCATTAGGTCCAGTCATGTCCGACTCTGGGGTTGCAGCGCTCATCTCACGTTACTGGCCAAGGGAGCCAGTGTACAGATTCCGGGTCATGGGGCCAGCATGACAAAGCTGCTTCTGGGGAACCAGAGCAGCGCACGGAAACGCTGTTTACCTTCCACCCGGAGCGGTACCTATTTGAGATTATTTTATAATGATGTGCCCCAGAGTAAACTGGGAGTAAGTGTGTTTTGCAGACAGGTATTGCACAACTTTAATTTAAAAACACTACTGCATCATGTGAACATTTCAACATATTGCTATAGATAAGGGAGTTTTTCCCAAGCTCAATGCTAATTTTTTTAGTTGTATTTTGTGTTTTGGACACCTTCCCAATTAGAATCTCAACTCCCTTATTGCATGTATGCTCTTGTACTTCTGAAGCATACAGCATGTACCTGTGTGGTTCTTTCTTACAACATATACAGTTCCATGCCATGGCTCCATGATCCTTTGTGTGGGAGAATTTAAGCAGTTGTGGCAAGTCAGTTTGAAACAGTAAAGCAGATCCTATAACGTGGTTGGGCATTAGCAATGCCAAATTGTTTTTGCAAAATTAGTCAGGGATAATATGACTTAAGGTTCCAATCATATGCACACTTAGTTAGGAATAAGCCTTAGTGGACTCAGTTTGACTTACTTCCAAGCAAACATACATAGGAGCGGGCTGTTAGGCTACTATTTGTTATATTCAGCATTTCAAAATGTGGTGTGACAGAAGATATATCAGAAATGTTATATTGCAGGAATATGTAGACTACAGGATCTACCTTACTTGTTATTTAAATTCCAAGATCTACCAATTGGAGTCAGGTGCAAGATAGTCGGGGGGGGGGAGCTCTTACACTTACTAATATATTAACTTTTTGCTTTCACCAGAACAGGGGTTGATTCCTCTCACAAAAATATCCACCCCGCCGTTTTCTTCATATTAATAGTCTAATATTGAGCTGTAGAGCCTTGTTGTTGTTGAACTACTGTGGGTCAAAAACCCACACAGATGACTGCCTACCAACATTGGCCAGAGATTAAGGGGAGGTGCTGTATGCTCAGTGGTGGAGCACATGCTTTAAATTCAAAACGTCCCAAGTTCAATCCTTTGCATCTTCAGGCAGAGTTGGAAAAAGATCCATGCCTGAGAACCTGGAGAGACACTGCCTGACTGTGTTTACAATACTGAGCTAGATGGACCAATGATGCCTTATGCCTTGTATTCTTGGAGTCATTTGAACAAACTCAGTTAGATGACATTTTAATTCTCTATGGAGCTTCATCAGGCTTAAGCAGTATGTGGACCGAGAACTCCCAGAAGTGCAAGCTGGATTTCGAAGGGGCAGAGGAACCAGAGACCAAATTGCAAACATGCGCTGGATTATGGAGAAAGCTAGAGAGTTCCAGAAAAACATCTGCTTCTGCTTCACTGACTAACCAAAAGCATTTGACTGTGTTGACCGCAGCAAACTATGGCAAGTTCTTAAAGAAATGGGAGTACTGGATCACCTCATTTGTCTCCTGAGAAATCTCTATGTGGGACAAGAAGCTACAGTTAGAACTGGATATGGAACAACTGATTGGTTCAAAATTGGGAAAGGAGTACGACAAGGCTGTATATTGTCTCCCTGCTTATTTAACTTATATGCAGAATTCATCATGCGAAAGGCTGGACTGGATGAATCCCAAGCCGGAATTAAGATTGCCGGAAGAAATATCAACAACCTCAGATATGCTGATGACACAACCTTGAAGGCAGAAAGTGAGGAGGAATTAAAGAACCTTTTAATGAGGGTGAAAGAGGAGAGCACAAAATATGGTCTGAAGCTCAACATCACCTCCTGGCAAATAGAAGGGGAAGAAATGGAGGCAGTGAGAGATTTTACTTTATTGGGTTCCATGATCACTGCAGATAGTGATAGCAGTCACAAAATTAAAAGATGCCTGCTTCTTGGGAGGAAAGCAATGACAAACCTAGACAGCATCTTAAAAAGCAGAGACATCACCTTGCTGACAAAGGTCCGTATAGTTAAAGCCATGGTTTTCCCAGTAGTGATGTATGGAAGTGAGAGCTGGACCATAAAGAAGGCTGATTGCCGAAGAATTGATGCTTTTGAATTATGGTGCTGGAGGAGACTCTTGAGAGTCCCATGGACTGCAACAAGATCAAACTTATCCATTCTGAAGGAAATCAGCCCCGAGTGGTCACTGGAAGGATTGATCCTGAAGCTGAGGCTCCAATACTTTGGCCACCTCATGAGAAGAGAAGACTCCCTGGAAAAGACCCTGATGCTGGGAAAGACTGAGGGCACAAGGAGAAGGGGATGACAGAAGACGAGATGGTTGGACAGTGTTCTCGAGGCTACCAACATGAGTCTGACCAAACTGCGGGAGGCAGTGAAAGACAGGTGTGCCTGGCGTGCTCTGGTCCATGGGGTCATGAAGAGTCGGACACGACTGAACAATTGAACAACAACAACAATGGAGCTTCATCTCTGACAATGTTTATGTATCTTTTTCAGGGAACTATCTTCCCACTGGAAAACAAAAAGGCTAAGTCTGGGTTCCATACTGAAACTGTCTTGCTAAACAAGGAATAGACAAAACAGGTTATTTAATAGCAAACAGTAATCCAGTATATTATAATGGCATCACGAACCTGGCTCAACCTAATAATATCCAAAGTCCTGAAAAACACAAGACTTTTGAGTTTACATATTAACCAGATTCTCAGCCCATGACTTTTTCCTTTTCTTTGGATGATTTTTACCATGCCTACATTACATTTAACTAATGTAATGGAATTTTACATTAAAATGTTTTATTAAGAATTAAAATGATTACTTCCTGCTTTCTGTAATGAGAAGGGAAATGGGAAAATGGGACCCAAGGAATACTGCTCAAATGTAACTTCAGGCTAGGCTACTACCTACATTATTTGGCTTATAGGCTTTGTGACATGACTGACTACAATAGTAGTAGTAACAACAGCTGCTGGCAGTTAGCTCATTTTCAGTATGCAAATTCATCTTTATTGAACATTGTTGTTGTTGTTTAGTCATTTCCAACTCTTTGTGACCCATAAGTACCCATAAACATGTGATGTGACTGGAATTCCCAGTTTTTCCTTCTGGGTGAGGTGGTGACTCCATTATAGGCCCACACAGCCCTTAAACATTTAAAGAAAAGCCACCTTGACAGCAGCCAACTGAAAGGCAAGATAAAATGTCCCAAATAAATGAATAAAGCTATCTGAGCTCTACAACAAAGGTTTTATACTTTGGGACTCTGTTATGTTCTGTCAGGCCCTTTCCTAACAATGCTAAACTTCAGAGGAACCAACAGGTAACAGGGAGAAATCTGCCAGTTAATAATTTCTACTGTCACTGATCCCACAAGAGATCAAGGAAGGAAAAAAGTGGGGGGGGGGGAGAAAAGGAGTGTGTGTGGGTGCTGATTTCCCATGCTGATTTGAACTAACTTTTGCTGTAGGCAAGAAACAGTATTTAAGAATAGGATTTTTTTTGTATTAGTCTGGAATTAAAGACTGGAAAACAGTTGTAATTCACATGCCTCGTGTATATATGGTATCTTTTGTCTATCAGAAAATTCAGGACTGAAACTCAGAAGTGCAGGGGGAATGCCATAACTTAGCGTCCTCGCGCTGCTTGTGTGTGCTTGTTTATCTTGAAAACAAAGCTAACGACCCAAGTAGGGTGAAAGTATCTGCAGTACCAAACTCCCAACATCTCAGTATCATGCTGGCTTATGCACTGCTGGAAAATTAGGGTTGGCCAGCAAGAAGAAGGTAGTTGTGGCTGCAATCCTGTTCACAATTATTTGGAAGTAAGTAAACCCCATGAAATCCGAGTAAGGGTGCAAAGGCTCTGCTTACAATCCAATGCACCTAAGAGGAAGCATCACCGAGTACCACGGGACTTAGGTAAAGGTATCCCTGACCATTGGGTCCAGTCGCGGACGACTCTGGGGTTGCGGCGCTCATCTCGTTTAACTGGCCGAGGGAGCCGGTGTACAGCTTCAGGGTCATGTGGCCAGCATGACTAAGCTGCTTCTTGGCGAACCAGAGCAGCACATGGAAACGCTGTTTACCTTCCCACCAATTGTTGTTGTTGTTCAGTCGTTCAGTTGTGTCCGACTCTTCGTGACCCCATGGACCAGAGCACGCCAGGCACGCCTATCTTTCACTGCCTCCCGCAGTTTGGCCAAACTCATGCTAGTTGCTTCAAGAACACTGTCCAACCATCTCATCCTCTGTCGTCCCCTTCTCCTTGTGCCCTCCATCTTTCCCAACATCAGGGTCTTTTTTAGGGAGTCTTCTCTTCTCATGAGGTGGCTGGAGCCGTACCTATTTATCTACTTGCTGCTTTCAAACTGCTAGGCTCTGTGGTTTAACCCACAGCACCACCCGCGGGACTTACTTGCAAGTAAACATAAACAGCTAGTCCAACATCCTGTTTTCACTGTGGCCAGCCAGATGCCTAGCCTATGGGAAGCATGCAAGCAGAATCTGAGTGCGACAGCAAGCGACCCTCCGAGTACCGCCATGCAGAAGTGCATGCAGGCTCGCTTGTTGCCAGGCCAGAGTATCTTTTAGGGGCCGAGCTCTCTGGGGTCGAATCTGCGGAAGAGCAGTTTCCACTCCGCAACCAGGAGCCCGACAATCCCTTGCCTGGGCGAAGTCTTCCCTTGCAAATTACCTGAGCGTGTTGAGTGGAGGATTACACAGTCGAATCACGGCCACTGCAGCCGATCCCCGCGTGTACAGAGCCATGATCTCGCGCGGACGGACCCTACGAGCTCAATAGACGCTTCGAGCTGGATTAAGCAGCACCGAAAAGAAGGCGGCGCCTGTGGGAACCAGTAAACCTGGACTAACTAGACTCCATGACGGGTTGGGGAGGAGGCTGGCCCCGTTTGCGCCCGAGGGGGAGGTTCCAGCTGGGGCACCAATCGTAAATTCGTGCCTGCTTGGACCCACACTTGCCAGATGCATGCTCTGAGACATGCGCGAAGCCAGGATTTTTGTTGGGGGGGGGGGGAGAACCGACGTGATTGATCAGTTAGTTAAGTATTTCTATTGTTTTACTTGATCCAGGGGAGGCAGCTGCCCCCTCCCCCTGCCCTCCTGGTTACGTCTATGCTCTGAAATTGCTCCAATTTATACAACCGTTCACTCTCTGCTACGACGAGCAGTTTTCACGGCGAGAACTCACAGAGGCTGCATTCACGCATGCGTACTCAGGGCAAAATACTTGCAGCAAGTAAGAGCTGCAAGCTTTGGTAGAGAAAAGGTCCATCACGATAGGGGTGCCTGGCGTGCTGTGGTCCATGGGGTCACGAACAGTCGGACACGACTGCACGACTTAACAACAACAGCCATCACGACTACCAGCCAGTTAGCAGTCTCCTACCTACATGAATTTGTCGAGCCCACTTTTAAAGCCGCTGCCAGTCAGTGTTGACAATATAGAGCTAGATGAACGAAAGACCGCCTGTACAACGATAACTTTCGTTCTCTCCAGGATCACATAGCTGCAAAACCAGACAGGAGGGGATCGCATCTTCTGCTTCACTGGGAAAAGGGAAAGGAGGAGGATAGGATCGCTCGCTTTTAGAAACGGGGAAGTCTGGCTGTGCAAGCAAATTTCATTCATTTCTTTCTCCCCCTCCTCCTCTTGCCCACGTCACATACAGAGGCGCAGAGAAAGCCGCTCCGCCCACCCCGCCAGCCCCGCTCTTCTTTCTGCACAGGCAGCCGGGTACCCTTGCGGGAGCGTAGCAGAACAAATAATCGTTGCTTAGCGATGTCGATGAGTGCGATGAGAGGTTTCTACAGCGTTTTGTTTTTGGTCCCATTTTATGTCCATCTCCAGCATAGTCAAGGAGAGACAGAAAGAGAAAACTGGAGACAGATTTATGGGGGGGGGGATTTTTGGCCCCCGTAGGCCAGTTTTGCCAACCCCTGGTTACGCCCCTGAGATGAATACACAAAACGAAAGCAGCTTTTTCACTTAGGTGTGAAAAAATAAAAATAAAAATCGATCACATGACACTTTGAATGGCAATGCCCATCAACGGGGGGGGGGGGTGTTCCCCTCAAATATTTTATTGGGAGGGCTGAAGGAACTTCGTCTCCTAGGAGTTGTTTCCTACGGGTGTGAATTAGTTGATCAAAGTGCAATCCTGTGTGCATCTACGTACTCAGAAGTAAGTCCACTTAGGTTCATTAAGGCTTACTCCTAGGTAAGCGTCTATAGAAATCCAGCTTCCATCTCTGCTGCAGCTGCCGTCGAACCCCTCCGGCGCTATTTATCTATATGAGAGCGCTGTCTTGGTTGGTTTACTGCGGAATAGGAAGCAGGAGGGAGAAATCGGTACTTGGAATAGCCGCAAGCCGCTGGCCTTTCAGAGTTCACATTGGCATTAAAAGCGATTTAGGCTGAACACGCTTTAAGCTGCATCCCCATTTAAACGCCTTTATGTAAGACTTCCAAGCACTGCGCAGCTTCCGGAGGCGTCGTGGAGCCGGAAGTCGAGTACCCAAAACACAAGGTTGGAGGCAAAGAGCGTTTGCTTTAGTGTCAGGTGATGCTGGAAGTGACGCACTGTTGATGGCCCGGCAGGTGGGAGGAGGACCAATGGCCGCTACTGGCTTCAGGACGGCGGTTGGGCGGTGAGTAACGGGGTGTTGTGAGGCGAGCGAGCTATTTGGGGGGACGCGCGTCCTTGGCTCTGGCCGCGGTTTCCCGGTGTGGCGGCGGTTAGGTGCGCGGAGGCATCTCCGTGGTTTGGCCGGCGGGAGTTTCTCGCAGCATTTCCTTGTGAGAGGGCGCTGCTTTTGGCAGGGGGTCCTGCCGGTTCCTTTTCCCTGCTGGCTGAGGGGATTTTCCTCACCTCTTGACACGGATTCCTGGCTACGTGGTGCGGGCAGGACCGCAGCTCAGCGCTGTTGTCTTTGGTGCACGCAATCTGCACATCCGCGCCACCAGGCGTATCCTCTTCCTCGATATTTGGCAGATGGAAACAGGGACGCGCTTGTTACAACCCTGTTCTGATTCCCCAAAAATCACTCCCTGAAACCCCTTCCCACCATTTCACGTGGCTGGATGTTCTTCACCACCAGCTGCACACTCCATTCTGCTTTCCATCGATTAGGATCATACGAAGGTGCCTTACACTGGGTCAGACCGTTGGCCCATCTTGTTCTGTATTGTTTGCACTGATTGGCAGCAGCTCCTTAGTCTTTCAGACAGTGGATTTCTCATCCCTCGCTAGAGGTGTTTGTGATTGAACCTGGGACCTTCTGTGTGCCAAACATATGTTTTACCACTTCCCCAGGTCAAGTGAATCACGGTTCTTTTGGTAAAGATGCGTTAGGAAACCACACATGTGTGATCCTTGATAGAATCATAGAATTGTAGAGTTGGATACCAGTGGATACCATCTATGGCCCACACCTTGCAATGCCCTGTTGCAGAGTAATCCAGGCTGTAATCCAGGCATAGGCAAATTTGGCCTTCCAGATGTTTTGGGACTACAACTCCCATCATCCCTGACCACCATCCTAACTCTCCCAGGAATCAGAGAGGGGAAATTGCCGTTTTAGGCTGTAATCCAGGCATAGGCAAACTTGGCCCTCCGGATGTTTTGGGACTACAACTCCCATCATCCCTGACCACTGGTCCTGTTAGCTAGGGATGATGGGAGCTGTAGTCCAAAACATCTGGAGGGCCGCGTTTGCCTATGCCTGCTGTATGTAATCCTAAATGCACTTCCCAGAGAGTAAATTCTATTGAACTCAGAGGACTTGCTTCTCAGTAAATATGCACAAATTTTGTAACATGCCTGTTCATAAGCCCCATGGAATACAGTGGAAATAACAGCATGAGTCTGTGCTGTTAGCTTCTGTTAAATCAACAGTCTTAATTTTTGCAACATGTTTCTGTACAACTGTCTAATAGCTAAATATGATCTTATAGTTTAAGTGTTTCAAGTTCTTCCTTCTAACGTGTTGTATGTAATTGACTGACATAATCTCCTTTATGTGAGTGCTCAGCAAGGCAGTCCTATTGTTGTTAGTGATTTCAAATCATCTCAATGGCTTTGACAGAAGGATTGTAGATAAGTGTAGGCTACATATTTTATAATTGTTACCTGTACTTAGGGCCAAATCAAATGCCATATTTTTATGCAGATTTTTTTGGGATGTGTGAGATGTTGTCCTTGCCTAGTCAAATGATTTAACATGGTTCCAGATTTAGACTAGCTCATGTTCTGAATTTTCTTTCAGAACACTCTTGTGCTTGATTGTGCACATTGTTTTAAGTATGCTGCTACAATCTGTAATGTATTAACTACTTGTAATACCAAAAACGAGGATTTGTTTAGGGCTGTCATGTGATTAAATAACTCTTAGTTGATTAATGAGTGGAATAATGCATTTGTTAAATTTGCATATACATTAAAACAACAGCTCTGAAAAAAGCAAGCTTTTAACTGATTAAGCTTTTAATTGATTAAATGTTGCAGCTGGTTTTCCATTTGTAAAGTAGAGCAGTGCCAGATAAGTAGGATATAAATTAAATAATACATGGTTGTAACTTGGAAGTGAGTTGCAGAGCTAATTTTTGCATCATCAAGAGAGCTCCTCTGTGACCTTCCTATTCATGTTTGATGCACGGGGTGGGGGGGTGCAATAAAAGGGGTTGAAGGATTTACATTCTAGAAAGAGTTCCTAGTAAGATATGTTACAACAAATAAGTTTATTGAAATTTAAATTTGTTTCCTGCCATATCTTTTAGGCTTAGGTATTTGCTCATGGTGTCCTATTCACATGTTACATGCAAACATACATGAAAACACCTGCCATCAATGAAAGCATGCTTATCAAGATATTTCCCCCAGATTTGTGGCCCACCACAGGGTTGCTGTCTTGCACAGCAATTACCTAAGTGGGGAAATAGCAAGCGAACCCAGAATCAGGTACTGAATAGAGTGTTTATTATAAAACAGAGAGCATTTAGTAGATACAAATTTGTCTAAAGGTTTTACAGTCTGTGCCCTTTTTGTACCACCAGCTTAAATGAACTTGTCCTATGGAGAGAGAAGCAGATAGGAGACTTTCTCAATTGCTGACTGCATTGTTACAGAATTCCCTCCCGTGGGATGTGTGTTTTTCTCATTGACTGGTTTAGTTTTCTTCTGCTTTTAAGTGATAATGATATTAGTCTGTCTAGGTTCTTAATGTTATAATGTTTAAGCATTGCTGCTATTTTACTGCTGATTTTGAAATCAGTTGTTTTTAGATAGTTATTATTGTAAATCTTAGATTTGATTTTTAACCTGTTTTACAATTATCTTATTTTATGACCTTTGTAACTCTGAGAGAATAAACATCTAAATAAACAAAATGTAAAAAATAGTATGCATTAGTGAAAATGCCAGATTTGATGTCCATAGTCCAACTTTTAAAAGTTGATAATAATATTTTAATGTTACTGTGATGTTATTTTTGCTTCAAAAAAAGAATGAGTTCTTCAGTCTTACACTAATTTATCAGGAAGTAAACCCCATTAATGTACCAGTGCCCCATAGTGGTACAACCTTCTGGAATAGTTAAGTTTATTTTATTATTATTTATTTTATTATTGTTATTTTATATACTATTTTAAAAAATAATTTTCTTCTAAAGTGGATTTAAAATAAAAACAAAAGCAATTAAAGGGAAGTGTCAAAAACAATATTAAATCACATTATTGTTTATAATCAAATTGGTTTCAACAAAGTTTGGACAAATGCACTTACTCTATAAACCTTTCAGAAGCCCGAACTGAGAAGATGAGAATAAACTCTATTTGGAACAGTTAAAACCCACTTCTCAAGAAATGTTACATTTCATCATGATTTTATTTAATATTTTTATGCAGTGTTGAGCAAATAAGCTCAGGTTCATGTAATAGTGCAGAGTTAAATCCCCCCATGCTGTGCACTCAAAGCAGGATTTACTCAATTTTGCATTTGTTTCTTGTAGTATTTTTTAAGTTGTCCTAATCTTATGCCTAAGATCTGCACCTTAAATGAAGTTTTCCCTCTATATATCCAACAAGAACATTCCCTAGAATTTGGCAGGAAACAAACATAGTTTATTTACATAGTGTGATCTCTTTTGTAAATGCCATAAATCACAAAATGTGCATATGTTTGATTAACTGTTTGAATTTTTTCCCCAGGGCACTAAAATTCAGATTTTTGGGGATAGCGTCAAACAGACCCAATCAGCAAGAATGCATGGATAATTAAAGCTTCCAAAAATGAGTCGTGAATTGTTACCCTTCTTCTGGAATCCACAATTTGACTACAGTAAGTAGTTATTTTTGCTCTGTCTGGAGTTTTAGAGACGGAATCCTGTCAAGTTAACAAACAAACTATCAAGAAGTGTGCATGCACACGAAAGCTCATACCAAGAACAAACACAGTTGGTCTCTAAGGTGCTACTGAAAAGAATTTTCTATTTTGTTTCGACTATGGCAGACCAACACGGCTACCCACCTGTAACTGAAACTATCAAGAGAGAGAGAGAGAAATCACATTGACATTTAGTTGGTGTCACCCAAAAGGACTTGCTGATAAAGGCTTCTTTATGTTAGGAACATAAGCTTTCCTCTGTTGATATCGTTTAAATATTTATTTGTAGGTTTTAACAGCCATTATGTTTTGTGGAAGAAATTGCAGGTAGCAATCCTGGGCCATTAGAAAGCATCCTGCAACAACATTATTAGGATTAACTAAAATTTCTCAAAACAGTGAGCAAGATTTCCTAAGACTAGATGTTAAGTTAAAAAAAGAAAAAATAAGTTTCAGAACATGGCTGGAAAAGCTCCATGATCTGCAGGAATTAACTGTAGATATGATGAGTCTTCATACATTTTTCATAAATCTGCTTCCAAATTGGGCTTCCAATTTTTTTTTGGCAAGGTCAGGGCAGGCAGAGGTCAAAGAAGGAAAGGAATGAAGTGAGGAAATTGGTTTTGGATTGCTTGTATAGCTGAAAGGACTCTTAACTTTCACATATTTGACTAATCCCATTTAAGTTTCAAAGTTTTTAGGCTACACTCTTACATTCCAAAACTTGTCTTAAGTACGACAACTAGACATTAGTTTTTAACATTTTTCTAAGAATCATAGGAAACCATCTTTTGCATTAAATTTCAGGTCCTGAAATAAAACCACTGATACATAGTATTGTGTTTACAGTCCTTTTTGTTTTTCTCCAATGAAAGTTAAATACCTGTATATATTTTCTGGTCTCTCTTTGATACCTTTGTGCTCTAAATAGGCCTCTCTTTACATTGTATCTCAAGCTATATTTTATCTCCCCCCCCCCAATTTTTATCAAGTTTTTGCAAGAAAATCGCTCTTGTCTTATAAAAATGTACTGAAAATTCCAATAAGAAATAAACAGTCAGTTTCTCCACTGAATCCCCTGGCACTGCTGGTCCATTCCTTCAATGTACTTTACCCATTTCTGTTCAGAACCTTCATCATCCATTCCATCATTGTTGATGCTGATCCAGATTTCTAGTGCCAGGGAAGAACAGGCGGTATAGTTGCTACAAGATTTTGTTGTAACTCAGTTGTCCGTTAATAGATTCCTTCCAAATGATTCACTATTAAAGTTATCATATCATTAGAATTATACTCTATCACCTATATCCAATAGCGTTGAATATATTGAAATCTCCACTAAAGATGGAAAAATGTATGTGTGATCTGTTTGACATTTTCAGTATTTGAATATCTGAGACTGTCTCATTCCCTACAGACCCTCTTGGGTGTTAAGATCAGCCCTATGACTGTGTGATGAAGGGTGGGTAAATTTGAGTTGATAACAATAATTAATAATTAATACATTTGATAAAATATTTTATTTAACATGCTAAGATTAGATTCAATAGTTTATGTTCCCTCAATACAGAAAGAAAATTGCTTTATTGAAGTTTATTTTTTACTCCAAGTTGATAGTTCATTGCTATTTATATGTATTTCTTTTTATCTCTAGCTTTTAATCTAAGTAATACATTTGGGACAGCATTTTATTGTTCTTCCTTGTGCTCTCTTCCACTGAGTTTTTATTATTTTTCTGAACCATCTTCCCATTCCTAATTTTTACACAACTAAATGACTGGATCTAAAAATACTGAAAGTTTCTAACAATAGCAATACCCAGCCCCATGTTTTCAACCTGCACTCTTCCTATGTTATGAATTTATCAGTAATAATCATACCTTAATTTTTGTTGTTTGGGGGAAATGCTCCTAATATGCCATCCAAATTAAACCTTCTAACAACCATATATGGTTCCACTTTTAAGATTATCTTTAATTTTCTGACCATTCATTTCATAGTTTATTTTATAATTGTGATAAGGCTTGCACAAGTCTAATCCCAAACATCTAACAGGGTTATTCTATCAAATAATGTGAGAATTTTGGGCTTATCCCCAACAGAGACATGCACTTTGTAGACGGATATAGTTCTATTCTTCTCAATCAACTATAGAAAATGTACTGAAAAATTCTAAAATTATGTAATCTGTGTACATCATGAGGGTGTAAATCATTTTAAGGATTTTCAGGTCCCATTTATATGTGGAGTTAAAGTGCTTAACTTTGGCAGAATCATACCTTTACTGTTAGCTTTAAAGCTATGAAAATATTTAAGAATGATTTTGCTTGGTTACATCCATATTGTTAAAGTAAAGCATAAAATGATCTGTTTTGAACTAGCTAGTCGTTGCAAAAGACATCGTAAGTTGAATGCTGTATTTGAACAAAGTAAGTTTTGGGGAAAGGTCTGGCAGGCAGTGACCATTTTAGGCACACGTGTGCATTGATCCAAACCCAGAAGTGACCCCAAAACATCACAAAAAGAGGCAGGGTGGCCCTATGCAGGCCCTGCCAACATGGAATGTAACCCTCCCACAAATTGGTTGCTGCTTGTACACATAAGAACTAATGCATATTAGACATGATAGGGATAGTGATATATAACTGACAGAAAATTGGTCAAAATGTTACAGCATTGAAATATCTTTATGGTTGTGTTCACATTTATAGCTAAGCCATGTTTTGTTCAGTAAATCATCTTAACAAGCATATTATGCTCTGCTTTTCCAAAGCTTGGTTTGTTTTCTAGTTCCTCTTGTTTCACGCATTTGAAGCATAGTTAGTATTTGGGGTTGAGTTAAAACAGGTCATGGTTCATATGCCAAAAATAAACTATGGATTCACATAATGGTTTGTTGGTAGAAAAGAACCATGCTTAGTCTGCTGGGTTAGGTTCACATGTTCAAACAAGGCATAGTTTAAATAAAGCATAAACTAACAAAATTATGGCTTTTTGTTATGTGTAAATCAGGCCATTGTCTAGCTCCACAACATAGAATTAACATTTTGTAGGACTCCCTCCCCCCCACCATATGTGGTATATTTAATAATAAAAACTCTTATAGGTAAAAGGGGAATCTTCATCTTCACTTAGTGGTTGGTTCTAATTACAATAGCCAGGGTTTCTATAGCCAAAATGTATAATGTGGAATGTGAGGAACAGTTGTTTGGATTAATAGAAAATATTCTGCTAAATGTGACTTGACAAGTACCCTTGCTGTTGTAAAACTGTAAGTCAATATGCTTTCGAATGATAACAGGTATCCAGAACATAATATTAAGTGCATCTCAGGTTAAAGTTTAAACCAATACTATTACTGTATGCATTAATTTGCTTCTAGTAAAACTGTAGCTTGACAGCTTTTCACCTGCAATCCTTCCTGATAAAGATGTTTAGGGTTAAGGTGTATATTTTAATGGATACTGTTGCCATATTTTTATTGAAATGGCTCAGAATTTGACATACTGTATTTGAATGCTGAACCATTTGCTGAGTTGACTAAAAGAAGGCTTGAGATTTCAATGATTTTTCTGTTGGTTCCTATCTTGTTATTCTGATTTGTTTACCAAGTTTAAGCCAGAGTACTCCAGTTTGGATTTACTGGGGAACTCTGACTTAATATAAACTACAATCTCTGTGCTGAAGTTGGTGTGTAAGGTGAGAACAGGCAAAGGAAGTGTATGTGGTCATGAGGTTGGCCATGTATCATAAATCAAAAGTAGTATATGAAACTGTGGACCATTCTCCAGATATGGCCAGTATTCATCAAATGCGTCTAGTCCGTCTTATACATGTGAATCAGAGCTGTAAAGCAACTGTAAATGGTAATTTAAAATGTATAGCTGCTGTTTCTCCTATACATGTTTGTGTTACTGAACAGAACAGAACAGAGAACTGTGTTCCGCAAAAATTATGACAAAGCATGCATTTGAAAGGAATGTTAAAGTAGTTTATTCTGCAAGTAGGATTTCTCAGCACCCAGGATTGTTAATATAGAACTGGCTTTTCACAATTTCCTTTGCCCCAGTTAAGTCAAGAAGTATTACAGCTGTTAAGAGTATCACTATATGTGTGGGTTTTCAGGCTTCTTCCCCAGCAATAAACTGGGCTGAAACTTCAGTGATAGGAATTTTTTTAGAAAACTAATAGGCTATTGCACATTAACTTTTTGTGGATAAGTTTCTAACCTCTCCAATGGTCTGCCACCTTTTTCTTGTAGGCCTTTGCTAGCGTGATTCCAGTGTATGTTGCTTCAGGCTCCAATTTAGAAAGAAGATGGAATTATAGCTGAAATTCTTCCATAGTCTAGTTTTCTAGTAGGATTGCCAGGTTCCATATGGCATAGAGCTTCTGTGCCTTGAATAGCTGCAATAGAAGCAAGAATTACATATTACCTTTAGGCAACTGTAGCTCTAGCTGCCACAGTGTGCTCTAGTTCATAGTTATATAAAGAGGTTATATAAACAGGGATTTATATATAAAAAAGGAAAGTTGCAAAATGAAGCACAGATCAAAACGCAGAGTTACTTAGACTGTGGCAGTCACAATTAAGGTTACTAGATTGTGAAAATGAAAGGCCAACTATGCCTCAAATAATTGGCTAGAAGAGAGAATTTGGCAAATTCACTTCTCCCACTATAGATCTGTGGTGGTGGTGGTGGTGGTGGGGAAACTATACATAGTAACATTTTCAACTGCTGAACACAGGTTCCCAGTTTGTATTGGCAACATTAATATCATCGGCTGTGTTTGAACTGCTAAACCTTAGTTTAGTACAATATTACGTGAATGAGCCTCAGACATGTCATCTTCACCTTTTCCTCTACAGTGGTACCTCTGGTTACGAACTTAATTCATTCCGGAGGTCTGTTCTTAACCTGAAACCATTCTTTTTTAAAAAAGTATTTTTTATTAAAGATTTTCTTGATTTACAAAGGTAGTGTAATGTCTCTCTCGTATTTTTTCCATGTAACATTTTTACAAATCAATTTCGTTGAGACATTAGGAAGAAAAAGGGGGGAAGAGGTGAGCGGGATGGAGAGATGGGTGGGATGGGGTGATGATGTTTCTATTTTAATATATGTAGGGTTTGGTGTCAGCGTTGTTTGTAGACCACCACAGCCAACCACAAATGAACAATCACACCCTATGCCAACTCCGACCTGAAACCATTCTTAACCTGAGGTACCACTTTAGCTAATGGGGCCTGCCGCTGTGCCGCCAGCACACGATTTCTGTTCTCATCCTGAGGTAAAGTTCTTAACCCAAGGTACTACTTCTGGGTTAGCGAAGTCTGTAACCCGAAGTGTTTGTAACCCGAGGTGTTTGTAACCTGAGGTACCACTGTACTACTCTGGGGTGACTTTTGCTTCTGTTTTTATCACAGCTTAGTGTCCTGTCCAAACCCAAGCAAAATATGACTTACCATAAAACAAGCAAGCATTTGCAGACAGAAATTTGCAGCTTGTCCACACCTCTGTCACTCAGGAGCTAAGTCATGGTTTGGCTTAGTTTTGTGTCCAAACCTGGGGTTGTAATTTGCCCCACCCAAACAGACAAGGAGTGGTACATCAAGAATGTGCCTTGGTTACAGCACTTGGTTTTTTGGGAGTAAGGCAAATCACAAGCTCAATTTCGAATGTAACATGCAAGCCCAGGTTCAAATGTAACTCACCAAACCATGGCTTAGCTCTCAAAAGTGAGGGAGGAGTGACCTAGTTTCAGTTTTCTGCCTGTGAACCAGGATAGTTGCTTGGTTTGGGATGATGGCCAAAGCTTCCCTACCCTTGAGTTAGGTGCTGTGATGAGACTATCCGCTACTTTTAAAATTTGCTTCCCTCTCTCATATTCACTTGTGTCACAGGACACAAGTTTGATACTATTCAGTGGGAATTCTGAGTAAACATGCCTGTAATTGGGCTGTTAACCTACATGGGGAACATTTCTAGTAGAACAGACAAATTTAAATACAGTATACTTAGAAATGCTTATCAATAGATTTTCAGATTAAGAGTTTACTTGCTGGTGAAGACCAAAGTCCAGCATTATGTTTCCAACAGTGGCTGGCCAGATGCCTTTGGAAGCACACACACAGGTCTTGATGATAATGGCTTTTGTCTGTTGCGTGTCACCAGCATACCGCAAAGTATATTGCCACTTGAACATGAAAATTACCATGACTAATAGTTCTCTCTTCACTTATGTTTGTCTAGACCATTTTAAGAAACCAGTAAAATGATTTGTAAGGAGAAAAGAGTTGTGAGGCAGGTGTGCGTGTGCATTCTGTACGCTGGATTCAAGCAAAATCCATAGTGTAATCTTTTTTTCCTTAAGAAATGTGTCATTGGTTGCTAACTAAACTCTATGCTAAGCCTGGGTGATGCATCAATACATTGCCCAGGACTGGTTTGGGAGCCAGAGTGTGATACGCCTTGACCCATGGGCGGTATATCATGGGTGGGGCTTGCCTGCAGCTGACTCCCTCCATGCGCCTGTCCAAACCCAAGCAAACTATGGCTATGAATTGTGTGGGTAGCATGGTGGAGCCTAAATGCTGCAATACAAGCCCTGAGCAGAGAAAAGAACCGAAAGCTGTCACATAAGGAAGTAAAATTCCTGGGCTTACCTTGTGTTCTTTGATCTGTCTCTTAAGTGTGTTGAATTCAACCTTTTGAGTACTTAGAGATAAGCCCTTATCAACCAGCAGTTAAAATAACAAACCCTCCCACCTTGCTGAGTTGGACAGAAACTCCCCAAGGCTTATGGGCTAGAGTAAATGTGTACAGATGTTATATCAGTCAGCCTTGATGGGGACAAAGTTTACACACTGAAGAGATCCACTGCAACAAAAGTTTTGCATTGTTTTATGTAGTCCAATGCAGTTTAAAGTGAGTATTTTAAATTAAAATACTTAGTTTTTAGCTCAATAGATTTATTTAGAGTGAGATCCAGTTCCTGCTAGCAAATGATGCACATTAAACTAATCTGTAAATACACATAATGACTTCTATGGAGGGTGGAAGAGGTGACTGAGTGGGTTTTCCTATTGTCTGTTTTGAGTGAGAAAAGTGTCTCATGCACTCTGATAATTCAATCTGCCATAACTAGCAATGGGACCATAGTAGAAAGAATAAATATTGGCAGTACAAGCTTTAAATTTTTATTCTCTTGAAAAATTAGCAAATGTTTTATAAAGCTGTTGAATTTTTTTCTTCCCAGTGGTTGGACAACTGTTTTATAGAACTTTTCAGTCATATTATTTATGAACATTTATATTTATAATCAGTGGCCTTTTTCTGGGGGGATGCTGGGGTACACATACCCCTAAACATTTTGTATAAGTACCGCACGCTAACCGATTGCGCCACTGGAGCCCTTCCCCTAAACATTTTGTGAGTCTAAGTTTGGCCTTTTTGAGGGGCAGTATTTCAATATGAGTAGGAAAATGAGAGTATCCCTAAACATTTTTTTTAAAGAAAAAAAAGCACTGTTTATAATGAACCATTCCGAAATCCCCCGCACTGTGAATATAGTTTTCCTTGTTCAACATACTTGTATATGATATTCTTATTCTCAGTTATATTTTACTTCCTTAGTTCAAATAATCAAATACTTTATTCCTAATTTAATATATCTTAACTCTTGCGCTTGTAAAGTACACACCTCTCCAACTGGAATGAAAGCAAACTGATTCACCTGTCACCTAATTGTTTTTCTCTCTATATGTCATTGAGTTTCAATTTTCTATACATTTGTTAAACATTTGCATGGGTGGATCTGTTTTTGTTTGAGCACAATTTACTATCTTTTAAGGGAATTCATTTTGAAATATTGTATTTGCTGGAAAATACACTCTTTTGATAAGTTCTGATAACTTTTTTTTTTAATTCTGTAGTCAGAACATGGGATTTTACAGACTCAAATATTAAGGATTGCCTAACCACTAGAAAGAAGGTTGCTCTTTGGAATGTACCTTATCATTCCAGAGTTGCAGCATTCCTCTGATGTCAAATACAGTGGTACCTCGGGTTACAAATGCTTCAGGTTACAAACTCCGCTAACCTGGAAGTAGTACCTTGGGTTACAAACTTTGCCCCAGGATGAGAACAGAAATTGCACGGTGGCAGCAGCAGGAGGCCGCATTAGTGAAAGTGCGCCTCAGGTTAAGAACGGTTTTGGGTTAAGAACAGACCTCCGGAATGAATTAAGTTTGTAACCCAAGGTACCACTGTAGAGTCCTACGTGTTTTGATTTTGTCAGTACAGTTGATAAATTCATTGATGGAGCCTAAAGCAGGAGTCATGTTTTAAATAATTCCCTAGATTGGTGAAATACAAGAAGAAGTTAGTGTGTACAGATGGACCTCTTTATAAATTGACCTGGGTTTCTCCAGAGGTGATGGCAGAGCTGAAACCTGACACTGCATTTTCAAGAATCTGATTATGATTTGGTTCACATGTAATGTAGGTAGACCTAAACCATGGATTAGCACAAGTGCACAGGCTCCCCAAAGGCAGATTGTGGTTGCTTTGCTTCTGCAATGATTTCATGTAGCATATTCTTGGAACCTGGGCTTATACTTTTTGTGCTCCAGATAAACCATGAACTGGGTTGCAGCAAGATCAGGGGAGCAGCAAAGCAGCCACAGTCTGCTCTCTGGGAACTTGCATGTTCCTACTAAGTCATGGTTTGGCTTAGCATCACATGCAAACTGGGAGTATAAGTCCTCAAATCAAAATATAGTGATGATTTGGGAGTCATAAAGATATTGGTTCAGTTCAGATGTACTTATATACTTGAGTATAAGCCTAGTTTTTCAAGCACATTTTTTTGTGCTGAAAAAGCTGCCCTCGGCTTATACTCGAGTGAGGCGGGCGGTGGGGGCGGCGAGAAAGAAGCCCCTTCTCTCCGCTCGTGCCGCCACCCACTCTCCCCAGTTAACCATTCCTTAAGAAGCGTACAAGAACGGCGGTTCTTTACTCTCCCCAGGCAGCTTGTTCCATTCCTGAACTGCTCGCATAAATGCAAACTTGGCAAAGGAGGAAGAGGAAGGAGCAGTCCAAAGGGCTGCTTTCGGGCTGCTCATTCCTCCTCCTCCTCCACAGCAGCAAAGGTGAACTGGCTTATACTCGAGTCAATAAGCTTTCCCAGGTTTTTGTAGGAAATTTGGGTGCCTCGGTTTATATTCGGGTCGGCTTATACTCGGGTGTATATGGTACTACTAATTGGTGTTTCATGAGCAAGCCTTGAGTTTGTGTACCCCCTTTTCTTGCTCTTTCCTTCTTCTGTACACACTATGTATACACTATTTTTGACAGAACTAGGAAGTATAGGAAGGAATTTGAGGGAGGAGGGAGTGTATGATCCCAAGTTTTGTTGCGTGGTTCCAAACTATGTCTTGGAATTATGTTTGAATAGAGCCAGTGAGACACTGAGCTGGTACATTTCACATAGCTGCACGAGGACAAGTTTCTTAAAATATATTTACTAGTTTACAGTATATAGAATCTTATATAATGTAAACATTATGTTTATATTCTGTTGAATTTCATATTTTTGTATTTAGGGAATCCCTTGGATTCAATTCTCTTTGGAAGACCATGTGAAAAGTAAATGCAGAGCCTGGTGCAATTCAAGCCAATACTTTATTTTTAAAAATCTTATTAGTCTTGTTTTATTTGGCTATTTTCAGATAGAAGAATCCAGTGTTGGAATGTCTTACTCTTGCTCTTTGAAGCTGCACTGAGTGTCAGCTTGGTTTATCTACCTTGAAGAGCAAATCAATGCACAGCTTGAAGAGAGGGGATGGGATGTTGCTGTGCCTCGAACAATGATCAGGTACCAGAATGAACCTTAGATTTAGAATGGAAATAATGTGAGAATTACAGTAGCTTACTTTTTCCACATACAACATGTGAAATGTTAGGGTCTGTACCAACATTAACTCTACAATTCTGGAGGAAAGGTGGGATATAAATATCAATAACAATAACAACCAATGTCATACAGTTCTTTAAAATTGCACCTAACACTTCAAATGTTGTTCTCCTTTGGAAGGAGCTGCCATTTTCAAAACCAATTTCTAGGTTTCTCTATATTTATTGTTTACTGTGTTCCCTTTATTATGGATGCAGTCCTATATTATTTTCCTTTTATATACTCCTCACATCTGAGCAAAATGTTTAGTTATTAACTTGGGATTGGATACAGACTTAGTTATGCTTAGAGTAGCTCCCCCTGAAACCAATGGGGTTTGTTACAGTAACTCAAATCCCATTGATTTCAGTGGGCCTTCTCTAAGCACAATTAAGTCTGGATCCAACTCTTAGTGTCATGGTGTATGCTTGAAGTAATGTAGGTCTCTGGTTAATAAATGTACTAGTTTCCTATAGCAGATATCAGATATTTGATAGATTTGTCATGCAAGATCTATTCAGATGGCTGGCTTTGCTGTGATATTGTATGCACTCATCATATAATGAAGGGAGAGAGCTTTTCTGTTTTTCAGCTTTTCTACATGCTGTTCTAATATTCACCTCACGTATCAGCATTGTTTTCATTATCATCCAGTCCCACTTGCCCCACACCCCTCCCAGCTGGCAGGGTCTGTATCATAACCCTTTGATGCTGTGTCGCAGGGGTTTGATTGGTAGCATCTGCCTGCTCTGTGATGAGATTCCTCTGAAGAAAGGCAGGCTGTTGTTGCCTGATTCTGATTGGCTGTCCCACCTGACTCTCCTCTTCTCTTCCCCCCTCCTTTTTCAGAGCACACATCACAGCAGGCTGTATTCTGAAACCTAAAACAGCCCCGTATACATCCATTCATGAATCTGTGACGTCAGTAGTGTCTGTGTTCTCCTTTGCAGCGGGGTTGCAGGATTGTGTGGGTGGAATTTCCTTGCTGTATTTTGCAGATCGGGTTCGGGTTTCGTTTTTCTGCCATCCACATCATAACGCATGAAAATGGAGCAGGACTGTAGAAATTACTCACCGCTGTAAGTATATTAACAAAATCTGTCTTCCTTCAAAGGGCTGCATTTGCAAAATGACCGATGTTACCTTCCTGCCATTTATTTCAGAGGAGCAGATGGATGGTGCATTTGGGGTGTGAGTGGACTGGAAAAAATGCTGAAAGACACCATATTAAAGCCAAGAATATTTCTGTTTCTGACCATTTACTTCTTTGTAGGGAAGTTTTTAATGTTTGATATTGTTGTATTTGGTTTCTGTTGGAAGCCGCCCAGAGTGGCTGGGGAAATCCAGCCAGATGGGCGGGGTACAAATAATAAATATTATTATTATTATTATTATTATTATTTGTAGAGCAAACATAGACATGTTTCATTTGCTGTTCTGGAGGTTGTGTAATGGTCCTTTCCTCTTTTTAAAACGGGAGGGAATGCATTTCTGTGGCTGTCTGAAAAGGCAGAGATTGCAAATAGCAAGGAGAAAAATTGCAACTGATCTTAAAACAGGAGGCTTCTCTCTCCCCCCACCTCCTTGTGAAAATGTAATCTTCAGTGGTGGTGCAGCTTTTTAATAAAACTTAACATGTTTGTCAATATATTTTGACTGGATTTGGGAACAATTTAGGTATTAATGAGAAGTTTAATGATTAAATCCTTCCGTAGAAATGAAAATGGCTTTTTTTAGCATAAAAATAATAATTATACATTTAGTCCCAATGATTTACTGTTTACTGAGATTATCCTTACTGGGGTTTGATTGTACTGCTTGCTAGAGAAATCAGTGAGAGTTCATATGGAATGGAAATGCATCTTACCCTTGAATCTTGCCCTTTCAGAAATTGCCTGAAAAAAGAAGTACCAGAAGTGACAAAAACAAATGTCAGGCAAATGCCTTGGGCCTAATAGTTCTGGCTCCACTTCATTTTTAATGCTCCCATCCTAAGTTACGACATAGTGTTTTCCTGAGTTTATTGCTGAATTTGGAAATACATGTAAAGCTCTATTTTTGACATTGTGCCTAGAATAAAAGACAAGTGTAACAACAACAAAAAATGAGAGTAACAAAGCAAAAAAAGTAAAAAACAGAAACAAAAAACCACCCCACAACCCTGGTTTCCATGTTGGGGGCGGAGTGCATCTTACCGTTTCTCTCCACTGGGACAATGACATCCACCCCCTTGATACCTGGTCGTCTTTGTTACTTACTTACTTTGTTACTTCCTCTCTGGGTTCACATGCCTCTATGTTTCAAAGCAATAGAAACTGAATGACAAATTTCCATTCTTATACAATAAACTTAAATCCATTCTTAATTGATTGGGGGGGACCTTTATGCTTATTTATAGGCATTTAATATTACAACAACTGCTGAATAGTAGATTTTTAAATGTGTGGCTAGCTTTTCAGATTGTAATAAGGCTAGTGCAGCTTTGATTTGTGGTTTGTATGTTAATTAATTCCAAAAAGTGAAGCTTGGCATCTTGTTAATCTCTTGAAATGGATTATTGACAAAGAGCATTGCATCTCTTCTGTCTCTTGTGGTCAGCAGAGGTCAGATTTTCTCTTTTTTGCACTAATACTTGCTACAGGAAGGGTCAGTTTCCTCCTGTGCGCAGAGTTAAATAGTATTCCTTAAGTATTAAAGTTCATTTTAATAATTCTCAACTACTGCAGAGAAAGTAGCTTCAGAGTGTTTACCCTTTTTGTGATATTTTTCTGATAAATTTCATGTTTATCATCGGAACTGGAAAAAGCATTTAAAATTCTGAGATGTCAGAATACCGGTAATTTTTTAAGCCACCAGCCCATTATGGCATACAGAAATTGCTAAATTACAGCACCAGTTGTTCAAATTACATTTGACCAAATGACTAGGATTTTTCCAGCTCTTCTTCCATTGTTTTGCAGATATGCTTTCAGTGAGTTGGTATTAATGAAATATTTGACCATGTTTATAAACTTGTAAGATGTAAGGCTTATTTCATCAATTAAAATTAATTTTATTGGTCAGCTTGTGGTCCCAGTCAAAATACAAAAATTCTGTTGCATCTTTGGAACTCTTAAGGACCAAAGAAACAGTATTTGTCTTAAGGGTATTTAAAGTGTCACTCAAAGCTTTAAGGCTTCAAAAACTTCAGCAACTGCACATGTACCCTATTTCCACATGTGCAGTTGCACATTCTGTAATTGATTTTAATAGCAATTTTGGGGAGTAGGGGAGCCAAGTGGCCATCAGTTTGGAATCAAAATGGGGCCACTCCAAAAGTAAGGTTGTTGTAGTTCATACTTGGAGAGTTGCTCCCTATAAGTATACAGTATAAGCTTGTAAATTAAAAGGCAGAACGAAAGAAAAAACAACAACAGCCTGATAAGTTTCACGTGGGTGGGGGGACTGATAAGAGGGAGGGAAGCTAAGGAAATTAGACTGCTCATGCCTTTATCAGATTACACTAACTTTCCCTGGAGTTGGGGTTTGGGGGGGGGAATACACATTATGAGGTTAAATTCCCCTTTCCTACTCCATAGGCTGTCTCTTACTACCCATAGCACCTAACTATAGAATGCTCAAGTTCAAGGCTGACGTGTCCAAATCTGAGCCCTCTCACATGATAGGAACATAGGAAGCTGCCTTATACCGAGCCCATCTAGCCTAATATTATATTGCTGTGAGTGACAGGCAACTCTCCCAAGATTTCAGGAAGAGGCCTTTCACACCACCTGCTACTTGATGGTTTTGGCACTACAGGGGTAGGCATCAGGGTTTGGATAGAAAAAAGTGTCCTTTTTAAAGGCAATGAGAATGGATGAATAAGTACATGTATAAATACCTTTCCAAAGGAGGAGGATGACTTCAGACAGTATTTTACTATGGCAGGCATCTATTTTCCATACTGTTGTGTGGATTGCTATTTGATAGTTGTATGTGTGGTAGTGAGGAGAAGATGATTGCTTGATGGTTCTGCCTTGGCATCAAAGAATAGGTGTTTGTATGTGTGTGTATCCTCCATGTCTAGGAATTCCCACCTGGGGTAGGGTAGACTACATTACCATAACCTTCAACATTTCTCCTGTGAAAATAGGGACGTCCCATTCCATAATGATAATTTTACTATTTATACCCCACACATCTTACTGGGTTGCCCCAGCCACTCTGGGCAGCTTCCAATATACCATATTTTTCCATGTATAAGACTAGGTTTTTCCCTAAAAAAAATAATGTCAACAATTAGGGGGTGCCTTACATACATCTCCCCCATTTTCTTAAATCTGAGTCCCCCCCAAATAGGGGGTGTCTTATACATGGGGGCGTCTTATAGACAGAAAAATACAGCATATAAAAACAGAATTAAACATTAAAAAACTTCCCTATATAGGATTGCCTTCAGACAGCTTGGGGGTCGGATAACTCCATACCCTCCAACATTTCTCCAATGAAAATAGGGACAGCTTAAGGAAAAGTGGGACATTCCGGGATCAAATCAGAAACCAAGATGGCTTCTCTAAATCAGGGATGTCCCTGGAAAATAGGGACACTTGGAGGGTCTGCAGTACATATATATCTCCATATTAGGGCTGGGTGATAAAATGGTTTTCAACATTGTGATATATTATCTGCTAAACATTGTGCTATACCGATATATCACTATGTCTGAAATGTGGATGTAATTATGTAGAGGTGAATGGGGTAATGTCCTAGCAACTTCTACTACTTAGGGGTCTAAAACTGATGCATTTTACTTACCTTTAAGTATTTTACATTCCTTTAAGTATTGATACAACTGATATTTTATAGTACAGAGCAACAGGGGCAGCAGGAATCATGAGAGAAGAGATGACCAGCTTTACAGTTCTTCCCATATCACGATTTTTTACATAACACACACCCATGCTGTGATTTGCGATATATTGCCATGCCAAATATTATGAAACTGTTATCACGATGTGAACTTCAATACATTGTCCAGCTCTATTCCATATCTTATGTATTTATGCTGTTTATAACAGAATTCTAAATAAAAGAAACCCAAAAGTTTGTATCCAGTTGTTGCCCTGTTGTAAAGACTTTTGTTCTGGTGAGAGATGTCGACTTTTGGAGGAGGAGGGAAAAGCAATTTGTTGCGGATTTCTCCCTCTTTCTTGCAGTCCCCAGTGCCCCCTAAAAATCTGTTCTGGAAAGTCCAACCAACCCTCATAACAGATTTTCAGGGGGTCCTGAGGGCTGCAGTGTAAAAGGGACTGGCAAGAACTTCCTTCTGTCCTCTGTAAGTGGGTGTCTCTCTCTGGAGAAACAGCACTAGGAAGACCATTGCCAAATAGGGAACTGGCATCAAATGGGTTTGATGTCAGTTGGCTAACTAGGCTCTGAAGCAATGGTTCGATCCTCAGTTAAGATTGTCAATAAACCACATTAAACCACAGTTCTCCATTTTGGAAATATTAAGGAACTGGGTTTAATTTAACCAGGTCTGCCACACTTTCAGAAAAGAAAATGCCAAAATATCCTATTTGTTATATTCTGAAAGAGTTCTGTTTTTGAGGTAGTTTGTGGTGAATAGGTTTTGATGGGTGACTTTCACATGCATTTTTGTATAAAAAAAAATTAAAGCCAATGGCATGCTAAAAATTACTCGACTCTCTTTACCCCACTCCCCAACTCCATTATGAAATTAAAAAGATATGTGTTTTTTTTGTCACACTCTGTAAGCTGTATGACGAAAATGCTATCCCACTTAGGCTACTACAATAAAATGTACAGTGTATATAAATGGAAGGCATGTAAAAAGAGGTATTCTGAGTAGCTTCTGCCAGGAACTTTTATTGGTTTCATATCTTAATGTGACAGCACTAGGAGCTGAAGAGAGCTCTTTCTGCCTGCATAATGGTTATACAGAGAATGCAAAGTGGACCCCTTCAGGGAAAAATAGATTAATGAAATGTGTGATAGTGGATTCTCATTTTCATACTATACCTTGTAGTGTAAATATCAGTTCAGTGATACTTCTATAATAATAATGAATGTGCATTTCCTTTTCTAACTTAACTTTAAAGAATACTGTGTTTGATATTACCAGAAGTCATTATGCAACCTTATTTATTTTGTGTGACACTAGATTATGCAATCTAGAGCCATTGGACTGTGAACATGAAAATGCTCTGAATGGAAACAATGCTAAAAATATCTTTTATATCACATGGGAAGATCATACATATAAAATGTATTGTTTACAGAATAAAGGCAACATTTTGTTTGGATTGGATTTTCTTGGGCAATTGAAACTGAGCTTTTATTTGTGTGAACAGCTTACAGGTGAAACTCGAAAAATTAGAATATCGTGGAAAAATCCATTTATGTAAGCAATTGTTTTCATTAGCTACTGGAGTTTAATATATGAGATAGACTCATGACATGCAAAGCGAGATATGTCAAGCCTTTGTTTGTTATAATTGTGATGATTATGGCGTACAGCTGATGAAAACCCCAAAGTTGAAATTGTTAATTTGGGGTTCTCATCAGCTGTACGCCATAATCATCACAATTATAACAAATAAAGGCTTGAAATATCTCGCTTTGCATGTCATGAGTCTATCGCATACATTAGTTTCACCTTTTAAGTTGAATTACTGAAAGAAATGAACCTTTCCACAATATTCTAATTTTTCGAGTTTCACCTGTATCTGAGACATCTTTTTTCAGACTAGAGGAGCAGAATTCAGCCCTTCTGTCAATTCATGTACAGTTTCTCCAATGCCAGAACAAAGATGTAAACATTTTTTCTTCTTCTTGCTTGACGGAATTACAAAATAAAAGTTGTATCTGCAAAAGGGGGGCTCCCAGAAGCATAATAGTGCAACATAACACGACAAATTAGTTCCAGTTACAGGTGGGTAGCCGTGTTGGTCTGCCATAGTCGAAACAAAATAGAAAATTCTTTCCAGTAGCACCGTAGAGACCAACTGAGTTTGTTCTTGGTATGAGCTTTCGTGTGCATGCACACTTCTTCAGACACTTCTTCAGGTATCTGAAGAAGTGTGCATGCACACGAAAGCTCATACCAAGAACAAACTCAGTTGGTCTCTAAGGTGCTACTGGAAAGAATTTTCTATTTTGTTTCGACTATGACAAATTAGAGCAGGAAAGGCACATATAGATGTGCTCTCAGTGGTGGTTCAGCTCCAGGTTGTGAAACTTTTCTGTCTTCCAAAGTTTGCATATTCCAGACATGCTTTAAGACCTTTTCCCAGGGATGTAAAATTAAAATTGTATATTTTTAACGTGTCTTAACTTTTTTTTTAAAAAATGTTACTCGCCTCCTGGTTTATAGAGATAAGTGCATAAGGCAAATAAGGTTTCTATCCCTTGTTTTGAATATAAATCACAAACAACTGCTATAGATTCAACCACTTTGTAAGGGTGTTACATAATATGGAAAGACAGCTACAGTATAACAATACCTGTATAGTAAAACTTAATTGGAGGAACTGGATTGTTCATATTCTAGTAAATGCAAGTCTCCTGTAAGATCAGCTTACTCAAGTTCAGCTTTTTCTCCACTGTTAGTTTCAGCCTGCTTATATATAGCTGTCAGTTCTTCAGTTCACCCTATCTTGTCTTAAGAAACGACTGTGTTCTATGTTAGACTATTCTAAGCTGGGACTAACAACTCAGTAATAGTAAAACAGATAATTGAACAGAAGATCATTCCTGGTACCTCAGTAATTCAGTTTTGTCAGTAATATTTACCTTTAAATGGGTGAAGTTCACACTTGTCCTTGCAATAATGCCTGAGTAAGTCCAAACTCATAGTATCAAACAGTAGTAGTAATAATAATAATAATTTATTATTTCTACCCCGCCCATCTGGCTGGGTTTCCCCAGCCACTCGGGGCGGCTTCCAACAAAATATTACCCAGATGGGTGGAGTAATAATAATAATAATAATAATAATAATAATAATAATAATAAAATACATTTAAATTAAAAATACAATAGAAATTACCTATTTATAAAACAGGTGTGAGGAACCTTTGGCCCTCCAGATATTGTTGAACTATAACTCCCACTACCCCTGGCTATTGGCTGTGCTCGCTGGTGGGAGCTGTATCTCAGCAACATCTGGGGGGTCCAAGGCTCCCCACACCTTATATAGAGAGATACAACACAACTTACCATCGTTTTCCCCTAAATGCACACTTGTTAAAAATTTGCATTACAATTGGGCACAATTGTTTTTGAATGGTTATTATGATAACAAATCCATTTACAAAGTATATCAGTCTTGTTTAACTTTAAATACCTAATTCTACATTAATAAAATTGTTGTTTTACAATGCATGGAATGGCCCTGTTGCAGCTTGGATTTTTCGTGGCAAGCTATGTAAATACTTCAATAGTTTCGTCACATGAGCCAGTTTGGTTTCGATGTCAGGTGACTTAATGTGACAGGTGGGCAAAGTCCAGGATGCAATATATTGCTGAGAGATACCACAACTGTGGGAGGAGAACAGTTGTAACTTCAAGCAGTTGCTACTTCTGTTGTTGTATTAAAAGTTCCTTGGGACAGGATAGCCTTTTTGTTAGGAAATGAATCCTTGGGCTTAAACTGAAGAACAAATAGGTAGTTTACATCAGTCATCTTGAACTTTATTGTTCATTTAAAATATTTGTCTCCAAATGTAATCAGATATATGATTCTCATAACCTTTCTGTGGTTCCCTTTTCAGGTGTTGTGGCCACTTTCTACACTGGGAGTGAGCACTGGTGTTTGTTAGAGCAATATCTTTGACTGTCAACTCCATGCACACCCACAGTACAATGACCAGTTCTCAGGAGCCCCTGAGCTGGTCTTCCTCTACGACTGTGATCAGCAAGACCCTCAATGAAGATAAAGATTTCACTGGGATGCATGGAGAACATATACCCAGTGGTCTCCATCCTTCATCTGAGATCATAGAAGATGTACGAGACAAGGGCTTACTTCACAGCAATGCATCAGAGAACATGAGCAGTCCAGTTGCCACAACAGTATTGACCAGTGTAAGTGAGGATTCCAGGGACCAATTTGAAAACAGCGTGCTACAGTTAACAGAACAGGATGAATTGGAAACTACTGTTCATCAGGGCACCAATGATAATATACCTGGAGAGACCAACAATGGAACAGAAGATATCAAGATCCAGTTCAACAGATCAAGTAGTGGAAATGGTGGATTTCTTGAAGGACTCTTTGGTTGTTTGAAGCCTGTATGGAATATTATAGGGAAAGCTTACTCCACTGACTACAAGCTGCAGCAACAAGGTAAACCTTAAAAGTCAAACCATGTATTTTTGTGGCTTTAAAAATGTTCTCAAATATAAGGGAGGGAAAAGTATAGCCTCCAGAGTGTCATTAAATTGCAGTAGCCTCCATCTCATCTATTTGAATTTATGGATCAATGTTTCATATCCGACTCAACAGTGCTTTCCCCCCCATGAAGTTGTTAACACTAAGTGTCATACTTTTTAACAAAAAGAAAAGAGGTGCCAATACTATGTACCCTTGAGTACCCCCTGAAAAAAGCACTGCCACTCACCTTTCATAATGTCTAAAAATAAGGCAGTCCCAAAACCAAATAGCAATTTCTGCTATTCTGTGTTGCTTCTTGTATTGGGTCATTTATTGGACATTTAGAGCAGTGGTGTAGGATTGGTTGTCGATGCCTGGGGTAGGTGTGCCGGGCAGGCGCCAGAACTTGCCACTGCCGTGACCCCACCCCCAGCAGAGCAAAGCAAAGTGGGGCCGTGCTGAGTCGCCTGCCCACCTGTGCATGGGGACATTGAATGGCCGACACTGCCCTTGGTGGGTGGAGAGGAGCGCCAGGCTGGGCTGCACTGGGGTTGCTTGCATGGTTTGTGCCCCCACATAAATTGTGTGTCCAGGACCATGGCCCCCCAGCACTGCCTACTCTATGCCCCTGATCTGGAGTATTATTTTTCTACCCTGGGATGGGAGGGGGGATGTGGTGTGGGGATGACTGCATGCAAAATCTCTTCCTAGGTGTGGCAAGATCATATTCTTAGTTGCTCTTAATAATCTTTAAAGCAGGGATCCTCAAACCAGATCAAGAAACAGTCTGAGCTCCTTAAAATATAATTAAAGCAAAACAAATGTGCAATTGTTGTGCATGGAAAAGCTGTGCTTGTGGGGAAGAGCTCCATGCATAGTGGGAATGAATACCCAGAACTTCTTTGATTAAATGAATGGTGCCTTCCTGTTTGTACAGAGCTGAAGTTGACTATCACTTGTGCTCTCAAATGTTTGGTGCCCCTTGTAGCATCACCCCTGAGCATCAAAGGGAATTTCAGAGTCAGATATCCCTTATTTTACTGACTTCTAATCTGGAAGCACTTCCAGTCCAAAGCACCTCTTTAAGTAGAACATTTAGGATATTTAGGTTGAAGAGATACAGTGTTTGTCCTCCTATCTCAGTATTTTTATTACGGGAATGCTCACCTAGTTAATTCCTGGGAAACCTAACAGCTAATGAAAGCACTAGTGCTTTTTTTCTTTTAAAATAAAGTATTATATAGATGTGAGCATTTTGCATGCTAGCAAAGTTCAACAGGGCAGCAGACTACAAAGGCACTAACTGGTTGATTACTCTGAGGCTTGTCAAAAGGTAGCTATAGCAGTCCGAATAACAATGCTTGTTTCTTATCAGATACCTGGGAAGTTCCTTTTGAGGAGATTTCTGAACTTCAGTGGTTGGGCAGTGGAGCACAGGGAGCTGTTTTCTTAGGGAAATTCAGAGCAGAGGAGGTGGCCATCAAGAAAGTGAGAGAACAGAGTGAAACGGATATCAAGCACTTGAGGAAGCTGAAGCATCCCAACATCATTGCTTTCAAGTAGGTCATAATATAATTATCTTGACTCTAGAATAATTGGTTTTTTTTTTTACTCATATGCTATATGTCTTCATGTCCTGCTAAACTGCATTGTGGGTGGCACTGTGGTCTAAACCACTGAGCCTCTTGGGCTTGCCAATTGGAAGGTTGGTGGTTCAAATCTCCACGACGGGGTGAGCTCCCGTTGCTCTGCCCCAGCTTCTGCCAACTTAGCAGTTCAAAAGCACACCAGTGCAAGTAGATAAATAGGTACTGTTGTGGTGGGAAGGTAAATGGCGTTTCTGTGCGCTCTGGCACTCGTTGCGGTGTCCTGTTGTGCCAGAAGCAGTATAGTCATGCTGGCCACCTGACCTGGAAAGCTGTCTGTGGACAGACACTGGCTCCCTTGACCTGAAAAACGAGATGAGCGCTACACCCCATAGTCGCCTTTAACTTAACTGTCCAGTAGTCCTTTACCTCTGACCTTTACCTTAAATTGTGTTTAGGTTAAAATGGTTTCCTTCTGTCCTCTATAAACAGTAGTTCTAGCTGGAAAATCTCAACTTCAAGATTAATTAATTTATTTAGCCATGCCTACTTATATTAATTGACTATCCTCAGATGATCAGATATTGGTGAGTGAACAAGCCGGCAAGTGTCACTTAATAGTTGCTTCCTTTTGTAGTTTCCAAACAAACCAAGATATTAAACCAGCTTTAAACCAAGGCTTCATATCCTTGCTTGTTTTAAGCCATTAGCCATAGTTTCCCAGTATATAAATGGAAACTGCAGCAAACTGAAACTTACTGGCTTGTTTCCAGTTCATATGAAGGGAGAAACAAAGTTGCTGTTTACGGATATATGAGGCTCAATCATATCTTGACTTCTTGTGCTGAAATACAATCATGTGAAAGTGGCCATTTTATAAGCATGATATTGGGTGGATGGGAGAAAAGTACAGTAGGTGGTAGTAACACATACATAGTGTTTAAACTTAAAAGTTTTCTGTTGCTGGTAAAATGAAGATTTTATTTTTTTAGTGAATAGTGTTGCTGAAGTTGTTTGCCCATTGTATAAACTGTAGCCATCTTCTACTGGTCATGGTATAGTGGTACCTCTGGTTGTGGACGGGATCCATTCCGGAGGTCCAGCTGGATCCCGAGGTTTTCGCAACCAGACCGACCGCTTCTGCGCAAGCACGTGTGGCAAAAACCCGGAAATATACTTCCGGGTTTGTCGCTTACATATCCCGAAGTTTACATAACCAGAGGGATACGTAAGCGGGGGTATGACTGTAGTTGGATAACATGCTTTGTATTCTGTGGAAGCCTGAGTTTTTCCCAATCCATTATTGCAGCATTTTTTTAAATTTTATTTCCCACTCCTTTCTTTGTGAAAACTTTATTGTTATGTGTGGAAAGAGTTTTAATATGAGCTAATTCAGCAGCATTTCATCCTCCTTATTCTGCCCCAAAACCCTGAATAATAATCAACGCTACCTCATGAATTCAATTTTAGAATGAAACAGAATGTTTAGAATGAAATAGCTCTGGGGAGACATATCTGACCAATTTATTGGTGCATAAAGTGAAAATAATGTGGATTTATTTGAAGGATAGAATATGAATATGAATAAATTAAAAGAAAGAGTGATTTGGTCTCAAAGGTGAGAAGTACTTTTACTGTCCAGGAGAATTAGCAATGGGCAGCATTTTTCATTTTGTTTCACTTGCATGTTCTCATTATTAAAATGTTGTTTTTAATCTATAGTTCTTTTTTATGCTAGGGGAGTTTGTACTCAGGCACCGTGCTACTGTATAATAATGGAGTACTGTGCTCATGGACAGCTGTATGAAGTGTTGCGAGCAGGTAGGAAGGTCACACCTCGCCTGCTTGTGGACTGGTCGACAGGGATTGCTAGTGGAATGAACTATTTACATCTTCATAAAATTATCCACAGAGACCTCAAGTCACCCAAGTGAGTTCTTAGCATGTGGGGAGTGTAAGACATAAAATGAGATTTGACCTAAATTGTAGTTGTGAGTTGGAATTACATTCAAACTTTATTCCCCGTTTTTCCCTTTTTTCTTTTCAGTGTATTAGTTACTCACAATGATGCAGTAAAAATTTCAGATTTTGGTACTTCTAAAGAACTCAGCGATAAGAGTACAAAAATGTCCTTTGCAGGGACTGTAGCTTGGATGGCCCCAGAGGTGATTCGCAATGAACCTGTCTCTGAAAAGGTGGATATTTGGTGAGTAATGCATTCATAAGTACTTATCAGTTTCAGTGTTTCCAACAGAGCTTCTGAGGCAAACTATGTTCTCATGACTTAGCATCACTAGCAGCTTTGCTTTAGAAGATCTGAGGCTTAACCTCCTTGTTATATACAGTTTTTCTGATTTTTATCTCTTTCATTTTCTATCAGGTCGTTTGGAGTAGTTTTGTGGGAGCTTCTCACTGGAGAGATTCCATATAAGGATGTTGACTCCTCAGCCATCATCTGGGGGGTAGGCAGTAATAGCTTGCACCTTCCTGTGCCCTCCACTTGCCCAGATGGATTCAAGATCCTTATGAAGCAAACATGGTAAGGGTTGTTCTATCCACACTGTGCCCAGCTAGTATTGTGCACACTCCCCTTCCAACCCCAGTACAAAAAGGCCACAGTATGCCCACAAAATGAGAGTGAAGGATGAGATCTCTCTCTGCACTGACTAGTGAGATAGTGGCATTAACACTGTGATACTACAGTGGTACCTCAGGTTACAGACGCTTCAGGTTATAGACACTTCAGGTTACAGACTCCGCTAACCCAGAAATAGTACTTCAGGTTAAGAACTTTGCTTTAGGATGAGAACAGAAATCATGCGGCGGCGGTGCGAGGCCCCATTAGCTAAAGTGGTACCTCAGGTTAAGAACAGTTTCAGGTTAAGAACGGACCTCCAGAACAAATTAAGTTCTTAACCCGAGGTACCACTGTATAGTCTGTTCTTTTGTAAAGCAGAGTTTAGAATAATACATTGGCTTGGGAGAAAAAGAACTTTTTCAAGTGTATGAACTGATATGAATGCATTATGATTGCCACAGACAGTAAGGTAATAAGTAGAAGCCATGCCTGCAAAGGAAGAATGGGGACACTTCGAATATGCTCCTAATACTTCCTTTATGACTATAATTCAGCACTTTTTTAATTTTTCCACCCTTTTCTTTTTCCACCATAATTGTTCCAGTAGCTGGAAAGGAAGGGTTGAGAAAGGAGAATAAGTGAAGAAGCTTCTGAAATGGATGCATGGAAAATAACAAAGTGAGAGGATATAGTGTTCATATCTAGCTAATAATCTTTCTACATTAGTGTTACATTGAGGGTTTGGTTTGCCTTGCCAAATATGGGAGGGGGGGGGAAAGGAAACTGACATTTATGTATTCCTGATTGCTGCCTCCTTTGTTTTTCTTTAGGGGGTGGTGGTATTCTAATAGGCAGTGAGAAAGGCCTATTTCAAATGAAACCATCAATTAAAATATTCCAAATAGTTTCTTAATTAAGTTTGGATGGTCTCTCCTGTCTGTTTTTCTTTAATTTGTCAGGCAAAGCAAGCCCCGGAATCGGCCTTCTTTTCGACAGACGCTTATGCACCTTGACATTGCATCTGCTGATGTGTTGGGCACCCCTCAAGAGACTTATTTCAAGTCTCAGGTAAATTATTATTTTTTTAGCACCAGACTCTATTGTTGGCTTGCCATGTGTTCTTTAATGGTATGGTAGGAATAGGAAGAGAAAAGCACAGGCATTCATTTATGAATCTCTTCCCATAATACACCCCAAAGCGATTTACAATATAATAACATAATTGTAAATAAAAAGCAGTAAATAAAAAACAACAGCACATACATAAAATTAATTCCATTCCAAGCTAGATACCAGCTGGGATGAAGATTTTAAAAGGCTTGTTGAAAGAGCAATATATTTGACAGGCATCTAGAAGATAATATAGAAGAATCCTGTGGGCTATACAGTAAGACAGAGTTCCCAATGGTAGGTGCTGTCACACAAAAGGCCTGATTCCAACATTGTGCAGATTTTGTTTTAGTGAAGTATTAAAGTAAAGCATTTTACTGACATGATCAAAATGTCTACGCTGTATTTTAGTGCAAATCCATAGGAATTGTGGTGTGAAATCTAAAGCCAAATAAATAGTTGTTATTATATTTTCTTGAGTATTGCATACTCTCCATGTAGTCTTGGGCCTGAAAAGCAGTTGGCTACAGATTTGAGAAGAAATTGAGCTGTTCATAGGTTTGAAATGGCAATCAGTTTTATAGGCTAGGAGAGATTTGCAATACACGCCTGTACTTAATGTTAGAATTTGAGCTAAAAAGATGAGTCCCTGGTCAAGCCTAGTGATCAGATAGCTTTGTGGCCTCCTACCACAAAAGTACTATTGGAATAAAGAAGCTTGGGTTTCTTGCTGAATGTGTTAAAGTAGTGCAACCCTTTATCGTGCAGTTGTCACTGCCATGAGTTATGCTGTGTATCCATCTAAATTGCTTTGGCAGGCTGAATGGAGAGAAGAAGTGAAGAAGCACTTTGAGAAGATTAAAAGTGAAGGAACTTGCATACACCGGTTAGATGAAGAACTTATTCGTCGCAGAAGAGAAGAACTCAGGTCTGTTGACTTTCAGTGCATAAGAAGAGCTTTGCTAATTCAGATCAATTAACTATCCTGTTTCCAAAAAGAGACTGCCAGATATTTCTGGGAAGAATGCAAACAGGTCATTCAGACTGCCTCTGACCCTGGATGTTCTATTTAGCTATCATAGCTAATAGCTGTCGATAGTTTTATCTGTCAGTAATTTGTCTAATTTCTTTTTAAGGTGATAAGCATCCTGTTGCAGGAAATTCCTTATGTTAACTACGCACTGCATAAAGAAATAACTTTTTTTTTTGGTCCTGAATTTACTGCCAATCTCTTGTCCTGGGTGACCCTGAATTATGGGAGAAGGATCTTAACAGAGTTCTCTTTAGTGAGTACTTCATTCATAGCAGGAGACTCTTCCAGGTGGTTTGCAATCTATCAGAACCACCTTTGTCACCGGGGCATGGTAGGGACCCCAAGATCTCCTGCAATGCTTTTGCAAAGTTTTCTGCAGATAAAGTCGCTCAGATTCGGAAGGTGGTAGACTCCACTGTGGGAGCAGGGCCAGGGCGGGAGAGTGCTAGAGCCCTGTCTAGTCTTGTTTCATGGGATCAATTCCAATCTGTTACCTCCGAGGATGTGGACAGGCTGCTTGGACGAGTGAAACCGACTACCTGTCTCTTTGATCCTTGCCCATCCTGGCTAATAAAAGCGAGCCGGGAAGGGCTGGGCGATGGGCTCTGCGGGGTGATGAATGCTTCCTTCTGCGAGGGAGTCTTCCCAGACCCGCTGAAAGAGGCGGTCATTAAACCGCTTCTTAAAAAAACATCTTTAGACCCGGCCAATATGGCCAACTATTGCCCAGTCTCAAATCTACCATTCTTTGGCAAGGTGATTGAGCGGGTGGTTGCTGAACACTCCAAGCACACCTGGAGGATGCGGACCATTTGGATCCCTTCCAGTCGGGATTTAGGCCTCATCATGGGACTGAAACTGCTTTGGTCGCGCTGGTCTCCGGCGGGCTAAGGACAAAGGTGAGAGCTGTTTCCTAGTTCTGCTGGATCTCTCAGCGGCCTTTGACACCATTGACCATAACATCCTTCTGGACCCTCTAGAGGGGCTGGGAACTGGGGGCACTGTTATACAGTGGTTCCGCTCCTTTCTCCGGGGCTGTGTCCAGAAAGTGGTGTTGGGGGATGAGTGTTCAGACCCCTGGGCTCTCACTTGTGGGGTGCCTCAGGGTTCCGTCCTCTCCCTCATGCTTTTTAATATCTATATGAAGCCACTGGGAGAGATCATCAGGGGGTTTGGGCTGGGTGTTGATCAGTATGCGGATGACACCCAGCTCTACCTCTCTTTTAAATCAGAACCAGTGAAGGCGGTGAATGTCCTGTGTGAGTGCCTGGAGGTGGTTGGAGGGTGGATGGCGGCTAACAGATTGAGGTTGAATCCTGACAATATAGAAGGTACTGTTTTGGGGGGACAGGAGGCGGGTGGGTGTGGGGGACTCCCTGGTCCTGAATGGGATAACTGTGCCCCTGAAGGACCAGGTGTGCAGCCTGGGAGTCATTTTGGACTCACAGCTGTCCATGGAGGTGCAGATTCTGTGTCTAGGGCGGCTGTCTACCAGCTCCATCTGGTACGCAGGCTGAGACCCTACCTGCCTGCAGACTGTCTTGCCAGAGTGGTGCATGCTCTAGTTCTCTCCCGCTTGGACTATTGCAATGCGCTCTACATGGGGCTACCTTTGAAGGTGACCCGGAAACTACAATTACTGGTGACTGGGAGTGGCTACCGACATAACACCGGTCCTGAGAGATCTATATTGGCTCCCAGTACGTTTCTGAGCACAGTTCAAAGTGTTGGTGCTGACCTTTAAAGCACTAAACGGCCTCGGTCCTGTATACCTGAAGGAGCATCTCCACCCCAATTGTTCAGCCTGGACACTGAGATCCAGCACCGAGGGCCTTCTGGCGGTTCCCTCACTGCGAGATTGCGAGAAGCAAAGCTACAGGGAACCAGGCAGAGGGCCTTCTCGGTAGTGGCGCCCACCCTGTGGAACGCCCTCCCATCAGAGGTCAAAGAGATAAAGAACTACCTGACATTTAGAAAATACCTGAAGGCAGCCCTGTTTAGGGAAGTTTTTAATCTGTGACATTTTAATGTATTTTAATATTTGTTGGAAGCCACCCAGAGTGGCTGGAGAAACCCAGCCAGATGGGTGGGGTACAAATTAATAATAATAATAATAATAATAATAATAATAATAATAATAATATATCATCATCATCATATCTAAACTCTGATTTTGGTTTTATAACATTCAGATACTTTCATCATTTGCTTATCTTGGAAGAGGTAGATGAGATGTTTAATTGAGGATAATTCTGCATAAGTACATCTATTAAGCTTCCCTTTTGCCTGTACAAATTGTCCCTTACAGGAAAAGCCACTCACCTGTAGCTCTCCTTTATTTTTCATAGGCATGCCTTGGACATTCGTGAACATTATGAGAGAAAACTGGAGAGAGCCAATAATTTGTACATGGAGCTCAGTGCCATCATGTTACAGCTGGAGGTTCGAGAAAAGGAGCTCCTCAAGTACGCTCATCCACATAGATGTACCTTGTAGCCATGCAGATGACATAATTAGAAGCAGGGATTCATAGGTTTTCCAATTGTTCTAGATTAAAACAACAACCCCATAATGATCTGTTTCGAGATCTGGATGACAGACAAGCATAATTTGCTTCAATGGCAGGAAATTGTGTTCTATTTGTGTTTCCCTTACATAGTGGAAGAGAACTATCGCCATTCCTTAGTATTAACTTTTTCCATAGATCTGCTCCAGGCACTTCTTTTTCTAATCAAGATTGTTGTAGGGAAAGCTTCTTATTTTAGAACCCAACACTTCTATTGCACATCCATGTTTTTTAATCTTGATTTGAAACACAACCAGCACTTATGGTCACATTAGTTGTTGCCTAGATCAGCATACTCCAACCTCTTCAGATGCAGACTGACCTTTAACCTAAACATACCAGTTTTGTTTACCATATATTGGTTTGGTGGTAGTCCTGCTGTTATTGCTCCCTTTAGATCAGGCTCTACCTAGTATTGGGTCCAATCTTCCCAATTTAAGACAGTGGCTTAGAGAATAGCTAGGTTCCTGCCCCCCAATGCTGACATGAGCACTTGTGTGGATAACAGTTTGTAATATTTATTTATTATTCTTTTGACTTGGGGAAATTGCAAATATTCTAAAAAAATTCATTTTATAATGAAAAGATTACAAACTTCATTTTTAATCCATGTGCAGGCGGGAACAAGCTGTGGAAAAGAAATATCCTGGGACTTACAAGCGTCACCCAGTCCGACCAATAATCCATGCCAATGCAATGGAAAAATTGATGAAGAGGAGGGGAGTCTCACACAAGCCTGGAGGCCAGACTAAACGGTGAGCCAAATAACAAAAACATGTTCAAAGGCTTTTCACAATTATGTGCATATATCTGCAAAATGAAGAAGCCACATCTGCTAGGGTCAGCATCCATTATTGCACAAAATGACTGATTGCCATACTTAAGTGGCACTGACAAATCTTCTGGTGTGTAGCATCCTTGAATTAGACATTAATCTATAAGATGGGATATGTGTGTCCTTGCTCATGATCACCAATAACATGGAAGTTTTAGTAATGTAGAACAGGTGCAATTTAAGAGCAGAATGTTGGACCAAAGAGTTTTATCGGTGGTCATTTAGGAATCTCAGAGTGCCCAATGCAGCTTTTATATCAGAGAGTGCAGCTTTTAATATTAGCAAAATGGTCAGCTGATATTTGGTCTGGATTAAATGTACTAAGGGGTGTGGAACCACCACAGATCTGAGAAGTAAATGCCTACAAATCACAGCTGGCCTTTTGTAGCCAAGCATTTTTTTTAAACCAGTGATTTAGCATAATGCTACAGCTAATTCACATTGCTGCAAAACCTGTTGTTGCAAACTGGTGGTCGTATTAGTAATGATAGGATTTATGTTTGCCTGAATTATTAATTAAGCAACACTCTTCGGACTTGATATTGAAAAAGTATTTATAAATGTTGAAATTGTAAAACCTAGACTGAGAGTCTACTAAGCATATTGCTTCTTCAGCATATTATTAAGGCATTTGTACAACACAGCATTTGGTTTATCTTTCTTCTCCCTTGCTTTAGAGTTTTCATCTTTCTGCCTCAATTAAAGTATACTGATGAATATTTGAAAATGTACATATTTTTTCACTTAGGGTGTAGACTTGCCAGGGTCCAGAAAAAAACAACAACTGCTGTGTGCACACAAGGGGGAGTCATCCATAGTACATAGTACAACTGCTTTTGTAACTGGGGAGGGAAATCTATAGGTAGTCTGTTCTATGGCATGGGGTGGGAATGCAGGTCTACTTTTTAAAGGCAAAAAGTCAAGAAGCCAACTGGATGTATGCATGCCTTTGGTTCACCTCAGTGCTGCCTTTGGTACCCGCCAATTCAGAATTTTATTTTTAGTTTAAACTATGTCACCTATAACAAAACCTGTGTTACTTCAATGTCATCTACCTATAGGCATGTTGACAAAAAATGGAGGAAATAATGTGAAAATCTTCATAGAATGGAAGCTTGCATATGTTAATTCTAATAGAGAGCATCCTCGTTTTTGCATCATTTTTCAGGCCTGACTTGCTGAAGATGGATGGCATATCCAGCACTGAAGTGGCTCCTAGTGGCTCTCCCCTTTCAGGAAGTCCAAAGATGTCAACCCTTAGTAGCAAAGCACGTTACCGTAGCAAACCACGCCACCGGCGAGGAAACAGCAAAGGCAGCTACAATGATTTCACAGGGATCTTGAAAAATCAGTCAGCTCAAGATGACTTGGCCCATCCATCTCACCAACATCAGCAACACCCCCCTCATCATGGGCATCACCCCCGAATGAACATCCATGGGCAGGACATAGCCAACTGTGCTAACAACCTTCGATATTTTGGCCCTGCTGCAGCCCTACGCAGTCCTCTTAGTAATCACGCCCAAAGGAGGATGTCTGGTTCTAGTCCTGACCTTATCTCTGCTGCTATGGAAGCTGATTCACGGAGAAATCTAGAGGAGAACGAGAATGGGGAGGCCGAGGCAAATCATTGGGAATGTTGTCAAGAAGATACATACAACCTTTGCCCACAGTGTACAATGGGGACAAATACTGCAAACCAAGGACAGTCACTTGAGCCAGGGCTGGAGAAGTCTGAAGCACCATTGCATGCAAATAAGCAATTTCCTGGAAATAATGAGGAAGGTGAATTCAGCAGCCACAGACCAGTGTCTTCTCTTGGCTCATCTCATCCTGCAAGTACTCCAGGACTGCAGGGTAAAACACGACCCAACCCAAAGGTAAGATCCCTCCCACTATCCTGGAAGCAATGGACAGATTTACATTTTGCTGTTTTCTCATGCACCCTAAATTTCTTAGTTCTTTCTGTAGAAGACTACCTGTGGAGACTTCCCTTCATGAAAGTTGCTCAGGTAGCTGTATGCTTGTAAATAAGTGGCAAATAACATTGCCTTTAATCTTCTACTAGAGTGGAGATGACTCTTCAGAACAAGAAGAAGGGGAAGTAGATAGTGAAGTGGAATTCCCACGGAGACAGAGGTAGGACACTGAACTGCTCTATTTTTATCTTAATTGCTAAACTAAGGTTTGGGTTAACAAAAGGATGGGGAGTTAAAATTTTGGTGGGATGAGGAAGGGTTAACTGGGTTGGGTAATGGAATTAGCTGGTGATCAAGGCAAAGGAAATGCATGCTGATGATGTGTTGACATATTTTGCATCAAGATAAACTCTCATTAGTATAGTGTGGAGGACTGAGAGATGTCCAACCCAGCTGGCACACCGCCCATCAAAAAGTGTTTAGGAAACACTGATAGCCTTAACCTCAATGAATTTGTCTAATCCAATTTCAAAGCCATCCAAGTTGGTGGTCATCACTACCTCTTTTGGGAGAGTTCCATGGTCTATAATTATGTGCTCTGCAAAGTACTTCCTTTTGTCTGTCCTAAATCTTCCAACATTCAGCTTCATTGGATTATTGAAGTTCCAGTGTTATGAAAGAGGGGAGAAAACGTCACCCACTTTCTACGTGCCATGTATAAATCAATACACATCTATCATGTCCTCTCATGCTCACCTTTTCTCTAAACTGAAAGGTTCCCAAATGTAACTTTTCCTCCAAGGGCAGTTGCTCCACTCTTCTAGTCATTATGGCTACCTTTTTCTGAACCCCTTCTAGCTGTACCATTCCTGTTGAGATGACCAGAACTGTATACAGTATTCCAAATGAAGTCACACCAAAGATCTGTATGATAACATTGTGATATTGTGTCAGTTTTATTATCAATCCCTAGGGATCCCTACCATTTTTCACAGCTGTTGCACATGGGGTGACCTCTTCATCAAACTGTCCCCTACAACTTCAAGGTCCTATTTTTGGTTAAGTCACCAACCATTCAGACCCTATGAAAGTATATTTAATTTTTTTGGGGGGGGGGGAATTGCCACCAAGAATCTCTCTCTCTCTCTCTCTCTCTCTCTGTGTGTGTGTGTGTGTGTGTGTGTCTCTGTCCCCCCCCCCCCCCCGAATGACTAGTGGGGGAGGAATCTTTCTGTGGAATCACAACATTCTACATAATACATTAAGTTTTACTAAATGTTATGGTGGTGGTGAGGTGTTAAAGGCAGATCAGCTTGTTTGGCCCCAGAATTGCACACCCTTGTTTTCCTGTAAAATATATCAGCTCATATAAGTACTCTCGGGGAGAAGTAGAATTCACTTAGTAAGATGCTTCAGATCTCCATCTTCATTTTGACTACAGTATTAGTTTTAGCTACATCTTTGCTAAAGTGATTTTTGCTTTGCATTAATGAAACTGTCACCACCTTGCAGTGCTCTCTTGGGAATCCTCTCCCACATTGGCTCTCTCAACTTCAGAAGCTGCCTCCTGTTAGTTTGAATAAATGATTGGTAGTCCCCTCCCACGACATAGTTCCCTAAAATAATATTTTCAGATCTTATTGCATAAGAAAATGCTGAATTTGTAACCTGCTGTTCAGTGACAAAGGCAATATAGGACTTAAAATGACAACAAAATAGGGCTAAATTACATATATCAACCTATTTACCAGGAGAACCTGTAGGCTAAAATAAGACTCAGCATGAATTTTAGGATTAAGATAAAAAATAAGGAATGAAGCCTCAGATTTAGCAACCTGGAGGCTTTCTTATTAAAAATGTTTTTAATGGATTTGCCTCTGGTGTAATTTTAACCTAACTTAGAGTGCAATCTAAGAGAGCATCACAACAGCCTTATGATATACTAGAGGCCTCTCTGTGATGGCATCAAGGAGAGGACAAAAAGGGATAATTCTGGAGGCAAGTTGATCCTTCACTTGACATGTCCCTGGACAATGGGAAGAGTACACCAGCCATGGGGCTGTTGTACCCATTTCCTCTTCCATGGGAACCAATCAGAGGAATTTTTTAGTTTAGAATAAATATGAGTAAGGGAAGGGGACATGATAGAGGTGTATAAAATTATGCATGGATAGAGAAGTTCTTCTCCCTCTCTTGTAATACTAGAACTCAAAGTCATCCAATGAAGCTGAATGTTGGAAGATTCAGGACAGACAAAAGGAGGTACAGCACTTAATTAAACTGTGGAATTCACCATTACAAGAAACAGCAATGGCCACCATTGTGGACAGCCTTGAAAAAGATTGGGCAAATTCACAAAGGATAAGGCTATCAGTGGTTGCCACTCATTATAGCTATGTACTACCTCAGTATCAGAGGCAAGATTTCTTTGAACACCAGTTGCTGGGGGTCATGAGTGGGAGAGAGTTATTGTACTGCTTGTGGGCTTCACATAAGCATCTGGTTAGCCACTGTGAGAATAGGATTCTGGACTAGGTGGGCCTCTGGTTTGATCTACCAAGGCTGTTCTTTATGTATCTTTAGGAATGGACTTGGCTTTCTTCTCATCCTTGTTTGTAATACCCTGCTCATTAGATCAAGTGCTTGCAGCCTTTGAATCAAATCAAACTCATTAATGTATTATGGATTTTCAGGCCACATCGTTGCATTAGTAGCTGCCAGTCTTACTCGACCTTCAGCTCTGAGAACCTCTCTGTGTCTGATGGAGAGGAGGGCAATACCAGTGACCATTCCAACAGCCCAGATGAGCTGGCCAACAGGCGTAAAGATCAACGGGCTGAGAAGCTGGATGAGATGTTGTCACAGACTCCAGAAATCCCCATTGAGATATCTACCCAGTCTGATGGCCTTTCAGATAAGGAGAGTGCTGTACGCAGGGTGAAAACACAGATGTCACTTGGCAAGTTATGTCCAGAGGAACGTGGCTATGAGGTCAGTAACACTCTCTTCATTGCTTGAGGTTAAAATATCAATTAGATGCTTGGAAACTAGGGCTGTTGAATAAATAAATTGCAAGATTTCCAACTGGAGCTCTGCTAGCCTTTGCTTTCTCTATCAGTTTTTTCTTACATCATTCTATTTTTATTTGATGTCCCATTGTTTTACTTCTCTCCAGTGTTTTAGTTCATTGAGAAGACAGGAAGCCTTTTCAGGGTTCAGCTGTGCCAGTTCCCTCAAGTGCCAACTTGACAAATAGCTTATTTACTCCACTAAGGAAAGATTAAAACCAAAGTTAATCTGTGTGGGATTGTATATTTGCATGCTTTCCCATGGCTTAATTTTTTATTTTTTATTTCTTACGGAAACAAAACTAGTACATCAAGCTTTTGGGGCAAAATCGCTTTAAAAATTCAATTTTTGAGATGTTTTTATGCAAAAATGGCACTGCCGACATGGGCTACCATACGTGCCAATTTTCACAGACATTTCCCCGATTTCTGCCCAGACACTGCTGCCAACTGCAGTATTCCGGATATGTCTGGGGAAATTCATACGTATGGCAACCCTAGTATATAAGGACATGGCCAGAATGACATCAGGAATTTTGTGGCACATCCCAGAAAACTAAAGGCTGAACTACACATTCAGATGTGCTTTCGCTTTTGTTTGAGATGGACCAGGGACCATTCTGTCTGCAGATAAAAATGCCATAAAACTAAAGTGCCAATAAATGATTTTAAAAGTTGTTCCCTGGGATTTGTGATGCAGAATCCTGGAGAGTTTGGAGAATCAGGTGGTGACTCTTCAGATGCAGAATGCTCTGATGCAACGGTGAGGACCAGTAAAGCCTGCAGCTCTGCAACTTGGTAAAGATGTATCTCCTCCCTCGTTTGATCAACTGGCATTTTGATTCCCCCAAGAAACCCCTCTTCATTCCTCTGAGAAGCTGCATCTCCACCCCATCACCCAGATAATCTGCAATAACTTGAATCTTTGGAGAAATGTTCTGATGAATTGGTTTCTCGGTGAGCATTTCAATCACGAATGGCAGGGATGTATTTTATTGAATAATTGAGCTATTGTATCATATTTTTGGCATTTTAACACTTTTTACTCTGAAGAGTGAACTGTATCCATAGACAAAATAATTGATTGCAGAAAGAAGTTCAGAAGACTAGCCTATGAAGGACAACAATCTTTTTGAGTCTTAAGACAGCATGCATAAGGCTAGGATCTGATGCTACTTTTGACATGGGACCAGGCCTTGCGGCTCTGAAAGACCGGAAATGAAGGAAGTTAACTCAATGACTTGATCACATCCAGTGAAGCAGTGGATCAGGTAAACTGTGAACAAATGCCATCAGTGTAACCAGCGTAACTTTTTCAATAGGAACTTGTTCACATTCCTGGAAAGGTGCATCTTGAGTCACTGCTCCCCTAGCATGTGAGAGTGGGAACTAATTTTGTTTTTTAATTGGCATTTGGTTGGTTGTGCTGCTGTATTCTAGCCTCAGCCTCTCTCCAGCATTTTCCAGCATCACTGTGCCACTGTGAGATCAGGAGACACAGCATGGAGTGGCTGGTGAATAGAGAGAAATTGAGATGCTGTTTTTCTAAGTTATCTTCCTCTCCATTCCAACCTGCCTTTTATTTGCTTCCTTCAATGAAAAATGAATCGATCAAATTAGTGAAGATCAAGAACAAACAAGCCATGGAAAAGCGTTCTGTACATCCTGAGGACTATCCTGAAGGAAGAAATTGGAAATTTTCCTACCATAGGTCAAACACTGTAAGGGAGTATTGTACTTGGATGAAGCCAAGGGAATAGTCTGGCCTGAACCACACAAGTGGCCTCTGCTTGTTTAGTGGTGTGACTGGTGGAAAGTAACATTGAAATGTGATGATGAGTAGAGAATGCCCTTCATCTTGGGTCTGAGGGAGCCTAAGCCATATTTTCATATTGATGAATTTTGGATTGGAGAGGGTCCAAGACTATTGCCTTTCCTAATTGAATGGTATCCCACTTTCCTTCTGCAATACCTCATTTTTCCTGAGCAACTTCCTGAGGTTTATAATCATAGCTCCTTTAACTGACATGTCCAACGGAAGCAAAACAAAAACACTAAAATGTTCTATTTTGGTTTTATAGCCAAAGTTCTGCCAGTAGTTTTGGCTGTGCCCTCAATTTGTCTCTAGTTAATTACATTCAGGGAAGAACGGTTCATTGTCTTGAGTGTAAAATTGTATCCTAGCCGTTTCCATATTTATAGTAGTGAGTATCAGTTGCACCCCACACTCTCTACCCCCAAAATGAAGGGCAAAGATGGGTTGCATGCTGTTTGTTTACATTTGATTTGATTTTTTTTAATTGTCTAGTGGCAAAATGAAGGGAAATTCTTTACTTATACAGAGAGCAGTATTGTATGAGTTAAATTATTCCATATTTTTAAAATTATGTAGCTGGACTACATGAATCTTAAGTTATGTCATTATTTATTTTAATTTCTATAGATTAAAGGCAGGGTTTATTGTAGCACAACATATTGGTGGCCCCTGTTCAGTTGCTTCATGGCTGCTTATCCCAGGAGGAGGAGGAGGAGCCAAGGTGTTTTCTTAATGTTGTGACCTAATAATGTGTTATAGGCCATGGTTATCTTGCTGGCTGCAACAGCCTACTGACACTAGGGCGGGGAGTAGGCCCATACAAGCAAATTAAAGCAGTCCTGAGCTGCATATGCATGGAGTGTGACATGGTTAGGATGCAGAGCTAAGACCTCTTGGCATGCTTTAGCTCCCAGCTGCAGTCCAAAACATTGTGATATATCGGAATGAAACAAACAAACAAACAAACAAAGCAAATAAGCCCTGTTCACTTGAAATTGACAGTAATTCCTTAAGCTTAATATGCTTACACTAAACTGATCTGAGCTTTGCCCACTCTGAAGGAAATTCTGTCTGGTCACTTGTACTCCTTGGCAAGCCTAAGGGTGAATTACTTTTATTGGGGGGGGGGTGTCCCACAGATGCTATTTATTCCACACCTCAGTAAATACCATTCCATTGGTGTATGGACCAAGCTGTTGGGGAAGCAGCACATTATTGCACCTGTCAAGTCTACCACAGACACCTAGCTTGGTGCTTCTTCTGGGAAGCATGCCTTTCTTGGCATGATCCAAACTATCAGTACAACAACCTTGCAGCCTTTGTTCCTCCTTTGAGTTTCACCACATTCTTCCTGGCCCCTGTGAACAATTACTTTGCTTTGCTTTGACTCTTCTCCTTTCTTCTTTGGCGATCACTCGTAGCCGAGTAAGATTGTCTTCCATGAACATGGTCTTAACAGTGTGTCCGTAGTGTACTATTACTAACACTCTCATGTTTATGGACAGCTTACTCAAAATACTGTTGTTTGGATGATCTCTGAATTGGAAACTGTCTGCTTTACTAATGGAATCAGACAATTTGGCAATAAAGACACTCTTTCTCCCCCCAGCCCAGGATAAAGAGTCCAGTTTAACAGCTGGTAGCTCACTTCATAGCCCAGTTAGCTGACTATGCTCTTGAGAAGTTCATTTTTTGCAATAAGACAAAGTGGGGGATGGTGTCAAGAATGACAAGTAGCTGCATGATGCTTTCCCCATATGAAGCACTTGGTATTGTTAGCCCACTGCGGTCTTCATCTCTTTTCTAGGGCAAGAAGCATTAGTATGAAATGCCTCAGATATATAATGTAGAACTGTCAGCTTTAAAGCATAACTTCTCAGGGTCTTAGGCAAATGAAAAGTCCTGTGATCTTTTAATTAGAGGTATTGAGCCTGGAGTCTTAGGCATTCAGCGTATGTGCTCTCGCACTGAAGTACAACCTCTCCCCAGAGTCTTCAACATTAGTGAAAATGTGTCTGATTTAATGGCCTCTTGTGTCTGTTATTGGTTATTTCTTTTTGTATCTGCACACAGCCTGCATCTGTAGATGTCATCCTGCAGTTATAGTATGTTGAGGGAATACTTAAAGGTTTAAGGAAAATTCATTAAGTTATGACAACCGGGGTCTCAAAGGACATGCTCTCTCCTCATAAATGTATGTGCCCTGTGTTTTCCTTTACATTTTAAAAAATCCAGTTTTGCTTTGATCCCCAAAGAGCTGTTGAAATAAAGGGCATTAATTAAGGCAGCTAGTAAATTGGTGGTTATGAAAATCGGGTGTTAACATCTAGCAACTTGTGTTTGGGTGTGTCTAATACTCAATTGTACAATATTCAAATCTGGTATTTGTGATTTGTGCCATTGAGAGAATTCTTCCAGAGCCATTTCCTCTTTCTTCAATTAAGTTTAACAGGTTTTGCTCAACTGAAAGTCATTTTTAAAAGAGCTGAAAATGTAATCAGAAATAAGATGAATCATCTCATATTTTCCCCATGCCATTTTTCCTTTTGTTATCAGCTCTCAACTTTCGGGTACTCTTAAATGCACCTTTTTTTGAGGGGGGGGGGTAAATTTAGACAATTCTAGCAAATTTCAGGACTGTGGATAGTTAACTGAGGGCTGGGCTATATGTTATGACCACCAGGATAATGGCTGGAAATACCAGACCAGTGCTGAGCTTCTCCCTAGTGTTGCAATGTCTAGGGGCACTCACCACATGATACAGCATCATCATATTGTGAGTTTCCTAGTCCACACTCCATGTAATTGCCACTGCTGGGAACAGAGCACCTCATGAGATCATGCCGTTTCATGCAGAGAGGGGCCGAACTTGCCCCAGTGACGCCATAGCATGTAGCCTGGCCCTAAGCAGAGACATGGTGTTGTACTATTGTATTACAAAAATGCTGTAATTGTTGTGCCTCAAAAAGATAGACTTATCCTAGAATATGGATGGTGAATTGTGCTCCAAAATTATATTGGTTTAACAGAGGTGAGATTTTAAATGGTTGATGTTCTCTTAGAGTATGCAGGTTATGTTTTTAAGTCTCTCTCTTAAATGTGAGGGCTAAGTCCTTTTTAGTGTGGAAACAGACTCTCAGGTATTTGTGTGACTTTGGGCTCTCAAAAGCCTGCTTTGTTCTGTAGGTCTAATAAAAGGTACTGACTATATACCTACTTCTTCTCTGGGAACAACACTCCAAAGCATTAATATTAACAGACACAGACAAAACTATGGTAGCTGGAAATACTAGTAGAGAACACACACTTTGTCCCTTTCCCCTAGAAAGCAGTGTCAAGTTTACTGGCAGAAAGGGGTAGGTAGCCACCGTGCTTCTTCCACACATTACGTTGCTTTTGTGTTCAAGGAGCAAGCAGCACAAGAAATGCTTTGTTGGCACCAACAAAACAGTGCATTTTTGTTGTAGGGTAGGAAAGTAGTTAAGTCTTTATGTAACACTGTTAGCATCTTAGGGATGTCAGTGGAATGGATGGCCTTGTGCTGCAGAGTCTAGATTAGTTCTTAGAACAAAGTTCCCTTTAATTGAAAGCCATAAATTCAACAAATCATGTCATCCAGATTATGAGACAGTATTGCCATGTGTGCAATCATCAGTGGATTAACCTTTTTGGCTGTGTTTTTACTATTCTGTGCCAATGGCATTACGACATTATAACTGCCTGATTAAGGGTTTGCTAATAATGGGATAGCAATCTGCAGTATGTGTACAATAAGCAATGCAAACCAGAGACAACTCAAGGCAACTTACTTAATTAGGTTACAGTCACAACTCATAATGCATTCTTAACTACTGGGTGCAGCTATGGCACAATCAGTGTGGTGACTAATGGGAGTTAATGGTTGTACATGTCATTTGAAACATCATTTCATATACTGTTTTTTTCTCCCTACTCTATGGCTTCCTGAAGCAAACTTGATTTTGTTTTGTATTGAACAGTGTATAACAATTGGGAACAAGACTGACGATCAAAAACAATGCATGGAATAAAAAGCCAGTGTACCTCAAAGTATTATAGGCTCTTATGTCCTGTGCGACTGTAGCTGTGTATATTACACAAAAAGTGAGTGCTTTGGTAAATTGCCTACACACCACTGGATGCAGTTCTGTATTTCCAAAGACTGTTCTCTCTTCCGACCTTGTGCAAAATAGGAACATAGGAAGCTGCCTATACTGAGTCAGACAATTGGTCTATTTAGCTCAATAATGTCTATATTGATAAGGCTCTTCAGGACTTCAGACCATGAGTCTCTGCAATGCTAGGGACTGAACCTGAGACCCTTTTGGCATCCAAAGCAGATGGTCTACCACAATATACTTGTAAAATTGTAATATATAATGAAAGGTATATGTCAATAGTGCAGCAGAATAATGAAAATGACTTCATAAGAGCATACATGGTGAAAATCCACATTATCCTCCTACATTAAAAACTAGGGAGGAGTTTAATGAATAAGGTGTATTCTCTTATATTATTTTCTGATTGGTGACACCTTAAATAGTTTTTTTCCTGAAATACAATCAGTTGGGAGTATGCTGTCACTTGCCCCTTCAGTTACCCGCTTTTCCTCTCTAGCAACAGATAAGTGTGTTTCCGTGGCAAACAACATGATCTTACAGTCAACACTTTCAGCACAATTTTGTTGATTTCTGTAGGTTGTAGTCCAAAGTGCACAGGATTGCGGTCTTAGTTTCTCAATACTTGCCGTGTTTCCCAGATCATCAGATTAGCGCATAATGGGGGCTGTGCCATGTTGTACATGAAGGGAACCTTTCCTGAGCACACAGATACAATGGAAAATCTCAACAAGATTAGGATAAAACTTCAAATTGCTTTTGTGGAGGCCAAGTACAAAGTATTCTGGAATCTAGGACTGCTGGAGAACATAAGCTAGGTGCAAATGAGTTAAAACAGCTACCTCGTGGCTTCTTGCTGAAAGCGGAAGGTAAGCTACTGAGTGGAAGCAGAACTTTCCCCCAGTTAGTTTGTCTGTAAATTGGAAAGGAGGAGCTCTTAAATGCACAGTGCTTAGATGTCACTCTTGTAAAGTAGCTAAACATATACCGTGTTCCTTTTATACAAACAACACCTTACACCAACCGTTTTCACTAACATTTATCTGATAATACAGTTTCCATGTAAACACACACACAGGAGGTAAGGCACTTGATTAAGACATAATTTTTGCACTGACTAATTGAAGTCAGACATTTTTCTTTTGCCCTTGTCTCAGTTCCAAATTGCTACAATTGTTACACCAGTGTTTATTACGATCTCTCTAGCACATAGCACATACATGGAGTCTGCTAATACCATCCTGAGAAGCTTGTCATTAATGTTGACAAGTTTAGCATAATGCCACTACTTTAGTGGAGGATAGCAAAGTGTTTAACAAAGCCACCTCTTTCAGCACAGATATGGTAGATTAATAATTTTCACAAGAAACCCAACAATCCATGCAGGAGTTCCTGAAACATTAACCTAATACTTACACTTGAGGTGGTCAGATTGTCACATCGAACAGCAAAAAAGGGTTTAGGTTAGCTGCCTTACCAACACCTAGTGTTCTATATGAAGGGATTTTATTCATTTTTGTATAGAACATAAAAGCACACATCTTCACCTGCATTCTGAAGTAGTGGTTTTGCCCAGTTAAAACTTCACAGTTGACCTTCGGAGTCCCTTCCAATTCTACAACTTCAGTGAGAATTAGACCCTTGTCAAAAAGGTAACTCAATGAAAGATTTTTGTAATAGTGGCTGTTGACCACTACCAAATACTTTCTAAGGGGGTGGGGTGCAGAATACGGAGATGAAGTGATCGGGCTTCATCTCTGGGCTGATTGTATATTCTTTAAGAAGCAAAGGAAAAAGGATGACCTCACTTGCAAATAAGTTTTCTCACCCCTTAAGCAGTGGATTATCTAATGGACTAGCAACACAACCATGTCCATTATTCAATGAAAACAAAATACAGCATAAGCAGAGAATGTGGTTTTCCAGGATGCACACAAAAAGTGATAGGGCGGTTAAAATGGACGCAAAACCTGAACAGAGAGATATCCCGGAGCCATTTTACATAGTATACTCTGCTGGGGAATTGCAACTAAGTGGAAGATACTCCATTTCATCAGCAGTCAGTACGATTGTAGGAGTACTTTACACCTCGGTAGCTCCCCACAAAGGCAGATGTAGAAGTGGCATCTCTCATCTCCCTACTCATCCTTAACTAGATCTCTTAGATTTGCAAAAGCAACAGCACTGACGTAATTCTGCTAAACCCATTCTACCTTTACAGTAAGTACAGTTGCTGCTGCCAGAGTAACCAAGGTGCTGAGGCTTTGAGAACAAAGCCAGTATGCGGACTTCATTACCACCACTTCTACAGCCTACAAGGAAAGGAAAGCAATAAATCAGTCCTCCAAGCCTCAATAGTTCCCTGAGCCTACATTAACCTAGTTTTCTTCTTTGGGATTCCCAAGCAGGCAGAGGAAGGAAAAATCACTCAAGATGTGTTCCCTCAAGAGAAGATAATAGGATTCAATTGTTGGTGCTGGTATTTCAGCCAGTCAAGCGTGTGTCCCATAGAATGCACTGCGATTGCCAACAGTAAGGGGTGCTTTGTATGTGATCTTTTCCTGAATTTGCTGTCATGTAGGAAGCAGCCTCAAATTTCAAGGCAGGTATTATCATTTACAACCTCTAAGTCAGTGGTAGCAAAACCACATGACATAAAACTGTTCCAATGACAGCATTCTTGTTACAGAACACATTGGAACAGTTGCGAGCACCTTTTAAAAATGAGTTTTCCAAGTCTAATTATTTTTTTAAAAAAACACACAGAGCAGAAATTGTTCTCTTGTCTAGGTTACTGAAAGGAGATGCCCAAGCCTGTACCAGGGATTTTAAAGTTCAGTAAGAACAAAATGGGCTGGTGGGGGGGGGGATTGCACCTTTCCCATAAATAGACTTCTATAATATCTGGCTCTAACCCAGCCCATTCAGCTACTCTTTCTCCCATTGAGGAAATGGGGACTCTGGTTATTTTTGTCCAAGTTGAGATGCTTCTGACTGAATTTCTTAATGAAGGTCCCAGGAATTAATGCGACCATGGCTATAGCCAACATCCTGAACAGAGTACTCCAGGAGAAAATGGCATCAAGGGAGGTGATCTGTGAAAGGATTGAACCAGTCTGGACGCAGATGAAGTTATACGGGATGAGGCCTGCAGAGGTAAGAGAATACTCATATAAGCAAAATTTTCACATTTTTTAGACTTGCCTTGGACCTGTGAATAAGGTAAGAGCTTGAATGTGCAAATGCTGAAGAGAACACGTTTGGGAATGTATAAGGGAAAAAATATGTACACAAAACTAAGAAGGGTCAGCAGAGAGAAAGTACTTGGGATTTGGACAAAGCATCTTGGAGAATCTATTCTCCACTGCTCAAGAAGGATGGGAAATGTTTCTTGCTTGCACAATTAAAGGGTATTTGTCATCTCCCCCAGCAAGAGCTTGCACTACACAAAATATTGTCTTAAGCTACTCCATGAGAAGCATGTTTTTCACTATGTACCTTACAGAGAACTGGTGTACTTTAATGTTACCTTAGGGACATCATCAATTTTCACATTAAGGGAGCGTGTGTTTAAGGAGGATTATAAACTCTACCAGTTTTTCACAGTGCCCTCTGAGACAACAAATATAGAAAAGCCCATAAAAATAGTATTTTTCTCTCTCTCTCCAAATCAAAATCAAATAACTATTTTTTTGCACTATGGTTTGTAATGCTCAACAGACATTAGTTAAATTGCCATTCAAGGGGTTCCCAGACAAATGGGCATACCTCAAATTATAATCACAATGCAATTTCCACTATATTGCCAGAAAATAGACCATCAAATTGGAACATCCACACAATACATGTAAGCTGGAAGTGGTAGGAAATGAGCAAGTATGCACTGCCATTTAAAATGGAAAAGAGGGAGAATAGTATATTAGGTGGTACTAAGACAAATTGAATGCTTTTAATCTTACCTATGAATACAGAGAAGAAGAACTGAGTAACAGGGATGTTCAAGATTGGAGATGTGAGATTCAGAAACCAGTTTGGAGTCATGGGAAACAGCCTCAGAAACAACAAGAAAAAAAATAAGGAATTTCTGTTCTCTTCTACCTGCCATAGACAAAAAAGAAACAAGATCTGGTCAAACTCTCTCTCTCTCTCTCTCTCTCTCTCTCTCTCTCTCTCTGTGTGTGTGTGTGTGTGTGTGTACACACACATACATACACAAATTTTGTAATACAAATATTAGCTTGTATTCAAGGCACTCAAGGAGCTGATATTACCACCAATAAACCTGGTTTCATGAATATATTATATAACCATTCTATACTGGCATAATAAAAAGGGTAGAGGATAATATCTTGAGTCTAGAGGGTTGCTGCAAACCCATTTTTGTTTCAGTAGTTAGACCTACATAGGTAGCAGGGTGAATGTAGCCTTGGAATCCCCTTCTACAGGTGAAACTCAAAAAATTAGAATATCATGGAAAGGTTAATTTCTTTCAGTAATTCAACTTAAAAGGTTAAACTAATATATGAGATAGACTCATGACATGCAAAGTGAGATATGTCAAGCCTTTTTTTTTGTTTTAATTGTGATGATTATGGCGTACAGCTGATGAGAACCCCAAATTAACAATTTCAGCTTTGGGGTTTTCATCAGCTGCACGCCAGTAGCTAATGAAAACAATTGCTTACATAAATGGACTTTTCCACAATATTCTAATTTTTCGAGTTTCACCTGTATATGCAATTATGATATTGCAAGAGGTATAAATTATACATTTCATTGGAAGAGTTTTCTGTTAATTCCAGCTATTGTATTGTAACATACTGGCTGCAGATTCTTGACAGGTAGGCTTGATAATGAACAGCTCAGTTGGTTACAGCATGGTGCTGATAAAGTCAATGTTGCAGGTTCAATCACCATATGGGACAGCTGCATATTCCTGCATTGCAGGGGGTTGGACAAAGCATCCTCAGGGTCCCTTCCAACTCTATGATAACAATGCACTACCCAGTCGCAAAGCACTAACTAAAATCTTATAGGTGATCGGGACTTACCTTCCTTTGAAGCATGGCCACCTTATCAGGAAAATAGGTGGTGACAATTTTTTTCCCAAACACATTGGACAGCCCATAGCAGCAAGTGGCACCCACCGAAGTCAAGGCAGAACACAACAGGAGTCCCATCCATGGTCCAAAGAGAGCCCCAGCAAGGATGTTCTGTTAGAGCAAAACTAGAAAGTGATCCAGTCCAAAATAAACTGTGGGGAAAGCATGAAGGACTCTATGAACCATAGAAACAAGAGCAGCTCTGTTAGATCAGACCAATGGTCTGTGTAGTCCGGCACTGTGTTTCTAGCCAGGAAGTTCACAGAGCAGAAAGGCATAATATTTATGCTACCTCCCTAGCAACTGAAAGCTAGATACACAATAGGTGGAGGTGCTACTTAGTTTTCTTAACTAAAACCCATTTGTAGGCCTGCCCATCAGGAACTATCGATTAGATTATTGCAATGTGATATATGTGGGGTGACCAGACAGCTGCTGATGTGCTCAGTGGAAAATCCACTTTTACACATAACATTTAATGTGGACATTTAAAACTCTTTAACTTGGGATCGGAATACGTAGTAGACTGCCTTGGCCAGTACAGGCCTAGCCAATCTTTCTAAAAGACATTGCTGGCTGATCAGCAGATTGTTACATGGTGACAATGCATCACACATACTCTGGAATGCCTTCCCTCTGATTCATGAGGTGGAGACAATAATATACCTCTTTAAAAGTTAGGTTTACACCCAAGCTATTCGGACTCTCTTAATTTTTTAAGTCTGTAATATATTTGTATTATATTCTCACTTTTATCTAGCTTTTTAAGGAAAATTTACTGATTGCTATTCTTGTATTTTTACTGTTTTTCTGCAAGCCTTTCATTAGAGATTTTTTTTTATTATATCAAACTATATATTTTAAAATAAATAACAGATACATGTCTATCCCTTTAAAAGCCACCTAAGTTTCTGGCCATCAACTCATGTTGCAGAGAACTCCATAAAATAATCATATACTGGAAAAAAACGATTTTCCTTAGTCATCAGCTGATTCAGAATTGTAGCATTTATTTATGTATTTTATTTACTATATTTATATAAGGCCATCCAATAACATTATTTTCTTGGTGACTTGCAGATAAAAATTTAAAATACAATTAAAAGTGCACAATCACAAAATAGGTTAGCAGCATATAAAATCTAGCGGGGATAAAGCTGTGACCATCAATAGGCCTAGATAACTTTGTAAACACATGGTGCACATTTATTGGATTCTGGAAGTCAAAATATCAGAAGTAAGGAAATTGACACCCTATCATTATATATATATTTTGTTTTCTGCCTCCTCTTGCTAACTAATCCTTTTTTCACTGAAGTTGGTATTTGAGCAATAAGCCAGAGAATGGTGGGACATTCATGGATGGTTACTGAGCTTAGTTTTTAAATCAGTTATTCACGAGGACAATCTTAGTTGTTGGAAAATTTAGGCATTAATAATGCATGTTCAACTGTGACAATTTCTTCTGAAGAGCATAGTAACACACTCAGACAGGCTTCCTCAAACTTGGCCCTCCATATGTTTTTGGCCTACAACTCCCATGATCCCTAGCTAGCAGGACCAGTGGGTCAGGGATGATGGGAATTGTAGTCTCAAAACATCTGGAGGGCCGAGTTTGAGGAAGCCTGCAGTGGATTCTGCTGTGGGCGGTCTAAGGGAATTTCCACAAATATAGAATTCAACATGATTTGTATGTGAATGGAGTAGCCCAGGCCCTAGGAAGAGCTGAATAATGTATGGGTGAGTGGCATTCCAGGAGTTATTAGGCAAATCTTCCAAAGGCACTGAAAGTGGGGGAAAGGACCAGATGGGTTTTCAGCAGCATGCTGCAAAGCCAAAATCTTGGAGCTCTGCAGGTATTATACATACCAGAAAACTGGAGCCAGGTATGGCGAAGCACTGTTTGTATAGGTAGGCACTGCAGAACAGCAGCAGCACATAAGTATGGTGTTCTCTATTGTAGTACCGTAGAAACTCTGCAAGCTTTTGCAGTTCCTCTAGGTCTGAAGGAAACTTTAGTGACCTGATAAATAAAGAGGATAATCAGTTCAGTTGTGAACATATGCTGCCAATGAAGGTGTTTTCATTCTATGGACAAACACATGGAAAATTATGAAATAAGGGGAATGAAGCAAGAAGTACCGTATCATCTTAAATATTAACAGATCTATTGCAACATGTGCTTTTGTAGGACAATTAAAAAAGTTAACTACCCAAGTTGCAACAGCACTATGCTTTCTTGCTACACGAGCCCGATCATCCGAAATGTGGTGAGGGAACTGCCACGTCAGGTCTCAGGTTGCCCAACTTCTTTTGGAAACTACAAATTCTATTTCTGTACCACTTAAATCTACATAAGGCTGTGAATATTATAAAATATAAGCCCCAATAGGATGGGAGAAGAGGGAGGAATTGGTCAGCAGGCAGTTACAGAATATTGTAGCCTACAGTACAGTGTTATGCCAACCGGGCAAGAACAACAAATCTATAGCTGGATATGCCTGAGATAGTCAGCAAGAATACTAGCATAAATCAGCACTCATCAGAACACATGCACACTATGAATGCAGTAAAATAACAATTCAACCACACAACTGTGTAGGCACAGGTGTGTGTGTGTGTGTGTGTTTACAGGAAGAAGGAACTAAGAATCAGGAGGCATTAGGAAACTGTGGCTTCAGTTTGTAAGAAAACGTAGAAAGGAATGCCTTCCCCAAGAGAAGATAGGATACTAGGCAGGAACAGAGGCCCATTGTTTCCATCACTCAAAAAGAGTCATTTGGGCTAGTTTAAAACTCCACAAGGGACACTGGTCAGTTCCTGTTGGCTTCTAGGTAAGCCTCTATACTACCGGTACTGAAGGGATAGAGAATCAGATACATCCAGTCATCCATCCTCAGTCTTTCAGAGATAGGACAATGGAGTGCGTGTTGGAAACAAGCAGCAATAAACATATTGAAAATATACTGTCATTTAGTGTGCTTGCTCATGCTGGTGGAAAATTAGGAGAGATATAAGAAATTATAAAACTTAATAAATGATGAACTTTTTATCTGTATTTTAACTGAAGTCTATGTGCATGCTTCTAACATGAATACTAACATATGGTTCCCCTTTGATAGTAATCACCTTGCTCCTTATCTTCTTCTTCCTTTGTTCTAAGAAATAAATCCCTTGTCTGCGGGTCAGCCTAATAAATTTCTCTACCTCACAACTTTACTGCAATTCAAGAATCTAGTAGGCTGTAAACATACTTCAGGTCCATGCAATCAGCCATAGCTCTGGCATTAACAGAATGCCCTTCTCTTAAACTGTGACCACACAGTTATTCATGCCTTTCATTCATTCATTACTTGGTTTCAACAAGAACTCAGCAATTAACTTTTCAAGCAGAAACAAGAGTAGTATCTTTACCTTGTGGCCTAATGCTAACACAGAGCATAAAGGTGCAACATTTCAGCAAAGCAAGGAAGGTACTAGTTACTAAAACTTTGGACAATTAAGAAAGCAAGCCACGTATTAAATTGTTAGTACAATATACATTGGTGAGATTCATCAGAGGCAGCAATTCAAAGTTAGAATCCTTCTTAAATGAAATCTAACAGGAGAGTTATAATTTAGGCTGTATTTTTTTTTCCAGTGCTCAGGATTTGTCAGTCTATGAAATGCATCAGTTCTGCATATCACTAGTTGCTCATGAAAATTCAAATTGGAAAACAATCATGTTCAGATTTCAACATATTTTGCTGAAGCAAACAGTTGATTACATTTTTTAAAATACAGCCTTAATTACTACAAGATACTTGCTGAGTTAGGAATTGCAGAAAAGAATTGCAGTGAATTCTGGTACCTGTGGGGTATGGTGGGCTACTGCTTAGCTTTGATTTTGTGGCAAAGACAGGCCGCTGGTTTTACAACTGTTTAAAACTTAACAGCTATTCAAATTCCTGATATGTGTATAACCTAAAGTAAAAAGGAAATGAGGGAAAAATCAGTGATATTCTCTACAATGAGAAGCTGATCCCCTAAAAACTACTGACAGAGGTCAGTCATAAGGATCCTTCAATTCTCACTAAGCTATATTCGTTCTGGAAAGACCCAAGCCTTTGTGCTTTAAGATCTCTACAACTCTTCCTTTTAGACTTATAGATAGCAAGATGTTGCCTGAAGCAAGGCATCTGAAGTGTGGAGTGCTCTTTATTAAATGCTATTCTGTGGCTGAGCTTGCCATTGCAAGTTCACGGATGTATGAACAAGCAGCAAGAAGTCATTTGAAATATGCACCAAGGCATGTATGATTGAAGAGAAGTACTGTATGTTACTGAATAAATTCTAACATGTTGTGATACCTTAGAGACTTAGAGATTTATTGTGGGACGAGCATTCTTGAAACAGCATCAAAAACAAAACCGAAACACAGCTTATGCTCAGTGGTGATAGATTCTGAAGTATGTGTCATAACACACACTACCATCTGAAGAGCCTTCAGTTATAACTATTAAGTCTAGAGTCCAAATGACCTTACGACTGCACCACTGCTTTTGTTACAATCATTCAATCAATCTGTCAGCAATTTTGGAATAAGAGGGTAGTGCCTTCCAAAGTCCACAAGTCATTACTTATAGCTGTGTACACATACCATACATTTAAAGCACATCCCTCTTTTCCCGCCCCCCCCAAATTCGAAAAAACAATAATCCTGGGAACTGCAGTTTGTTAAAGGGTGCTGGGATTTGCAGTACCTTGAGGAGCAAACTACAGTCCCAGGATTATTAGTGTGTACCTGCTTTAAATGTACAGTATGGTGAAAGGGGGCACCAACTCACTTCAGCTCAACGGGTACCCGAGACCACTTGAACATCTCGAGGCTGTTTCATAACAACTTCCTACACACCTAAACTTAGTTCAGAGCATGCAGCAGCACATTTCCGAGCACCGCACACGCGAAGGGTAGCATCGGATTTCGGCGGCGATGTATTTTTAGGCTCGCTGTCAATCACAGTCGCAGGCGCCCTCAGCAAAAACCCAGGACCTTCTGCTCTCGGGGCGAGTGAGTGCAAGTCAACAATCCCGAACAGAGAAGCCGCTGAGGCATTAATGAAACCGAGGCTCGCTTCTGCTCCTCCTCGCACGCAGCCTGCCTGGGAAGAGCGCGGCATCCCAGCTCTATGAGCGGGGCTCCCGCTAAGCCACAACCGCCTCGAAACAACCGAGGAAGAGTCCCACTCACCCGCTCCCCGCGCGCGGCTCTCCGGGCAGCCGCACAGACAGCAAGTAAAGGGCGGCCGTGGCCGTCCCCAGGACCAGCAAGAATCCTCCGAGGGAGCGCATAGCGGAGCATTCACAACGGCCGCCGGGAGGAACGGAAAACGAGGAGGAACGGAAAGCGCCGCGCGGGGAACTCCGGGACCTGCCCTCGCGTGACGCGGCGCCCTGTCCCTCACACAAACGGAAAGGGATGGACGTGGCGACGCACAGCCGGAACTTCCCGTGAAAATGGCCTCCCGGCCTCCGAGTCTATGAGGCTTCGCTCTACCCTTGGGCTCCGGGTTCCTGTTGGACTTCAACTCCCATCAGCCCCAGCCAGGACGGTCAATGGTGAGGGCTGACGGGAGTTAAAGGCAGCTAAATAAGTGGAGGGGAACCAGGGGGGGGGGAAGGGAAAGGCATCAATGCGGGCTGCGAAAAAGCGCGCGTTCTCCGCGCTTACTGGCTCTGTGGTCCCTACGCCCATGTTCTCTGCACCCGCGTAGTATAAAATAGCGTCTCCCTCTCCGCCCGCCCGTCAGGCAGTAGAGACAGAAATGGAAAGACGCCTGACTGGTGCGCGAGGAGAAGGACTGCAGACATGGAGCTCGGCCCAAAGTGAGAGAATACTATGACCATGCATATGAAGCGCACACTTTGTTTTCTTTTAGTCTTATAATGAGCAGACGGCAGGTGAAAAGAAAAGTTGAGAGAGAGATACATATATGTATATATATAGAGAGAGAAATACAGCCTCCCTTCCTAATATCTTCGTCACTGGCTGCGCGCCGGTCGCGAGAAAGTGACGCAATTCCGGGCCGGTCGCTGTGGCTGAGGCTGAGGCCTATGTACAAATGGCTCTCCGAGGCGCTTCGCTCCTGGCTGCTCCCTTCTCCCCCTTATCGCCGCAACGCGGAGCCATCGCTCCCTCGGCCGCGGAAAAGGCGCTACCCCAGGTCAGAGGGGGCTTTAGCTGGAGCCAGGGCCCCGAGAGGAGGGTCTGGTTAGCCTCAGGGTGGGCCGGTTGTGGCAGCCGCTGGACATGCCTTCCTGCTTGCCTCTTGCTCTCCCCTTCCCGGCATGGAGCTGCGTGGCCCTCTTCGTTCTCAGAGGCTTAGGGAGCTAAATGAAAGAGCTTCAAAGGTCTCATGCCTCGAGCCAGGCCGCCTCTACGAGTTGGGAATACTGTACTGTAATGCCGGACTCTGTGTTCAGCGGGGCTTTGGTTGCAAGCGCTTCGCACGTTTAAAGCACGCCCCTGCCCCCTCCCCCTTTAAAAAAAAAATCCCGGGAACTTTACCCCATGGAGCTACAATTGCTAGCACTTTTAACAGATTACAATTCCCACAATTGGTAGGGAGAATGTTCTTTAAATGTATGCTGTGTGTGGTGTGCTCTGGTCCATGGGGTCACGAAGAGTCGGACACGACTAAACAACAACAAGAAGAAGTTACATAGTGGTGTGTGTGATTTGGTCTATTGGCAACACAGGCTTGTTAGAATCTGCATATTGTATTAAGGTAAAGATGCCAGAGAAGAGAAGTGCAGATATTTCTGGTTGAATAGTTTTCCTTACTGGTCTGGAAGCTAGATGAATAGCTGCAACTCTGGAAAATCTATCTTCAACTTTAGCAAAATTTTACTTCTACGATTTGTTTGTTTGTTTGTTTTTACAAACTTTCAAAATTGTTTGTGCTGCATACACATCTTTGCTAATAATGCTTAAGACACCAAGCTGTATTTAAAAGACGGTCATTGGTTCTAGGTAGACTTCAGTATGCTTTTATTGCTGTTAGGAGTGTGGATGTGGTTACTTGCTATGGCTTTACTAAAGCATATCTGTGTTGTTTGTAAGAATAACAATGGCAGGCTTCATTCTTTCAGAAGGAAAATAGGAACCAAAGTTAAAAAGGAAACAAGTTATAACTTTCCCAATTATAGTCTGAGCAGACATGAAGCTTCAGATTTTTCAGAGTAAGTTTCTGATTCAAGCATGAGATGAAGCAAGTGCCCTCCAAAGTGGTCAATGCTGAACCATTCTGCTTTCTGAAGTGCCAAAGTGGATCTGAACCAAATCTTGTTTTCAGTGCACAGCCCTACTCACTGCTTTTGCCACAGGATACTAGCAAAATGGCACAAAAATGTTGCAGATAAAGCATCATCCTATTTATTGATGTATAGTGCTGTCAAAGGCAGCGGCGGGGGGTGGAATTTAGCTTGCAGATAGGTGATCAACTATTTGATGGTCAAAAACAAAGTGACATTAGCAGCTACAAACATGGGTCTCTTGGCAACAAGTAACTCAGCTTTGCATTGAATGCCTCGTTTCTTAAAAAGTTTTACCTATTTCCTCCACAGTACTTGGTGGCATGTTGAAGACCCCGATGAGAAGCAAGCAAAAAGGCAGAAGCTTGGTAATACCTGTTATATCACTTCCCCTATTTTAAGCGCTTTGGCTTTGCGTGTACTGACTCTATGTCTTCTTTTTTTTGACAACTCCCTGTCATTACTGCAATATAATTATGTAGATCTTAAAATATTTTTAAGATCTCCCACAGAAATTTCCCAGCTGCCTCAAATGGCCATAACTCATTCTTTACTGCATGGAAAGTCAGTGCTTTTAAGACTTGGTCAGGGCATGACACAAATTTATTCAAATATTGTTTATAAATCAATGAATGCAAGGGCATTTTTGTATTGCCATACCTATCCAGCAGAGGCATAGAAGAGGGGCTTTAGTTGGAAAAGAGTAAGGTGCCAATTCAGAAACCTCATATTGGAAGGGCTAACCAGGAATGTGTCTCTGTTCAGACAAAGAAAGGAAAGCCACCAAATTAGGCAAAATCTCTGTTTCTCTGGATAAGAGCAGAGGGACATCCTGCAAATTAGACTTGCAAATCTTGGAGTCCCAGAGAAGTCAACCCAGTTCTGAAACCATGTAAAGGTCTATTGAACCCAAACATGAAGGACTTTGTGACAGTAAGTAGCATCAGCTAATGACTACATTCAATTTTGTAGTGCATTTTGTTTCACTTAGTTTGCTTCATCCATCAAATTGGGTTTCATTAACCTGGTTTGCTGCTCTTGTTGTTTAGTTGTGTCCAACTCTTGGTGACCCCATGGACCAGAGCACGCCAGGCACGCTTGTCTTTCACCAAGTACTAAGTCATCTTTTGCAAAGGGAACAAATACTTATTTCACTCATTTTAATGCACATCAATCTCTGACTTTTGTCTTCTGGGTTTCTGGGGTTTTTCTTGTTCTGTCTTTCACAGCTACAATAAACCTACCATTAAAATTATGGACTGGTCATTTCTTCGTCAGAGGGCAAACGGGCAAATTTAGCAGGGGATCAAATACTCCCCCCCCTCACTGTATTAGTATACATTTTTAAGAATCTTGTATCTAACTTGCACCTTTTTTGCTCCAGTTCATCTTCTGGTTAGCGCAAAAGGATGACAAGATTACTTGTTTCCATAAATATACATATTGCCATGTGTGAATGTATTCTCTGGTACCTCTTGGGCCTTCAATCTGCTAGCCTTTAGCATTAGCCCATGGGAAGGGTTCTTTGGTGTTTTCACCTTATGACTATGATGCTACTTTGTACTACATGAGATTCACGAGAGGCCTCCCTTTTGTCTGTTTAATTTTTCCTAGGTATTTTTGAAACACTGCAACAGGGGATTGCCTCTTTAATTAAACTACCATCCCATCTGACAACTAAGTATTTTCAGACTGGAGACTGGCATGCAGAAACTACAGGCGAGGTTTGTATGCATTCTGAGAAGAGACTTACAGATTTGATATGCACATTCAAACCAAATTAGATCCATTGAACTACTACCCTGTTTCTCTGGAGTGGCAACACTATTGAATTCACCCGAGTGGAAAGGATTCTTAGGGATAGGCTTTCCTCTGGCACTGTACATCACAAGCTTATTTCCCTGCACAATTTTCTTCTCGTCACCCCAGTTCCTTCAAATAAGAAATAGACCTTGGCTGAGAGAGAACTCTTCTTGCCAAGAGTGTGTAGGGCTTCTTGCCTTAAGACAAGAGTGTATGAATGGAAGGCCATGAGAAATGCCCATGCACTACTGGACTGCTTGGCTTTTCTCAGATAAAACTTGCTTGTTGCCCTTTTGGAGAATTGTCGGCCAAAGGGTTTGTAGCAAAAAGAGTCACATTAATTGCCCAGCTTAAGAGAAATAATTGGGGGGGGGGGCAGAGGTTGAATTGGTTCTTCTGCTGAATGAAAAGCAGGGGTGAAAGTGATCTCTGGAGATCTGACACCTTACCATTCAATTATTAACTCAACATCTTATATCACAAAACAAAACCCCTATTCGGCACACTCTAGACTCTTAACGTTATGGCATAGATGAATATAAATGTTGCTAATACATCTCCAAGTGCATTGTTGCACAGTAAGTGCCTGTTACTGTTTTATTCTTTCTTAAGGTATCTAATCTGAGATCAGTGTGTTCATGTCTCCGGTTGTGAAAACAGAGAAATATGAATGAATCATATCAAGTGACACACAGGGTTAAACATTTTTTACAAATGTATTAAAAGAACACCTCTTATTCTGCCAACCCATTAAATATAAGTTGCAGTCTTTTCTCAAGTTATATGAGTGAAATTATTGGGGCTTGTGCATGCATGATTGTGCCCTGGTCACTGATGGCTTAAAATGGCAAAAAGAATGTGGGGATTGAGAGACTAGAAGGCAGTAATTAATGTAGTTTATTCTAATCCAAAGTATTGGAAGAGGAGCAGTCCAGGGAACTGTGGGTTTTGTACATTTGACATGTCTGGAAAAAGACTTACACAAACAAACATGCTTTCTTCAAGATTATTTCAAATGGATCTGGTAATTCAGATGATAAGAAGATGGAACCTTTCTCTGGGATGCAGAAATTTGAATTGGGTAAGTGATGTATATTGTTGCTATATTTCATGTATGATTGCTTTAGCAAACTATTTCATTTTTCATAGCTCCATTTGCCTAAAGTTTGAGGCAACAGAATAAACATACTCAAAGCATTGTAGAATGTACTCTGTCTTCCTTTTTTGTTGTTCTCTCATGTAGTGGTTATACTCCATATATGGTATTTATAACTATTTTTTCACTTGTTAAGAAGTGCTGAGACATTATTGTATGGCATGGAATAACCTGCAATATTACTAGCTTAGGTTGGTCTGCCTTGATTGTTGTCTTTCAGCCTGTGTGTGCATGTACAGCTTGTTCTTCTTTGTCCTATTTTTTTCCTTGTGGGTGTGGTTACCTGTAAGTCAGACAACCTTCTGGGGGCCACCTGCCAGTGGTTAGCAGGGCTGGAGCAAAAGTTGGGCAGATGTGACAGTTACGTTTGTAAAATAGGCTATATTCCAGCAGCATCAAAGTCAGAGGTTTTTATACAGAGGCACACACAATATGTCTCCATTCTCCATTCAGGCAAGCAAGAGGCATTATCATAGTGCTCAAGGACATATTTTAGCTAGGCAAAAGGAGAATGCAAAGCAGGGCTTGAGAGGGTTGTGGTCTTGGAAGGGTCTTGAGGGCCGGATATAGAGAGAGGCCTGGAGAGTTGTATTCGTCTTCTGGGCCAGAGGTTCCCCACTCCTGCTGTAAGCAGATCTGCTTATGTTGAAGGGCTTGATCATGTTGGAGCTTTCCTTGCAAGTCATTTGCTGGCAGGGAGGACTCACACCTGTTGTCTCATATAATGGATGCCAGTCCTTCCTTGCTACTGGATTAGCTTGCAAGGAGGACGACTTTCATATGATTAGACATGCTTATGTGCGGGCATAACAGCTTGTCTCCAAAACAGCAGGCTGGGGCCTTCAGATTATTCTACCGAATGAGTAGGTACTTCTAGGAGCAACCTTAAAGGGCTATATTGTTCTCCTATCTACCAAAGGAAGTTTGGTAATCCTCTGGGATCAGCACAGCAATTGTCAATAGAATTATTTGTGGTAAATCCTTGTCCTCTTTTTTTATAGACACAAAAACTGGTTGCAGTACCAGTATGCATCCAAATGAAGAGATGGTAACTGATTGTCACAGAGTTAAAACCTGTCTGAGGTAAATCTTCTGTTCTTTCAACCCGTTTTGATATGCACTGATTATTATGCACTACTTGGAATTATGAGAACCTGTAAGTTTTTGTAGCATTCTTAATTCTGTAATGCTTTCTTTCATCCTCCCAGGCATGAGTGTAGTGTCAGAAAGAGTAGCAAGAAAAGCTATAATTCAGTTCAAGAGGACTTGCCAGCATGGAGAATTGCTACCCACAAGCATTTCTTAGAAACTTCCCCTCTAGAGCCTGGAAGACACCTAAGGAAGCTTCACTGTACGGTGGAAGAGGCAAGTCCATTGACATATATAGTACTTGTAATGCACAGCAAGCTTGTAATGTACAGAATTGCCTTGTAATAGAGAAGTGGCTACAAGATATTTAAATGTGGTGTGTAATTCAGTAAGGCTGGTTAGATGGTATGTTTTCATCCTTTACATTTTATTGCATCTTTTTTCTTAGATCAGGCCTAGACTGATTTCAGTTTGTGTAGCTGAATTTCCTCCTAGAACTCTCATGGACACCTAATATGTGTTAAATTTTTCTTGTGAGAGAGTTTTGCCAAGAGTACAAACTCACTATCTTTTTAAACACTCAGTTATGCCTTAATTGTTAAGTGATTTGGAGTATGCATTCTTGCTTAAGACCTGGATTCAGCTCAAGCTCTACCTTATCATTATTTGCAATAATCTGAGCAAGCACTAGGTCGTCCCCCAGAAATTGGTCGGTGGGCCATCATGTAGCTTGCCCCTCACCCCCACCTCCACTACACTTTCATTTTTAATAAAATATTGACTGTCCTTTCTGTTCCTCAAAAATAACCAACGTTCTTCAACTTGATTTCAGTTGTATATTGGTTACTGAATTCTTTAATATTCTCTCTGAAACAACAAGAAGCCTCAGTTTGAACCAGTGGAGTAGAGAGATGATAATTTGGGTGGCAGGTCTGGTGATCTAGTTTCCTGTTACATAGGACACTGCCTTATCAGAATATTAGTCCATTTAGCTCAGTATTTTCTATACACTGACTGGCAGTAGCTCTCCAGTGTTTCAGAAAGGGAGCCTTTCACAACCTTTCCTATAGATGTTTGGCATTGAACCTGAGACCTTCTGTATGGCAAGCAAATGCTCTGTCACTGAGCTATGGCCCCATGTTCTTATATAACCATCCTATATGAACTGGAACGGATCAATTGGTCTTGGTCCAGTTGATCAATTGGCTGGATCAGTAGCTTGGTCTATGCATGTTTGCTCAGAAATAGAGCTTAGTATTTTTCCCCCAGGGGAATTTACTCTGAAATAAGGTAAGATTGCTGCCCTGGGCTTTCTGTACCTGAGTTCTCTTTATGTGGATTGCTATTGCTTCGAATCTGTCTTTCAGAGTGATTATAGGTGGCTGGCCTGAGAACTTGCATATTGAGGCACACTGCTGGAGTATTCTTATTCTTATTCTTATTACTATTATTATATTGATTTATATCCCACATTTTTCCCAGTCAGGAAATGATAAAATAGAAAAAAGTTTTAAAACATAGAAAAGATGAACCACTAAAATGTAATTAAATAATATTTAAAATGTCAGAGTAGAGTTAGAAAGAGAGTTAGAATTTTCACAGAGGCAAGGGTTAAGTTATGACTCCAACTCGGGGGAGGGGAGGTACAAGCCAGTCCTCACTAGGAGGTTTGAAAAAGAGCGGGAAAAGCCTTTTGAGAGTTGCTGGTCAGGGGAGAAGCAGAGCTCAGAAGGTATCTGAACTGAATGACTCTGTGGAGTGATAGTTGAAGTTAAGAACTATTTATAAATACTGTTTGTGAATTCTTAATAAAAATTATAAAGACCAAGAGACGTTTGTGTGGTAATGTGAAGAGGAATCGACCAGCCCTGACATAAAGATCCATTAAAACCACAGACAACAATAATTTAATATATTTTGTATTTTTATGTTGCAAACCACCCTGTGATCTTCGGGTGAATTGGGGTATGCAAATTTAATAAATAATAATAAAATAACATCATTGTAACATATGGAAGTATGTTTAGAATAATGCCGGTATGAATGTCATCACCCTTTTAACGATAAATAACTTCATTATTTGTCTCCTCTTCCCAGGGAGTACAGAGAGAGGAGCGAGAAAAATACAAACAGCTGCTGGAACAAGAAAAAGAAAAATGCTATAAAAACCACTCCTCTCCCACAATAGCAAAGTGCTTGGAGTAAGTCCCTAATAAAAACATTTTAATAAAGTCCTAGAATTAAATAATGAAGCATTTTCTATTGAGTAGGCTCATGTGTCTCTTGATGAAGGTTAACATGCATTGAGCAAGACAAAACAGATAATTTCAGCTTATTGGCATTCTGGATTTGAAATATCTCCTTAATTCATGCACTAGGGCAACAATAGTGTTTTTAATATCAAGGAACTAATAGGTATTAGCATCAGTGAATAGTTGTGGTTGTGCAGAGCTACACACTCAGAGGAAGCTGCAGCTGGGAATCTGCAGTTGGGAATCTGGTCACTCTCAGTTGTAGCAGGAAGCCACTTCTTCAGCCATCTCCCATCTCTTGCGGGGGCCCAATTAGTGCCAGCACCTTCTGTCAAGAGTTTGGGTGTAACCTTTGCCGGCTCTCTTTCCATGGAGGCACAGGTTGCAGCCACAGCAAAGGTGGCATTTTTTCCATCTCCGCTGTGTTAAGCAGTTGGCCCCCTACCTCTCTCGCCCTGATCTGGCCACAGTGATCCAGCGATGGTCACCGTCCGACTTGACTATTGTACTCGCTCTACGCGGGCTGCCCCTAAAGCTGCCCCAGAAACTCCTCGGGTGCAGAATGCCGCAGCGAGGCTCCTTACTGGGTCTTTTCCAGGGACCACATTCATCCAGTGCTTTACCAGCTGCACTGGCTCCCGGTGGAGTACAGGTCAGGTTTAAGGTGCTGGTTTTGACCTTTAAAGCCCTATGTGGCTTAGGACCCTCGTACCTAAGGACCGCCTCTCCTGGTATGTCCCGTGTAGGACCTTAAGGTCCTCAAATAATAATCTTTTGGAGGTCCCGAGCAACAAAGATGCTAGGATGGCCTCAACTAGTGGCCAGGGCCTTCTCAGTATTTGGCCCCGACTTGGTGGAACAGTCCTATCACAGAGACCAGGGCCCTGCGGGATTTGGCATCTTTCTGCGGGCCTGCAAGACGGAGCTGTTCCACCTGCCTTTGGGTTGGTTTCTGTTTGATATTTATCCTTCATTCTTTTATTGGTGGGTTATTTGAAAATGAGACTGCAGTTTAATATTGAATTTTAAATTTGTATTTTAATCTGTTATTTTAAATTGATTGTGTTTATGTTTTTGCTGTGTTTTTAATTAGTGTTAGCTGCCCTGAGCCCGGTTTTGGGCTGGGAAGGGCGGGATATAAATAAAAATTTATTATTATTATATTATTATTATCTTCCCAGTAGAGGCATTAGCATTTTCTTCACACACAAAATCTCAGATAACCTAGCTAGTTATGTTATTCTCCTTTCAGGTCCTTTTGGGTTTACCTAACTGAATGATACCTTGTTTTCAGTATCAATATGTATGTGTGTTCAGTATTCAGTATCTGTTCAATGCCATGTTGAATTTGAGGATTCTTTTCCTTAGCTAAAAATATAATTTATCTCTGTTCTTGTGAATATGCTAAACCAAGTGTCCAGCGTGAAGTCCATCAGCCGCTAAAAACTCATCGCTGTGTAGAAATCGATGACCCTTCATTTGACACACCAAGGAATGGTAGGTACAATACAAGCACTATACAGGTATATAATTAAGTATATATAAATCAAACACCTCTAGTTCATACACTTTCAGTCCTACCAGTTTTTCTTACTGCTAGTCTCCTCCTTGTGTTGCACACTAACTTGAAAGGCTTGGGAAAATCACCAGACTTTTGTTGATGCATTCCAGTATATTAAACTAACCTTATTTGCCACCTTAATCATTTGAAGTGATTAATACTTCAGTTAAATTATGCCATTCTTCCCGTTCATATTCTTTTTCCTGCATTTAAAAATAAATAAATGATACAGCTTTCTCTGATAATTATCTGCATTCATAATGTTATAGGAACTCCTTCTAAGCTACTTTTCCCGTAAGAAGACATATTTAAGAGATGCCATGTCTCTGAAAGTTACACTGAATTTCTGGCTAATATTTTGAAAATGGTAGAACTTAATTGTTAATTTGAAGAAGCACACAGGTGGTGTGGTAGCTTATACACATTGCAGGGGTGGAGAACCTCAGTCGCTCAGGTCAAACCTGGCCTGCCAAGCCATTTCCCCTCAGCTGGTTATATCTCCTGATGGGTAGGAGGACAGGGTTCCTGCTGGTGAGCAAAGATAAAGCTAGGGATAAGAGATTGATGCGATCGGAAGGTCGGAGGTTTGAATCCCTGTGACGGGGTGAGCTCCCATTGCTCGGTCCCTGCTCCTGCCAACCTAGCAGTTCGAAAGCACGTCAAAGTGCAAGTAGATAAATAGGTACTACTCTGGTGGGAAGGTAAACAGTGTTTCCGTGTGCTGCTCTGGTTCGCCAGAAGCAGCTTAGTCATGCTGGGCCACATGACCCGGAAGCTTTACGCCGGCTTCCCTGGCCAGTAAAGCGAGATGAGCACCGCAACCCTAGAGTCGTTTGCGACTGGACCTAATGGTCAGGCCGGGGTCCCTTTACCTTTACCTTTAAGAGATTGAAAAGGGAAGGCTTGAGATTCCCAAAGGCTTTCCACAGCTTTTGCTAGTATCCCTCCCCTCCCATTGAGTCTGCAGGAAGATCAGCCTTAAAAGGGAAGGAAAGAGACTTCTCCCTCCACTTCCCTTTTATGCCTCATTCTGCTGTAATTCCAAAGGCTTCACACAACAGCAGAAGGTGGCGGGATGAGGGTAGGGACAGACAAAACTTTCTATCTCTCCTTCATCAAAAGAGAAAACAAGAGCTTTTCCCCACCTCACTGGTGTCAGAAGAGAGGGAAGGAAGCCAGCTTCCTTCCCAAGCACTTGCTGCTACTATGGCAATGGCCAGAAAGTTATCAAAAGCAGCAGGTTCTTGGGATGTTAGGAAAACATTCTTCAAGAAACAGATAAAAGTTCCTTTAAGTTTTAACAAAGGCTTCTAGAATTTTCTTTAGTGTGTGGGAGTGGCACTCTTGGCTTGATTGGTGTCAGCTGGAGGTGCAATTAAAGGGAGGAAGTTGCAGGCGGCAAGTTTAGCATGAAGAAAGCACACACACGCTGAGTTTATACTGTGCTGGTGAGATATAGAAAGAATGCAAATAGTTTATATATTTGCAATAGAAATGCTTGTGCGACCAGTCAAGAAATAAAGAAGCTCTTGACTGAGGACTTGGACTGTGACTACTGTTCTTGTCGTCTGCCTTGCGGGGGGAAAACTCTGCTATAAACAGTAAGATGAGGTTTTACTGAGGTGCTGCCACACTAGCAGAAAGCGCAGCAGAAGTGTGTGGGCGGTAACCTCTACTATGGGAACCCCCGCAAGATATTTTGACTGTGTGCCTGTCAATCACATGGTGTCATAATGATGTCGTGATTAACAGGTGGGCAGCAGTGATTACTGGTCAGGTTTGGCTTTCGAGGCCAGTTCTGATAAAAAACCTAAAAAGGTCCCACTCCTGCTTTAGATGGTTATAAGAGGAGGAAGAGGAATCCTTAATGCTAAAGGTGATGTTAAATATGTTCATAAGTACAGGTACTTTGTTCTCTCCTTTTTAAAATCCACCTTGGTATAACTAGCCAGTCAAGCATATTTTGTTGTTCACCCCCCACAACTTATTTTATTTTTAAAAACAACTGTAAATTAGATATACATTAAGATTGTGTCTTGTCATAAGGTGGCAGAAATAGCTTATTGGTTTTTTATTCTTGAGGATATACTTGAAATAAGAAGCATTTTCCTTGGCATATTATTAAGAGGAGAAATTATTTACATGTGAAATGAGTATGGCAGCCAACATTTTTAAATTTCTTTTCTAAATATGTCACTCAGTGCCATGCTAAAATTACAGTTGACTAAAATACTGTGTTCATTGCACACTTTTCCCCCTTAAAGGTGTCAAAAACTTTGGCTGTCTGTGCCATCAAAGAGCAGCAAACAGGTATGTGAAAATGTTGTTGCAAAAAAAATTTGCTGGTTTTGGCTTTGGAGTTGATTGGTTGAGCATTGATGCAAGGGGAAATGTTAGAGCACTGATACTTAGATGGATTTAGGGCTAACCTAGAAGCCATAAAACAGTATGTGAGCTGTTGTTAGCAATGGCTCTATTTATTTGTTATTTCTCTCTCCTATAGATACATGTTTTAGGACATAAGGAGTAAGAGAGGTACTGCTTGGGGGCAAACCACACTAGACGTAGACAGTGACACATCTTAGAATCATTGAATTCTAGAATTGGAAGGGATCCCGAGGGTCCAGCCCCCTACAATACAGTAATCTCAACTAAGGAATCATGATAGGTGGCCATCTAACTAATGGGATTGTAACCGTCTAGTCAACCTTCTTTCTTATACTAAGAACTTATCACCTGGCAATGTTTCTCTAGTTCTGCACTGTACAACTTTCATTTCTGGAGAGATGAGCCACTCATCTTGGTATTACGGATGTTGCCTCATAACACTTTTGCAGTTTGCTGTTCCTTCATTCTTTCTCTTCCCGCACAAGCATTGCTGCAACTGCTTTTCATGGGAATGAAAGAGCATTGATTTTAGCAGGAATTAAATGCCAGTATGGTTTCTTCTTCATGGGAAAACTGTTTTCCCCTCTGCCTTAGCAAAACTCATCTTTCTTGCCGTGAATTAATCTTTGCTTCTTTCAGTTCAGTGACAGTAGCAGAAAGAACTCCAGAACCTAAAAAGTCAGTAGTACATAAAAAAGAGGTGAGTCGTTTTTCTGTACTAGTGAAGCTTTTGTCCATTGCATAATTCCATTTTTCCATATGATTAATATTTTATGTAAAACCTGGCTCCTAGAACAGCCTATAAGGATTAAATACATCACAAATATACAATGTAAGATGCTAGGAGGAATATTAGAGTGTGGAGAGAGGAAGTAAGGATGTTTGCAGGTCAGAGATTTCACTTCAGGTTATTATGTTTCTTGAAATTTGTTCTGCTCTTCTAGTCAGCTTTGCTGGTTTTATTGCTCCTTGTGGATTGCTGATGTCAGTTTCTGAATCTTTACAGAATACCCAGTCAGTATTGTTGAGAAACAGGGGAACCCAGGGCAGACATCAGTGGTGGACTCTGCAGGATGTCACATATTAATGTTGTACCTGTCTCTGACGATTGCTGATGGCTATCTGCCAAGCTGTAGAAATCAAAACAGTGACCTTTTTCATAAGCACAACTCAGCAAACACACATTGGGTGTTTCAAATTGTATTTTTGGGGAAAGGATCTTGCAACTATAACTTGGCTGCTTTACTAGATGACTAACGTGCTAAGCCTGGTTTTGTAGATTTGGAACTTAAGTAATGCATATACAGTGGTACCTTGGTTCTTGAATTTAATCCATTTGACTCCCAAAACACTTCGAAAACCAAGGCGCAGCTTCTGATTGGCTGCAGGAGCTTTTTGCACTTAAGTGGAAGCCGTGTTGGATGTTCGGCTTCTGAAAAATATTCGCAAACTGGAACACTTCTGGGTTTGCGGCGTTCAGGAGTCAATTTGTTCTTGACCCAAGCCATTCAACTACCAAGGTACCACTGTACCGCAAGGGGAATCCCTACTTTGGGACACAAAAAAGTTTAGGGGTTCAACTAGGTCACTCCTTCCCATACTTGTATTTTTATTTCCACGTACCTCAAGTATGCAGAGATCATGTCTGTGGGAGTCCCTATTTTGCTACCAGATTGATAGACGGAGGATACAGCTTTAGTGGAATCTTAAAGATGGCACTGGGATATATTGAATTTTCCTTTCCCGTGAGCAGGCCTGTCACAGACTTGTATTTCACAATGGTACACCAGTGTGGTGTAGTGGTTAAGAGTGGTAGACTCGTAATCTGGGGAACCGGGTTCGTGTCTCCGCTCCTCCACATGCAGCTGCTGGGTGACCTTGGGCTAGTCACACTTCTCTGAAGTCTCTCAGCCCCACTCACCTCACAGAGTGTTTGTTGTGGGGGAGGAAGGGAAAGGAGAATGTTAGCCGCTTTGAGACTCCTTTGGGTAGTGAAAAGCGGGATATCAAATCCAAACTCTTCTTCTTCTTCTTCTTCTTTTAACAGAGTTTAAAGCATTACTTGACAAATGATCTATCAGAGGATGTGTCACTTAGGTTAAGCCTGGGTCAGGAAGGATCATCATACGGAAGGCATTCTCTAGTTGAGACAGAAGAAAGGAAATATCTGAGCTTGGACAAGGCTACAGAGAGCCTTCCTTACCTTACAGAGGTACCATTCTTGTGGTAGGGTTGATTGGGATAAGTTCCTATCTGATGGACTGTTTGACCAGAACAAATGCCACCGGTCTCTTCTGTCCTCGGTACTATGCCCATGACATTGTTTTTAAATTAGCTTTTCAGATTCAGTTGCAACCCAAGCTGCCATATTCAGTATGTGACATGTTGCGGCAAGAGCTTTAGCATCATTTTATAATCTGAGGAATTTGAGCAAACTAGAGATATCATGACTTGTCCCCACTCCTGCCCCCCGAACATGGGAAGTTTAATTCTGCCTACTGCTCTCTATTTATGCATCTAATAGCATAACACTTGCCCTTCCAGGATATGGAGAGAGAGATAGCGAATGCGCTGAACTGTGGCGAAGACGACGAAATCCTGACTAGTGCCTTCAAGCTGAACATTACACGTGGAGACATCCAGACTCTAAGAGACCAGCAGTGGCTCAATGATGTGGTAAAATACAAGTTTTCAATTCTAGTCAAAACTTTGCTAACTTTTTCTTGTGGCAAGGTCACTTGCTGTGAGGTCCAGTAGGGTGGACTTGAATTCTTGGAAAATGAAAGCTCTTTTAAGGGTTCCATCCTGGCTTGGTAGGGACTTTGACATGATTGGGCAGGGGCATCTGTTCTACACTGTTTTGTATAACAAAGGTCATTCTGGTGTTTGAATGACATTCCATGTTCAAGTTTGCTAATGAGTGCAGGGAAATTAGCTGAAGCACAGCTTCTAGGCATGCTGAAGATCCCTGAGGCATTTCAGCAGGGTTTTGTGTGTATTGTATATTGATGTCCTCCAGAACCTGCTGCCAGTGTCGCAGTTTACACGAGTGCTTCTGAATTAGTGCTTATTTCCTCTGCAGTTCACTTCTCAGTTCTGAAACAACCTCTTTAATTAATTGCTCTGGTTTCTGGACAGATGGCTGCAACGCTTTTCGTAAGAAAAGGGATTCTATTTGCCGTGCATTTCTAGATACACTGGTCCACATTAGTTCTGATTTCTTCCCTGTCTGTACCATTGATATACTCTTGATACACAAGAGAAGCAAAGCAAGCTTCAGAAAAAGCCTTCAGCTCATCTAAGAGGGTGCTGTGGGGTTTTTGCAGACTCGCATGATTCTCCAGGAGGAGGCTCAGGTCACGGGGGGAGGGACACAGGTGGGGGACGTGACAGGAGTGGAAGTACTTAGACTTGCTTTCCAAATATCCTGATCAGACCAGTAACCCAGGTAAAATGTGCAGATTTTACATGGAGTGAAGGTCTTAGCAGTTCTGGAGACACTGCAAATTCTACAGCCCAGCAGTTTAGCCACATGATATCATGACAGCTCCCTCCCCTTTAGCAGATAAACATTTAATCGTTGCTCTTTTCTTCCTTTGATTGTTTCTTGTAATTATAGGTTATTAACTTCTATATGAACCTTCTGATGGAGAGAAATAAGCAACTGGGCTTTCCAGTACTGTATGCGTTTAATACTTTCTTCTACCCCAAGCTAAGTTCTGAGGGCTATAATGCGGTCAGAAGATGGACCAAGCAAGTGGACTTGTTTCAGCATGATATAATCTTAGTGCCCATTCATATCAGAGTACATTGGGCATTAGCGGTGAGCACATTGTTGGCTTTTCTCATTATTTCATTTTTAGAAGGCGAGAAGATGTGAAAGTAGCAAATGTGAGTGTTCCATTAATACTATTGTTTTGATGATAGGTTATAGACCTGAGGAGAGAGACCATCAAATATTTCGATTCAATGGGACAAGATGGCCATGTGATATGTAAGAGATTGCTGTAAGTCAAATTTTTCTAATAGTAATTTACATTATAAGTATATTTTTTTCTTCTTCCCATGTTTGCTCATTTTTGTGTAAAACTCCTAATTAAAGTTGCAGAGACGTCATGCATTGCCAAATAAATAGCCAAACACAAGCAACTGTCTGTCAAGCTGTCTTATTACTGCACCAACTCCTAAATTGCTCATAGATATATTGAGATGTTTACTTAACCCCTTAGATGTGACTGTAATTTTTAGAAATGGACACAAAGTTATTGTAAAACTATATTCACTACTTAGTTTACTTCACAACTTTCTTTAATAAGCTTTCAATTTAAATCATCAAGTGAAAGTATGCTCTTAAAGATATATAGCATCTTCTCGTTCTGCCAGATATTGAAAAGGTTTGTGATGCAAAATTTTGCTAACTCTGTAGAATGATAAACTCTATTTCAGGAGAATCTTGACTGATCTATCTCATGCTTTTATTGAACAGGCATTTTCTTCAGGAAGAAAGCAAAGCCAAGAGAAACATGGTCATAAAAGCTTCATCATGGACACTTTACAGTCTGGAACCACATGTGCGTGTGTGGTTTCACAGCTCTAATGTGCATCTCAGCACATGTTCTTTAAAGTGTTGCTTTGGGTGTACTGATTCTCCCTTAAACCATCATTTATTAAGCTGTGAACAAATGTTGGGTGCTCACCCATGTTGAATGCTGAACTTGTTGAATGGTTTCCATAATGCTTTTTAAATGGGTAATCAAAGCAGTGAAGACTTAGAATCCCTTCACCATAAAATTTCATTATTTTTATCTAACGTGAAATGCTTACTATCTTGAATTAGGCTAATTGGGGAAAAGTTTAAAAATTTCAAGCAGAGTGGATTTCACAGAATGTATAGCTCACTTGGCAAGACTGTGGTGCTGATATGATCTACCTACTTTCGGAACTTTCTCCTGTAGTTTTTAAGTTTTCCGTAGAGCAAACATGTCTAATGTAGGAGAGATATGGGAAATGTAGTACAGTACAATCACATCGTACGTGGGGGTTCGGTTCCACGTATCTATGACACAGAGCCTCTTTAAGGTTCAGTATTCTGCAGTTGGTGGGTGGGGGAGCAGAAAGGAAGCAATATACATATATATATATATATTCCTGCATTTTTCTGTTTCCTCCCTTCCCTCAATCTTAGGAAATTCCACAGCAGTCGAACGGCAGTGACTGTGGAATGTTTGCTTGTAAATATGCAGACTTCATCTCCAGGGATAAACCCATTACATTTACACAGGTGAGTGGCCTGAAACACTTTAGGAAAGCCTAAAGTTGCTTTCCTCCTGCTTTGCCTACCTTGAGGTAGGCAGGGATTTGTTCATGGCTAGTGCTGTCATAGGCCTTCTCGGTGACCCCTATTTCCATGGAGAAATAGCTGCTTATTAGTGGTGTCCCATCTTGCACAACTGCACATCTGGGACTTTGCATATCTGATTCCTTTGTTTGGATATGCTCCCATATATTCTGTTCATGACATGAGGTGATAAACCAAGCTATTGCAAAGACATAATCGGGGTGGTGATGGAGAGAGAATAAACATGAATGTAGTAGTAGACTTTGAGCAGTGACTCCTGCACAAAGGGGAAGTTTGCTTGTATGACTGCGTTCAGTGTTCCAAGGTGGTTTTCTTTTTGCAGCGTCACATGCCTTACTACCGCAAAAGGATGGCATGGGAGATACTTCACCAGCGATTGCTGTGACACCATCCCAGAGTATCCTCTTGTCTGATCTCCGTTCAGAGATAGGAGGTATGCAGGCGTGTTGTTCCAAACCCAAGTACTTAGTTCTGAATTTCCCTCCAAAAGGGCTGAAACATGGATTAAGAAAGGGATTCTGCAGAATCAGCTTAATGGTACCAGAGTACCAGAGTAGTGAAAGACTGTTAAAGAAAAGCAGCCCGACAATTCGATATTGGATAAACAATGAGCAACCTCAGTGACGTGAAGATGGAAAATTCCCATCTTCCCAACGGCTGTACATTACGTACTATAATTTCAAGGCACTGACTCTAATCAGGAAATATGCTATGAGCTCGTATGTCAGTTCCCAGCTCCATTTTTAGGTTAGCCTCACCATAATTTGCCAGCACATCCCTCCTAGGCAAACTACAATTAGAAACACTTCCAAGATGGAGTAGAGAAGGGGTGTTCAAATGTAGGTGGGTGGGTGTATTGAACCTGTGGCATACTCCAGACCACCAGACCAAGATACTTTGGATTGGAAGGTGGAAAACACACTTTTTTTTCCTAAAACTGGATTTGTAGTGATTTTGGAAGATAGAAATTTCCTTTTGATTTGTAACAAATCCATAGCAAAAATCCTAAATGGGGACTCATCTTTCTTTAAAAGGGTTATGATTTGTATGGGACTTATTTATTTGTATTCATATATTTAAATGGAAATGTGTTGGAATCTGAAACACTTGAGGAACTAAAAATGGAAATAAATATTTATCTAGCAAATCTTAATTTGAATCTATTCATCTGATACTGTACTTCATCTGGAAAAGTTTTGAGGTAGTAGTGCTAAGGTTAAAGGAATAACATTAATAGGGGAATGGGTAGAATTCATATATTAAGTTATGGTCATGCTTATGTTTGAAGGAAAATATAATTTAATCGGTAAGAGAAAACAGCTCTACTTTCTTCCTACAGTATCTCCATGTCTTTAGTAGGCGGAAGCACATGTTGCATTCTGGTGAGGAGGAAAAGGAAGTGTTCACTAGCATTGCAAGCTGACGGTTAATAAGTTGTGATCTGACTATAGAGCACACACAGAAAACAAAACCAAAAGAAATCTAATATCCCACTTCTTTGCTATATTCATTATCTGCTTGTCAATCAGTACAGAAAGAAAAACTAACTGGGTTTTAATGTTGTGCAGGCATAAGCAAACTCCAGCCCTCCAGATGTTTTGGAACTACAATTCCCATCATTCCTAGCTAACAGGACCAGTGGTCAGGGATGATGGGAGTTGTAGTCCCAAAACATCTGGAGGGCCGGAGTTTGCCTATGCCTGATGTTGTAGAAAGGGAAGAGTGGAAGGAAATTGCAGTGGACAGGAGACTATTGTGAGGTGATTGTGGGACAACTGGTCTGTGCCTAGTTCAAGTTTGAAGGAACCTTTTCTCCCCTCTCAAAAAAACTGCAATCCCCCTATCAACTCATAATGCTGTTATTTAGTGCTTTGACCAATTATTCTTGGAGGCTGGTTATATTTAACACTTTTGCAGATAGCAGTTGTGCAGTACCATTCTGGAAATTTCTCAGCCCAGTTTTGGCTATAGTTACGTTGGACAGCCTTCAAGTGTTATGCACTTCTGGGTAAGAGTCCTTTATGAATACTGCATATGCAGGTATTTTGCTGTGTGCAAGAGATTTGGTGATGGCTTCCCAATGTATGTCCTTTATCGGAACGCAAGTGAAATGGGAACATATGAAAGCTACCTACCTACATGCTAAGCATGACAAAGCATAGTGTCCTGTATTGTAGAATATAGTGGATAAATGCAGGTGTGTGGCCTGTTAATTTGTAAGCCTTCCTTTCCTTTAAACAGATACCTCCATGCACTGCTTGTCTGTAGTTTAATTCAGAGAAGGGAAAGCTGCAACACTTCAGGCCGGGTTAAGTCTGGTGAAAGGTGCTTTGGTTCCTACCCTGAAATATGCCTAGAATTGAATTAGTGGTGGCTTAAATGTAAGTTTTGCAGCCTGAATTTATGTTTACAAATACAGTATTTATTTAGCACTTTTTAAGTTCTCGGTGTACTTGCAGGCATTCCCAGTAATCCTTACACCACAGTAAGACTACTCAGTCCTTGCATCGCCTCAAACCACTGGGAGGCCATGCCTTAGACATCAGCCCTTTACACACTTACCTGGGACTAAGTCCCATCAAACTCGGAGGAGCTTCCTTTTGAGTACACTTGTATAGGGTCTCTAGCACACAAACATTTAAAATACAGGCAGTAAGCACTCTTTTCTTTTTTTTTTAATAACCTGACACCACCACCAGTAAGCCAAAGCATGTGAAATTTTCACAAGTGGGCTTTTCCATCCACTTCCATAGGGCTCCCCCCCCCCCCAGTGTTGGGCCTCCCAGCTGCATATGGGAGCTGATGCTATAGGACAGGTTATATTTAGAGCATAATTGCCTACTGTTAGTTGGCACATAAATATGTAGCTATTATGCTACAAAAATAATCGGTTAATCCTGTAAGAGATTAGCCTCTTTGTAAACTGTTTATTTTAGCATATGTTAATCCTATCACAGTAAGAAACAAGATGCTGTGTTTGTTTGGCCACTAGCTTGTGCTGGTTCAGTCCTGGGTTGTTGTTTTCTTGTGTGTGTGTATGTGTATGTATGTGTCTAATCTACTTCTAAGCTGGTTTGTTAAAAGTTTTCACCTATGTGGAAAACTAATGAAAAATGATTGCAACTTATTTTCTAAACCCATAGTGACAAGTTAACTCAAATGATACTTTTGAAGGATCACTGCAATTCAAATGAGTTTGTAGAAGTACCTGGGTGACTTTCAAAGTGTAGCCCTTGTTTCTGCTCCCACCCATTGACCTCACAAGACTGCACAGGATCCCCTAGTTAAGGCTGGGGAGGAAGTAGATTAGGGGAGAGGGCTTGCATACCACCCACTGGCGGAGGAAGCCGCTTGGCCGCCCAGGGCGGGGCACCCTGGGGCTTGGTTTCGCTCTGTGGTGTGCATGCGCAGTGTTCCTGCATAAGGCACATGCAGAGCACCGTGCACCACCGGCAGACGCGGGGTGGGGCGGCCTCGCTCCGCAGCTTGCTCGGGGCCCGCTAGTGGCACGTGCCACCCTGGCACTGCAGAGTGCTGTGCACCGCCGGTGGGCAGGCCGCGGGGGGGGGGCGGCCTGGCTTGCAGGCCGCCGAGGTTTGCCGGCGGTGCACACTGCGAGTGCGTGCTGCGGAGCAGCAGCGCCGGCAAACCCCGGGCAAGCCGTCAGCGCGTGCCTTTTACTAGGCGGCGGGGCACGCCAAGTGTTGCCCCCCTCCAAGGTGGATTCCGGGGCGCCCCGCCCTCAACGCCCCCACCTTGCTACGGCACTGATACTTTCCTATTTTCCTTTACCTGTTAAATAAAACTACTGAGGTCAGGCTCTTGTTAGCTGGATATATTTTGTTTTTCACAGAACACTGTTTGAAGTAGAGAAGCTGGCATTGCAGTCTGTTGGTACAATGGTATGTTCACAGAAACCAGTATAACATCCATCTGTTAGCACAGAAAACTCTAACCGTGTGTGTAACCTGTCAAACTCAGGAGTTCTGCTCCAGTGTCTCTTGCACTTCTATCCTTTATTATTATTACTATGTTTCAAGGCCATTTGCTCTCATCTAGCAGAAGAATAATACAGAATAGTCATCATGCAGAATGATGCTTTCTTCCACCTGGCAGCTGTCTTTTGCCTAAATTTATTTCCAACTCATTTTTATTAAAAAAATAAAAAATGCTCCAACTCTCAGTTTTACAAGGCATACAAAATCTCAAAAAGGGACACACAAGAGCAAGGTGCTGAGGTATGAAAACACCTGAGGTAGTTTGTTTGTTTTCTTTTCTTTTTTTTGAAAAAAAAAAAAGTTGCAATTTTCATGCCCTGGGCCAACACCATCTTGTCAATTCCATTTAAAAAACCCCACTTCCCAAAGTATTGGTGGCAGCATCCTCCATGCAAAATGTACCAAGTGTGCTCTGTTTTCCTGCAAGCTGGGTGAAGGTCCCCCCCCCACCCCTTTTAGGAAGCCTAGGTATAACTGAAGCTTGGCATTTGATAAGCAAAGTGGAAGTTGTGGCTGGGTGGTGCTTTTTGCATCTATGATGTGTTTACTTGGAGCACTGCATTGTCTGGTGGTACAAAAGGAGAGAGTGTATGCAAAACCAGTTTGAGATCTATGAAGCAAAGAGAAGATCATATGAGCTGGAGAAAGAAATGCATAGAGATCCTCTGCTAACGAGACGGTATCCCTTCCGTTGGCACATACAGGCAGCAACCCAACATGGCATGTAGCTGCCATTGGTCTTCCTAAAGTCCTTCTAAATGTTGTTCACTTTGGAATTCCACTTAAATTTTGCTCTGGTAATCCAAAGTCCTCCATGCTACTTTCTGATAGAAATTCATAATGGACTAGCTTCTTTCCTTTTTAATCTAGAAAAGCCTGCTTTTTCTAAAAAACAAAATGCAACTGTTAAAAAAAAAGAATTAAAGACTGGAGTTAGTTTAGTTAGCTATATTAATTCTAAAATATATTAATGCTGTCCTGTACAGCAGCCCATGCACTGTGTGGGGAAAAAAATGCTTTCCTAGTAGTACACACATGTACAGAAATTATTCTGATGGGTTGTCTGCAAAAGATTTTGCCTATGTTAGTCCAACTAAAGGGATAGCGTTTTACTGTTAGCAGACTCCATGTGGGCTGTGGTGTGAGGGAAGCAGTTCCCTGCTGGCTGAAGCCAACCCCCTCCCACTCCCTGTGTACTGAAAGTCTTCTGCAGAACCCCAGCTTCTTGGGCAGACTCCAATGCCTCCAGATAGTCTTTGGTTTGCTCCCTGGTCTGGTTATTCGGTCAGGTGTTGGAAGGGCTACATTCATCAGTTGTTGTTGGCTAGCCTTGGAGCCTCATTTGCTGCGCTGCGAGGCAGGGGCTCCCCTGAGGGTGTTTCTGTTCCTGCTGTTTCACCTGCTGGACAATTTCCCTGATCTTGCGCTGTGCAGATCTACACGAGGAGAAAAGAACACTTATTATTAATAGAAAAAGATCAGGCAATCTCGGTATAGCTAGTGGTCAGGATATGCGCAAGCCATCTCCCAAAATGAAAGACCCAGGTGAGGGTCCTCTGTGGTACCCGTGGTAAGTATTCCACTAACATAAACAACCGTGACTTATGTAAGCCCTGCTAGGTCAGTTTATATGAATTATTGCAGTGTATAGCAAGTGAATTCTCTATCTGCAGCCAGCCTGACACAAACACATGCTTTCAGGCAGCAACTCTGTACACCAAGAAAGTGTTGTGTATAATATACAGGTGAAATTCAAAAAATTAGAATATCGTGGAAAAGTTCATTTATTCAGTAATTCAACTTAAAAGATGAAACTAATATATGAGATAGACTCATGAAATGCAAAGCGAGATATGTCAAGCCTTTATTTGTTATAATTGTGATGATTATGGCGTACAGCTGAAGAAATCCCCAAAATTCACAATCTCAGAAAATTAGAATATTAAATGAAATCAACAAAACAAGGATTGCAAATAGAACAATATTGGACCTCTGAAAAGTAGAAGCATGCATATGTACTCAGTACTTGGTTTGGGCCCCTTTTGCATCAATTACTGCCTCAATGCAGCGTGGCATGGATGCTATCAGCCTGTGGCACTGCTGAGGTGTTATGGAAGACCATGATGCTTCAATAGCGGCCTTCAGCTCTTCTGAATTGCTCGGTCTCATGTCTCTCATCTTTCTCTTGGCAATGCCCCATAGATACTCTATGGGGTTCAGGTCAGGCGAGTTTGCTGGCCAATCAAGCACAGTAATCCCATGGGCATTGAACCAGGTTTTGGTACTTTTGGCAGTGTGGGCAGGTGCCAAGTCCTGCTGGAAAATGAAGTCAGCATCCCCATAAAGCTCGTCTGCAGGAGGAGGCATGAAGTGCTCCAAAATTTCCTGGTAGACGGCTGCGTTAACCCTGGACTTAATGAAGCACAGTGGACCAACACCAGCAGCTGACATGGCTCCTCAAACACAGACTCTGGAAACTTCACATTGGACTTCAAGCATCTGGCATTGTGTGCCTCCCCATTCTTCCTCCAGACTCTGGGTCCTTGGTTTCCAAATGAGATGCAAAAGTTGCTCTCATCAGAGAAGAGGACTTGGGACCACTGAGCAACAAACAGACCAGTTCTTTTTTTCTTTAGCCCAGGTAAGACGCTTCTGACATTGTTTCTTGTTCAGGAATGGCTTGACAAGAGGAATACGACATTTGAAGCCCATCTCCAGGATGCGTCTGTTTGTGGTGACTCTTGATGCACTAACTCCAGCCTCAGTCCACGCCTTGTTAAAGTCCCCAACACGTTTGAATGGTCTTTTCCTGACAATCGTCTCCAGGCTGCAGTCATCCCTGCTGCTTGTGCACCTTTTTCTTCCACACTTTACCCTTCTCCATAACTTTCCATTAATGTGCTTTGATACAGCACTTTGGGAACATCCAACTTCTTCTGCAGTTACCTTTTGAGGCTTTCCCTCCTTATGGAGGGCCTCAAAGATGGTTTTCTGCAACTGTCAGGTCAGCAGCCTTTCCCATGATTGTGATTCCTGCTGAACCAGACAGAGACCATTTAAAGGCTCAGGAACCCTTTGCAGATGTTATGGATTGAGTACTGCACCTTTTCACAATATTCTAATTTTCTGAGATTGTGAATTTGGGGTTTTCATCAGCTGTACGCCATAATCATCACAATTATAACAAATAAAAGGCTTGACATATCTCGTTTTGCATGTCATGAGTCTATCTCATATTAGTTCTACCTTTTAAGTTAAATTACTGAAATAAATGAACTTTTCCATGATATTCTAATCTTTCGAGTTCCACCTGTATAGAGCTTTCAAAGCTGGAAGAAACACTTCTTGTTTTTCCTGCAAAAGCTGCTAAGTAGTTTCTGCAATATACTCTTAAGTACCAGAGTATATTACAATTTCCCCATTTTAGGACCCGTGTGCTATGTTTGTCCTTTAACAACTATGAATGTAAATCAATGACATGTAACTTCAAGGCTGTCATTTCATTAACTTGTTAACGTTTTCACAACTATCCTATTGTTGAACAAGCCATTATAAAATACTACACCTGACTGGCAAAGAAGTGACCAATTATTTTGACGACGACTTCCTCATTTTCATCAGGTGTTTGGTCACGGGGTACAATTACTTCTGCACTAGTTAAGTTCTGTAGTTCATTCACCTGCAACAGCACAGAAAAAACTGATTGGAACTACAAAAATGTTATTGGCATAATCAGTAGGCGGAGCAAACATGATTAGATGGCCATGCCACTCCTGCCCTGTGTATCTACTCAGGTTTAAGTAAACCTAAGCAAGCATCACCTCTAATTTTGCTTTTAAGTAACAAGTCTCGTCGTTTGGCATCCAGTGGAGGAGTGGTCAAGCTGTTTGGCGGTTGCAACCCCACAAATTTTTCTACCTCCCTTGACCCCGACAGCAGCAGCCCCACGTACCGTTTTGCCACCTTTTCCTATCACACGACCTGCTGTGGAGGAAGGCACCTTAATGTGGGCTTCAAGCTTCACTTCTTCTTTTGGATTGAAAAAGTTTTCTTCTTTCAGTTTCCCAAATATTCGCCCTTGGGCCTGGGATCAATAAAATAAAAAAGACCAGCTGCTAAATTTCCCAGAGTCTATAATCTGTGGTTATAAAGGTAATGTGCACTCTAAAATAACTCACTTTCTCTTTCCAAGGAACAAGGTTCCTGACTAGGAGCTGCGTGAAAAGTCTCAAACCACTTGTCCTATCAGGACCATGTCCTCTTACTTGCTGTTCTCCCAGATGGTGTGCAAAAATGAATGTAGCTACAACGACACAAGCAGTCCTGCCCTGCTGCACCTAAAACCCAGCCCTAGAAACCAGGACAGACCCATACCAGCTTCTCTACCCTTATTGCAGGGTTAAAAACCCTACCTCCATCAAACAGCCTTTTGGGTCCTAGATCTGTGTTCTTAAAAGAGCATGGCAGCTCTTAAGACGCTACAAATAACCGTTAGATTCTAATGGTAGCACAAGGCCATGTGTTGTCCTATTCTGTTGGGCTGCAGCTGTTCTGCTCAAACAGCTGAATTAAGAGTCAAAGCATAAATATGTGCATACTTTAGCACAATAGGACCTTCATCTAATGGCACTCTATAGGAGCTGCCCATATATGAATTTCGCTGGGGGGTGCTGATGAGGCACAAAGTGAGTCTAATCCTCCAGTAGCCTCCTGAACTGAAATGACGAGCAGTGATACACTTTGTCCTGTCAATAGACTATATTTGTGGGCAGGGGGAGGGAAAAACAATAGTTTGCTTTTAAAACACTAATATATGTTCTTTATATCAGGGCCAGTAACAGCTGTAAAGTTCTGCAAGTTTTAAGAAGCAGCGGGGCAGGTAGCATTCTCCAGTCGGGATTCAAAGTTTCTTTCACACAGCACGGTTTCTGTTACCCCTTAATAGGACTATTTCCCCAAGTTTTAGAGAAAGTATAGCACCATGAACATACAGGGGTGCTCAGGCAATTATTTTGGAACTAGCCGATTTAAGCTTTGATCCTATGCGCACTTACTGGAAAGTAAGCCCCACAGTGGTCTAACTTATGGGGAAACAGTACCCTATGATTATAGGATGACACTCAAGTTTGAAACAATTGCTGGAAATGGAGAAATATGTAAGGGAAGGCTGGTGTGTGTGGGTGTGTGGTGCTGAAAGCTAAGAATGTGGGGCTGTATGATTACTGCTCCCCATATTTCGGGTTAGCAGCAATAGCAGAACACTACAGGCTGGCTGCTTTAGTTGGGTTGGCCACTCTTGCCTTCTTGGACAGCTGTTTCCCTCATGTTTTCAGCAGCTGACACAAGCAGGCCCTGATGCCTTGCACTTCATGACACAATATTGCTACGTACTGACCTTGAATTGTGCTTCTGGAGGCCCAGTAATGATAACCATCCTTTCGCTGGCATCTGGACTCTCAGCTGGTGCAATCTGCAAGTCACAGAGAACACAACACAGTGCAGCAAATTTGTCCCAGTGGCATTGGCCCTTTGGCCCCCATCAATAGCCCTGGTGTAGTGGTTTTACAACAAGCCCTAGATTACAGGATCCACTTAAAAAGCTTCCAGACTAAAAACAGATACTGCACATGAACTCTGGGCCCCACAATACCAAAGGCTTGCTACCTGGGCTCTTTAATTATTGTGATACTGTAGACTAGTTTACATTCACTTCTGGGTTCTTGAAAGCACCTAGCTTAAAGGTAATGCTGCACCACATTTTGAGCAGGGTTTGATTTTTGGTAGGAGAGTTTCAGTGCCAGAGTTGTTGAAACTTCTGTTGAAAAATTGCATTTCTCTCTCTGCAGCATGACTCCTCCCCTCACTTGCCAAGTATTACAGCAGGCAATGGGGAGGCATGCTGCAGATTGTGTTGCCAGGTGCCTCCTTCAATAATAGTCTGCACTTTTAAGAAATGGGAGAAAATGATCCACTGCACAACCTACACGCCTCCCCCCATCTTAGCAGATGCTTTACCACTGTTTGCACATAACCCAAGAAACCACTGGAACGGGGAAGTGGGACACAACACCACTATAAAAATGTAAAAGGTTGCATATTACACACACACACCTCACTTTGGCTCAGTGCTAGTAAGAGAGTCCCCTTAAGGGACACATCCTGTGTTACATTTTTAGTATCAGGAATGAGCTGCAGGAGCACTTCTATGTCCTAAACCTAAAACATACATGAGAGGCAGCCTCCGATAGTATAGAAACAAGTAGTAATGTTAGAGCCTAGTTTGTGCCTAGAAATAGTTTGGGTATATCACAGGCTGCCACCTAAAAATACAAGCCCCAATATGCAATGATTCATATGAGCTTCCCCCAATTGGCTATGTATAACCCAAACTTTACTTGCTAGTGTCATGCAGGGCTAGTCAGGCCCACTCAATCATCAGCAAGCCCCAAGAGTAACGAGTCAGTCTCCACTAATGAGTCATTTCCCAAATATATCAGCTGTCCTGGGTGTGCAGCCAGCTGTCTTTTCTAAACCGATAACTGGTTTCTGAGGAGCTGTCCATAGCCAAGATATGCGGCTGGGCACCTCTCCTGTTGATGCATATTCTCTCTCTCCCCCCCCCCCAATCCAATGGGGCTTCTTTTGTTTGCAGACACACCAGTTGCTGATGGCAATGTGTTTCAACCAGTTTTTTGGAATGCTATCTTGAATTCTTTGGAGGAGGAATGGAATATGAATGCAGTTAAGAAAAACTGCTGATGAAGAGGTGGTAGAACACTTAATGGCAGCGCTCGTGTTGCAGGAAGGTCTTACCACACAACTGCTCCTGGCAGTATTGGCCATGGATTTAAGAAATCAGAGCTGGAGTCAGGCAGAGTTCGGTAGCACTTTGCTTCTGAGCTGGAGTGATCACACAAAAAGACACAATGCAGGAAAGGGCAATGGGTGAGTGGGCTTCTTACCTTGATTGAGGCACCTGCAAATCTTGCCAGCTGTTTAATGTGTTGGCCCTTCTTCCCGATAATTGCACCCACTGCCTGTGTTGGGATGAACAAATTCACCACCTCTTGCTCTGGCAACTGTGGACAGCAAAGGGACATGAAATGCATATTGGGAAGAAAAATGAAGCTTTCCCACCTGTATCACTTTCCCAAGGTGGGGAGCAGCAAGCAAGGAAGCAAGCAAGCCCTGGCTCATGTCAGATGACAGACAAAATCCATCCCAGCAGTGAAATGACAAGCACTCCTCAAGGAAATCCCAGACGGAAGGAGGAAAGGGGGAAAGGAGAATGCAAGGCAGAGTTAAAGCAGAGAGCTATCACCAGGGACTGGGAGTTAAAATACAGTGAGCACCATGCAAATCAAACTATTCAGACAACTGAAGACCTACTGAAATCTACTTGATTTACAGTGCAAACCTATACACGCCTACTAAGGAGCAGGTCTCGTCAAGTTCAATGGGGCAAACAATACCAATGTGGTCAAAGCAAATGATGGGAGTATTAAGTGTATGTGTGTTGCTGTCTACTGCTATGACAGGAGTTTTGGCAAAGCCTGTGAAATTGAGCCAAAACAGTGGTCATGGTGTGGTGTTGTCATATCTTCTCTCAATCGACTGCCCCTCTTTCAACATACAAGGGTGTCGTACCCCTTTGATTGTTGGTATATACTGTAATGGTACAAAAAGAAATAAAACTATTGCTTTCTATTTCCACTTGAGTCTCAGTTACAAGGCGTCTGCAAGCCAAGAACCAACACAGGTTGCCTATCTGAATGAGACAATGCTTAAATCTAAGGGGATTCCTGGACTAGGGAAATTTAGTTAAGAATTTTCTTATCTAAGTACCAATACTTGTTTTGCCAGAATGTGCTTAATTAATGTGTACTGAATTATCTCTTGACACAAAGTCACAAAACTTGACTTTACGCCAATGCTGCAGGCAGCTACAGAACAATGATTCAACTGGAATTTCAACTAAGATCCTCCCAAGGCTACAACCAAGTAAGTACCCTCTGCAGACCACAAAGCCTGAAGAGGAATCAGTTTTTCTTCTCCTTTCTGACATTTAGAGGTTGAAATTATTTCAAAAATTCAAGTGCTGTTTACAAATTCCTCGTGAATTAAAATGCAAGGAAACTGTAAATCAATTTCACGCTATATAAAAATCTAAAAGCTATTCTACAGTCTTGTATATTGTGCTAGCTTACAACTTAGGTTCCATTCAACTGACATGTCCCCTTGCCCTTTCAGTTCCAAACCTTCCACAGCATGATGTAGATTGTGAAACAGTCACATGTGACATTCTTTTGGAAACAACAGAAGAAAGCAGGGAAGTTATAGGGACTGTTTGATTGCACACTTAAACATGCATTTTGCTGCTGCTTTCTATGTATGTGCAAGGACTACTTCTTATTCATTCTAAACACACGGAAGTGCATGCCCGGGATGGGGCAGCCAGCAAAGAATCACTCGCAGGAATAAATGGCTAAACGAACCTGTTTTCAGGCCAAGAAGTGGGGGGAGAGCCAAACTTTGTTTTAAAAAAGAAAGACATAGGAACAGAAAAAAAAAGAAAAAGGAGGTGACTTATGGCAGAGCTTTAGTACCAATTGCTTTCTCCCTGTGATCCAGAATGGGTTTATCCGAATCCTGTTACCTGAATCCTGTTAGAAAAAAAGTGGAACGCCGCCCTCCAAAATGTCAAAGCATCCACTTTAGGTGGGAGGCTAAAATTAACCCAGCAATGCTAATAAGCACCTCCATCACGATCATACTTCATTTACCTTTCTTGCCCCTCCAAGCTTACTGCTCTACAATTTGATGGAATGAAGAATTGAACGCAGAGTGCTAGTAGGGCTTGGCTTCCAAAACCCCAGACACATTTTTTTTTTTGTTCGTGTGAGCAATACCCACACTGCCTCACCTTTCTAGGGTGAAACACCCCTGGCACAGCACCATCAGAAAGAGAATGCAAGCTGCACAAGAAAGCACAAGAGTAGAGCAGAAAGGGAAGAGCCAGGCACTGTAGGGTTCATGGATGAACATTGCCAAGGATTGTTTTAATGTCATCTCCTAGGACAGGAGAATATAGCATACGGAACAAAGCAAGCAAGGCTAAGGCTTATTAGCATTGCCACCTTTTTTATGGATTGGGGCGCCAACCTTTAATGGCTCCATAACATTAGGTGAAGGTGCTCGTGGCACAGAAATCTACTTACTGTAGAGCTATGGAATGACAAAGCCCATATCCATGAAGGTGTCGTCCTGCTATTTGGAATAGGTCACAGCTTAATTGTAGAGTATATGCTTTCTATTCAGACACTCCCAGATCCAATCCCTGGCATCTCCAGTTAAGAAGATCACAGGTAGGGCAGCTTGGAAAACCTCTGCCGAGACACTGCTAGTCAGAAAATACTGGGCAAAGGCAGTCCCAATAGTCTGACAGTATAAGGCAGCTTTGCAAGTTGCCCATCCTTGGCTGTAAGTGGCAGCACTGTAGAAAAAACACGTGTGAAGAAGGTAATAGAGGGGGAATTGGCACCTGGCTCCCTCTGACTACAAGGTAAGAAGCAGGGCAGTGTAGAAGCTCCTCGGTGGCTTTGCTGTGCGTTACTGTCACCAGTGCAACTGAGCGGGCAGAAACATACGGAAAAACTGCTCCGGAACAGAATCACTTAAAAGCCTCCTAAGCGAGAAGACAGGGCGTGCTGCAAAGCAAGGTGCATGGAAGGCCAGCATCCAGGAAGAGCAGGGCAATGCACTTACAGAGTGCTGATGCGGGTATGCGCCAGTCGGCGAGGCTCCATAGAGGCCCGAGAGGTATGCCGCGTGGCTCTACGGCAGGAAAGAAAGTGACAGTCAGTGGGGAGGGGCTGGAGGCAGAAGGCCACATGTCCTAGGCGTGTGTGTGTGTGTGTGTGTGTGTGTAACCGGCATTTCTGCAAGGCCCCCTTGATGCTGACATCACCAATCCCTTTCCAGTGTGACCTGAATGCTTCTCAGCTAAATCCACGAACTGCCTCCACTGTAAAGATTGTGTCCAAGTTGATATGGAACAGTATCGTCCCCCTTTTCTGATTGTGAGCTCAGGTAGCGAGTGCTGACAGGGTTGTAGCCAAAAACCGAGCCACAGAGAAACAAGAGGGAGGAGTCAGCAAGCACGAAAAGGAACCTGAGGTTTTGTGTTCAAAAAGGACTGAACATGCTGGGCCGCCACAGAATGTTACATGTCAGCTGGAAATCTAAAAACGGGGCCAGAGGGGAATGGAATGGCTGGTGAAAGCCTGACCATGAGCATTCCTATTAGTAGGTGAGAAGAGGGTGCAATGTTTTGTTCCAGGTCCCACTTGTTTCCAGGGGGGGTGGTGTCTGTGTGCCTTTCAGTTTAGGAGCAAAATTGGCCCAACCAGTCTCATTTTTTTTTTAAAAAATTGCTTCTACATACTTGGAGGACTAGGGATGCACATGTATATAGATCTTTTAACAAACTAAAAAAAAAAAAACCTTATCTGCTCCTTTTATTTCTCTTTGCGGGAATGGTAGTTGCTGATTTATTAATCTTATTCTTATTTCCCAACCTGGTATCACATCATAAGGGTGTCTGTGGCAAAGTATTTTAAATAAATAAGTTTATTTTAAAAAAGTAAAACCTTCAAAGGCAGCTTGAGCTTCCAGGAGGTCCAGGAAACTGAGGCAGCAGTTCAAGGGGGATTGGAAGTGGGTAAAGAAAAAGCAAGAATGAGCCTCCCTATCATCAATTTTATTTTACATTTCAGATTGCATATGCTAACTGTTATGATCTGCTGGCAGCTACTATTATCTCTTACCACACTGCTAAGTTTCTCCCTCTATAGCAAGGTATTTTTTTAAAATTTACTGTTGCTTTTATAATTTCATTGATTTTGATGATCTGTGGTATTAAAATATTTTAAAATTTTACATACACACACACACACACACACACACACACACACACACGGAGTGTGTGTGTGAAACAGTCCTGCACTGAATCACACTCTTGGCCCATCTACCACAGTAGTGTCTACTCTGGTTGGCAGCATCTCTCCAAGACCCCTCTCTATCTGCAGGTCCTTCCTTTTCATTGGAGATGCCAAAGATTGAACTTGGGACCTGTGGAGCATGTGCTCTACCACCGAGCTGTGGGACACCCCCTATAAATATTTAAAAGCCCAGTACAAGATTTAGCTAGGTATGGTGCACTTTGCACATGAGTGCTGCCACTGCTGAACAAAAAAATCCATGCTGTTCTGCATGGGATTACACATAATCAGATAGGGGCACCCCTGTTTCCCAGTGATAAGCAGAATACCTTCTGCAGCTTGTTTCCAAAGTTAGCTCACCACAGAGGGGTAGAGGTGAGCTATCACCACGAGGAAGAGGGTCACATCACACAGCACCCTGTTTCTGTGGCCAAATGATACCTGGCACACTCACAAAAGAAACCCCCAAGAGGTCCTTGTTTTCTGAACAGGGTAAGCAAAGTCAGCCAACCGGGTAAACAAAATTGATGCAGATGTTGTCTGAAAGTTGCCCTAGGATTTAAAAGCCCACAGGGATGAATCTCCAATACTGTCATCACCAAAGACCTCACTTCCATGCCCCAGCAATTGCACCTGCCCGCTTCCCCCAAACTGTGTAGCAGGGCACACTCCAAAACACTACACTTGAAGCAAAGATCTGCTTGTAGGAACTGGTGGTTGTGTCTCCTCCTTGTCTCTAGAGGGCAGCAGGACAACACCAGAGAGTACATTTGCAGAGGCTCGTACATAACAGGGTAGATGCACCAGCTACTTACAGCAAAAGGGTTGTATGGGGCAGTGACAGCAGGCCTGCGGGCTCCAGCTCCAGAGGGGAGCATGGATAAGCCTGTCGAGAAGATGCCCAATGCATTGAGGTTAAGTCCAGGGATCAGATTGGCTTGTTGCTAGAAAGAAACACAAGGGGAAATGAGAAACAACAAAGTAACCTGAGGAGGCCGGGGGGAAATATGTTTGGGCCACCTAACTTTCATCCAGTGAAGTAAGACCTGAAGGTGTCTGGCATTTTCTTTGGGGGTGGGCAAGGCATTCACACACCTCCATCTTTACTTGCCCCCATGGTGACTATCGGACTCTTACCCCAGGAACACAGGATTCTCACACAGCAAGCACACACGCAAATAGGTTAGGATCAAGAGCTTACATTGACTGCTACAATGTCATTTTCGTAGGCTTCCCGAAGCTTGTTCATGATCTCCACCTCAGCACTGGAGCAGGCCTCAATGCTTCCCTTCACGGTGATGGTCCTCTCGGGGTTATAGATTGTTAAATCCTGCAAACTGGACAATCGGAGAAGAACAAATGTCCTGGGATTTGTAACGTGCCCTGTGGTTGACAGTACAGGCTAGGCAATAAATAATTTTATAAAGCAAATCCAGAAAGTTAAATCTATTGCTGAGAACAACAGAGATCAAGAAGACAAGTTATTTAGGTTGAGCACAGATGGGTGTAAGAGCCTCTTGTTTTTCACTTCGAACTGTCCAGAGGACAATCCCACCACCCGACTCCGTCAGATGGATTAGCTGTAGCACCCACAAATTAGGAAGTATTCCACACACAGAGACACCCAGGGATATGGTATCAATGGTGGATTTTTTTCCAACTGCTAAAAGGCCAAGTTAGCCAACAAGGTACCCTCCAGATGTTGATGGACTTCACCTCCCATCAGTCCTAGTCAGCATGGTCAATAGTCAGGAGTGATGGGGTTTGCTGTTCAAAAACATCTGGAGGGCCCCACATTGGCTACTCATGCTCGTATATTACAAAGAGGGGCAGGTTATTGGATGCCACCCAATATTTTGGGTGAAGGGGTTGTGCTCAGGTACATACTGTAAATTTCTCCTTGGTCTAATTGAGAAGTGTAATTTGACCGCCTACCTGGTCAGCGGTACTTACGGAGAAATGGTGATCTTGGTCCCCGTGTCCTGCTCAATTTTCTTCAAGTTTCGTCCTTCTTTGCCAATCAATCTCCCAACTAGGCTATTGTGTGCTAAGATTTTCAAGGGAATCTCTTCAGCTCTGAAAGATGTGAAAAAACATTAAATCACTTTCTGACATTAGTCTCTCTCTCTCTCCCCCCCCCCCAGTCCTCCTTTCTGAAGTATGTTCCCTAGCTGGACTTTACAGGGCCCTTCAGCAATACAGAGAGATGCAGCTCCAAAGTCTTCACTGTTGGTCCTTGGAGAAGACGATAGAACATTTCCCAACACTACCCCCCAGCATCGTACAGGGTAACTATGAGTATCTGCAGCCTTTTACAACATCCTTGCAAAACCAGTGAGCTTTATAAATACTTGGCCCACGCACATTGTTTTTCCAGGTACAAAAGAAGCTACTGTGAAAGAACAGTATTTAAATTTCTCTCCTCACCTCATTTTTCCAGTGTTCACGGTAATGATGTTTAGAAGGCAACAATTGTTTTAGTTGCATTTCAATGACATAGATGTGATCTGCATAGCAGACTTCATAAACCCCACACCCTAGCCATTACCAACCTTGCAACTATTGCATTTGGGACCCTGCTGGTGAGCCTAGCTATAGATAACTGCTTCCTATAGCCTGCGTTTGACCACAAAGCATATGTGTCTGTGTCCAGATTCATCACTCAAAGGGTTCCAGCCACCTATTAACATGGGCCAAATCAGTTAGTTCATCAGGCCTAGCAATGCAGGATGTAAAAAGATGTATGACTTCTCAAATGTCTACAATGAAACCAGTGTGCTAAAATTAGAAATGGCCAAAAAAGGTGGGGAGAGGAGGTGACATACGCCAATGGTGGCTTTATTTATTTAGTTGCCGTAGAATGAAACACTGGCTGCAATCTTTACATAACCAGGAGTTCCATGATCCAACAAGACTTCATCCATTCCATGAAAAGGGAGGGGGGTGTTAAAAAACACAAAGGAGTCTTTTCAGCTAGCAATGGGGTTAAGGCCTTCACCACTGGACCAAATTAGTATGTGTGCCTGAGTGCAGGCATATGTATTTACATATATTTCATATGAGGTGCTTTAAACAGAGTCCATTACTCCACCTAACACAACATAACCACTGCCTTATAGCAAGTCAGACCACTGGAGTTTCTCCAAGCCCTACCTAGAGATGCTGGGGGTTGAATCTGGGACCTCCTGCATGCACAGCAAATGCTCAACCACTGAGCTGCAGACCGATCCCAAAGCCCGTTACTGTGTCTCCTGATTGGCAGCTGCTTTCCAGAATCTTATACTGGTCATGCTACAGTCAAAAATCCTTTCACTGGAGATGCCGGGAGACAAGGGTGCCAACTTGAATAAAATATTGGGGGGGGGGCAGGTAAGCCCCACAAAACTGATCATGAGACACAGCACACACCCACCATTTGAATGACAATAGCTGTCAACTGCAGGGGGCAGCCCCCTCAAATATTTTATTGGGGGAGGTAAAGGGACCTCAGCACCTAGGAGTTGGCTCCTATGGCTGTAGATTAAACCCAGAACCTTAGTTCATGCAAAACATATGTTCTAACACTGAGTCATGGCCCTGTAGAGAAACTTTAAGCTAATTCTCAGGACACAAGGAGCATCTGCTTATGGTAGGGTAGAAATGCTTATTTAATCAATAAAAACACAATGTATTAATTCCCAAACATATATTAATTAAGACTTATAGACTATACAGAATCCCTACTCAATGTGGATCAATTTGAGATGGTATTTCTTTGCCTTCTCCCGCTAGCCGATTGAGATTCCAGCCATGTTAGACTGTGGAAGTGGTTCTAGATTCAGGTAGGTAGCCGTGTTGATCTGACGCAGTAGAAATATATATTGAAAAAATAAAAATGGCCCAGTAGCACCTTAGAGACAAACTAAGTTTGTTCTTTGTATGAGCTTTCGTGTGCATGCACACTTCTTCAGAGTAAAAGGCAAAAGGCCTTGTGTATGCCCTAAAAGGCGAATTTCTGTGGTATGAACCTTCGACGCACAATGCACAAGACTTGCTATTTGAGGTGCTAAAGGTTCTGTTTCATGCTTTCCCTATCAATGCTAGTGATACTAGTGATACTTACGATTTTGTTTCTTCAGCCTCCTTCTGCATAATATCAAGTATCATGCGACATGCTTCTGAACACCCCTCTGGGGTGGCGTGAATGGTTATTGGTTTCTCTGCGGCACCAGCGTTTTCCTTCCGATGAATATCTACCCTGCAGCAACAGAGCCCATACAAAGAAATCTGCTAGGGGTCAGAGAAAGGTGCCTGAAGCTGGCACCCTAATAAAGCAGCAAAGGAACTGCGTGTAACAGTGTACGAGTTTATTTGACATGATTAACCACTAGCAAGGAATCCATCTTCAAACAAGCACTGAACATAAATAAAGGATAATGCAAGAAAAGCATTAAGATTTAGGGTTCACATTTATACATGGTTCAGCATTACATGAGCAAGCTTCTAGCTCCCGTGCTCCTTCCTCTCATGCTATGATGCCCTTCTTGACTGCCATGTTCATAGCAAACCATTGTATGCTATTACATCAGCAGATTAAGGTATGCACTTGCCTTGCAATGATGCAAAAACCAGTTTCAAACCATGGTTTCCAATTCTGTTTCAGGGCAAGCAGAAACCACAATTTTGCACTTATTGCAAACCCAAGAAGTCAAGGAAGGAGATGAGATTATGTGAGCTTGAACATGTGAGACCAAGACACCAAAGTGTAGGAAGAGTGATGTAGTGGTTAGAATGTCAAACCATGATTACTGAGACGTGGGTTCAAATCTCCATTAAGCAATGAAGCTCGTTGAGTGACCCTAGGCCATTCACTCTCAGACTAACCTAACTCACTGGTTGTTGTGAGGATAAACAATTTAGTGAAAGAAAATCACAGCTAAATGCTTCTCTTGTTTGGATGCCACGCAAATCACTGTTTTCTGAATTATCAGATCTTCCTGGACACATTAGATTATGTTGAAAGGCTACAAAGCAGTAAACATATCATTATGTGCTTCCTCAAAAAAGTATTACCTTAAATATTAATACAATTATATGTTAGAAGCAAGTAAGATTAGCTTAGCTGCAGAAGTTTAGATTTCTTGCTCAGTACATCTCCCTTTCTTATGGGGAATAATGCTCTGGATCCCACAAAGGGAGATTCCCAGGAATGACTGAGTTCTCTATAGAGGATTACTCACCTATCCAACCACTTGAAAATGGATTCTGGATGGAACCAAATTTAAATGAAGCAGAGTGCATGAGTATATATATACTCAAACATACCCTAATACAGGAGCTTAAAAATGATCAGCCCCTGCTGCGAGCAAAAGTGGTATAATCATTTATATAAGGTATGAAGAAACTGTGGCCCTCCTGATGTTGTTGGACTCCAGTTCCCACCAGCCCCAGCCAACATGGCCAATGGTCAGGGATGATGAGAGTTGTAGTCCCAGAACATCTGGAGGGCCACAGCATCTTCATGCTCAATTCACACACAGGACTAGTTCAAACAAGCTGCATCACCACCACCACCACCACCCGTGTGAGAGTGCTGTTTCATGAGTCACCATCATGATGAGAATCAGGGAGACCACAGACACAGACAACCTTCCCAAATTGCTTCTACCCTATACCAGCTAGACTGCCAGTACAGCAATGGCCCTTTATGCTCCCAGAATCATATGTATAAACAGACTCAAAGAATGTATTTAAAAATACATAATTCATTGGCCTTTTGACATTAACACAATTTGCATGCATTTAAAAACCAAGCTAGCATTTAGATTCAGATTGTAAGTGACCTTGCAGAAATGGAAAACAATGCAATATCTTATAAGGCATCTTTGAAGGCTGGTGCACATGAAACAGTCACTATGTGGAGGCTGTTGTAAATGGCTTCCTGTGGGCAAGACAAGCTGTCTGTGGGTAGCAGCTCATCCTGGAGACCATGCAATTTTTCTCCATGCCACCATGAGGCTCGCCCACCCAATAAATAAGTAAAATTAAATCAAAAAGATCAGCCCAATCTATGCGGCACTGCACACAAAACGCCTTGTATTGCGAGAAGCAGCTGCCACACTGAGTCATTTAACCTTCACATGGCACCGGTTTCCTTTGTGGTGGCCTTTGTCTGGGGTGCAATGCAGGATAACATCACACATGTAAAGAAGCCATAGCGTCCCAATATTGGGGTTGGTGGTGGCTCTGAGATGATGAACTTAGAAGGATTCAGTGAGGTATGGGGAACTTGTGGCCCTCCAGATATCGTTGAACTCCAACTCCCATCAGCTACAGATAACATGGCCGATGGTCAGGGATGATGGGAGAGACAGTCCAGCAACATCTGGAGGGCTAAAGGTTCTCCACCGCTGGATTGAACAGACCTGCTAGTCACTGCCATTATCCTGTGGCATCCACATTTACAGTGTGGCAAGAGAGAAGTCGCGTGGGAACTTAACACTGATTTAAAAGGTATAGCTGCTGACTAAAAATGACAAATGTGGAACAAGTTTGGAGGAGAGCCCAGGTATGTAGCAGAGTAGACTGGATGGGATCACACCCATTCATCAGGCATGCATGTCCCACTTCTAGGTCCACCAGGTGTCCATACATCTGATGCAGTATTTGGACAAGACAAAAAAACTGTAAAGTTCAATGACCATAAGCCCAAACCATGCAGTAATTTCCAGGATCACCATCATATAGTTTGCATGCATGGGATGTTATGCACACACGCCCTATGCAAACAAGAAGTGCAGTTACTTCTGCTGGAGCCAGAGGCGGAACAAGTTCAAACTGTGATCAAACTGTGCCCTTTCTATCTCACAGAGGTTTATACTTAGTGTCTCGCCAAAACAAGCTTTGATATATAGAAAAATGGACACTAATCTTTAGTTTAACGTGTCACTCGGATAATAATCTTTCGAGAAAAATGAAGACTGGGGGAAAAGTTTTGAAGTTTGAATTACAATACAAAGTGTACTCTACATAAATCCAGTTCAAAGTGCTACATTCCCAGCATGGCTTTCCTTCTCCAAGGTCTTTGCACCGAAGGAATGGGTTTCAGCATCAATAAAACCCAGATCATACACTGTAATGTAACATATACAGCATTTTACATCCAATGTAAAACTTCCTTTAAAAAACTACTGTGCTCTTAAGAACACCAAGCATCAGATAATATAGTCAAAGGAATTCTTGCTCCTCTCTAAAGGAGATGAGAAGGATCCCTCGTCTTTTTTTACTTTGACTAGCTCAGATAATGCTTTCACAGGAATAGCAAGCTTCCTAATGCAAAATGAAGGTCTCTCTTAGCTGCAGGATCATATATATTTTCTTATAAATACTTGAGCTTTTTGATGGTTTTGATGATCTCCTACTCAGAATGTTGTTGCATACAATATGTTTTTTTCTGGCTAAATCGCAGATGACATGATCAGGGTTAGAGTACAGTTATTAAACTATTCCAGGAAGAGATGGAGGAGCTTACAAAAAAAGAATTACAGTAGCAATTTGATGGCAAAATGATTAAAGTATTATAAACACCCCTTGCACCCCAGTTATGCAGAAGATATTTGGTTCTGAATTGCAGAAACCAGCTATAGGCCACTGGTGGTATAGCAGCAGCAGCAGCAGCAACAACAACAACAACAACAACAACAACAAACTCTGGGGAAAGGGGCTTTGGGTGACAGTACATAACAAAACAGGTTAGTGAAACTATCCAGAATTTCTGCAAACACAGGGCGAGTCTGAAAAGGACAATTTAACCATCACAGTTGCAGGGCTGTAATATCTATCAAGCCACAACTTCCACACAGGTATACAAAACACATCAAAATGGGATTAAAATTTGCTGCAAGAGACAAAGCTTTTGCTACACAATGCACACCAGAGCCCATTGCTCTGCATTTGGCCTTTAAAAAATAATAATCACAAACTAGGGACATAAAGGCTACAGACAGAGCCCCTGTGGAAGGAAATTAAACCATTTGTGGTACTTACTTGGACTGGGTTTGCTTAGTAAGGTTCTTTATGGTCAAGCCCTCCTTTCCTATGATCGCACCAACAAATTGCGTGGGGACCAGGATCCGTAGTGGGAAATCGAGCTGTTTGGGCTGCGAGGAGCCCCCAGGGGAGGGGCCCTGCTCCCTGGAAGAGTGGCCCCCACGCCGGGATCTCTGAGGGGGCTGAGGGGAGCTCACCTCGTCGTCTGGGATGTAGGAAATCTTGAAGGAATGGTTCTCAAACTGGTGACCACTAAGCTTCTCAATTGCTCTGAAACAGAAAAAAGGGGGATTTTTTCCCCTCCCTGACAATAAACTAATGCTAAAGAAAAATCCAACAGCATTCCTTGGTTCAATTCTTTATTTTCTCAGCCCCCCCCCAAAAAAAACTTTCTTCATTTCAGCAGTATGATTTGAGTGTGCTGGTCTTCAACTGGTGGGTCACAACAGGAGCACTATGACCATTTATTATATGGTAAAAGAATAAAAAATGGGTTTCCAAATACATTTTTGGGTCCCGAATCTAAAAAGGTTGAAGATACCTCATTTGGGGTGGGGGAGTTTTTAGATGCTGTTACTATTGGTGAAAAATGAGAGTCAAAATTCCTTGTTGATCTACTTCAAATCACCTAGGAAGTTATCAGTAGATCCTTATCTATCTTCTGCCCAGCTGTGGCTCTTGCAAGTGATTACTGTGAACTATTATTCTACGGATTGTGAAACAGAAAACTCAACTGAAAAGGCTAAACTGTGAAAATTAAAGTCTACTCTTGAGAATATAACTGCCCATATTTTGTGAAAAACACATTCATGGCAAACATGATTAGCAATCACTAAAAGGTTAAAAAAAGGACTACCAATGCCAAATTAGCTAATAATAATTGCTATTAACTTCAACTGAAAGCCTTGAGAGTTAAAAATTGTGGCCAACAAATAGGCCTAAGTATGCCTACTAAGAAGCCCAACCAAATTTGCTAAGTGGAATAAGATTCATGCACTTGTATGTGAGTTTAGGATTGCAACCTTAAATTACAACTAATGCTAGCTGAATTGGGGCCATACTATTTTGCATTTTGTGGATATTGTTTACTATCTGAAGCCAAGTGCACTAAATAAAGGAACCCTAATTCTGTTTTTCTATGGGCGCAAAGGTGGTGCTTGCCAGTCCTGTCCTTAGAATGAAATTCCACTGGTCAAAGCAATGTCGAATCCATTGTCCCGTTTTTCATTTGCTGGAAGTATTTGGCATTTCATACATAAAGGATGGGAACTTTGTGTTCCTTCTGATGTTGCTGGACCACAACTTCCATGTTCCTGACCAAGTGTCAGGTTGGATAGGGTTGATCGAAGCTAAAACCCAGCAACATCTGGTTAGGGCCACAGCTTCCCCATCCCGGTCAAACATGGTGCTCCCATTTCTCAGTAGCTATTCTGCTTCGCCCTCTTATTCAGAGAAACCGTTAATTGGTTGGCACTCAGATAGCACAGATAGGTAGATAGATTGATGTTTCTGGTACAGTGGTAGCTAGGCCATAATGCACCACACACTAGTTTTGTTGCAGTAAATAAAGGAAGAAAATTCAGAGAATATTCTCAGGAGAAAAAACAGAGCAGAAAGATAAGAGAGAGTAGAAATTATACTTAGAACTGCCACTTACACTTTTGCTTCTTCTTTTGTTGCATATGTAACGTTGACAACTGCTGTCTCTGATTCTGTATTAACTGAAGGGGAGTGGGGAAAAACAAATGTTTGGGTTACCATGTGGGAGAATATCACAAGAGGAGCTTCTGTTTTGAATCATATTAATTTATTGAGTTTCTCTCTACCCCATCCCCCATATTCATTGTCATACAAAATGTTTTCTAGAACTTCATATTGAGAATCTTGCGTCCTAAGAAACTCACATGGTCACCTCAGCCCACAGCAGCTGTGTAGGAGACTCAGTCCAGTCTATGATAGGCTGATTTGGAGATGCAGTGCCATTGGCTGAATTTGGCCTGGATTTGGCTTTTGGCACTCCACCACTATCCCACATTTCAGTTAGCTCACAGCACCATGACAAAAAACATATCCAGGAGGAATTTAGCCTGTGACTTTCTATGCACATAAATGACAAAAACAGTTATTTTCCCATGGCTGTCATGGGTTAAAATAATCCTGTGAACCAGTTCCTCCAGCATGTCCCTCTATCAGCTTTCTGCTTAATGAGATGACTTTGATAAGCACTTAGCATGACTGTTGGTTACATTCACAGATTAATTGTCTTGAAAGATTAGCATGATGGCAATCATTTCTTTTACAGGATATTGTGTCTGTCAGGGTAGAATTTGCTGAATGAAAAGAACGAAGCAAGTTGTGACTAGACAACTAACCTAATTTACTGCATAGAGGTTTTAAATCTTAAAAAAAACATAGGCAAAACAGGGGTTTATACTGAAAGTCTTGAAAACCCCAGAGAGAACAGGTTCTAAAAACACCAAAATGTTTTATTATGCTCAAAGTGTTTTTTTTCAGCATTAGAATCAGTAGAAACCAAGAAAGGAGAAAGCTACAGAGGTTTATCTTTGCAAATTGTCCGTAAGAAATGTAAGTTGCTCCCAATGAAGGAATTTTCTAATTCTGAAACACATCAGGCATAATAAAATAACACAGAGAACATGTTCATTCTGGTTTGTTTCTATATCCAGCGCTTCTGGTTTTATGCTGAAAACCTGCCTCCAGACCAATGTATGAACCCCAACTGAGTTTTCTTCATATTTCAACAGAAAGACACTATGAATGCCAAGGAGATGCAGATCATTCTCAATATCACACACAAATACAGGGCACTACTCCTGCCCAAGTTCCAACAAATACAAACAAGCACATGGCATATTGTGGGGCAGGGGTGCCTTCTATTTTCCCTATATCTAGACTAATCTAAATGCTCCAGAACGTAGTAAGATAGTAATTCTCTTGCATCCTCTCAGATACACATATGTGCTCAGCTGTGTGTGGTTAAGTGGTCTAGACAGCAAAGGGGGAAAGGCCAGGAATGTGGAAATCACTTGGCTGTCATAATATGAAACTATCAGTCTTTGTAACGTCTTTGGCGTGTGGTCATCCGCAGACTGTGACTTCTGGCCTGAAGTTTTTAATGCTGAGAGTGTCAGAACCCTGCAGCTTGAAGGAAGAGGCCTAATAGTTTATTTGATCTGCCACTGTTGCAGAAGCAAGCAGGCAAGAGTTTTAGTATCTCAGGCTCCCTGAAAGAATAAAACAACTGATTTAAAAATGCAGTCAGATAAATCAGTAGTCTTGCATCCAGCAAGAGTCTCCTTCAGAGGATTTGGGGATAAGAAAGTGGATGTACGTTTGCTTTGAATCTGGTGTCAATCACACAAGCTCAATAAGTGTTCTCCCGACAGCTAGACACTTCACACATGACAGTGTTTCTCCTGTGCCAATACGTCTGTGTGTCAAAACCAACTTGTGAAGTGGCTATTGGACAAGCTTTTCTTCAGTGATTACCCTGAAGTCCAGAATAATTCTATGATTAGGGGGTGCTTCAAGACAATTTTTCCTATACATGTTACATATTTATACCCTATTAAAATATGTCCCTGTATTTTACTGCACGGTAGACAGTAAGGACGCACATTACTCCAGAGTACTATGAAGCAGATGTTTAATAAGTACAACAGTCCCAATGGAATGAATCATTTATATATAAGCACTTAAAGCTATATGAAAGGCTCAAGATGCCTGAATAAAAACCAATGATAAGAGTGAGAGTAGCAAGACATTTCCTTACCTTGTTCCACATTCTCTACCGTCCCATGCTGAGCTAAAAGACCATCTAGTACCTGAAAGAGAAACCAGGATGCACTACGTGAGGGGAAATAGTGTGGATGAATGAGGCACAAATTTTGTCTCATAACATTCTCACCGTAACAAACCATAGTTCTATAGTTACAGGTAGGTAGCTGTGTTGGTCTACCGTAGTTGAAACAAAATAAAAAAGAAAAACCCCTTCCAGTAGCACCTTAGAGACCAACTACCGGTAAGTTTGTTATTGGTATGACCTTTCGTGTGCATGGTATCTGAAGAAGTGTGCATGCACACGAAAGCTCATACCAATAACAAACTTAGACATGAGTTTGGCCAAACTGCGAGAGGCAGTGAAGGATAGGCGTGCCTGGCGTGCTCTGGTCCATGGGGTCACGAAGAGTCGGACACGACTGAACGACTGAACAACAACAACAAGGTGCTACTGGAAGGATTTTTTTTTTATTTTTTTTTTGTTTCCATAACAAACCAGTGATCAATGCAAGTCTCTTAGGCTCCAAGCCTATGGGAAGACACAATTGTTTCATCAAGGGTTTCAGAGCCATAATAATGTCTGAATTATTTGCCTTTACCTTTGTAAGCTAGAACTATTCCCAATATTTGTTTAAGGGGATTTGGTGTAGTTGCAAGCATGAAATGGCTTTCTGAGGCAGAACCTAACAAAAAGTCCTAGACTTCTCTCAATAATCAGTCACAGCTTGCCCAATAAATTAACCAAGAATCAGAACTGGATCAGTCCTTGGCTCTAACATATATTTGGTAGCACAGGGATGGGGAACCTCTGGCCCTCTGCAGGCCATCAGACTCAAACTCCCATCAGGCCCAGCCAGCATGGCCAATGATCAGGGTGATGGGAGTTGTAATCCTGCAACATCTGGAGAGCCACAGGTTCTCCCCTTCAGCTGCAGCACGAAGAGGAGAGTGGGACTTCCTCAGATTTAGTAACTAAACCAACAACTTGCTTTTAAAAATCAGCCAGGCAGGTTATTCTACAATTATTTCCTGTCCTATAGGGAAGTCTGGTATGAGCATAACTCACTGAGGGCCTAATTGCAACATGTTGTACATAGGGGTGAATTCAGTCATGGGAGGTCTTGCTTCAGGGCATGAGATTGGACACAAGAGGTCCTCTTTGTGCACTGCAAAAATATGGCTCTACAAAGATGCATCCTAGTCACCTTGGCTAACAGCCATAGCAGTAAACCTCCAGGAAGCATTAAAGTGTGACTCTTCCCTTCTAAAGAGCCACAGGCACAGATTGTCAGGAAGCACCCTTCCCAGAACTAAAAATTTAAGCTGTCCTGTTCATCCAACACCTGAAACCAGGAATTCAACCACCTGACTTACTGCCAGTGAGTCATATGAACTTTTGTACTGAAGCAGCAAGGGGGCCTTCTAATCAGAGCCTTGTCATCGTCCTTGTGGGAATGAGGATGACTAAGAAAAACAACTAACACCATGTAGTCATTCCTGATGCTCTGCACCCAGCATGTAGCAAGCTAGTTTATGCCTTATATGACTGACAGGATCAGCATAAGAGGCCCCTTCAGCAAAAGTTCCTGTACCTCACAAAGCTTTTTCCCCACACAAAAGGATGCATTATGGAAAAATCTTTCTGCAACCCTTGAGACTAATGAACCGTAGGCTTTCACATCACACTGCCTTATCATGTGTGCTGTAGTGAAGGATCCAGAGTCAGGCCTTCCCAGTGCAGGGTGTCAACAGAGAAGACAAAGCCCCAGATGATGCTCACAATTTTTTGTCTAGGCCCAGGTGTTCTACCTTGTTGATATAGGCTGTTCTTATTCAGGGGCACCAACTTGCCTCCCACATTGAGGGGGTGCGATCACATGACGCGTCACATGATGATCTTTGCTTCACTCATCACAGCTGCAGCCCAGCTCCTGGGCTGTGGCTGGGGTGTACAGAGGGCACCTGGTGGTCACGGGGCAGCCCCCTCAATATTGGGGTGCACTGCTCCATGCCAAAAAAAATTAGGAGAGCTGAAGCCCCCTATACCTGGCGCCACTGTCTGTATTTCATTTCCCAAAAGATGGACAATGCACACTGCTTACTATTTGGACCACACTGTTCTAATATCCACTGGATTCTTTTGTAGGATGTGGCCACCGCAAGAGGTCATTTAGCTGTCCTTTCTGTGTGATAAACACCCCCCACCCATTTGTCCCATTGCATTTATTTATTAAAACATTTGGATTCCACCTTTCCACTGAGACCCCATGGCAGCCAACACCAAACAAATAAAAATGATGTAAAGATTATTTTGTAAACAAACAAGCAAATCACTAAAAAAAGCAATGAAAAACACAAAGGTACAAATATGCTGGATATCTGGAAAGAGAGTGGATTTCTTATGCAAAGCAAGACCCCTGTTCACATGTTCCTCTTTCCATAGCAGCAGGCCACATACCTTATAGGGGTGTGGTTGTCGGTTTCTTTTGTGTGTGTGTGTGTGGGCTTCAAATATAGTGTGAAACTAAGATTTCCCATGAAGAGAAAGGGGCCTGTTTTATCCTCTAGAGAGGAGGTGGCAGACAAAAACCACCTCAGCATCTGCTCCGGCTGGAACACAAACACACACACGGCACCTTTTTACCACCAACTGCCCTGTGGGAAGGATCCTGATTTTCTTTACTATATCAGTACTGTTTCCTCTTTTGTTTCGTTTTTAAATGCAATTTAATGTTTCCTCTAAGCTGCTTTGGAAGGATTCTTATCCTGAAAGCCAGGATATAAATAATTGTAATGAAATAAATGTTTAAAAACTGAATGAGATAATTACGTCCTATGGGGGGGAACATAAGGGGGGACTGTATGTTCATAATAGGCATTGCAGGCAAGTCCCCAGTTTTATTCAGTTTTGACAAGAAAAATCAGGTGGCTGATTTTAAAACTGCTGTAAGGGACTACAGAGACCACCTGCAAGATAGAGGTCATTAAACTCCCTTTGGGCGCTACAGTGTGCTTCTCTGTCAACACCACCCCTCTGCACACCAGGGATGGGGAATCTATGGTCCTTCAGATGCAGCTGGACTACATCTCTCATGGCCCTTGTACACTGGTCATGCTAGCTGGCGGTAGTGTGGAGTTGTGAGTCCTACCACATCAGGAAGGCCAACTGGACCCTAAATCCCAATTTAGCTAAAGAACATCAAGTCAGTGGAGAAGTGGCAGCCAATGACAATTTCATTCTCTGGAGGACACTTGCTGCAACACCCTGGATAACTTTAGCACAAATACATCGTGAGCCTTTAAAAATGCATGATCTTAGCATTTTGAACCACTGCATTATATGCTATGTATTTTTATACTTGTGGGGAAACTACATTTCTCTCTCTCTCTCTCTCTCTCTGCTGGAAATGTTTATGCTGCAATTTCTTTTTTATGATATTGTGGTTTTAATATTGTATTATTTTTTTTATTAGATGTTGTCAGCTGCCCAGAAAACCATGTTACTGGGTGGCCTGGTTAAATGCCGTAAACAAGTAAGAAAATATACTTATTTTCTTATGGGAAAGGAGGTAGCAGGAAATAATAAAACTTTCTTTACGCTTACCTCCCACTGTAAATGAGGGGGAATGTTCCGGATCTGAATCTTCCTGCTCCTGTAAAGATAAAAAGTCCCCCAAAGTAGAGATCACATGAGTCACGGGGCAAGAAATTGCTTTCTTGACATCACACACACCAACAACTTTAGCTGAGAGATAACTAGGACAGCACAGTGAACCCTTTTTACAAAGCCCCCCCCCCGGTTGTTCCTTAACAGTAGCCAGGCATATGAAGAGCTGGTACAAACTATAACTTCTCCATCTATTGTCTTCCACACCCTGAAGAACAATAAATGTTTAGGATTCTCAGCAACCCAGCCTCAACAAGTAAGTGTAAGTCAACATCAGGAGTGTAACCCAAAATTAACCCATTTGGATATTTAAGAAAATGGATGTTGTGAAATTCACTAAGCCCTGACAGCTATGCTATCCCAATTTCAAATGTGCTTTTATTGTATTCATCAACTGCTTTCACATCAATATATGAATTACAGTTCAAGCTTATGCATATCTACTCAGAGGAAAGCCCCATTAAATTCCAAACTTACTCCTAGTTAAGTATGTATAGGATTACATATTTAGTGATCCTGGCCCAAACTTGAACTTGCAGGCATATTCAAAATATAAGCTTCGCTTTCCTTCATTAACAGCCAAGTGCTATGTTCATTAAGGGAGAAGCCAGGTATGAGATAATACTTTACTTAAAAATGGATTGCACAGCACTATGGAAAATGCTCCAGAACCCAAATAGTTTTATCAAGCATTGGGAATCTGAAATTAGGGAGAAACTAAGTTTGAGTAGTACATTTTGGCTTGGGCTGCTACATAAACATCCCCAACCCCAGGGCATCATTTAGGGAAGGCAAGAGGAGGCTGTCCACTCCCTCCTGTGTTTCAGACAACATATGACTATTCCTCAGAACTATTAGGGGATTTTAGAAAGAGTGCTGGGATTCTTTTCCTTCTCTGTTAATTGTGAAATTAGTGACTGAAATTAAGTGAAGCATGGGAGCCACTGCATTCCTCATTCGTAAATGCGAGTCACTTCCTTTTTATTGAAGAAGAATGTGGAGCAGCTAAAGGGAAAGACAGTGGCCTGAGTGTTCAGCTTGGACTGGCCGTTCCCATCTGGTTTGCCCCTGCTCTGGGTCTTTCTGGAGTGCTGCCTAGCCTAAGGCCTGGGGGTTTAGCACTGGCCCCTGCATTAAAACAAGCCAACAAGGAGTGACTGACCTTCAAACCTTCATCTAACACAGAGAAAGGGCTCCACAAAAATCATGAGCTTATAACAGAAAAGTAAAACTGGGTAAGTGCAGGAGTAGTAACTACCCGAGCCATTTCACACATGGGTATTGGGAAAACCATGTATGGCTGTGTATACCATCTGTTTGGCCACCTCATGAGAAGAGAAGACTCCCTAGAAAAGACCCTGATGTTGGGAAAGATGGACGACACAAGGAGAAGGGGACGACAGAGGATGAGATGGTTGGACAGTATTCTCGAAGCTACTAACATGAGTCTGGCCAAACTGCAGGAGGCAGTGAAAGATAGGCGTGCCTGGCGTGCTCTGGTCCATGGGGTCACAAAGAGTCAGACACGACTGAACGACTGAACAACAACATACCATCTGTTGTTGCTTTTTAAACTTATGTGGCTTTTTGTGTGTTTCTGTGTGTTTATTTGTAAACCAATGTTGTTTTTAATGAAACTGCAGTATAGAAGTACTTTGATAGGTGATAGACAGACAGACAGACAGACAGATGTGTGAACATTGCAGAAGAACATGCACACCCATCGAAACAAACTTGTCACAATGTTTATATGCAATAGAATGCATGCATATTCTTTGAAACTCTGTACATTCATTGAGGAAAAAATTGGGCTGCCAGTTTAGGATTGTTTTGGGGAAGAGTGGGGGAAGATTCATATCAAATCTGGACTGGAGGCCTCATCTTCAACAAAGCAAGAATTAAATTGAAAAACAAACAACTAATTTATTTTAAGACCATTTGTTGGCACTCCATCTCCTTCAGTGAGAAGCAGTGATTGCCTGTGTGTTAACAGGAAAGAAATGTGCTGGTATTACTTCCGCGTCAGCCTTCCCCAACCTGGCACCCTCCAGATGTTTTGACCTACAACTCCCATCATCCACAGCCAGCATGTTTGCAGTTAAAATCCACTGAAGCTGAATGTTGGGCAATTGAAGACATCTAAAAGTAATCACTTTTTCCTGTAGGGCATAATTAAACTAGGGAGCTTGCTCCCACAGGGGGCAGTGATGGCCACCAATTTGGATGGTTTAAAAAGAGGATTAGACAGATTCATGGATGATAAGGGTATCAATGGCTCTTAGCCTCGTCAGGCTCCTGAACACTAGTTGGGGCCTGCTTGTGGGTTTCCTACATGCCTCTGGGTGGCCACTGTGAGAACAGGATGCTGGGATAGATGAGCCATGGGCCTGATCCAGCAGGCTTTTCGTATGTTCTTATTAAAACATATGCAGGGCATTGGGCTGGAGAAGCTGTCCTAGGTGAGCTGCAGAAGGAAGCCATGGATGCTACTAAAGAGATACAACATGCTGTTGTGCATTCCCCAATTCACATGCAACAAATTTGCTATGCAAATATTGCTTTCACCGAGGAAATCCTATGTTTTCCACTTCGGGGGCTTTCAAACCTGCTAGCCCAAGGCCCAGTTAGCTGAAAATTGCTGAGGCCCTCTAGACTCAAAATGGTGGTAGATGTAGGAATAGCTTTTGGCATAATCTGCTCACAATTATTGACATAACTTTCTACTAAATTCTAATCCATCCATTTTTGCAAATTGCTATATTCTTTGCCACAGTGGCAATGAGTTCCATCGTTCATCTTTCCTCAAGCCAAGTGCAGACATTTGCTCTGAAGGTATTGTGGCTTTTCTTTTATACTTTCACCTTTCCATCCCCATATGCATCCCAAAGTATTGCTACCCATCTTCTGTATTTTCCTCTCCCATTCTCTTTTCACACTGAGATAATCCCTTATATCCTCCTCCCCAAAGGAAACCACGGCACTTGCCAGCTTCTTCATCCCTCCTCCCTGGTCCTGTTACATTCAGTTCTTTCTCCTGTATCAGCTTTCGTCTCTTGCCCCCTTCCAGCAACAGAGAAGCTCTATCAGAGATCTTCCCCCTATGCATAACGGAACAGTTGCCAACAACCTTGCATGAGCCAAGACACAAGTAAACAGGAGTGAGCAGCTGAAATTGGCTGGGGGGGGTGTATTCTGCTGAAACTCTTCTTTTTTCTCACACAGGGGAGTGGGGAAATCATAGAAACATTTGCCTGTGCCACTGGGTCAAAAGAGACACAACAGTAGCCACAGGCAGAGTGTTTGCATGTGTCAATGTTCTACCCACACACCGTACCATAAATGCACTTTCATTATGTGAGCCACCCCTTTCGCCTTTATGGCTAACACACCAGCAATATTTGACACTCCAGGTAACGTCTATGAACAATGACTTCTCATTCTACCAGATTACAAAAGGTGAATCCTCACAGGTTCTGCAGCCAATCCCAAATTGCTATAAATGCATTCTCTCTCCTGACAGCAGCAGTGCACATTCAGGGAAAACTAAAACATAGTTCCCCAACAGCAGATAATGGTAAGGTAAGAGCTCAAGTGCAGTCTGAACAGAAAATTCAGGTTCCACTTTCATTTTCTCAGAAATCAAGTGTATCCAAACAATGGAAAATGTCTTCATACAGTGATAGAAATATTAGTGCAAGTGTTGAAACACAAAGCCAGTGGCAAATCAAATTTTCTGCCTGCCAATAATTCACTGAACATTAATCCTCTCATGGATTTCTATGTGAGGTAAATATACACCATGTTTAGTCATCTGCTACAATGGAGAAGACTGGCCAACATTCCCATTCATGTGACTCAGAAGCCCAAATCTTTAGAGTCTTATTCCACATGTCTGCAGTACAGGGTGATGTGAGACAAGGATAGCCAACTCTTGTCAGTGGCCAATCCATCTGGCTGTGAAATACTTACATAAGTATGAAGAACTGGTGACCTGCATCTGCTTCTTTGCCTTTCCCCTCCTCATCTCCTTTCCCCCTTTTGTAGCATGTCTATTAGTTTCTGCTCACAGTTACACAACTGCCATTGTTTTCTAGCTGCATATACGCCAAACATTTAAACCACACTTAAAGCACCTTACTTCCTCCGAAGAATCCTGAAATTACCCACTAGAGCTACAATTCTCAGTACCCTTAAACTACAGCTCCCAGGAGTCTTTGGGGGAAGTTGTATCCTTTAAAATGCTAGCAAACTTTTTATGCTTTAGTACTTTTGCTTCCCCAAGTTGTTTCAATGCCTGGTAGATTTTCAGTTCATTTCCAGTCCAATGATACCACATGCACTATACGTTTGGCCACCACGCTTATCGACTGTGAAATACATTTGTTATATTTTCTTGCTTGCAAGGAAGGTAAGCAGCCCTTGAAACGTTTAAGGACCCTTCTAGATTGTAGCTCTTTTCAGAGAGGTTAGATCAGATACTAGGCAAATTCAGGTTATGCAATTACAGTTGATTGGGAGGTCTTGGGCAACAAACCCGCTGGAAAGGGTGGGATGACACTTGCTTTGAAACATCATTTAACCTCTCTGCAAACAAATCAGAACAAATGCTCATTAAATGGCCAATGCCATCTTATCTCCCTGCAAACTAATTAGGATGAATGCTCAATAAGGAGGTCATCTGGAAGAGACTAAAGACTCAAAGAGAATCAAAAGCACAACTCCTGAAGCAACAGAAACTTTTCTGGAACCTATGCTGAGTCCCATTGTTCCAAACCAGACAACATTTCAGAGGTTAAACTAGGATTTTGACATCAGTTTACCTTAGATTCATGAGAGGAAGCAGTTTCAAAAGCCCCACCAGTAACCTACTCTACATTGTATCATGTTGAAATAGGTACTGTGGAAACATTTCATTATCAGCAAAAGCTGTATATCTCAGTTTGATGACTCTGCGAATTGTTGCTAACTGCCAAGAGGCAAAGCTTAACACTTTAAGTCACATATCAGTGTGATGGCACTGGTTTCAAATTATGTTGGCAAAGGACCAGCCTATTGCAGTCCAGGCCACACTCAGTCTTAATTTTGTCCTTGTACAACCCAGCAGGAAGGAGGATGGGGTCAAAACTAGAAGTAGTTGGTTGTCTACCTGTTGCTGGTCTCCCTGCCTTCCACCCTACTAGCTGCAATGGGCACTAGCCACCACTCCAAATAACTTAATTTGGTTTTAAGCTGGCAAATGAAGGGACATGAAAGGAGAGCAGAAATGAAGACTGGAGGGAGAGGGAGAGATTAGCTAAAGGCAAACACAGTCAAAATGCTGTTAGGGCTTTGCTACCACTCATTCAAGTGGGTGTGTTCTCTATGGTTTTAACCTTCAATGCCAGGTCTCACAAGTTTAGCCTGACTCAAAGTTCCATCACAGTGGAAACGCAACGGCAATGTCAAGGTGCAAGCATGAGTCCATTTGCATCACCAGTGAGATGCTTCGAGGCTTCTAAGCAAGACAGGGGAACACTGGAAGCACCTGTTTTATTATTGCATCAAATGAATCAATAAACTCTGCTCAAGCATAGTTCCCATTACTCAGCCAGAAGCTGAGCATGAAAAGTAAACAAGCACAGCCCACCACACTGGAACACCACCCAAACTACTCCTTCCTCCAAATCACCCCAGTGCTACCCCCACTTACTCCTTGCTGAAGGTCTGCCAAAATAAACATAAAACCTACAAGTCGTAAATGAATACATTGGGTAGCAATGTTCAGCCTAGGCTTCTCCGGATTCTGCACACTCTGTAATAGATGTGTCATGAGAGAACCTGGGAACACTTCCACTCCATCAGAGTTAGTCCACATGTTGTTTGACTCCAGCTCCCATCAGCCCAAGGTAGTATGGCCAATGGTCAGGAATGGTTGGAATTGTAGTCCAATTAATGACTGGAGGGCCACATGTTCCCCATCCCTGCTGTTGAAGTACTAGAGGGAAACTTGCTCTACTTGCTTTCCTGCACATACAGAGCTGCCTATCAGAGTTGGAGAAAGCAGAGCTAGAGATATCGCTGGCCCAGTGGCAGGTATTACTTGATGAGGAATGGGCAGTAATAAATCTTAGATATAAGGAACTCAACATGTGATCTGAGTCCCCCCCTTGAATAAGACCACACCTCCATCCTTCTAACTTGTCAATGGAGGGAAGCATTTCTCGAAAACACCAGCGGAGAAAGGAAACACAAGGCAGCACCCATTTTAAAATAATTTGTAGCAGAGAGTTTCACACTGTTAAAGTCTATTTGTTCCACACTTCAGCCCCCTCTAGGCTTCTTTTACAAAGTCTGAAGCAGCAGCACAGATTACATGGTGTGAAAATAAAATCCGAAAATAAATCAGTAAGGCCTTCTGGAAAAATTGGAAATTGATGGAACTGTTGCAGAAAACTGGGGGGGGGGGGGTCCAAACAACTACGGGTTTGAGTTTTACCGCACTGCAAGTGGAGCCAAAAAGAAAGATGAAAGACTTTAGACGGTACTGCTTTTTTCATGTGGCAAGTGAGAGGTATTTAATAGTTGTCAGCTTGATGACAATGCCCATAAGGAGATTAGTCTTGATTGATCAATTGGAAGCATACTGAACACCTGGCAAAAATGTTACATACAGGTTCTTTATTAGTGCTCAGAGTGAAGCTCAGGGCCATATGTGACCAATTTAAAGCTTTTAGCACAAACTTGTGAATTGGGGGCAGTGGGCTGTGTGAATCACTTACTAAAGATTGCATCGTGAAATCAAGTATGAGATCAAGATTACTGAAAGAGAAGGTTAGAAGCAGCAGCAACAAAGCAGCGGAGGAGACTGAGGGACAGCAGAGAAACAAATGGGCTCTCTAGTACAAAAAAGTACTTTTTTAAAAAATAAAAGGACAGCCAGCTTCAGGGGGAGCTCCAGCACTAAAACAGGGTATGCAGAAGTAGAAGTATGCAGAAGTAGCAAAGGCACACTATGTATGCCATCAGCCATATCACAAATTCCTCTACATGTAGGAAAGAAGGACGAAAATGTGGCTAATAGAAATGTACTATCCAAGTGTGAGCTCAAGACACACCTTTCAGCAAACAACTCTTGTCACAATGCAACAAACTCTTCACAATGCATCTCCAAAGCACCCCTTCCCCCTTACTCTACAAATGCACACAAAGCACACCCATTGATAAATCCTGACAGCACACCTCTTTTCCCACAGAGCTGCAAATTCAGTGTTGCTCCCTACCCCAGAAGTTATAAAATATAAAAGCAGTTGCTTGGAGGAGCATAGGAGACTACCATAGGAGATCGGTGGTCCATCTAGCTCAGTGTTTTTCAACCTTTTTTGGGCAAAGGCACACTTGTTTCATGAAAAAAATCACGAGGCACACCACCATTAGAAAATGTTAAAAAATTTAACTCTGTGCCTATATTGACTATATATAAAGTAATTTTTCAATTTTTCCCACGGCACACCAGGCAACATCTCACGGCACACTAGTGTGCCGCGGAACAGTGGTTGAAAAACACTGATCTAGCTCAGCACTGACAGTGGCTCTCCTTCCTGGCCATACATAGAAATACTGGGGAGTGAACCTGGGACCTGACCACTGAACTACAGCCCGTCCTTACAAACTGACTAGGCATGCTCATCCCTTCCCCCGCCCCACCCCCTTTAGGGAGATAAGCATCATGCATATTGCAACTGGGCATGAGCATCTAGGCAGCGACTGCCAACAAGGTGTGCCCTAACATACCACTGCACATCAGTCTATTTAAGAAAAGTTTGTTTTATCTTAAGGAGAAAACAGAGAACCTCAGGTGGTTTGATTTCAAAGTCATTTTCTATCCTAGTTACAGGTGGGTAGCCGTGTTGGTCTGCCATAGTCAAAATAAAATAAAAATTTCTTTCCAGTAGCACCTTAGAGACCAACTAAGTTTGTTCTTGGTATGAGCTTTCGTGTGCATGCTTAGTTGGTCTCTAAGGTGCTACTGGAAAGAAATTTTTATTTTATTTTCTATCCTGCCACAAGAGGGCACACAGCCCATTGTTTCAGCACAGGGAAGTCTAGATACAATAAACCATAGGGTTGTGGTTTTTTTTTTTTTTTTTTAAAAAAAAACAAACCCCAGAAACAGCATTTGCGTTGAACCCACCAATTTGGCGGGTGATTATTAGATGGAGTTTTGTCCTAGTCCTTCAAATGACAAGCTCCAAATACTACAGTTTTATGGCACAACTGGCTTTGCATGAATCCAAACAGAAGGACTCGTTGAATGTTATTCTATTTATAAATCTCATTCTCTTTAAAAACAACAACAACAGAGCAATTACATTTAAAGTGTATGCTTACGCAGATACATACATTGTTGACCAGCATGCTTTGCTCACAGGTAAACCCTAGTAACTGCTCGTGAAAGTCCATGCTTCTTATGAGAGTACATTCACACTAGCAGTTTAACATTGCTTTCCTGCTGGAACTGATGTTTCTCTTGTGGGTATAATGTTGTTTTGAAAGATGGGGGTTGATTTACCTTTTTCTTGAAAATAAATAGTTGGGTAGCCTGCTCTCCCCACCCCTCCTGCATTCCTTTGCAAAAAGTGATAGGCGCTATTTTTCTTCTTAAATTCAGAGGAAAGACAGAGAAGAACAACAGCCCTATAATGCTCACTGGTGTGAATGTGCAAGCTGTACACAAGTCAAACACTTTCCTGCGGAAACTAATGTGGTTAACGTACTATGGTAGTTAGTACATTTGCACCTGTCTTTTCAAACTAACAAACCGGAATAAATATCCTTTTTTGGTTTCAGTTTCTGCCCCAGTGAAGGGAATCCTCAGAGAAAAATAAACAAAAGAAGGGCCAAACAACTCTTATTCTTGGCACTATGATTTATTTTTTAAAAAAGATAACAAACATGTCTGAGGCCTTTGCCCCTCTCACTGCTGGTTAAGTCTTTTCTAAGAAGATGTTAGTCCTAACAACAACACGAGTATTCATAGCAAATATTAATAATGTCTTCCCAAACATTTCCTTAGTAACCCTTACAACCTTGCAAGACAGCCCAATAGTATCCTCCTTCTGCAGAAAGATGAAATGGGGTGTGGGTTGAGGCCAAAAAATTAATGGAAGGCCTATGGCCACCAAATGAATTCACAGGTGTGGTGGGAGAGACAGGTCATTTGAACCAGGTACCCCACAGCAACTAACAGTACCTCGGGTTACAGACACTTCAGGTTACAGACTGTTCAGGTTACAGATTCCGCTAACCCGGAAATAGTACCTCGGGTTAAGAACTTTGCTTCAGGATGGCAACAGAAATCGCAAAGTGGCGGCACAGCAGCAGCGGGAGGCCCCATTAGCTAAAGTGGTACCTCAGGTTAAGAACAGTTTCAGGTTAAGGACGGACCTCCAGAATGAATTAAGTTATTAACCCGAGGTACCACTGTATACCATACCATTTCTCAAAAGTTGCTATCTTCTGATTTTCACTGAGCTGACATGGACCAGTAGATAAAGAGAGCCGGACTTCAAGTAAAAAAAAAAGGGAGTTTTCATCTCTTAGCTCCAGTTCCTCTTCTGTAAAATGGGAACAATTATCTCACCTAACATTTTCGTGAGGCTGAATGGAGACATGAGGTGGTCCTACAAATCCAAGTGATGATGATCTAATTTTAACCACAGCACTTTTTAGGCGTTTGTTTCTCCACACAAATAGCATATTGAGCATGAGAATATGGAGATGGGCATGCTTTCCCTCCCCAATCCCATCTGCAGTGAGAAACCCGGTCTACTTGTATAGGTTCCCCACACATTTAAGTATTCTGGGAAATCAACTAAAATGCACAACTGAAGCAGGCTCACTGCAAACAGTCGCCATTCAGCTCATGGCAGGTGGCAACAGTGGGGTGAGCACCCTTGGCCCTCATTCCAACTTTACGCAGTGTTGATCACATGGGAAAGCTCTCCTGGAAAGGGCTAATGTCTGCAGGGGAAAGTGTCTCAGCTTAACAAAACGGATACATACATACTTCCCAGTTCTCTTTGCTATCCTTTTGAGGAACAGCTCAGTGGTAGAGGACATAAACTTCTGCATGCAGAAGGCCCCAGGTTCAATTCCAGCCCTCTCCAGGGAGGCCCTTCTGAAATCCTGGAAAACCTGCTGCCACTTGATGTGCACTTTTCTAAGCTAGATGGACCAATGGCCTGACTCCTTGTCATGACTTCTCTAAAGGCAAGAGGCCTGGCACTGAGGTAGCCTTGATTCAGCTGATGCCCCCATTCACTATCAAGACAGAGAAAGTCCAATATGAAGGGAAGCTGCAAAGAAGAGGAAAGCTAGGAAGAGATCCTTTTTCAGACAACGGCATGTGCCCTTCTGCAGAACAATGCATAGCTACCATCCAGGCCCAGACAGCTTGCTAGGAATGATAGGAGGAGGAGTCTGACATCACAGGGCATGCTGGCCAGCTGCATGGCAGTACTGAAGACACTTAAGGAAATGAGTCAACCTCCACCACATCTGCAGAGGCTGACAGTCCTACAGTGGAAGCATCCACAAACAAACAGGTCCAAAGGGCAAGAGGAAGGGGATGAAGAAACTATGCAAATCAATCCTTCCAGATTTACTATCAGCTATCTCTGAGAAGCGGCGGGGGGGGGGGAGGAGTATTGATGGAAGGAGGTTCCCTTTGCTAGCTCCTGGCCTTCCCAAGTTATATTCCACAGATAAAACATCAGCATGACATTTGAGCTTTTCTATTTTGGTAGCACGTTTCACTGCATAAAATGATTTTACAAAACTTCTCTGTTTATCCTCAGAGACACTTCAGAGACTGTTTTGGCAGAGAAAGAAAGAAAGAAAGAAAATGATTATATAAAAGAAAATGCATAATCATATGTATTCACACACCTTGCCACTCCAGGCTCCTCCTAGACTACGTTTGCAAATGGAGATTCAAGATCAGAGTTGTGAAACAGAGACACTCATGATTCAAGTTAGTCTATAACACTTTCCCACTGGAATATGAAAGAGAAACTCGCCTAAGGCTCCACAGCTGAACAAGGATTTAAGCCTGGACCTCGAAACTCAACATCTGCTCTACCACAGCATACTGACTAGATTAGTGAACCTGGTGCCCTCCTGTTTCTCCAGCTAGCATGGCAGTTTGCTGTTCAGAGTTAGAGTCTAAACCTCTAGAGGGCATCAGGCTGGCAACTGAAAGAAGATCATCGCTCCACTCCATCAGAACAAATACTTAGGCACTGACTCCTTTGGGAAGATTTCCCCAAACTGATGCCCTCCAGATGGGCTACAACTTCCATCAACCTCAGCCAGCATGGCATGACCACTGCATGCAGGGCCGTCTTAAGGAGATCGGCCACTGTGGTGCAGTGATCCCTCCGGCGCCCCCGGCGTACCGCCTCTCCGCTGCCTCCCTCTCGCGCTTGCCGCCCCCCAGGAGGGGGGTGGGCGAGCAGGGGATGAGGGGCGTAGCACTGGAGCGGCGTGGGGCTCTGCGTGCCCTTCCAGTGCTCCCGGGACGGGAGGCGAGGGCGACCGGCTCGCAGCCCACCGGGGCCCTTGGGGGTGGGGGTGGGTTGGGGAGGGGGGCGGCTGGTATGCCAGTGGGCTCGATCCTTCCAGCGCCCCCATGCGTCCGGGGCATCTGGGGGAGAGCACTGGCAGCGCAAGCATCCGGCCGCCCGTGGGGGCAGGGGAGGCCGCCGGCGGGGCTGCGCTACTCCCCCCCCGCTCGCTACACTTGAAGACGGGGTTGTGCCGCCGGTGCGCAAGCGCCCACCCGCCCGTGGGGTCGGGTTGGGGAGGGGGCGCCCGGTATGCCGGTGGGCTCGCGGGGGCACCCCTGGGGGCCCGGCGCCCTGGTGTGCCGCGCCACCAGCCCAAATGGACGAGACGGCCCTGACTGCATGTTGACCAATAGGGAGAAATGTTGTTCAGCTGCGGCTTGACATAGCTTCAAGTATTCACCTGCACTGGAACGACATTCAAAAAACACTGTTCCTCTAATGTGGAAACCGTTTTTTGTCATCACAAACAAGCTCAAAAAAACACAACAAGCCTCTAGACCATATATTACCTTCAGAGGAATGATAATACCAGCAGAGTGCTTCCATGCTTGCTGACTACTCTTCCAGTCTCTTCTTACCTGTAACACATTAGGTCTTCTCCCCTCTCTTCCTTTTGTCTCACCCACTGAAATCATGCACATCTTCCACCTCTTTTCAAACGCGCTGGATTTCACTACTAAATTCTGAATAAAAGGCAGCAGGAAAATACTTCCATGCCTTTCTCCTTAAAGACCTAGCTTCAAATAATCACATACGATGCAGGCCATCCTAAATGGTCTAAATGAAACTAGAATTCTGCAGTACACAATGCTCATCATTTACTAAGAGTAAACCTGCATAGGTTTTCCTGTTTACTAAGAGTAAACCTGCATAGGCGTTTCCATGCGCTGCTCTGGTTCGCCAGAAGCAGCTTAGTCATGCTGGCCACATGACCCGGAAGCTGTCTGTGGACAAATGTCAGCTCCCTCGGCCAGTAAAGTGAGATGAGCGCCACAACCCGAGTCATTTGCGGCTGGACTTAACTGTCCAGGGTCCTTTACCTTTTTCAAACCTGCATAGGCACGGATAAAGGCCAGAATGATCATAGACTGTGGGAGGCAAGCGCTTCTGGGGAGAAGCTTGTGGAGAAAGGAATGCAACAGTGCAGTGATAACCATATAAATACTGTTTGCTCATCACCAATGTATGCCAAGGTGTGCACTTGCAAGTTTGCTGCAGTTGATGTCAAAGGGTTTGTCAAGCTGCAGGGTGCTACTAAACATGGTGGTTTCTGATGCATCAGCATAATTCATGCTTCTCCATAATTATTTCCTGAAAGTATTCCAACAATTCATCCAATGCTCCCCGTGACAAGCTGAACAGAAAGGCCTCTAGAAAGCAGCACGGATACGTCAAAACTTGGCTTGGAAAGAAACCCAGCAGGCCTTATTCAACAACACTTAGGCCAATCCTGGACATTGTGCTAGCACATGACTAGAGTAAAAATGGAAGGTCTGGTTCTGTGGAGAAGTGGGTTTGCTGTGCAAGAGCTCCAAATCAAAATCAGCCTGAATGTGCCAGACTGAATTGCACCTGATAAGAGCAAGAGTCTGGAAGTGCCTTTAGTTTCAAGGATTTATTATTATTATTATTATTATTATTATTATTATTATTATTATTGCTATTCTGGTTACAAGCTGTTCTAGCATGTATTCACTGGCTGGGATGCTAGAATAAATCCTATGGAAGAACACTTTTCTCTTTCTCACTCTCTTTCTGCCCTTCAGTACAGATGTGCCTCACACCAGCTGGGAATGCATTCAATTAAATGATCGCTCTCCTTGGTCAGGGGGAATCCACAGTAGCAGCAACTCTGAAAATGAGCAGGCCTTTCCCCATGCTTCTGTCTATTTTCTGAGAAAGGTAGCAATTTAATCTTGCTTGTTCCATTCTCAATGGATGAGAGGTTAAAGTGTTTTGTGCCCAGGTATCCATAGCACCCAATGTAAATGTACGGGATAAGGTGACAAGCAGCCGTCTTGCTGAATGCAGGGTTGACTCTTTGGTTTCTCCCAAGCCTGCACTCTCAGTTTATTGTGAATACTATTGTTACTTTTTTAGAGAGCAGAGTAAAAGGTGTAAGTGTTAGGCCTAATACATGGTTTGTTAAGAGCAGCTCAGCACGATGCATGACACAGAAAATGCCATGATCTAAAAGAGCAGCGACAGAAAGATGAGAACACAGTTATTAAATGTTTATATTTATTGCAATGCTCGTAGGACAAAAATCTGACCTGGACTGTGTACAAACTGTCCCTTTGGTCCACTAGAGAGTCTGCCTTTCCTGGTTTCGGCTCTGACTGTTTCACATTCAAATCACCTTAAACCCATTTCAGAATCAGATGCAGGTATACAAGAAAGGAATGGGGAACAGAACTTAGGACAGCCCTGTTCCTAAAGCAGTGATTACACACACTGTTTTGGTGCCCAAAATAAGAGAAAAAAGGAGCCAACTGGACGGCCTGATATGGCAGGAGCCAGTTCTGGCTTCCTCTCTCCTGCTACACGTGCAGCCAGCAGTAAGTAGTGCTTGGCTCAAAACGTACAGAGCGCAGCTTCTAGATTTCAGCTTAATCGGCCATCGGGCTGCTTGCACAGAAGCGACTGCAATTTGCCCAAATCTAGGCCTGGTCCCAGGGCAGAAATTGAGGTGTTCCAAACCAGAAATTAAATAATGAATTAAAATGAGCAATGAAAGACAATTTGGTGAACAGATAAAACCAGCAGTGTTAGAAGTTCAAGCGCTCAATATGCCCCTCTTCCCCACCCAAAAGTCCGGGCAAAGAGATTCATCCTCACCTGACAAATAAATGGCATCAGTGTTGCAGCCAAGCTATCTCTATTCAGGATCCAGACAAAGGGGGACATGGGGACTTCCCAGCTCAGAAAGAGGGCAGGGGTCTATTCCTATCATGCCATTCCTCACTATCATTCAGCCCAGGAGAATAGGGAGAGAAGAACAGATTCTCTGGGCGAGGTGGAGATGATAATTGTGGCAAGGGTATTCATCAGGGGTCCCCAAACTAAGGCCCCCCCGGGGGCCAGATGTGGCCCAATCACCTTCTAAATTCGGCCTGCAGATGGTCCGGGAATCAGCGTGTTTTTACATGAGTAGCAGCTAGGGCAGATGATTTCTGATCATTTTGGACAGCAGTGTATTTTCAACATATAATGGTATTTGATAGGCAACATGCAAACCTATATATTACTTGACAGATGACAACATATAACATATCCTAATACATGCCGCATCCCACAATGCCACCAAGTATGAAGAAGCTCAGTGAAAATCACAGTCAAAACATCAGCACAATCATGGAGTTATCTAAAATATAGTGCACTGCACTTAATTCATTTCAGCTTGGATATCCAAGCTGTTCTGGATTAATTTTTTAACCAGTGGTAACCATTTCTCTTGCTTGATCTGAAGCACTGCAAAAGCTTCGGAACATCAGAATCTACCTTAAAACAGGTCAAACCATTTGTCCATCCAGCCCCATAACGTCTGGCTCTCCAGGTGCTGGAGACTGAACCAGAGACCCTAAATCTTGGAAGCACACTGGAGCAGCTACATGTACATTTGCACAATATATTCTATAACAGCAGACATTAATTTATTTGGTACTGAATTTATGTTGTGGGGGACCTGATTTTGGATTGCTCAAGGTGACACTTAGACTGTATCCCTCATACATCTCAAGCAGGGGTGCCAACTTGAATAAAATATTTTGGGGGGGTGGGTAAGTCCCGCCCTGCACAACCAATCACAAGACACAGTGCATGCATGCCATTTGAATGGCAATGCCCATCAACTCTGGAGGGGCCAAACCCCACTCAATTTTTTTGGGGGGGGGAGAGACTGAAGGGACCTTAGCCCCTAGGAGTTGGTTCCTATGGTCTCAAGACTTCTAAACCAACAGTGCACAATCTATGTTTGCTGTTCTGCCCAAGAAATGGTGGAGGTGCTGGAAGAAACAGGAGGGACTAGATGTCAGGAGTTGGACTGTTGCCATCTGGGCACATGGAAGGGCTGTAGCTCAATAGCAGAGAAGCTGCTTTGCATACAGAAAGCCCTGGGTTCAATCCCTGGTATCACCAGAATCGGCTTGGAAAAATACCAATCTGAAACTTTTGGAAGCTGCTGCCTGTCAGTGCAGACAATGCTGAGCTAGATGAACCAACCAGTAGCCTGACTCAGAATAAGGCAGCTTCCCATGTTCCTTTCTGCCATTTTACCCTACAGGCTCACATTGGCATCCTCTGGTCACATGCCCTTGCGCTCCATCTTCTTGCTGGAGTTGCTCGCTCTGGAGCCTCTTCAACAGCTCATGCCACACACCAACAATTCAGGCCTCAAAAAAATGAAACTCAGAAATTCCTCACCCGTTCCTGCACAAAGAACTTTGCGAAGCTGTGAAGCTTGCCAGAGGAAGTTGGCCAGCACGCAGTATCGTATAACTTGCTGTGCTTCTCTCGATCGAATGCCGAAACAATGTTCCAGTCAGTCTCCCAGAGCTGCCCGCTGAGTTATCTCTGGGCCGCTCACATAATCAAATGCAGTTTATTCAACACACAGAAAACCTCGAAAACAGCCTCGTGCTACACACTGTCAGAAGTACTCATGAAAAAACATGCCTCGAAATTCAGTTTCTAGCTGGCTGCCAGGTCTATAAATAGAAAGGAAATAAGGCATTTGGTTCACAACCCAGTATTATCTCACAGTGTCCTGAACATCAGCAGCTGCAAGATCAAGGATTTCCCTGGAAAAGTCTCAAAGTACACTGCAGCCACCCTGAGAATTGCTGACCTTGGACAGTCTGTATTCTTGAACAGGAGTTCTAAGATGCACAGCACACTTCTTGTGTTGCTCACTCCTATTTAGGCTACTTCCATAATTCTGCTCTTTCACAGGAAGGTCATAAACTCGGTTGAGCCTTAAGGAAGGATGGGAGGGTGTACTTTCCCCTGTTTATTTGTTTGCTTTGTAGCACAAGAAAATCTTTAATAAAAACTAATTTTAAAAAGGAAGGATGGGAAGGAGGAAAGGAGGAATCTTGTGCCCTAGTACAAAGGGATTTACCGTAACTGGCCCTTTCCACATGCTCTTACAAAGTACTGAACCAACAAGGATATAATAACTCCGGAATGCTAAATGATTCACAGCTAAATACTGCAAGTTCAGATATGATCAGCTAAACTGATCAATTTCTTCTGCATCTGCCATGTGCCATTGTACAAAACCCTGCTTACTGCTCTCTTGATGCTGTAGCATTATTAGATCATGGGCTATGCTGGCTGGGGCTGATGGGAGTTGTAGTCTAACAACATCTAGAGGTCATCATGTTGGCTATCTCTGCTCTACAGCATGCACAGCCATGATTCATATGATCAATAGCATCTAGTACGCTCCATGTTGCGTACGTTCGACTTACGGACCTCCGTGACCTGGAAGTCCTCCCCGGAGCACGCACAGTGCGGGGGTGCTCAGAAGCATTCTGCGCAGAAGCGCATAAACGCACAAACTTCTGGGTTTCTTGTTTTTTGGGGGGAGCGTTCGTGTTAAGCATGCCCGTGTTACATAGCGCGATCCGGAACGGATCACGTGCGTAACATGGGGTACCACTGTACAGCACTGACAAACACCATGACTCTTGCACCATGCAGGAAGCATGGAGTGGGGAACCTATGGCCCTCCAAATGTAGCTGGAGTCCAATGTCCATCAGTCCAGTGCAGCATGGCGAATGATAAGGAACGGTGGGAGTTGTAGTCTAGAGAGTCATAGCCTAGTACAGTCCAAGGATGTTCCTATGCCACACACCATACTACACTTTACCTCTTGTTTTTGGAATAGCTCCATATCCTACCAGAAAGAATGCTGACATTATCCTTCTTGTCCATAGAAATAATCCATACACTCCA